>NC_140989.1:76362979-77612002 GCF_052327205.1 Somniosus microcephalus | reverse complement strand
TTCCTTCACGGAGTTGAAGTCTCCGAATGCGGCGGCGCCGGGCCTCTTCCCCCACGCATTCAGGAGGTGCGGGGAAGAGAGAGAGAGAGAGACAGACTCGGGGGGGGGGGGGGCGAGTTAGACGCCACCGCGCACCTGCTCCGCGGAGCTCCGTGCCGCCATCGCTGCACCAGCCTTTACTAAGATGGCGGCGGTAGCGGCGCTCAGCTGAGGCCCGCCCCTCCAGCCTTCACAAAGATGGCGGCGATCGGGGGCCGCTTGTTGACTGGGGCCGGGAGGTGCCTAACTCGGGCGTGTGTGCGGAGGAGAGGCCGAGGCTTCGAGGCCTACCTGGAAAAACGGGGAAAGGTAGGAAAATTAATGAGATTAGATAAGTTAATTACTTTCTAAATCTTTTTTTTTTAAAACAATATGGGCTAGATTTTCAGTAGCTTGCGCCAGCAGTTAGCGCCTTAAGAGAAGTGATTTCCGGGCGCTATGCGTGTAGCGCCCGGGCGCAGCCCAGTTTGCGCTCCGCCCCAAATTAAGTTGCCCGTTAGCGCCGGCGCAAAGTTTAGCGCCCGCCCGGCTGCGCGCGCAGAAAATGACGTCATATCCTCGTGCAACGCCCTTTGGCCGCCCCCGATTGCAAACTTCAGTCGGACCGCCCCATTGTGCGGCGGGCGTCCGGAGCGTTTGGAAAAAGGAACGCAACACACCCTGGGGAGCGCAAATTAAAGGGCACTCGTATAAAAGGCACTCTGCATGTGTGTGTTGTTGTGAACGGTGTATCATCCTCCTCCTCCTCCTCCTCCTCCTCCTCCTCCTCCTCCTCCTCCTCCTCCTCCTCCTCCTCCTCCTCCTCCTCCTCCTCCTCCTCCTCCTCCTCCGACTTTGCATTTGAAAAAAACACATGCACCCTTCCCCTTTAAGGGCTCACTGGCACCAGAGTGTCTGCCGTGCGCTGCGCCCGAGCTCGGGTGTTGCGCTCTCCACCGCCGGCTTAGCGCCTAAAGATACTAGTGGAACGCCTCTTTTAGCGCTCCACCAACCTCTTAGGGCGAAGCCACTGAATTTCCGGCAACGGGGCGCTACTTTGGGGCGGGCGCTAAGCTTAGCGCCCCAAAACTGTCTATACTGAAAATCTAGCCCTATGTGTTTTAAAAGCAACGTTTTTTTTGAAAGACGCAGAAAGCGGGAAAAAGAAAGGAAAAGTTTGGAATCAAGATGGCGGCGACTCACCTCGGTTCAGAACGATAAGGCCCGCCCACACACGCACCGATTGGTCGACCGTCAGGTCACCAAAGCGTAGGATTGGTCAATCGTCCCGTCACTCGACCGTAGGAGGGCCCGGCCGCACGCGCCAGCAACCCGGCGTACGATTGGTCGACCTCGAGGTCACTCTGTCGCTAATGAGCGGATAATGAGATGCTAATGAGCAGAATGTTGAAGGTTTTTCGGATACCGCGGGCGCAATTTTTGTCCGGCCGAAACATAAATACGCTTACCATCGTTTTGGAACGGTGAGCTTTCTTTCGACATAACGCACGCGTAGGTACGCTCTGTAACTTTCGAGCGCATAGCTGGACAGACGCACACCCGAGGACAGACAGAAGGACAGACAGAAGGACAGACAGACAGAAAGAACGATCCGTTTATATATATAAGATTATCTTCTCATCTTGAGTGTAGTCCAATTTCCAAATACAAACAGCATAAAAAATCTGCATTTGTTAATGAGTTAAATCACTCATGAATATTGCCTCCTTAAGAATTTGTCACCAGGCAGATCAGGGACTCCTCTTCACTCACATACATAAGGTTGGGGGGGGAGGGGCGGGATTTGACTTTGTAGCACCCATTCTTCAGGTGCAAAATGGGGGCAAAAATCTTACAGGGCCGTGTCCTGCACCCCAAGTGTGCCTGAAATACATTCAATGCCATTTTGGCTCAGGTGATATTCAGCCATCCCAGGTGGCCATAAACATAGAAACATAGAAAAATAGGAGCAGGAGTAGGCCATTCGGCCCTTCGAGCCTGCTCTGCCATTCAATATGATCATGGCTGATCCTCTATCTCAATACCATATTCCTGCTCTCTCCCCATACCCCTTGATGCCTTTTGTGTCTAGAAATCTATCTATCTCCTTCTTAAATATATTCAGTGACTTGGTCTCCACAGCCTTCTGTGGTAGAGAATTCCACAGGTTCACCACCCTCTGAGTGAAGAAATTTCTCCTTATCTCAGTCCTAAATGACCTACCCCGTATCCTGAGACTGTGATCCCTCGTTCTCGACCCCCCAGCCAGGGAAAACATCCTCCCTGCATCCAGTCTGTCTAGCCCTGTCAGAATTTTATACGTTTCAATGAGATCCCCTCTCATTCTTCTAAACTCTAGTAAATACAGGCCTAGTTGACCCAATCTCTCCTCATACGACAGTCCTGCCATCCCAGGGATCAGTCTGGTGAACCTTCGCTGCACTCCCTCTATGGCAAGTATATCCTTTCTTAGGTAAAGAGACCAAAACTGCACACAGTACTCCAGATGTAGTCTCACCAAGGCCCTGTATAACTGTAGTAAGACATCCTTGCTCCTGTACTCAAATCCTCTTGCAATGAACAGCATTGAAACTTAATCACAATGAATCTTAAACAGCAGTTAGGCCTCTTGCATATGCTAATCACGGCCTAGCAACTGTTTACGGACCCTTCCCAGAAATTTGTCTGCCCCGAGCGAAACATGCACTGAGCCTGCTCCACTCAGTTCTTCAGCAGCCTAACCAGCGGTCCTTAACAGGACTGCTGCAAGCCACCAACAATCAGGTAAATTTTAACTTTTTAACTTACCTTGCTGCGGAGCCAAGAGGAGCAGGAGTGCCACTAGCAGTGCTACAGCATTGCTGAAGGCCGCGGCTGGTCTGCACTCACCCCCCTCACTTTTATCTCCCATTCCGGACCTACCCGAGGGCCGCTGCCAGTGTTGCAGCCTGTGGAAATTGGTTCATTCCGAACCAGCTAGCTGCCTTTGGTGTCTGCAGCTCACTGGAAATATGCTGATGAGGCCCAAGGCCCAAGGCTCAATATCAGACAGGCCTAGGGCCTCAAAATTCTGCTCCAAGCGTGTCACCTATTTTGGGCTCGAAAATGGGCCTAAACCAATTTCTCTGTCAACAGCTTTTTTCTGGTACATAGGGGTAGAAATTGGTTAAGGCCTGTTTTAAGGCGTGGAGACAGCACCCAACCGAAGGCTCGAGGATCAACCGAAATTGAGCCTTGGGCCTAATTTCAATAGTTTCAACGAGCTGCTGACACTGGCCGTGCCTCCAGAGGCAGATCACCCATTGTCAATGGATTAATTTCTGGCCATTTGGACGCCGATGACATCATCAGGGCCGGACTGCAACCTTAACCGAAGACCAGTGTGGGGAAGCCATTGTGGCTTCCCCATCAGGCTAACCTGGCAGATAGAGGAGCCGGGGTCAGAAGTGGTCCAGAAAGATGCATTAATTTTGAGCAGGAATGTTCCTCCGAGCCCCACAAGGAAACTTTGTGACTCCCCTGCCTTGGGCTTCCCTCCACTTCCGCTGACTGCAATGCAATCTCGACCCTCTTCCAACCACTTACCTGAGTGTTGGGACTGGTCCTTCAGGCCCTTGATGGTGACCTCCTGATCTCTGAAATCCCACCAGCTTCGGACGGGAGGAGCCTATGGAAATGAGGTCCAGGGGTTAAAATCTCCTGAGCTGCACCTTGCGGAGGGCCGGAAGGTTGGAAGAGGCTGACAGCCCCCGGCTGCACAATTCCCAGTTAAAATCAGGGCTGAGGTCCTAAAATTCTAACAAATATTCTCTCACACGAAGCTCTTAACAGATGCTTCTAAATTAAGCTGATTAACAGTCTGGCCTAATAAGCAGATCACAGAGGCTTAATATGGTAACTAATAGTTAACTAAAGGTTAATAGTCACAAGATCTTAGTATGACTGACTAGTGTGTAAAAATAAACCTCTTCTATTAATTCATGGAGAGGCCATGAGATCTAAATGAGCCAAGTAGATAAGAACAGCCCCCCCCCCCCCCGAATTAGTGGAGAAGGGGGGGGCGGTGGCAAAGATGATGGCCTAGAAATTTGTTGGTGGCACACACAATATGACGCCTGTCCTGTGTTGGAAGCTTTGGCCAGAATCCCCACAGCCTTGAGCCTAATTAGTAATCTTTTGTGTGGAACTATCAAATATTGTAGGGTTTACCGCAATCCACTTAGGTTGTTACTTTCTCAAAAAGTTGTTTGGCCCTGCAGGATCTTCCCTGTCTAAAGCTGTGTTGACTGCTGTTTGCTTCCTGATAATCGATTCCATTATTTTACACGGAACTGCGGCAAGACTAATGGGTCTGCATTTGCCTGTGTCTGTTCTGTCACCCCTTTTGAATATGGGCACCATATGACTCTGTTTTCAATCTATTGGTACCACCCCAGTGTCCATTGACACCCTCGTAATGTCAGTGTCTCACAAATCTCCGCTAGTTTCTCTCAACACTCTGGGATAAATAACATCTGACCCTGGGGATTTATTTGTTTTAAACCCATTTGTCTTGTCTAGGACTTCAATCTTATTTATATCGAATGATGATGCCTCAGTACTCTTTTATGGGAGGAGAGCATGCTGTTTATCTCTTCCTTTGTGAATACTTTGTGGAAGGAATCATTCAGAATATTTACTATCTTATGCTCAAATTTGAAGCCCATAAGTGTCTTTTAATCTTCTCACATCTTCTCTGACAGTCCTCTTGCTGTTGTAGTACCGAATATCTTTTACTGTTATATTTTTTCTTTTACTGTTACATATTTTTGCGGTTATGCTTTTTTTTTAGGTCTCTTAGACCCTCTGATCACATTTTAAATTGTTTCTGTGTGATCCTATATTCATCCCAGTGAGCCCCTTTTTCCTGCAGGATTTGTAGAGGTCATCCTTCCTCTTTATTTCACTTTTAATTTGTTTCTTAATCCATTTGGAGTCACGCTGGTTTGGTCTGAGCTTGTTAATCTTAGGTACATATTTGTCCTGCATGTCCAGCATTATTCTTTTAAAGGTGTTCCATTTGTCATGTATTGAAATATTGACAAATATCCCCTTTCAAATAATTTGTCTCAATTTTTCCCTCATCTCTTTCAATTTAGCCTTTTTAATGTTGTAAACCTGGCTCTTGGTTTTTAGTAGAATTGTGTTAAATCTGACCATTCTGTGGTAATTTGTGGCCTGTGAATGGCTAGGCTGGAGGCCTGGCATATGCAGCAATCCTGAGAAACAGCAGCATGAGGTCAGTTGACTTTAGCCATGCAGAAAGGCAGATTGAATGGTTCCCACCGGATCTTGAAAGTCCAGAGAGACTATCTCCTGCAAGCTGGCCCAAAGTGTCTGATTTCTGGGTTGCAGGGCTCTCAAGCCTGCCCCCTAAGGCTTCCATGGCTGCAGTTTGTGCTTCTAATGAAGAGAACGCACTGGTTTGCCTTGGGACCCTACTGTGGGGTGAGGGGAGATAGTCGCAGACTGTAATGAAGCTGCCGCATGCTTCACTGATGTCTGTGCAAGAATAGCTTCCTGATATTGCTGCATATGAGGCCATTGGACCAAATCAAGATCCCTGTCATATGCCTCACATACTGAGAAACTTCAGTGCCTGCACATAGGTAGGAGAACACCCTTTTTATAGAAGGACCCACAAATTTTGCGTCCACTGCCTCCTCAGCCAAGGAAAGATGTCTTTGTAGCTACTTCTAGGGAACGCTGAGTCTGCATCCCTTCCTCGCTCTTCTGGCTCCCTCATGCTCAGTGAGTCACCCAGTGCAATATTCCAATATTACCATCGAGACTATCTGGATTTCTTCCCCCCCTTTCACCTAGTTGCCAACATCAATCTCTTCCTCCTCTTCTCTGATATTATTATGTGGTATGTATTGGTGCGCAGCACTCAGAGAGGGTGATGCGATACAGACAGCCTGCAGTTCAATGGTAGCTTGGTCCTGTAAAGTGCTGTAACAGGAACAGGTACTGCTTACCATTCACTCACCTGCAGCTGGCACTTGTTCACCAACCTTGCCATTGCCGACTACCAAAAGCCACTTGCCTGCTATGTGATTCAGTAGCCTTTTCCCTAGCATCTGTCAGCTTTTTTGTGTCCAGGGAAGCCTCTGCTGATGGCCTGCCTCTCCCGAGCATTGTGCTCCAGTTGTGCTGGAACAATATTGACGGCTGTGAGTGAAGGTGGCAGCAGAGATCTAACATAACTGGAAGGACAAAGTGCTAGAAGGACTTTGTAACATGACAGGTTAGAGTTGTAAGGGGCATGGCATGCAAGAAGGGCTTGGAGAGCATTTCCAAATTCTGGTTCCAAGGCGAAGTGGTAGAAAGCCATTCAACTTCAGAGCCCTGTGAATGAAGATTTGTCATTCCCTTTAAGAAATTAGGGCGATTAGTGGAGGAATCCCCTGGTGTCAAAGTGAAACAGAGAGGGTCACAGTTCTCTTATCTTGGCTGCCCTCATCAGGTCAATTTTTGTGGCACTGTGCTGGAGTGGAGTAAGAATGGTGGCACTCAGAGGCACTGCCACTTCCCTCCACATAGCTCAAGCGACTGATTTAAGTGGCCTCCATCCATGCAAGCCCAGTAGCGATCGCTTCTCTGGTGGGTCTGTTGCAGAAGGATCCATAGGCCGGCATCTGAGAAATTCTGTTTTTTTTACTGCATCATAAACGGCAATGCAGATTTTTAAAGCCATTGTGTATTATCTTTTGATGGTACAAAAATCAGGAATCAATTTTGACTTGTAATAACTAATTTATTTTAACATTTCAAATATCTGAAACCCTTCCAGAATAAAGCAGTTTTAACCTCAAAGGCTGAATCATAGTACACTCCAATGCTGTAAAATGTATCAACATTTGCTGAGAGGTCTTCAGTGCTCACATCCACCTTCACCAATTTCTAGCAGCCCATGCCAGCCTACCACAGCACCTGGATAACATACAAGCTTAGACTGACAAATGACACATAACATTTGTATAACATTGTGTCAAGTAATGATCAAATTCAACGAGAGAAAGCCCAGTCATCTCCCCATGACCATCACTGAGTCACCTACCATCAACATCTACGGGGTCACCATTGACCAGAACCTTAACTGGGCCAGCTATATCAATACTGTGACTACAAGAGCAGAGCAGATGCTGGATACGCTATGACAAGTGACTCACCTATGGACCCCTCAAAGTCTCCACCATCTACAAGGCTCAAGTTAGGACTGTTGGAATACTCATTGCGTGTCTGGATGAGCGCAGCTGCAACAACACTCAAGAAGATTGACACCATCCAGAACAGCGATATTTGCCCTTGCCACTGGTTTCATTTCCACCCTCTCCATCACCGGTGCACTGTGGCTGCAGTATGTACAGTCTGCAGGATGCACTGCAGCTTTCTTCAACAGAACCATCCTCTCCTATGTCCTGTACCATTGAGGAGAACAAGAGCAGTCATGTTGTGAGAGCACCATCACCTTCAAATTCTCCTCCAAGTCACACACTTGCACACTTGTAATCCTTCATCGTCGCTGGGTCACCATCCTGAAATTTCCTACCTAACACCATTGAGGAAGCACTATCACCACAAGGACTGCAGCAGTTCAAGGAGAAGGCTCACCATCACGTTCTCAGGGAAACTGGGGATGGACAATAAATGCAGCCTTAGAGTCATAGAGTCATAGAGTAATACAGCACGGATAGAGGCCCTTCGGCCCATCGTGTCCATGCCGGCCATCAAGCCCTGTCTAATCTAATCCCATATTCCAGCATTTGGCCCGTAGCCTTGTATGCTATGGCATTTCAAATGCTCATCCAAATGCTTCTTAAATGTTGTGAGGGTTTCTGCCTCCACAACCCTTTCAGGCAGTGAGTTCCAGACTCCAACCACCCTCTGGGTGAAAAAGTTCTTTCTCAAATCCCCTCTAAACCTCCCGCCCTTTACCTTGAATCTATGCCCCCTAGTTATTGACCCCTCTACTAAGGGGAAAAGCTCCTCAGCATCCATCCTATCTATGCCCCTCACAATTTTGTACACCTCAATCATGTCCCCCCTCAGCCTCCTCTGCTCCAAGGAAAACAAACCCAATCTGCCCAGTCTCTCTTCATAGCTGAAGCGCTCCAGCCCTGGTAACATCCTGGTGAACCTCCTCTGCACCCTCTCTAACGCGATCACATCTTTCCTGTAGTGTGGCGACCAGAACTGCACACAGTATTCCAGCTGTGGCCTAACCAGTGTTTTATACAGCTCCATCATAACCTCCTTGCTCTTATATTCTATGCCTCGGCTAATGAAGGCAAGTATCCCATATGCCTTTTTTACCACCTTATCCACCTGTTCCGCCGCCTTCAGGGATCTGTGTACCTGCACACCCAGATCCCTCTGACCCTCCGTCTTGCCTAGGGTCTTTCCCTTCATTGTGTATTCCCTTGCCTTGTTAGACCCCCCAAAGTGCATCACCTCGCACTTTTCCGGGTTAAATTCCATTTGCCACTGTTCCGCCCATCTGACCAACCCATCTATATCGTTCTGCAGACTGAGGCTACCCTCCTCGCTATTTACCACCCTACCAATTTTAGTATCATCCGCGAATTTACTGATCATACCCTTTACATTCATATCCAAGTCATTAATGTAGACCACAAACAGCAAGGGACCCAGCACCGATCCTTGTCAGCATCATCAACATCCAAAGAACACATTTTTAAAAATGACCAACCATAAGCCTATTTTAAAGGCTGCTACTGAGCTATTGGTTCCTGTTTGAGTTGTCAGCGTTTTAGAGCTGTTTGTCAGCATTGGTGAGTTTTCTTGATTGGTATGTATGCCTCAGCCAGGCAGCAGTGGGGGTGCTACAAATGGCATTAGTGCCTCTGGGTTGATAGATTTCTGCTAGACAAGGGTATTAAGAGATATGGAAACAAGGCAAGTAAATGGAGTTAAGATACAGATCAACCATGATCTGATTGAATGGTGGAACAGGCTCGAGGGGCTGAATGGCCTCCTCCTATTCCTATGTTCCTATGGGATAGGGAGGGGAGACAAATCGGCCAGAGATCCCAGTGCTGATTATTTTTCTTTGTTGATTCCAACAACTCATCCAAGTGAACATTTTTCATGTGCAAGTCATAACAGAAGGAATTGGAGGACAATGCCACAGCACCTAAAGTGTTGGCCCAGCTGAGATCAGCTCTCTCACGACAGCCTGGGGATTGAACATGGGTGCCTTCCCAGTTTATATGGCTCAGTAGCATACCAGGCCATGCATTTACTCAGACCAGACTGATTTATATTCCAAATGAACAGTGCTACCCAGATTTTAACAGTAAAAGGATTATATTGTTCATTTTTTAGAAGCTCTATCATTATCACAATTCTGGAAAAATAATCAACATTTCCTGAATTGTTGCTCAGTTGAACTTGTCAGGATTTTGTCAGGAATGATCCAAAATTGTAAAATTGTTGCAAAAAAATTATCATTTATTTCTGAAGTTTAACATCCTTCACTAGTGGACACAAGATAGTGCTGCCATCCATATCAGAAAATAATAACGTAAATCCTTGGAATATCTGTTGAGGAAAGGATCACTGTGGCTGACCCACACTGTGAACCGGTTTGCTGAATGATTTCCAGCAGAGAGCGCTAAACAAAGCTTAGTGTCGATTAATATGACACAGATAAACCTATCTACCTATATAACTAGAGCCACTGGTTTACAGTGACAGAATAAGTCAAATGCTAGTTTTAATACTCAGAATTGCAGTATTTCTACTGCTATTTTGAGAGTCGTATTCCATGATTCTGTCCCTTTCCCAATTCTCTTTTCATTCGACCGGATTCCAGTATGATTAGCGGTGCTTTAGGGATCTCATTCTGCGATTCTGTCCATTTTTCTGTGAAAGCTGTGACATAGTTGGTCTTACCTATAACGGACTCACTGTGGAAGCTGAATATATAACTGTTGTGTGCAGGTATCTGAACAAAATCAGATTGCAGTTATATAGAGCCTTTAGTGTAGTGAAACTTTCAAGTTGCTTCAAAAGGGGAATCAGACACTAATTAGGAGTTGGGAAATTACAAAGTGCATGTATATATGAGCCCTATTTTTTATTATATGTTGATTATATATATTTATATATATATATATATATATATATATATATAAAATCAGCATATAATCAAAAATAATAGGGCTGATTTTCCTCTTCCTTGCTCCCAGATAGCACCTCAAATATGGGGGCAATGCAAAGGAAGAATGAGCGTTAACCCTTTTCTCCAATTTTCGGACAAACACCTCCATGGCTTTTCTGGTGTCTGCATTTGACTGTACGTGAAAAGGCACAGTAATGTAAATTTCAGGCAAATGAAAGTCAGCTACCTCGGCACTCAAACTTCCTCAAGTTGCACCGGGTACCGGTCAGGGGCAAACTGCTCCAAAAGAAACCTGACGCTAATGATGTCAGAGCTTTTGTTAGGGGCTATCTCTCTCTAGGTATTGCTGAGGAAGGTCGTTATATTTTACTTCTTGAATAAAAAATGTTTCTGGTGCTTCTTTACTTGTTGCAGAGTGCTGCTAGTCCTTTACATTTAGTGATGGAGGCTGTGTTCAGAAGTGTGCTACCACCTCCTGCCCCGTTTTTACGATATGGCTTATTTGGAGACAGGCAAGGGGAAACGACAAGAGCCCCTTTGACAGCTGCTGAAGTCATTTGCCTGGCCTTCTCCTTTGCCACAAACAACTGATTCCATATCACAGAGTAGAAATCTCCCCTCTGCCCGACTCTATCACTGATCCAAGCTACCTGGAATTTAAAAAAAACAGAAGCCTCACAATCACTCCAGCACCCCCTCCTATTCCAGTAACATCGTTCTTTATGCACACACTTGTATTCCCTCTTCCTCCACCTACTGTTTGGCAGAAGAATGCTGCTTCTCTCCGAGTCATGGGACAACATCACACACTCATTCACAAGAATGTAACCTTTAAGTAAACACAAAGACCAACTGAGAAGAAAATACACAGGCCGTACCACACATGGATTAAGTTACAAACTCACCATTCTTCTTCAGAGGGTTTCCAAATAATGATCCTGTCCCATTATCGCTGGGTCTCCCATGGAGCTTTAACTGCACCTATCCCTTTAATGGTGCTGTTGCCTTTAAGGCCCAATATTTACCCAGACTTCCTATTCTGTCTTAATGGCTGTGACCAAAAGTGTACCCCGAGTGTGCCCACGTGGCACCTCCTTTATTTAAAAAAGGCCCGAGAGCAAGTTAGGGGGCCTAACTGCTGCTCCTGGCAGAGTGCACCTCCAGTGTGCTCAACACTAATTGCACCCCGACAGCACCAGCAGAAGGAGATTGGCCCTGGTAAGTTTTCAGGAGTTAGCAAATAAGATAATGTCATTAACATTCAACAACCATGTATTGTATCAGTGTCCCAGTAATTTCTCAAGCCTTCTTACCAAATTTTAATATTGCTGCCCTTAACATGTGTCCATAACACTTTAATATCCTTTACATGCCATTATCTACTTCTATTCCATATTTGGACATGGGTGTTGAATAATTAGGGTGCAATATTTATTTAACCTTCAAACAGTATAGGATATTGGACTTTATTTCAATCCTTTCAAATATATAACCAAGCCACATCGACTTGATAGAATGTTTACTCCATGCGGGGAAATAACCAAACTCCATCAACTTCTATGCTGCTAAATTCTTGGTAAGAGCAAATTGCTTCATTTAAAAACAACTTGAGTGTTTTTTCAGCTGTAGCATATTCCAATTATCTAAGGTAACCTTGTGCCCCTTTGTCCTGTAGCCTGCCACTTTAATCAACCAAAATGACCCATAATCAGAATGTGTTAGTAGCCTCTGCATAAAGGGCGAAAGTTAGCTGTCTGCTGTTTTACTTCACTAACACAGATATGCCTAATGTTATATATTCCGTTTAGTTTTAAAAAGGAAGTCAGATTCAAAAGCAAATCTAATATCCTTGTACCTAATGGCTCAGTTAGGTTAGGTTAAAGACACTTTTATTTTGCAGGAGATTAGCTGGCAGCAGACATTCGGCCCACCCCCTGTTGGCTCCACTCATTAGTGCAACAGCTCAGTAATCAGCGAACAGACAGCATCACAGACCCATAAAAATGGGGGCCTTTGAAACTCAGGCTGCTCGTTCCTGTAAAGTAAATACGAGGAGGAGGTCCCTTGCATTTACACTCAATAGCAGTCGAGCCTCCTCATTACACCGTGAAGCCCAGACATAGCTGAAATGATATTGGGGGAAAGTGACACATGGAGGTAATGTTTCCTAGACAGGAACATTTTACAATTAAGTGTAAATGTGCCTTTAGTTCCTATGCAGTGAGGAAATGAAAAAACACTATGTACATTGTCTTGGGGCGGATGGGGGAAAGAGAGGAGAGCAGCAACTGTATTTTCGAAAGATGGAATTTGACAGTGAAGCCAGTATTGCCATTCAGTGGCTGGTGAACTGGTGTAGTTTTGCAAGTGAGACTGAGTGTTGACTGAACTCAGTCCCCATACTACAGTTGAATTTGGAGCATTTAGCGTTCCAAAATGACATGAGATGCATCAGTTTAGTATATGAATGTAATATTCTCTTGCAATTATAACCTTAGTATTCTTGCCTGTTACTAAGTCCTTTTAAAAAATATTTGCTTGGTTGTGCTCTGGAAGAGGATTGAAATAAGTCTAGTCCTTCCCCTTTGTGGTTATATATGAATCAATCAGTAACAGTTAACAGATAAATTGACATGCACAATAATTTTAATTGTTTTTACTGGAAACTCAAATTCCCCTTAAATCGTCTGCTGCCGTCGTTCATCAAAGCAGAAGTAAATGTGATGCCCGCGATCTGCACTTTCAGAACAGCCTTAGGATTTAGTAACAGGTAATATAGGTGACATCAGATCTGATATCAAGACAATTTGTTTGATCAGTTGTCATAGTGACAGTATAAAGGTGAAGCCAGGTTGATCCTCCCATTCATTTACATTCAAGAAGATAATACTCTGTGGCACTGTACAGGGAAATAGTTTACGGAACTAGGTACTCAGTGGTTGCCAGGCCCAGCACACAACCCAGTCCATGCAATCCAAATATTGTATTAGTCTTCTGAGGTAAAAATAGAATACAATCATCCAATCAATGCATCATAAACTTTAAATATTTCAGTGATGCAGCGTATAATAATATTTTATTAGTATATGCTAGGAAATTAGTGGGGGACAAAGGTTAACCTATGAGTTTGCTAGCACTCACCAGTGGAGAATAGATCGCATCACTTAGTTTTATATCATATGATTCAAGAAGGTAGGCATTCAAGAAACTGCAACAACAAGAATGTGCCTCAGGATACAGCTGTAATAAAACAAATATGAAGTGTTGATCTCACTCAGCCATTGCTTGAATCTCTCCAGAGGTCGTCTTTTTCTGCTGCAGTTTTGAGCTAGCGGCCATTGTCATTGGTGCTAAATCCAGGGAGAACAAGGAATTTGAGGCAACAGTGCGGAGTTGGCACGGAAGTCAGTGTTCCCCCCATCGGCTCCAAATTCGAGTTTAAATCTTTAGCACAATTTTCTTTTTGCTGTTGCGAAGGCCAACTGAAACCCTTTTGTTAGACAGTCACTTCCACTGGAACTGCCCTCTGCTGATCTCTACTAAATGACTGCAGTCATTGTCTGCCCTCACTTTGAAGTGGATTAAAATAACAGCACTGCTGCAAATGTAGCACAGTTCATAGGGTGAGCAGCATTGCTTTTATTTAGTGCATAAGTGCAGAGGCAGAGTGCTGAAAGGGAGCACAGACTGCATAGAATCCTGATGACTCCATGGCATTAAATGCCCAAGGGAACAGCAGGGCCTAAATTCATCATCAGTGGGCCTGTATTATGGGCATAAAATGAGCCCAGCACCTAATCTGCATGGGCATTCGGGCCACTGCTAAATTGTCTTTAAGTTTGGTTTGGAGTGTATGCCTACTTTTCTGGGATAGTGATCCGAAATTTCCTTTGTCGAAAATGCAGCGGAAAACCCGCTTATATTTCTTCCACTGCAGTTATTTCTGTTATACATAAATTTAAGTCCTTTGTCAGCTAATGCAACCAAATAAAAAGCTTAGCTGATCATTGATCTTATTGCTGATTATGGGATGTTGCTTGAGCAGAACTGATTGCTGCATTTGCCCACAGAACAATCACTGCACTCCAAAAGTAATCCATTGTGCAAAGTGCTTTGATATGTTTTGGGGACATTACAAGGCACCATATAATTGCAAGTATTTCTTTCAATAAAACTAGTCAAAAGAATGATTCCCTAATTTACGTCATAACAAGAGATTTAAATGAAAACTTTTATGCTGTGGAATTATGTAAAATAGTTTACTCCCTTACTACTGTATCCCATAAGATCAGAAATGAACAGTAGACAAATATTCATTACAATACAGGTTACTTAATTTCTGCAACAATATCTGTAGGTAACTGGATGATATTTCGGTTAGATCACCCTGTACGGAAGATGGGAGCTTCCTGACCATGTATTAGAAAGCAGCATGTAATATGTGTTAGATCTGTGTAGAATGGGTAGGTGCTTTGAAAAAACAAGATAACGTTTAATTAAATAAATATATCATATTTATTTCTTGTACGAGCTTACAACAAAGAGCCTAGTTAAAGAGTAGATTGTGAATTGATGAACTTGTAGTGCTATCCCGACCCCTTATTTGACAGCACATCCCTTCAATCTTCATCAGCACTGGCTGCTAGTGTTGGCATAACGGGGCGAGATTTCCTGTATGCACTAGGTGTAACCAAGTGATAAACCTGCTCTCTATAAACATGTTTACAATTTTGTTGCAGTTATTTTGTTATTCTTAGACTGAGGGGTGGGGTTGCCACCCTTTGGGATGTCCAAAAGTAGGGAGGGGGCAGAATTAGGACAGAGTACTGGATCATAACTGGAGTTGTAATATTAACTGGTGATTAAAAAAATGTAATAACTTTAAAAATGGCTACCTGCCCATCATAAGAATCAGAGGTCATCGGAAAGTTTGAATGTATATGATTACCTCAGACTTCTGGGGGTAAGTCTTCCGGGGACCCTGAAATCAGTGAATGGAAGATTGGAGGCAGCTTGACGGACATTTCTCCCACCTGTACCAGTTGCGGGTGAGATCCTGCCGGTGGCACAGGGTCAGGAAAAATTTAACCCCCTCCCCTGTCCTGTGCCCACCTTCAACTTAGAAATTGCCAGATACATCACTTAAGAAATTGCAGTTCAAAAGCAAATGGATAGAAACAATTGGGTGGTGGGGGGTGGTGGTTGGCGGGGGGGGGGGGGGGGCGGGAGGGGTGGGGTGTGGTGGTGGTAACAAGGAAAAATACACTGGTGCTGAAAGCTAATCTGGGCTTTTACAAAATGTAATAGAATAGAATAGGGAACATTGTGTTTACTGATGTAAGAACACAATACTGCTACAATACCTTGTGTAAATCAAAATGGGAAACAGATGCTTCTTCAATGCATGAATTTCAGTGATGACAGGGCGGCAGTGGTGCATCACACATCTTGTTAGTCATATAGCAGCTGTTTCCTGATTCCTGTGCTGTACAGAATTGTAAGTGAAATAAAATGAGATCAATTAAAACTCCAGCTCAGGGGGACTAAATAGCTACAGTAAAGGTCAAAGACATGGCCTTTTGCACGTGCAGACTAGAGTTTAAACTGGCAAAGAAACAGATATTATGCTCACTTTCACCAAACAGTGTAAAAAAAATCACAAGGGAGCAAGTAACTGAGTTGATGGCAGTCTTTTCATCTAGCCCTGAGTAAATATGTGTCTACAGTACAGAATTGCCCCTATCAATCAGTTATAATACTGTGTGGTTCAACTGGAATATGTAGGTAATAAAACTGTCACAAGTTGCAGGATATGTGCAGTAGAAGATGCTCAGTTGAGGCAACAGTGAAGGCCATATTGAAACATTCATCACTTTTCTGGGACTGAGCAAAGGACAATGGGAGAAAAAGAAGAAACCCTTAAAAGAAGCATTACGCAGATGCAAACTCAACGTGCAACTTCTCGTCAAAGAAAAGTGAAAGCATTTTTGCTAATATAGGGGAAGAATTGCTCTGGTCACGATGTGTAGCGACGACATAAATGTTTATGATTTCATTATAAATATTGATCAAAGGAAATGACAGAGTAAAAATCCTGCCCCTATTTCTCTTTTAACACATATCTATCTGTAATATATTATAAATCTAACATCTGCAAGCACTTCCTGTCTGCACCACTTGACTTCCTGTTGTCATGTTTTTGTCACGCTTTTTGTGTCCATACTTAGAAAGCAAATTGTCTATGCAAACGACTCACACTGATTGCGCCATTGAGGGTGTCAGTGGAGTTTCAGAGCAGTCTGTGGCAGCTCGACCACCATGTTGGAGTTTTTTGAAACTAATTTGTCTCCTCAAGTACGATAGCAAAATACTGCAGATGCAAGTGGTTACTCCTCAAGTGGTTACTTTTGAAGTTGATTGCAATGTTTCTTTATTTTATGCTTATTTAATTATATATATATCATATATCAATATTCTTTATGAATTTCTTACAGGATTTGCTGTTGACTTTTGCTTTTTTCAGCCAGTAACAATCGGGCATTGCCAGAGCTCCAGTTCCTGAGTGTGGTCTGCCTCTTCCCGGTTCATTTGCACTGGTTGCTGGTGACCATTCCTCCTCATTTCTGTCCTAAATGGCTTACCCCTTATCCTTAGACTGTGACCCCTGGTTCTGGACTCCCCGACCATCGGGAACATCCTTCCTGCATCTAGTCTGTCCAGTCCTGTCAGAATTTTATAAGTTTCAATGAGATCCCCTCTCATTCTTCTAAACTCCAGCGAGTATAAGCCCAATCGACCCAATCTCTCCTTATACGTCATTCCTGCCATCCCAGGTGTCAGTCTGGTGAATCTTCGCTGAACTCCTTCCATGGCAAGAACATCCTTCCTCAGATAAGGTGACCAAAACTGCACACAATACTCAAGGTGTGGTCTCACCAAGGCCCTGTACAACTGCAGCAAGACATCCTTGTTCCTGTACTCAAACCCTCTCACTACGAAGGCCAACATACCATTTGCCTGCTGCACCTGCATGCTTACCTTCAGTGACCGGTGCACAAGGACACCCAGGTATCATTGCACTTCCCCTTCTCCCAATCTATTGCCATTCATTTGGCCCAACATACCAGTGATGTAGATTATAATGGCTTCCACTCAGTGCTGCAGCATGCCTGTGAATGTGTCTACCTGCTCCCCTTTGCAACTGGCCCATTATAGGCTGCCATAAGGAATTGGCTGAGCACCCCACTCCTTACAGCTGTTGCTCCCCTATTTTCCCTTAAGCCCACTGCTGCTGCCTGTGAGATATATAATTTAATTTTTTCCAACTGTGGTAGATTTATAAATTTTCCAAAAGTCCCTCTCCTTCCCCTCACCCCCTTACACTCCTCGCATCTCCTCAATCTTCCTCACCCTCCCCATCCTATTTTCACCCTACCCCCTCTTCCCCTCCTCCTCTTCCTCTCTCCCTCTCCCCCACCCTCACCCATCTTTCCCATGCTTCCACCTCTCCAACTTCCTCCATTAGGCATTGATTCTCAAACTCCAATCCCTGGACCTCTAACTCTTCTTTGGCCTTTTACTATGCTTTAGCTTCCAATTCCTTTCCCCCCAGTCTCTAAGCATGCTCTATTAACCCCCTGCAACAGGCCTCCAACACTACTTTACTTTTCTCCTCCTTCCTCACACCTCTAACCCTGCTTTACCCTTTCTGCGCCCTTGGCCTCTCGCCCTGCTCTGCCTTCCCTCTCGCCCTGCTCTGCCTTCCCCCTCTCCCGACCTCCAACTTCCCCCATTCTCCTATAACTCTCCTTTACCTTCCCCCACAGATTCAACCCCATTTTACTTCCCTTTCCCTCCCAGTGTACTCTACTTTTCCTCCTCCCTCGCCATATTCTATCTTTCGTCTTTGACCTCATTTGACCGCTAATGTTGCAGTCCTCCCTCAGTCCAATTATCCCTTGTTACTTAATATGAAGACTGCATTTGTCTTGACTACACCTAAAAAAAATCCACAAAAACTGCACCTGAATTGTTGCCCAAAAACCGCCAATTCCATTTAAAGCCTGCCACAAGTTGTTTCCGCTATATATAAATGGGGTCAAGAGGGCATGGTTACCCCCCTCAACCCCATTCTCCTCCATTTCTGCTCAAACCCACCTGCTGCAAGGTATCCCGACTGCCCTCTCAAGTGGATGTAAAAGATCCCATGGCATTATTCGAAGAAGAGCAGAGGAGTCCATCCCAGTGTCCTGGCCGATATTTATCCCTCAACCAACATCACTAAAACAGATAATCTGGT
The DNA here is from genome assembly GCF_052327205.1 of Somniosus microcephalus. Classification (NCBI taxonomy): domain Eukaryota; kingdom Metazoa; phylum Chordata; class Chondrichthyes; order Squaliformes; family Somniosidae; genus Somniosus; species Somniosus microcephalus. The sequence goes on along the minus strand of NC_140989.1, from coordinate 77,593,499 downwards.
CATTATCTCTTTGCTGTTTTTGGGACCTTGTTGTGTGCAAGTTCGCTGCCACATTTCCTACATTACAACAGTGACTACACTTCAAAAAGCACTTTATTAACTGTAATTGCACTTTATTGGCCAACCCGGCCAATTACCATCCCATCAGTCTACTCTCAATCATCAGCAAAGTGATGGACGGTGTCATCGACAGTGCTATCAAGTGGCATTTACTCACCAATAACCTGCTCACTGATGCCCAGTTTGGATTCCGGCAAGACCACTCGGCTCCCGACCTCATTACAGCCTTGGTCCAAACATGGGCAAAGGAGCTGAATTCCAGAGGTGAGGTGAGAGTGACTGCCCTTGACATCAAGGCAGCATTTGACCGAGTCTGGCATCAAGGAGCCCCAGTAAAACTGAAGTCAATGGGAATCAGGGGGAAAATGCTCCACTGGCTGGTGTCATACCTAGCACAAAGGAAGATGGTTGTGGTGGTTGAAGGTCAATCATCACAGCCCCAGGACATCGCTGCAGGAGTTCCTCAGGGCAGTGTCCTAAGCCCAACCATCTTCAGCTGCTTCATCAATGACCATCCCTCCAATATAAGGTCAGAAATGGGGATATGCAGTGATGACTGCACAATGTTCAGCGCCATTCGCAACGCCACAGATAATGAAGCAGTCCATGCCCGCATGCAACAAGAACTGGACGACATTCAAGCTTGGGCTGATAAGTGGCAGGTAACATTCGCGCCACAGAAGTGCCAGGCAATGACTATCTCCAACAAGCGAGAGTCTAACTGTTAAATCGGTGAATCTTAAGGTATGGTGTTCTTCAATAAATAGACGGAGACTGCAGATGAACAATCAACAGGTTTTTACTGGATGAGGGTATTCTAAAAACTAACAGTACAGATCCCTACTCAGGGTTTATATACAGGTGTGGTCACTGCCGGTACTACAGTATACAGGAGCTGTAAAAGTAGTTCTCCTCTTAAAGGTACATACACTACAATTCCTCCCCTTTTAGATTAACATTCAACTAACAGTTAACACTTTTAACATGCACATTAACTGAAATAGTCCATTTATAGATTCAGTCTTTGGGGCGGCTTCCTGATCCTTTCTGGATAGCGCCTTTCCTCAGTGTCTTGCACTTGGTGCGGAGGCGATTCTGGCCCCCTGTCGTCGGTTAGTTCATCAGCTTCCGATGCTACTGTTTCTGGGGTAGATGCTATCGGTATGCCGGGTTCATCACCAGGTACGCAAGACATGGGGTTGACTCGTTCCTGTGACGCTAGGATCTGGTCGACATGGCGTCTCACAATGTTCTCCCCAACATCCACTGTGTATATTAGTGGCCCCTGCCGTGTGCATATCGTTCCTGGTTGCCATTTCTCTGTTTGGTAGTCGCGGGCCAAGACTGGTTGCCCTACATTGAAACTCCTTGTCGGCTTCTCATTGATGTGCTGGAATTGCTTATTCTCAACATTTCTTCGTACATTTGGTCTGAGCAAATCCAGACGAGATCTCAACCTTCGGTTAAAGAACATCATGGCCGGGGTCTGGTTGGTAACTGCATGTGTCACATTTCTGTAGGCTAACAGGAAATTGTCCACCTTATGCTGCAGTGGAATGTCGTCATCGCACATGGCCCTTACTGCTTTTTTAAAGGTTTGTACGAACCTCTCAGCCAATCCATTTGTGGCTGGATGATACGGGGTGGATGTGTAATGCCTTACCCCATTCCTTCTCATAAATTTCCGAAAGTCTTCGGACACAAACTGTGGTCCGTTATCAGAGCAAATCTGTTCTGGCAAGCCGTTCCTGGCAAATATGGTCCGTAGGACTGCAATCATTTTCTCCGTAGTGGTGGAGGACATTTTGATCACCTCAGGCCATTTCGAGTGCGCATCCACTGCTATTAAGAACATTGAGTCCATGAATGGACCAGCAAAATCAATATGCACCCGTTGCCATGGAGAGGAGGGCCACTCCCATGGGTGTAGAGGGGCATGTGGTGGTGCATTTTGGACCTTCTGGCATCCTGAGCAGCTCTTTGTTAGGTCCTCAATTTGTTGATCGATCCCCGGCCACCACACATAAGCCCTCACAAGGCTTTTCATTTTCACCCCTCCCAGATGGCCTTCGTGAAGCTCATTGAGCACTCTCTCCCTTAACTTGGGTGGAATTACCACTCGGGATCCACACATCAATGTCCCCTGGCATACTGACAGCTGTTCTCTTCTGGATGAGAATGCTGGCAATAGTGAGTCGCCATGTGTTGGCCATCCCATCACCGTCAAATCATATACCCGAGACAGTGTCGGATCATTTCGGGTCTCCTTCTCTATATCCACGTTAGTTACTGGCAAGCGTTCAATTATAGTTGAATAAAATATTTCGACAGGGTCCACTGCTGGTACTTCCTCCGCAGTAGGCAGTGGCAGGTGTGATAGCCCATCAGCGTTTCCATGCTGTTTCGTGCCCTTATACTCTATTTCATATTGGTTCGCCCCTAGAAAAAGGGACCATCTTTGTAGCCGTTGCGCAGTCATCACCGGAACGCCCTTCTTTGGATTAAAGATGGAGACAAGTGGCTGGTGGTCAGTCAGCAAGGTGAACTTCTGCCCGTGCAGATAGTGGTTGAACTTTTTTGCTCCCCATACTAGGCTGAGAGCCTCCCTGTCAATCTGGGAGTAGTTGCACTCGGCTGAGGTTAGTGACCGAGACGCAAAGGCTACTGGCCTCTCCAACCCGTCTGGGAATTTGTGCGACAGCACCGCTCCAATACCATAGGGTGATGCATCACACGCCAACCGAATTGGTAGTGCTGTGTTGAAATGAGCCAACACCTCTTTTGATGTAATCAATTCTTTGCACTTCTGGAAAGCTCATTTACATTCGTCATTCCACTTCCATGGTACCCCCGTTTGCAGTAGGGTGTTCAGTGGGTGTAATACTGTAGACAAATTTGGTAAGAACTTATGGTAGTAGTTCACCAGCCCGAGGAACGACCTCAGTTGTGACACATTTTCCGGTGCTGGAGCCTTGACTACTGCCTCAATCTTTTCAGGAGACTTATGTAACCCCTCTTCATCAATAACGTGGCCACAATACGAGATCTGCTTCTGGAAAAACTCGCATATGTGGCGATTAGCTCGTAGCCCATATTCCTTCAATCTAGTGAGCACCTGCTCCAGGTTGGCGAGGTGATCACTGTCATTTTCACCCGTGACCAGGATGTCGTCCAAATAACACTGGGTCCCTGGAATCCCTTGCAGGACTTGATCCATTGCCCTTTGCCAAATAGCCGGAGCTGATGCTACCCCGAACACCAGCCGGTTGTATTGGTAGAGACCTTTGTGAGTGTTGATCGTGAGGTATTGTTTCGAGGCTTCTTCTACCTCCATTTGCAGGTACGCCTGGGCCAGATCAATCTTAGTGAAGCGTTTTCCTCCAGATAGCGAGGCGAAAATATCTTCAATCCGCGGAAGCGGATATTGTACCGTGTGAAGGACTGGGTTCACTGTCACCTTAAAGTCCCCACAGATGCGAACCTTCTTTGGTTCCCCAGGCGTATTACTCAACGACCTCTTCATTACAGGAACGATGGGTGTAGCCCACTCGCTCCAGTCCACTTTGGACAGTACTCCTGAACATTCCAAACCTTCCAGCTCTGCTTCAACGGCTGGGCGGATCGCATAAGGCACCGGTCTGGCCTTAAAAAACTTTGGGCTTGCATTTTCCTCTATTTTGATCATCGCTGTTATGCCTTTTAGTGTTCCGAGTCCCTCCTGGAACACTTCTTGTGCGTCAGTTAGCATTTTTGACAGTCGTCCAGTTGTGACGTCGTCATCCTTTTTGGCATCTACAGTCCGTGCTTGTATGGAATGCCAATCTAGCTGTATCTTCCAGATCCATTCACGTCCTAGTAGTGGTGGCCCTCCATCTGGCAATACATATAGGTCAATTTTTGGTGTTTTCTTGCCGTTATATATAACGTTCACCCTTATTTTTCCTTTGGGGTAGACTTTTTGCCCCGTGTACGTTTTCAAGACAACCTTTGTATCTCTCAAGGGCATATGTGAGAATAACCGCTTGTAGTCCCTTCGGTTTATGACTGTTAGGGCTGATCCTGTGTCCAATTCCATTTTCACTTGAACTCCGTCTATCTTGAGCGTGACCCAGATAGTTTGGTGATCCTCCATTTTGATTACATTATGTAGTTTCAGACAACCCAGATCCTTGCTTCCGGAGTCTGTGTCACTTTTTCTGTTCGTCTGAACTACTCTCCGTCACCTTATGTACCTTTTTGTACTTCTCCTGTGGAGATTTCTTGCTGCTGGTTTTCTTTCCCGACCTGCAGACTCTTGTTTTTGTGTCCTGCTTTTCCACACTGTCTGCACACTTGGTCCTTGAACCAACAATCCTTCTGGTCGTGTGTTGTTCTGCCGCAGCGATAACACGTCACTGCTCCATATGACATTTCATTGGTGCCATATTCTTGCGGTCTCCGTTGTATCTCTGCAGCACCCCATGCGGCTGCTTCGTGTGATACTGCCATGCTGAAAGCCTTGTCCAGCGTAAGATCCTTTTCTGATAGAAGCCGTTTCTGGGTTCCTTCACTTTGAAGCCCACACACAAACTTGTCCCTTAACGTATCTGCTAGTCCCATTCCAAACTGGCAGTGTTTCAATAGCTTGTGCAGTTCCGTTAAGTACTCAGCATTACTTTCGTCTTTATGCTGGTTCCTTTTGTGAAACTTAAATCTTTCTGCTATCAGCAGCGGTGTGGGGTTTAAGTGGTCCTGTTAGATTGCCACTATGCTTTCAAAATCCTTATCCACTGGCTTCTCTGGGGTTACTAGGTTTCGCAGTAAGCCATACGTTTTTGCACCCTTTGAATTCAACAATACCAGTGCTTTCCTGGCATCTGGCACTTCATTCGCCTTGCAGTACACTTCAATGCGTTCCACATATGTCGCCCAATCTTCGACTTCATTGTCAAACGCTGTGACACTGCCACTCTTCGGCATCCCTGGGTGTGGTTAGACTGGCTAAAATGGCATCTCCCGCGCTCTCCCTTCTTCTCCGCTGGCTCAAAATGGCGTCTCCCGCGCTTCCCTTTCTTCCCGCGCTCGCCGTTCTTCTCCGCTGCAGCTTCAAAAATGGCGTCTCCCGCACTCTCCCTTCTTCTCTGCTGCAGCTCAAATGGCGTTTCCCGTGCTTCCTTTCTTCCCCCACGGACGCTGCTCAGCCCTTGAGCACTGGCTGCGCTCTGTGCGTTTTCCTGCGCGCCTCTCTCGTTGCTGCCGCTCAGTCCTGAACCCTGGCTATGCTTTACCCTCTCTCTCTTTTTGTTTTCCGTCGACGCCGCTCGGTCTTCAACCCCCGGTTGCGCCCTGTGCGCTTTACCCTCTCTCTTACCCCGTCGACGCTGCTCGGACTTTTCTGTGCCGTCGGTCGGCTCCAGCCGCCGCTGTCCGGGAAGGGTCTGCGCCGTACCTGTTGCCAGCCTGTTGCGCTGGATCATCGTGACTGGCGAACCAAGCCCAGCTCTCAACAGCCTCCCCTGCAATGCTCACTCTCTGCTGGATGACTGGGCGGTTGCTCGTGGTCGACGCCCGTGCTTCTGGCCTCGACTTTCTTCCACTGTCCTCCAGGAGCGAATCCCTGGGAGGAAATGCAGAGTTGCAGGTAGGTTCGAATCTGCCTCGTCGCCACTGTTAAATCCGTGAATCTTAAGGTATGGTGTTCTTCAATAAATAGAAGGAGACTGCAGATGAACAATCAACAGGTGTTTGCTGGATGAGGGTATTCTAAAAACTAACAGTACAGATCCCTACTCAGGGTTTATATACAGGTGTGGTCACTGCCGGTACGACAGTATAAAGGAGCTGTAAAAGTAGTTCTCCTCTTAAAGGTACATACACTACACTAACCATCTCCCCTTGACATTCAATGGCATTACCATTGCCGAATCCCCCACTATCAACATCCTGGGGGTCACCATTAACCAGAAACTTAACTGGACCAGCCACATAAATACTGTGGCAACAAGAGCAGGTCAGAGGTTAGGTATTCTGCGGCGAATGTCTCACCTCCTGACTCCCCAAAGCCTTTCCACCATCTACAAGGCACAAGTAAGGAGTGTGATGGAATACTCTCCACTTGCCTGGATGAGTGCAGCTCCAACAACACTCAAGAAGCTCGACACCATCCAGGACAAAGCAGCCCGCTTGATTGGCACCCCATCCACCACCTTAAACATTCACTCCCTCCACCACCAGCATACCGTGGCTGCAGTGTGTACCATCTACAAGATGCACTGCAGCAACTCGCCAAGGCTTCTTCGGCAGCACCTTCCAAACCCGCGACATCTTCCACCTAGAAGGACAAGGGCAGCAGGCGCATGGAAACACCATCACCTCCAAGTTCCCCTCCAAGTCACACACCATCCTGACTTAGAAGTATATCGCCGATCCTTCATCGTCGCTGGGTCAAAATCCTGGAACTCCCTCCCTAACAGCACTATGGGAGTACCATCACCACACTGGTTCAAGAAGGTGGCTCACCACCACCTTCTCAAGGGCAACTAGGGATGGGCAATAAATGCTGGCCTTGCCAGCGACGCCCACATCCCATAAACAAATTTTTTTAAAAGCGCTTTGGGGCATTCTTTCAGGGCTTGGGATATACCCTGTACTTCAAATGCAGTAGGAATTTTAAGAGCATAGTTTCTGCTTTACTACCCAGCACAATTGTCTGGCAGTCTGTCTTAAAGAGGTCTCATTAAAAAGCTTCATTTAAAAATTATAATACTTTGAATTGAAGCCCAGCGTGATTTTCCATTAGCTTCGGAGGAATGGCCTAGGTTCTCCCTTTGCTCATTTGGAGTGGGTCTATGGTAAGGTTCATAAGTGATTGTACTATTAATGGATATGAGCCCTTACAGCCTATTTCATATTTTACAGGACAGTGCCACTAATAAGTTTTGATTAGCCCCTCCCCTCCCCCCCGCCCTCCCCCAGACTAAAATCACAGGGGTGTGTCTATAATTGCTGGAATCTGTGCTGCTGGTGTGAAGCCTCACTCACTGGCCGGGTGTATCAGGCATCGCAAACATTGCGCTCACTCTGCTCTAATCCTGGGAAATATACTCCAGGAACTAATAGGATCTTACAAGATGAACTAAAAATCCTATAAAATAGTAACTACAATAAAAGGATCCGATAGGATGAATTCAATGCCCCACAGAAGTGTTTAAACTTTCTTCTTTAAACTGCTTTGAACCTATCAAGTTTCCTGCAGCCTACATTAAAAGATATCCCCGCAGTGTGTCCTTCTCTCAGAATACTTATCCCCTTTGTATTAAAGTGACCTTGGCAGGCCTAAACTCAGCTTGACTGTAGTCAAAGTCAACATCACTGCACCTCAGAAGCATCTGACATTGCATTACAAAGGAAACTAAACCTCACAGATGACAAATGCCTCTGTTTTTGAGCATGTGCTCTAACAATGGACCAAGACGCCATTCAAATTAGCAACACATAGATTAGAGGAACTTGTTCAAACGCAGCCACAGCCACACAAGGACTCTAGGAATATCAGTCACATGAAAGCAGTTAAGCACCAGACTGAAATAAATCAAAAGCCTTGTAAGAAAAAAACTGTCAGCAGGTGGGGAAGTTTGTGAACTCATTTACCAGCATGCTATAAATCATTTGAATAAGAACCAAATGCGGAAATAGACCTTCCTTTTTACATATTTCACGGCTGTGATTGTGGAGCAACATTGAGATGCAAGCTAATTTCTTTATATCGGAACAATCACTTCTCATGAATGAGAGTGAACTGTGACTTATGCTGCCTTTCTTTAACTTGTGTTGCCTATAATCCTATTAAAGATGAATGGAGTGAGTACAGAAATAGATTGTTTTATTTGCTTGTCTCCAAGCTCTGTGTGATCTTAATATGGACTAGAATTTGCTCACGGATTCAGGCAGAGATACTAATCCAAGGAACACAATATGTCATGAAAGCTGCATGCAGAGAATTGCACCGTGAATATTCACTTATTTTTTAGTAATGTATCATTCAATCTTTTAAGGACACGTCAGATATTCAATAGGCTCCAATACTCCTGCTTAGATCTTTCAGAAGTGTATTCTTCAGACAGCATGTGACATTTTTCATTGCTTAATATGTATCTTTGTCAACACAGTAGTACAGTCTCAATATAAAATTAATAAGTCAATATAAATTGAGTAAACATTTTGTAATAACTTGAACTATTGAGTAATTAATAAAATATTCTTATCGATTGAGTTTGGTATTAATAGTACACAGCCAGAGGGTTAGGGGACTGTCTCCTGTGGGTCCCCAATATTGACAGACAAGAATTGAAGGCTAACCATTTGCTCAGAAAAAGATTGCGAAAATAAGGGGAGTCAGAAGGGAAGAGTGGACTGGAAGTGCACTGTCTGTCCAGACCCTAGTACATCGCTATTTCCTGTCCCTAGCCATTAACGGGCCTTTAGGGCACACCAGCGCAGGCCCAGCTCCATGCCTCCATTCCCTGGGAAACTCTGGAAATTCTGGAGCAATGATAAGGGCGGAGACCCAGAAAACTTGCTCTCTGCCCATTTCCCAGGGACAAAAATTAAGAAAATTGGCCCTTGAATGTACATTACACTTACTTTTTCATATTACATTTTAAAAAGTACATACAGATTAACCTTGCAATATCCTGATACATGGAACTGAGATTTCGGCCTGGATTTTCATGGGGAAGGCGGGTTGGGGAGGCTCCGTTGCGGGTGGGAAGCCTGGGAGAACAGGTTTTCCGCAGGCCCTACCGACTTTAACAGTAGGACCTGATTTGCATCTGAAGCCTCCAGAGAGGCTGGCTGGCTGCAGGCAGAAAGGCCTGCGGCACTAGGCCACACAGAGGAGGGAGGGAGGGATGGGGTGGGGGCTGGTGCTGGCCGCCAGACGGTGGAGGGGGGCGGTGAAGAGAAGATCAGGAATTCACTACAAGTCCACTGACTCCCACAGCTACCTGGACTACACTTCCTCCCACCCCACCTCCTGTAAGGACTCTATTCCATTATCCCAGTTTCTCCGTCTCCACCGCATCTGCTCCGACGATGCCACCTTCCACACCATGGTTGACACGGCCCTCGACCGGGTCCCTTCTATCTCCCGCACTTCAGCCCTCACCCCTGCCCCTCCCTCCCAGAACCACGATAGAGTTCCCCTTGTCCTCACCTTTCACCCCACCAGCCTCCACATTCAACGGATTATCCTCCGCCATTTCCACCACCTCCAACGTGATCCCACCACCAAACGCATCTTCCCCTCCCCTCCCCTTTCAGCATTCCGTAGGGACCGCTCCCTCCGAGACACCCTAGTCCACTCCTCTATCACCCCAGCATCCCTTCCCCTACGCCCGGCACCTCCCCGTGCAAGCGCAGGAGATGCAACACCTGCCCATATACCTCCCCCCTTCCCACTGTCCAGGGCCCCAAACACCCCTTCCAGGTGAAACAGTGATTTACTTGTACTTCTTGCAATCTAGTATACTGTATTTGCTGCTCACGATGTGGTCTCCTCTACATTGGGGAGACCAACCGCAGATTGGGTGACCGCTTTGCGGAACACCTCCGTTCAGTCTGTAAGGGTGACCCCGAGCTTCCGGTCGCCTGTCATTCCAATTCACCGCTCCATTCCCACTCAGACCTCACCGTCTGCGGCCTCTTGCATTGTTCCATGGAAGCTCACCGTAAACTCGAGGAACAGCACCTCATCTTCCGATTAGGCACTTTACAGCCTTCCGGACTCAATATCGAGTTCAACAACTTCAGATCATAACCTCGGCCCCTATTATATTTTTATATTTTTTATCCACCGTTTTGGTTTGTGACTTTTCCTTTTTATTTCGCTCTCTCCTACATGGCAGCTGTCTTTCACTCTGCCAGCGCATTTCACATTTCATTTAGAGCCATTGTCTGTTTCTTTACCTATCCTATTACTATCTCGTCTCACCTTGAATATCTCTTAATGTCTCTTCTTTTATCCCCTCCCACATTTCCCAGCCCCCAAACTGCCTTTTGTTTCATTTCCTGCCTTTTCTCTCAGTTCTGTAGAAGGGTTTTGACCCGAAACGTTGACTCTATTTCTCTCTCCACGGATGTTGCCTGGCCTGCTGAGTTTTTCCAGCATTTTCTGTTGTTATTTAGAAGATCAGGGATGTTGTGGGACTGGGGTGGGGGGAGAAACATTGGTGATGTCATGGGACCAGAGAAGCAGTAGGAGACCAGTGCCAGGAATTTCCTCTGCTTCGCTGCTGTAACTTTGGCAGAAACCCCGTTTATGTCCTTAGACAAGGTTTCCGCCAAAGTCATAGCGGCGGAAATTCCCGACACGGTAATTTAGTCCATAACTCAATACTGAATCTAACTTTTAAGACGGTTTCTTAAAGGCTGTTGAGCTTTTGAATTGTTAGCAAACCACCATAGGTGGGGAAAGAAATAACGAGCAGGAAGGCTGGTACCGTCACTTAGCAAATTCTTACTGCATTTTCATGGTCAGATGTAACAAGCGATTATAATATATTAAAACAAGCGATTGTCGCTGCTCTTGACCTGATGCCACATGTAAATGGAATGCTCAGGACTGTAGCTACAGAGAGCTGGTAATAGAAATGGGAGATGTAATTATGAAATGAAATTATGGTCAGAAGGGGTAAAAAAAAAGCATCCTATGATGAAGTGCAGTAATTAATATCAAGAGATCACCACCCGTGATCTCTGACCCTGACCCCGTCTAAGTATGCAGGCTCAGGGGGAGGAAACCTCATTTAAATATGGCCAGTAGATGCCTGTACCACTGGGAACGCATTTTGGGCGCCTGCCAGATGGAGAAGGCTGAAAAATGTGCCAGTTGCTATTCACTCTAGAGAGGGGGGTGCTCGGGGCTCCCTGAGCCAACCTGTTTGTGCCACATCATTCCCTCTTTATAAAGGGAGTAAGAAAACAGGTTAAAATGTTTTTAAAACTTTCGTAATCCAGCCCAAAGCTCCCAGGTGAGCGCCACATAAGCAGGTTGGTAGGCTGGTACATCTGATTTCACTCAGCACAATGGCCCAGACTGGAGATGAGGAAACCCCTGACCTGGAAGTTTTCTCCCCTGGTCATAGGCTGCTGATGCCATTGTCCTTGCTTGCGATGGTTGGAGGCTCTGCCCCAAACAAGGCCCAGTGGAAACTGGTGGGGAAGGCTGGATTCATGGCAGGAGCGCCCTGGATTTTCAGCCCCTTTTTCTGGAAGTGGCCTCTGGCAATTTAGGGTTATGGCTGCTTGACAACAACAACTTGCATTTACATAGTAAGATGTTCCAAGGACTGTTATCAAATAAAATTGACAGCAAGCCTCATAAGGAGATATTGGGACAGGTGAGCAAAAGCTTGGTTAAAGAGGTAGGATTTAAGGAGCATCCTAAAGGAGGAGAGAGAGGTAGAGAGGCAGAGAGGTTTAAGGAAGGAATTCCAGAGCTTAGGCCCTAGGCAGCTGAAGGCAATGGTGGAGTGATGAAAAAGAGGCCAGAGATTTCGGAGGTTTTGCTGGGCTGGAGTAGGTTACAGAGATAGGGAGGGGCCCAGTTTGTATAAGGACCTGAGAGATCATGATCAGGTGGGAAGGCGGAGGTGCCACACTGATCAACTGGGGAGTAATTCACCCAGCTATGATCAGCCGGTATCTATGATCAGAGATTGTACAGTCCAATAGATCCCAGAAGGACGATTTAAAGGAAATTAGAGGTTGTCAAATGGGATATAAAGCAATAAGTTGATGGTCCAAAAGGGAATTGTGGTAGTCGCGGAAACTAAGAGATTTATGGGAAGTGTGTGGTGGCTCCAATATCATGGGATTTAGTGTAATACATTCATCCAAACAAATGCCAATAGAAGGCTTCTGTGATATTGGTGTGTAGTCAGATGTTTATATTCCCACATCTAGTGTGGGGTGATCAGTTTCTGGAGGGAGAAAAGATGTGTAGTTAGAATGATTGCAATATGTGTACTTTTAAGAAATAATTTGTACATCAATATTCTGGAGGACTCTGCAGTTAAAAGGGGAGGCTGAAAATCAGTGCAAAGCCACTTCAGGATCAGTGCAGTCATCTTAGTGGACACTGATGCATTGTGTGAGGGCAGGGACTTCCTCAACGTGAACCAGGTTGGGGGTGGACTGTCGGAAGCAGAGGACTGACTTACAATAACTTTAAGCACTGCAGAGAAGTGTAGCGTGGTAGCAAAATACCCGCAGTGTGTGTATTGGTATACAATTGTCATGGGGAGCCTGGTAGTATGAGCTGAGCAAGACTGGCAGGTTCAAGCAAGGTGGCCCTACACTGAGAGACCATCAAGAGGCAGGTGGATAGTATTAACAACAGAAAACACTGGAAAAACTCAGCAGGCCAGGCAACATCCGTAGTTAGAGAAACAGAGTCACAGAGTCAACGTTTCGGGTTGAAACCCTTCTACAGAACTGAGAGAAAAAGGCAGGAAATTAAAAGATTAAAAGGCAGCTTGGGAGCTGAGAAATGGGGGAGGGGATGAAAGAAGAGACATTAAAAGATATTCAAGGTGAGACGAGCTAGTAATAGGACAGGTAAAGAAACAGACAATGGCTCTAAATGAAGTGTGAAATGCGCTGGCAGAGTGAGAGACAGCTGCCATGTGGGACAGAGAGAAAAAAAAGGAAAAGGCACAAACCAAAAGTGTGGATAAAAAATGGTGGATAGTATTGTTCGTGCAATTAAGTCTGAGCTCACAGGCCCATTTTATCTCAGGAACATGCTATTGTTCAATCACAGGTGCGTGTTGTGACACAAAAGAGGCTCCACACCACCTCTTGTCCACACTAAACTAACTTTGTGTGTCTTGCTTGCTCAAGGGAAGGATTTCTGGGTGACATAATTGCTACATTAGCTGAGAACAGAGTATCTTTCTCACCCAATTCACGTACGAACCAGGGTCAAGCAAGGCTGTGTCATCGCACCAACGCTCTTCTCAATCTTCCTTGCTGCAATGCTCCATCTCACCCTCAGTAAGCGCCCCACTGGAGTGGAGCTAATTTACAGAACAAACGGGAAACTGTTCAACCTCCATCGCCTCCAGTCCAGATCCAAGGTCGTCCCATCCTCTGTCGTCGAATTACAGTATGCAGACGATGCTTGTGTCTGCGCTCACTCGGAGGCCGAACTCCAAACCATCGTAAACACCTTCACTGAAGCATATGAGAGCATGGGCCTTACACTAAACACCTGTAAGACAAAGGTCCTCTACCAATCTGCCCCCGCCACACAGTGCTGCCCCCCGATTATCAAAATCCACGACAAGGCCTTGGACAACGTGGACCACTTTCCATACCTCGGGAGCCTACTGTCAACAAGGGCAGACGTCGATGACAAAGTCCAACACCACCTTCAGTGTGCCAGTGCAGCCTTCGGTCGCCTGAGGAAGAGAGTGTTTGAAGACCAGGACCTCAAACCCGGCACTAAGCTCATGGTCTACAGGGCAGCAGCGATACCTGCCCTGCTGTATGCCTCAGAGACATGGACCATGTACAGCAGGCACCTCAAAGCACTGGAGAGGTACCACCAACGCTGCCTCCGCAAGATCCTGCAAATCCATTGGCAGGATAGGCGCACCAACGTCAGTGTTCTTGCTCAGGCCAACATCCCCAGCATCAAAGCTCTGACCACGCTCAATCAGCTCCGATGGACGGGCCACATTGTCCGCATGCCCGATACGAGACTCCCAAAACAAGCGCTCTACTCGGAGCTCCGGCACGGCAAGAGAGCCCCAGGTGGGCAGAGGAAATGCTTCAAGGACACCCTCAAAGCCTCCTTGAAAAAGTGCAACATCCCCACCAACACCTGGGAATCCCTGGCCCAAGACCGCAAAAAGTGGAGGAGAAGCATCCGGGAAGGCGCCGATCACCTCGAGTCTCTTCGCCGGGAGCAAGCGGAAGCCAAGCGCAAGCAGCGCAAGGAGCGCACGTCAACCCAAGCACCCCACCCACCTGCCCCTTCAACCACTGTCTGCCCCACCTGTGACAGAGACTGTAGGTCCCGCATTGGACTAATCAGTCACCTGCGAGCTCATTTTTAATGTGGAAGCAAGTCATCCTCAGCTCCGAGGGACTGCCTAAGAAGATTAGCTGAGAACAGAGTATCTTTCTCAGGGGGAATTTCTCTTACAGGACAGTGACCATACAGAGACAGCAGGCTGCAGAGTCAGCCACTGTTGCTGGGCAGACTATGCTATGTGGGGCAGTTTGTCCAAAGGGCAAACATGAGCAATATGACGGCAGCCAAACAATGACCACATCCCATTTTATACAAGACCGTGTCAAATGCAGGAGGTGATAGTACCTGGAGAACACAGCTGCCAGAAAAGTCTCCACATGTCCTACAAAGTATTTTAATTGGAAAGAAGGACGATCATGTGATAAAAGCAACGTTTTTTTTATCCTGCATCAGATAAGCAAAAGTTCTGTATAGTATTTTCATATGACTTTGAATAAATACGGTCAATGTGAATTAAAAATGAGCTCAGCTAGCTGTAGCTGCAGAACGAGTTCCTTTGTCTCTGTGATAAGGGGTAGACAATACATCAAACTGTTCAGAGATTGCCACCGTCGAGGATGGTTAGATTTTGTTGTTAATGCCACTACTTGCACTCAGAAATTGATTAGATCAATTAGACAGAGATCCAGTGCAAACTGGCGCACCGTATTCCGGGCTATTCCAACAGTCTCCTGCCAGAGTTACAGCAGGAGACTGGCTGAACCCCTGAGGAATTTCAGCCCCAAAATAATGGAAAACAGGGTCAGAAGGTTGGGAATATAGAAGGGGATCAATAATAATGATGATGGGAGTTATGTTGTACACAAACCAGGATAGGAGAGCAAATGGTAGGATTAGAAGCTAAGGAAACCACAGCTGGATTTGAAAGAATGCCACTTCATGGAGAAATGTTTGACATTTTCTTTTCTTTACAAGCTCATGATGCCCTGGTATGATTTGAATCAAAATGCAGCATTAATTCACATGTGTGATATCATCATGATGAATACGTTTCATGCCTCTTCTGATTCTTTTCCTTACTCAACCAAAAATAATTACAAACACTTTTTCCACAAAGACAGTGTCCCTTTAACTGAAGCAATACCTTGTGAACGCTTATAGCTATGGACCCGTAGAACAGACTGCCACCTAGTGCAGTAACTACTTACTCTGGTGAAGCATCAAAAGAGAGTTCAATCAATTTGTTATGTAGCATAGAGTAGAGGTTATAGATTTTAGGGAGAAAAATTATTTAAAAAATATAAATGTGTGGCATGCTGAAACTGGATGATAGAGCAAGAATGAAAGGCTAAAAAGCCTTTTCACATTCCTGTGTGATTATGTCCAGCTATGCAATCCCAAATTTTATTTAAACCTTTGAAGGAAAAGTCAGTCATTCTTCCTACCTATTAGCTAAATAAGACATTGCTTAAAAAACAGATACCATTCTTAGTGATCTGTAAATCTAATTAATAAATATTAAACAGGCCCGTGTAATGCCAATATTCAAAAAAGGTCAGAACCAGAAAGTTACAGACTTCATAAGTTTGACTTCGGTTATAGGCAGGTTGCTAGAAGGGATCATTAGAAATACTGAGAGTGAAATTGGTCTTGGGCAGTAGTGAATCGGCAGCTCACTTTACACCCAGCCTTATTTTCTTTTCCACTGATTTTTAAAATGCGCGGGGCATGAAATGGAATGCTGATTCACTATTGCCCGTTTTGTGCAATCGTCCAGTACCAATTATATCCCACTTTGGGTGACCACCTTGACAGAGAAGGGATTATCAGAGACTCTCAACATGGTTTCTGGAAAAGAAGGTTACATCTTACCAAGCTGCTTGAATTTTTTGAGACAGTTACTAATGTGGTGAATGTAGGTAGCATGGTTGACATTGTGTACCTGAATTTTCATGAAGCTTTTGACAAGGTACCACACAATAGGTTACTTAATAAGAATCTTGTGGGATTGGTTGGCAAATTTTGGGTTGGATAATGAATTGGTTGCATTCTCATAGGCAGAAAGCTGTTATTAATGGCACTGGTTCTGGGTGGGACCCAGTTGCTAGTGGACTCCCACAGGGATCGGAGTTAGGACCATTGCTCTTCACAATCTTTATTAATGATCTAGATTAAGACATCAGGGGAACTGTCTGCAAGTTCATGGATGATGCAAAGACGTGTGCAGATGTTAGGGCCTTAAATGAGAAAAATAGATACAAGCAGGTCTAGATGTGATTGAGGAATGGGCCCACATCTGGCAGATGTAATTTAATAGAGATTAATGTGGTGTTATGCCCATGGGTAAGGCTAATGTCAAGCATGTGTATTACATGCAGGGTTGAGAAGTTAAGACTGTTGAGTGGGGGAAAGACTTAAGTATTATAATACAAAGTCTGTTAGGTTTCACAACCAGTGCACGAGGCTATAGCGAAAGCAAATAGTGTATCAGGATGTATTGCTAGGTCAATCCAATCCAAAACAGAAAAACACTATCCTTGGTTAGACCGCATCTAGAATACTGTGTGCAGTTTTGGTCCCCTCACAGTTTGGGAAAAGGTTCAGAGGAGAGCCACTAGATTGATAGCTAGTTTAAAACCCTCTAGTTACCACACTAGGCTTAGAGAGCTGGGGTTTTTTATTCTAGAAAAGCATGGACTTTGAGGAGATTTGATTGAGGTTTTTAAAATAATGAAAGAATTAGATTCAATCTATGTGGATAGGCTATTCAAGTTAGATAAGTTACGGAGAACCAGGGGACATGTGCATAATTTATGTGAGCATAGAACTAGGTTAGATGTCAGGAGATATTTCTTTTCACAGAGGGTTGTTGCCCTTTGGAACAAGTTTCTGGCTCGTGCAGTGAGTATGGATTCATTGCAAGCGATCAGAAGAGAGCTGGATGAGCTTCTAACTGTGCCTGACATCACAGTGTACAAAAGGCAGTGGGATATTGGGCGATGAGCCTCCTGGTCACAGTGACCTCCTGGAACTTGTTTCATCACCCTTGGGGATTGGAGAGAAATGACCCAGATAGCTTTTCCCCCTGAATTGGCCTAGGTTTTTTTTTGCCTCTCGTAGGTGATTACGTGGCTGCTGTTGGGTGGAGAGTGGGGAGACTGATGGTTTCCATATTGCACCATGACAGTAGGGGACAGTCTCAATGGACCAGCTGGTCTTTTCCTGTCTGTCATTTTTGTATGTGCGGATATAAAAAAAGTTTAATCATTTTTCTCTTTATTGCTGTCTTCCAGTTCCAACATAAGAACATAAGAAATAGGAGCAGGAGTAGGCCATTCAGCCCTCCGAGCCTGCACCGCCATTCAATGAGATCATGGCTGATCTTCTGCCTCAACTCCCTTCACCGGGCCTATCGCTATATCCCTTGATGCCCTTACTAGTCAGAAATCTATCAACTTCTGTTTTGAATATACCCAATGACTGAGCCTCCACAGCCCTCTGGGGTAGAGAATTCCAAAGATTCACCACCCTCTGTGTGAAGAAATTTCTTCTCATCTCAGTCCTGAATGTCCTACCCTTTATCCTGAGGCTGTGGCCCCTGGTTCTAGACTCCCCAGCCAAGGGAAACATTCTCCCAGCATCCACCCTATCAAGCCCTGTAATAATTTTGTATGCTTCAATGAGGTCCCCTCTCATTCTTCTGAATTCAAGAGAATACAGGCCTAGTTTACTCAATCTCTTCTCATATGACAGTCCCGCCATCCCAGGAATCAATCTCGTGAACCTTCGTTGCACTCCCTCTATGACAAGTATATCCTTCCTTAGGTAAGCAGACCAAAATTGTACACAGTACTCCAGGTGTGGTCTCACCAAGGCCCTATATAATTGGAGTAAGACTTCTTTACTCCTATACTCAAATCCTCTTGTAATGAAGGCCAGCATACCATGTACAAGGACACCCAGGTCCCTTTGAGCTTCTGCATTCCCCAATCTTTCACCATTTAGGAAATATTCTGCCTTTGTGTTTTTTCTACCAAAGTGGATAACTTCACATTTATCCACATTATATTCCATCTGCCATGTTCTCGCCCACTCACTGAGCCTGTCGAGATCCCCTTGAAGCCTCTTCATATCCTCTTCACAACTGACACTGTCACCTAGCTTTGTATCATCAGCAAATTTGGAAATGTTACATTTAGTCCCCTCATCCAAATCATTGATATAGATTGTGAATAGCTGGGACCCAAGCACTGATCCTTGCGGTACCCCACTAGTCACAGCCTGCCATCCTGAAAAAGACCCGTTTATCCCTACTCTTTGTTTTCTGTCTGTTAACCAATTCTCAATCCATGCTAGTATATTACCCCCAATTCCATGTGCCCTAACTTTGTTCACCAACCTCTTGTGTGGGACCTTATCGAAGGCCTTCTGAAAATCCAAAAACACCACATCTACTGGTTCCCCTTTGTCTACTCCACCAGTTACATCCTCAAAGAACTCCAGTAGGTTTGTCAAACAGGACTTCCCTTTCATAAATCTATGTTGACTCTGCCCAATCTTACTATTAGTTTCTAAGTGCCCAGTTATTGCATCCTTTATAATTTTCCCAACTACTGATGTGAGGCTAACAGGTCTGTAGTTCCCTGGTTTCTCTCTCCCTCCTTTCTTAAATAGCGGGGTTATATTTACTATTCTCCAATCTGCAGAAACCGTTCCAGAATCTATAGAATTTTGGAAGATGACAACCAATGCATCCACTATCCCAATGGCCACCTCTTTCAAAACCCTAGGATGTAGATCATCCGGTCCTTGGGATTTATTGACTTTTAGTCCCATTAGTTTAGTCCCATACAAAGTAGTGCAGGTCCTGAATTGTTCAGATCAATAGTTGAAATAATTTTTCAGAGCAATTTATCTTATGTTCCTTTATTATTTTGTTGATTTTTTCTGAATAGTTGCTGCTGATGACATCACTAGAGAAAATTGCCTTGGAGAAACGAATACATTCAACAATGCTTCATTAACTAAGTTACGCAGTAGAAATATCAAAATCACTGAAATACCTTGGAATAATCATTGCACCTACTGATATTAATTCAGCTTCACTATACTGCTGAGTTCAATATCTCCTTCCTGCGACCAAAACTATTTACTATTCAAGAAAATATATTTTAAAAAATCAACAAATATAAAGAGGAAGTGAAAGCTAAAGGATAATTAAATGTGAATTGATTTTCTTTTAACTTTTTTTCACTACTACCTAGCCAGTCTCCTGTGGTCTTGCTCATGGGTTCAAGACCAAGGGCAATATTCATGTAAAGCTGAGTTAGATGGCAAAGGGAAAATGGCAATCCTTGACTATGCTTTTATTACCTCCTAAGTCAATGTATCCAATGCCTTCTCAGCAGCTGCTCGAGCTTGACTTTACATAAACTCCATTTACAAATTTACATGGCCCACCTTACATCTACAATTTGCTTCAACCCTACAACACAACCCATACCCTCTGGATCATCAACTCTGGGTTCTTGCATGTCCTTCCCTCCCTCTGCTCTTCTGTTTCACCATCAGTGACAGGATGTTCAGCATTCATGTTCCTCCATCCTGTAAATCTCTCCCTAAACTCTTACACCTTACTACCTCTCTCCCTTCCTTTAAAAGCCTCCTCAAAATCTATCTCTTCATTTGGTCTCCTCTCCTAAGTCTTCTCCCATTTCACCTCTGTGAAGTGCTTTGGGACATTTAGGCCTAAATCTTAACCCCCACGCCCTGCCAACTGGCAGGAAAGGGTCGGGCAAGCGGTTAAAATCTTGAAAATCGAAATCCCGCTTCCAACCCGACACCTTCCTGGCCGCTGTAATATTAACGGCAGTGAATCAGGCCACCGATGAGGCTCCCGCTAAAAACAGGCGGGGGCCTTCTTAAGAGGCAAACATAATATTAATGGCAAGCTGGGGGAGTTCTGCACTGTCTGCAGCCTGACAGCAGAGCCATGACGGGAGGAGCTGATTAGGTAGTAGAGGCTCCCCCAGGCTCCTCAAGGAGTCCATGGGCCTCGCGAATCCCAAGTTCCCCCGCGATTGTGCACCGTGAGGGAATCCCCAGCCCTTCCCAATCGCGTACTGCAATTGCCCTGGAACTCCTCCACTGATTGTTGGGGACCATTCCTACAGTTCCCCAGCTGCGGCCTCCTGTGGCCAAATTCCTGATCACTCCCACTGACTGGTTAGGGAATCTGTTTGGCAGTCGGGCGGGTGTCCAGGAAGTTTTATTTAAATGAGGCCCTGATGTTAAGATCAGAAGGGGCTCCATGACCACGACCTGTCTGATTGCGCCGCCTGCTACCGGGGTCCCGCGCAGCCTTCCTGTCCCCCCCCATAAAAATTGAGGCCTCTGTATGTTGAAGCTGCATTATATACATGTAATGTAAGTTGTCATTGAAAATGTGAGGTTCTGTAAACATGTTTGTATTGGGCCGGATTTTGCGACCCCTATGGGTGCATACAAGGTACGTACGCGCCCGTAGGGGCCGCGCAAGTGCCAGTTTCAGGCATGCGAAGCGCATGCGCTGAAAACCAGCACTTGCGATCTGTCCATAATTCTCTTGACAGATCATCCGCCTGCCCGGGAAAAGTGCCTCTGCGGGTGGAGAGTTGCGCTTTTAGCATAACTTCCACCTACTGAATGACTGTCAAATTCTTACGCCTGGTAAAAGCAGGTGTAAGGCTTGCTTTTACCAGCTTAAGAGTTTAAAAAAATAGAAAAATGAAATTTGTTAACTCATTTATAAATTAAAAATACTCTTCAAAAAGGTACGTTTATTTTTAGCCCCGTGAAAACATTAAATTTTTTTCCTAAAAATTAATTTTTAATTTTTTAAAAGTTAAATGGCATTTTAATTAATTTTAAATTTGTAATTATTATTTTTTTTATATACATACTATAGTGTGTCTTTAAATGTGATGCCCCCATTCATACTTTTGACAGTTCTGTACATACAGAACTGTCAAAAGTATGAAGGGGGATTCCCTTCTTTCATTGGTTCGTCTGGCCCATGCGATCCCATGCGATCCCAGGGGCACTTGTGAACCACCTCTGCGCATTTCGAAGAGGAGAGGCCCAGGATCGCAAGCCTCGTAGGTAAGTTCGTAGATTTTTTCCAATCGGAGGCATTCGCCCGCAGGAAGCCTCCAATCGGAAATTCAGGGCCATTATTTAGCAAAAGTCATCCAACAATGACATATCATTTAGGAAGTATTATTTTAAAATACACCCTTTTATTCATGAATTTATAGAAAGTGTAGGTGAATTATGTGCATGCTTTGTTCAACAGAAAATTGGGCTGTTTGAACTTCCTTATACTAACAGGGATGGCATGTGGAATGTGAGAACTGGAGTAGGCCATTCAGCGGCTTGACCCTGTTCCGCTATTCAATTAGATCATGGCTGATCTGTACCTCAACTCCAGTTACCTGCCTTTGATCCATATCTCTTTCTTAATAAAAATCTGTCGATCTCAGTTTTGAAAATTTCAATTGACCTAGCAGCTACAGCCTTTTGGGGAAGGGAATTCCAGCTTTCTACTACCCTTTGTGTGAAAACGTGTTTCCTGATTTCATTCCTGAATGGTCTAGCTCTAATTTCAATTTTGTGTCCCCTTGTTCTGCATTCCTCCATTTTCTTTGTATCTTTAACATTTTAAATGCCTTGATTAGATCACCCCTTAACCTGCTAAACTCAAGGGAATACAGGCCACGTTTATGTAACCTGTCCTCATAATTTAACCCTTTAAGCCCTGGTATCATTCTGGTGAATCTGCGCTGTACCTCATCCTGGGCCAATGTATCCTTCCTGAGGTGTGGTGCCCAAAACTGAACGCAGTGCTCCAGATGGGGTCTGACCAAAGTTCTGTACAACTGAAGCATCACTTCCTCCCCTTGTATTCCAGCTCCCTTGAGATAAAGGCCAACATTCTATTAGACATTTTAATTACATTTTGCACCTGGGCACTATCTTTTAGTGGTTTGTGTACCTGGGCACATAAATCCCTTTGCTCCTCCACAGTTCCTAGTCTCTTGTCATTAAGAAATTATTCCGATTTGTACTTCTCGGATCCAAAGTGGATGACTTCACACTTCCCTACAATGAACTCCATCTGCCACAATCTGTCTATGTCCTTTTGTAACTTCTTGCTCCCATCTACACAATTTACTGTACCTCCTAACTTAGTGTCATCTTCAAACTTGGATATACACATCTCTATTCCTTCATCCAAATCACTGATATATATGGTGAAAAGCTGAGGCTCCACTACAGATCCCTGGGGAACACCACTTGTCACATCTCACCAATCACAGAACATTGCTTTTAACCCTACTCTCTGTCTCCTGCCTCCCAGCCAATTACCAACCCATGTCACAAAGTTACTTCCAATTCTGTGTGCTTTTAGTTTTGCTAATAATCTCTTGCATGGACCCTTATCAAATGGCTTCTGGAAATCCATATAGACAACATCCATAGACACTCCCCTGTCCACCATTTTAGTGACATCCTCAACAAATTTCACTAGATTAGTCAGACAGGGCCTACCCTTTATAAATCCACGCTGACTAAGAACATAAGAAATAGGAGCAGGAGTAGGCCAATCGGCCCCTCGAGCCTGCTCCGCCATTCAATAAGATCATGGCTGATCTGATCCTAACCGCCAATCTACTATCACAGAACCATCTCCTGAATCTAACAGAATTAGACACACAAAATAGCAGCAGGATCAGGCTACACGGCCCCTGGGCCCGCTCCGCTACCCACAGGGCCATGTCCGATCCGAACCTGGACTCATGTCCAAATTCCTGCCCGCTCCCCGTAACCCTTAATTCCCTTTACTTCTAGGAAACTGTCTATTTCTGTTTTAAATTTATGTAATGATCTCTTTGATCAGCTCATACTTGCTCAAGTGGTCAGTCACTCTGTCCCTGATGATAAATTTCAGTAACTTCCCCACAATTGACGTTAAACTGACAGGTTTGTAGTTACCAGGATTTTCACTCCCTCCCTTCTTACATAATTTGCAATTTGCAATTTTCCAATCCAAGGGCACAATTCCCAAATCTAGAGAACTTTGGAAAATTATGACTAACACATCAACAACTTCCCCACCTGTTTCTTTTAATACCCTAGGGTGGAAACCAGCAAGTCCTGAAAATTTGTCTATCTTAAGTCCCATTATTTTCTCCATTACCGTTATTTTACTTATATTAAATCCAATAAGTTCCTCCCCTTGACTTATTTTTAGATTTCCTTGTACCACTGGCATTCTGTCCTCTTCCTTCACTGTGAAAACGAATACAAAGTATTGGGCTGAAAATTCAGTAGGGTTAGCGCCCATTTTGCGGCGCTAGAGGGCCTAGCGCCGCAATGATAGCCGTTTCTGAAATTCACTTTGGCGCTGCCATCGGCATTAGCCAGTTGCGCTGCGCCGGCACCGATGACGTCATCGGTGTGCGCAGCGTCCCGGTTGCCGTGGCAACGCGCCCGAACGCCGAAATTCAGTTGCGGCCGTCTCGCCCGTGGCAGCCGCAACTAAGACTCTGGCAACCGAGTCTTACACAAGTTAGCGCCGGTGCATTAAGGTCGCGCGGCGGCCGGCCGCTTTCCCGCCGGCCGCCTGCCCGCACCTCCCTCCCCGGACTCCTCCAGCACCCCCCGCGGAACAGATGCGTCTGGCCTGCAAGCCCGGCACTTGTCCGAGGTGCCGGGCTCATTTTTGAAAAAATCAAACGGCCAGCGATCGGGTGAAGGCAGCGCCTCCTTAACGGGAGGAGGAGGCCTGCACTTCCCTAGCCTGCCGCACCGCATCGGGTGCCGCAGCGCCGGATTAGCGCCGCAATGCGGCACTCAGCGCCCATTGGGAGGCACTCACGCCCGCCAGTAGCGCCGGCAGCCGTCTGGGCGCGGCGCTACTGAATTTTTGGCGCGCGCAAGGGAATTAGCGCCGGCGCTAAATTTCCGGCGCTAAAGCCCTGGCGCGGCGTCAGCTCAATTTCTAGGCCATTGATTTAACAAGTCTATGATTTCCTTATTATCTATTATAGTATCACCAACATCTGCCTTTAATGAGCCCACATCCCTCCACTTAACACTCTGTTTCTCTTAATATATCTAGAAAAACTATGGGCTAGAAATTCATCTTGGGCAGTGGTGTAAAACGGATGGTATCGGATTGCCCCCCCCCCCCCTGCATTATACACAGCGCCTGATATTCAGTTCCACTGCAGTCAATTTTTAAGCTTTTTACTGTTAGATTTGTGAAAGTGACTAGAGCTGTGGTAGGAATTGGCATAACATTGAATTATTTTGTTTTGCTTTGGATTCTTGGGGCTAGTAGCCTTTATCTGTTCAAAAATTATCTTCAACAATAACAACTTACACTTATACAACACATTTAATGTAATACATTTCTCATGGTGCATCACTAGGAGAAATGAGTACTAATCAGTGGAAGAGTAAAAGTGAATAAGGTTTTCAGTGGTAGTAGGCAATATTGCAGATGTGGAAGTAAGTAGTCTTGTTTATGGATAGGATATGCATTAAGATAGGTGGTTTTCATCTATGTAGGCTATGCAAAAGAAATAGTGGTTCTGTATTAATATTTTCTCTTGGTACTGTGCATTCTTATGAGAAAGAGAAGCCTCATTTCATTGTGGTTCATATTTACAACTTTGTATCCTTTTGCAGTGGACTGTGTACCATAAGTCAGTTAAATCTAACAAAAATACAACTTTGCTGACAAAGGCATCATTTACTGATCAATGCTACTGAAAAGAGGACTGCTCCCAAAGTTATTTTTAGGGATCATGGAAGGGCACAGTGTTCAACCTATGAGTGGAAAAGTTAAAGGTGAATTTGTGACACCTAAACTGAATTTTTTTGCGATGTTTTACTGTTAATGCTGATGCAGAATCGTCTGTGCTTCGCCTTCGCGTGTACATATATACAGCAACAGCAGCGTTGATTCTCACAGGCACACAGGTACTGTGCTGAGTCACTGTCCGACGGGATCTGGACAATCATGGCCGCGTCTATGGGATTCATCGGAAGCCTCGGCAAGTATGACTGAGCTCGCGAACCATTCAGTTCTTACATTGAGCGGATGGAGAGGTTTTTTAAGGCCAATAACATTATTGAGACCGAATGTGCAGATGAGAATGCTCAAGCTCAAAATCAAATAATTCGTGAACGTAAAAATACAATTTTTCTAACGGAGATCGGGCCAGATGTCTACAGAACGTTGACAAATTTACTCACACCAGGGAAAGTGAAGGATGTGTCATTTGAAGACATTGTCGAGAAACTCGAGGACCATTTTGACCCAAAGCCATTAGAGATAGCAGAGAGCTATAAGTTTGGTACCAGAAACCAAAAACAAAGAGAAACCATGGGGGTGATTTTGCCAATGGAGACGTGATGGAGGAGGGACTGCTGCTTGTCAGGATTTAGTCCCGCCTCCATCTACGTCTGGCCAACCTACGCTATTTTCCCTTGATTGACCTTGTTACGCCCGCCCAGTGGGTTTAGCAGGCCAATTAAGGGAAAGCTGGTTACAGGTGACGTCAGCGAGTGACGTTTCATCTGTCAAGAGCTTTTGACAGATGAAATGTCATCGTTTGACAGCTCTGTGAAGTTGTCAAACACTGACAATCTGTCTTCTAAGTTGAGTCCTGAGACACAGGCTCACTTAGAGATCTCTCCTGAGCAGAAAGCAGAAGGCCGATGCATTTGAGAATGCAGCGGCCATTCTGCTTTCTCTGCCGGTCGGATGAGGGACTCCCGAGACCTGAAGGGTTGAAACCTGGAGATAGAAGCAAAGGTAAGTAAAGTTTTTAAAACACTTTACACACACATCACACACTTACCTCTGCACACATGCACTCATCACTCACCTGCACACCGGACATCTTGGCTCCTCCGGCCCCCGCAGACCGACGGCCCGCCTCGCTGACCCTGGTGAGGGTTGGAGCCGTCGGGAAGCCTGCACTTTAGGGCTCAAAATAGGGATTATCCAAAAAACTGCCTGTTAACTACTTGTTAACAGGCAGTTAATTAGCACTAATCCCCTTCCTGCCTCGAGGAGGCAGGTCCCAGCGCGGGTCGGGTACCCGCCTCCTGGGAAGATGGCACGGAGGCGGGTTGGGGGCGGGATGGGTACCCGCCCCCCCAGATTCTGCCACTTTCCCGGCCATCCCACCCCCATACCCATCTCCCCAGGGCTGGCAAAATCACCCCCCATCAGTGAGTACATTGTAGCTCTTAAAAACTTGTCTATGCATTGTAACTTCAGCACATTGTTGGATCGTGCGTTGCGAGATAAGTTTGTGTGTGGACTGGTGGATGAGCGCACACAGTCCAAGTTACTGAACACTCTGAACCTAACGTTTGACATAGCATGCAAAATTGCCCTATCTATGGAGATGGCATGTAAGAATGCTAGGGAGCTCCGTCCAACTCAAGTGACTAGTATAGCTGAGGTCTACAGTCACAAAGCCACCGCCGAACCTAAAGCTGTGAGACCGGGTCAAAAGCATGTCGGTGAGAGCAGTTCAGTGAATTGTTATCGCTGCAATGGAAATCACTCACCACAGACCTGCCAATACAGAAATGCAAAGTGTTTTCACTGCCAGAAGCAAGGCCATATTTCAACAGCTTGCAGAGCTAGATCGAAAGCAGGAAGTAAGAACCATTCTAGTGGCAATGCAAAGCAGAGACAACAAAAGGGAAGAGTTCACAATATTGAAGTGAACACACCTGATATTGAAGAACTAGGCATCCACAGTATCTATACCACTAGCGGCAATGCTAGCAGTCGTGAGAAAGACTTCCATACAAAACTTTTGATCAATGACCAAGACCAGTACCCTATGCGTTGAGAAGTCAGGTGGAGGAAGAGCTAGAGAAACTGAGAGAGAATGGAGTGCTAGTAAAAACTGACAAAAGTGAATGGGCTACCCCGATTGTGGTAGTGCCCAAAGCAGACAAAACTGTACGCTTGTGTGGTGACTACAAAATTACTAGCAACCAAGCAGTTGACGATGAACAGTACCTGTACAGTATCTCACTATCAACACACACAAGGGACTGTACTCATACACCAAGCTGCTATATGGTGTAAAGTCCTCCCCCAAAATCTTCCAGGCTACAATGGATAAAATTTTGCAAGAAATTCCAAATTGCGTATGCAATCAAGATAATGTGCTGACTGCAACAAGCAGTGAGGAAGAAAATCTAGAAGTGTTAGAGTTATTGCTTCAAAGGTTGAATTCCCACAAATGGAAAAGGAGCAAATGTGCTTTTGTGCAGCCGAGGTTGTGTACTTTGGTCTGAAAGTTGATGTAAATAGCTTGCAACCATTTAAGGAAAAGGTTGATGCTGTCATCAATGCTCCAAAACCACAGAACGTGTCTGAGTTAAGATCTTCCCTTGGAATGGTTCAGTACTACGCACGTTTCTTACCTGAGTTAGTGACCATGTTAGCTCCATTGCACAAGTTCCTTAAGAAGGATGTCCAGTGGAAGTGGACAAAAGCGCAACAGGAAGCTTATGACGCTTATAAGAGAAGTTTCTCTAGTGTTGCTCTACTTGTGCACTACAACACAGAGCGTGAGCTTAGGTTAGCGTGTGATGCTTCCAGCTATGGTGTGGGAGCTGTCATAAGCCATGTAATGGATGACAGCCAAGAGAAACCAATCGCATTTGCATCATGAACCCTCACAAAGAGTGAAAGAAATTATGCGCAAATTGATAAGGAAGCACTCGCCATAGTGTTTGGAACTAAGAATTGCAATAGTTCCTGATCGGCAGTAACTTTACCCTGATAACCGATCTCAAACCACTCCTAGCAACATTGGGGTTCAAATCTGCCATCCTTGCAATGGCCGCATCAAGAATGCAACATTGGGCAGTGTTGTTGTCACAATATGACTACATGACTGATAATCGCACTTCAAAGCAAAACGCAATTGCAGATGCTTTGTCCAAGTTGCCACATGAAGACTCATGTGTTGGGAGTGAAGGTGAGATTTTCACGTTAGGTGAAGTTGACAAAGACTTTCCCATGAATGCAACTGAGATTGCAAATTAAACTCAAAAGGACTCAGTACTGCAAAGAGTGTATGTAAATACCTTGAATGGATGGACTGATCTATGTCTGGACACAGAATTGAAACCATTCTATAACCGTTGTACTGAATTGTCTTGTGAGCAAGGTTATATCAAGTGGGGAAACAGAGTGGTGGTATCTACTTCTTTGAGAGATAGAATTCTGGCTGAACTTCATACTGAACATCCAGGGATTGTCAGTATGAAATCAATTGCAAGAAGTTTTGTTTACTGGCCGAGATTGAACAGTGATCTTGAATCACTTGTCAGCAAATGCAGCGTTTGGCAAAATTGCAGAAACAAACCACCCAAAACTCCACCACAACCCTGGTCATGGCCAAGTAGACCTTTTCAGAGAGTACATGTAGACTTCTGTGAGAAAGCAAATTATTATTTCCTGGCATTTGTATATAGTCACTCAAAGTGGATTGAAGTGGAACCCATGGGTTCAAATACTACAACTGAACAAACCATAGATGAGTTGAGGTCTATCTTCGCATGTTATGGTTTACCTGAAGAGCTTTTTTCTGACAATGGCCCTTAGTTCCGTTCTGCTCTATTCCAAAAGTTCATGAAATGGAACAGTATCAAACACACTCTCGTTTCATCATATCATCCAGCTTCAAAAGGAGCAACCGAAAGGTCAGTCAGAATAGTAAAAGAAGCTCTCAAAAAACAAGTGTTGCAGGGTTGTTCAGGGCTCAGCATGAAGCAACGTTTGGCAAATTTCTTGCTGAAGTACAGAACTACTCCGCACACTGCAACTGGATATACCCCAGCAGAACTCTTGATGAAGAGGAGATTGAGAACACGATTGAGTCTTGTTTAACCAAATTTGGCCTCAAGAGTTGAACAGAAACAGTTGATTCAGAAATATTATTATGACAGCAATTGGAAAGAACGCAGTTTCAGATAAAATGAGTGTGTTCGTGTTCTCAGTCCCCCTGGCAAGTCGAGTTCAGGGAAAGGTGGCGTAGTGGTAATGTCACTGGGCTAGTAATCCATAGGCCTGGACTAATGATCCAGAGATGTGAGCTCAAATCCCACCACGGCAGCTGGAGAATTTAAATTCAGTTAATTAACTAAATCTGGAATAAAAAGCTAGTATCAGTAATGGTAACCATGAAACTATCGGATTGTCGTAAACACCCATCTGGTTCACTAATGTCATATAGGGAAGGAAGTCTGCCGTCCTTACCTGGTCTGGCCTATATGTGACTCAAAACTCACAGCAATGTAGTTGACTCTTAACTGCCCTCGGAAATGGCCTAGCAAGTCACTCAGTTGTAACTAACCGCTACGAAACAAAATAATAAGAATGAAACCGGACGGACCACCCGACATTGATCTCGGTACCGGCTACGGACATGGCAATGGCACACCCAGCCCAGTCAACCCTGCAAAGTCCTCCTCACCAACATCTGGGGACTTGTGCCAAAATTGGGGGAGCTGTCCCAAAGACTAGTCAAGCAACAGCCTGACATAGTCATACTAACGTAATCATACCTTTCAGCCAATGTCCCAGACTCTTCCATCACCATCCCTGGGTATGTTCTGTCCCACCGGCAGGACAGACCCACCAGAGGTGGCGGCACAGTGGTATACAGCCCTGGGAGTCCTCAACATTGATTTTGGAACCCATGAAGTCTCATGGCTTCAGGTCAACCATGGGCAAGGAAATCTCCTGCTGATTACCACCTACCGCCCTCCCTCAGCTGATGAATCAGTACTCCTCTATGTTGAACACCACTTGGAAGAAGCACTGAGAGTAGCAAGGGCACAGAATGTACTCTGGGCGGGGGACTTCAATGTCCATCACCAAGAGTGGCTCGGTAGCACCACTACTGACCGAGCTGGCCGAGTCCTGAAGGACATAACTGCCAGTCTGAGCCTGCAACAGGTGGTGAGTGAAACAACACGAGGGAAAAACCTACTTGACCTCGTCCTCACCAATCTACCTGTCACAGATGCATCTGCCCATGACAGCATTGGCAGCAGTGACCACCACACAGTCATCGTGGAGACGAAGTCCCATCTTCACACTGAGAACACCCTCCATCGTGTTGTGTGGCACTACCACCGTGCTAAATGGGATAGATTCAGAACAGATCTAGCAGCTCAAAACTGGGAATCCATGAGGCGCTGTGGGCCATCAGCAGCAGCAGAATTGTATTCCACCACAATCTGTAAACTCATGGCCCGGCATATCCCTCACTCTACCATTACCATCAAGCCAGGGGACCAACCCTGGTTCAATGAGGAGTGCAGAAGAGCATGCCAGGAGCAGCACCAGGCGTACATAAAAATGAGGTGCCAACCTGGGGAAGCTGCAATACAGGACTACATGCATGCTATAGACAGGGCTAAGCGATCCCACAATCAACAGATCAGATCAAAGTTCTGCAGTCCTGCCACATCCAGTCATGAATGGTGGTGGACCATTAAACAACTAAAGGGAGGAGGAGGCCCCAAGAATATCCTCCCATCCTCAATGATGGTGGAGCCCAGCACGTGAATGCAAAAGACAAGGCTGAAGCGTTTGCAACCAACTTCAGGCAGAAGTGCCGAGTGGATGATTCATATCAGCCTACTCCCGAGCTCCCCACCATCATAGAAGCCAGTCTTCAGCCAATTCGATTCACTTCACGTGATATCAAGAAACGGCTGAGCGCACTGCATACAGCAAAGGTTATGGACCCCGACAACATCCCGGCTATCGTGCTGAAGACTTGTGCTCCAGAACTAGCCGTGCCTCTAGCCAAGCTGTTCCAGTACAGCTACAACACTGGCATCTATCCGACAATGTGGAAAACTGCCCAAGTATGTCCTGTCCACAAAAAGCAGGACAAATCCAATCCAGCCAATTACTGCCCCATCAGTCTACTCTCAATCACCAGCAAAGTGATGGAAGGTGTTATCAACAGTGCTATCAAGTGGCACTTACTCACCAATAATCTGCTCACTGATGCCCAGTTTGGGTTCCGCCAAGACCACTTAGCTCCCGACCTCATTACAGCCTTGGTCCAAACATGGACAAAGGAGCTGAATTCCAGAGGTGAGGTGAGAGTGACTGCCCTTGACATCAAGGCAGCATTTGACTGAGTCTGGCATCAAGAAGCTCTAGTAAAACTGAAGTCAATGGAAATCAGGGGGAAAATGCTCCACTGGCTGGAGTCATACCTAGCACAAAGGAAGATGGTTGTGGTGATTGAAGGTCAATCATCACAGCAACAGGACATCACTGCAGGAGTTCGTCAGGGCAGTGTCCTAGGCCCAACCATCTTCAGTTGCTTCATCAATGACCTTCCCTCCAACATAAGGTCAGAAATGGAGATGTTCGCTGATGACTGCACAGTGTTCAGCGCCATTCACAACTCCACATATAATGAAGTAGTCCATGCCCGTATGCAACAAGAACTGGATGACGTTCAGGCTTGGGCTGATAAGTGGCAGCATGGTGGCATAGTGGTTAGCACTGTTGCCTCACAGCGCCAGGGACCCGGGTTCGAATCCGGCCTCGGGCGACTGTCTGTGTGGAGTTTGCACATTCTCCCTGTGTTTGCGTGGGTTTCCTCCGGGTGCTCCGGTTTCCTCCCACAGTCCAAAGATGTGCGGGTTAGGTTGATTGGCTATGATAAAAATTGACCCTTAGTGTTAGGGGGATTAAACACGTGGGGTTACGGGGATAGGGGTGGGATATGTGTTGGTGTAGAGGTTACGGGGATCGGGTGGGATATGTATCGGTGCAGGCTCGATGGGCCGAAATGGCCTCTATCTGCATTGTGGGGTTTCTGTGATTCTGTGATTCTGTGAACATTCGCGCCACAAAAGTGCCAGGCAATCACTATCTCCGACAAGCGAGAGTCTAACCACCTCCCCTTGACATTTAATGGCATTACCATTGCCGAATCCCCCACTATCAACATCCTGGGGGTCACCATTAACCAGAAACTTAACTGGACCAGCCACATAAATACTGTGGCAACAAGAGCAGGTCAGAGGCTAGGTAATCTGTGGTGAGTGTCTCACCTCCTGACTCCACAAAGCCTTTCCACCATCTACAAGGCACAAGTAAGGAGCGTGATGGAATACTCTCCACTTGCCTGGATGAGTGCAGCTCCAACAACACTCAAGAAGCTCGATAGCATCCAGGACAAAGCAGCCCGCTCGATTGGTACCCCATCCACCACCTTAAACATTCACTCCCTCCACCACCGGCGTACCGTGGCTGCAGTGTGTACCATCTACACGATGCACTGCAGCAACTCGCCAAGGCTTCTTCGGCAGCACCTCCCAAACCCGTGACCTCTTCCACCTAGAAGGACAAGGGCAGCAGGTGCATGGGAACACCATCACCTCCAAGTTCCCCTCCAAATCACACACCATCCTGACTTAAAAGTATATCGCCGATCCTTCATCGTCCTGGAACTCCCTACCTATCAGCACAGTGGGAGTACCATCACCACACAGACTGCAGTGGTTCAAGAAGGTGGCTCACCACCACCTTCTCAAGGGCAATTATGGATGGGCAATAAATGCTGGCATTGCCAGCGACGCCCAGATCCCACAAATGAATTAAAAAAAACACAAGTGGGATATAGGAACCATGGTAGAGGTTGGTGGAACCAAGAGGTATTTGGTTGAGATTGGTGACAACATCCAAAGTGTTCATGTAGATCCAATGATATCTGCTAGAGATGAACCAAGATATGATCTTGAACCACTTGACTCCGTTCAGACTTCAGAAACTGAAGTACCAGGTTCAAACAAGTATGAGATAGAAACAGAATCATCTTTGAGTTTGGAACCAGAACAAAACAGCCCGAAAATTGGTTCAACACCAAAACCTTCTGTAAGGAGATCAAGAAGACACTGCAAACCTGTTATTAAACTGGATTTGTAGTTAATTTGTAGCATTTGTAGTTCATTTAAAAGAAAAAAAAGCCTGGGGTTTTTGTTATGTGGTACATGTAATGCTGGGAAAGGTGGGACCAAATTTTTGTTGTATTTGAGAGGGGAATATGTGCATTTTTTTTTAAGGGGAAAGCAGCGTAATGTATTATCACATGGTTTGTCACATGGTTTAGTATGAGCATGCTCAGTTCGCTCTGGCTTAGTAAAACAAGCTCCTGAACTAGCAACTGGTGACTCTGTCCTTCATTTGTTCTACCCACATATATTACAGTACCTATCTTTGCTTTTGCATTTATTATGTCATGGTAACCCTAAGAAAAGGGGGAAAGGGTTGAGTTTGTGTCTTCTGGCACCTTCCTTCTAGTTTTTTAGGTAGTCTTGAAGGGGGAGAAATTCGGTATCGCCCCATTTGGGGCGCAATTATCGGCCGGGCACAAAGTTTAGCGCCTGGCGCTAATTATCGCCTCCGACTGCAAACTTGGCTTCTATCGCCCCTGGCGGGGATCGGAGCACTAAATCAGGCGCTACACGCTTCTCTTAAAGCACTAACGCCGAGGAGCGAGGTGCTACCTCAGAACGCTGGCGAAGCTCATGTGATGTCAGTCAGCAATGGAACACAGACATACTGGCGCCGGCTAGTTCTTAAAGGGGGAGGTCGATCTTGCTCTCCATCCACACCCTGCTCATTGCAGCCTTGAATCTTGGCCTGGAGAGACCTGTACATCAAATCTGCTGGAAAGAACAATGGAGAGGCCCAAGGAGAGAGCTCAGAGTGCAGCCCCCATAGTCTCTTCTAAATTGATGCAAGGAAGGTCAAATCAAAATGAACTTGCAAAGTGCTGCTCAGTACCCAAAACTCCTTCACACAATGTTGAATCTCTCCAGAAGTATCTCTCTCTCAGAATGCGTGGTGCAAAAATGTCGCTGACAAAAAAAGTCAGGAAGCGGCCACCTTTAAATAGCGCTCCCCCAGTCCCTCCCCGACTGCAAAACGCTCCCTTCAACTTGTCATTGCTAGACGTCACGATCTGCGGGTGCAGGAGATCGTGGCGGTAGTGTTTAGCGCTGCCGCAAAATATCTGATCAATTTCGCGAGCGGCGCAAACATCGCCGCACCTGGGCGCTAGTTGCTTTGCACCCCATTAGCGCCCTCTTAGGGTGCTAACGGGAGGCGCAAAGCAACCAAATTTTTCCCCCGAAGTATCTAGTGCCGATATTGCTTCACTTGTGGCCTAAAATCTTAATATATTTCCCCCTCTCCCTTTTTGTGCTGTCTCTTTGACTAATAAAGATTATTTTAAGCATACTAAACAACACAGAAAGCCTTCTACACTGGCACAAATCAATTAAACCTTAATGATTTCATCTTATATAGGGTAATAGTATTTATTCAGTTGTGTTATTCTCCACTTTTCTAGCCTAGTCCATTGACAAACCATATTATAAATATATATTTTACACACAGTATATCCACACCTCATACATTAGCCGTTACTCAAGTGTTTGTAGTTTATATGGATTTAGTTTCTAAAGATGGCATCAGTATTGAGCAAATCCTGCTGAATTATTCTCCTTTTACCAGTGAAACTAAACTACAGATAACATTGGATAAATGCCAAAGTATACAGAGGGATTGTCATATAAGCTAAATTTCCACACATCTGACAGACAGCTGGTACAAGCAGATGAAAAATTTATACTATCAGAGCTTTAAAAGACTAAAATTAATATGTTACTTAATTAAAAGGAAGTTTTGATCATTGTTATTATCACTGAAGATTAAAAGCTGTCTTCACCTTTCAGTTTGTTTAAGGATTACGTGTTAGTGTGCTTATCCGGACGAAAGCCACTTTTTCCAAACAGATGTAGCTCAGTTTCTGTGGCGATTGATTAATGGGATACAACGGTTAAAGTCAAAATGTCAGCAAGAGTCTTACATGCTTGTGTCATACTTGAGCTGAACAATAAGCCTGGCTAAGAACAGAACAAAGCTGTGCCAAGTCAGCTTGACAATGGCAGGTCATCTGCCACTTCTGCAAACAGACTGATATATATAAGGACAAGGGGAAGTTAGAGTTTAGGGTTGGAGGGCTCAGTGTACTATTAATAGCTGATCACATGAAAACTAAGCAAAATAGACAATGCCTTGTTTGTGGAGGTGAATCAAACTAGGAATTAAAGACATCTCCTCAGCCGTCCTGTGACACTTAAAAATAGGCTGAGGGTTGCACATGTGACAAGAAAGGATCGACAGTTTGGCCTATGACCCTGAAAGAACCTTCGTACTCTGATACAAATAATTCCAAATTGCCCCACTTCTCTCCATTCTTTTTGTTTGATTTGACCTTGCTCATTGATGACAAGGCCACTTTCTTGGCAAACCAATCAATAATCCAAACAGACAGAAGATGATTATTAGAATATGGGAAGCCAAACTCAAACAGAGATAGGTTATCAGCCTTGCCCAGAGCTGTCTTCTGAGCAAATATTTCATCAACATTTTCATGGCAACTCACATGTCATTAGGAGTCTGAAAAAAAAAGATCAGTAAGGGGATAAAGTAGACGGACTGCTGCGGAGCCATGTGGCTTAGCTGCTGCATTGCTCTCTCTATGGCTACAAGGACCTCCCATAACACACATTCTCAGGGGAATACTAACAGACAAGGCTGAAGATAAAGGACAAATGGAGTTTTCACATGCAGCTATGAAAAAAAAAGACTTGCGCAGTGCTTGGCAGCTCTGTTCCTCACAAGTGTGCTGTATGTTTGATAAGTAACAAGCTGACCAGGCAAGCTGAGCAGACCACTCTCTATCAGCACTGATGAATTTGTGCCAGTAATCTGAACTAAGGGGCACTGTCTGCTGTGTGTATCCAAGAAAGGCCGATGTCATTTCACCTCTAAATGACTTCCCAATCATTTTCTACATAAAGCCTGACAGGCTATTTGTGAAATGTGCTTGGATTAAAAAGGTTTCAGTGTAGACATTTATTGCTAAAAAATATTAATTATTGCTGGGGTTAATTCCTAATGTCATTTTATTCTTTAACCTTTCAATTATTGTAAATCTTTAGTTGATATAACCGTGTAATACAATCTCCTTTCTGACATTCCATGTGCCATGTTTAAAAACGTATTTTTTTCTTTCACTTTTCCATTAGCCCTTTATTTCAGTTTCTTTGTTGTTTAAAAATATTTTCTCTTCCTTACTACCTTTATGCATGTTTTCTGTGATTTTAAAAACAACCTATTAATTTTCATGCTTTTTAAAATTTGTTTTATAATCATGTCAGACTTTGTAAAGTTAATTTCTTCCTGTCCACCCACTTTCTTACTGCCCCTTTATCGAGTTTCTTCTGCTAAGCGCCGCCGTCAGTCCAAGAATCAGAACAAGCTGCAGCCCCCTCAACATATGGAGTTATTGCTTTCAAGAGGTTTGGTCGTCCAGGTGAACATCTGTTGCATCCTGCCTTCATGAATGAGCAGCAATAGCTCAGTCACTCCGCTGAATATATTGTCATGCACCGCCATCTACATCGAAGATTTCCCTATGATTTTACTATTTAAACAGGATAAATAAATACAACGCAAACATTTTGGAAACACTGTATAAATATTTTTGAAATGCTTCTTCCCTCTGTCTCTGTTTTTCCGAAGAGTTAAGAGAGGACTCCTAATCGGCCAAAGCTGGTGGATTATTAAGTCATCTTATCTCAGGCCTACATCTCAGTGCAAATACTGCAAGGTTTACAGTCATCTTATGCAAGTCATGGAAAGGTTTAATCAAGCCGATAGAAGCCACACACATCTGCGAACGCGGTGCATCATTGAGGAAGAAAAATTATATTCGTCAATTATTTGTCAATGTCAAAATGAGAAGGTGGAAATAAATTCTCAGCTTCCTTAATTATCATGGATCTTTTGTACCCAAGACAAAACAAAGACATTGCTTCCCTTCCTTTAAAAATTGTGGCCCTTATAAGCTGCTGAATTTTAGGTAAACTTAAAACACCTGCTCCTTCTTTTGTTTAGATGCCTGTGTTAAGTACACAACATTTGATACTGAACAATAATGAAGGAAGCAGCCACAGTCAGTAGAAGGATTCGAAAAAGCAGTTCTGCCTGCTTATGAAAAACCCACCTGGAACAAACATTTACACATAAGATCCGCACACAATAATGTTATTAATGTTTATTATGTTTTTGGACTCCTGTTTGGATTATAATAATGCAATTTGATTAAGTAACAAGCAAGGTTGCACAAGACAGGTAGGCCTGTTTTCTATTTTACTGGCTAACTGTGCATTCCTAATTGCAGGAAACAAATAAAGATGATGCGTTTAACAGTGGTCTGCATACAAGCGTCCTGCAAGCAATGCTGCTTTGAACACAATAACATGCACATTATTTAATGACTCTAATTGAATCATCCCAATATCCCTATTGTAGAGGGTTGTTAGGGAAATAATTCAAAGTCTGAACATGGAGAGACTTCAATAAAGAGAATTTTCATATACTGTATCAAAATACATATACAACACAATTTGAAAGACACATACTTAATCTTGAAATATATACACTATACAAAACTACAGAGCAATATTCATTATATACACTTTAGTATGTGATTTCATTATAGAGCACATGCATATGTAGAATTTGAATTGCATTCTAATCACTTCTTGTTTACTGTCATCACAGTTCAAATCTTTTTGGAAACACTTTCAGCACAGCCATACCTGACCCAGAGAAGGAGCAAATCTGATTGAACAATCTTTCATGCAGAAGTGCTAATTATATGATTATTATATGATAAAAAAAGAATCATTTTGAGGTGTAGTGTGTGAAAAAGACCACAGCGCATTGGGGAGTGATGAATGCTAAATCCAAGGAATGGATTTGAAATTGCCTGATTTGGCCCAGTTTAGCTTTGTATAAGTCTTGTCCCTTCAAAAACCCAGATGCACAAATAAACTGGATATTTTGATACTTTGTAACTGTCTTCACATTCTCAATACCATTTCACTTATTGTGACAAGGCAGGTCTCACCAACAAGGAGGCAGCATCTTCTCTTACAGGAGTTGACCTTTGTGTTTTTCTTTCAGACATTAATTGACCTACTGAGTACTTCTAGCATTTCTGTTTTTATTTCAGATTTTCAGCAGACACAGTGTTTCCTATTATCTGTACTGTTTTTATGTTGTTTATTTCAGGCACTTTAACACTATGGGCACATCTTGATTGGTAGTTTATGAGCATTTTCCACTTAGTTTCTGTAATATATGTGGGTAGAACAAATGATGGACAGAAACAGGATGAGTTGCTAGTCCGTGTGCTTGTTTACTAGGCCTGAGCGAACTGAGCATGCTCATACTAAACCATGTGACAAACCATGTGATAATACATTCCTGTCAACAAATAACTGGCTTCACTGTGACATATCTGTTAAACGCACAAAACATCAAATTAACTACCAGCAATCTGCCGTGGCATTGCAGTTTCTGATGTTTACCACAGTCCTGCTGCAGCCTAACTAACAGCAGTTTGTCCATGGAAGAAAACTTACTGAGACAATGTATAACATGAAGGATACAAAGCAAAAATATTACACATTTTACTGATACTGAACATACAGGTCTCAGAGATAGAAGGGTAGATTTCCTGATGGCCCTTATGATTAGTGCAGGCAAGCACTGTACAAACAGAGGTTGGGAGATTGGGCAAGTAGGCCTTCAACCCGTTTCTTTCTATTCTTTCTGCCTGCAATTTTCAAGCTGTTTTTATTTTTTAAAAAGCACGTTCCCACATGACATGAGGAAGGCTTTTAATAAGTGGGCAAAAAAATTTGTTTCAAATTTTTAAATTGGTAGAAGGTTGCAATTTTGTGTCTCTTTTGCCAAGATAATGCTGCTTGCCCCCTCAGCTTAATTTTTCTGTGCTTAAGGAAAGTGTCAAATGAGATAGAGCTCTTAAAGGAACAGGCATTTTATAGATTTTTCAGTAGATTTGTTTTATTAATTCTTGGGATTTGGGTATCGCCCATTTCTAGTTGCCCTGAGAAGGTGGTGGTGGGCCTTCTTCTTGAACTGCTGCAGTCCGTGTGATGGAGGTGCTTCCACAGTGCTGTTAAGTAGGGAGTCCCAGGATTTTGATCCAGCAACAATGAAGGAATGGCGATGTATGACTAAGTCTGGCTTGTGTGTGATTTGGAGGAAACTTGGAATTGATGGTGTCCCATGCACTTGCTGCCCTTGTCCTTCTAGGTGGTGGAGGCCATGGGTTTGGGAGGTGCTGTCGATGAAGCCTTGGCCAGTTGCTGCAGTGAATCCTGTAGATAATACACACTGCAGCCACGGTGCGCCAGTGGTGGAGGGAGTGAATGTTTAAGGTGGTGGATAGGGAGCTTCTTCAGTGTTGTTGCTGCTGCACCCATCCAGGCAAGTGTAAAATATTACATCACACTTCCCACTATGGCTTGTATGTGGTAGAGAGGCTTTGGTGAGCCAGGAGGTGAGCCACTCACCGCAGAATACTCAGCCTCTGATCTGCTCTAGCCACAACATTTATGTAGCTGGTCCAGTTGAGTTTCTGATCAATGGTGATCCCCGGGATGTTGATGGCTAGGTATTCGGTGATGGTAACTATTGAATGTTGTGGGGAGGTGGTTAGGCTTTCTCTTGTTGGAGATAGTCGTTGCTTGTCACTTGGCAAATGCTATTTGCACTTATCATCCCAAGCCTGGATGTTGTCCAGGTCTTGCTCCAGGCCTTGCTCCAGGCGGGCATGGACTGTTTCATTATCTGAGGAATTGCGAATGGAGCTGAACTCTGTGCAATCATCAGTGAACTATATTTATACTTTGTGAACTATATACTATACTTAGTATTACTTTTATGATAACTTTCTGCCACTTTTTGGGGTAAAAATGAAATATGATTTTGAACAGTTTTTCCAGGGGTAATTTTTACCTAGTCATAAAGGTAGGTAGGTTTTTAGATGCCCAAGAAAAATAGCCAATTCTTGTCTGCTAACTCACTGGAATAATCATTGCAACTGAACCATTTACAAGACTTCAGCAGAATAGGAAAGGCTGGCCGACTGCCGGGTGGGAAAACCAACGGCAAGAGGCCGCAGCTGGGGACCTTGGCAATCGTGGGTCAGGCATCAGTTGGGGGATGTGTCAGCAATCATTGGGCAGTTTTACGTTTGGGGCTGGGGGAAGGGGGGAGGTCTCCGATCACGGCAGGGGCTAGAGAGAGGCCAGGATCGGCTGAAGGGAGGCAGAAGATTTGCTTGAGGGGCCAGGGGGAGCATTTCTGCTCCTCCTAACCCACAAAGAATGCTATAAAAAGCACACCCTCTGGAGCCAGCAGCTCCCATCTACATTTCACTGCCAGGTTTTCTGAGCCCTAGGAAACCCTCACAGCAGCATTTAAATTGAAATCAGGCTCTCAATTACACTGTGGGAGCCTGATTTAAATATGATAATAAAGAGTCCCACCTCACTAAGATGGGACACTCACATGGCACACTACCAGTCGCTGCAATAATGACAACAGGCACATACACGTCAGGTTGGGGATGTGTTCCCCATTTTTTAGGATTTAACTTGTCACTTCTGAGCCTTTCTTTAGTTAGGATATGTTTCCTTATATTAAATGTAAGCAATGAACCTGCGTTTGTTGCTTCCGATGCAGGCAGCATGCAGGCTTCGTGCTGCTTACTAATTTAAATGATTGGAGCATGCAGCCAGCACTAAACGCACTGTTGAGTGGCTGCATGCCTCAGCAGGGAGCCCAGGTTTGTGCGACACCAGCACCAATTAAAGTTAGCCTGCACATCTTAAAGCCAGCCTGCACCTCTTAAAAGGGAGGTGCATTCTGGCTGGAGCAGGTGCTGGAACTCTTTGTGGAGGAGACCATGAGCAGGACGAAGACTAAATAATGGCACAACAGGGGAGAGAGCATGCACCAAGGTTCTCTGATGCTGCACTGGACGCCTTGGTGGAGGAGGTGGACAGGAGGAGAGAGGTCATAGGGAGCCAAACTAGGAAGGCAGCGGGAGCAGTCAATGCCAGGAACCAAGCCCCGAGGACCTGGATACAGTTCCACAAAAAGTTCAATGACCTCACATGAGTGGTCAAAATCAGTGAATTCATCTTCAAATCCCATATCCCACCAACTGCACCACTAGACTCACATACTGCTCAATACATCACACCCCCATCACACACCTACCAACAATCTCTATCAAACAGGACTCATATCTCACATCCATAGCTCCACCTCACCCTCACACACTTATCACTGCTGCAAGCCTCGCACCCACATCTCACAGCTTGCACACACTCAGCTATTCAACAATGACACGCACATCACCCAAATACATTGCACCACACTCACTGACACACATCTCTCTCTTGCAGGACAAGTTGGCACGTAACCGGAAGCAGCAGGAGCTAACCGGCAGGGACAGGCATGGCTGCATGACCTTACCCCGATGGAGGAGATGGTGGTCGCCATCATTGGAGCAGCCATCACTGAGGCTGTGGCCAGCAGTGGGGCTGAAACCATCGAAGATGACGGTATCCTCATACATAAACCTTCTTCTTACATCCCGCTTCCCCCTCATCCCACGTCTTTGATTTAAAAGCTGCAGATGGTGTAAGCAGCACCTCTTACTTTCACCCCTCCCCACACTGCAACTCTACCCTTGTGCCATTCTCAGATACCCAAGAACTGCAACCTGGCCAGGCAGTGGTGGAAGTGCAACAGGTGGAAGAGGAATAAGGCAGTGATAATGAAGGCACAGCACCATCACTCGATTTCACACTCACAGCCACCAGCTCAGATACTGACACTGTGCGTAATTTAGGGGATAGCATAGAGGCGGGATCGGCACGTGGTGAGACACTAGGCACGAGTGGCCTGCAGCCAGGGCAGGCGACAAGGGTAGCGCAGGTGCCAGCTTGCTGGAGGGCGAGGTCGTACACAAGTTCTGCTGCAGAGGACTCAGATGAGCACTTTGATGGGGCAGGCTACGGAAGAACGCTGGTGGGTATGCACACAGAAATGCTTGGCGCATTGGCAGGCCTGCCAGAAAGCCTGTGTGCAATGTCAAGGAGCATGGAGGAGTCTGGCACCAACTTGGCACAGGTCCTTGCACAGAGCTTGCAGCCCATCCTTTTCAGCATGGAAGTCGTGGCCAACTCCATTAGCACAGGGCGAGTTTACATGTGGCACACGCAAAGGGACGTGCGTGCAGTCAATGGC
This sequence comes from Somniosus microcephalus, assembly GCF_052327205.1. Classification (NCBI taxonomy): domain Eukaryota; kingdom Metazoa; phylum Chordata; class Chondrichthyes; order Squaliformes; family Somniosidae; genus Somniosus; species Somniosus microcephalus. The sequence continues at coordinate 77,551,080 of NC_140989.1, read as the reverse complement.
ATCCTGCACCATGGGGAAGCCTGCAATTCCTGTGCTTGGTCCACCTGCTGCTCTCTAGCCAGTGAGAATAAAATGTATTCGGCTCTCTTGGAATACAGAGCCTCAGTTACCTCCCTTATGCCACAGTGCATGGAAAACTGGGAGATGTTGCAAATATCTCCTGTTCTAGCCTGGAAGGATCCTGACTTTTAAAAGTTCATGGCCACCATGACCTTCATAGCCACTGGCAATGTGGTCCTCACCCTGCTCGGAGGTTGCAGTTGTGTCTACAGCAGGTGGCAGATTTCTGTTATGACATCTTTAGAGAAGCACAGACGTCTGACACACTGTTCCTCACTGAAGTTCAGGAAGGAGTATAGCTCCCTGAACAGCCTGGGCAGATATGGCCTCCTTCTTAGAGCCCTTCCGCCCACCTCTTCCGGTAGTTTGTCCTGCTCTGTGTCGCCTCTGCTCATTCTCCCTGTCATGTTGTAGGCCAAGTGGAATGACTACTACTGCACCCATGTCTGGGAACAAGTGGTCTGTGCAGAATCTATGAAGTCAGGACAAAGTCCTTCAGCACCTGACACTCCACTCCTTGTAGACTTTAGCAACTTTAAATAACTCTGTAAACCACCAAATACTTCTACAAATGCAGCAAGTACCAGTAGAAATCAATCAGCAACTAAATAGCACTGGAGGATGGGTCCTTCCTACAGCCGAACGTATGTTAAGCTTAAGAGAAAAGACTTGCATTTATATAGCACCTTTCACAAGCCCAGATGTCTCAAAGCACTTTACAGCCAATGAAGTACAGTCACTGTTGTAATGTGGGAAACACAGCAGCCAATTTGCAAGCAGCAATGTGATAATGACCAGATAATCTGTTTTTGTTATGTTGGTTGAGGGATAAATATTGGCCAGGACACTGGGGATAACTCCCCTACTGTTCTTCGAAATAGGGCCATGGGATCTTTAACGGCCACCTGAGAGAGCAGACAGGGCCTCGGTTTAACATCGCATCCAAAAGACGGCACCTCTGACAGTGCAGCACTCCCTCAGTACTGCACTGGAGTGTCTGCATAGCTTTATGTACTTCAAGTCCCTGAAGTGGGACTTGAACCCACAACCTTCTGACTCAAAGGCAAGTGTGCTACCCACTGAGCCACAGCTATGAGGGGATTAGCTGGAGTGTTGAGCTCCAAAATGGCAGCCCTGGTATCAAATTGATTGATGCCACGATCTGCCTACTCTGCATACTTCCGGCGCACACTCACAGCACCTGGGCTAATGCCCTACCTGTAGTGGCGCTTCTTAGTTTCCAAACAGGCAGGCCACTGGGCTGTGGGGCTTTTAACATCGAGTAGACGCGTGTCGAAATAAAACGTTCCCAAACGTAGCTTTGTCTTTTAAACGGTTTACTATAACACTTAACAAACAGAATTACAAAGCAAACACGTATAAACGAACACGGTCAAAAACTGTACTGCTCCAAACCTCACAGCTTCTGCCTCTTTCACCATGTGCAGTTTAAAACTGTAAGATGGCTGCACCCATGTGTGGCTTAGGGACTGTTCCATTGTGGCAAGAATGAAGGGGGTGTCGGACTATACTACTGGAGCAAGAAAATAGGGGGTTTCTTAATACAATAAGTCGTTCAGGTAAATTAACTGTATTATGCCATTTAGCCACTATTTTAAAATATTTTCTTAAGCTTTTATGGCTCTTACATTCCGGCCCCTAATTGACTAGGCACATGAAGCATATCAATTACTCAAACATTAAGAGTCATAAACTAATGAGTTCAACATATTTACAATACAAGTGTCCACTTTTTTCTTTCGTTCAGGAGCTTTTCACGCTGCTTCTTGTAGCAGGCAGAGCTTTGTGATCGGTCTCTCCAGGGTACTGGTCTTGGTTTGCAAACAGACGCGACGAACGACGCCTCTGGAGTCTGGCATGGTCTTAATTATTTTTCCCATCAACCAAGAATTTCTAGGGGCTGAATCATCCACAATTAAGACAATGTCTCCGACGATGAAGTTCCTCTTTATTTTGGACCATTTTTGACGCTCCTGTAGCAGAGGTAAGTATTCTCTTGTCCATCTGGTCCAGAAGAGGTCTGACATATACTGAACTTGCCTCCACTTCCGACGGGCATACAGATCTTCCTTTTTGAAGACTCCCGGGGGCATGGCTGGCTGTGTTTTCAACAACAACAGGTGGTTCGGAGTCAGGGCTTCGAGGTCATTGGGATCATCTGATGTCTTAGTTATCGGTCGGTCATTAATGATGGCTTCGACCTCGCACAGAACGGTTTGGAGTCCCTCGTCGTCCAGCGCTTGCTGCTTCAGTACAGAACTGAGTAGTTTTCTTATGGTGCGTATCTGTCTTTCCCAGACACCTCCGTGGTGGGATGCAGCCGGAGGATTGAAGATCCACTTAATTCCTGTTTGCATCATGGCTTTCTGTATTTTAAGCTGATTCCAACCTTCAATAGCTTCCCATAGTTCTCTCTCCGCTCCGACGAAATTAGTGCCATTATCAGAACGCATAATGGACACCTGTCCTCTTTTACATACAAAGCGCCGCAAGGCGTTAATACAGGAATCAGTGTCAAGCGTGTGTGCCACCTCAATATGAACTGCTCTGATGGTCAAACAAGTGAAAAGCACACCATATCTCTTGACAAGGCTCCGTCCTCGCTTTACCTCGAAAGGCCCGAAATAGTCCACCCCTACGTTTGTAAATGGGGGCTTGTCTGGTAACAAACGGTCTTCAGGCAGGTCTGCCATTTTCTGCTCCCCAGCTCTAGCGTGTAACCGTCTGCAAACAATACATTCAGAGAGTATTTTTCTTATTACGGAATTAGCTCCTGGAATCCAGTATCTTTGTCTTAGCTTCGCAAGCACGTGATTCCTCCCACTGTGTCCAATACTCTGGTGTATATGCTGAAGAATGAGAGTAGCAACCCGGAGGTCCTTAGAAAGGATAGCAGGATGCTTGGCCTCCTCTGGCATAGCAGATTTGTTTAGTCTCCCTCCCACCCTCAGTACTCCATCTTGCAGTGTAGGGTCCAGCTTGTAGATATGACTACCTTTCTTGATTGGAGTATTTTGCTGTAGAGCTTCGGTTTCTTCTGGGTATCTTTGTCTTTGACTGAAGCAAACTATCTCCTTCTCAGCCTTGGCCAAATCCTCCACGGTCAATGAATTCTTGCTCAATGTGGTCTTGTGCTGATGCATATACTGCTGTAGAAGCATTCTCTGCTTATCAGGGTTACTTTCAGACTGACTGATAGTGGCTCGGTACTCTTTTCTCTTACCGCTCAGGTGTAGCAGCAACTCTTTCAACCTTAGAAACCATGCAACTGCTTTCCTCAACTGGTGCCATCCTGAGAAATGGTTAACAAGCTTGTTCACTGTGTCAAAGTTCTCTTTCGTAGTTATGAAATTTACTGTGACTGATCTCTTGACTTCGACGTCGTCTTCAGTAATCTGACTTGGCATATCTGGTCTTTCTGGCCATGATCTCTCTGTTTCCAGCAGATAACTTGGGCCTTGTATCCAAGTTTCACTCCTCATGAAGTTTTCAGCCTTCAATCCCCGTGAGGCTTGATCTGCTGGGTTTAATGAGGTGTTTACATACCTCCATTGAGATGGTTGTGTAGCTTCTCTAATGGATGAGATTCTGTTTGCTACGAAGGTCTTGAAGCGTATCTTCTCATTCTCTATATACTTCAGCACCGTCGTGCTATCCGTCCAGAAGACAGAGTCTTCTAATGGGAGCTGTAACTCTTTACGCATCACCTGGTCAACTTTAACTGCAACAACCGCTGCCGTCAATTCCAGTCTCGGGATGGTGACCTGCTTCAGCGGAGCCACCCTGGATTTTCCCATGAGGAAGGCACAATGTTTCTGGCCCTGTTGATTTGTCAGCAAGAGGTAGGTAGCCGTGCCATAGCCGTCCTCACTGGCGTCCGAGAAATGATGTAGTTGAGCCGTCTTTGTAACTCCAAAACTCGCGGGCTTGATGCATCTACTGACGTTGAAGCTAGAAAGTTGTTGCAAATCTGTCAGCCATCTGTGCCATCTCTGAGCTTGACCTTCTGGGATATCTTCATCCCATCCTCTCTTGTCTCTACACAGCTCTCGTAGCATCAGCTTCACCGGCAGAATGAGTGGTGCCAGGAATCCGAGAGGGTCGTAGATGGAACTGACCACGGAGAGAATCCCTCGTCTTGTGGATGGTCTTTCGTTCACCATTATCCTGAAGTTGAACGTGTCTGACTCGATGCACCATTGTACACCAAGAGCTCTCTCGATAGGAAGGACATCGTGGCTCAGGTCCAGATCTTTGACTTCAGTGGCTCTTTCCTTTTCTGGGATAGAAGCTAGAACTGCTCTGCTGTTGCTTATCCACTTAGTCAGATGGAATCCTCCATTCGAACACAGAGTTCTAAGGTCTCTTGACAGTGCGATGGCATCGTCTTCTGTTGACACGGACTTCAGACAGTCATCGACATAAAAGTTTCTGAAGATTGTCTCCACAGCCTCGGATGGTGCTTTGCCCTTGCCATCTTCTGCAGTTTTTCTGAGAGCGTAGCTTGCACAGCTGGGAGATGATGTGGCTCCAAACAGGTGTACGGCCATTCTACATTCCACCATCGCTTCACTAACGTCGCCATCTGGCCACCAAAGGAAACGCAGAAGATCAGCATCTTCGTCAGGGATTCTGACTTGGTAGAACATTGATTCTATGTCTGCCATCATGGCAACGAGCTCTTGTCTAAACCTAGTCAAGACGCCAATGAGGGTATTAGTAAGATCAGGACCTTGAAGCAGCTGGTCATTCAATGAAGTTCCTCTGAATGAGGCGGCGCAGTCAAACACTACACAGATCTTTTTCTTCTTTGGGTGATACACCCCGTGATGAGGAATGTACCAGACCCTTCCATCGTCTCTGTTCAACTGTTCTTCGGGCACTTTTACAGCATAGCCTTTCGCTATGATGTTTCTCATGAAGTCTTTGTAGTCTTCGTGAAAGTCGGGGTTCTTGTTCAGCTTTCTCTTTAGACTGATGGCGCGTTGCTCTGCTATGCAGCGATTGTTCGGCATCTTCGCGGTCTGTCTTCTCAGTGGCAAACCAATGTGATAGTGGCCATCAATGAACTGTGTAGACCTTGTCATCAAACCCATGAACTGATGGTCTTCTTGTGACATCTCTGTCTTTTCCTCACAGCTGCGTTCTGAGAAGTCTGCGTTGAACTGCTGTATCAACAGCTCTTCAATGCTTGCGATAGAGATGCAATTAACTGTGACGTTTTGTCGTTCCTCCTTGTTCGACTTGTGGCCATCATCTCTCCTTACCGGTCCATTGATTACCCATCCAAGGGCTGTCCTGACGGCGTAGGGTCCGTCATCCTTGCTGTTTATCACCTGCCATGGCTCCATAGTTTTGTAGGCATTGGTTCCAAATAATAGGCCAATTTCTGCTTCAAAGTATGGGAGACGCACCTTTTCTAGGTAGGGCCATCTATCCACATCCTTCTGCAGGGCTAGGTTCCCTATTCTAACAGGAATCTCCCTCTGTGTGAAAACATTAGGCAGGTCTATGAAGTCCTTCTCTTCAAGTCCGCACACTTCTAGGTCTGACAGGATATAGCTTTGCATTGACTTCTCATGACCCATGGTGCGTAATAGGATTTCTGTTCTTCTGCCTCTAACGTTCAGCTGTCGCATGAGTGATTCTGTGCAGAACGTTGCTGAACTACCTGGATCCATGAAGGCGTAAGTCTCCACAACCTTCTCACTCCTCTTAGACTTGATCCTTACTGGTACGATGGCAAGGATACAGTCACTGTCACCGGCCCCAGTGAGTCCACAAGTCTCTGGTTCTAGCGACACCAGAGCACTTGAAACAACCTTCTCGTCGGTATTGTTTTCTTCACTCTTCTTAGAGACTTGTTCTTCTTTATGGATATGCAGCAGACTGGGATGTTTCCGAGTGCACTCTCTGCATGTTGTTCTTTGCTTACAGTTTCTACTCAGGTGCCCCTGAGAGAGACATCCAAAACATAGGCCGTTGTACTTCAGGAATTCGATTCTGTCCTTATGTGGCTGTGCTTTGATGTCGCTGCAGAAATCCAATGTATGATTCTTCTGGCAGAATAAGCATGGCTTCTGAAAGGCATTAGCAGGCGTCACTGTGCTGCTCTTTTTGGGAGATGAGTTCTGGGCCTTTCTTCCTCGGCCTGAGTGACGATAGTTGCAAAGCTGCTTCCCCTGGAACCACCTTTCCTGAGAGTCTTTGATTCAGCAGGCTTGGCTTTCACTCTTCCATCGGTGGTCGGGCTGACATCCTGGATGTTTCCAAACAATGGGTCCCTAGCAATTTTAGCCTGTTTGTCTATGAAATTCACTAAGTCTGCAAACCTGGCTCTACTTTTCCGTCTCTCCATTATCTCAAAGGCTGTTCTTCTCCATTGTTCTCTCATCCTGTAAGGAAGCTTAGAGATGACGATTCTCATAGTCGTAGGATTGTCCATCTCTTCCATGAATTCAACATCCTCCATGGTGTTGCGACATCCTATGAGGAAGAGAACATATGCGTTCAATGCCTCTCCGTCTTCCGATCTGATCTGTGGCCACTTGGTAGCCTTTTCGATATATGCAGTGGCTATCTTCAGCTCGTTACCATAGTGCTCCTGCAGCAACTTCCTGGCTTCTATGTATCCCCGGTCCGGTCTCATGTGTTCACAGCTTCTGACCAGGTCTTGTGGTTTACCACTGGTGTACTGTCCCAGGTAGTACAACTTATCACTGCTGCTCTCTGTCTTGGAGTCAATGGCTTGTTCAAAGGATCTGATGAAGGGCTTATACTTGAGTGGGTCGCCTTGGAACACTGGTATGTCTCTTTGAGGGAGTCGAAACAGATTCTGTTGTTTTACAAGCATCTCTGTAATTTCGTTCTGACGTTGCATCACTCGGTATAGGCTTCTCCCTGTGTCTTCAGGCCTCTGGTGGTCATCAGCAGGGTCTAGTCTAGACCGTCTGACGTCTGGGGTAGCATCACGTGCTCCTGTTAGTGGAGAGGCCACTCTTCCACGCTGTAATGCCGGGGAATTGCTTTCGGGCTCTGTTGTAACTCTTGAAGGTGCCCTGGATCCAACTCTATGTGGCAACGTTGACTGGCAGTGGCTCCCGCCGTCCCGTGAGCCTTCATAATCTTCGTACGCACTCAACCTGGCATCTGAGACCTCGATAGCTGTTTTCATCTCCAGCCGTTCTTTCTTTGCCTGCACCTGGACCCGCTGGGCCTGCACTTGGGCCTGTTGGGCCTGCACTTGGGCCTGCAGTTGGGCCTGTTGGGCCTGCAGTTGAGCCTGCAGTTGGGCCTGTTGGGCCTGCAGTTGGGCCTGCAGTTGGGCCTCTTGGACCTGCAGTTGGGCCTCTTCCCGTTTAAGAGCTTGCTTCTCATCTAAAGATGCTGCGCGCGCCATCAACACCGCCCGTTCAGCCTCCGCTCTCATGCGTCGCGCCGAGCTTGTGGTAGAAGCGACTGACCTGCGTCCAGAAACAGAGCTACCTTCTTTTCGATTTTTGCTCGGTCTGGCGGAAGTCTCTGAAATGCTATCGTCTGGTCCGACTTCATCGTCAACCTTATCTTTCTCTGCTGTATCAGCATCTTGACAAATTTTTAACATCCACTGCTCCGTGGCCTTGATATAGTCCTTAATGCTGGTTGATTTAAGATCAAACCAGTCGTGCTGATCAGTGTTTCCCTCTTCTTCAGACAGAAGTGCTAATACATCTTCATTGAGTATATTAAATTCTTCATGCAGCTTGGAGAAATCGTAATACATCATGTCTTCAGCTTTCTTAATATTAGCATTATCTTCCATGAGACGATCAATTATCTTCATTTTTCCAGTTATCTGAACTAATTTAGCCTTCCTTGCACCTATGCTTCTATGTAACTTCTCTTCCCTTGCCTTTGGGGTGAGCTTTATTTCCCTCTTTTGGCCAGCAATCCTTCTGGCTGGGGGAAGCTCCTGGCTCCGTAAGGCCTCGGCCATTTTACCCGCAGCTCTTATTTAGCTTCTCAACAGAATGAACAAGGCAAGTAACAGTCACTGTACCTTCGCTTTCTTAAATTGTCGTCTGGCTCCGTGACCATTCATGTATACGTTCGCCGACGATTCCGTCCCTTCCTTCTTAGGGAGCTAGTTTTTGACTAATGTAGTGGCGCTTCTTAGTTTCCAAACAGGCAGGCCACTGGGCTGTGGGGCTTTTAACATCGAGTAGACGCGTGTCGAAATAAAACGTTCCCAAACGTAGCTTTGTCTTTTAAACGGTTTACTATAACACTTAACAAACAGAATTACAAAGCAAACACGTATAAACGAACACGGTCAAAAACTGTACTGCTCCAAACCTCACAGCTTCTGCCTCTTTCACCACGTGCAGTTTAAAACTGTAAGATGGCTGCACCCATGTGTGGCTTAGGGACTGTTCCATTGTGGCAAGAATGAAGGGGGTGTCGGACTATACTACTGGAGCAAGAAAATAGGGGGTTTCTTAATACAATAAGTCGTTCAGGTAAATTAACTGTATTATGCCATTTAGCCACTATTTTAAAGTATTTTCTTAAGCTTTTATGGCTCTTACACTACCCAAGATGGCATCCGGCGCTGCCTGCACCAAAAGTGTGCGCACCCGCCGTGGACACCATTTTGGAATCAAAACGGCACTCATAGCGCCCAAACAACGGGTACTACGAAGCCGAATATTGCGGCCATTATAAGTTGTAGGAGCACATACACAGTGACAGACATGTGATCATGCAGCTAGGTTGCATTACGATGATTTGATGTTTGAAGCTCTTGGAAGATGTCAGTGTGTCAAAAGTTTCAATTATAGCTTGTATGTGTGCCTTGCTGTGTGTGGGTGTGCATGTGATGCAAAGAAAGAACTGTAAGGTTATTTGAGGTCTTGTCATGAACTAGCAATGCATGTGGAACAGGTTGAAAGTCAACACTTTGGGCCATCTACCTGGTAAATAGTACTGTTGGGTTATCGGATTTCTATGATGTGTCAACTTCGCCCAAGTTTATTCTGAAGTCCTACAAGTAGTGTACACAGTATTAGGCCTGGCTACCACCTTCTGCCAGTCTTACCGCACTGCTTTCCTTTTGAGTGTTAATGCAGCAGCACCTCCACTCCCCAGCCATGAATTAAAAGTTTGGGTGCTGCCCATTGTGTCACTTGTCTACAGACTAAATTTCAGACCTGCACATTTACTTTTCATTCTCTTGGTCTTTTGTCAGCCAATCTACCGCCGCCCATACAGCCTTTCAAATGCTGACGAAAATTCTAATAATTTTTTTCTTCCATATGTGGCCACTTACCTTTGGCATTCCCCTGCCTGCAAGTGGAAAGTGGGTTGGAAGCTTGCATACATTATTGAAATTGTCCAACCACAGAATATAGCATGAGATTGGATTTCTGTGAGTGCTTCATTTCCTGTAATCTGGTCCTTCTGGCTTCACACCAGGACCAGAAAGTCCTACATAAATAAAAATTATCTACTGCGTTTATGATACTATCTAGAGGCCACTTTTGATTCAGATGCAAATAACATGTTTTTTCCTCCCTCCCCCAAAACCTCTTTTCTCAGTTATTCACATTTTTCTGCTCTGCCTTTTATAGTAGATTTGCAGTATTTCCTTAAGATGCAAGTACTTTATTTGTTTGTTTATTCTTCTCCGTCCCTCCTCAAAATCTTATGTCTTTTTCTCAGTTATTCACATGATCATAAGAAATGTTTGTTCTTATTCTTTACTTCCCACAGTGGATTTGTAATTCCTGTTGAAGTTGGCATAGTGTTGCAGCAGAGATGTTTTTCCTTACTGCTGAATATCCAATGACCAGCACCTTGAACAGATGGTCATTTACCATTTTTTGGGCCTGACTGATTCTAGATGCAATGTTCAAACTCATAAGCATTCCCCTCTAGCCCTGGCGCAATCATCAGTACTCTTCAGTGATGCAAAAAATTCTTTCCAAACAATATCATTAGTTCAGAACTCTTATGTAATGGCCTAAGCTATATAAAATAGTGACAAAAGAGAATTGTTTTGCTTTTGATGGGTTTTTTTCTGTTGTCGATGTCTCACAATTATTTATTTGTCAATTATCTGCTTGGTTGTCATGGGACACATGTTGCCATGGTGCATTATGAATATTGCAGTTCTCTCACACGCACAGAACGTGTCAACAGGAAATGGAACTCCTAGCACCCAGGTGAAGGCCCAGATGAAATGTCCAGGGCTGAAGCAGAACATGAGGTACCATGGGTGGAATAGAGACATTTCTAAAATGGAAAGGTAATTTTCAGATTTTGCACTCCTGCTGCAGAGTCTAGCCTGATGAAAGTGCATATTCAGAAACTGTGCACACAGCCCATGACTTTATAATTATTATGGAATGGAAAATTGTAGGCTACGCACGGCAATCTCGCGATATGCGCTCTGAGTGGGCAAGGCTCCATGCAGGAGTGTGCAATTGAAAACATTGCCAGTAAATGTCTCATTTTAAGGGTTTGAATAGTGATTTTTTTTTTAGAATTGTATAATTTTATAGTATAAATGTTCTTTTTCACTACAGACACTGACCTGAATGAGGAAGAAAAATGGCAGCCCAAGGCAGTTTGAAAACATTCTTTGAGTAATTTGACTCATTTGTTTTGTGGTAGCTGTTTGATCCAAATCGCTCATTTTGAAAAAAAAATGTGTGATTTGACTTGAGTGGTTTTGTGGTGCTCGCTTGCTGATTGGTGTTTCTCCCCACCTGTTGATTGAATGGAAGTGGTTTTTAATTGCTTCACATTTATTCAGTGGGATATTTCAGTCATTTAGCATCAATAATTTAACGGACAGTAATTATTTCAACTAATCACTATTTTATGCCCCATGTACAGTGTGGGGTGTGATGGCCTACAACGTGCACTATACACAAGATTCTTATAGATAGATAAACATTCACCAGAGGCCAGCTGTCGGATAGGTAACAACCTAACAACCTCATTTTCGAATCCTGGCTAAAATGGTCTTGTGACAGCTAAAATATTAGATGAATCCAAGTCACTAGCATGTGTAGGGGGGAGGGGGAGGAGGAGGCGGGAAATGGAATGCACTACATTTTCCAATCTTAGCTCTGCCCACTATTTGATTAGGCTACGGGGAAACTTGGCCTGCAGCTCACTTGGCTGGGGATTAGAAAATCTTGCACAAGAACAGCTTTTTAACAGTTGCAACTCACCATAAAAGGGAAAGTTCAGAACCATGTGGACAACACAGCTCCCTTTTGATACTGAAGGTTCCGAGCTTCTCCTGCAAAAGGTGCACCAAAGGAGGGTGGTGTCATTTTGGGCTGTAGTAAAAGCAAAGGTGTCAACTTTATGGAAGGAAGTCTGCTCACGTTAATGCAGCTTCCCTGTACCTGGTTGCAAATGAAGAAGACTTGTTCTGTTGTCAAGGGTAAGGTGAAACTGAGTGTGCTCCTCATTTAGGCACTAATGTTTTTGGAAGCCCATCAACTATGGAACAAACCTGAGTTAGAAGCTCACCAATAATCTAGGAGGGACCATTTCAAGCACCATACACAATCATTGCCCTTTCTCTCACATCCACCTGTCAAGCTGCAAGGCATTTTCAGATGCGGAACTATAAGCACATGTTTAAACTTCCAGCTTGAGCTCCTCCTCTGTAATTCCAGGGTTTCTTAATGGGGTCAATAATCACGTATACAGAAGATAGCCTGGTTCCACCAAAAATCATTCACCCAGTGTTTCTTCATTTTCACAGAATGCAGGCTGTTGACTGTCACTTCCCAGACAACAGTCACTGATATCTGCGGTGATGTTTCTAAAGTCAGATACCACCTGAATTTCAATTGAGTGCAAACCCTTTGGCCGTGATTTCCCATACCTCGGCAGGTCTGTGGCGGTGGGTCCTGACCCCGCTGCTGGCTCCAGCCTGCTGTGTAGAATGATTTTACATCGATTGGGCTTGTTAAGCCTGCCCGGCGCGTTTGCCGGCCAATTGAGGGAAGTGAGTCTGATGACATCATTTGATGACACGTCATCAGCCGGTTTCCTTAAAGGGACCTTGCACAAATTGATTTTGACATTTGTGCTGTCAGTGTTCCACAGCATTGAGGTGCTGCAAACACTGACAAGCACTGCACAAAGGTGCATGGCTGCACCCAGGCTGGTCACAGCATGCAGGGAGGTTCTCTTCCCTCCCAATGGGCGGAAATGACCTCTCCAGGAGACCAACACAGTCTGGTTGCACATTGCACAGGAAGAAACAAGCAGGGATGTCGTCAGGGGGACCAGGCTGCAGTGGCGCAAACCTTTCAATGATCTCAGTAGATCATGAAACTTTACTGCAAAGCCACACTCAGCCTCATCCTGCTGTGCCACTCATCACATCCCCATCACTCTGCCTTCCCTACCGTACTCACAGAATCACAGAAACCCCACTGTGCAGATAGAGGCCATTTCGGCCCATCGAGCCTGCACCGACACATATCCCACCCGATCCCTGTAACCCCGACACCAACACCAACACATATCCCACCCTATCCCCGTAACCCCATGCACTTAATCCCCCTAACACTAAGGGTCAATTTATCATAGCCAATCAACCTAACCCGCACATCTTTGGACTGTGGGAGGAAACCGGAGCACCCGGAGAAAACCCACGCAAACACGGGGAGAATGTGCAAACTCCACACAGACAGTCACCCGAGGCCGGATTCGAACCCGGGTCCCTGGCGCTGTGAGGCAACAGTGCTAACCACTATGTCACCGTGCTGCCCTCCTGCACATCCTTACTCACACCAACTTACCTTGCACCTCCACCCATCCCTCTCTATCTACATTATCACTTCCCCATCTCACTAGTCACCACTCACACTCACTCTCATCCTAGTCCAATCATACCAACTAACACACAAGGGTAGGCACTTGTGTGTTTTAGTCAATGTTCATGTGAAGTTTCTGTTAATGTGGTGTCAAACATTGAAATCTTTATTTTCAACACTTTGCGTTCTTGGACAGATTTGTGTGCACCTTTGGAAGTGGCTTCATGAGTTGCAGTGAATGGTGAGACATAACGGTACCCCCGCAATGATGAGGAGTGTGAAAGGAATGGCTTCGGCATTGTAGGGATGCTTTATGGTGTGGTTTGGTGCCAACCAGTCGCATCATGTGGCAGCCAGGGTGTACAGCATCAAGTGAAGTAAATCTGGTCATGGTGAGGCCATCCCTGGCATCCCAGGCAGCAATGTGGTCGGGTGCTGATGCCCTGTGTCCTGTGCAGCATCAGGTGATTGCAGAGAAGGTTGGCGTTGTTGTTGGTGCTGGTGTTGGGGCTGATCGTGGTGGGATTCTGAGGACCAAGGTGAGATTGTTTCAAGGGCACTGATGCTGATTGAACAGATGACAGGTGAACTTGAGATGACAGAAGCGATCTGTCAATGATGAGAGAGGTTGTTCCAATGAGGTGACACTGGATAGAGAGTTTGCTCCAAACACTTGCAAGCTGCATAAAGCTCAATCTGTCTTCCAAATGCAGTAAGCAACAGCTTCTAACCTTGGAAAGTGAACAGCTGTGAGATGGGAGCTTTTATAGCACAATTTCAGCTGTCAAGTAATGAGAGGATTCCATGGTCATACAACTCCTGACCTCCTTACCTGACGTGATCCCCAAGCAGCATGAACCCCATGGGTGACCTTGTAAAATGGTAAGGTGAGCTCAAAATACTTTTTAAGTGGCTCTTAACAAGGTCATAATGACCTGAATTGTCTCCCCTGCCGCTGCGTGTTGGGTCTGTTCAGCCCTGACAGACCTGACATCTGGGAAAGTCATGTGGCAGCGGGTTGACAGTGGGGTCCCGACCCGCTGTCACTAATTTTATTTTTCCCACCCGACCCGCCATCGAACGTGCCCGCTGACCCCGCGAAAAATTCCCCCCTTTCTCTTCATGAAGGCCATGGATTTACTATGAAGAGCTCTGATGGACGCTTGGGTTCCGTCTGCGACTCTTTGCACTCAAGGGTACTTTGCCATCTGCTGAAAACTGTATGTCCTATCCAGCTGTTGCCTCTTTTGCACAGGAAAGATGGTGAAGTTGCTGCCCTTGCCAACATAGCAGTTGTCATTCTCTAATAAAAAATACATTGCAGACTGCCTGATGTGGGAGATGTCTTCTGGAGTGGCTTGGAAGGACGTGGTGGCATGAAGGCTGCATGATATGGCAGGCTTCACTTCTATTGGAAGTACCATCTGTGATCACAGTGTTGCATTCAGATCATTGGGCAGCGAATGGTACAACTCTGTGGCAGTCTGTCTTGTGAAACAGAGGCAGCAAAAACAGAACTCCTTTGGCATGTTCAAGAAGGAGGCCCTCCACCACTTTCTCAAGGGCAACTAGCGATGGAAAATAAATGCCAGCCTTGCCAGTGATGCCCATATCTCAAGAATGAATTTTTAAAAATGTCATGGAACAGATCGCCAGTTAGTGTGTGTGGCACAAACACACCTCAGAGGTTGTTGCACCTTTATTGTTCGGTCCCTCACAAACTCATCTTCCTCACTGTAGTTCTACAGCATGTCTGGAACCCTCAAAGGTATACACTTCCTTGCCTATTTATATGGCACCTTGTCAATGCAAACAGAAGCTAAAAATAATGAAGAAAAGTATTGGATGGGAGAAAAAAATCCAAAAATTGTAAGAATGGAGGCACCCCCAGGAAATCTAAAAGATTTGCTAATGTGGTACGTGAGACTCCACTGGCAGTGTGGGGCCTTGGAAAATCACTCTTGCCCACAAAGCCTATGGTAAGTGTTTTTGGAATCTCATTTATAGGAAAACATGATTTATGCACATGGCTTTTCTCAACTCTGCTTCCATTATCAAACTTATAGCCTACAAATTATACTGTGTGATTTTAGGGTATGAACACTTGGGTGGCGATTTTGTCAATGGGGGCGCGTTGAATGCGGGACTGCTGCTTGGTGGGTTGATGTCCCGCCTCCATCGACTTGTGGCCAACCCACGCTATTTTTCCTTGATTGACCTTGTTAAGCCCGCCCTGTCAGCGTATGACGTTTCATCTGTCAAAAACTTTTGACAGATGAATTGTCATCATTTGACAGCTCTGTGAAGCTGTCAAACACTGACATTCTCTGTACTTTGATGAGTTCTTGAATTCAAGACTCATCAAACCTCTTTCTTTTGCAGAAATTAGATGGTTGCTGCATTGGAGAATGCAACGGCCATCTGTCATCTCTGCTGCGGAGGTGCGAGACTCTCCGCATACCCAACTCTTGAAGCCTGCAGGAAGAAAAAAGGTCAGTAAACTTTTTCTAACACTTTCCACTTACCTCACATACTCACCTCTGCACACTCACACCCATCACTTACCTTCACAGTGCACTTTTGCACCTCTCCGACCCCGCAGACCCACTACTCGCATCGGTGACACTGGCGGGGTTCGCAGCCTTCGGGAAGT
Source organism: Somniosus microcephalus (assembly GCF_052327205.1). Taxonomy (NCBI): domain Eukaryota; kingdom Metazoa; phylum Chordata; class Chondrichthyes; order Squaliformes; family Somniosidae; genus Somniosus; species Somniosus microcephalus. The sequence continues at coordinate 77,535,519 of NC_140989.1, read as the reverse complement.
CCGCATTTGTGTGGGTAAAATGGGCAGTTAAGTGGCTGTAATCCCCTTCCCACCTCCAAGGAGATGGGACCCGGCACGGAACAGTTACCCACTTCCTGGAAAGATGGCACAGAGGTGGGTTGGGGGCGGGATGGGTACCCGCCCCCAAATTCTGCCATTTTCCCAGCAGTCCCGCTTCCATACCCACCTCTCCAGGGCTAGTAAGATCGCGCCCTTAATGCTATTGGAATGGAGACTTCAACCAATTTATTTTAAATAAGGTAATGGCTGGAGAAAGGAATTTCAGGTTTGTGAATTAAGTGTTCGTGCACTAACACCGTACAGCATAATATCTTGTATTTGAGAAGTCTGATGCATACAGAATGCATATAATGGTTAAATACCTAGTTATATTTCATTGCTCATAATGTGTTTAATAAGTCTAAAAATCCTAATGGAGATTAATGATAACACAAAGGGCGCTTTAACACTCCCCATTATGTCACATGAGTTACATGTGACTTCTATTCAGAAGTGTCTATAAGCCATTTTGAAAATTCCCTTTGCAGCCACTAAATATATGTCCACAGGACCTTTCAGCTCTAGATGCAATTTTATTTACCAGTGATCTGTAGATCTCAGTTTGAATTATTTGCTCCATGGCTTGGATAATAAATAAAACAATAAAAAATATTGAATTATATTGTCACCAAATAAATTATGCTTTGTTGGCAGCTGCCAATTTTAGGCTGCTCAGCTGCTTCATCGTTAGAAATTAATAGGACATTGTTACTGTGATCGGTTTTGCAAAACTTTTAATATAAAGTCTACTGTCAATAACCAAACAGGACCAGGACATCTGCTTCGTGGGCAATATGGTCTATCACTAAACAGAGACCCAGTGGAGGCAGTTCTTCAATACAAGGGACTGCCTTTATTATTAATCCATTCCAGCCAATCCGAAGTGAGCAAAACCCTGCTCTCCATCTTGCATAAAGTATTTATAACTAGTGGGGAGCACAATTGCAATCAAAATACGTACATGATACAATTCCCTACCTACCACCATGTGGGAGTACCATCATCGCCGCAGTGGATCAAAGAGAAGGCCCACATCCCACTTCTCAGGGCAACTAGGGATGGGCAATAACTGCAGCCTTGCCTGCATTGCCCACATCCCAAGAACAAATAAAAAAGGTTAAATTATTCTATAGAAACTTAAAATCCAAATGCTTAACAGTTTTGATGATAATATCTGGATTATGATATAAAAAGGTATAACTCACAGAATGTACTGTATTCAAAGGCAAATAATTTAGAAAATCAGATTTTCATTTAAACTCAGTCCCCCAGAAGATATTGCTATTTTAACTTTTGTTTTTGCTCTTGTTTTCTCTACAGGTTTCTTGAATCCTCTCCTTTCACTAAAAGAGCTCACGAATAGACAGTATTAGTGCACAGATTCACGCTATTTAAATGATGAAAGTGACCATAACCTACAGATAGATTGTGTAAACAGCTGCAAATGCCCCAATTCAACTGGTGATTTTTAAATGCAATGTCATTTCTGTTTACATGGACCAGTGGACTTTAGATTCTGTCAGATGGTCAGTGCAATGGACCAGAAGGACCTGCTAATAACTGTCAGGTTGGCCCTCTGGAGTGTTCTTCAGGAAAAACAATAGTAAAGGTTAATGCATTCATATAGGGGTAAACATGCCAGCTGTACAGTTTGTGTCCTTTCTCACTTTATACAGTTATTCATATATTTTTATTATTTATTTTAACAATAAAACTGGTTAAAATAATTATGATTAACAAACATCCTTGGAGCACCTGATGAGGGGCTATTATGGAGTTAAAAATAAAAATGGCAAATGCGGAGAATCCAAAATAAAACAAAATGGGGGAAAAATTCGGTATCGACCATTTTGGGGCGCTAACATCGCCTGGGCGTGAACTTTAGCGCCGGCGACCACGAAATTGAATTTTAGCGCCCCAAGAGGGAAGTGGAGCGCTAAATCAAAGTGCTCCACTTCCTTCTTAGGGCGCTATCGCCATTTGCGCCCAGTTAGCGGCCCCGGGAGGTGCAAAGGCACCCATTTCACCCCCGATGTGTCGGTAATGCCCAGTAGGTGAGTCGGCATCTGTTAATGCCTGGGGCCAGACCCTTCATCAGAAGCCAGCAGTAGCAGTGTAGCAAAGTGCATGAAGTATAAAACACCCTGGCTTAAAGGCTCTGCCCTGTGTTACTATTTCAGCTATTTCATATTATATAGTTATTCCTAACCTCCCCAAGTGTTCAGTACTATTTGAACAAAAATATTCAGGAATCAACGCCATCAGAAAAAAACAAATCACAACTATTTTCTGTACCTACTGTTGAAATTCCTTCTTGAAATTTTTTTTCAATCAATGGATTATCAAGTTCGAAATGTCTTATAATTCTTCAAAACTAGAGGTTTCAGATAACTGCTTCTTCTTTGGGGTGGCGGGTCAGAGGCAGGGTGAATAGTTTGGAGACTAATTAATCTTTTTGTCCAGATCTGGCGCAGTTACTTCTATTTATAGCACACTTGCCTCTGAGTCAGAAGGTTGTGGGTTCAAGTCCCACTCCAGGGACTTGAGCACATAAATCTAGGCTGACACTCCAGCGCAGTGCTGAGGGAGTGCTGCACTGTTGGAGGTGCCGTCTTTTGGATGAGTTGTTAAACCGAGGTCCCGCCTGCCCTCTCAGGTGGACGTAAAAGATCCCATGGCACTATTTTGAAGAAGAGTAGGGGAGTTATCCCCGGTGTCCTGGCCAATATTTATCCCTCAATCAACATAACAAAAACAGATTATCTGGTCATTATCACATTGCTGTTTGTGGGAGCTTGCTGTGCACAAATTGGCTTCTGCGATTCCTACATTACAACAGTGACTCCACTTCAAAAGTACTTCATTGGCTGTAAAGCATTTGAGATGTCCGGTGGTCGTAAAAGGCGCTATATAAATGCAAGTCTTTTTCTTTTACACATCAACTTATTTGAAAGCAGAAAATTTGCATAATTTTACCAAAAATACTGGAAGTTGTGTAAGAAAGGCAAATTTCTAAAAGAAGGTCCTTGGTCCTTTTAAGTTTTGCCCGTACAGTCAAAAATATTATAATTCCACAATGAATATCTGCTAAACAGAAACATATATTTCAATTTAAAAATATATTTTATTATACGTTACCTCTACCAGGCGCTCACGAGAGCCACCATTTTGAATGTGGGTCCACCGAGTAGATGATGATGACACACTGTTGCCCACTTGCAGTCTGACCCTGTTTTCTCGTACAGTACATACTTGGTTCACTATTATATCTGTCTCTTTTAAAAAACTATGGGGAGAATTTTGCAGCTTTCTCACGATCTCCCTTTGTAACATCAGCAGAAGATCAGCAAGAGAAATAGTGTAAACAGCTGTTTTCAGTCATTTACACTATTACTCCGGGAAGTTCTGCTGACCCTCCACCAACATTATGGTGGGAGAACCCCTGCAGAAATTTTAGGGTTATGTATTTCTTAAATACAGTAAACTCTTGTTTGAACGGCACTCAATCATCCGGAATTCTTTAATAACTGGCAAAATAGATAACCGGTAATCTTGCCGAATCCATCCAGCACTCGTTTTTCCGAGTCCGAGTTTCCTGCGGTGGCCGAGTTAGTCAGTGGTTTTTATTTTTTTTGTGTTAAAAATTGCCTACCTCTCTGTTATCCAGAATTTTTTTTATCAACAGTCACCATCCCGGTCCCGTAGGTGCTGGATATGAAAGAGTTTACTGTATATACTTTATATCTATATATATAGAGAGAATATTCTATATTTGAGTGAGAAATGTACATCCATATCATATACACTTTGTACAAACACATATCTGTATTGACCATAGTTCCAACCCCATTGTGAAAATAATGCACACTGGCTACTTTGTTACATTTATCCTTTTCCAGCTAGCACATTTCCTAGCAACCAAGAGTAATCTCCTGTCCCCTCCCCTCCCCCATGCGATGCTCTCCAGATTTGTCATTTGGAGATTGTACGGTCAGGTAGAAATCCCTCTTCACAGTTCAGGCAGCCATGTGCATCTGGCACTCTACCTGACCTAACGAGAGGGTGGAGGGCATTGAGAGACTGAGGAATTTATCCTTTAAAAACAAACTGCAAAATGATTAAAGGACATTTAAAAAGTTCTCTGAAGGATGAGGAACATTAAAAAAACAAGGGCTATAGTGTCTTTAAGTTATAATTATCATCGGGAAATAATGCTTTATTCATAAGTAGAGTTGGATCTTATATTTGTCAAGAAATTTTATCTTTATGTCAGGATTTTTGTAAACTGTGGACAGAAATAACCATTTTGCAAAGCTTTGTAGCACAACTTGTGAAATCATTCAATAAGCAATCTGGTGTGAACAAAAGATGAAAACATTCCTATTATACAGAAGAGATTAAATTTCAAAAATACAATGCTTTCTCTAGGTTAGACTTGGCAATGAACGGATAGGACACTGAATACAGAAAAAGAACCAGATAGATGGAGAACATTGAAAGCTTGGATCAGGAATTGCATAAAATTCTATAAAATGAAATAAGATCCAAACTGGTGGTTTATTAGGTCACCTGAACCACTCTACTTGGTTATTTCCTTGTAATCACTGCTACTCTGTCCATTATTTTATAGCTCAGACATTGAATACTGTAGCGTCTGTGATATCACACACCCATCATTCTGCACATCTTCCACTATTAGAATAACATTCTTTTTGTGCATTACAGTTCACAGCAGATGGTTAGGGAGTGAAATAAAGCCATGTATGGGGGAGGGGCTCATTGATTTGCACATTGATTTGACGATTACCACTCATGTGGTACAAGCTTGAGGCCACTTTGGTAACACATAAAAGCCAGCAGGGGGCGGGGGCGGGGGTTGGGGGGGTGGGGGTGCGAAGATGTAAGAATTTCCTGACCTCCCACTGTAACTTCACTGGAATCCTTGCAGTAACGGTGTTAACACAATTTCCGGCAGTAGATCGGGAGAACCTCTGTGAAATGCACAGGCTGTCCACCTGGCAGTAATGCCGGTGCCCTCCAGCACTGAATTTGTGGGGCCAGTAGGAGAGTACTTCATTTACATGTGGCCAGTGGGTGCCCACGACACTATGGGTATATCTTGGGCGACCACCTGCCCCGTGCCTGCCGCAAACTCTGGTGCGTAGCTGCCATCGAGAGGGGAGTGCCCAACCTTTGCCCCTGGAGATCCCAGGCAATCCTTCCCGCTTCGGCCTCATGTGGGGTCCACATCCGCCCTTCTGGAGGTCAGTATGCTTCATCTCACTGGATGGACCAGTCTACACCACGTCCCTTATGGGCCAGGGAAGCAGGAACTCCCAGCACAGGGATCCCTTGCCCTTGGGCCAGGACCCTCTGCATAAGTGGTTTAGAAAGGGTGGATGCAGGCCAAGCATTGTGCAATTGGATGCCAGCCTGAGTTGTTCTGCTGGATTCTGGCTGTAACTACGCCAGGAATCTAATGGAACTGCCAAGGGAATTTTGTAGTTCATCCTGAAACAAAATGTTTGTCAATTCAAAACAATAGAGCATGTACATTAAATATGTATTCAATAGTAATACTGCAGTGGCCCAATGAACTGAATTCAAAAATACTGGAGGCATAAAGATTGAAATGAATTGGAACTTCAGTGTGATGAAGTGGTTGTATACGGATTTCCTTATTGATACCTGCTGTGTTTTCAGGTGAGGCCTTGCTAATCTGGGCACATCCCCATAGCGAGGGAGTCACACAGCACCACTCTCACACACCTCCTAGGAGCCAACTACAATTGATACTGATGCACCAATGAATATCTGAGTCATATATACCAGGAAGATTTCAAGTTCAATCTCCAGTTTGTGCTGATCTCAGCCTGGGCAGTGGTGTGTGCACATCAATTGATTGCAGCATCCCTGAGTTAGGGAGGAGCGAATCAGGTAGAGTTCCTACTCCCGATCACTATCCACATACCCTTGCTGGATGTGTACATGTGAGAACAGGATCAGACACAACGGTGATGCACTGCTCCCCTATCCTTATTACATTTTTAGTTTTTTTTCTCAGATAATAATTCCCATAAATGAACCCTCACTTTCTGCACACATTAATCAGATCATGGCTTAGGCTATAAAGTACATAGCAGGTTCATTAATAATAACAGCTAAGCACGGGCAAGGACAATGCAGCAGATTACAATATTTTACAGAACATAGCTACTCTTCCCTAAATACAAATAATAATGGGGTACTATTTCCTTTGGGGTTGTCTCCTGATCTCCTGCCATAACTGTAGAAATGGTGTAAATGATTAAAAATGGCCATTTATGCTGTTTCTCGGGGAGTTCGGCTGAAGTTACAGCAGGACATCATGAGAAACCCCTCAGAAATTACAGGCGGGTGAATCCCAAGGGGGCGCTAACGGGGCGCAAAGCCCCGAGCGCCCGAGCATGGCACTGCTAACGCTGCTAACGCCTCCCGTGAAATTCAGCGGGAGGTTAGCGGCGGTAGCCGGTCGTGCCCCCGCAGCGCTGCGCCTCCTCTTGAGTGCCGGGCTGTTTTCCCGGCACCCTGCTCCCCGGTGGTCCAGCAGGGCCCCGGTGTGCACTGCACTAGGCCCCTCCCCTTTAATCAGGGGAGGGAAGCCTGTAATACTACGTGCCAACGTGCATGGCGCTGTTGCATGTAGCGCCATGATATTCAATGGTAACGCCCAGGAAGGAGGGGGAGCACTTCCAGTAGCACCTCGCCTCCTGCTTGGGGTGCTACCACTCAATTTACGGGGTGCTCAAATTTGTGCCCCAGCGAAGTTAGCGCCCCAAAGGGGGCGCAACCGAATTTTTCTCCCATAGAATCTTACAGCAATGAAGGAGGCCATTCGGCCCATCATGCCTATGCTGGCTCTTTGAAAGAGCTATCTATTTAATCCCACTCCCCTGCTCTTTCCCCATAGCTCTGTAACTTTTTCCTTTTCAAACATATATCCAGTTCCTTTTTGACGGCAGGCCCTCATTATAATTTTTAAAATTCCATTTTCCCCCCTCAGTAGCCGGCCAGATTGACAGGCTGGCCAGTTGCCGGGCAGGAAAGCCAGTGGCAGAAGGCCGCAGCTGGAGACTGTTGGGAAAGATCATAGGTTGAAGGGGGGTGTTCGGCCAATCACAGAACGAGGAGAGGCCATGATCGGCAGACGGTTTGCTTGAGGAGTTGGGGGGGATGCACTCCTGCTCCTCCTGGCTCACAAGCAGTGCTCTAAACAGCACTTAGCTTCTGCAGCTAACTGCTCCGGTCAACATTTAGTTGTAGCCGGCAACCGTTAAATTTAAATCAGGCTCCCAATTGCACTGTGGGAGCCTGATTTAAATATTATAATGAAGTGTCACACCTCTCCAAGACAGGAGACATGCATGGTACACAACCCGTGGATTGGGGTCGCGTTTTGCGATTTTTAATTTTTAACTCCCCTGACCATCCCGTGCGTGTCGTGAGGGGGTTAATACCAACCTCTATATGTGTCCACTCAATATTTTTTAAATTGCATTTTTCTGGTACTGTTTTTACACAACTTAAAACAGAATCATAGAATCATAGAATGGTTACAGCACGGAAAAAGACCATTCGGCCCGTCGAGCCCGTGCCGACTCTCAGCTAGTCCCACTCCCCCGCCCTTTCCCTGTAGCCCTGCAAATTTTTTTCCTTCTGATACTTATCCAACTCCCTTTTGAAAGATAAGATTGAGTCTCCCTCTACCACCCTTTCAGGCAGTGCATTCCAGATCTTAACCACTCGCTGCGTAAAAAAGTTATTTCTTACGTCACCTTTGGTTCTTTTGCCAATCACCTTAAATCTGTGTCCTCTGGTTCTCGACCCTTCTACCAATAGGAGCAGTTTCTCTCTATCTACTCTGTCCAGACCCCTCATGATTTTGAACACCTCCATCAAATCTTTTCTGCACCCTCTCTAAGGCCTTCACATCCTTCCTAAAGTGTGGTGCCCAGAATTGGACACAATACTCCAGTTGGGGCTGAACCAGTGTTGTATACAGATTCATCATAATTTCCACACTTTTGTACTCTATACCTCTATTTATGAAGGCCAGGATCCCGTAAGCCTTTTTAACTGCTTTCTCGACTTGCCCTGCCACCTTCAACGATTTGTGCACCTATACCCCCAGGTCTCTCTGTTCGTGCACCCCCTTTAGAATTGTACCATTCAGTTTATATTACCTCTCCTCATTCTTTCTACCAAAATAATTGTATTAACTTATGCAACATAATGGCAGTCTAGTTGTTTTGATCTCCAGGATGTAGGAAAGTATTTTTGGCTTTGAACCAAAATATGGCAAATACTTTTCAATTACAGTCTTTCAAATGAAATTACAGTGATGCATTTGTACCCCTACTTTACTTTATTCAAATAAGAACATAAGAACATAAGAAACAGGAGCAGGAGTAGGCCAATCGGCCCCTCGAACCTGCGCCGCCATTCAATAAGATCATGGCTGATCCAATCTTGGCCTCAACATCACTTTCCCGCTCTCTCCCCATACCCCTTGACTCTCTTGTAGTTCAAATGTCTGTCAATCTCCGCCTTGAATATATTCAATGACTCCGCCTCCACAGCGCTCTGGAGTAGAGAATTCCAAAGATTCACAACCCTCTGAGAGAAGAAATTCCTCCTCATCTCCGTCTTAATGGGCGAATCCTTATTCTGAAACTATGCCCCCTCGTTCTAGATACCTCCACTAGGGGAAACATCCTCCCAGCATCCACTCTGTCAATCCCCCTCAGAATCCTATATGTTTCAATAAGATCACCTCTCATTCTTCTAAACTCCAATGAGTATAGGCCCAACCTACTCAACCTTTCATCATATGTCAACCCCTACATCCCAGGAATCAACTTAGTGAACCTTCTCTGCACCGCCTCCAATGCAAGTATATCCTTCCTTAAATATGGAGACCACAACTGTACGCAGTACTCCAGGTGCAGTCTCACCAGCGCCCTGTAAAGTTGTATCAAAACTTCCCTACTTTTATACTCCATACCCCTTGCAATAAAGGCCAACATTCCATTAGCCTTCCTAATTACTTGCTGTACCTGCATACTAACTTTTTGTGTTTCATGTACTAGGACCCCCAGATCCCTTTGTACTGCAGCATTTTGTAGTCTCTATTTAAATAATAATTTGCTTTTTCATTCTCCCTTCCAAAGTGGCTAACCTCACATTTTTCCACATTATACTCCATCCGCTAGATTTTTGCCCACTCACTTAGCCTATCTATATCCCTTTGCAGGCTCTTTGGCCTAGAAATTCGGTGGCGCCAAGCTCACCTGGGCGCCGGAATTACCGCTCCGGATGGAGCCGCTTGCGCCAGCCGGAAATTCAGTTTCAGCGCCCCAAACGGAAGCGGGGCACTGCTCGAGGCGCCCCGCGTCCCTCTTGGGGTGCTGCAACTGAATATCGCAGCGCAACGTGCTGCAGCGCCACACGCTGTGGCACGGCGTGCTGTGGCACGGCGTGCTGCGGTACTGCAGGCCTTCCTCCTCTTCTTAAAGGGGAGGGGCCTGCACCAGCGCGATCAGAGACCGCGAGTGCCGGCAAAAGAGCCCGGCACCGAGGAAAAGTGCAGGGCTCTTGGGACACAGCCGGCACTGCCCGGGGGGTGGGGGGCTCAGGAGGCCGGGGACGGCGGCGCGAGGAGGTGCTGGCAGGCGGCCAGCAAAAAAAATGGCCGCCCCGCACCTCCCCTTTAATTAGCACCACTACCGCCGCAGGTAGGCCCCCCCTGAACCGGTCGCAAATTGCGACCAGCGTTACAGCGGGGGGCGCGACCAAATATCGCGATCGGGGTGGTAGCGGGGCGCTGCGCACACCGATGACGTCATCTGTGGTGGCGCAGCGCTACAGGCTAACGCCGCCATTAGTGCCCCGCTAAATTTCGCAGGAGGCATGGCCAGTGGCGCTAAACCCACTAAGTGCCCTCTTTGGGCGCTAACTGGTGGCGCAGCCCACCAAATTTCTAGGCCTTTGTGTCCTCCGCACAATTTTCTTTCCCACCTATCTTTGTATCATCAGCAAATTTGGCTACAGCATACTCGGTCCCTTCATCCAAGTCATTAATATAGATTGTAAATAGTTGAGGCCCCAGCACTAATCCCTGTGGCACTCCACTAGTTACTGATTGCTAACCTGTAAATGACCCATTTATCCCGACTCTCTGTTTTCTGTTAGTTAGCCAATCCTCTATCCATGCCAATATATTACCCCCAACCCCGTGCATTCTTATCTTGTGCAGTAACCTTGTATGTAGCACCTTATTGAATGCCTTCTGGAAATCCAAATACACTACATCTACTGGTTCCCCTTTATCCACCCTACTCGTTACATCCTCAAAGAACTCGAGTAAATTTGTCAAACACGATTTCCCTTTCATAAAACCTTTCAAATAACATTGTGGATTTTGATCTTGGTCACCATGTTTGTGTGCCTTAATCTGTATCAACAGCTGCACATTTGATTCTTCGCTTCACCGGAGTAAGTGGCAGGAAATAGGAGAGCAACGAAACTGGTAGCAGCCCCACTCACTGTCTAGTCGCTGGCTGAAGAGTGACTCGGCAAAACATGAGAATGGGTCGCTGGTCTACCTCTCCACTGTGTGGGGAATGGGGCGTCACATGGTGCAGGATCTCAAACAAGGAATATAAAAAATTAGAAAAGGAGGTGAATGAACATTAAAAGACAGAGTTAGTTTTAACAAGATTATTTTGTAAATCGGTTTTCTTGATGATTTGCTGGATAAATATAACACTGTAGATTGTTTTGATTGCATTTGAAATTTTTTAAGAGAATATGGAAGATGTAAAGTTTAAAAAGTGAGCAGAGGCAATCCATTGTTGAAAACAACCTTTAAGCAACTTTACTGTATATTAAACAGGATTGAAACCTCAGATAAAAAAACCAAAAATGAAATGCTAGCTTTTCCTTGACTCTAGGGAGATTAATCAGTAACTTTAGAGAATATTTTAGAAAACAAAATAAATTGATGTCATGTGACATTTAATGCCTCTGTCGCATGTTAGTCCTTGTGGATTGGATGCGATAAGTGCAATTTGTGTCGTGAAAAGAAATGTAAAAAGAGAGACAAAAGCAATACATAAAAAGGAACTGTACAAGGCCTGAGGCGCGAAGAAAAACAAAACACTTATGAGTTAGTCTGCTTACAAAGCATGAACTTGCTTCATAGGGCATGTGCTTGAATGACAAATGTATAAAATCACTAATAGGATACATTGTTTTATTACAATTACTACTTCAGCATTATTGGAAATGAAATTTTTTTCTCAGGTTAATTCAGACAGGATTGCTGTGTGCATCTTTTAGAGGAGGCATGTCAGCAATTTCTTTTTGTTAATAACATTTTACACGCAGCTCATACTGGAAATAAAGCAATTAAAAGCCTTCCAGAATCGCTAATTACTTACACATTCAGTGACACTATTTTTGAAAGTGAGAGAAGATAACTGCACAACGCTTACTTTGAAAATGCAGTGCTAATTCATTGGGAAAGAAGAATGGAAATGGAAATGGCTCGTGGCAAACTGGCTCAAAAAAACAGCTTAAGTAAAAAAAATATATATATATATATTGACCAATAAATTTCAGGTCATGCAATATTGATTTCACTCCAAGATCAAAATGAGGAGGTTAACCGTACGACATAACACAGCAGTCAAACAATGTTAACTACAACCTTACGATGTTTAAAATAAATGCAGTAAAGAGCATAATTGAAAACATTTCCTTGTAAGAATGATCTGTAAGATTACATATGCTGCTGTGTATTAAAAATACAACTTAGTTATTTCCAGCTGACTGTATTTTAAAGAGTGTGACACACTAATTCTTAACACAGTAACAGCTGTGGATAGGGCTTCAGCTTGAAAGAGAGTCCATTGATCGTGATAGCCAAGCCACACTAGGGGTTTTATTTCCATTTAATCCTTTGACAGCTCCCATTAGCACCTCTGCTGTAATATAAAACATAATATATTTGTTTTAAAGTATACCATAAAGCTCTCCATGCATTTTGCTTTACTTCTACTTCATATTAGTCATAACAAATAATTTTTTGCCAAGGTATGAAAGGAAGAAATGGAATTTGGGACGGTTGGAAAGGATTTTCAGTGTTAATTGGAGAACGATTTCAGTTCGGCACAAAGCCGAGTTAAATTGTAAGTAGCTTTATAATTTCACTACACCTGGTAGACAGAAGAAATCTTCCTCAATGATACAATGTGGGGTCGATTTTGAGTGCCATCGCCTGATGTTAACGACCTCAAAATGAGAACAGTATCCTTAGTGCCTGTTAACACTGGAGGAATGGGTGGCCGCCCAGAAGTCAAAATCTACCCCCAGGAGTTGAGAGTTTCATTATCTATTTTAAAAGGGGCCTATCGCCCGATGTCCAAAGTGCCCACCTGATTCAGCCCCTTTTAAAATGGAAATCGGGGTCCCATGATGTAAATAGAAGCCCGATTGCCATTTTAGGTAGGAACTGGTCGGAGCTGGCGCAGTGCAGGCTTCGATCAGTTCCATGGGCAATCGAAGAGAAGAGGTCCTCTAAAGGTACGTGCTCAATTATTTTTGTGGGCCCTGGAGGAGCAGGATCACACCTCCAGGGCCTACGAAAATAATCTGGGCCGCAGCTGCTGTCTCCCCAGGACTCCCAAACTCTGTGATTGCAACCCCCACTGCACCCCCCCCCTCCCCCCCGCAACTTACCTTGCTGGCGGCAATCAGGTAAATTACAGGGATGGGGTGGGGGGTGTTGAGGGTTTCAGGCTTCAATCAGGCGAGCTGCGTTGAGGTGCCTGTTTGGCGCCCTGCAGCTTGCCTACTGAATTTAATAGAACACTTGTAAAATGAGGATAAAAAATTGACCAAATTATAAATTAGTATTAAATAACTCTGCATAGCAACAATCGCTGACATACCATGCTGATATAACACGCATGACTCAGTTGCTAGAACAGCCATATTAAGTAGCTTAACACTAACCTTTGCTATAATATATTTAGAATGGCATTAATGAAATGATTTATGTATCATCATTTGGTTTGTTATGTCTAAATATAACAGTCCTGAAGTTCCACAGTTCTCCCGCCCTAACTCCAGTGGAATCCCCAGAGAAACAGCATTAACGGCTGAAAGCAGAATTTCAGGGCAGGATTTTTTTCCGGCTAGATTATCGGAGTATAAACACTTACCTATTTCTAGACCACTAGGGACTCCTAGGCCACTTTTAAACTGGTGCGGGGTTTATTTTGACTCTGGGCGATAGTGTAAAATGAGCGATATCGGATCAGCTGCCTGTTCTACATCTCTCCCAATCAGATATCGCCCGTTTTACACTATCGGCCAAAGTCAAAATGACCCCTGTGTTTGTGTAGATTGGATTCCATGAAGTCCATGAGCCAAAATCCTAGCTTTAACACTACTAAATCTGACTCCCTTATCACAACAGCAAATTCGTATGAGCTCAAAAACTGGATCTATAAATCGACAGTCAGGATAAGGGAGCTGGATTTCCTGGCGTAAACGCCGGCTTTCGGCTCTTGGATGCCAATCTCCCAGAATTTAACCTAAACATGTGCCAGTAGAAAAGTGGCTTCATAGATGACTGCCTGCAGGGATATAAGGATTTATTCAGTGATCCTGCACTAGTAGTGATTCCCCTTGCTAGACGGCAGTGCAGGTTGGAGATAGGAACGCAGCACTGTAGCCCCGATTCTCTAACACGTGCTTCCACCTAATGAGGCTGAGCACTAGTAGTGCAGGATCGCTGAATTTGCCCTATGGTGTCCTACACTATAGGTTGTCAGAAGTTAAATGAATGCCACCTCCTTTTGCTGGATCATTACATACCTGACTGCACATTCACTGTTCAACCATTAAACATCAAATGCATCTGTTTCCCCATCACAGAAACAGACACACAAACAGATACACACAAGCACAAACACACACAGCAAGCATGTACGCACAGTGCACCCCCACACACACCCACACACACATTCACACACACAGTACACACATATGCACACACAGTACATACACATTCACACACACATTCACACACACATTCACACACACAGTACACACACATTCACACACAGTACACACACATGCACACACAGTGCACACACAGTACATACACATTCACACACACAGTACACACACATTCACACACACAGTACACACACATTCACACACACATTCACACACACATTCACACACACAGTACACACACATTCACACACACATTCACACACACATTCACACACACAGTACACACACATGCACACACAGTACATACACATACACACACAGTACATACACATGCACACACAGTACACACACAATACACACACATACATATGTGCCTGTGTGATTGTCAGGACTTGACACTCAGCCATCATTGGACATCAGAGACAGTGGATAAATCAATAAGCAACTTCAAAACATAATAACCAGAAATTTTAAAAACCCTGGGGGCTAAATTGGATAGCCCCCCAAATAGTGCGCGGGGATAGCGATGCATGATTAACCCGCGCCCATTCATTGAAATGCAGGCAGTGTGGCTGCTCATTAGAATGATTTCTGCATGCAGCCAGCACTAACTGCGCTGTTCATTGGCTGCACGCATCAGCAGAGAGCCCAAAATCATGCAGGAAGTGAATCTGTTCTGGGAAACAGTGAGGAATGCCACAACATGGGAAAGAGTAGGCTCCAAGGTTTTCAGACGTTGCACTGGAGGTCTTGGTGGAGGAGGTGGAAATTAGGAGAGATATCTTGTATCCGCAGAGGGCCAGGAGGCCCTCCAGACATATGCTCAAAAGGCAGTGGGAACAGATAGCGTGGAGGTCAATACCAGGAGTCAAACCCCGAGGACCTGGATGCAGGACCGCAAGAAGTTCAATGACCACACGAGTGGTCAAGGTCAGTGAATGCATCTTCAAATGCAATATCCTACCAACTGCACCACTAGCCTCAGACACTCCTCAATTCACCACACCCCATCACTCACCTACCAACAATCTCTATCAATCAGGGCTCAATCCTAACATTCATAGCTTCACCTCACCCTCACACACTTAGCACTGTTGCAAGCCTCACACCCACATCTCACAGCTTGCACACACTGCCAGCTATTCAACCATGAGAGCCACATCACTCTAACAGATTGCACCACACTCACTGACACACTTCCCTCTCTCTTGCAGGACAAGGCGGTGCACAACTGGAGGCAGCAGGAACCAACCGGAGGGGTAGAGGCCGCCTGTATGCTCTAACCCCCATGTAGGAGATGGTGCCGGCAATGTTGGAATGGCCATTTCTGAGGCTGTGGCCAGCGGCGGGGCTAAATCCATTGAAGATGACGGTATCTGCAGACCTAATCCTCCTTCTCACATCCCACTTCCCCCTCATCCCACAATCTCTTCTGAGTTATAAGCTGAAGATGGTGTAAGCATGGACCTCTTACATCCCCCCCTCCCCTCACCGCAACCTTACCCTTGTGCCTTTCTCCTTTCAGATACCCAACAACTGCAACCTGGCCAGGCAGTGGAGGCAGACCAAGAAGAGAATGATGATGAGGACACACCATCACTCGATTTCACACTTGTAGCCACCAGCTCAGATACTGACACTGCGCGTATCTTAGAGGATAGGTTAGAGGTGGCATCTGCGCATGGTGAGTTACTGGGCACGAGTGGCCTGTAGCCAGGGCAGGGGACCAGGATAGCGCAGGTGCCAGCTCACTGGAGGGCGAGGTCACTCATGTGTCCTGCTGCAGAGGACTCACATGAGCACTTCAATGGAGCAACTTACAGAAGAACGCTGATGGGTATGCACAATAAAATGCTTGGAGCATTGGCAGGCCTGCCAGAAAGCCTGCGTTCAATGTCAAGGAACATGGGGGAGTCCAGAACCAAATTGGCACATGGCTTTGCGCTGAGCTTGGAGCCTATCTTTTCCAGCATGGAAGTGGTGGCCAATGCCATCCCCACACTTGTGGACCCAACCATGATGCAGCGTTTGATGACCGACATATCAGCTTCCATTGCAGCACAAGCAACAGCCACCCAACGTCTGAGTGCTGCAGTGGAAGTTCAGACTTCTGCCATCATGGCTGTTGATTTCAGTGTTGAAAGTGGCTTGCAGGGTGTCACAGCAGTCCAGCAATCTATCCTCCAACTGATTACTAGGATTGCTGAGGCACGTCTCGGGAGAGTGGCAATGGCTCCATGGAGCACGAACCTGCTGTCCTCTCTTAGGATGGAAGCATTCATCCTCCTACTCCACCAGTGCCCTTGCTGTTGCCAGTCAGCCAGCCAGCCCAGGCTGCTGACACCCAAGCCGAGATGGTGCAGTCTGCAGCCAGGCCTTCTAGGCCCAGAGCTGCTCGAGCTCATCCTCCAAGGTCATCTGCAGTCTCCCCACTGAAAGTCAGCATCCTTCCACTAGCCATGCTGCAGCCACCGGGGTAGCACTGCGTAGGAGCACTAGGATAGGCAAAGGCACACGGAAGACAGACACTAAGGCAATGCACCAGGGTGATTAGTTTAATAATCATAATCATAATCAACGTTATTGTCATTGTTAGTGCACAAGTGCAGTACAACGAAATGTAGGCTTGCGGCTCCCGAGAGTGTACATTTAGATTAAGACATTTAAACATTCAACATACATTTGGCTTGTAATACATTAACATAAACATAACCATAATAAAGTGCATTGGCAGATGTGCAGGCTTTAGAGTTTATTTGTGGAGTTCAGTAGGATGACAGCCCTGGGAAAGAAGCTGTTCCTAAATCTGGTCGTACGGATGCGAATGCATCTGTAGCGTCTCCCAGATGGCAGGAGGGCGAACAGACTGTGGCTGGGGTGGGTAGGGTCTTTGATGATGGTCCGTGACCTCCGTAAACAGCGTTTCTGGTATATGTGCTCTATGGTCGGTAGCCGGGTGCCGGTAATGCGTTGGGCAGTTTTGACTACCCGCTGCAGGGCTTTCCGGTCATAGTAGCTACAGCTGCCATACCATACTGTGATACAGTTCGTCAGGATGCTCTCTATTGTGCAGCGGTAAAAGTTAGAGAGGATCAGGGGTGACAGGTTACATCCCTTCAGCCTCCTTAGGAAATATAGGCGCTGCTGGGCCTTCTTCACCAGAGAGGAGGTATTGAGGGACCAGGAGAGGCCTTCTGTAATGTGGACACCGAGGAACTTAAAGCTGTCCACCCTTTCCACCACAGCCCCATTGATGTGAATGGGGGTGTGACTTCCGCCTTTAGACTTCCTGAAGTCCACAATGATTTCTTTGGTTTTCTTGATGTTAAGGGCCAGGTTGTTATCGGCGCACCACTTCACGAGATGCTGGACCTCCTCCCTGTAGGCTGACTCATCGTTGTTGGTGATCTGGCCTACTACCGTGGTATCATCCGCAAACTTGATGATGGTGTTGGAACCATGAACAGCCACACAGTCGTGGGTGAAGAGGGAGTAGAGGAGGGGGCTCAGCACACATCCTTGTGGGGCCCCCGTGTTCAGGGTCGGGGGGGGAGGTGTGGTTACCTAATTTGACAGACTGGGGTCTGTTTGTTAGGAAGTCCAGGGTCCAGTTGCAGAGGGAAGTGCTCAGGCCAAGAGTGTGGAGTTTGGTGGCCAGCTTGTTGGGGAAGATAGTGTTGAATGCTGAGCTGCAGTCTATGAACAGCATTCTGATGTAGGTCTCTTTACCATCTAAGTGATTTAGTGCAGAGTGTAGAGCAGTTGTGATTGCATCCTCCATTGATCTGTTTGCACGATAGGCAAACTGGTGTTGGTCAAGAGAGGCAGGAACACTGGCTTTGATGTGAGCTAAGACCAGTCTCTCGAAACATTTCATTATGATGGGTGTGAGTGCGACAGGCCGATAGTCGTTCAGGCACGTCACAGCCGTTTGTTTTGGCACAGGAATAATGGTAGTGGTCTTGAAGCATGTAGGGACTACTGCCTGGGCCAATGACAGATTGAAGATGACGGTGAAGACATCAGCCAGCTGATCAGCACATTTCTTGAGTACCCGTCCAGGGATGCTATCCGGTCCAGCAGCCTTTCGTGTGTTCACTCCGCGTAGAACACCCCTTACGTCGGAGGTCGACAGAGTGAGCACCTGGTCTTCCGGGGGTGGCAAGGCTTTGGTAGCTGACTCCCTGTTGTCCCTGTCGAAGCGAGTGTAGAAGTTGTTAAGCTCCTCCGGAAGGGAGGCATCGCTAACCGGGGGGCTGGTGTTTTTGCTCTTGTAGTCAGTGATGGACTGGATGCCTTGCCACATGCGCCGGGGGTCCGAGTTGTTGTGGAAATGATCCTCTATCCGCAGTGTCTGTTTCCTTTTGGCAGTCCTGATACCCTTTTTTAGGTCGGTCTTAGCTGCACTGTAAGCCGCTGCGTCGCCAGATTTAAATGCTGCGTCGCGTGCTTTCAACAGCGAGCGGACCTCTCCGTTCATCCAGGGTTTCTGGTTGGGGTATGTCCTGATATTTTTATGGGTCGTGACGACCTCGACGCAACTGTTAATGTAGAATAGCACTGTGGATGCGTATTCCTCGATGTCATTATGGGCAAACATGCCCCAATCAGTGCGTTCGAAGCAATCCTGAAGCTCCGAGACTGCCCCCTCTGGCCATACTTTCACTGATCTCACTGATGTTCTCACTCTTTTGATGAGCGGTTTGTATGCCAGGGCTAGAAACAGGGAGAGGTGGTCAGACTTCCCAAGGTGGGGGCAGGGAATGGCCTTATAAGCGTCTACAATGCTCGTGTAGACTTGATCCAGTGTGTTCTCCCCTCTTGTGGGGCAGGAAACATTCTGATGGAATTTCGGTAGTACAGTTTTTAGGTTTATGTGATTGAAGTCCCCCGCGACGATAAAAGCTCCGTCTGGGTGCGCAGTTTGTTGTTCGCTGATGGCCCTGTAGAGGTCCTTCAGTGCTAGTTTGGCATTAGCGTGTGGTGGGATGTAGACCGCAGTGATGATAACAGCCGTGAATTCCCGAGGCAGGTAGAAGGGTCTGCACCTTACCATGAGGAATTCCAAATCAGCCGAACAGGATCTATCGATTATGTCCGTGTTAGTGCACCAGGCATTGTTAGTGTAATGTTTGTATGCAATATGGCATGATTTCATTTATAAATTTATTTTGTGGCTTTTATTTTTGCATTGTGGCCAAGTGGATGCTGTGATAGTCAGTGACAGAGGGAAGGTAAGATTGGTGGGACTGTTGGTGAATGGGGAATTGTGGATGTGAGATGTTGCAAATATCTCCAGCTCCAGCCTGGAAGGAACCAGATGCATCACAGTTCATCACCACGGTCACTTTCACCATTGACAATGTGGTCCTTGCACTGCTCTGAGGTTGCTGTTGTGGCTGCAGCAGGTGGCAAACTTCAGTGAGGACGTCCTTACTGAAGCACAGACATCTCATACATTGTTCCTCACTGAGGTTCAGGTAGGAGAATTGCTCCCTGGGTGGAAATAGCCTCCTGCTGAGAGCCGTTCTCCCCCTCCTCCTCCTCCCTCTTCCGGCAGCTTGTCCTGCTCTCCATGACCTCTCCTCATTCTCCCAGTCATGCTGTATTCTAAGGGGAATGCCTACTAGTCCACCCATGTCTGGGAGCAACTGGTTTGTACAGAAGTCGAAGTCAGGACAATGTCTTTCAGCACCTGCCACACCATTCCCTGTAGACTTTTGCAACTTGAAACAACTATAGAAAGCACCAAACACTTGTAGAATCATCGCCACAGCCAGTAGAAACCTACCAGCAACTAACCTGTAAGTAGGTGATGATCCCTTTAAATAGTGCTGGTGGTGGGGTCCTTCCTGCTGCTTAACACATGCGAGGTTAAGAGAGGGTGTCGGCTGGAACGTTGAGCTCCAAAATGTTACAGCTGGCATCAAATCAGCATTGCACACTGATTGACGTCATGATCTATTCTGCATACTTCCGGCAGACGTTAGTTGTGTGCCTTACTGAAGCACAGACATCTCATACATTGTTCCTCGCTGAGGTTCAGGTAGCCCCCAACAAGATGGCGTTCAGCGCGATTAGCGGCAGAAGAGTGCGCATGTGCATCAGAGGCTATTTTGGTGCCCAAACGGCACCTGTATGGGCGCTACCGAGCCCAATTTCGCACCCACCATTTCCTGTCTTCACATTTGTTTTGCCTGCTTGCGGCTTTTGTCAGCCAATTCTTTTCTTCAATACTGCCCTTTGAAAGGCTGATACATTTAATATAATTGCAGTTTTTGTAAAGTCTGAAGCTATTTACATCCTCATATGCAGCCATTCACCTTTAAGTGGCTGCCTTCCTTTAAATTTTCCTGTAGCTCTTTAGGGCAGATGACACATGTGATTTCCTTTCACGCCCCCATTTGGAGAAGGCACCTCGCCATTCAGGCACAGGGAATGATCAAAAATGGGTGTGCCTGAATTTCTACCCTGTTATCTGCTCTGTTCTGTAAGAATATTCTTCAGGTAGTTTAATGGAAATTTCAACTAACCAGCAAATAAAATGCTCAGGCAATCCATGAATAGCTAATTAGGGCTGACCTTGAGAAATTCCGTGCAGTCAACCCGGTGAGCTATTAGCAAGCGCTAAAGTCTCGCTGCATTCCAGTCTCACCACTACTTCAACATCAGGTCCAGGAACCTATCCTAATATTTTAAACTGCACCTTCAGCAGAAATCTTAGCAATTGTACAAATTGACTGATATTAAGAAAACACTTGTTCCTGGGATGTGGTCAACACTGGCAAGGCAGTATTGATTGCCCATCCCTAGAGTCAACCATGTAGAGTCACATGTAGGTCAGGTTAGGCAGGAGTAGCAGCTTCCCTATCACTGAAGGACATCAGAAAACTGGTTGGGTTTTTATGATAATGTGGAGGCTCTCATGGCCATTTTCTGATGCAAATGAGCAGATTTATTAAATTCAGTTTTACAACTTGCTATGTTGGGATTTGAATGAACAACCTATGGGTTTCTAGTGCACCAAAACCACTAAGCTACTGTACCCAGAGATAATGCTATGCACTTTACTTAGGTTTTAATTTAATGATAAAAGACCTACCACCCCAATATGAATTCTTGTAAAAAAAAACCTGCCATGCGTTTGACTTAATGTACCACATAATGAATAGAGCCTCAGTGAAATGCTTCAGAACTGAACCAATTCTGCCGATTTTTTAAGTTCTAATCATCATTAACATTAGTCTCTGAGCATTTTATTTGCTGGTTAGTTGAAATTTGCATGAACTTACCTGATGAATATTCTTACAGAACAGAGCAGATAAAACAATTGAATTCTTAGTGCTGATTCGGGTTCATAATCCACAATGTAAACTGTCAAGTGCCAGTCGCAGCACATGCACATTTATTCTATAATGTGATAGAGGGAAGGTTTCCTCAGCTCTTTATTTGTAGTAAAATTGTAAGTTCATTCATCATGCCCACATTTATGACTTTACTATGAATAATGACTGGAAGAAATTGTCCCAAATGGAGAGACAGCCTGAGGAACTGGCGCGGAAAAGCTGCTAAAATGTGTCTTCTGTAGTGTGGTTTACCAATAACAGACAAAACCTTTCACTCAAATAGATAGCTTCACAAACTTAAATTGTACAAAACGTCATTGAGATAACTTTTCTATCACCTTTTTTGAACTGTGTCACAACAGTAGCCCAGCCAATCCAAACTATTAAGAATATAATTACTGTTGCCCTTCATAGATATGTCTTCACTCATTGGGGTGAGAGGTTATGAATAATTCTAAATAGAAAGATGTTTTTCACACAAAAAGTTATTAGCATATGAAATGCATTACCACAAGTGGCTGTTGAAGTTGAGTCAATCAAAGCATTTAAGAGGGAATTATATAAATACTTGAGGAAGAAAAATATTATGGGATACACGGAAGGAACATGAACATGGGATTAGAGTAGATAGTTCTGATATAGAGCAAGCCCAGACACAAATGCGACGGGCTAACTGATTTCCTTCTGTGCCTCAATTTCTAAGATGCTATGATGTTAAAGAGCTAAATCAAGCCCTCTTGATAGATTAGTGAGGAAATACACTGAATGGCATTCATACAGAACAAAGATCCCAGATTCGATCATTGGTCTCAATATGATACCAGTTGGGGGGAGGACTACAATCGGCCTCTGCGCCCCTTGGCTAGGGAGCGGATAAAACAATTTGGATGCCCACCTGATTGGAAAGTTTCTGTGATTGGAAAGTTTCTGTGTGCTAACATTAGGTGAGGTCATAATCGGCTACAATTGTGATGCCCTTCACAGTTCAATAGCATGTCAGCAGCAACTGCATAGGCTCACGTATAAAGAATGTCTACATGGATGATGTACCTGGAGGTTGCTGCTATTTATGGACGAGTATGCCAGTAAGAGTCAGCCCCTTTAGGAGAAAATGGGAGGATTTAAAAAAAAAAGCTAAAATGATCATGGAATAGAAAAGTGGTTTGGAAAAATTCAGCAGTTCAGAAATTGGGAAATCAGAAGAGGACTGTTCTTGCCTCGGCAGTAGAGGATTTTGTTAAAGCTATACCGAGGGAACGACACCTGTTTTGCATTTTTCTCTGGCACACAGTTGGCGTGTGACCTGATCTGTAGTCAACTGAAGCAGACAGCAATAATTGCATTTTGTACAGGCCATGCTGAAACATTCTGTAGACTTCTTAGCTGCATTTAAACGAAGCAACTGTACCAACCACAAAACAAAGCAACAAAGCACCACAATACTTCTAAAGTGAATTGTCCTGTGGTTAATCAGAGAAATCAAGATCTGTGAGCTGGTCTTCAGGAACAGAAGATATTCTACCCACTCAGCTAACAATGGCATTCTTTAAACATCTCACTTGCGTCTTAAGGTCAGCACTTGGATACACTAATCTAAGGTATTATTTATTAATGTATGTTTAACCCTAATAAAAACCACTTTCCTTCTCAGCTTAGCTCAGTGAAACTGAGTTTAATCTTGTTAGAGTTTAACTGTATTACTTGTACGAAATCTAGAACATTAGAATCTGTGTCACAGGAAATTAGGCGCACGTATGTTGTATCTGTTCTTGCATAGTAAGAGTTCTTTCCATAGAATGACCTGTGGAGGAGGAACATTGCTAATTGGGAGACTACAGTGGACAGTGTTGCGAGCGCACAATGCATTCATATCATGTCTCACATTGTTCAAGTGTGTTTATTCTCCCAGGCTGCCCATACATCTGTCAATCATCTAACAAGTTAAAAAAAAACAAGTAATGTGCTTCGCACTCAGATAGCCAGAAAGGGCCACAGAAAAGAAAAGATTGTAGCGATGCTGCCTGCTTTGTTTCTGCCCTTTATCCCCTTGTGAAGATGAGCATGTAGAATTTGTTGAATTGTTTGTGTGTGCAGGGGCTGAGGGGAAGAGACCCTGCACTTGCTTCCCTCCCCCAAAAACACATCCACGTTTGTATTTTTCAAAAGACCTTGGGGGCGATTTTCGCCGAATACTTTAGGTGATAAAGATCCTCCAAGATGGGGTTTTAAGTGGTTAGCACAAGACACCATCTTGGTAAAGGAGTTGAAGCCAGTGCTAAGAACAACAGCCTGGAGGCTCGTTAAACAGCTGATTGCCATTTGAAATGCCTGCTCGCGCTCATTAAAGAGGTTGCATGGCATTTTGGTGGCTAGCGCTGCAACTAATGGCCTCTCCTAACAGTGACCAGCTGGTTGGGAGTAAACACAGTGTTGATGTCGATTTCAAGTGCTACTTAAAGGGATACTCACCATTTCCTATTCATAGTAATAGACTTCAAGAGGACATAGGCAGACTGGTGGAATGGGAGATGAAATTCAACACAGAAAAGTGTGAGGTGATACATTTTGGTAGGAAGAATGAGGAGAGACAATACAAGCTAAATGGTACAATTTTAGCACAAATCTTTGATGGTGGCAGGACCGGTTAACAAAGCAGTTAATAAAGCATATGGGATCCCGGGCTTTATAAATAGAGGCATAGAGTACAAAAGCCAGGAAGTTATGCTAAACCTCTATAAAACACTAGTTTGGCCCCAGCTGGAGTATTGTGTTCAGTTCTGGGCACCACACTTTAGGAAGGACGTGAAGACTTTGGAGAGATTTACTAGAATGGTTCCAAGGATGAGCGATTACAGTTACGTAGATAGACTGGAGAAGCTGAGGTTGTTCTCCTTTGAGCAGAGAGAAGGCCAAGAGGAGATTTGATAGAGGTGTTTAAAATCATGAAGGGTTTAGATACAGTAAATAAATAGAAACTGTTTCCAATGGCTGAAGGGTCAATAACCAGAGGGCACAGATTTAAGGTGATTGGCAAAATCAGAGGCAACATGAGGAACAACCTTTTTCACGCAAGTAGTTAGGATTTGGAATGCACTGCCTGATAGGTGGTGGATGCAGATTCAATAGTAGCCTTCAAAAGGGAATTGGATAAATACTTGAAGGAGAAAAAATTGCACGGATATGGGGGAAGAGCAGGGGAGTGGGACTAACTGGATTGCTCTTCGAAAGAGCTGGTGCAGACTCGATGGGCCAAATGGCCTCCTTCTGTGCTGTACTATTCTATGATTCTATGATAGCTGCTGGAGCAGGGAAGAGGACCTCTGTAACACATCGGGGGACTTTCTGGGACACTTTGTTAAGACTTCATCAACACTCGAGCAATATTTATTCCAGAAATTCTCTGAGGACTTCACCTAAAAAGAGTAAGTGCTGTGCTACTCCACCTTATTGGAGACCTTATAGGAGTCACCAGGAGGAAGGGAGTGCTCGGTCATGGGCATCTTGCTAGGGGTCCCCCTTGGTCAAGGAATGGGAGGAGGAGATGAGGCCAGGCAGAGCAGCACCGGCTGCTGCAGGAGAGAGGGACAGGAGGGCGAGGTGGTGTCCTTCGCCCCTGCGAGTACAGGACATCCCTCCTCCTCTGGACCTCCTCCACCAGGACCGCCAGTGTCGCATCTGAAAACCTGTGCGCTCTCTTTCTTGGTCCCTGAGCCATTCTGCAATGTGCTGCTATGTGACAGCCAGAGCACTCCACACCTTCAGTGGAAGTGGGTGTGAGGAGCCTACATATACTGCTCCACGAAAATTGCATCTAATCAGCACTTGAGTGCTAAACCTGCAGATTTCTGGTTTAGCACCTCCAGGCAAGTTCAAATTATGGTAATCAGCAATTAGGACCAAAATTGTGTGCTAAATCTAGACTTTCAAACAGACGAGTCTTATTAGCACTGCACCCATTTAGTGCCTGTTTTCATGCTTTGGATAAGTAAACCCCATTTTTGCTCCAAATCCATCTGTCCTGTTGTGCATTTCCAGCATTTTCGGGTTTTATTTCTGATTTCCGGTATCTCTATTATTTTTATCTGCCTCCTGCCTTGGCATCAAGCCAGTATCACTGTCTATTCAGTGCTGTACTAATTAAAAAAAAGACAAATAGGCTTGCACTAGCACTTTGCCGCAATCTACTTCTCATTTCAGGTTAACTTCATTCATTCTAAATCAATGAGCCAGTGATCTCTGTGCACTCAGAGTGATGTAAAAGCAGACAAGTTCAATAACATCATGACAATTTTAAAATTAATATGGCGGGAAAGGGAGGCCCATCAATATTTATTTATGATTTCAATGCAGAGTTACAAAAGGCTGAATAAAAGGATATTGTAATTGTAATATTGTATCGGGAAAGTGACTCTGGGACCTAGTTATTTCTAGCTGTTGAAAACAACAAGGCCTTACACTACTTGAGTCCAGGCAATCTTCCACAACAGGCTTATTGTAACAGCATCGCTCAATATACTTGAAAAAAAATCATGCTATTCTGAAGTACAGCGCCTTTGATAAGCCATGAAATCCTTATTGCTTGTAGATTTTGATGAACTCGTTGTCTAGCATGTTTAAAAGGTGTTGTCAGCCATGTTTAAAGAAATGACGTTTTCTTCTAAGTTCATTAATGTAAATGTGTACATGAAGAAATGGGAATATACTAAATCCATGATCTGAACTAATATTAAGAGTATTAAAGAGTAAAGAAGCTGGAACTAAACTGTGACAGAAAGACTTTTTGATGATAATATGTTGCTTTGTTTTTAACTGCAAGACTGCATCAGCAAGATAATCACCATTTGTTGTGATAGTGTATGACTGAAGTGTCTCCTGTTCTTACTTACAGCAAATCTAAGTAGTAATAACAATTTAGGAATAGGAACAGGATCAATAATAAATTAGCATAACAGATGCAGAAATCGGACCAGGTAATAGAAAGGAAATAGGCAAGTGGGGAAGATTTCCTCTGTGTGCGAGGTGTAGCATTCTTTATAAATATATTTCTAACTTCACTACACCCGGTGTGCAGAGCAACTCTCCCCCAGGGGAGGGGAAGAGACAGAAAGTGAAATTAAGGAAGGAATTGGAACTGGAATTACCTAAAAATGGGACACGCGGAGTTGGATTTGAGTAATTCTATGAGGCGCCACTACCCATGCTGGGTCTTGTTAGATGCAAACACAGGTCAGAGATAATGCTCGAATATTATGGCCCTGACTTTCTGAACCGGACTCACTGCTAGTGAGGCTCCACACCAGCATTACCCCGAGTGAGTCACTTGGATGAGAATCCAGATTAGGACTGGCTGGGTACATTGATTGGATTCAGTGACTTGGATTGGCTGCGAGTGTAATTCAGGAGTTGGGATATTGTCCAGTCCAACATGAGTTACAGACAAGAGGCAGGAATGAGGATAAGTGTTCCAAACCAGAGTGAGAGTCAGGACTGGTCTGTCTGTGAGTACAGTTGAAAACTCAAGCTATGGAAGAGTAGCTGAAGGAGAACAGGAGAGGGGCCGATCATTAAAGATACTATATAAATGCAAGTTGTTGTTGTTGTTGCTGATCGTGGTTGGGCAGCAGCCATCCAGAGGGCTGTGGAGCTTGGGGGTGGGGGTGGGGGGTGGCATTCCTGCACCTCCTGCCTCCACAGCAATTTGCTTTTGGCTTACTTTATTTTTAAAGGCGTACCTC
This sequence comes from Somniosus microcephalus, assembly GCF_052327205.1. Classification (NCBI taxonomy): domain Eukaryota; kingdom Metazoa; phylum Chordata; class Chondrichthyes; order Squaliformes; family Somniosidae; genus Somniosus; species Somniosus microcephalus. Next base: position 77,508,311 of record NC_140989.1, on the reverse strand, counting down.
CTGTTGGTGGCCACAGCGGCCACTGAAGAATCCTGAGTGAGGCAGACCCAACGCCTGCAGGATGTCAGATGTAAATAATATCAATGTAAAATGGGTGTCCAGGGTTGCAAGGTGTAATGTATTATCACATGGTTTGTCACATGGTTTAGTATGAGCTTGCTCAGTTTGCTCTGGCCTAGTAAAGCAAGTACATGAACTAGTAACTCATCGAGTCTTCATCCTTCATTTGTTCTACCCACATGTATTACATTTTTGGTGACGAGAATGGGATCCCAAAACTATTTTTAGGGTCTTGGAAGGACAGTGTTCAACCTTCGAGTGGACAAGTTTAAGGTGAATTTGTGACACCTATATTGAATTTTTGCGATGTTTTGCTGTTAATGCTGATGCAGAATTGTCTGTGCTTTGCTTTCGCATGTATGTATACACAGCAACAGCGGCGTTGATTCTCATAGGTACACCTGTAGTGTGCTGAGTCACTGTTCAACCGGGTCAGAACAATCATGGCCGCATCTACGAGATTCATCGGAAGCCTTGGCATGTATGATCGAGCTCGTGAACCATTCAGTTCTTACATTGAGCGGATGGAGATGTTTTTAAAGGCCAATAACATTATTGAGACCGAAAACACAGATGAGAATGTTCAAGCTCAAAATAAAGTAATTCGTGAATGGGAAAAAGCAATTTTTCTAACGGAGATCGGGCCAGATGTCTACAGAACATTGACAAACCTACTCGTGCCAGGGAAAGTAGTTTGAAGACATTGTCAAGAAACTCGAGAACCATTTTGACCCAAAGCCTTTAGAGATAGCAGAGAGCTATAAGTTTGGTACCAGAAACTAAAAAGAAAGTGAAACCATCAGTGAGAACATTGTAGCTCTTAAAAACCTGTCTTTGCATTGTAACTTCAGCACATTTTTGGATCGTGCGTTGCGAGATAAGTTTGTGTGTGGACTGGTGGATGAGCGCACACAGTCCAAGTTACTGAACACTCTGAACCTAACGTTTGACACAGCATGCAAAATTGCCCTATCTATGGAGATGGCGTCTAAGAATGCTAGGGAGCTCCGTCCAACGCAAGTGACTAGTGCAGCTGAGGTCTACAGTCACAAAGCCACCGCCAAACCTAAAGCTTTGAGACCAAGTCAAAAGCATGTCGGTGAGAGCAGTTCAGTGAATTGTTATCGATGCAATGAAAATCACTCACCACAGACCTGCCAATACAGAAATGTGAAGTGTTTTCACTGCCAGAAGCAAGGCCATATTTCAACAGCTTGCAGAGCTAGAACTAAAGTAGAAAGTACGAACCTTTCTAGTCACAATGCAAAGCAGTGACAACAAAAGGGAGGAGTTCACAATATTGAAGTGAACATACCTGATATTGAAGAACTAGACATCTACAGTAACTATGCCACTAGTGGCAATGCTAGCAGTCGTGAGAAAGAATACAAAACTTTTGATCAGCGACCAATATATTGATATGTGTATCGACATGGCAGCGGACTGCTCGATCATGAGTAAGGACACATATGAGAGTAAGTTTAATCAAATACCACTATACCATTTACAAGGAGTACCGTAGAGTTAAAAACCTACTCCGGAGAAATCCAAGAGAAATCCATGTAGACAAATGAAATGTACAGTTCAACACAATGGCCAGTCAGTAAAGCTGCCTATTATTGTAGCGAGCTACAACAACAGGCCAACCCTCATGGGCAAAGACTGGTTGAGAAAGTTAAAACTAGACTGGAAAAACATCTTCTGTACAGATGCTTCAAAGAAACGACTTGACACAATGCTGAACAAGTATAAAAGCACGTTCTCAGACAGTTATGGGGGCATCACTGGATATGACGCGTATATCCGCATCAAATCCAACGTGAAGCCTGTCTATTGTAGGGCACAGCCGTTCCCTATGCGTTGAAAAGTCAGGTGGAGGAAGAGCTAGAGAAACTGAGAGAGAACGGAGCGCTAGTAAAAACTGACAAAAGTGAATGGACTCCCCCGATTGTGGTAGTGCCCAAAGCAGACAAAACTGTACGCTTGTGCGGTGACTGCAAAGTTACTATCAACCAAGCAGTTGACGATGAGCAGTACCCGTTACCTATATCACAAGATTTGTATGCAGCACTCTCTGGGTCAAAGCTTTTCTCCAAGTTTGACCTGTCGCATGCTTACGCTCAGCTGAATGTTAACAAAGAGAGTCAACAGTATCTCACTATCAACACACACAAGTGGGATGTAGGAAATGTGGTAGACGTTGGTGGAACCAAGAGATATTTGGTTGAAATTGGTGACAATATCCGAAGTGTTGATGTAGATCAAATGATCTCTGCTAGAGATGAACCAACACGTGATCTTGAACCACTTGATCATGAACACATACATGAGTTTGACTCCATTCAGACTTCAGAAACTGAAGTACCAGGTTCAAACAGGATCATCTTTGAGTTCAGAACCATGACAAAACAACCCGAAAATTGGTTCAACACCAAAACCTTCAGTAAGGAGATCAGGAAGGCTCCGCAAACCTGTTATTAAACTGGATTTGTAGTTAATTTGTCGCATTTGTAGTTGAGTTAAAAGAAAAAAAAGCCTGGGGTTTTTGTTATGTGGTACATGTAATGCTGGGAAAGGTGGACCATAGTTTTGTTGTATTTGAGAGGGGAGTACATACATTACACTGCTTTCCCCTTAAAAAAAATGAATTATCACATGGTTTGTCACATGGTTTAATATGAGCATGCACAGTTTGCTCTGGCCTAATAAAGCAAGCACATGGACTAGCAACTCATCCTGTCTCTGTCCTTCATTTATTCTATCCACATATATTACGCAAGGTGATAGTAAGTATATGGAAGCTTTTTTAAAAGGAACTTACGGTATTTCTTAACGCTTTTTCTTTTTGTTTTATTTCTTTTCTCTGGCACTTGGGGTCTCTTGAGCCTTTGTGGAAATTGTTGTAAATTATTTATTCAGTGTCCCCTGCACCATTGGACTTCCCATTGGAAATCCCCCATCTGAAGTGCTATGAAGGACAAGAGGTGGGCCAATGAAGGGATATTAGGCAGATGAGGTTGCACTAGAGGTGCTCTGTGCTCATCCATGAGGATAACATTAAATGATAACAAAGCATCATTGATTCAGTATCTCTGACAGTAGAAGGTTGGCATCTCAATCAGGATTGTGAATTTGAATTGAAGCATTGGATTAAGGTTAAACTCACCTGCTTGCCCATTGGGTACGTTTTGCCACTTTCTTAGCTAGGCTGTGAGACAGAGGACTGTTAACGTTTCTCTGTTTGTTTTGCCTCCCGCAGGAATTAGCATCACTGACAATTGAGGAAGGTGAACAAGATGGCATTGACTAACAAATAGGATTAACATTGCTAGACCTAATTGCCTTCCTCGCCCTTCTTTACATAATAGTGGAGCCCTTCCCTAAATGGAACGAAAAACTATTATGGCCAGTGCACCACCTGCGGATCAACAATAAAGTGGCAGTGGAGAAATCTGCGGAGGAAGAACATGCCAGCAGGAAACAAGAGGTGAGGGAAGCTGATATATAGGCCCAGTAATTCCTGTCGGGGGCTTGCCGCGCGTGCAAGCCTCCGATGTGCACTTACCCGGCGCGCCGACATCTGAAACCTGGCCCGCAGTGGATTTCCTGTAAGTGGCCCGGTTCTGATCTAACCTGACCCAGTGGCGTAGTTAGTGCGATGTGCCGGCTGGGATCAGGTGAGCACTGTTCAGCCAATCAGGGGAGGGGAAACTTCATTCATAAATTTGATAGTAAAGACTGTCAAACTCATGAAAAGTACGGCACCCCAAAACACTACTTAAACTTTAAATAAAATTTTAAAAAGCATCCCAATAATTAAATTAACTATGAATAACTTTAAAAAACTATTTTAAACAATTAATCAAATTTTTGAAAAAAATAAATAGGGTCTAAAACTAAACTTACCTTACTGTAGATTCTTTAAAAATAATAAACCTGTGGAAAAAAAAATTCTAAATTGTACTAAAAGACCACTTACCTGTAAAATTAAGTACTTACGTGTGGTTTTTCAATGCGTAAAAACCGGAGCCCTTTACACATGCGCAAATCTGTAAAAATACAGGAAATCCAAGTCGCACGCGCTGCCCGATACCGCGCATGCATTCAGCCTCTTAACCCCTTGGGTCAGAGGACAGGAAATGCCGGTTTTCAGCGCATGCGCTGTGCATGCTGAAAACCGACAATTCCTCCTGGCACACGCGTGAGTACCCTGTCCGTACTCACGCGTTGTGACAGGAATTACTGGGCCATAATTTTTAAGGAAAAAGAAACACAAGACAATATCAGAAATATTAAAAAATACTGAAATGACCTTTGAAACTTATAGTACATGTTCCAAAGTATGGATAAAGTTTAAAAAAATGCTTTCACAATTTCAAATAGAGAGGCTCTTTAATCTACATAGCATCCACATACCAAATACTGTAGGAACATTCTAATTACAGAAATTTCATATTTATAAAAATCTTTTCACAAAATGAAGTGTTTTAGATGTGATGAAAAAGGATGTTGAATAGATTTGACTTGATTTGATTTGATCGTTCTGAAATCAAGGCCATCTAAAAGGAAGACTGCAGCTTTAAACTTTTATTGATAATTTTTTTCATGGTCTTTTTGCCCATTATCTACTGCTACTTGTTATTGATCCTGGCTAGATTCAAAGCCACCATTAAGCCAAATCTTTTGGATTCTAAAGAAATTATAATAGTTCCAAAGATGACAGAAAGTGGCAGCTGGTGACAGGAAAAAACCCTTGATAAGTCGGCAGTGGTAAATCAAACTACTGCCACTTTTCGTTTCATGTTTGTTAATACCACTTCATCTTTGAAGTTTAAAGCAAGTTCAAAAGAGCCAGGTGCTGAATCATAATATTAAAGCAAGAAGATCTCCATTAAAGCGACAAGATCTGAGAGGGGAAGGCAACAAACACAGCTTTCAACTGGCTTTTGTTGGCCTTTCTGCAGATGTCACCAGTTGTTATCCCCAGCAGAGGCTTCAAGCACATACACTGCCTCTGGCTGATTCCAGCGTGCTGTTTCAAGTGTCAATCAGCAAGAGGACACAGCATAGCCCTGACCATTGTCCTGTGAAAAGCCAGCATTTAACATCGATTTAACTCATTCAATATACAAAGATAGAGCGAGCTTTGTGCAAAAAAGGGCCTTTGGCAAGGTTGCTTGTAGAGCAATTCAGGCACAACTGATGCTCCTTGGGTTTGCTGTCATAAGGCAATGTCTGCAGCCTGATAAAGAGAACATGGGTGACTCGATAGGCTATTTGAGAACAAGGGAGCACTAGAAAGGAACAACCTGCTATAATGGTTAACAATGTGAACTTTACACTCTGCTGTTAACCTTCTACTTGGTTCCGAGGCATCGGATGAGACACTAAATACAGCTTCTTCCATTATTTGTTTTTCAGGAAATGTTGACATAGTTTACCATTAATTATTATTGTTTAGGATTTAATACCTATGGTAAAAACAGTTATATAATTTCAATGTAAGGTTACTTCAAAATCATTGAAATGGATTATCCTGATCACTGTTAGGTAGTTAAAAAATTCTTAACATAGTTATTATAATACTGATTATTGGAAAAAATATTTTAAAATTTAAAAATTTGTTCTTGGAATGTGGATGATACTGACAAGGCAGTATTTTATTGCCATCCTGAGGGCATTAAGCATTAACCACATACTGTGGGGCTCGAGTCATATGCAAGCCAGACCAGATAGGGGTGACAGATTCCCTTCCCTGAAGGGTATTAGTGAACCAATGGGGCTTTTAGGACAGTCCAGCAGGTTTCATGGTCATTGTTCTGGTACTAGCTCACAACTTACCAGATTTATTGAATTCAATTTCACAACTCCCCATAGCGGGATTTGAATTCACAACCATCGGGAGTCTTAGTCTAACACGATAACCACAACACTACCATATCCCCTATTGTGTGCCTTTTATTTTTGTTGAAATAATGACTGAATGCCCCTGAAAAATATCTTGGAAAAAAATTAAGACCCGGAATTTACTCACAGCTGCTCCCACTCCACTGACTTAATTTTGCACGGTTTCTGCCAGACCTTTATTTCATTCTCGTCATTCCTGGCAAGGCCGGCAATTGTTGTCTATTCTTGATTGTCACAACTGAGTGGCTTGCTAGGCTACTTCAGAGGGCAGTTTAGAGTTAACCACATTGGTGTGGGACTGGAGTCACTTATAGACCAGACCGGGTAAGGACGGCAGGTTTCCTTCCCTGAAGGACAGTAGTGTGTCAGTTGGGTTGTTACGACAAACCGACAACTTCATGGCCACTTTTACTGATACCAGCTTCTTCTTTCCAGCTTTTCTTAAAACTGAATTCAAATTCTCAAACTGCCAAGGTGGGATTTGAAGTCACATTTGGGCAGCACGGTGGCATAGTGGTTAGCACTGTTGCCTCACAGCGCCAGGGACCCGGGTTCGAATCCGGCCTCGGGTGACTGTGTGGAGTTTGCACATTCTCCCCGTGTTTGCGTGGGTTTCCTTCGGGTGCTCCGGTTTCCTCCCACAGTCCAAAGATGTGTGGGTTAGGATGATTGGCTATGATAAATTGACCCTTAGTGTTAGGGGGATTAAATACGTGGGGTTACGGGGATCAGGTGGGATATGTGTCGGTGCAGGCTCGATGGGCCGAAATGGCCTCTATCTGCACTGTGGGGTTTCTGTGATTTGCTGTATTATTAGTCCAGGCCTAGATTATTACTCAAGTCCAGTAACATAACCACTATACTATCATACCTGGCAAACCTGGCAGCTGTGGGCAAATTCCAGGACTAGAATTTTAATTTATAAAAAACTACAAATGCTGAAAATCTGAATCAATACAGAAAATTTTGGAAATACACAGCAGGTCAGTCAGGAGCTGTAAAGACAGGCAAACAGCATTTTCTATTTTTGTTTCATGATTTTAATTAATTTCATTTTTGAAGCATTAAAACTGAGATTTTACTTATTTTGACCTAAAACAACTACTCTTTATTCATCTGCTGTTTCTTGGTCTTGATATAAATGCACTGCATGATAGGGAAACGCAGACCACACACCCTGGATTATTTTGTTGATCTCTGGTGCCAGCACTTAACAGTTTCTGTTCCAGAGGAAATAAAATGTTTCGGCAAATAATCTTTTAGAATTATGTTGGCATTTTGTAGACTATGTATTGGTCAATAGATTTTTTTCCCCATTGGTTTGATAATGGCATTAGCAAAGCAGAAGGTGGGGGAAACAGCCCTAACTGAATAACCTGAGGTCTTGACAACCATATTACAAGATCAGAGATATTTATTTCATGAGAATTCAGATTGGAATATTAATTTGCATTTTCTATCAGAAGTTTGTTGATGTCCTTGCTACATTTTTGACTTTTTACTCTAAATACTTTTCTCAGGTTCAGTATCTCAGACCATTCTTTAACTCCTTATGATGCAGGGTGCTCCATTACCTGCTCAATATTAAGATAATTTGTAGAAAATTCAGAAAACCGCCATCACTGTATTTTGACTATTGGGGAGGAATTTTTCAGGGGGTCAGCGGGCACGTTTAGTGGTGGATCAGGTGGGAACATTTTTTTTCTGACAGCGGGTCGGGAACCCGCTGTCAACCCGCAGCCACGTGGCTTTCCCAGATGTTGGGTCTGTCAACACTGAACAGACCCGACATGCAGCGGCGGGGAAGGCAATTTAGGTCATTATAACCTTGTTAAGCGCCACTTCAAAAGTATTTTGAGCTCACCTTACCATTTCACGAGGTCGCCCACAGGGTCCATGCTGCTCGGGGATCATGTCAGGTAAGGAGGTCGGGAGTTGTGTTACCATGAAATTATCTCTTTACTTGACGGCTGCAAATGTGCAATAAAAGCTCCCATCTCCCAGCTGTTCACTTTCCAAGCTCAGAAGCTGTTGCTTACTGCATTTGGAAGACAAATTGAGCTTTATGCAGGTTGCGAGTGTTTGGAGTAAACTCTGTATCCAGTGTCACCTCATTGGAACAACCTCTCTCACCATTGACAGATCGCTTCTGTCATCTCAAGTTCACCTGCCATCTATTACATCAGCATCGGTGCCCTTGAAACTATCTCGCCTTGGCCCTCAGAATCCCACCACGATCAGCCCTAACACCAGCAGCACCAGGCACACCAGCAGCACCAGGCACACCAGCAGCACCAACAACAACACCAACCTTCTTCGCAATCAACTGATGCTGCACAGGACACAGGGCATCAGCACCCAAGCACATTGCTGCCTGGGATGCCAGCGATGGCTTCACCATGGCCAGATTTACTTCACTTGACGCTGTACACCCTGGCTGCCACATGATGCGCCAGGTTGGCACCACCCCACACCAACACCATAAAGCAACCCTACAAAGCATATGGAGGGAGTCATGGGCGAGCCTGGGTGCAGCCGTGCACCTCTGTGCGGTGCTTGACAGTGTTTGCAGCACCTCAATGCTGTAGAACACTGACAGCACAACTGTCAAAGTAAATTTGCGCATGGCCCCTGTAAGGAAACCGGCTGAAGACACATTATCAAGTGACATCATCAGATCTGCTTCCTTCAATTAGCCAGCAAATGCGCTGGGCAGGCTTAACGAGCCCAATCAACGTAAAATCACTTTGGACAGCGGGCTGGAGCCAGCAGCGAGGTCGGGACCCGCCACAGACCCCAGCCTTACCGGACGTGCCAAGGTAGGGGAAGTCGCGGCCCTGGTTATAGATTAATGAGGCTCCTGCCTGATTCAGACGGGCATCTCGGCCACCCAGTGGAAGTCTCATGAAAAATGATGGCAGAGCAGGAATGGGGCAGTAAGTCATCTACCTTTATTTTAAATCTTAAACCGGCTTGTTCCTACCAGGCGAGGGAGCTAAAATCTGCCCCATTAGGTCATGCCTCACTAATCTGCTGGAATTCTTTGAGGAGGTAATTACATTAAAGAGCAAAGACTGTCCAATGGATATAATTTACTTGGATATTCAGAAGGCATTTGATAAAGTTCCACATCTGAGACTTCAATAGAAGACAATGTTGCATGGAATCGTCATTGGCTTGGTTGACTGAATATTGACTTGGCAAAGCAAGAACATAAACGAAATGGTACAATTTTAAAGGGGGTTCAGGAACAGAGAAACCTGGGGATATATGTACACAAATCATTGAAGGTAGCAGGACAAGTTGAGAAGGCTCTTAAAAAAGCATATGGGAGCCTTGGCTTTATAGGGACTGTAAGAGTCATGAAAGTTTAAGAAAGTGTAAAGAAGAAAGAAAATACCTTAAAATATTGGTTAAATATTATGGTACAGTATGTATGTACATTTGTTTATCATTGATGCATATTCTAGTGTAATATAGTTAATTTACCTGACTGACTTATTGTATTGAGAAACCCCCTCTTTTCTTGTTCCAATAGTATAGTCTGAGAGACCCCCTTTATTCTTGCTCCAATGGTATAGTCCTTAAGCTTGGCACATGATATATCCAGCCATTTTTACAGTTCAAGCACCACGAGGCTAGGAAAGGTAGAAGCTTTGATGGCTGTGGAGCAATACAGTTTTTGACCGTGTTTAAACGTGTTTTACTTTGAAATTCTGTTTGAAATGTATTACAGTAAACAGTTAAAAGACAAAGTTACGTTTTGGAACGTTTTATTTCGACACGCGTCTGCTCGTTGCTAAAGGCCTCAAAGCTCAGTGGCTGCATATTGAAAACTACGGAGCACCACTACATTAGTCAAAAACTAGCTCCCTAAGAAGGAAAGGATGGAATTGTCGGCGAACGTATATACAGGAATGGTCACGGAGCCAGACGGCAATATAAGAAAGCGAAGGTACAGTGACTGTTACTTGCCTTGTTCATTCTATTCAGAAGCTAGATAAGAGCTGCGGGTAAAATGGCCGAGGCCTCATGAAGCCGTGAGGGGCTTCCCCCGGTTGTACGAAGGATTGTTGGCCAAAAGAGGGAAGTAAAGCTCACCCCAAAGGCAATGGAAGAGAAGTTACATAGAAGCATAAGTGCAAGGAGGGCTAAATTAGCTCAGATAACTGGAAAAATGAAGATAATTGATTGTCTCATGGAAGATAATGCTGATATTGAGAAAGTTGAAGACATAATGCATTATGATTTCTCCAAGTTGTATGAAGAATTTACTGTACTCAATGAAGATGTATTAGCACTTTTGTCTGAAGATGAGGGAAACGCTGATCAGCACCACTGGTTTGATCTTAAATCATCTAACATTAAGGACTATGTCAAGGCCACAGAACAGTGGATGTTGAAGATTCGTCAAGATGCTGATACAGCAGAGAAAGATAAAGATGACGATGAAGTTGGACCAGATGATAGCATTTCAGAGATTTCAGCCAGACTGAGCAAAAATCGAAAAGAAGGTAGCTCTGTTACTGGACACAGGTCAGTCGCTTCTACCACATGCTCGTCGCAGCGCATGAGAGGTTGAACGGGCAGCGTTGATGGCGCGCGCAGCATCTTTAGTGGAGAAGCAAGCTCTTGAACGGGAAGAGGCCCAACTGCAGGCCCAACTAGAGGCCCAACTGCAGGCCCAACAGGCCCAACAGGCCCAACAGGCCCAACTGCAGGCCCAACTGAAGGCTAAGAAAGAACAGCTGGAGCTAAAAACAGCTATTGCGGTCTCAAATGCCAAGTTGAGAGTGTTTGAAGATTAGGAAGGCTCACAGGATGGCATGAACGACTACTGCCAGTCAATGGTGTCACACAGAGTTGGATCCAGGGCACCTTCAAGAGTTAAAAGAGAGTCTGAAGACCATCTCCTGGCATTACAGAATGGACGAGAGGCCTCTCCACTAACAGGAGCACGTGCTGCTACACCAGACGTCAGACGGTCTAGACTAGACCCTGCTGATGACCACCAGAGGCCTGAAGACACAAAGAGACGCCTATACCGAGTGATGCAACGTCAGAACGAAATTACAGAGGTGCTTGTAAAACAACAGAATCTGTTCCGACTCCCTCAAAGAGACATACCAGTGTTCCAAGGTGACCCACTCAAGTATAAGCCCTTCATCAGATCCTTCGAACAAGCCATTGACTCCAAAACAGAGAGCAGCAGTGATAAGTTGTACTACCTGGGACAGTACACCAGTGGTAAACCACAAGACCTGGTCAGAAGCTGTGAACACATGAGACCGGACCGGGGATACATAGAAGCCAGGAAGTTGCTTCAGGAGCACTATGGTAATGAGCTGAAGATAGCCACTGCATATATTGAAAAGGCTATCAAGTGGCCACGGATCAGATCGGAGGAAGGGGAGGCATTGAACAGATATGTTCTTTTTCTCATAGGATGTCGCAACACCATGGAGGATGTTGAATTCATGGAAGAGATGGACAATCCTACGACTATGAGAATCATCATCTCTAAGCTTCCTTACAGGATGAGAGAACTATGGAGAGGAACAGCCTTTAAGATAATGGAGAGACGGAAAGGTAGAGCCAGGTTTGCAGACTTAGTGAATTTCATAGACAAACAGGCTAAAATTGCTATGGACCCATTGTTCGGAAACATCTAGGATGTCAGCCCAACTACTGATGGAAGAGTGAAAGCCAAGCCTGCTGAATCAAAGATTCTCAGGAAAGGTGATTCCAAGGGAAGCAGCTTTGCAACTATCGTCACTCAAGCTGGAGAAGAAAAGTCTCAGAACTCATCTCCCAAAAAGAGCAGCACAGTGACGCCTGCTAATGCCTTTCAGAAGCGATGTTTATTCGGCCAGAAGAATCACACATTGGATTTCTGCAGTGACATCAAAGCACAGTCACATAAAGACAGAATCGAATTCCTGAAGTACAATGGCCTATGTTTTGGATGTCTTTCTCAGGGGCACCTGAGTAGAAACTGTAAGCAAAGAACAACATGCAGAGAGTGCATTCGGAAACATCCCAGTCTGCTGCATATCCATAAAGAAGAACAAGTCTCTAAGAAGAGTGAAGAAAACAATACCGATGAGAAGGTTGTTTCAAGTGCTCTGGTGTCGCTAGAACAAGAGACTTGTGGATTCACTGGGGCTGGTGACAGTGATTGTATTCTTGCCATCGTACCTGTAAAGATCAAGTCTAAGAGGAGTGAGAAGTTTGTGGAGACTTACGCCTTCATGGATCCAGGTAGTTCAGCAACGTTCTGTACAGAAACACTCATGCGACAGCTGAACTTTAGAGGCAGAAGAATAGAAATCCTATTACGCATCATGGGTCATGAGAAGTCAATGCAAAGTTACATCCTGTCAGACTTAGAAGTGTGTGGACTTGAAGAGAAGGACTTCATAGACCTGCGTAATGTTTTCACACAGAGGGAGATTCCTGTTAAAATAGGGAACTTAGCCCTGCAGAAGGATGTGGAGAGATGGCCTTACCTGGGAAAGGTGCGTCTCCCATACATTGAAGCAGAAATTGGCCTATTAATTGGAACCAATGCCTACAAAACTATGGAGCCATGGCAGGTGATAAACAGCAAGGATGACGGACCCTACGCCGTCAGGACAGCCCTTGGATGGGTAACCAATGGACCGGTAAGGAGAGATGATGGCAACAAGTCGAACAAGGAGCAACGACAAAATGTAACAGTTAATCATATCTCTATCACAAGCATTGAAGAGCTGTTGATACAGCAGTTCAACGCAGACTTCTCAGAACGCATCTGTGAGGAAAAGACAGAGATGTCACAAGAAGACAATCAGTTCATGGATTTGATGACAAGGTCTACACAGTTCATTGATGGCCACTATCACATTGGTTTGCCACTGAGAAGACAGACCGCGAAGATGCCGAACAATCGCTGCATAGCAGAGCAGCGCGCCATCAGTCTAAAGAGAAAGCTGAACAAGAACCCCGACTTTCACGAAGACTACAAAGGCTTCATGAGAAGCATCGTAGCAAAAGGCTATGCTGTAAAAGTGCCCGAGGAACAGTTGAACAGAGAAGATGGAAGGGTCTGGTACATTCCTCATCACGGTGTGTATCACCCAAAGAAGAAAAAGATCTGTGTAGTGTTTGACTGCACCGTTTCATTCAGAGGAACTTCACTGAATGACCAGCTGCTTCAAGGTCCTGATCTTACCAATACCCTCATTGGCGTCTTGATGAGGTTTAGACAAGAGCTCGTTGCCATGATGGCGGATATAGAATCAATGTTCTACCAAGTCAGAGTCCCTGATGAAGATGCTGATCTTCTGCATTTCCTTTGGTGGCCAGATGGCGACGTTAGTCAAGCTATGGTGGAATGTAGAATGGCTGTACACTTGTTCGGAGCCACATCATCTCCCAGCTGTGCAAGCTACGCTCTCAGAAAGACTGCAGAAGATGGCAAAGGCAAGGCACCATCAGAGGCTGTGGAGGCAATCTTCAGAAACTTTTACGTCGATAACTGTCTGAAGTCCGTGTCAACAGAAGGCAATGCCATTGCACTGTCAAGAGACCTTAGAACTCTGTGTTCGAATGGAGGATTCCATCTGACTAAGTGGATAAGCAACAGCAGAGCAGTTCTAGCTTCTATCCCAGAAAAGGAAAGAGCCACTGAAGTCAAAGATCTGGACCTGAGCCACGATGTCCTTCCTATCGAGAGAGCTCTTGGTGTACAATGGTGCATTGAGTCAGACACGTTCAACTTCAGAATAATGGTGAACGAAAGACCATCCACAAGACGAGGGATTCTCTCCATGGTCAGTTCCATCTATGACCCTCTTGGATTCCTGGCAGCACTCATTCTGCCGGTGAAGCTGATCCTACGAGAGCTGTGTAGAGACAAGAGAGGCTGGGATGAAGATATTCCAGAAGGTCAAGCTCAGAGATGGCTCAGATGGTTGATAGATTTGCAACAACTTTCTAGCTTCAACGTCAGCAGATGCATCAAGCCTGTGAGTTTTGGAGTTACAAAGACGGCTCAATTACATCATTTCTCGGACGCCAGTGAGGACGGCTATGACACGGCTACTTACCTCTTGCTGACAAATCAACAGGGCCAGAAACATTGTTCCTTCCTCATGGGGAAATCCAGGGTGGCTCCGCTGAAGCAGGTCACCATCCCGAGACTGGAGTTGACGGCAGCAGTTGTTGCAGTTAAAGTTGACAAGGTGATGCGGAAAGAGTTACAGCTCCCACTAGAAGAATCTGTCTTCTGGACGGATAGCACTACAGTGCTGAAGTATATAGGGAATGAGAAGATACGCTTCAAGACCTTCATAGCAAACAGAATCTCATCCATTAGAGAAGCTACACAACCATCTCAGTGGAGGTATGTAAACACCTCATTAAACCCAGCAGATCAAGCCTGACGGGGATTGAAGGCTGAAAACTTCATGAGGAGCGAAACTTGGATACAAGGCCCAAGTTATCTGCTGGAAACAGAGAGATCATGGCCAGAAAGACCAGATATGCCAAGTCAGATTGCTGAAGACGACGTCGAAGTCAAGAGATCAGTCACAGCAAATCTCATAACTACGAAAGAGAACTTTGACACAGTGAACAAGCTTGTTAACCATTTCTCAGGATGGCACCAGTTGAGGAAAGCAGTTGTACGGTTTCTAAGGCTGAAAGAATTGCTGCTACACCTGAGCGGTAAGAGAAAAAAGTATCGAGCCACTGTCAGTCAGTTTGAAGGTAACCCTGATAAGCAGAGAATGCTTCTACAGCAGTATATACACCAGCACAAGACCACATTGCGTAAGAATTCACTGACCGTGGAGGATTTGGCCAAGGCTGAGATGGAGATAGTTTGCTTCAGTCAAAGACAAAGATATCCAGAAGAAATCGAAGCTTTACAGTGAAATACTCCAATCAAGAAAGGTAGTCATATCTACAAGCTGGACCCTACACTCCAAGATGGAGTACTGAGGGTAGGAGGGCGACTAAACAAATCTGCTATGCCAGAGGAGGCCAAGCATCCTGCTATCCTTTCTAAGGATCTCCGGGTTGCTACTCTCATTCTTCAGCATATACACCAGAGTATTGGACACAGTGGGAGGAACCACGTGCTTGTGAAGCTAAGACAAAGATACTGGATTGCAGGAGCTAATTCTGTAATAAGAAACATACTGTCTGAATGCATTGTTTGCAGACGGTTACACGCTAGAGCTGGGGAGCAGAAAATGGCAGACCTGCCTGAAGACCATTTGTTACCAGACAAGCCCCCATTTATAAACGTAGGGGTGGACTATTTCGGGCCTTTCGAGGTAAAGCGAGGACGGAGCCTTGTCAAGAGATATGGTGTGCTTTTCACTTGTTTGACCATCAGAGCAGTTCATATTGAGGTGGCACACACGCTTGACACTGATTCCTGTATTAATGCCCTGCGGCGCTTTGTCTGTAGAAGAGGACAGGTGTCCATTATGCGTTCTGATAATGGCACTAATTTTGTCGGAGCAGAGAGAGAACTACGGGAAGCTATTGAAGGTTGGAATCAGCTCAAAATACAGGAAGCCATGATGCAAACAGGGATTAAGTGGATCTTCAATCCATCGGCTGCATCTCACCACGGAGGTGTCTGGGAAAGACAGATACGCACCGTAAGAAATCTACTCAGTTCTGTACTGAAGCTGCAAATGCTTGACAATGAGGGACTTCAAACCGTTCTGTGTGAGGTTGAAGCCATCATTAATGACTGACCGATAACTAAGACATCTGATGATCCCAATGACCTCGAAGCCCTGACCCCGAACCACCTGTTGTTGTTGAAAACACAGCCAGTCATGCCCCCGGGAGTCTTCAAAAAGGAAGATCTGTATGCACGTCGGAAGTGGAGGCAAGTTCAGTATATGTCAGACCTTTTCTGGACCAGATGGACAAGAGGATACTTACCTCTGCTACAGGAGCGTCAAAAATGGTCCAAAGTAAAGAGGAACTTCATTGCCGGAGACATCGTCTTAATCGTGGATGATTCTGCCCCCAGAAATTCTTGGTTGATGGGAAAAATAATTTAGACCATGCCAGACTCCAGAACATTGCTTGTCACGTTTGTTTGCAAACCAAGACCAGTACCTTGGAAAGACCGATCACAAAGCTCTGCCTGCTACAAGAAGCAGCGTGAAATGTTCCCGAACAAAAAAAGAAGGGGACATTTATATTGTAAATATGTTGAACTCATTAGTTTATGACTCTTAAGAATGTTTGAGTAATTGCTATGCTTCATGTGCCTAGTCAATTAGGGGCCGGAATGTAAGAGTCATGAAAGTTTAAGAAAGTGTAAAGAAGAAAGAAAATACCTTAAAATATTGGTTAAATATTATGGTACAATATGTATGTACATTTGTTTATCATTGATGCATATTCTAGTATAATATAGTTAATTTACCTGACTGACTTATTGTATTGAGAAACCCCCTCTTTTCTTGTTCCAATAGTATAGTCTGAGAGACCCCCTTTATTCTTGCTCCAATGGTATAGTCCTTAAGCTTGTCACATAATATATCCAGCCATTTTTACAGTTCAAGCACCACGAGGCTGGGAAAGGTAGAAGCTTTGATGGCTGTGAAGCAATACAGTTTTTGACCGTGTTTAAACATGCTTTACTTTGAAATTCTGTTTGAAATGTATTACAGTAAACAGTTAAAAGACAAAGTTACGTTTTGGAACGTTTTATTTCGACACGCGTTTACTCGTTGCTAAAGGCCTCAAAGCTCAGTGGCTGCATATTGAAAACTACGGAGCGCCACTACAGAGACTTAGAGCACAAAAGCAAGGAAATTATGCTAAACCTTTATAAAAGACTGGTTAGGTCTCAGCTGGAGTATTGTGTTCAATTCTGGGCACCACACTTGAGGAAGGATGTTAAGACCTTGGAGAGGATGCAGAGGAGATTTACTAGATTGGTATCAGAGATGAGGGACTTCAGTTATGTGGAGAGACTGGAGAAGTTTTGGTTGTTCTCCTTAGAGCAGAGAAGGTTAAGAGGAGATTTGATAGGGGGTAGTCAAAATCATGTGGGGTTTTGAAAGAGTAAATAAGGAGAAACTGTATCAGTTTGGTAGGAAGAATGAGAAGAGACAATACAAGCTAAATGGTACAATTTTAAAGGCGGTTCAAGAACAGAGAGACCTGGTGGTGTTTGTGCACAAATCTTTGAAGGTGGCAGGATAGGTTAACAAAGCAGTTAATAAAGCATATGGAATCCTGGACTTTATAAATAGAGACTTCGGGTGCAAAATTTGGATCCATAGCGCCCGTTTTTTGGTGGTATGATTGCCCTTAGAGGTCCAAATTGGCGTCTGTGGCGCGCGCATACTTCCAGTGAGAGTCGTGCCAGATGCCATATTGGTGAGGGCGTTGGTGCACGCACCATCAACGTCCGCCGGCTGTATGCAGAGTAGGCAGATCATGACGTCAATCAGAGTGCCATTTTGGAGCTCAACGCTCCAGCTAATGTTCTGAACCTCGTACAGGCATTCAGCAGCAGGAAGGACCACCCCACTAGTGCTATTTAAAGGGATCATCACCAACTTCCAGGTTAATTGCTGATTGACTTCTACTGGCTGTTACTACGAGTGTACGAGTGTTTGGTGCTTTCTAGAGTTCTTTAAAGTTGCTAAAGTCTACAGGGAGTGGTGTGGCAGGTGCTGAAGGACTTTTTGCTGTCTTGAAGGCTTCTGCACAAATCAGTTGCTCCCGTGCATAGGTGCACTAGTAGGAATTCCACTTGGAATACAGCATGACTGGGAGAATGAACAGAAGCCATGCAGGGCAGAACAATCTGCTAGAAGAGGGAGGGGGAGGAGGGCTCACAGCAGGAGGTCATATCCTCACAAGGTCTTCAGGGAGCAATTCTCCTACCTGAACCTCAGCGAGGCACAGTATGTGAGATGTCTGTGCTTCAGTAAGGACGTCCCCACTGAACGCTGTCACCTGCCGTAGCCATAACTGCAACCTCCAAGCAGGGCAAGGACCACATTGCCAGTGGCCGTGAAGGTGACCATGGTGAAGAACTTTTATGTGTCGGGCTCCTTCCAGGCTCGAGCTGGAGATATTTGCAACATCTCACAGTTTGCCACCAACTGTTGTGTAAGTGAGGTTATTGTGGCTTTATTTTCCTAGAGAGCAAACTACATTTCATTCTGTCTTGCCAGAGACCAACAGGCAGAGCGAGCACACAGCTTCGCAAGGATGGCAGGCTTCTCCATGGTGCAGGGAGCCATTGACTGCCGCCCATTGCTTTGCGGGTGCCGGATGTCAACTCTGCTATATACCAGAACTGAAAGGGATTCCACTCCCTCAACCTCCAGCTGGTGTGCAACCATAGGCAGTGCATCGTGCAGGTCAATGCCCAGTCATGATGCCTTCATTCTGCAGCAGTCCGCTGTGCCACGTGCATTTCAGCCACCATAGCAAACCAAAGAGTGGCTACTGGGTGACAAAGGCTATCTGGTGACGACATGGCTCATGACCCTGGTGCGCAACCCACGCACACATGCGCAGCATACATACAATGAAAGCCATGCTGCCACACAAAATGTGATAGAGGAGACCATTGCTGTACTGAAACATCGCTTCCACTGCCTAGACTGCTCTGGAGGAGCTCTGCAGTACTCGGCAGAGCGGGTGCCAAGATTCGTGGTGGTCTCCTGCATTCTGTACGACCTCGCCATCATGAGGGCACAGCCCTTGCCCCCAGCTATACGGCGAGCAGCTGAGGAGCATGAGGAGGAGGTGGAAGATGAGGAGGAGGAGTAAGAGTAAGAGGAGGAAGAGGATGGGAGGAGGCAACCTAGACAGCCCCTTTCTGCCCGGGCTGTTCGTGAAGAACTAATTCGATACCAGTAACTGCAACCCTATTTACTCATTAACCACCAGTCCCATACCTTACCTTCCCTCTGTCACTGACCATCACAACCAAATTTATAAATCAAATCATGCCATATTGCATACAAACGTAAATTAATCACCTGTGTGCATTCTCTTAGTGCCTGTCTTCTGTGAGCCTTTGCCTGTCCTAGTGCTCCTATGAAGTGCTACCCCAATTGCTGCAGCTTGGCTGGTGGAAGGCTGCTGATTTTCAGTGGGGGAGACTGCAGATGGCCTTGGAGGATGACCTTGAGCAGCTCTGGGCCTAGAAGGCTGGCTGAAGACTGCAGCATCTCGGCATGGGCAGCAGCCGTCTGGGCTGGCTGGCCGGCAACAGCAAGGACACTGGTGGAGTGGCAGGGGTAGGAGGACGAATGCTGTCATCCTGAGAGAGGACAGCAGGTTCATGCTCCATGGAGCCACTGCCACTCCCCCGGGGCAGCGTCTCAGCATTCCTAGTAATCTCTTGGAGGACAGATTGCTGGACTGCTGTGACACCCTGCAAACCCCTTCGAAGACTGTAATCCACAGACATGATGGCAGCAGTCTGAGCTTCCACTGCAGCACTAGACGTTGGGTGGCTGCTGCTTGTGCAGCAATGGAAGCTGAGACATCGGCCATCAGATGCTGCATCGTGTTTGGGTCCACAAGTGCACTAATGGAGTTGGCCACCACTTCCAAGCTGGAAAGGATGGGCTCCAAGCTCTGCGCAAAGCCCTGTGCCAAGTTGATGCCGGACTCCTCCATTCTCCTAGACATTGAACGCAGGCTTTCTGGCAGGCCTGCCAATGCACCAAGCATTTGTTGTGCATACCTACCAGCCTTCTTCTGTTGGCCGCCCCATCAAAGTCCTCATCTGAGTCCTGTGTAACACAACTCATACGCTATCCTTGCCCCCAGCCCTGGCGGCAGCGCACTCGTGCCCGGTGTATCACCACGTGCAGATGCTACCTCTAATCCATCATCTAAGCTATGCACATTGTCGGTATCTGAGCTGGTGGCTGCAAATGTGAAATCAAGTGACAGTTCTGTGTCTTCATCATCACTCTCTTCTTGGTGTTCATCCACTGCCTGGTCAGGTTGCACCACTTGGGTATCCAAAAGGAAAAAGACACAGGGGTAAGGTTGTGGTGAGTGGAGGGGGGAGGAGCAGGAAGTAATAGGTACGTGCTTACACTATCTGCAGCTTGTAAATCAGAAGGGATTGTGGTCTGAGGGGGGAGTGGAATATGAAAAGGAGGATTAGTTATGAGGCTACCGTCATCTGCAATGGATTCAGCCCTGCCCCTGGCCACGGCCTCAGCAATGGCTGTTCCAATAATGGCCAGCACCATCTCCTCCATGACGTGCAGAACATGCAGGCGCGCCTGTCCCCCTCCAGTTTGCTCCTGCTGCCTCCAGTTGTGTGCCATCTTGTCTTGCAAAAGAGAGGGAAGTGTGTCAGTGAGTTTCGTACAATCTGTTTGGTTAATGTGGCTATCATGGTTGAATAGCTGGCAGTGTTTGCGAGATGTCTGTGTGAGGCTTGCAGCAGTGCTAAGTGTGTGAGGGTGAGGTGAAGCTTATGAATGTTAGGTATGAGTCCTGATTGATAGAGATTGTTGGTAGGTGAGTGATGGGGTATGGTGAATTGAGCAGAGGCTGAGGCTAGTGGTGCATTTGGCAGGATATGGTATTTGAAGATGCATTCACTGACCTTGACCACTTGTGTGAAGTCATTGAACTTCTTGTGGAACTGCATCCAAGACTTTGGGGCTTGATTCCTGGTTATCTACTCCCACTGCCTATTGACCGTGTGTCTGGAGGGCCTCCTGACCCCTGCAGATACAGGAATTCTGTCCTCCTTTCCACCTCCTCCACAAAGACCTCTAGTGCAGCGTCCGAAAACCTTGGAGCCCTCCCTCAGCCATGTTGTGCCATTCCTCAGTTTCCCAGGAAAGGTTCACTTCCTGCACGACTTCCAGCACCTGCTCCAGCCACAATGCACCTCCCTTTTAAGAGATGCAGGCTAGCTTTAAGCAGTGCAGGCTAGCTTTAAGTGGTGCTCGGAAATTAGGATTTTGGGTGCCCTGCTGATGCATGCAGCCAATGAACAGTACTTTTAGTGCTGGCTGCATGTGGAAATCATTATAATGAGCAGAGAGCACCAATCAATGGGTGTGAGTTAATCGCACGCGATCCCCGTGCCTGTTTCCGTAGGCTATCCAGTTTAGCCTCCGGTGTCTTTGGGCAAGTGATGAACACCGAAACCGTGTGTTTGATGGCTGGGGAGCAGAGGTGCTTTGAGAAGGGTTGCCCTGTTTGGCCTTCTGTTAGGGATTATAGGGTTTGTATTTCCTGAATCCTCCTCCAATTATGCCAGAATGATTTTATGTGTGAAGCCCTTTAAAAACATGAATTATCCCAGAGGAAAACAGTGCATTATGCCTGTTATGGGTTGGCGGGCATGTTTACTGGTGTGTACAAAGCACACCTGACCTAGGAACAGATGCAGAAGAAGGTTGCACCCCTTCAGAAGCAGCCAAGTCCAGACTACCAACAGTACCATTAACCAGATTCATAGCTTAAGTATGCATAACACATAGTGAGGGTGAAATTGGTCTTCGGCAGTAGTGCCAAACGGACGATAGAGATTCAACCCATTTTACACCCCACTCGACATTCTTTCCCTTCATGGTTATGGGTACAGTATGATTAGCTGATATTTTTTATCATCCCCCAAATTAAACCATATTGTATGAAATCACCCATTTAAAAATGTTGCACACCCAGCAATTCTACTACCAGATCAGCAACAACTATCAAGAAGTGTTATTAGCCATTTTTTGAATAAAGAGGAAAGTACTGTGAAAAACTATCTTGCAATAAAAAATAGTCTATGTGTTTCCCATAAGATTTCTTTGGATTTTAGAACTCAGTAACATGAGGGTGCATTTCCCTTTTGTGTCGTGCTGATTTTCTGGAGTAACTCAGTCAGGGGCAAATAATTGTGTGGGATCTATCAGGTCATGTCTCTGCCCATTTCTAACCCCTACAATGATCTTAAATTATCATTTCCACCAGATACTGGAAGCACCCACCAAAAAGGGTCAGGCATAACCAAAGAATGTGGTAATGATGGTGCGAGGTCCTGAGTTACAATTTCTGTCATTACTGTCATTACAGCACTGGACATAAGGAACATAAGGCAACCAGCACTGCCAAGGCCCAACACACTGCAAAAAATATCCCATAACATTTCACATAAGCGTACAGAAAAAAATGGGCATTGTGACAAATAATAAGATATCAGGAGGGTTGACCAAAAACAGGATTTTAAGTAGGTTCTTAAAGGAAAATATGGAGAGGCAGAGAGGATTAGGGAGAGAAGGGCATGGGCCCTAGATGGCTGAAGGCATGGCTGCCAATGCAAGGGCGAAGAGGATGAGGCACAAGAGTCAGAATAACGGAGAGTTTGGGGGGGGCGGCAGAGTTTGTAGGACTGGAGGAGGTTACAGTGATAGGGAGTGTGAGGCCATGAAGGGATTGAGATAAAGAATAGATTGGCCTTCCAAAGCTAGGCTTTATTAACTTTAAAATCAGCAGCATATCTTTCCACATCCAGTCCCAACTAAAGCTAGAAAAGGACTGAATTTAAGGTAGCCACAACACATCATGTGATCATCAACTACCAATGAGATTACAACACATATCCCAAGGCAGTTAACAAACAACGAATCACAATACTTTTACTAATCAAGGAATAATCACCACATTCACCCCTCCTTTTAAAATATACTCCAACCTAATAACTTTTACAATTTACAATTAATTATTTACAACTAAACTATGCACGAGAATAAAACTATTTACATAACACAATACTAAATGAACAACAACAAATAATAACATTACGCATAAGTATTAAGTATCTTTCAACTAAAACAATATACTATAATATTTCAACAATTTTTAAAACATTACTATCAATTTAAAAGTCCATTTTCAATCGGTCGACCGGATATCTTGTTCGTGTCGACCTTCTTAACCTTGGTGAAATTCCTTGCCCTCCCACGCCAGAAGGCACAGAAGTATCTTCAACAGGAAGGCTATCCATATCCCGATTCTCAACGGTTTCCGGATTAGAAATCCCATCAGAAGATGAACTGGGACGGTCATAAACATCTATCAAAGGCTGACTAATAGAAGTATGATTATCTGCAATCGGATTGGAAATATTCGTAGTATCTGTAACGGCATCCACATTATCCGAATCATGACCATTATTAATATCCTCAGAAGAGGGCTGGCCCCCACAAGGAGCCAAGTCTTTAATTGAAACAGTACTTTCTTTCCCATCTTGGAATCGAATATGAGCATATTGGGAATTTGCCTCCAACAGCTCCACCTCCTCCACCAAGGGGTCATATTTTGACAATCTAACATGGCGTCGAAGCAACACAGGTCCCTGCATAGTAAGCCATGAAGGTACCGAATATCCCATAGTAGATCTCCGCGGATAGTTAAAGAGCCTTTCATGGGGGGTCACATTAGTAGCCGTTGAAAGCAATGATCTAATGGAATGCAGGGCATCAGGCAGCACCATTTCCCACTGTGTATTCTTAAGGTTCCGGGATGTCAACGCCAACATAACTGCCTTCCAGATCACCCCATTGTATCGTTCACACTGTCCATTACCCTGGGGATTATACGGGGTAGTTCTACTAGTAGAAATTCCCCGACTCTGAAGGTATTCCTTCAACTGGGAAGACATAAAAGAACTTCCCTGATCCGAATGGATATACGCAGGCATCCCAAAGATGACAAAAAGTTGAGTCAAACATTTAATAACTGTAGCAGCTGATACATCTGCACAAGGAAAAGCAAAAGGGAACCTTGAAAACTCATCCACAACAGTAAATATATATCGGTTTTGAGTAGTTGAAGGAAGAGGTCCCTTAAAATCGACACTCAAACGTTCAAAAGGAGAAGTAGCCTTTATAAGATGAGCTCGTTGAGGCTTAAAGAAATTCGGTTTACACCGAGCACAGATAGAACATGATGAAGTCATCCGCTTGACGTCTTCAACTGAAAAAGGCAAGTTCTTACTGCGTACAAAGTGTATCATCCTCGTAACCCCAGGATGACATAAGGCATTGTGAAGATTAATAAGCGTATCTCCGTGAATCACAGAACAATAAGCCCTCGACAGTGCATCAGCAGCAACATTATCCTTCCCCGGACGATAAACTATGTCAAAATGGTAACATGCCAACTCAATCCTCCATCTCATTATTTTATCATTTTTAATCTTTCCAAAATGTTTAACATCAAACATAAAGGACACAGATTTTTGATCAGTTACCAACGTGAAATATTGCCCCGATAAATAATGTCTCCATTTACGCAATGCTTCTACTATTGTGTATGCCTCTTTTTCTATTGGGGAATGTCTTTTTTCACTATTATTCAAAGTACGTGAGAAAAAGGCCACAGGTCTTCCATTTTGGTTCAAAGTAGCCCCAATTGCAAAATCCGAAGCATCCGTCTCAATCACAAAGGGAACCTGCTCATCAATGGAATGCACAACTGCTCCTAAAATATCCTTTTTAAAATTCTCAAAACATGTCCTGGCCTCCCATGATAGAGGATATGTCGTAACCCGAATAAGAGGCCGGATCTTCCGTGAAAAATTTGCAATCCAATTAGAATAATAAGAAAACAGTCCAACAACTCGTTGCAAAGCCCTAGAATTAGTAGGACAAGGTAAATCGATCAATGGTCGCAGACGTTCTGGATCTGGTTTAATCTTATTTCCCGAAATAATATACCCCAATAGATTTACCTCAGTAGTCGAAAAGATACATTTCTCTTTGTTAAAAGTTAAACCAACTTTTTCCGCAGCTTGAAGGAATCTTTTTAAATTAGAATCATGCTCTACCCTTGATTTGCCACACACTGTGATGTCATCTAAGTATGAAAAGGTGTCAGAGAGGGAGTTATCACTTATAAAAGCATCCATTGACCGTTGAAAACAAGCAACACCATTAGTAACACCAAATGGTATTCGGCAAAACTGATACAGCTTTCCACCAGCCTCAAAGGCCGTATATGGTTGATCCTTCTTAACAATAGGAATCTGATGATAAGCACTCTTTAAATCAATAGTGCTAAAAACTTTATACTGAGATACTTTATTGATAAGCTCATCAATCTTAGGCAAAGGGTACGCGTCTAATTGAGTATACCTATTAATAGTTTGGGAATAGTCTATCACCATTCGTTTCTTGTGTCTCTCATTAGTCGTGACAACTACCTGTGCTCGCCAAGGCGAACAACTAGGTTCAATGATTCCTTCCAATAAGAGACGTTGAACTTCAGAATTAATAAATTCTCTATCCTGACTACTATATCTTCTTGACTTGGTAGCAATTGGCTTACAATCCGACATCAAATTGGAAAAAAGTGATAATGGAGGAATAGATAAAGAGGTTAATCCACAAATAGGTAAAGGTGGCTTAGTCCCTCCAAATGAAAGACTAAGAGACTCATGTAACTGAAGCACATCATGTCCAATCAAAATATCCGCACAGAGATTAGGCAAAACAGATAGGCATATATCAGTATACGTATTACCTAGAAGAACCATTTTCACAAAGCAACAACCAGCTATTTGTGAAGTAAGGGTCGTCTGAGCCATACACACCTGATACGTAACAGGCAAAATTTTCAAATGCTTCTCCTTCGCAAACTGAAGACTTATAAAACTCTCAGTACTGCCCGTATCTATAAGGGCCTTCACTTCCAACCCATTAACTTGAGCCGTAACTATAGCTTTGTTTAGGCCATGAGCAAATGCAGCAGAAATTGATGCAATAAACGCCCTATCTAAAGGCTGAATAGTCACAGAAGAGGTAGTGGAGGAAGAGCCTCCCACACCAGGAGAAGGGAAGGTAATTGAACCTGATGATTTGCACACACGTGCATAATGACCTCTCTTGCCGCATTTACTACACACAGCCTCCCGAGCAGGACACTTCAGACGAGGGTGCCGGATATTCCCACAAAAATAACACTTCTGAATCCTAGAGGCAACGGCCGCCGAAGTAGAAACTGTTTCAAAATCTAGTAAACCACTCCCATTAAGTCCACATAATTCCTTTTCATCCGAAACTGCCGAAACCATAGTCGCAGGCCGATTAAAAAGAGCATAAGAATCCGAACTTCTCTGAGCCACATCCAATGTAGAAGCTTGCTCAAAAGCACTTTTAAGATCCAGAGTCTTATTTTCTAACAACCGCTGATGAATTGATCTAGACAGTAATCCATTAATAAAAGTATCCCGTACCGATTCGTCCTTATATTCTTCAGCCGTCACAGCCTTATAATTACAGTCAACACTAAGGCACCGAAGTGCTTGTAAATAAGTATCCAAAGATTCTCCCACCTGCTGCCTACGGGCAGATAGAAGATGACGTGCAAATACCTCATTCTTTGGTTTAACAAAAATCTTTTCCAATGTAGAAATAGCCTCTTCATAAGTTTTACAGTGCAAAATATATTTATATACATCCGGGTCAATGTAGTTGATCAGCATATTCAGCTTATTTAGAGCCTCTTGATCCAACACGCCCAAAAAGTTTTTAAATGTACAATACCAATGTTTCCATTTATTATCCACTCCAGCAGAATTGGGGTCAGCCTTGAATCGTTCTGGTTGAAGATATCGCTCCATTCTAACATAAAGTTAATAAATTGAGATAAAGAATAGATTGGCCTTCCAAAGCTAGGCTTTATTAACTTTAAAATCAGCAGCATATCTTTCCACATCCAGTCCCAACTAAAGCTAGAAAAGGACTGAATTTAAGGTAGCCACAACACATCATGTGATCATCAACTACCAATGAGATTACAACACATATCCCAAGGCAGTTAACAAACAACGAATCACAATACTTTTACTAATCAAGGAATAATCACCACAGGGATTTAAACACAAGGATGGGAATTTTAAATTTGAAGCGTTAGATTTTTGTATGGCAAGGATATTAAGGGTTACGGAACTAAGGTGGGCAGATGGAGTTAAAATACAGATCAGCTATAAATTAATTGAATGGTGGAACTGGCTTGAGGGGCTGAATGGACTACTCCTTCCTATGTCCTATGACCAGGAGCCAATGTAGATCAGTGATGACGGGGTGATGGGTGAATAGGACTTGGGGCGATATAAGATATGGGCAGCAGAGCTTTGGATGAGCTGAAGTTTATGGATGGGGGAGGATGGGAGGCCGGCCAGGAGAATTTTGGAACAGCTGTGGTGACAAAGGACAAAGATGAATATTGCACAACGGTCACAGTCAAGAAGAATGTCATTTGTGACTTTGGCTAGTGTCATTTCAGTGCTGTGACAGGTCAGAAACCTGACTGGAGAAATTCAAACAGGGAGTTGTGGGAAAGATGAGCACAGATGTAGGAGGCAAAAACACATTCAAGGACTTTGGAGAGGGAAGGGAGATCACTGGAGGGGTAGTTTGCAGGGGTTAAGGATGAGATTTTTGAAGTAGGAGGTGATGATGGCAGTTTTGAAAGGGAGGGGGACAGTACCTGAAGAGAGGGAATTATTTATATTGTCAGCTAGTGTGGTGACTAGGATGGTGGTAAGCACTTTAGTGAGGAGGAGGTCAAGGGATCAGGAGGTTGGTCTCATGGACAAAATTAGTTTGGAGATGGCACAGAAGCTATAGAGAGATGTGGGTCTAGGGCTCAGGTGGGGTGAGGCTGGGGGGAGGTTTGGTGGAAAAGGCAAATGGGAGAAGCAGCAGAGGCAGCTGAATGGATGGTCTTGACCTTAGTGACAAAGAAGTCCATGAGCTCTTTTCATATGTTGCTGGAGGTGAGAGTGGAGAGGTTTAAGGAGATGGTTGGTAGCGAAGAAATCAGTGGGTATATTTGTTTTCCAGCATGATCCTGTAGTAGTGGACAGTTTTGACAGAGGAGAGTGAGGCCTAAGAACACTAATATGGCCCAACCAGATCCAGTGATGTATAGCTAAACCAGTTGTGCACCAGATACAGTCAAATCTGAGCACCTTGGGCTTGAGAGATCGAAGATGGGGGCCATAACTTGGGGAATGACCAGGATGGAAGAGAGTAAAGGTTTCACTGGGTATAAGGGCATCAAAAGTGGAGGTGAGGGAGTGGTTTAAGCAACTCGATAGCTGCAGAAGCATCATTGTGAATGGAAAGCCAAAGGCTAGGCACTTGGGAGTTTGAAAGTCCTGTTGGAAATGACTTGTGGCAAAGTTTTTGGGCAGAAGGAAGTGGGGTTGGAAAGCAGTAGGGGGACATGTGTAGCGAAGGATACAAGGAAGTAGTTGGAGATGGCTTTGTCAGTAATCAAGACCATGAGAGCAGAGAGGCCGTGGGAGATGGCAAGGTCGAGCGGGTGGCCCTCAATATGAGTAGGAGAGTTTATATGGAGGGAGAGGTTTAGGGAGGACAGAACGGTAGAGAAGAGAGGGCAAGGGGAGGTGAGTTGAAAATTGAAATCACCAAGGACGGGAAGTCATTCAATGCAGAGGCTGAGGAAGGAAAGGAGGAAAAATATCTTGGTTAGAAACTCTGGGTGGGGCTTGGTAGCGGGGTGGCTGGGGTGGGGGGGGGGTGTGGCTAGGGGGGTGGGGGAGGGCAGTAGACAATGAGGATTTTAAAGAAGATATGAGAGGGGTGGAACAAGGTGGGGTGCTCAAAGGAAAAGAAAGTGCCAGGGGAGTAGGGGAGACACCAAGCTGTGACTTGGCTGTTGTGTATGTAATATGTGTGCTACTTTGAACCTATGGACAGGACTGCACTACTTGTAGGGCGTAGTGATACGCAGTACCACTCCTGGCCATAGGGGTATAAATAGTACTGTGGGTACTGATCTCCCCTCAGTTCCCGCCTGTGGGCATGAAGTAAAGACCTACGTATAGTCCCTACCTCCAACCAGTAAAGACCTGTTTGAGTTATACGTTTAAGTCTTTGTGTTAATTGTTCAATACAATACACATACTTAACACTGGCGACGAGTCAGGTTCTTACCCTGCGGCAGTTGAAGAGAGGTTTCAAACATCACCACCCCACTAGAAGCGACAGGCTTTAGGACTCTGAAGCCTCCATCAGCGACTGAGCACTGGAGTGCAGCAGCCATCCTGACAGCTTCCAGCGACTGACAGAAGTCTTTCTGTAGTTTCCTTGTTCAACCTAGGTGGTGGGGTAAGCCGTGCAGCGTCGGCTGCAAAGACAGGGCTGGGGAAGTTGAAGATAAGGGCGATCGCAATCCCTGATAAGAGCCGCGGTGAAACGCGCGAGCGGGTAAGCCAGAGCCCGGGAGGGAGCGAGCAAGAGCCGCGCGAGCGGGTAAGCCAGAGCCCGGGAGGGAGCGAGCAAGAGCCGCGCGAGCGGGTGAGCCAGAGGCCGGGAGCCGCTTCAAGTGCGAGGCGCAGCGCGGGCCAGCGATCGGGACCAAAGATAAGGGCCGCACTCGGACTGAAAGGCGCGGCGGCTGCAGAAGCTCAAGGTGCGAGAGCCGCGGTGCACAGCGCGGGCTATCGATCGCGGCGAAGATAAGGGCCGCACTCGGGGGCTGAAGGGAGACAGCGTCGGGGGACGGGTGAAGACCGCCAAGCGCGGGAAAACCGCCATTTTGTGGGCGGAGGACGACGGCAAGAGCGGGAAGCCGCCATCTTTGATAACAAGTAAACAAAATAAAATCTGAGAAATTGCAAATCTACAATGCCTAAACACGGGAATACTAGCACCTTTGATAGTGACCTCGAAGATTGGGCCATATATGTTGAAAGAGTAAAAAATTATTGTAAGGCCAATAAAATTCGTGACCAAGATAATGCTCTAACATTATTAAATGGGTGCGAAGACATACGGGCAATTGAAACACCTGTTATCACCAGATGAACCGGCGGATAAGACGTTCGATGAGATTGTTACTGTTCTGAAAGATCATCTAAACCCCACGCCGCTGATGCTAGCGGAACGATTTAAATTTTACGACAGAAGGCAGCTACAGCATGAAAGCAATGCTGAATATTTGCTGGAATTGCGTAAATTAGCGAAATATTGCCAGTTTGGAACGGGACTGACAGATGCACTACGAGACAAATTTGTGTGTGGTTTATTTAAACAGGATACACAAAAGCGACTGCTCGAGGAGAATGAGCTGACGCTTGAGAAGGCGGTCACTATGGCAGCAGCACATGAAGCCGCAGCGAGAGGCACGGCAGTAATGCAGCTACGGTCACCGGAGCTCAGTGCACACAAATTGGGTGTGAGTTCTGGCAAATGTTATCGTTGTGGAAAGACAACGCATGATCAGAACCAGTGTTGGTTTAAAAACCAAGAATGTAGAACTTGTGGTAGGCTTGGACATATAGCTAGAGTATGCAGGTCAGGGAAGAAGACCAGCAACAAGAAGTCACCGCAAGGAAAATACGCAAAGGTACACAAGGTGACCGAACAGGAGTCCGATTCAGACGCTAGCAGTAATGAACTGGCTAGCTTAAGCTGTAATGAACTGGCTAGCTTAAGAGTACTCAACGCTGGTAAGGGTGCAGACCTCCAGACAATTTGGGTCACTCTTCAGATAGAAGGAGTCCAAGTAAAACTGGAATTGGACACTGGATCGGCATTGACGGTCATAAATAAGAAAGATTACGGAAAGTTATTCCAACATATTCCCCTACAGGATACGGGGAATATATTGAAAACATACACGGGGCAAAGAGTGTACCCCATTGGGAAAATAGAAGTTGCAGTGGTCCACAAGGGCGAAGACAGTCAAATAATGGACTTATATGTGATATCTGAAGGAGGTCCTCCACTACTAGGACGGGAGTGGATTAGGAAAATGAATATGGACTGGCATTTCCTACAAACAATAACGAGTGAGAACTCGGTGAAGATAGTCGGCCCAGATTCTGGAACGGATGATGGTAAGCCCAACTCAGGTGCAAAAGACAAAGTTTCAGCACAGAATTCCACTGAGCAACAACAACATAGTTTAACTGTGGATTCTGAGTCTGGCAAGTCTACTGATGTGCCCATTTCTGAGGGACACCGGGCTCGAACTCAACTCCATTTCAAACTACAACAGCAATTAGAACAAATGCTTCGCCGTTTTGAGCAAGAGTTGAATGCAACAAAAGAGTTCTTTGATATAGAGTTGGAGAATCTGGAAAGACAACAGAAGCAGCTGATGGAGAAAATGGAGCAGGAGCACACAAAACGTCTGATGTCAGAGGAGTTAACGGTCAGCCAACTCCTGCATATGCTGAAGGACAGGACTCTGAAATGGGAAAAACTTGAACACGAACTTCAATATTCAAACGAAAGGGGTTCGGAGCTCTCAAAGGTTATTGGAAGAGCTGAGGTGGCAACACAGACTGAGATGACTGCAACAGAGCAGCCCTTGGATGCCAAAAGTACGCTGACTCACGTCAACGTAGAACAACAGACCGCTGAAACAGCTGCTCCGGTAGAGGGATTGAATAGTCCGATCAATCAATCTCCAAAAGAAGTTGAAGTAGTAAAATCTCAAATGAGGTCATTAGTAAACGACTTGCTGAAAGCCCAGAAAAAGCTGGATGAAGAGGTACGCATGAAGAAGTCTCTTCAGGAAAGATGTCTGGACTTGGAACAAAAGCTGGCTAACGCCCAGCTGGGTATGGAGGAAATAGAAGACCCTCTCGCTGGCCTAGATCAGGACGACACCGAATATTACTATGTCCTGTCCTGCCCAACTTGTAACTTCGACTCCCACCATACAGAAATCATGGAGGAGCACCGAAAGTCTACGGAACATCGGGAGAAGGTGGCTCTACTACGGAAAAAGGAGGAAGAGAAGGCGGAACTGCGCATGCAGCTGGCAGCTGACAGTGGAGCCCAGAGAGTCTCCAAGAAGCAGAAAAGGAAAAGTCGAAACAGAAGATGACCCATCTGAACCATTATTACCTCTACCAGATCACACACGTGGTCCCTCCGAACGGAGCCAATTCAGTTCGGAAGTTCAAACTGTTAAATCCATGGAAGGACTATTGAATGAGTCACTCCAGCAACGTGAACCGACTACACCACAGAGATTGAATCTGTGAACTGTTTTCCGCAGAGACTGAATCTGTGATCTGTTTT
This sequence comes from Somniosus microcephalus, assembly GCF_052327205.1. Classification (NCBI taxonomy): domain Eukaryota; kingdom Metazoa; phylum Chordata; class Chondrichthyes; order Squaliformes; family Somniosidae; genus Somniosus; species Somniosus microcephalus. The sequence goes on along the minus strand of NC_140989.1, from coordinate 77,476,260 downwards.
GACATGAAGTTATCTATGTTATTCTGTTATGTAAACCTGAAGTTATATATGTATATATGTTATTACGTTATGTTAAATGGGGAGATGACTGTAAAGCTAAGAAGGGAGGAATGTTGTGTATGTAATATGTGTGCTACTTTGAACCTATGGACAGGACTGCACTACTTGTAGGGCGTAGTGATACGCAGTACCACTCCTGGCCATAGGGGTATAAATAGTACTGTGGGTACTGATCTCCCCTCAGTTCCCGCCTGTGGGCATGAAGTAAAGACCTACGTATAGTCCCTACCTCCAACCAGTAAAGACCTGTTTGAGTCATACGTTTAAGTCTTTGTGTTAATTGTTCAATACAATACACATACTTAACATTGGCGATGGGGTTAATACCATCACCACAGCTGTTTGGGCAGAGTAGGTGATGGAAAGCCAGGTGGGGTGGCTTTAGGAAGACGCAAGGTGTCACTACCTGTGAACTATGTTTCAGTCAAAGACAGGATGTCAATGTAATCATCCATAATATGCTTGTGGATGGCAAGGCCTTGTTTGTAAGTGAATGGACAAACTGAAAATGCGGGTGGAGAGGGGCAGCAATTGTGTTCTGCTGACAGAGTCGGAGAGGGCAGTGGTGGGTGGGAAGGAGGTTGGTGAAGATCGTTCCCTGCAGGCACACTGGGCAGTTAGGTTGGTGAGAGAGGAGGATGGGGCAGTTACTGTTGCTGCTTGTATGGAGTCAGCAGCCAGTACCGTGATGGCCCCTTTGGACAACGCCAAGAGAGGCACAGAGGGTAGATTTAGGGAAATCAAGTCTAGAACGCTGGCGGGAAAGCAGTAAAGCAGAGGATTAGTTATACCGGAGGATCTGGCAGTTTTCCCTAGCCTGCAAGGATTTTCCTCACTTTCTTGCCCCCCTTCCTCACGTGGAATTCCTGGCACAGGCAGAAACCCTGCCAAGAGCCTACCAAAACTATCACAATTAGGTTGAGCCTGAGAATTTTGAGGGGACCAGTGGCACTTGCCCACCACACTTATAGCATAACCATCAAAGAGGAAGGTCTCGGTCAGTAATTGCACTAAAAGCCACACTAAGGCTCACATAGGGTACAACATTTTCACTTAGCACGGTAACATTTTCAGATTCTTCTCGTTGCAGTCAGCAATGTTATATTGCTTATAATGACTTAAATTCTCTGATGAAAATAACCCATCCATATCTGTACACAACGCCAGAAATACTGTAGGAAGAGAAATTAGATTATCCCTGTGTGTGATAATCACAGGGATTGTGTACACACAGAATAATACAAACTACAAACAAAGTACAAAGCAGCTTAAAGGAAACATATTACTAATGTCACAAAAACAATAGGTTTTCTCTATAGCTCTACGTTTAGGAGCCATGCTTTATAGATTGTGTACTTTATGATTTTCCTGTTTGGGAGGGTGCTATAAGAGAGAGATCGCAGTAAATCATAGAACATTCTAAAAGTGTGACAGAATATGGCTATCATATCTTTAGGAATTTGTTATTTTACATGCACCAGATTTCTAGCTAAATCAGTGAGGACTTAGTAATAGAAGCATTAAATACAGGCTTATGAATCAAAACATATTTTATGAAATAAAGACACAGAGATATTGTAGTTGCTGTGAATCTCTCAGATAAAAATCTACACAGATGAAGTTTGCACAATGGGATCAATTTCCATCTTCACCCCATCCGCACGTTCTACAATAAGCAGCGATCTGCTCTGCCAGATTATCACCCATGGAGGGTAATTTTGACGATAGCAAGATACTGCAGAAGCTGGAAATCCGAAATAACAACAGAAAATGCTGGAAAAACTCAGCAGGCCAGGCAACATCCGTGGAGAGAAATTATAGTCGACGTTTCGGGTGAACCCTTTTTCAAAATGGTTTTGAAAAAGGGTTCACCCGAAACGTCGACTATAATTTCTCTCCACGGATGTTGCCTGGCCTGCTGAGTTTTTCCAGCATTTTCTGAGGGTAATTTTGACTTTGTTGATAGTGTAAAATGAAGTTTGCCTTACATCTCTCCTGATTTTTATTTCCATTGACTTCAATAAAATAAAAATTGAGTGATGTAAAACTGGCTGCCAACTCGCTATCACCCATTTGACACTATCGCACAAAGTCAAAATGACCCTCCGTGGGTGATAATCTGGTGGAGTGAATCGCTGCTTATTGTAGAGCCTGTATGATTTTCATTCCATTGAAAATCGGCCCATGTCACTGGTATACTCAGTCCTGGCTGTTGAAAAACTGTCTCTGGGTCTCTGGTACTTAACTCATTAGAGCTTTGATAAATGTTAAGAATTAAACTGAATTGGGTCTACTTTACATACACTTCCCACACACACAGAATGCCGCAGAGATTAAAAATGTCACAAAGGATAGGGTTAAATTGTCTGAGGTATTTTGTTTAGATCAAAATTTACAAGAAGGCAGGATTTTGAGACAGATTTCTAACAAAGGTGTTTATTTATCTCAGAACAGCTTTTACCTTAAATTTACAAAGATTTATTTGTATCTAATTGTATGGTTCACCTATAAGTTTTTGTAAAAGAACCATACTATTACTCGGGGCTGTGATATTTACATCAATTTTGATACCTACAAAAGCATCCTAATTAGTGGCAGAATGACTTTCTGTATTAATAAGTCTCACTCAAAGACATCTCAACCTTGGCTTTATTTTATTTTTCCCTTTAAAGTTAGTGTTTCTTTGACACCATACTTGCCAGGCACACTCCTGCACCAGCACAGTTACCAGAATAATAATTAACAAGCTTTCATTAATTTGGGATGAAACAATACTTCATAATGAAGTATGGAATAGCCAATGTGATCCACTAAAGTGAGGCGTATGCTTTTCTTACACCTCATGGCACACAATGTGCAGCAGCCGTTTGCATCGACCCAACCATAAAGGCCTGTATAACATTGAGTCAAGGACAGTTAATGGATGCTCAAGCACAAACAGAATGCTCGAAGCATGTTAGTAAAGACTAACCTGGGGCAAAACATCAAAATGCAGGTTGGAGATTTGACATTCCTGCAGGCTCTGTTTGCCTCAGCAGTGATTTTGAAGTCAATATCCTTCTGTTTTCTGGATGGTATATCTGATGTGTGCATACAATGTGTATCTGATTGAACTCGAAAAAAGTATTGCTTAAAAAGCAGCTTTTAAATGCCTTTTGTTGTGTTCTACTCAGAGATAATGGAAGCAGTTGTAAAGATTATCATAGCAAAGCAACTGTTTCATACTTCAAGGTTAAAGGAACAGAGGAATAGTCACTGTAAATTTACAGAGGAAAAATGTTACAACAGCTAATTAACTATCTGAACTAAATGCAGTATTTTTCACTGAACCACAGTACCTATGGTACTAGGGCTGGTTTGGAGGACATTTTTTTGCTGAAAGCATTACAGTAAGAACCAGTATAACATGAATGGTCAAATTTTGATTTTTGTTTTCAAAATATTTGCTTTGTTATTTTACTTTATATGCGTATAAATTGATGGTAAATAAGGTGTCATAGTTCAGGCCCACAGTAGCTTTCCCCTGCATAATTGCAGGAAGAGGGTGTCGTAACTTGAATCTAGGTCGAAGATAATCTGCTTATACTGATATAATCGTAAAATTATGAAAATTAATATATTCAAAATCTATTTTGTTGAAAAATTGGAAGGCAGACAGTCTCTCCTAGGGTTCTGGTTATAATCCAACCCGCTTGGTGGGGACGGGGCGGGTGAGCAGTTAAAATCAGGAAAAATTACATACGTCCCCACCGGAAACTCGCTGACCACTATTTTTACTCTGCAGCCGACTGAGATAATAGGGGGAGTTTTAACTTTTGGGCCCATTGGGATTGGGGTGGGTCCAGTAGCGTGCGGGGAAACCTGGAAGTATTGGTCGCCCCGCACGCTGTGAAGTTTAACTCCAGAGCGTGCGTGTGACGTCATTGACAGGTTCCCCAACCAGAAGTCAGCCTGATGGACAGGCTTGGCTTCCAGCTGGGCGGGGAATGCTGAAGAAGAGGCCACAGTCCCAGGTAGGTCGAGCCCCGACCCCGAGGGGGAGTCTGATCCGGTGAAGGGAGTACAATTCTGGGGGTTCCGATCCTCGACCCTGGGGTGGGAGATTAAATTGTGGCGGGGGGGGCGGGGGAGGCTCCGATCCCCGGCCCTGGGATTCTGATCCCAGGGGATGGGGGTCCAATCCCTGATCCTGGAGCGGGGGAGGTCCGATCCTTGAGGGGAGTTTGTATGGTGGGGGAGCTTGGGGGGCCAGGGGGAAGCACTCCTGCTCCTCCTAGCTCACAAAGAGTGCACCCCGAGGCTGTCCTCGCCTCGCTGCAGCTGCCGGGAGTCCCGAGGTCCGGGAACCCTAGCCCGGCCACTATTAAACCTGCAAAGCAGGTAAAATCCGAGCCTTCCACCTTCATTATCATATTTAAAGTGCCATTCCCCCCTCCTTGGAGCAGGTTGGCTGCCCAGCCTCCATCCCGCCTGATGCACTATCAATTGCTACAAAAGACTGGAGATTGAGAAAGTAATAAACAGGCTTTTATTACCAAAGAACAGAGCATGCCTCTTGTGGTTGCCTGGTATCCAAAAGGGCTGGAGGCTTCTGAGCAGCGACCTTTATACCCAGCCATGAGGGTGGAGCCAGGGGCGGAGTCAGCTGAGGCATGCACAGACAAGTACAACAATATGCAAGAGTGAACAACAATACTAACAACAGTGGTTTACCACATTCACCCCTTGTTTAGAATTGAGTCCGGCGGGGTGAAGTGCACTAAAAATTCGTGTACTGAAGTCTATCAGGAGGCCTTGTAAGCCGTCCTGAGCGTCGCAGCAGCGGCGGTGATGGTGCAGCATCCAATGGTGAACCCGGTGTCTCGTTCAGAGGAGGTGTAGCAGGTGGCGGACCCTGGGGCTGCTGCATGCCGTCTACAGGGGTCAGAGCATGGGTAATGGGAGGTAGCGATGGTGGTCTCTCAGAGGCACCCGAAGGTGCGAGGTCTCGTGCGGGGACTGTGTCCTGGGGGTAGGCAGGAGTAGCGGTGGGTGGCGAAGAGGGTGTTTCAGGAGCACCTGCAGGTGCGAGGTCTCGAATGGAGACTGTGTCCTCCCGCCCGTCCGGGTACACCACGTAAGCATACTGCGGGTTGGCGTGGAGGAGGCTCACCCTCTCAACCAGGGGGTCCGCCTTATGGGTCCTCACGTGCTTCCGCAGTAGGACGGGACCTGGAGAAGTCAGCCATGTTGGTAGCGAAATCCCCGACGTGGACTTCCTGGGGAAGGAGAACATTCTCTCGTGAGGAGTGGCATTGGTGGGTGTACAGAGCAGCGACCGAATGGAATGGAGCGCCGCAGGGAGGACCTCCTGCCAGCGGGAGGTCGGAAGGCCCTTAGATTTTAAGTTTAAAAGGACTGCCTTCCAGACTGTCGCATTCTCCCTTTCCACCTGGCCGTTACCCCGGGGGTTGTAGCTGGTGGTCCTGCTTGTAGCAATGCCTCTCGCGAGCAGGTACTGCCGAAGTTCGTCGCTCATAAAAGATGAGCCCCTGTCGCTATGGATATAGCTAGGGAAACCGAACAAGGCGAAGAGGTCATTCAGACATTTAATGACCGTGGTACTGGTCATGTCCGAGCAAGGGATGGCAAACGGGAAACGGGAGTACTCATCAATTATATTGAGGAAGTACACATTGCGGTCAGAGGAGGGGAGGGGCCCTTTAAAATCGATGCTCAGCCGCTCGAAGGGGCGCGTGGCTTTGATCAGGCTCGCTCTGTCTGGCCTATAAAAATGCGGCTTGCACTCGGCACAGATCTGGCAGTTCCTGGTCATGGTCCTGACCTCCTCGATGGAGTAGGGCAGGTTACGGGATTTGATAAAATGGAAGAACCTGGTGACCCCCGGGTGGCAGAGGTCATTGTGGAGGGTCTGTAGCCTATCAACCTGCGCGTTGGCGCACGTACCACGTGATAGGGCATCTGGGGGCTCATTGAGTTTCCCGGGCCGGTACAAGATATCGTAATTGTAGGTGGAGAGTTCGATTCTCCACCTTAAGATCTTGTCATTCTTGATTTTGCCCCGCTGCTTATTATGAAACATAAAAGCCACTGAACGCTGGTCAGTGAGCAGGGTAAATCGTTTTCCGGCCAGGTAATGCCGCCAATGTCGCACGGCTTCCACAATGGCCTGGGCCTCCTTTTCGACAGAGGAGTGTCGAATCTCGGGGCCCTGGAGGGTCCTTGAGAAAAAGGCCATGGGTCTCCCCGCCTGGTTAAGGGTTGCAGCTAGGGCAAAGTCGGATGCGTCGCTCTCCACTTGAAAAGGAAGGGACTCATCCACAGCGTGCATTGTGGCCTTCGCAATGTCTCCTTTTATGAGAGTGAAGGCTGCACAGGCCTCTGCTGTCAGGGGGAAGGAGGCGGACTTGATGAGGGGTCGGGCTTTATCCGCATAGTTGGGCACCCACTGAGCATAGTAAGAGAAAAACCCCAGGCATCTCTTCAGTGCTTTCTGGCAGTGGGGGAGGGGGAGCTCCATAAGGGGGCGCATTCTATCGGGGTCTGGGCCGATGACTCCGTTCTCCACTACGCAGCCAAGAATAGCGAGGCGCGTAGTACGAAACATACATTTGTCTTTGTTGTATGTGAGATTCAGCCGCTGGGCCGTCCGGAGGAATTTCTCTAGATTAACGTCGTGGTCCTGCTGGTCGTGGCCGCAGATGGTGACGTTGTCTAGATATGGGAAAGTGGCCTGGAGCGCGTTCTGGTCAACCATCCGGTCCATCTCCCGTTGGAAGACAGAAACTCCGTTGGTGACGCCGAAGGGAACTCTGAGAAAGTGATAGAGCCGACCGTCAGCTTCAAAAGCTGTGTACTGGCGGTCCTCAGCCCTGATGGGGAGCTGGTGGTATGCCGACTTCAGATCAATCGTCGAGAACACCCGGTATTGTGCTATCTGATTGACCATGTCAGATATGCGGGGGAGTGGGTATGCATCTAGTTGGGTGTAGCGATTGATCGTCTGGCTGTAGTCAATAACTAGGCGCTGTTTTTCGCCAGTCTTCACTACCACCACTTGTGCTCGCCATGGGCTGGTGCTACTTTCAATAATCCCTTCCTTCAGGAGTCTCGCTACCTCGGATTTAATGAAGCTCCTATCCCCAACACTGTAACGCCTGCTTTTGGTAGCGATGGGCTTACAGTCGCGGGTGAGGTTAGCGAACAAGGAGGGGGGGGGGACTTTAAGGGTGGAGAGGCTGCAAATGGTGCACGGCGGGCGATTTAAAAGCTGCTGGCTGCAGACTGTGAGTGGGGGGAGGGGTCCGTCATACGCTAATGTGACACTCTTAAGGTGGCACTGAAAATCCAACCCCAGTAGAACGGCAGCGCAGAGATGGGGCAGGACCAGAAGTTTAAAATTTTTGTATTCTGTGCCCCTTACTGAAAGGGTCACTACACAGTAGCCACCGACGTCCGCTGACTGGGCTTTGGAAGCCAAAGAGATCCGATGGCGCGTCGGCAGGACCGGGAGAGAGTAACTGCGCACCGTGTCGGGGTGGATAAAGCTCTCCGTGCTCCCGCTGTCAAAAAGGCAGGTAGTGGCGCGGCCGTTTATCGTAATATCCATCATGGACCTGGACAGTTGATGAGGGAGAGATTGGTCCAGCGTCACGGAGGCCAGCGTATGGTCGAGCGAGTCGATGTGGTCGTCAGATGAGGCGGTGGTTGAGTCCGGCTCCCCCGTGGTTGAAGTCGGAGGCGTCCAAGATGGCGGACAAAATGGCGGCGCCCACGGTCCCGATCCCCACGCGGCTGGGGGAGCCCAAGATGGCGGACAAGATGGCTGCGCCCACGGTTCGCACGCAGCGCTGCTGGCGTTAGCGGTCTTCCCTTTGCAGGCGCTAACGTAGTGACCTTTCTTCCCGCAGCCGGAGCAGGTAGCATTCTTCGCGGGGCAGCGTGCTCTAGGGTGTTTAGCTTGGCCACAAAAATAGCATTTTTGTGCCTTGGACATCGCTGCAGCAGTCGGAGGTGGCGGTCCCATGGCCCAAGATTGCGGCGTCCACGGCGCGGGGCGATGAGGGGAGAAAGCATCCATATTTCTGTGGGCCGCGTCGAGCGAGAGCGCGAGGGACACTGCCTTTGTCAGGTCTATTTCACCCTTCTCCAGCAGCCTCTGCCGGGAGTAGTCGGACCTTAGACCCGCAACGAAAGCGTCTCGTATCAATCCCTCCGCATGTGCCGCGGCCGATACTTCCTTGCAGTCGCAGCCGCGTCCGAGTACCCGCAGTGCCCGTAGGAAGGCTTCCACCGATTCCCCGGGCTGCTGTCTGCGAGATCTTAAAAGGTGCCTGGCATAGACCGTGTTAACCGGGCGTGCATACTGCCCTTTCAGTAGGTCGATAGCCGCCGCGTAGGTCGTCGCATCTTGGATTAAAGTATAGACTTGGTGGCTCACCTTCGAGGCCAGGATTTTCAGTTTATTTTCATCAAGAGTCACGGTCGAGGCTTCCAGATACGCCTCAAAGCAACGCAGCCATTGTGCGAATTTAGTCGACGAACCCGCTTCTTGGGGGTCTAGGTCCAGGCATGTTGGTCTGAGGGCTCGCAGCAGCGCCTGCTGCTCAGCGTTTTGCGCCATCGGTTGATCAGCATCCGCAGCCAACATTTAACTTTGGTAATAAAATTGATGCACTATCAATTGCTACAAAAGACTGGAGATTGAGAAAGTAATAAACAGGCTTTTATTACCAAAGAACAGAGCATGCCTCTTGTGGTTGCCTGGTATCCAAAAGGGCTGGAGGCTTCTGAGCAGCGACCTTTATACCCAGCCATGAGGGTGGAGCCAGGGGCGGAGTCAGCTGAGGCATGCACAGACAAGTACAACAATATGCAAGAGTGAACAACAATACTAACAACAGTGGTTTACCACACCGCCTCCATTAAAACCGGAAGTGGGCAGGTTGGAGGTGGGTTGGGGTCAGGGTTCAGATTTTTAACACTTTAACCGCCCATCCGACCCAAACCTGCCCCTTTTTTGGGGTTAAAACTCTCCCCAGCATGTCTGACGTGTACATTCAATGTCTATCTGGTTAAACTAGAAAAAATATTGTTCGCAATCTCACCTGCCGGAAAGAAGCGGAGCCTCATGAATAAATTCAAATAGGGGCCCAATGATGTCATCTGAACCCTAACGGGATTTTAACTGGCCGTTGTAGTGTCCGTGTGTAGATAAAGACACTGAAGACAGGAGTTGGTTCATAGGTATTTACTAAGCAAGTCTGGGGGGGGTTCTAAAAGATATACACAATACACAGGCTTATATAGCCCAAGTGGCAATTACCGGCATTACGCACACCTGGGGCTCTTAAAGGCACATACACCACAATTCCTCCCCTTCTAGCTAACTAGTACATCATATTTTAAGTAATTATTAATTACATGTTATATGCAAAATAATATACATTGCTGTATTAATTAATTATAAGTTAGTCTCTCAGGAGGCTTCCTGACTCGGTCCGGATAACGCCTCGGGGGTGTAGTAGTTTCTGGGGGTGTAGTAGGTTCTTCTGGCAAGGCTGATTCGGCTTGAAGGCCAGTGTCGGGTTCATCGGGTTCCAGTATCACCGGATCGGAGGTAGATATGGGTATCTCTACTTCATCGTTAGATGTATAGCGTGGTGGTGTAGGTTGTCCCTTTTCGGATGACTTGATGATTTGGTCAGCATGGCGCCTTATTATGCTTTCTCCGATGTCCACGGTATACATCAGTGGCCCTAGTCGTGTGCAGATAGTTCCAGGCTGCCATTTCTCGGTACGGTAGTCCCGGGCCAAAACCGGTTGGCCTATCTGGAAGGCCCTAGTTGGCCTTTCATTCATGCCCTGAAACTGCCGGTTCTCCACGTCCCTTCGGATGTTGGGCTTGACCAAATCCAGCCGGCATCTTAGGTTTCTATTGTAGAACATCATGGCGGGAGTTTGGTTTGTAACCATATGTGTTGCATTCCTATATGCAAATAAGAAGTTATCCACCTTGTGCTGAAGTTTTATGTCTTCATTACCCATGGCCTTTATGGCCTTCTTAAAGGTCTGGACAAACCTTTCAGCCAATCCATTGGTGGCGGGATGGTATGGGGCGGACGTGTAGTGCTTTACCCCATTGTTCTTTAAGAACTTTCTGAATTCTTCGGACACAAATTGCGGTCCATTATCAGAACATATCTGTTCCGGCAGCCCATTCCTGGCAAACATGGTCCTTAATACTGTGATGGTTTTTTCCGTGGTGGTGGAGGACATCTTTATTACCTCCGGCCACTTGGAGTGTGCATCAACTGCGATTAAGAACATTGAGTCCATAAATGGACCAGCAAAGTCGATGTGCACCCTTTGCCAGGGAGATGAGGGCCACTCCCATGGATGTAGAGGGGCCTGTGGCGGAGCATTTTGGACCTTCTGGCATCCTAGGCAGCTCTTGGTCATGTCTTCGATGTCTCCATCGATACCTGGCCACCATACAAACGCCCTAGCTAGGTTCTTCATTTTCACTCCACCCAGATGCCCCTCGTGAAGCTCCTTTAGCACTTTATCCTGGAGTTTGGGTGGAATCACCACTCTGGATCCACACATCAAGGTTCCTCGGCACACTGACAGCTGTTCTCTTCTTTGTGAGAATGCTGGCAACAGTGGTTCGCCATGTGCTGGCCATCCCTTCATTGTTAAATCGTAGACCCGTGAGAGAGTAGGGTCATTTCTGGTCTCCCTTTCAATGGCAGAATTTGTCACTGGTAGACATTCCACTATGGTTGAGTGGAATATCTCTACTGGGTCTACTGTAGGTGCCTCTTCTATCGTTGGCAACAGCAGGCGCGATAAACCGTCAGCATTCCCATGCTGTTTTGACCCTTTGTATTCAATGTTGTATTGGTGTGCCCCTAGAAAAAGGGACCACCTCTGTAGTCTTTGTGCCGTCATAATGGGGACACCTTTCTTAGGGTTGAATATGGAGATGAGGGGTTGATGGTCAGTCAGCAAGGTAAATTTTTGTCCGTGTAGGTAATGGTTGAATTTCTTCACTCCCCATACCAGGCTGAGTGCTTCCCTGTCTATCTGGGAATAGTTACGCTCAGCTGAGTTCAATGAGCGTGACGCAAAAGCTATCGGCCGTTCCGAGCCATCAGGGAATCTATGGGACAATACCGCTCCTATGCCGTAAGGGGATGCATCGCACGCCAGTCTGATTGGTAGTGATGGGTTGTAATGAGCCAAAACTTTCTCGGATGTGATTAAATCTTTACATTTATGGAAGGCACGTTTACAGTCTTCGCTCCATTTCCAAATCACTCCTGTGTGTAGAAGATCATTAAGAGGGTGTAGAATAGTTGATAAGTTCGGTAAAAATTTATGATAGTAATTTATTAATCCCAGGAATGACCTCAATTGTGAAACATTTTCAGGTGCTGGGGCTTTTATAACTGCTTCAATTTTTTCAGGTGACTTATGCAACCCTTCCTTATTAATTATGTGGCCACAATATATCTGATTTTGGAAAAATTTGCACTTGGGGCGATTTGCTCGTAGGCCCCGTTCTTTCAGCCTAGTGAGCACCTGCTCCAAATTGGCAAGGTGCTCGTTGTCGTTTTCTCCTGTTATAAGGATGTCGTCTAGGTAACACTGAGTCCCCGGAATCCCTTGCAGGACTTGCTCCATAGCTCTTTGCCAGATAGCTGGAGCTGATGCTACTCCAAAAACCAGTCGATTGTACTGGTACAGGCCTTTGTGTGTGTTTATTGTGAGATACTTTTTAGAGGTCTCCTCAACCTCCATCTGTAGATATGCCTGTGCCAAGTCAATTTTTGTGAAACGTTTTCCTCCGGATAGTGAGGCGAAAATATCTTCTATCCTCGGAAGAGGATACTGTACCGTGTGAAGGACCGGGTTTACAGTCACCTTAAAGTCCCCACAGATGTGAATTTTTCTCTGTTCCTCAGAGTTATTTTTCAATGCTTTTTTCATGACTGGAACGATGGGTGTTGCCCATTCGCTCCAATCTATTTTGGATAATACGCCTGTCTTTTCCAAATTCTCCAGCTCTGCCTCGACTGCCGGACGTATTGCGTATGGCACTGGTCTTGCCTTAAAAAATTTTGGAATTGCTGCATCTTCCACTTTTATTGAGGCGGTGATGCCTTTCAAGGTTCCTAGTTTCTCTTGAAACACTTCTTTGGCGTTGGCCAAGATGTCTTTTAATCGTTCAGGTATGATGTCATCATTGTTTTTTTCCTTACTGGTCACCGTCAGTGCCTGAATGGAATGCCAGTCTAAACGTATCTTCCTTATCCATTCACGTCCCAACAACGGTGGACCACCATCTTGTAGAATGTATAAATACAACTTTTGTATTTCTTTGCCGTTGTATACCACAGGCACCTTTATTTTTCCTTTGGGGTATACTTTCTGCCCCGTATATGTTTTTAAGATAATGGATGTGTCTTTTAGAGGTATATGCGAAAATAGCCTCTCGTAATCTCGTCGATTTATTACGGTTAGAGCTGATCCTGTATCTAGCTCCATTTTAACTGGGGACCCTGCTATTATGAGGGTAACCCAAATGGTCTGGTAATCTTCATTGGCAATTACATTATGTAATTTGAGAGAGCTTAGTCTCTTGTTCCCGGAGTCGCTATCGCTCTTCTGGTCTTTGGAGCTACTGTCCGTCATCATTTGTACCTTTCTGTGCTTTTCCTTATTGATTCTTTTCCCGTTAGTGGATTTTTTATTTTCAGATCGGCATACACGTGGAATGTGTCCCATCTTTCCGCATCGCCTGCATGCTTTTTCTTTGAACCAACAATCCCTCTGGTCATGGTTGGATCTGCCGCAGCGATAACATCTCTCGAAACCCCGTGTCATTTCATGGGTGCCGAAGTCCTGTGGCCTTTGCTGTATCTTTGCTGCTCCTATTGCACTGAAAGCCTTGTCCAGTGTTAAATCTTTTCCAGAAGATACCTTTTTTTGTGTTTCTACACTTAGGGGATCGCAGATGAATTTGTCTTGCAGAGAATCTGCCAGTCCTGCCTCGAATTGGCAGTGTAGGGTATCAACAATCTCCTCAAAATTCTTGTCCATCAGTTCGGCTGGAGTGATTAAGTTGCGTAACAGCTTGTATGTTTCTGCGCCCATTAGATCCAGAAGCACTGAAGCTTTTTTTTCATCTTCTATTCCATTTGCGGTGCAAAACACCTCCACTCTTTCTACATATGTGGTCCAATCCTCTATCTTGTTATCAAAAACATCAATATTGCCAAAGTTAGGCTCTGTTTCGTTATCAAAAGCATCAATATTGCCAGACTTAGGCATTGCAAAAAAGATATGGCGCTTCCTGCGCTTTCCCGCCGCTGCTACCGACAACAACGCTGTTTTACTGTGGTTTCCGTTTATTCACTGTTGGAGACTCGTTCCCGACGGAGGTCTAAACGCTGACCTGCTTGCCGCGCCGGCCGTCTCCCGAGTGCACCCTCCCAGTCCGTTATTGCTTGCCTCCGATTTCGCTGCCTGTCTCAGCTGTAGAGCCCGCCGCTGGAGCCCCAGCCTGACGCCCAGGAAGGATTAGCGCAGTACCTGCCACCAGCTTGGCCAGCTGGTGAAACCACAGTTTCTATTACTTCCTTGAGTCTTCTGGACGCTGGAGGAATCGATGTCCTTGAGGTGCTGCCGAATTGCAGGTAAGTCCGTTTCCACCTCGTCGCCACTGTAGTGTTCGTGTGTAGATAAAGACACTGAAGACAGGAGTTGGTTCATAGGTATTTACTAAGCAAGTCTGGGGGGGGTTCTAAAAGATATACACAATACACAGGCTTATATAGCCCAAGTGGCAATTACCGGCATTACGCACACCTGGGGCTCTTAAAGGCACATACACCACAGCCGTGTCACCATATATATGAATGACTTGGATGAAGGAATAGAGCGTAGCATCTCCAAGATTGCAGTTGGCACTAAACTAGGAGGCACAGTAAATTGCGTGGAAGGGAGCAGGAAGTTACAAAGGGACATGGACAGTCTAAGTGAGTGGGTAAAACTATGACAGATGGAGTTCAATGTGGGGAAGTGTGAGGTCATCCACTTCGGATCTGAGAAAGACAAATTTATAGACTGCACGCATGTCGCTATCAGGGCGCCAGAAGATGAGTCAGCAGCTTATGTGAATTGAAAGGGATCCCACTCCATCAATGTTCAACTTGTGTATGAACACCACAGAAGGATAATGCAGTGTGTGCCAGTTTTGCTGGCAACTACCACCGTGCTCTTATTCTGTGACACTCATCCATCCCCCCACTTTTCCACGCATCCAGGAATGTTCGAGGATGGCTGCTATGGGGACAAGTGATACCCCTTCCACACCTGGTTGATTTACACCTCTGCACAACTCCACCATGCCTGAGCAACACAGCTGCAAAGAGAGTTAGTGGACCACCAGAACATCATGGAACAGATAAGTGGCATTTTGAAGATCTGAGGACTTCCTACAATATGGCCCAGACAAAGTGGGCCGCATTCTTGTAATTTGCTGCATTCTGCACAAGCTGACAATGCAAAGAGGATTGGAGAAGGCACAGCAACAAGAGGCATCATCAGACAAGGAAGAATTGGATGAGGGCAAGAGAGAACAAGGGAGAAGGAGGGCATGCACTGCAGCTAGTGAGTCCAGGGAGCAATTGATAGAGCAGCACCTAAAAAGTCAGAAAAAGCCCCTCAGCATTAACAGTCCTTGTCACCCCTTCATCACTCGCTTGATTCTGCATGAAAGAACATTGAAAACATCAGACAACCTCTATGTCAATGAAATTCTTGTGAAGGAATAAGCCATATTTTGGAAAGATACACTATAATATGAACAGAATTCTGATATTTATTAATACATGATATACTGGGTTTAAAAATCTAAAGCCTCGGAGACACAGGCTGCAAACAGAAAAATAGGCTTCTGAGATAAAGATCAGTTGTTAACAAAGTTGTAAACATACAAGCTTTGAAATGGGAATTAGTTAAATATACTAAAACAATAACCCTATTGAAATGGCAGTTTGGCGCTTCCGAAAGGTCTGGAGTTTGGAGGGAACACAATGAAATGCCCAGTTTAAAGTGTTAAAGAACTAACATGTGAAACAGAAGCACAAACATTAAAAGAGGCATGTGCTTTTGAAAAGATGACATCAAGTAAAAGAAACACCTGCTGGTCAAATAGTTTTTATGTTAAACTTGGAAGACAGGAAACATAAGATTAAATATGCAACCAATTGAGATAGCTAGAAAACAAGTAAACACTCAGTCAAAGTGTCTTTAATTTATACATAGTAAATATGATACCAACAAAAACACTTTGAAGATATGACATCAATAGATACACCAAGCAATTACATTGTGTTTGTATTAAACTTGGAGCAGTTAGGAGACTCAAAGTCTGTTAAACCAGCTAAAAGTGATATTAGGAATTGAATGGAAAATCTTCGATAAGAATGGCATCAAACAGAAACCATTGCTGTCATATTGTTTTTATGATGGTTTTTGAAACACCTAAAGGTAGAGACATAATTATGCATGCAGCAGTTGAATTGACAGTAAGAATAGAAAGCATTCAACAGAAGGAATGAATAAGACAATTAGCTTACATCAGCAGAGAACTTCAAAGAATAAACCACTGCAAAAAGGGTATAAATGATAGACCTTTTCAAACAGAAAGTTAGAAGTCGCTGAACGGGCCAAGCGTAGCTCAACTTTACAGGCACCATCTGTAAGCTTTTAATTTTGAGTCTCGGGGATGAAATGGTACTATAATTTGATTTTGGTGGATAATCTGGATTTAGCAATAAGTAAGCAATGTAGAAATGTAACAGTTAAGATTTGAAAATAAGGATCTCTGAGAAATAAGAAATGTAAGCTGTTTGTTTTTGAACTTTAATGTTGTGATGGACTCACCAGCTGTTAACTACATGTCGGTTCTTTAATAAATTTAGATATTTTTAGAATTGTCTCACAAAGTATTTCTGTATAAACTCACGAACTCAAATCTCTGTACATTCTTTGGTGAAGAGTTGCAGAGTTCTGGGGGGTATTCCGGACCCTCATAATATCCGGAAGGTTACAGTCTAGTTAAACTTATTAAAAGTGCTATCCGGAGGACGGTAACATCTTCAGTCATTCCTTTCCTTTAGGGAGAGATAGCCTAAACCTTTAGACCCATTTAAGTGTCTTATAGAATTTGGCTATCTCTAACTTTAGTTGAAGGTGAACGTCTGGGGAATACGCCTGATCTGGGGTAGCCCGAACAGGGCTAGGACTAGTAATTATCCCTTCATTCTAATAATGAAGACTAAGGAGCAGGGTGATGACAGCTCTGCCAGTGCCCCTGAAGGTGAATGGCCCTGAATTTTTTTGCCAGCGGATCCTTCCAGGTTGGAACAAGCAACATAGCAAACATCTCCCAGTTTGGCGTCCATCGCTGCATCTACGAGGTCACAGAGGCTCTGTACGCTAGGAGAGGGGGCATCATTGTCTTCTCTCTAAACAGAGAGAAGCAGGAGGAGCGCGCACATGGCTTTTCATGGATATCGGGCTTCCCCATGGTGCAGGGTGCCGTCGACTGCACACACGTGGCTTTGCGGGCGCCGCATATCAATGCTGAGATGTTCCGTAACTGCAAAGGCTACCACTCACTTAATGTGCATTTGGTGTGCGGCAACGCCCAGCACATCATACTGATGAATGCCTGCTATCCTGGCAGCAGTCATGATGTGTCCATTCTGCGCCAGTCCGCTGTGTCAGCAATTTTCCAGCCCCAATGTCAAACCTGAAGGTGGCTACTCAGCGACAAGGGCTATCCACTCTACACCTGTCTGATGACTCCCCTCCGCAACCCCACAACTCATGGCCAGCAATCATATAATGAGAACCATGCTGCCACGAGGAACATCATCGAGCAGACCATCGGGGTGCTGAAGCAACGGTTCAGCTGCCTTGACTGTTCAGGAGGAGCCCTCTGATACTCGGTGGAGCAGGTGTCCCAATTTGTGGTGGTCTGCTGGATCCTCCACAACTTGGCCATCATGACGGCGCAGCCCTCACCACCACGGGTTCCGCGGCAGCGGCGGCATATCTACATTTCAGACGGGCTGTCCAAGAGCACCTCATCAGACTCCTGTTCACCCAAATGAAACCCCAGATCATCACTTTCCCACCTTGCCATTCCTCTGTCATGGAACATCACAGCGTCCTCTTGGCCACAATGCTGAAATGAAAGCAACCACAAAACAAACATTCCAAACCTCATTTATAAATCATTCAATTCAATACTACATCACAAAGTCAACTAATCACCCTTCTGCATTCCCTTAGTGTGTGTCTTTGCCTGTCCTAGTGCTCCTATGAAGTGCTTCCCCAGTGGCTGCAGCATGGCTGGTGGAAGGCTGCTGACTTTCTGTGGCAGCACTGCAGATGGCCTTGCAGGACAACATCGAACAGCTCTGGGCCTAGAAGGCCTGGCTGTTGACTGCACCATCTTGGCATGGGCAGCAGCAGTCTGGGCTGACTGGCTGACAGGCAACAGCAAGAGCACTGGCAGAGTGTCATCCTGAGAGAGGACAGCAGCTCCGTGCTCCATGGAGCCACTGCCACTCCCCTGGGTTGACGCCTCAGCAATCCTCGTAATCTGTTGGAGGACAGATTGCTGGACTGCTGTGGCACCCTGTAAGCCCCTTTCCACACTGGTAAATGCAGCCAAGATGGCAGCAGTCTGAGCTTGTGTGGCAGCAAGCTGAGTTTGCATGACAGAAGTCTGAGCTTCCATTGCAGCACTCAGACTTTACATGGCTTCTGTTGGGTTGCAATGGAAGCTGAGACATCACCCATTAGATCCTGCATCATGGTTAGGCCCAGAAATGCTCTAATGGAGTTTCCCATCACTTCCATCCTCAAAATCATGAGCTCCACGCTCTGTGCAAAGCCCTGTGCAAGGTTGGAGCTGGATTCCTCCATGCTCCTTGGCAGTGGCAACAGGCTCTCTGGCAGGCTTGAGTGTTGGACCCCCTCCATGCTTGGATGTGTGTAAACGACTGTATTCTGCCTATGTATGCTTATGTACACTACATTTTAAAGAATGGGAAATGCATGTGTCATGGAATCATAGATAGGTAATTACAGGGGAAGATTGACTATGGAGGGTCGGGAACTTTGCTCACCTTGAAAGGATGATACTTAAAGCGAGTTTAGTATCAACAGGGGTGAGTGTAGGGTTCTCAAAATTCCCACATTCCCCAAAAGTTATGGATAAAGGGGCCCTGTATGGACAAGCTATTAAAAAGGATACCCAAAGGAAAATGGCTTCTGAAACCTCGTGACAGAAGCCTGCAGGATTTTAAAAAGCAAGGCCCTGCAAAGGCAGGCCCATTCAAATCCTGAAACAAAACCTAACATGCATGGATCTGTGTGAAGGACTTTGTCATTTCTAAAGCCAGACAGCTAGATAAACACAGAATATGCATTCTTCATCTTGAAACAGATCGACTCAGGATAGACCTAATCTTGATGCCATTAACTTTCTGAATAAATAATCGGTAACAGCTCAAAGTAGCTACCAAGCCAGGAAAACCCGATTAAACTTCATAAATGACAAACAGCCAGGATATTGAAGCCATTAAACAAGGAGACAACCGCCCCAAAAACAATTAAAGTGAATGACTGTAATCACTTTAGACGAGCCTGTCAAAATTAAACAAAGAACTGACCTGATTTGGCGCGCAGATAAGGGGTGAAGAACCAGTATAATTGTAGGCCCACCGGTAGCCAAACTCTCGGGCCCCGCTCTCTCAATTCAACACACACAGGACACACGGGGACGTAAGCGGGCAGGCGAGATGAGACGAACGGCAAGGCCGATAAGCAGAGAAGGGCAGTGTAAAGAAGCGTTGGGGACGAGTGGGCACACACCCCGGTAAGCGGACGTTTGATGCATGGGTAGAAGGAGTAGCTGACGACCACGAGCACCACGGTAACAGACCCAAGCTAACACCATAGACCGCCAACCGAACCCCAACCACAAAAAAACCTTCGATGACCAGACCACCACCAGAAGAACAACCATTCTGCGAGGTAAAGTACCCAACAAAGACTTTACTCCCTATCTCTAATGGAGGAAAAGAGGGTACTTTACTCAGATGACTCCACCGCCGCGCCCTGGGACCACGTGACGACAGCAGGCTCCAAAGGACACAAAGAGCGAACCCCAAAACCACAACCGGCTTAATCGACAGGTTTCGAACCGTCAAAAAGGAACCCCATTGGTGAGCATAAATCCCTGGCCCCTCGTAGCTCAATCTAGTTAGGTATTGGGGGTGGGACAAGGGTAGGGGGATTTTAATGTGTTTGTTCCCTCGATGTGCCGTGTGTTCCCCATTCCCAACTAAGTGTAGTTTTATATGTCTGTAATTATCCTAGTAATTTCCAGTGTTGTTATATTGTTGTGCCTTTAATAAAATTGCAGTTTTCTTGTACCAAACCAGTTGTCTACTCTATTTCTGTATCGCCGCCTGTACATAAGTCCGGTGTCTAGAACCCAGGTGTGTGGAGCGATTCGAACCGCTCAGAGACAGTCAGGGGCAGAGCTGACTGGACACACGCCACCCCCTACACCCATCACCCTTCTTTTGTAGGCCGCCCCATTGAAGTCCTCATCTGAGTCCTCTGCAGCAGAACTCATGTGCAACTTCGCCCTCCGGGGAGCTGGCACCTGAGCTACCCTTTCCCCCTGCCCTGGCTGCCGGCCACTCATGCCTGGTGACTCACCACGTGTGGATCCTGCCTCTATACTACCCTCTAAACTCTGTGCAGTGCCAGTTTCTGAGTTGGTGCCTGCGAGTGTGAGATCAATTGACAGTGTCTCTTCTTCTCCATCACTCTCCTCTTGCTCTTCCTGCACTGGCTGGGCAGGTTGGAGTTCTTTGGTATCTGAAAGGAGAAAGGCACAAGGATAGGTTTGCGGTGAGGAGAGGGGGAAAGCAAGATATGCATGCTTACACCATCAGCAGCTTGTAAGTGAGAAGAGATTGTACAATGAGGGGGAAGTAGGATGTGAGAAGGAGGATTAGGTATGAAGATACTATCATCTTCAATGATTTCAGCCTCACTGATCACCACGGCTTCAGTGATGGCCCCTCCAATAATGTCAAGCACCGTCTCCTCCAGCTGGGTCTGGATATGCAGACTTGCCTGTCCCCTGCCGGTTAGCTGCTGCTGTCTGCGGTTGTGAGCCACCTTGTCCTTCAAGAGAAAGGGAAGTGTATCAGTGAGTGTGGTGCAATGTGTTTGGGTGATGTGCCTGTCATGGTTGCATAGCTGGCGGTGTGTGCATGGTGTGAGATGTGTGTGTGAGGCTTGCAGCAGTGGTAAGTGTGTGAGGTTGAGGTGAAGCTATGAATGTGAGGTATGAGTCTTGATGGATAGAGGTTGTTGGTAGGTGAGTGATGGGGGTGTGGTGCAGTGAGCAGTGTGTGAGGTTACTGTTGCAGTTTGTGGGAGATGGCTTTTGAAGATGCATTCACTGACCTTGACCACTCGTGTGCGATCATTGCACTTCTTTCAACTCTGGATCCAGGTCCTGAGGGCAAGACTGTTGGCAGTGACAACTTCAGCTATCTGCTCCCAGTGCCTTCTGACTGTGAGTATGGAGGGCCCCCTAGCCTCCTGCAGGTAGAGGACCTGTCTTCTTGGTTCTACCACCTTCATTAAGGCCTCTAGAGCTGCGTCGGAGAACCTTGGAGTCCTTTTGAGCCATAACTGAGTGGCAGCTTGTAGGATTCGCAAAATTGGATTTCATATTAATAAGGGTTAAATGGCAGAAGAGGCCATGATTTTAAAGACTGTTTTAAAAGAAGCCCAGGAAAAGGGGCATACAAAATGGCCACCATACCATGTGATCAGCTCATTGGGACACTTTAAAATGGTTCCTGCGCAACCTCAGACAGCTATGTGGATTGAACCCACAGTAAGTTCTGGAAGCCGTTTCGGAGAGAACGAAACCAGACCCACAGGCATGCATATGGATTAGATGCAGATCCACTCAAGATCGGCTTGGAGACAGGGGCCATCTAAATGTTGACCCAGACGAAGGAGGACAATATATATTCATGAGGACAACACAAAGGGCTCGGTAACAAGATCAGCAGGACATTAAAAACAATGAAAGCCATTTCCAACCAGAGATGGGCCCGTTACCAGCCGTTTAAGACATTTAAAATATAATAACTGCCCCGCTGTGCTAAAAGCCCGCCAAAGTTAAAACAAAGACTAACCTGATTTTGGGCGGGAAGTGAGGCCTCGGGAAGAAAGGTATATCTGGAGAGACTTTTCGGCAGTTGATACGGCAGTGGGACATGACTCGACACAGCACCAGGGAGCACGGAGCGCAGCACCGCGGACACGCAGCTTGAGGAGGAAGAAAAAGCTTGAAAGAAGACGCTGGAGGAAGCTTGAATCAACAAGCTCGGACAGTCACAAAGAGAGCCGAGAAAAGGACAGTTTAAAATCGGACAGTCGTTGCAGCCCCAGCAGCCTGTCCAGCTTTTGAGCTGGGCAAAGAAGAGCTGGCATGGGGAAAGATCAGCGGACTCTGCTCCACCGTTGGAGAAATCAGAAGGATAATTATGACTGTATAAAGAAAGTCATTTCGGAACCAGCGTCCCGCCCCGGGGAAGACTATCGGGAGATCATCGACCATCCCCGGGCCGTAGCTGAAGGTAGAAGGAGCCACACCAGCCCAAAGCTCCTCTAACCAGGGTCGAGCCAACGATCCTCGACCCCGCCGACATCCAGGCCCGCCGGTGTCCAGTCGCCCCTGACCCCCACCTCAGGAGAGAGGTGTGGTGCAGCTCGCAGGGGCTCCACGATCCACGTGGAAACGAGACACCTGAAAGGACCAAACACAGACTCGTTTTCAAAACCTTGCACTTCCTAGTGGGATTGGTGAGCATGTTTCTGGCCCTTCACAATCAGATCTAGATAGGTTTAATAAGGGGGTGGATTTAAGGGTACAATTAACATGAGTTGTTGTCCCTCGATGTTCCGTGTGTTTCCTTATTTCATGATGATCTTTGTAGAGTATAAGATGCCTGTAGTTGTTTTAGTTAGTATAATGTCATTATGATTTGTTTGTGTTTGTTTTTCCCTCCCATGTACTGTACTTTTATCTGTGTTGCATTTGATTTGATATATTTTTCCATTTGCAATAAAATTTCATTTTGATTCATCAAACTTGGTCTACACGAGTTTTCTCTACATTGCAGTTCCTGCGCCTAATTCCAGAGTATAGAACCTAAGGGGTGAGTGGGTCGAACCACTCAAAGTTTTACTGTGCAAGAGAGAGAGGCCTCTGGAGAGAGAAACCTCTGGGAAACCTCTCGAGGAAGGAAAACCCCTTACAGAAAATGGCGACCGCGGCAGGACTCTGGCGGCAGGATTGCAATGTAGTAGATCCAAGTTTGAATGGCCGAAATGCAATGGATGAGAGAATAGCGGATTATGACTTTGGCAAGGTAAATCTCACTAAACAGTGGATTTCCGATCTCTTGCTGGATGGGCGTCCGGTGGACGTAGCCATCAGGTGGACAGAGAGCAAAGAGCATAAGAAGTCAGCGGAAAAGGCAGTGTGGCTGATGTGTTACAAGAAGTAGGTCCAGATCTTGGACCGAGTCGTTGCAGCACAGGCAGCCAAGATCACGACCCAGGCAGCAGAGATAGAGGAAAAGGCCATGGGTGGGGAAAAACTCATCACAGCGCTTCACGCGCTGAATCAGGAACGCCAAGTGGTAGCTAGTCAACGTCAGGCTAGGATAGAGTTCCTGGAGTGCCAGGTTACTGAAGCAAAGATTAATGAAACGAGGATACGGGAGAGAAACGCCCGCCTCGCACAACAGCTAAGAGCGCAGGAGGAGAGAGTAGTGGAGGTTAAGGCAGCTTACAAGCTGGCCCTCGAGCACGGGTTTGAGAGCACAGACCACGGCCCCTGCCAAAAGACCATAGAGGACCTAAGAGCGGCCCTGGTTAAGGCAAGAAGCATGGTGTGTCTCGTCAGCCCGAAAGCCAGTCACATGGACTTTTTGAAGGAATCAAAACAGCCGATTCCAGCTGAGGTAATTGTGGTACCAGCCACCGAGCCCTCAGCACCGCCGAGCTATAGTGAGACTTGGTCGAAAAAGGAGGGGGTAGCGAAAGAGGAGGTAGCCGAGGTGGAGTGTGTGGAAGAACCACTGGTAGCAAAGACGGGACCGGCACCGATGTGTCCTGCTTGGCATCAGAGATTCGGTCCCAACGCTGCCGATGGCAGTGTCGGATCCCACCAGAACCAGCTCGTGGTGCCCTACGCTGGCCCGCAATTAAGGTCCATGGTGAGCCACCTCACGCGACTCACAGTAAAGGGAGATCCCTCGATTCATTTCAGAGAGATAGAGGAAACAGCAGCCATTAACGACTGCAATGAACAGGAACAGGTCAAACTGTTGCTTTTCTCCCTGGATTCCACAATCCTTCAGTGCCTCTCAGAGGATGGCAAGAGGGGACGGAAAGGGTATACGGATCTCAGGGAGGAAGTTTTAGAGGTAATGGGAGTGGACGATGGTAGTCCGTTCGACCGCGTAGAAGGAACCGTGTAGCTATCTGGAGAACCCCCACGGGTTTTCGCAGAAAGGCTGTGGCCAGTATATCGACGCAGCTGTCCGGGTATGCCTGAACGGGCTCAAATGAGCGACGAACAGCGGGTTCATTGGCTCCGTTGCTTGGTTACCAACAGCTTGCCAGAGATACGGGCCCCAGCCAGATCATGGTTTGATCCCCAAGGTCCCGGTGTCACGGAAGAGACGGTACTCCGTCAGCTTAATGTGGCATACAAGAATTGTAGAAGTGAGGAAACACCTCCCCAGAAAGGAAAGGTGCATGAGGCAAAACCTGCAGCCCCAAGCAAGCAGGAGTGGCGTCAGGAGGGGAATCGCCCTGTCCAAGCCAAGCTCAATTGCTACGGGTGTGGGAAGGATGGACATTGGCGCAAGGACTGTAGAAATCCGTGGAAGAACAATAAAGGGAGATTTCCCACAGCCCAAGCCCAAGCCCAGACCGCTGCCCCAGCACCAACCCAAACCCAAGCCGTAGCTCTTGCCCCAGCACAAGGAGCTGGTGCGGTTATGAATCCCGCTGCGATTGAGTCAATCATAGAGACAATGCGGTCTCTGATGATTTCGCAGGGGAAGATAGCCGTCACCACTGGTCTTGTCGTTCCCGAAACCCCGACTCCTGTGCCCAATTGACTAGAGCCAGCGCAGCCTGTCTGTTAAGTCTGTGTGTTCTAGTTATTGTTAATAAGAATCACTGCACACAGACCACAAGAGTAAATTCAACAGGTCTTTACTAGTCGGAGGTCAGGCTGAACTGCCCAATAAATCATTACACAGCACTTATATACCGGTGTGGTCACCACTGGTATTACAGTATACAGCAGCCAAGATAAAGTAGTGCATCTCTTAAAATAGTTCTCTTAAAGGTGGAACAGTTACATACACCACAATCCTCCCTTTTTAGCTTAACAGTATATATTCCCCATTAAACATAACATAATAACATATATACACAACTTCATGTAAAAACAGTTCACAGATTCAGTCTCTGAGGAGGCCTCCTGATCCGAGACGGATAACGCCTTTCAGGGGTCTCTGGTTCTCGTTGCTGGGGTGACTCATCTAGTTGATCCCCTATGGATAGGACATCATCATCAGGTATATTCACTTCTGAGGTAGATGCTTCAGGTTCACTAACTTCCTCCACGGTTGTCTCTGTCGTAACCATGGGCTCGACCCTTGTTCTCGATCCCACCAGTTGGTCAGCATGACGTCGCATTACATTTTCACCAACATCTACCGTGTACACCAGGGGTCCTTGTCTGGCCCGAATTGTTCCAGATTGCCATTTCTCGTTTTTATAGTCCCTGGCTAACACCGGTTGTCCTATTTCAAAACTCCGAGTGGGCTTGTTATTGATATGCTGGAACTGTTTGTTTTCGACTTCCCTCCGCACATTTGGTTTTAACAAGTCCAACCTGGACCGCAGCCTCCTGTTATAGAACATCATGGCAGGACTTTGGTTTGTTGCTGCATGGGTGGCGTTTCGATATGCCAGTAGGAAATTGTCCACCTTGTGTTGCAGTGGAATCTGATCTTCGCTCATGGCCTTTATTGCCTTTTTGAACATCTGTACAAACCTCTCGGCCAGCCCATTCGTAGCTGGATGATATGGGGCAGAGGTATAATGTTTCACCCCATTCTTCTTCAGGAATTTCTGGAATTCCTCTGACACGAACTGTGGTCCGTTGTCTGAACATATTTGCTCTGGCAATCCATTTCTTGCAAATATCGTTCTTAGCACCGCGATCGTCTTCTCCGAGGTAGTGGTAGTCATTTTAATCACTTCTGGCCATTTAGAATGTGCGTCCACCGCAATTAAAAACATGGAATCCATGAATGGACCAGCAAAGTCAATATGTACACGTTGCCATGGGGTTGAAGGCCATTCCCATGGATGCAGCGGTGCAATTGGAGGTGCATTTTGGACTTTTTGGCACCCTGAGCAGCTTTTCGTCAGATCCTCTATCTGTTGGTCGATACCCGGCCACCACACATAAGCCCTAGCAAGGCTTTTCATCTTGACTCCCCCCAGATGACCTTCATGTAGTTCTTTTAGAACTCTCTCTCTTAACTTAGGAGGGATAATCACCCTTGTTCCATACATCAATGTTCCCTGACAGATGGACAGCTGTTCTCGTCTTGCTGAGAATGCCGGTAACAGTGGATCACCATGGGCTGGCCATCACTTTACTGTCAATTCGTAGACCCGGGACAGTGTCGGGTCATTCCTAGTCTCCCTTTCAATATTTGCATTGGTGACAGGTAAACATTCGATGATGGTCGAGTGAAATAACTCCACCGGGTCAACCGTCGGTGCCTCCTCCTCAGTAGGTAGTGGCGGGCGCGACAGCCCATCAGCATTACCATGCTGCTTTGTACCTTTGAATTCTATCTGATATTGATGTGTCCCTAGGAAAAGGGACCATCTCTGGAGCCTCTGTGCTGTCATCACCGAAACACCCTTCTTAGGGTTAAAAATGGATACCAACGGCTGGTGGTCTGTCAGCAGTGTAAACTTCTGACCCTGCAGGTAATGATTAAACTTCTTTACTCCCCACACAAGGCTGAGAGCCTCCCTATCTATCTGAGCATAGTTGCGCTCAGCGGAGGTCAATGATCTGGATGCAAATGCGACTGGCCTTTCCAAGCCATTTGGCAACTTGTGTGAGAGTACTGCTCCAATACCATAAGGAGAAGCATCACAAGCTAAACGAATAGGTAGCGTTGGGTTGAAGTGAGCCAACACTTCCTCTGAGGTGATCAATGCCTTGCTTTTGCGAAAGGCCTTCTTACAGTCCTCGCTCCACTTCCATGGTACTTCTTTCTGCAAAAGAGCGTTCAGCGGGTGCAGCACCGTGGATAGATTTGGCAGAAACTTATGGTAATAGTTAATCAACCCTAGGAACGACCTCAACTGGGATACATTTTCCGGAGCGGGAGCCTTCACAACAGCTTCGATCTTGTCAGGTGACTTGTGCAGCCCCTCCTGGTCAATGACATGACCACAGTACGAGATCCGTTTCTGAAAGAACTCACATTTCTGGCGATTAACTCGAAGTCCATATTCCTTCAATCTGGTGAGCACCAGTTTCAAATTTGCAAGGTGTTCCTCATCGTCATCTCCTGTAATCAGGATATCGTCCAAGTAACATTGAGTGCTTGGAATTCCCTGTAATACCTGCTCCATGGCCCTTTGCCAAATTGCTGGAGCCGAAGCCACTCCAAAAACCAGTCTATTATATCGATACAAGCCTCTGTGCGTGTTGATTGTGAGATACTGGCGCGACTCTTCCTCAACTTCCATCTGTAAGTACGCTTGCGCCAGGTCTATCTTGGTGAAGTGTTTCCTGCCAGACAATGAAGCAAAGATATCCTCAATCTGTGGAAGCGGATATTGCACCGTGTGAAGCACCGGATTAACTGTGATCTTGAAGTCTCCACAGATGTGGACCTTCCCCGGTTCCCCTGGCTTGTTACTCGATGAACGCTTCATGACGGGAACAATGGGCGTGGCCCACTCACTCCAGTCCACCTTAGACAGTACTCCTGAACGTTCTAGCCCTTCCAGCTCAGCTTCCACAGCAGGTCGTATCGCATAAGGTACTGGTCTGGCTTTGAAAAATTTTGGGTTTGCATGTTCTGCAATTTTGATTTTTGCCGTAATTCCTCTCAGTGTTCCCAGTCCCTGTTGGAACACCTCTTTAGCCTCATCCAATATTCTGGACAATCGTTCAGGTTTGACATCTTTTTTTCCGGAATCTACCGTTATTGCTTTTAGGGAGTGCCAGTCCATATTTATTTTCCTGATCCACTCCCGTCCCAGAAGTGGTGGACCTCCCTCAGGTAGTACATATAAGTCCATTCCTTGGTGTTCTTTGCCCTTGTGTACCACCTTGACTTTTATCTTTCCGATGGGGTATACTCTTTGCCCCGTGTATGTCTGCAATACTATCTCCGTATCCCGTAGGGGAATATGTGTGAATAACCTTTTGTAATCTTGCTTATTCATGACCGTCAACGCCGATCCGGTGTCCAATTCCATCTTCACTTGGACTCCTGCTATCTGAAGTGTGACCCAGATAGTTTGTAGGTCAGCTTCCTTACTCACATTGTGAATTCTCAGACTACCCAGTTCCTTGCTGTTGGAGTCTGAATCCGAATTCTGTTCATCCGAACTCTTCTCAGCCACCTTATGTACCTTTCTGCACTTTTCCTGCGGTGACTTTTTGTTGCTGGTCTTCTTTCCTGACCGGCATACTTTAGCTATGTGACCAAGCTTGCCACATTTTCTACATTCCTGATTTTTAAACCAGCATTGGTTCTGATCGTGTGTTGTCTTTCCACAACGATAACATTTCATTGTACCCAAAGCCATTTGATCTACGCTGAGTACCGCTGCCTTCAGCTGCATTTCCGCAGTGCCTCTCGCTGCGGCTTCGTGCGATGCTGCAATAGTGACAGCCTTATCAAGTGTAAGATCATTCTCTTCAAGCAGCCGCTTTTGTATTCCTTCTTTCGACAATCCACACACGAATTTGTCTCTCAGTGCCTCTGTCAGTCTTTCCCCAAACTGACAGTATTTCGCTAGCTTACGCAGTTCAATTAAATACTCCGCGTTGCTTTCCTCTTTCAGTTGCGTTCTCGCATAAAATTTAAATCGTTCCGCTAACATCAGCGGTGTGGGGTTCAAATGATTTCTCAGGACAGCAACAATGTTAGCGAAAGCCTGATCCACCGGTTTAGCTGGTGATAGAAGATGCTTCAATAGCCCGTATGTCTTCGCACCCATTGAGTTTAGTAAGGTTAGTGCTTTATCTTCATCTGATATTTTATTTGCCTTACAATAAATCTCTATGCGTTCTACATACGTGGCCCAATCTTCAACATCGGGATCGAAATCGTTGACGTTCCCACGCGTAGGCATCCTCGCAATCTTCTTGAGAAACAAAAAGAAATGTTTCTTTTATTTTTTTTTTTCAAAATGGCGGTTTCTCGCGCTTGTCTTCTTCCCCCGCCTACGAAAATGGCGGCTTCCCGCGTTTGCCTTTCTCCCCCGCTGGCTGTAATGGCGATTGCCGTATTGCTGCGTTCGCCCTCCCCAGCGGTTCTCAAATCGTGCCTCCCAGCCCCTCTTGCAGTCCGGTCCTTTCCCCCGGCTGCGGCTGAGTTCTCCGCGTTTTTTTTAAATTTTATCCCGCGCCTCGCGGTCTCGGTAGCTGCCCGGCCTTTTTCCCCGGTCGCGGTCGAGCTCTCTCTCAACGCTGTTGCGTCTCCCAGCCCGCTTGCAGCCCGGTCTTTTACACCGGCTGCGTTTGCATTCACCGCGGCTCCCGTGCCTTACGCTGCCCCAGTCTCAGCGCCTCTGGCCCCGACTTCTGTCCGGCTCTTTTCCCCGGCCGTGGTCGAGTTCTCCGCCCTTATATCCTCCGTTTTTCCCTCCCCTACTTCACAGCCAATGTGGCCGACTTGCTGCTCGTCGTTGATCGGCTTACCCACCACCGTGATAGAAGGGATGATCACTGCCTGTTGCTGATGGAAGGCTTCGTGTCAGGATTCTTCCTTGCTCTTCAGACCCGAGTCTTTTCTCAGCAGGATGATGAGGGCGGATGCCTCTTCTCGACGCCCGTTAAACTGCCTTGGATGTATCTCTGCCGCAGGGTAAGATCGTACTCGTCGCCACTGTTAAGTCTGTGTGTTCTAGTTATTGTTAATAAGAATCACTGCACACAGACCACAAGAGTAAATTCAACAGGTCTTTACTAGTCGGAGGTCAGGCTGAACTGCCCAATAAATCATTACACAGCACTTATATACCGGTGTGGTCACCACCGGTATTACAACATACAGCAGCCAAGATAAAGTAGTGCATCTCTTAAAATAGTTCTCTTAAAGGTGGAACGGCTACATACACCACACTGTCGACCTGTGTCCTCTAGAAAGACATGCACAGGAAGAGACCTCCTGTAAAATGGAGGATTACCTGCGGTGCCAGGTTGCGGAGGCTAAGTTTGTTGAGCAGGTTTTAAGGGAGGAGAACGCTAGGTTAACAGCGAGGGCTGGCAGTTTAGAGGGTCAGCTAAGGGCTTGTAAATGGTTTCACATCAATCAGTGCAAACTGTTTAAACCGGGTGCAAGAGCATCAGCAACCGAAGCCAGGTCTGAGGATAAAGATCCTCAGCCTGAGGCGCGCGATGAGTCACAGACCACACAAGCTGGCATTGTAGCCTGCTTGGAAGGAGAAGAGGTCCCGGGACGCCCACCTGAGGGGAGCCTTCTCCGATGGCCTGGGACTCGGACAAGGAGGGACCCGAACAGCAAGGCCCCGCCCTCGACACGATTATGGAGGAGGAGGAGTCGGAGGACGGAGGTCCCGCCCTCAACTCGAGCGTGGGGGAGGTAGAAATTGGGGGCAGAGTTCCTCCACCTGTAGGGACAGGTGGGGAGGAGCCGTCTGCCACAGACCCAATTCCCGAAGGGGCGGAGCCTGAGGGGAGGGAGCCGAAGCCCACAGTCGTGGAAGAGCCACGGGCTGTGAGAGCTGAAGTCACACCCGAAGGTCCACTCGCCAAGGGAGCCTGCCCGAATCCCAAAGGGGCGGAGCCTGAAGGAAGGGAGCCGAAGCCTACAGTCGTGGAAGAGCCACGGGCTGTGAGAGCTAAGGTCCCACCCGAAGGTCCACTCGCTAAGGGAGCCACGCCCAAAGTACCTTCTCGCAGGTCGACCCGAACGCCTCAGCCTGTAAAGTCTTGGCCCGATTCCCCCACTCCCAGTAAACGCCGACTTCAGAAATCCATGAAAAAACACAGTCCCCGTTTAGCAGCAAAAGGCTGCGGGGAACCAGAACCACAGGTTACTGCAGCCCCGGCACAGGGAGCGGCGAGCTGCAGTCCAGAGCCACAGGTCACTGCAGCCCCGCCACAGGGAGCGGCAAGCTGCAGTCCAGAGCCACAGGTCACTGCAGCCCCGCCACAGGGAGCGGCAAGCTGCAGTCCGATCAGGGATTAGGCAAGCCGCCCGGGGACGGGCGGCGCTGTACATAAGTTTAGTTTAAGTTTAAGTTTAAGGTGTGTAAATATAAAATGATTAGAATTTTAAGTAGTTTTAAATCTGCCCAGTGTGTGTGTGTTGTTTTGGATCGAGTTCGAAAGATCCAATCATGCCGTCACCTAAGCCAGAATCTCTCGGGAGCCTGGCTATATTTGTTTGGCTTGTTACAGACGCCGGTAAAGATGAGAGGGATCCTCGTCGCGATCGTGATGGTTGGATGGAGCTGGGCCTATCGGGGCCGCACCAAGGACTCCACCATCTACGGGTGCTCTGGAAATAGAGGCCCCGTCGCAACTGACGGAACCGGCTCACGGGACGCTGAAGAGACTGCGGTCTACTTCCATGAAGGGAGATGGCCAGGCTGGCTGGGGTCGAACTCTTCTGAATACTTCAGCCAGACGGGGTTTGCATACAGAGAAACGTCTCTGATGTGCCCCAGGGTGCGGATCATTGCACCCAGGATCAGCGTCACCGTGGGCAAGAAAATTAGCCTTGTTTGCAACGGAAATGTACCTTTGGACCGCTGGTGGTGGCTGCGCAAGTTGAGCAGCACCATGAAGAACTCAACTGTGGACTGGGAAAGATTGGGTAACAACACCCATCGGACAATAACGGGAACTCACGGGGGGTTGAGTGTCTGTTGGGACAAATGGTGGGAGCCAGATGAGGGGGTCTACATCTGTATGTGGGGTTCAGAAAGCGCTTGCCCCACAGGCGTCTCCATCTTTTTCCAAAGACAGTGGCAGGATGCTGGACATGGAATGAGGTGGGACGTCAGCTCACGGGCGTGCGGAGTCCCATACTCACAGATCCCAGTAAACGCCACTGAGCTCATCACCCGATCCCGCAAGCCCCTGCCCACAGTTCCAGTAGCTAAAGCCCTCAAAGAAGGGTGCCCCACCACGACAAAGGGACCTGGGAACGGATTGGTATTGGTACCCACAGGTCAGGTACTGTACCAAGGGGTCCACTACGCGGTGGCTTCGGTGATTTTAAATCTCACCGAGGTAAGATTGCCAGCATGGTGCCCCAAGGAAACGGAGCAATTATACCAGGTCCTGTTAACAAACATGTTTAAACAGTTTTACGAATTCGACTTTGCCGATGTCGACAGAGCCGAATTGTACACCACACCACATGAGGTCTTGGACAGAATAGGAAGACAAAGAAGGGGTGCAATAAATGATATTTTCACAGCTTTTAATACAGGAACTTCCATCATCAACACACTGGATGACGTGGAGCTGCAAACCCAGATTAATGGTTTGAAAACACAGCTAAGAAAGATACTGATTGATGAGAATAAGGTAGTGGGTTCTGAGTTACACGAGGACCAGCCCATGACACTATACTTAAAAGAGATAATAGCGGAGCTGGAGAAACACGCCAGAACGGTAAATGCTCTCATCAGGGAGGATCGGAATGCGTCCGATCAGGTTGCGCAGAACGAAGCTTGTGTGCTATACAGGGCGTGGTTACTGGGCGAGGGCCGCAGTAACCTGGAGGATTTAAAGCAAGGCTTAGTCCCCTCCTGGATTAGCAACAAGCACTTCGCAGCCCTCCACCCTTTTGAGAGTACATTGAGCCCGTGCCAGCTCAGACTAGCTTCAGAGGCTTACCCAGTCCCAGTGGACTGTGGACGGTCTAATCACACCATTATGGGTATAGTGGTAAGAATGCCGGTGATGGGAAAGACAGCAAAACCCGCCCCGGTATACAGGGTGGAAAACATTGGAGTCATTCAGGGGGGTGCGCACATTCGCTACACGGGGGTCCCACCTTACGTCATTCGATGGGAGCATGCAATGACGGGTACCGACCTCTCGGGGTGCCGGAGCCGGGGAGCACACATCATCCTGTGTCCCCAGCACTTGAATGCCCATTCAAAACCACAGTGCGGGTTCAGAACTGCTGGCGCGAAGCCTATAAATTGCACCATGGAGGCAACGGCACAAGGCCATGTGCCCCCGCAGGTGGCATATATAGGAGGTGGGACATACTGTGTCACCACTGCAGCGCCCCACTACCAGCATGGACAGCACGGTTGGTGTCCGGTGAGTGACAGCAGCTTCTGTTTCAAGCCCAGGGCAGAAGTTCAAGTGGCCCAAGAGCGAATTGTCCACATCCCTGAACCTTCCACTGTTCACCTCACTGTGAAAGAGAATTTCACTGATTTGCAGCGATTCATTGCACATTTTGGATATATCATTCCC
Organism: Somniosus microcephalus; assembly: GCF_052327205.1. Classification (NCBI taxonomy): domain Eukaryota; kingdom Metazoa; phylum Chordata; class Chondrichthyes; order Squaliformes; family Somniosidae; genus Somniosus; species Somniosus microcephalus. The sequence goes on along the minus strand of NC_140989.1, from coordinate 77,443,244 downwards.
CCTCTCCCTGAACACCTCACCAAGATATTAAAAGCCATTGTTGTTTCACAGAAACACTTCTACACACTGGAGCAGAAGACTCTAGAGATAGGGGCAGACATATTGGACATAGTGACCCCACCGTGGTGGGACCTGTTCACGAATATAGAAGTCCCTTCCTGGATTAGGATAGCCTCCCACATTCTTGTAGTGTGCCAGGTTGTCATTGTAGTGTATTTGTTGTTTGTACACTGTTAAAAGGTCAAACATTCGCAAAAGTACCAGAATAGAGGGGAATGGAGGGAGCATTATATGCGGGTAGAAGAAGAGACACCCGTTTAGATTGATGATGCTTTGTATAAAGTTAAAGTTTCCCCTCCCTCCTCTGTATTATTTTTTGATGTGTATTCATGTTTTTTGGGATTTTGTAGGTATTTTATTTTATTATTGAAGTTTAATTAGATGTGATGTCATTATTAGAAGGTAATGTGTATATACTAGGTGATGTAGGGGTATAAGGAGCCCCTCCACACCTGGAAGTAAGTTATAAGATTTTTAGCTCCAAGGTATTGCCATCTATAGATGCTTAATGTACACTAGATTTTTCTGAAATGGGAAATGCATGTGTCGTGGGGTCATAGATAGGTAAATACTGGGGATGGTTAGATTGTGGAAGGAGAGAAAATTTTGCTCACCCAGAATTATGATACTCCAAGCAAGTTACAGTATCATCAGGGGGGAGAGTAGGATTCGCAAAATTGGATTTCATATTAATAAGGGTTAAATGGCAGAAGAGGCCGTGATTTTAAAGACTGTTTTAAAAGAAGCCCAGAAAAAGGGGTATACAAAATGGCCGCCATACCATGTGATCAGCTCATTGGGACACTTTAAAATGGTTCCTGCGCAACCTCAGACAGCTATGTGGATTGAACCCACAGTAAGTCCTGGAAGCCGTTTCGGAGAGAACGAAACCAGACCCACAGGCATGCATATGGATTAGATGCAGATCCACTCAAGATCGGCTTGGAGACAGAGGCCATCTAAATGTTGACCCAGACGTAGGAGGACAATATATATTCATGAGGACAACACCAAGGGCTCGGTAACAAGATCAGCAGGACATTAAAAACAATGAATGCCATTTCCAACCAGAGATGGGCCCGTTACCAGCCGTTTAAGACATTTAAAATATAATAACTGCCCCGCTGTGCTAAAAGCCCGCCAAAGTTAAAACAAAGACTAACCTGATTTTGGGTGGGAAGTGAGGCCTCGGGAAGAAAGGTATATCTGGAGAGACTTTTCGGCAGTTGATACGGCAGTGGGACACGACTCGACACAGCACCAGGGAGCACGGAGCGCAGCACCCCGGACACGCAGCTTGAGGAGGAAGAAACAGCTTGGAAGAAGACGCTGGAGGAAGCTTGAATCAACAAGCTCGGACAGTCAAAAAGAGAGCCGAGAAAAGGACAGTTTAAAATCGGACAATCGTTGCAGCCCCAGCAGCCTGTCCAGCTTTTGAGCTGGGCAAAGAGGAGCTGGCGTGGGGAAAGATCAGCGGACTCTGCTCCACCGTTGGAGAAATCAGAAGGATAATTATGACTGTATAAAGAAAGTCATTTCGGAACCAGCGTCCCACCCCGGGGAAGACTATCGGGAGATCATCGACCATCCCCGGGCCATAGCTGAAGGTAGAAGGAGCCACACCAGCCCAAAGCTCCTCTAACCAGGGTCGAGCCGACGATCCTCGACCCCGCCGACATCCAGGCCCGCCGGTGTCCAGTCGCCCCCGACCCCCACCTCAGGGGAGAGGTGTGGTGCAGCTCGCAGGGGCTCCACGATCCACGTGGAGACGAGACACCTGAAAGGACCAAACACAGACTCGTTTTCAAAACCTTGCACTTCCTAGTGGGATTGGTGAACATGTTTCTGGCCCTTCACAATCAGATCTAGATGGGTTTAATAAGGGGGTGGATTTAAGGGTGCAATTAACATGAGTTGTTGTCCCTCGATGTTCCGTGTGTTTCCTTATTTCATGATGATCTTTGTAGAGTATAAGATGCCTGTAGTTGTTTTAGTTAGTATAATGTCGTTATGATTTATTTGTGTTTGTTTTTGCCTCCCATGTACTGTACTCTTATCTGTGTTGCATTTGATTTGATATATTTTTCCATTTGCAATAAAATTTCATTTTGATTCATCAAACTTGGTCTACACGAGTTTTCTCTACATTGTAGTTCCTGCACCTAAGTCCAGAGTATAGAACCTAAGGGGTGAGTGGGTTGAGCCACTCAAAGTTTTACTGTGCAAGAGAGAGAGGCCTCTGGAGAGAGAAACCTCTGGGAAACCTCTCGAGGAAGGAAAACCCCTTACAAGCTGCCTTGACAACCAGCTCCACCAGCTGCTGAATGCAGAATGCACCTCCCCTTTAAGAGGTGCAGACTGCCTTTCAAAGAAGAGGCTAGTTTTAAATAGAGCCAGCCTCGCACGAACTTCGCCCCCCTGGGAAGCACTCAGCAGTGTATCGCGATCCCTGCGCCTGTTTTCGGGCCTAATCAAATTATTAGCCCTATGATTTTAATTCCAAACACAATGTTGAAGTGAATACTTTGTCACCTAATCATCAATCCGTAGTGTTTTTCTTAAAAGAAGGTTTACTAACTCTACTGCTCCTACAAGATGCTCCCCCAGTGACTTCAGCAGAGCTGGACGAAGGCTGCTGCACATGTGGGAACTCTTGAGATGCTTGTGGCCGGTGATTTCTGGGGTGCTCGAGCCTTTGAGGGCCCAACTGCAGACTGCTGACTTTGGTTGCAGTCTGGCTCAGCTGGCTTTCTGGCATCGTAAAGGGTTGGTGGGGCTCTTTATCCTTAGTTGCAACCCACCTAAGTGCTCTGAAGATAACAACTGTGAGGAATGCAATGGGAAACCTTCCTTACTCTTCCTTACTAAGTGGCTCAAGAACCTCATGTGTCAGACGTGAGTTAAGACCTGAACAAAACAAACAGACTCCATATTTACTTTTCTTGGTGATGCTTTACAGCACATGGTCAACATGGAGTACAAATTTTGCTGTAATATCTGTAGCGTGTTTAAGATTGTGTTTATATCATTTAGTGTTAATTGTATTCAGGTGGTGTATATCAATTGGTTGTTAATTGTATTCAGGTGGTGAATATTAATTGGGGACTCTCTTGTGTTCATATATATGGGAGCAGGTTTGGACAGAGGGGGGTAAGCTTATCTTGGGGGTGGGGTATATAATGTGTGTCTCTAAATAAAGGCTCATAACTGACTGAAGAATAGGCTTTAGTATTCTATCCTTCACCACCTGGCTATCTGACTTTTAGATGGTAGTTGAGAATGGTTGCCTAAAGGTGGAGATTGGAAACTGTGATTTATTTTTTGATGCAAATCTTTAATTACCCTCTGATGTTCTCCGAGTTTGAGCCGTATGGCCAGTGGAAGAATGAGGTTGATATATGAACACTGGTTACTACTCTACCAATAAGAAAATGAGGCATAGCCTTGGTGTTGTCGCTTCCTGAACGAAGTAAAATCACAAGTAAGGTATTTTCTGAGATGGATGCAACTCAGTTGGATAATGATGAAGGCTTTGACTCTCTAATAGAATTCCTGGATAAAATCTACAAGGAAGATGACCTGTTAAATGTCTACGAAGTTTGGTCAAAATTTGATAGCTTTCAGAAAACACACGGTCATTCAATGAAAGAGTATACCATGGACTTTAATAAATTGTACAAAATGTTGACAAAGTTTAATTTGGGAATCCCTGGATTTGTCCTATCATTTAAATTACTAGATTGTGCTAAGGTGTCTCATATGGACAGGCAACTGGTCCTAACTGGAGTCAAGTTCTCTGAAAAGGAGACTGTTGGATCAGATGTCTGCTGCCTTAAAAACATTCCTGGGGAAACAGTCATTCCCTTCAGCCTTCATGGAACAAACAAGGCATTCCGCTGTGATACAGAATAGAAGATTCAGTGGTTCCCAGGTTTTGAAATATTCCAGATACCGGATGCAGGCGTCAATGAAACAGAAGGATTAAAGACAGACAGGATGATGATGAAAGCACATACAGCAAATACGGTTATATCGACAGAAGACGAAATTGGGACAGTAATAATGGGCGAATGCTTTAGATGTGACTCTTAAGTATCATTATGCGGCAAATTTCCCAGAGCGAAGACACGGACTTTGAAATGACACATCAAGAAAGTAGTTCTGAGGAAGAGGATGAAGATAATGATGAATATGAACAGATTATACTGGTCATAAGGAGTATAATTGTGCGGTATTAGATAGTGCATGTACTTCAACGGTATATGGGGTAGCTTGGTTAAAATGTTATCTTGATTCACTAAGTAGTGATGATCGATGCAAAGTTAGGGAATATAAAAATACTACATGCTTTATGTTTGGCCATGACAACACTTTTGAGGTCCTCCAAGAGAGTGGTAATTCCATGTAAGATAGCTGAAGTAAGCCATTTTATGAGAACGGATGTAGTCTCGAGTGAGATACCTATGCTTTTGAGTAAACCTTCCATGAAAAAGGCACAAATGAAACTTGACATGGAACACTTGGGAAATCAGTTGATCTGCAGTTTACCCAGTCACGACATTATTGTGGCCCTTTAACAAAACCTGATGTTTCTCATCAGTGTGTTAGGCAAGTATTAATGGCATCAGGCAATAAAGATGAGAGAGAAAAACCAAGTTGTCTTAAAGTTACATAGACAATTTGCCCACCCTACTTGCCAATGTTTAAAATCCTGCTAAAAGATGCAGGTGTAGCTGATGAGTATATGAGGCTAATGGAAGAGATTAGTGAGAAATCTGTAAGATGTATAGAAGTACGCCCCCGCATCCTATTGTAAGTCTTCTATTGGCATGTGACTTTAACAAAGTAGTTGCCATGGGCCTAAAGCTTTGGGACAAAAGCAGAAATGTTTTCATAATGGCCCAACATGAGTCTAGGTTCGGATCGGATATGGCCCTGTGGGTAGCGGAGCGGGCCCAGGGGCCGTGTAGCCTGATCCTGCTCCTATTTCATGTGTCTAATTCTGTTAGATTCAGGAGATGGTTCTGTGATAGTGGATTGGCGGTTAGGATCAGATCAGCCATGATCTTATTGAATGGCGGAGCAGGCTCGAGGGGCCGATTGGCCTACTCCTGCTCCTATTTCTTATGTTCTTATAACATTTACGATCGGAGGCTTCCCGTGAGCTGATGCCTCCGACCTGTAAAATATCTAAGCATTTACCTGGTGGCCCGGGAGATACGGAGGCTTGTGATCCTGGGCCTCTCTGGGTACGCGCGGGCAGAGGCCCACGTATCCCAGGGGGGCATGCAGTTCGCAAGCGCCCTTGTGATCACATGGGCCGGCCTGACTGTATGTACGGAACTCCCATAAGTATGAATAGGGTCACAAAAATTTTTATTTCATGTGTTCGTGTTTTTTTTTAATTACATATTTAAAATTAATTAAAATGCCATTTAAATATTTTAAACAAAAATTGAATTTTTTGAAAAAACATTATGGCCTAGAAATTGAGTATAGCCCCGCTTGGGGCGTTAGAATTGGCGCTGCGCAAATTTTATAGCCAGACGCAGCTTATCGCCACCTCGTGCGATATTGGGTTGCAGCGCCCCTAAAGGTGATTGAGGCGCAAAATCAGGCGTTACATGGGACTCCTAAGGCGCTAACCTGGCGGCGCTACTCAATATCAGGGCGGGCGAGCGCAGCGCAGGTGCTGTCAATTACCGATGACCACGAGACTTTCAGGTGCCGGCCAGCTCTTAAAGGGGTGGGTCAGTAAGGATCAGCAGCCACACTCTGCACCTTGTAGGCCTCAAAATCGGAGCTGACCATTCTGTGGCGTTACAAACTTTGAGAAGATGGAGAGGGTGAGGCAGAGAGCGGAGCGCTTCACCAATGGGGCATTGGATGAATTGGTAGGCGCAGTGGAGCGCCGGCGAGATGTGCTGTACCCCGACAATGGCAGGAGGCCTAATCAGAAGGAATACCGAAGAGCTTGGAGGGAAGTTTCTCAAAAGGTCAACTCCAACAGCATGGTGACCAGGAGCCCTGTGTAGTGCAGGAAGAAATTCAACGACCTCACTCGGGTCGTGAGGGTGAGTGGTGTTTTGGCAAACTTCTTCATTCCTCCATCTGCACCTGATTTTATGGCCAGAGGGTGCGCGATGCCCCATTGGCCATCTATCAGCAAGCAAGCGTCGTGGCTGCTGCCAGGGAATTGGGCGTTGACCGCGATGATCATCTGCCGGTGGTCACAGACCAGCTGCACATTGAGGGAGTGGAACCCCTTGCGGTTGTGGAACTCTTCGGGATTCTGTAATGGTGCCCGCAAAGCCACGTGTGTGCAATCAATGGTGCCCTGCACCATGGGGAAGTCCGCTATAGCCGCGAAGCCCTGTGCGCGCTCCCCCTGCTTCTCCAGGGTCAAAGGGAAGGTGATTAATTCCCACCTCCTTCTATATAGGGCAGCTGTAACTTGCCGGATGCAGCAATGCACCGCAAATTGAGAAATATTTGCAATGTCCCCAGTTGCTGCCTGAAACGAGCCGCTGGCGAAAAAGTTTAGGGCAACAGTGACTTTGACGGCCACCGACAGAGAGGTCCTGCACCGTAACTGCGGCTGCAGATCTTCAGCAAGCAGGTGGCACAGCTCAGTCACCACATCTTTTCCGAATCGGAGCCTTCGCATACACTGTTCCCCTGACATGGCAATGTATGACACCTGCTGCCTGAAAACCCTGGCAGCGTACAGTCGCATTTGGCGACGTCCATTGCCCCTCCTCCTTCTGGCCATTCCCGGCCCTCTCTCCCTCCGCCTCTGTGCCCTTGCCGTATGTTCAGCCAGCAGGACGTTCCCCTCCAAAGCAGCTCCCATTACAATGTGAAAGAAGTAAGACACAGTAATATCTCACCAGCAAACTGTTGTGGGCAGGGCTGAAGGTCCAAAGGCACCGCTGGCTCAATGAAAAGTACGCTCTCCCACTGAAGGTCAGCAACTCTCTCCAACAACCAGCAAGATGCCCACCCAAAAATGGCTGCCGCTTTTATACTAGTGCAGTCCCCTTTAAATAGCACCCCCCTAGCCCGAGAAGGACTTGAGAACGTTCCAGCAAGCTGTCACTATTAGCGCCAGGCGGAACGGAGGCGGGCGCCACTCAATTTCCGGTCCGGGGCGCCAAAAAGGCGTTTCACACTGAAATGACGTCATGATCTGCCTGCGCCCACGAGCGGGCGCTAAGATTTAGCGCCGACACTAAAACCCACTCAATATAGCAAGAGGCGTTGGGTTCACTGCGCACGGGCGAAAATTGGCTAATGCCCCACTTCTCGGCCTCTTTAGGCACTAATCGCCGGTGCAACATTTTAACGGGGCTAAAAATAAACTTGCCTTATTGGACAGGGTTTTTAATGTATAAATGAGTGATAAAATTTTATTTTTCTATTTTTTAAAACTCTTATGCGTAAGAATTTCACTGGCAAATAGCGCAACTCTCCACCCCCAGAGGCCCATTTCCCGGGGATGCAGAGGATCTGTCAAGATCGCAAGTTCCAGGTTTTAGCACATGCGCTTCGCATGCCTAAACCCGAAACTTGCGTAGCCCCTATGGGCGTGTGCGCACCTCATACGCACCTGTAGGGGTTGCAAAATATGGCCCATTATATTTTATTGACCTGGCTATGAGATTTAGTATTTCTACACTAATATATAGTGAGAAAAAGGTTATTATAGATAAAATTATGGAAAAATGGATAGGGACTGAACTTGGGACACCAGCAAATTTTTTGACCTAAAATAGAGCTGATTCGCTAATGAAGAGTTCAGAGATCTGTGAGAGAATATGAATATCATTGTCATGAATACAACAGCTGAGAGCTCTTTTCACAATCCTCTTTGTGAAAGGAATCATGCTCTGATTGATGACATGGTGCGTAAAATTTTGGTTGATCGACCAGAGTATAAATTGTCAACTGCCCTAGCATAGGCAGTTCACGGAAAGCATTCTCTTCAGCTGGTTGGAGGATATAATCCTTACCAAATTACCTTCTGTTCTTTGTGATAATCCTCCTGCTCCAGAAGTTACTACAATTAGTGCCACTTTTTCTGAGCATATAAATGCTTTGCTTGCAGGGAGACAGGCTTTTATCAAGGTTGAGGTATTTGAGAAAATTCCTGGAGCACTGAGGCATCGTATTAGACCAGCTGAGACAGAGTTCAATTTAGAAGATTTGGTATATTACAAAAGAGAGGGTCATATAGAATGGAAAGGCCCTGGTAAGGTAATAGGCATTGATGATAAGACAGTACTTGTCAAACATGAAAATCAAACTGTCATGGTTCATTCCTCCTGATTAATTGGAATTAATTATAAAATCTCAGCCTCTGAGCAGTTAATAGAAGTAAACGAGGCACCTCCTACCTCAAATGTTCATGGTTTTTTTGATGAGGGTCCTGAGGAACAGAATGAGGTAGATCATGGGCTGGACAGTGTTAATGTTAGTGATCATGACACACATGACCGAGCTATCACATCCACAGAACAATTACCCAAAGTGGGTACATGGGTAACATATGTTCTAGAAGGGACTAATGAATGGAGAGATGCAACAATTTTGGGACGTGCAGGAAAAGCTATTGGTCGAATGTTCAGGTTGATGGCCAAGAAGCGAGGTCTGGCAGAATGGGTGAAAGAATGGAAAGTAAGAAAACATAGTACAAGTGGTGATAGGGAGTCCGGAAGTGACTCTCACATCAGACAATGATCACAAACTAGAGAAAGAGCCTCCAATAGTGCAAGAGGGAGATCTCTCAATAATAGTCCCTACAGACATGGAAGTGGAAGTAGAGGCCGTAGCTTAAATCACAGAATCACAGAAACTCCACAGTGCAGATAGAGGCCATTTCGGCCCATCGAGCCTGCACCGACACATATCCCACCCGATCCCCGTAACCCCTACGCCAACACATATCCCACCCTATCCCCGTAAACCAACGTATTTAATCCCCCTAACACTAAGGGTCAATTTATCATAGCCAATCAACCTAACCCGCACATCTTTGGACTGTGGGAGGAAACCGGAGCACCCGGAGGAAACCCACGCAAACACGGGGAGAATGTGCAAACTCCACACAGACAGTCACCCGAGGCCGGATTCGAACCCGGGTCCCTGGCGCTGTGAGGCAACAGTGCTAACCACTATGCCACCGTGCTGCCCACAATGAAATAAAGACCACAGAGCAGTCCCGGAATAGAACTAGAAGTAGGAGTCCTCATAATCGTGAAGTTTTGGTGGCTGCCAATAAACAAGTAAGAGAGGAAAAACAAAGGGAGTTAGATAGTTGGAAAGGATTTGGAGTTTATTCTGAGGTACCAGATAAGGGTCATCCAGCCTTGTCACATAGATGGGTTTGTACCGAAAAAGTCCTTGCAGATGGGACTTATAAGGCTAAAGTGAGTTTGGTAGCTAGGGGTTTTGAAGAAAAATTGGGTGATACAGATGTTAGAGTGGACTCTCCCACTGCTGGAAAAATAATCTTAAAAATCCTTTTGGCTCTTTTGGCCACCTATTCATGGGAGTGTAGGCCAATTAGCATAAAAGCCGTATTTCTGCAGGACAATACTATTCAGAGAGAAGTGTTTCTGGAATCACCTAAAGAGGCAGCAGATGCAGAAGGAACGCTAGGGAAACTAAACAAATGTGCCTATGGCCTGAATGATGCTTCCATGATCAGGTATTTTTCAGTGAAATCTGTTTTGCTGAAAATAGGTTGTGTTCAACTAAAATCAGATCCCAAAATGTTTTATTGGTACCATAAAGGAAAACTTTCAGACATCTTCACGATGCATGTTGCTAATTTCTTATGGAGTGGTGCTGCGAAATTTGAGAAAATCATCATTAATAAGATTAGAGTAGAATTTAAAATTAGGAGTCAGGCCTGTAGGTCTTTTAAATATATTGGTTTAGATATTGAGCAAAGTGGGTCAGTTATAACTTTAAATCAACAGTCCGATTTAGAGAATGTTACTCCAATCCTGGTTAATCATACTAGGTCATCACAGAAAGGTGATGCTGTATCCAAAGAAGAGACAGAGCAATTGCGAGGCTTGATTGGTCAGTTGAACTGGTTGTGCACTCAGACTAGACCAACTAGGATCAATCAGTGGCGGGTGGACTCCCTGCCGGAGGAGCTTGGGCCTTTTGCCTGGAGTACCACTCATCTCCTCTACCTGGGAGTTTATCTTAGCCCTGCTGAGGAAGCCTGGCTGGCGAACTGGCAAGAGCTGGAGGCCAAAGTCACCACTTGCCTAGGGTGCTGGACAGGATTGCTCCGAGTGCTATATCCTACAGGGGTCGACTGCTGGTCATAAATCAACTGGTGGCCGCTATGCTGTGGTACCGGTTGGTTATTTTGATCCCTCGCCCTGAGTTTGTCACCAAGATACAGAAGAAGCATGTTGACTTCTTCTGGGATAAAAGGGAGAATTGGGTCTCTGCTGCAGCTCTGAGTCTCCCGCTTAGGGAGGGCGGTCAGGCGCTGGTGTACGTGCGTACCCAGGCTGCAACTTTCCGTCTTCAGACCTTGCAACGATATCTGCTCTGACGAAGGGTTCGACCCAAAACGTTGACTCTGTTTCTCTCTCCTCGATGCTGCCTGACCTGCTGAGTGTTTCCAGCACTTTCTGTTGTTATACCTGTAATATATGTGGGTAGAACAAATGAAGGACAGAGACACCCGTTACTATTTCATGAGCTTGCTTTACTAGGCCAGAGCAAACTGAGCATGCTCATACTAAACCATGTGACAAACCATGTGATAATACATTACCCTGCTTTCCCCTTAAAAAAAAATGCACATATTCCCCTCTCAAATACAACATAACTATGGTCCACCTTTCCAATTATGTCTGTGTATAATTGAGACACGGGCTGCAGGAGTTGGTTATAACAGGTCTTTACTGAATGGAGACAACCTGGAACTACTATGCAAATGTTACTACACAGGCTTATATACAGGGGTGGTCACTACTGGTACTGCAGTATACAGGGGCTGCAGAATATAGTTCCTTCTGCAAAGTACATACACTACAATTCCTCCCCTTTTAGCTAAACAGTACATAACATTCGATTAACAATGAAATAACATATTTACAATTACAGTTGCTAGATACATTAGTTGAAGTTAAGCAATTATAAGTTCAGTCTTTGAGGAGGCTTCCTGATTCTGTCTGGATAACGCCTCTTTGGGGTATCTGGTTCTTCTGGCAACGTTGAGTCGGGATCAATGTCGTTGTTTGGTTCGTCTGCTTCCAATATCACCGATTCTGAGGTAGATGCAATTGGTACTTCGGTTTCATCGCCAGGTGTATCAGATCGTGGTGTGGAGTTGATGTTTCCCAGTGACTCTAGAATCTGGTCAGCATGGCGTCTTACAATGCTCTCTCCAACGTCCACGGTATACATTAGAGGTCCTTGCCGTGTACAGATCGTTCCTGGCTGCCATTTCTCTGTGCGGTAGTCCCGGGCCAAAACTGGTTGACCTATCTTAAAACTCCTGGTCAGCCTTTCATTCATATTCTGAAACTGCCTGTTCTCCACATCTCTTCTGATGTTTGGCTTAACCAAATCCAAGCGACATCGTAATCTTCGATTGAAGAACATCATGGCTGGAGTTTGGTTGGTAACCGCATGTGTCGCATTCCGGTAGGCAAACAAGAAGTTATCCACCCTGTGCTGTAGGGGTATATCTTCATTACACATTGCCTTGATAGCCTTCTTGAATGTTTGAACGAACCTCTCGGCCAATCCATTAGTGGCTGGATGATATGGAGCGGATGTGTAATGCTTAACACCATTGTTCTTTAAGAACCTCCGGAACTCTTCAGACACAAACTGTGGTCCATTGTCAGAGCAAATCTGTTCAGGCAGCCCATTCCTGGCGAATATGGTTCGTAAGACTGTGATAGTTTTTTCTGTGGTGGTTGAGGACATTTTTATTACCTCTGGCCACTTTGAATGTGCATCCACCGCAATTAAAAACATCGAGTCCATAAATGGACCAGCAAAATCAATGTGCACCCTTTGCCATGGAGATGAGGGCCACTCCCATGGATGTAGAGGGGCTTGTGGTGGGGCGTTTTGGACCTTCTGGCATCCTGTACAGCTCTTGGTCATCTCTTTGATTTCTCTATCGATTCCTGGCCGCCACACAAACGCTCTGGCTATGTTCTTCATTTTTACCCCTCCCAGATGACCCTCATGAAGCTCATTGAGCACTCTATCCTTCAATTTGGGTGGAATTACTACTCTGGATGCACACATCAAGGTTCCTCTGCACACTGACAGCTGTTTCTTCTCAGCGAGAATGCTGGCAGCAGTGGTTCGCCATGTGCTGGCCATCCCTTCACCGTTAAATCATAGACCCTGGAGAGTGTCGGGTCATTTCGTGTTTCCTTTTCTATGTTTGCATTCGTCACAGGGAGACATTCGACTATGGTTGAGTGGAATATCTCCACTGGATCCACTGCAAGTTCTTCTTCCACCGTCGGCAACGGTAGGCGTGACAATCCATCAGCATTCCCATGCTGTTTAGTTCCTTTGTACTCGATGTCATATTGGTGTGCCCCTAGGATAAGGGAGCACCTCTGTAGCCGTTGTGCTGTCATTATCGGTATGCCCTTCTGAGGGTTGAAAATGGAGACAAGAGGTTGATGATCAGTAAGTAGAGTAAATTTCTGACCGTGCAGGTAGTGATTGAACTTCTTCACCCCCCACACCAGGCTGAGGGCCTCTCTGTCAATCTGGGCGTAGTTACGCTCGGCTGAAGTTAACGAGCATGACGCAAAAGCTATCGGCCTCTATGAATTTATGTGACAGTACCGCCCCAATGCCGTAGGGAGACGCATCACACGTCAGTCTTATCGGTAGTGATGGGTTGTAGTGAGCCAATACTTCTCTTGAAGTGATTAGGTCCTTACTCTTCTGAAAGACCCGCTTACATTCATCGCTCCATTTCCATTCTACTCCCGTTTGTAGTAGGGCGTTCAGTGGGTGCAGAATTGTGGACAAATTTGGCAAAAACTTATGGTAGTAATTCACCAATCCGAGGAATGACCTCAGTTGCGACACATTTTCAGGCACTGGAGCCTTAACTACCGCTTCAGTTTTGTCAGGGGACTTATGTAACCCCTCTTCATCAATCAGGTGGCCACAATACGATATCTGTTTCTTAAAAAACTCGCACTTGGGGCGATTGGCCCGTAGCCTATGTTTATGTAGTCTAGTGAGCACCTGCTCTAGGTTGGCAAGGTGTTCACTGTCATCTTCACCTGTCACTAGGATGTCGTCCAAGTAACACTGAGTCCCCGGAATTCCTTGCAGGACTTGTTCCATCGCTCTTTGCCATATCGCCGGAGCTGATGCTACTCCGAATACCAGTCGATTATACTGGTAAAGACCTTTGTGAGTGTTTATCGTGAGATACTTCCTAGAGGATTCTTCAACCTCCATCTGCAAATATGCTTGTGCTAGGTCAATTTTTGTAAAACGCTTCCCTCCAGATAGTGAGGCGAAGATATCTTCAATCCTCGGAAGAGGATATTGTACTGTGTGAAGGACTGGGTTCACCGTCACCTTGAAGTCCCCACAGATGCAAACCTTCCTTGGCTCCTCAGACTTATTGTTTAACGTTTTCTTCATGACAGGAATGATGGGTGTCGCCCACTCGCTCCAGTCTACCTTAGATAACACGCCTGCATTCTCCAGATTCCCCAGCTCTGCCTCGACGGCTGGGCGAATTGCATATGGTACCGGTCTTGCTTTGAAAAACTTGGGAATTGCATTCTCTTCTATTTTTATCGAGGCGGTTACACCTTTAAGAGTTCCCAGTTCTTGTTGAAATACCTCTGGCGTTAGCTAAGATTGTTGACAATCATCCAGGAGTGACGTCGTCATCCTTTTTACCAGCCACCGTCAGTGCCTGAATGGAGTGCCAGTCTAAACTTATCTTTCTGATCCATTCACGTCCCAATAACAGTAGTCCACCATCTTGCAGTATGTACAGATACAATTTCTGTCTTTCCTTGCCGTTATATTCGACAGGCACCCTTATTTTTCCTCTGGGGTATACTTTTTGCCCCGTATACGTCTTCAAGACAATGGATGTCTCTTTCAAGGGTATGTGTGAGAATAGCCGCTCGTAGTCTCGTCGATTCATGATGGTTTGAGCTGATCCTGTATCCAATTCCATTTTGACTTGGGACCCTGCTATCATGAGGGTGACCCAAATGGTTCGGTGATCCTCTTTTGCGATTACGTTGTGAAGTTTGAGACAGCTTAGTCTCTTGTTCCCGGATTCACTATCGCTCATCTGGTCTTCGGAACTACTGTCCGTCATCTTTTGTACTCTCCTGTACGGTTCCTTAGTAGCCTTTTTGTTGTCATTGGTCTTCTTCCCAGACCTGCAAACTCGTGCAATGTGTCCCATCTTTCCGCATTGCCTGCATATTTTGTCCTTGGACCAGCAGTCCTTCTGGTCATGGGTTGTTCTGCCGCAGCGATAACATGTTGCAAATCCCCGTATCATTTCGTGGGTGCCGTATTCCTGTGGCTTTTGCTGTATTTCCGCAGCTCCCCTTGCTGCTGCTTCGTACGATACTGCCACGCTGAAAGCCTTATCTAGCGTCAGCTCTTTCTCTGAGAGTAACCTCTTCTGGGTTCCTTCACTCAGGAGTCCACAGACAAATTTGTCCCGTAAGGTATCTGCCAGTGCTGCTCTGAACTGGCAGTGCTTTGATAGCTTGCGTAGTTCCGTAAGGTAATCAGTATTGCTCTCATCTTTATGCTGATTTCTCCTGTGGAATTTAAATCTTTCTGCTATCAGCAGCAGTGTAGGATTTAGGTGTTCCTGCAGGATATCAACAATTTCGTTAAAACTCTTCGCCTTCGGTTTGGCTGGAGTAATCAGGTCCCGCAATAGGCCGTACGTTCTTGCGCCCATTAAATTTAGCAGTACCGATGCCTTTTTCTCATCGGCTACTTCGTTTGCCTCGCAATATACCTCAACTCTTTCCACATACGTGGTCCAGTCTTCTATTGCATTATCGAAGGCAGTGATATTGCCAGTCTTCGGCATCTTGGAAATCTAAGATGGCGCCTCCCGCGCTTTGCCTTCTTCCCCGATTTAACAAAATGGCGCCACCTGCGCTTTGCCTTCTTCCCCGCTGGATTAAGATGGCAACTCCCGCGCTTTCTGTCTTCTCCGATGTTGCTGGCATTTTATGCCTTGATGGCGACGCCCTATGGTCTTCGCGCACTTCCCCCTGCGCTGCTGCTGACGCCACTCTCCGCGGTTACCGTGGCAAACTGCAGCTCCTCGCGGCTTTCTGCGCGTTTAATTTTTATTATTTCCCCGTCGTCGGAACAACCCTGCAGGACTCTTGCCTCCCTCTTCTTGGGTCTGTACGCTGCCCGGCTTCGTAGCACCGGCCGCGCCCTGTGTGCTCCACCCTCTCTCTCTCTCCTCTTCCCGACAACGCTGCTCGGCCCCGTTGCAAAGCCACCCGCTCGATCTCTAGACCGCCGCAGCCCAGGAAGTATCAGTGTGCTACCTGCCTCCAGCCCGATTAGCTGAAGCACCATGGACAGGATAACCAAGCCCCGCTCTCGACAGCCTCTCCTGCAAATCTTCAACTCCGCTGACTCAGAGGCAGATGCCCACGGACGACGCCCGTTTCTTCTGTTTCTTTCTTCCTTCTGGCCTCGACCTCTGATAACTTCGCTTCAGGGATGGATCCCCATGAGGTGGTGCAGACTGTAGGTAAGTTCGTATCTGCTCGTCGCCAGTATTATGTCCGTGTATAATTGAGACACGGACTGCAGGAGTTGGTTATAACAGGTCTTTACTGAATGAAGGCAACCTGGAACTACTATGCAAATGTTACTACACAGGCTTATATACAGGGGTGGTCACTACTGGTACTGCAGTATACAGGGCCTGCAGAATATAGTTCCTTCTGCAAAGTACATACACTACATTTCCCAGCATTACATGTACCACATAACAAAAACCCCAGGCTTTATTTTCTTTTAAATCAACTACAAATGCTACAAATTAACTACAAATCCAGTTTAATAACAGGTTTGTGGAGCCTTCCTGATCTCCTTACTGAAAGTTTTGGTGTTGAACCAATCTTCAGGCTGTTTTGTTCTGGTTTCGAACTCAAAGATGATCCTGTTTTTATCTCAGACTTGTTTGAACCTGGTACTTCAGTTTCTGAAGTCTGAATGGAGTCAAGCTCATGTATGTGTCCATGATCAAGTGGTTCAAGATCACGTGTTGGTTCATCTCTAGCAGAGATCATTTGATCTGCATGAACACTTCGGATATTGTCACCAATCTCAACCAAATATCTCTTGGTTCCATCAACCTCTACCACGGTTCCTATATCTCACTTGTGTGAACGCGACTTGCCGGGGGGCTGAGAACACGAACACACTCGGTTTGTCTGAATCTGCGTTCTTTCCAATTGCTGTCATAATATTTCTGAATCAACTGTTTCTGTTCAACTCTTGAGGCCAAATTTGGTTGAACAAGACTCAATCGTGTTCTCAATCTCCTCTTCATCAAGAGTTCTGCTGGGGTATATCCAGTTGTAGTGTATGGAGTAGTTCTGTACTTCAGCAAGAAATTTGCCAAACGTTGCTTCATGCTGAGTCCTGAACAACCCTGCAACACTTGTTTTTTGAGAGCTTCTTTCACTATTCTGACTGACCTTTCGGTTGCTCCTTTTGAAGCTGGATGATATGATGAAACGAGAATGTGTTTGATACTGTTCCATTTCATGAACTTTTGGAATAGAGCAGAACGGAACTGAGGGCCATTGCCAGAAACAAGCTCTTCAGGTGAACCATGACATGCGAAGATAGACCTCAACTCATCTATGGTTTGTTCAGTTGTAATATTTGAACCCATGTGTTTCACTTCAATCCACTTTGAGTGACTATCTACAAGTACCAGGAAAGAATAATTTGCTTTCTCACTGAATTCTACATGTACTCTCTGAAAATGTCTACTTGGCCATGACCAGGGTTGTAGTGGAGTTTTGGGTGGTTTGTTTCTACAATTTTGCCAAATGCTGCATTTGCTGACAAGTGATTCAAGATCACTGTCCAATCCAGGCCAGTAAACAAAACTTCTTGCAATTGATTTCATACTGACGATCCCTGGATGTTCAGTATGAAGTTCAGCCAGATTTCTAACTCACAAAGAAATAGATTCTATTTCCCCACTTGATACAACCTTGCTCACAAGACAATTCAGTACGACGGTTATGGAATGGTTTCAACTGTGTCCAGACACTGATCAGTCCATCCATTCAAGGTGTTTTCATACACTCTTTGCAGTACTGAGTCCTTTTGAGTTTAATTTGCAATCTCAGTTGCATTCACGGGAAAGTCTTTGTCAACTTCACCTAATGTGAAAATCTCACCTTCACTCCCAACACATGAGTCTTCATGTGGCAACTTGGACAAAGCATCGGCGATTGCGTTTTGCTTTGAAGTGCGATATACAATCGTGTAGTCATATTGTGACAACAACACTGCCCAATGTTGCATTCTTGATGCGGCCATTGCAGGGATGGCAGATTTGGGCCCCAATATTGCTAGGAGCGGTTTGTGATCGGTTATCAGGGTAAACTTTCTGTCGGTCAGGAACTGTTGGAATTTTTTGATTCCAAACACTATGACGAGTGCTTCCTTTTCAATTTGCACATAGTTTCTTTCGCTCTTTGTGAGGGTTCATGATACGAACACAATTGGTTTCTCTTGGCTATCACCCATCACGTGGCTTATGACGGCGCCCACACTGTAACTAGAATCATCACATGCTAACTTAAGATCACATTCTGTGTCGTAGTGCTCAAGGAGAGCATCGCTAGAGAGACTTCTCTTACAAGCGTCATAAGCTTCCTGTTGCGCTTTTGTCCACTTCCACTGGACATCCTTCATGAGGAGCTTGTGCAATGAATCTAACCTGGTCTCTAACTCAGGTAAGAAACGTGCATACTACTGGATCATTCCAAGGAAAGATCTGTGGTTTTGGAGCCTTGATGACAGCATCAACCTTTTCCTTTACTGGTTGCAAGCCATTTGCATCAACTTTCAGACCAAGGTACACAACCTTGGGCCTTGTGCACAAAAGCACATCTGCTCCTTTTCAATTTGACATTGTGGCAATTCAACCTTTTAAGCAATATCTCTAACACTTCTAGATTTTCTTCCTCGCTGCTTGTTGCGATCAGCACATCATCTTGATTGCATAAGCAATTTGGAATTCCTTGCAAAATCTTATTCATCGTAGCCTGGAAGATTTCGGCAGAGGACTTTACACCATACAGCAGCTTGGTGTATGAGTACAGTCCCTTGTGTGTGTTGATAGTGAAGTACTGTTGACTCTCTTTGTCAACATTCAGCTGAGCATAAGCGACCGACAGGTCAAGCTTGGAGAAAAGCTTTGACCCAGAGAGTGCTGCATACAAATCTTGTGATGTAGGTAACGGGTACTGCTCATCGTCAACTGCTTGGTTGATAGTAACTTTGTAGTCACCGCACAAGTGTACAGTTTTGTCTGCTTTGGGCACTACCACAATCGGGGGAGCCCATTCACTTTTGTCCGTTTTTATGAGCACTCCGTTCTCTCTCAGTTTCTCTAACTCTTCCTCCACCTGACTTTTCAATGCATAGGGGACCAGCCTTGCCTTACAATAGACAGGCTTCACGTTGGATTTGATGCGGATATGTGCGTCATACCCAGTGATGCCCTCATAACTGTCTGAGAACATGCTTTTATACTTGTTCAGCATTCTGTCGAGTCGCTTCTTTGAAGCATCTACACTGAAGATGTTTTTCCAGTCTAGTTTCAACTTTCTCAACCAGTCTTTGTCCATGAGGGTTGGCTTGTTGTTATAGCTCGCTACAATAATAGGCAGTTTTACTGACTGGTCATTGCGTTGAACTGTAGCCTCTAGCCAAGCTGTTCTAGTACAGCTATAATACTGGCATCTATCCGAGAATGTGGAAAACTGCCCAGGTATGTCCTGTCCCCAAAAAGCAGGACAAATCCAATCTGGCCAATTACCGCCCCTTGAGTCTACTCTCAATTATCAGCAAAATAATTGAAGGTATCATCGACAGTTCTATCAAGCAGCACTTACTCATCAATAACCTGCTCACTGATGCCCAGTTTGGGTTCCACCAAGACCACTCGGCTCCCGACCTCATTACAGCCTTGGTCCAAACATGGACAAAAGAGCTGAATTCCAGAGGAGAGGTGAGAGTTACTGCCCTTGTCATCAAGGCAGCATTTGATCGAGTGTGGCATCAAGGAGCCCTAGTAAAACTGAAGTCAATGGGAAGCGAGGGGAAAACTCTCCACTGGCTGGAGTCATACCTAGCACAAAGGAAGGTGGTTGTTGTTAGATCCATGTATTTTTGATGCAGTGTGTCCTTCAATAACTAGACACGAGACTGCAGGAACAATCAACAGGTATTTACTGGATGAGGGTTACTCTAAAACTAACGTACAGATCCCTACTCAGGGTTTATATACAGATGTGGTCACTGCCGGTACTACAGTATACAGGAGCTGTAAAAAGTAGTTCTCCCCTTAAAGGTACATACACTACAATTCCTCCCCTTTTAGATTGACAGTACCATAACATTCATTTAACAATTAACACTTTTAACATGCACATTAACTGAAAATAGTCCATTTATAAATTCAGTCTTTGGGGCGGCTTCCTGATCCTTTCTGGATAGCGCCTTTCCTGAGTGTCTTGTTCTTGGTGCGGAGGCGATTCTGGCCCCCTGTCGTCAGTTGGTTCATCAGCTTCCGATGCTACTGTTTCTGGGGTAGATGCTACCTGTATGTCGGGTTCATCACCAGGTGCGCGAGTCTTGGGGTTGACTCATTCCTGTGACTCTAGGATCTGGTCGACATGGTGTCTCACAATGTTCTCCCCAACATCCACTGTGTACATTAGTGGCCCCTGCCGTGTGCATATCGTTCCTGGTTGCCATTTCTCTGTTCGGTAGTCGCGGGCCAAGACTGGTTGCCCTACATTGAAGCTCCTTGTCGGCTTCTCATTGATGTGCTGGAATTGCTTATTCTCAACATCTCTTCGTACATTTGGTCTGAGCAAATCCAGACGAGATCTCAACATTCGGTTAAAGAACATCATGGCCGGGGTCTGGTTGGTGACTGCATGTGTCGCATTTCTGTAGGCTAACAGGAAATTGTCCACCTTATGCTGCAGTGGAATGTCGTCATCACACATGGCTCTTACTGCTTTCTTAAAGGTTTGTACGAACCTCTCAGCCAATCCATTTGTGGCTGGATGATACGGGGCGGATGTGTAATGCCTTACCCCATTCCTTTTCATGAATCTTCGAAACTCTTCGGACACAAACTGTGGTCCGTTATCAGAGCAAATCTGCTCTGGCAAGCCGTTCCTGGCAAATATAGTCCGTAGGACTGCAATAGTTTTCTCCGTGGTGGTGGAGGACATTTTGATCACTGCAGGCCATTTCGAGAGTGCATCCACGGCTATTAGAAACATTGAGTCCATGAATGGACCAGCAAAATCAATATGCACCTGTTGCCATGGAGATGAGGGCCACTCCCATGGGTGTAGAGGGGCATGTGGTGGTGCATTTTGGACCTTCTGGCATCCTGAGCAGCTCTTTGTCAGGTCCTCGATTTGCTGATCGATCCCCGGCCACCACACATAAGCCCTAGCAAGGCTTTTCATTTTCACCCCACCCAGATGGCCTTCGTGAAGCTCATTAAGCACTCTCTCCCTTAACTTGGGTGGAATTACCACTCGGGATCCACACATCAAGGTCCCCTGGCACACTGACAGCTGTTCTCTTCTGGATGAGAATGCTGGCAACAGTGAGTCGCCATGTGTTGGCCATCCCTTCACCGTCAAGTCATATACCCGAGACAGTGTCGGGTCATTTCGGGTCTCCTTCTCTATATCAGCATTAGTTACTGGCAAGCGTTCAATTATAGTCGAATTAAATATTTCGACAGGGTCCACTGCTGGTGCTTCCTCCGCAGTAGGCAGTGGCAGGCGTGATAGCCCATCAGCGTTTCCATGCTGTTTCGTGCCCTTATACTCGATTTCATATTGGTTCGCCCCTAGAAAAAGCGACCATCTTTGTAGCCGTTGCGCAGTCATCACCGGCACGCCCTTCTTTGGATTAAAGATGGAGACAAGTGGTTGGTGGTCCGTCAGCAAGGTGAACTTCTGCCCGTGCAGATAGTGGTTGAACTTTTTCACTCCCCACACTAGGCTGAGGGCCTCCCTGTCAATCTGGGCATAGTTACGCTCGGCTGAGGTTAGTGACCGAGACGCAAAGGCTACCGGCCTCTCCGAGCCGTCCGGGAACTTGTGCGACAGCACCGCTCCAATGCCATAGGGTGATGCATCACACGCCAACCGAATTGGTAGTGCTGGGTTGAAATGAGCCAACACCTCTTTTGATGTGATCAATTCTTTGCACTTCTGGAAAGCTCGTTTACATTAGTCATTCCACTTCCCTGGTACCCCCGTTTGCAGTAGGGTGTTCAGTGGGTGCCGAATGGCCTACTCCTGCTCCTATCTTCTATGTTTCCTATCTTCTATGTACTGTAGACAAATTCGGCAAGAACTTATGGTAGTAGTTCACCAGCCTGAGGAACGACCTCAGTTGTGACACATTTTCCAGTGCTGGAGCCTTGACTACTGCCTCAATCTTTTCAGGGGACTTATGTAACCCCTCTGTAGTGTATGTAACCGTTCTACCTTTAAGAGAACTATTTTATGTAACCGTCCACCTTTAAGAGAACTATTTTAGGTGTGGCACTACTTTATCCTGGCTGCTGTATACTGTAATACCGACGGTGACCACACCGGTATATAAGTGCTGTGGCAGAATTTATTGGGCAGATTCGCCCTGACCTTCGAATAGTAAAGTCCTGTTAAAGTTACTCTTGTAGTCTGTGTATTGCTTCGCTATACAACTCACAGACTTTACAGTGGCGACGAGTTCGATCTTACCCTGCGGCAACAATACTTCTGAAGAAGTAAACGAGCGTCGAGAAGAGGCACCCGCCCTCGTCGTTTTGCTGAGAGAAAACTCGAGTCTGCAGACCAAGAAAGGAGGAAGATTTCAAACACGAAGTCTTCCATCAACAACAGGCACGGATTGTCCCTTCTGCCACGGTGGTGAGTGAGCCGATCAACACGAGAAGCAAGTCGGCCACGGTGACTGTGAGTAAAGGGAAAATAGAAACAAATAAACGGAGGATAAGGGCGGTGCACTCGACCACGGTCGAGGGGGAAAGGAGCCGGACAGAAGTCGGGCCCAGAGGCGCTGAGACGGGGCAGCGTGGAGCACGGAAGCCGCGGTACAAGCGGGCTGGGGAGCGTTGTGAGACGGCTAGACCGCGACGGCGAAAAAGGCCGGACAACTACCGCGACCACGAGGCGCTGCGACCGGGATCGTAAGGCGCGGGAAGATATAAAAATAAATAAGCCACGGAGAACTCAGCCGCAGCCGGGGAGGAAAGCACCGGACTGCGAGAGGGCTGGGAGGCGCGATTGGAGCGAAAAAGGCCGGGCACCTACCGAGGCCGCGAGGCGCTGCGACCGGGATCATAAGGCGCGGAGGCAATAAATAAATAAATAACTAAATAACCCGCGAAGAATCAGCCGCAGCCGGGGAGGAAAGGACCGGACTGCGGGAGGTCTGGGAGAGGCGTTTAAAGCCGCTGAGGGAGAGCCGCGCGAGCGGGAGAGACAGAGCCCGAGAGAGAGCGAGCGGGAGAGACAGAGCCCGAGAGAGAGCTGCGCGAACGGGAGAGACAGAGCCCGAGAGAGAGCGAGCGAGAGCTGCGCGAGCGGGAGAGACAGAGCCCGAGAGAGAGACCGAGCGAGGTTCCGGCCAGCGGCTTGCAGCAGCTGCCGTGAAGGACCAGGAGCTGGATTTGTCCGACGCCAACTGGTTGTCCCCAGCGCCGGTTGCCCCTGCCGAAAAGAAGAGGGGGGGGGAACAAGGAACGCGATCGGCTTTTCTAGCGCGCGCTTCAGAATTAACTGAAGCCGGCGCACAGGCTACAAACCCCGTAAACCTGCGGTCGTCGCCCGAGGCCAAAGCTTACCCCTCCCACCAGAGGAAGAAGTCAGGAGCGGGAAACCGCCATTTTGCCAGTAGGGGGGAAGAAGACAAGCGCGGGAAACCGCCATTTTGCCAGTAGGCGGGGAAGAAGACAAGCGCGGGAAACCGCCATTTTGGAAAAAAAAAAGAGGAAAAAGTTAAAAAGTTAAAGAGAAATCCTGTTGTTTCGCAGAAAGATAGTGAGAGATAGTGAAGATGCCTAAGCATGGTAACATCAACAACTTCGATGCCGAGGTGGAAGATTGGGCCACGTACGTAGAACGTATCGAGATATATTGTGAGGCCAATAAAATAGAAGATGATGATAAAGCTATAACCTTGCTAAACTCGATGGGCGCGAAGACATACGGGTTATTGAAGCATCTTCTATCACCAGCTAAACCGGCGGATCAGACTTTCGATAATATTGTTGCTGTTCTGAAGGATCACTTGAACCCCACACCGCTGATGTTGGTGGAACGATTCAAATTTTATGCAAGAACGCAACGGAAAGAGGAAAGCAACATGGAATACTTGGTCGAACTGCGTAGGCTAGCGAAATACTGCCAGTTTGGAGGAAACCTGACAGAGGCATTGCGAGACAAGTTCGTGTGCGGGTTGTCGAAGGAAGGAACGCAAAAGCGACTGCTCGAAGAGAACGACCTTACACTGGATAGGGCTGTCCTTATTGCAGCATCACACGAAGCCGCAGCGAAAGGAACTGCGGAAATGCAGCTGAAGGCAGCGGTCCTCAGTGTGGATCAAATTACTTCGGGTGCAACGAAATGTTATCGTTGTGGGAAGACAACACACGACCAGAACCAATGCTGGTTTAAAAACCAGGACTGTAGGAAATGTGGCAAACTGGGTCACATAGCCAAAGTATGCCGGTCAGGGAAGAAGACCAACAACCAAAAAAAAAAGCCATCACAGGAAAAGTACAACAAAGTACACAAGGTGGTTGAGAAGAGTTCAGATGAACAGAATTCGAATTCAGACCCAAACGGCCAGGAACTGGGTAGTCTGAGAATTCACAATGTGAGTAAGAAAGCTGACCTACAAACTATCTGGGTCATGCTAAAAATAGCCGGAGTCCAAGTGAAAATGGAGTTGGACACTGGATCAGCCCTATCAGTCATAAATCGAAGAGATTACAACCGGCTATTCTCACATATACCCTTGAGAGATACCAAGTTCGTATTGCAGACATACATGGGGCATAAAGTATACCCCATGGGAAAGATAAGAGTCAAGGTGAGAGACAGGGGCAAAGAACACCCCGGAATGGACTTATACGTACTACCTGAGGGAGGACCACCACTTCTAGGATGGGAGTGGATCAAGAAAATAGACATGGAATGGCACTACCTCAAAGCAATAACGAGTGAGGACTCGGGGCAGACAATCAGCTCAGACTCTGAAACGGATGACGATAAGACCAGCCCAAGCATGAAAGACAAGTCTAAAATGAACTTGCTGACTAAGGTTGGTAGAACGAATGGGGGCATAAAGGCTTACGCTCCAGAGGAGAACAAAGTTTCAGAACAGAATTCCTCTGAACAACAACAACATAGCTTGACAGAGAATTCTGAGTCTGTTCAAGTTACAGACATATACATTACTGAGGAACACCGAGCTCGAACTCAAACTTATTTCAAATTACGACAGCAATTAGAGCAATTGTGTTGCCGTCTCGAACAAGAGATGAAAGCAATGAAAAAGTTCTATGACACCGAATGGGAGAATCTGGAAAGACAACAGAAGCAGCTGAGGGAGAAAAGGGAGCAGGAGCACACAAACCGTCTGCGAGAGGAGGCCAAACGAATCGAAGCTGATTCGGGTTCTGAAGGGGCGTGCTCTAATCTGGTGGAACAAGATGTGCAGCAACTGAAGGCGCTTGTTAGCAGGTTGCAGGCAGAAAAGGCTGATTTGGTCGACATGACTTCCGAGCTCCTACTGAAGTTGGGTGCAGCATCACCGGACGATTCATTTGTGGGAATTCGAATGGTGGAGGCTGCGGATGATGGCAAAGTAGAAACAGCAAAGGAGCCCCAGGGCAAGTTTGTAAACAGCCCTGCAGCTAATGGGAAACGGATGATGGCTGAAGAGTTAACAGTCAGCCAACTTCTTCATATGCTGAGGGACAAGACCCCAAAATGGGAAAAACTTGAGCATGAGCCTCAATCTTCAAAGAAAAGGGGTTCGGAACTCTCAAAAGTTATTGAAATAGCTGAGGTGGCAACACAGACGGAGAAGACTGCAGCGGAGCCGCTCTTGGATGCCGAAAGTACGCTGACTCACGCCAATGCAGAACAACAGAATACTGAAACAGCTACTTCAGTAGAGGGATTGAATAGTCCGATCAATCAATCTCCGAATGAAGTTGAAGTATTGAAATCACAAATGAGGTCATTAGTAAAAGACTTGCAGGAAGCCCAGGAAAAGCGGGATGAAGCTGAACACATGAAGAAGTCTCTTCAGGAAAGATGTCAGGATTTGGAACAAAAGTTGGCTAACATCCAGCTGGGTAGGGAGGAAATAGAAGACCCTCCCGCTGGCTTAGCTCAGGACGACACCGAATATGACCATGACCTGTTGAGCGACACCGAATATTACGAGGACCTGTTCTGCCCAGCTTGTGATGAAAACTCCCAAAGTGCAGAAACCTTGATGAATCACAAAAAGTCTAAGGAACATTGGGAGATGGTGGCGCTACTACGGGAGGAACTGTGCAGGCAGCTGGCAGCTGACAGTGGAGCCCAGAGAGTCTCCAAGAAGCAGAAAAGGAAAAGATGAAGCAGAAAATAATGACCATCTGAACCATTATCACCTCTACCAGACCACGCACGTGCTCCCTCCGAATGGAGCCAAATCAGTTGGAAGTAGAAAAACTTCCCAAGGAATCCAGTGGTTTTTAAAAGTCAGCAATGCTGGTTCAGAAGTGACGGAAGTTCAAGCTGTTAAGTTTAGGGAAGGACTATTGGATGAGTCACTCCAGCAACGTGAACCGACTACACCACCGGGAACTGCTACACCACGGAGGCGTTGTCCGGACTGAGTTAAGAAGCACAGGAGACGCCTCCACAGAGACTAAATCTGTGAACTGTTTTCCACAGAGACTGAAATTGTGAACTGTTTTCCACAGAGACTATATCTGTGAATTGTTTTACATGAAGTTGAATACATGTATGTTTAATGGAGAATAAGTATGTTGTAAGCTAAAAAAGGAGGATTGTAGTGTATGTAACCGTTCTACCTTTAAGAGAACTATTTTATGTAACCGTCCACCTTTAAGAGAACTATTTTAGGTGTGGCACTACTTTATCCTGGCTGCTGTATACTGTAATACCGACGGTGACCACACCAGTATATAAGTGCTGTGGCAGAATTTATTGGGCAGATTCGCCCTGACCTTCGAATAATAAAGTCCTGTTAAAGTTACTCTTGTAGTCTGTGTATTACTTCGCTATACAACTCACAGACTTTACACCCTCTTCATCAATAACGTGGCCACAACACGAGATCTGCTTCTGGAAAAACTCGCATTCGTGGCGATTTGCTCAGAGCCCATATTCCTTCAATCTAGTGAGCACCTGCTCCAGGTTGGCAAGGTGAGCACTGTCATTTTCGCCCGTGACCAGGATGTCGTCCAAATAACACTGGGTCCCTGGAATCCCTTGCAGGACTTGATCCATTGCCCTTTGCCAAATAGCCGGAGCTGATGCTACCCCGAACACCAGCCGATTGTATTGGTAGAGACCATTATGAGTGTTGATCTTGAGGTACTGTTTCGAGGCTTCTTCTACCTCCATTTGCAGGTACGCCTGGGCCAGATCAATCTTTGTGAAGCGTTTCCCTCCAGATAGCGAGGCGAAAATATCTTCAATCCACGGAAGCGGATATTGTACCGTGTGAAGGACTGGGTTCACTGTCACCTTAAAGTCCCCACAGATGCGAAACTTCTTTGGTTCCCCAGGCGTATTACTCAACAACCTCTTCATTACAGGAACGATGGGTGTGGCCCACTCGCTCCAGTCCACTTTGGACAGTACTCCTGAACGTTCCAAACCTTCCAGCTCTGCTTCGACGGCTGGGCGGATCGCATAAGGCACCGGTCTGGCCTTAAAAAACTTTGGGCTTGCATTTTCCTCTATTTTGATCGTCGCTGTTATGCCTTTTAGTGTTCCGAGTCCCTCCTGGAACACTTCTTGTGCGTCAGTTAGCATTTTTGACAGTCGTCCAGGTGTGGCGTCATAATCCTTTTTGGCATCTACAGTCAGTGCTTGTATGGAATGCCAATCTAGCTGTATCTTCCGGATCCATTCACGTCCTAGTAGTGGTGGTCCTCCATCTGGCAATACATAAATGTCCATTTTTGGTGTTTCCTTACCGTTATATACAACGTTCACCCTTATTTTTCCTTTGGGGTAGACTTTTTGCCCCATGTACGTCTTCAAGACAATCTCTGTATCTCTCAAGGGTATATGTGAGAATAGCCGCTTGTAGTCCCTTCGGTTTATGACTGTTAGGGCTGATCCTGTGTCCAATTCCATTTTCACTTGGACTCCAGCTATCTTGAGCGTGACCCAGATAGTTTGATGATCCTCCGTTTGGATCACCTTATGTAGTTTCAGACAACCCAGCTCCTTGCTTCTGGAGTCTGTAACACTTTTCTGTTCGTCTGAACTACTCTCCGTCACCTTATGTACCTTCTTGTACTTCTCCTGTGGAGATTTCTTGCTGCTGGTTTTCTTTCCCGACCTGCAGACTCTTGCTATGTGTCCTACTTTTCCACACTGTCTGCACACTTTGTCCTTAAACCAGCAATCATTATGGTCGTGTGTTGTTCTGCCGCAGCGATAACACTTCACTGTTCCGTATGACATTTCATTTGTGCCATATTCTTGCGGTCTCCGTTGTATCTCTGCAGCACCCTGTGCGGCTGCTTTGTGTGATACTGCCATGCTGAAAGCCTTTTCCAGCGTAAGGTCCTTTTCAGATAAAAGCCATTTCTGGGTTCCTTCACTTTGAAGCCCACACACAAACTTGTCCCTTAAGGTATCTGCCAGTCCCGCTCCAAACTGGCAGTTTTTCGATAGCTTATGCAGTTCCGTTAAATATTCAGCATTACTTTCATCTTTATGCTGGTTCCTTTTGTGAAACTTAAATCTTTCTGCTATCAGCAGCGGTGTGGGGTTTAAGTGGTTCTGTAGGTTTGACACTATGTTTCCAAAATCCTTGTCCACTGGCTTCTCTGGGGTTACTAGGTTTCGCAGTAAGCCATACGTTTTTGCACCCATGGAATTCAACAATACCAGCACTTTCCTCTCATCTGGCACTTCATTCGCCTTGCAGTACACTTCTATGCGTTCGACATATGTCGTCCAATCTTCGACTTCATTGTCGAATGCTGTGATACTGCCACTCTTCGGCATCCCTGGGTGTGGTTAGACTGGCTCAAAATGGCGTTTTCCCGCGCTTCCCTTCTTCTCCGCTGCGGCTCAAAATGGCGTTTTCCCGCGCTCTCCCTTCTTCTCCACTGCGGCTCAAAATGGCGTTTCCTGTGCTCTCCCTTCTTCTCCGCTGCGGCTGCTCGGCCCTTGAACACCAGCTGCGCTCTGCGCATTTCCCTTTCTTCCCCGCTGACGCTGCTCGTCCCTTGAACACCGGCTGCGCTCTGTGCGTTTTCTTTCGCGCCTCTCTCTCTTCTCCCGTCGATGCCATTCGGTCCTGAACACTGGCTGCGCCCTATGCGCTCTACCCTCTCTCTTCTCCTGTCAACACCGCTCGGTCCTGAACACCAGCTGCGCCCTTGTACGCTCTGCCCTCTCTCTTCTCCCGTCGACGCTGCTCGGCCTTTTCTATGCCGTCGGTCGGCTCTAGCCGCCGCTGTCCGGGAAGGGTCTGCACCGTATCTGTTGCCAGCCTGTTTCGCTGGACCACCGTGACTGGAGAACCAAGCCCAGCTCTCAACAGCCTCCCCTGCGATGCTCAATCTCTGCTGGATGACTGGGCGGTTGCTCGTGGTCGACGCCCATGCTTCTGGCCTCAATTTTCTTCCACTGTTCTCCAGGAGCGAATCCCTGGGAGGTAATGCAGAGTTGCAGGTAGGTTTGAATCTGCCTCGTCGCCACTGTTAGAGCCGTGTATTTTTGATGTAGTGTGTCCTTCAATAACTAGACACGAGACTGCAGGAACAATCAACAGGTATTTACTGGATGAGGGTTACTCTAAAACTAACGTACAGATCCCTACTCAGGGTTTATATACAGATGTGGTCACTGCCGGTACTGCAGTATACAGGAGCTGTAAAAAGTAGTTCTCCCCTTAAAGGTACATACACTACAGTTGTGGTGGTTGGAGGTCAATCATCATAGCCCCAGGACATCGCTGCAGGAGTTCCTCAGGGCAGTGTCCTAGGCCCAACCATCTTCAGCTGCTTCATCAATGACCTTCCCTCCATCATAAGGTCAGAAGTGGGGATGTTCGCTGATGACTGCACAGTGTTCAGTGCCATTCACAACTCCTCAGATAATGAAGCAGTCCATGCCTGCATGCAGCAAGCCCTGGATGACATTCAAGCTTGGGCTGATAAGTGGCAGGTAACATTTGCGCCACACAAGTGCCAGGCAATGACTATCTCGAACAAGTGAGAGTCTAACCACAGCCCCTTGAAATTCAACCGCATTATCATCGCCGAATCCCCCACCATTAATATCCTGGGGGTCACCACTAACCAGAAACTTAACTGGACCAGCCACATAAATTCTGTGGCAACAAGAGCAGGTCAGATGCTAGGTATTCTGTGGCGAGTGTCTCACCTCCTGACTCCTCAAAGCCTTTCCACCATCTACAAGGCACAAGTCAGGATTGTAATGGAATAGTCTCCACTTGCCTGGATGAGTGCAGCTCCATCAACACTCAAGAAGCTCGAGACCATCCAGGACAAAGCAGTGTGCTTGATTGGCACCCCATCCACAACCTTAAACATTCACTCCCTCCACCACCGGTGTACTGTGGCTGCAGTGTGTACCATCTATAAGATGAACTGCAGCAACTCACCAAGGCTTCGGCAGCACCTCCCAAACCCGCGGCCTCTACCACCTAGAAAGACGAGGGCAACAGGCGCATGGGAACTCCATCACCTCCAAGTTCCCCTCCAAGTCACACACCATTTGACTTGGAAGTATATCGCTGTTCCTTCATCGTCGCTGGATCAAACTCCTGGAACTCCCTCCCTAACAGCACTGTGGGAGTACCTTCACCACATGGGCTGCTGCAGTTCAAGAAGGCGGCTCACCACTACCTTCTCAAGGGCAACTAGGGATGGGCAATAAATGCTGGCCTTGCCAGAGAAGCCCACATTCTATGAACGAATAAAGAAAAAACTGTACATTTCATTAGTCCACATGTCTCTAGGATTTCTCCGGAGTAGGTTTTTAACTCTATGGTACTCTTTGCAAGTGGCATTTGATTAAGCTTACTCTCATGTGTCCTTACTCATGATCGAGCAGTCCGCCACCGTGTCGATACACATATCAATATATTGGTCATTGATCAAAAGCTTTGTATGGAAGTCTTTCTCACGACTGCTTGCATTGCTGCTAGTGGCATCGATACTGTGGATGCCTAATTCTTCAATATCAGGTGTGTTCACTTCAATATTGTGAATTGGTCCCTTTTGTTGTCTCTGCTTTGCATTGCCATTAGAATGGTTCTTACTTCCTGCTTTTGATCTAGCTCTGCAAGCTGTTGAAATATGGCCTGGCTTCTGGCAGAGAAAACACTTTGTATTTCAGTATTGGCAGGTCTGTGGTGAGTGATTTTCATTGCAGCGATAACAATTCACGTTCACGAATTACTTGAGCTTGAACATTCTCATCTACACCTTCAGTTTCAATAATGTTATTGGCCTTAAAAAACATCTCCATTCGCTCAATGTAAGAACTGAATGGTTCGCGAGCTCGGTCATACATGCCGAGGCTTCCGATGAATCCCATAGATGCGGCTTTTTAATGGCTGCTCCACACACACACTCTCAGGCAAAAGCAATCGAATACCTATACACAATACAATGATAACAGCACTATCAAACTCCATGTGCTCAGGCCAAGGCAATCGAGTACCTATCACCAATGTCAAACATAACATTTCCTCCCCCCTCACAGAATTTCAAACATGAAATGTAGTGACAAAGCCCTGTAGGTGGCCAGCGCGAGAACGTGTACGAACAGGCCGAGGTGCGGACTGGTGAAGAGCAGGCTGAGGCACAATATTTGCTTGAGGGTTGGCTGGCTGAGCCACATGTGCATCCCGCCACTCTGGGGATTAGGTCCGTATAATTAGGTCCGTATAATTAGGTCCGTATAATTAGGTCTGTATAATCCCGCATCAGGGGGTGCTGGCACCTTCTGAAGGCGGCTGGCATGCCACCGAGAGCCGTCAGTGAGGCAGAAAGTGGCTGGTCCAAGTTGGCAGCTGATTTGGAGAGGGGAGGACCAGAATGACGCCATCTTATTGTTGCGGTGAGGCCTGCAGACTCTGACCCAATCGGAGACTGAGATGTTGGGCGCCTTGGCCCTCTTCGACTGTTCGAAGCGGAGTTTCATCTCCTGCTGTCTAGCAACTGTGGCTTGAGCCAGTGGAGCAGGGCTCTGAGCTAGCGAGGGGCGGAGCCTTCCAAGGGGCAGCATGAGCTCACGGCCTAGCATGAGGGATGCGGGTGAGACCCCTGTAGTGGAATGCTGGGAGGCTCTGTAGTGCAGCAGTGTGTGGAGGAGGGCCTTGTCAAACGCACAACACTGGGATAGGTGTGCTCTGAGGCCATTTTTCAGTGTCTGGTTAAAAAGCTCCACCCCCCCATTTGACTCGGGGTGGTAGTATGCGTATGTGACGGATGCCCTTGCTCTCAAGGTAAGAGGAGAGTTCCGAAGAGACCATTTGGGGGCCATTGTCTGTGGTGATGGCCTTTGGATACCCCCAGTGGGAGAAGAGGGACTCAAGGATATCAATGATGACCCGAGAGGTGACGGAGCCCACGGCAGTGACCTCTGGCCATTTTGAGTGCAGGTCATAGGTCACCACTAGCAACCATTGATGGTGGGGGACACCATGGATCTCCCCGCAGACGTCCAGCTGCAGGTGCTCCCAGGGCTGAGAGGGCCAGGCAAGGGGTTGCAGGGGTGGAGGAGCTTGGTGGCCAGCCTTGCCACTTACAAGGCAGGCTGCACAGTCCTTGACCAGGGCCTCGATTTCCCTGTCGATACCCGGCCACCACACTAGGTCTCGGCATCGTTGTTTGAGCTTCACTATGCCCAAGTGGCCCTCATGCGCCATGGATAAAACACGCACACGAAGGGCACTTGGGGCCACAGTGCAGAGCCCACGTGCAACACAGGAGTCATTCCAGCAGGAGAGCTCCTCTTTAACTCTGGAGTAGGCAGACAGTTCCTCAGGCACCTTGCGAGGCCAGCCATCTCTGATGAAGGTGCACAGCTGGGAGAGGGCCGGATCCTATTCAGAGGCCTCTTTGAGCTCCTGGAGAGAGACTGTGGTTTGGAGAGGCGTGTGCAGCATTTGGACGATATCCTGTTCCACATGGTGTGATGAAATAACTCTGTTCTGATATTTGTACTTGTACTTGTAATGTCTGGAATGTTCCACCAGGGGGAACCACTAATGCTCCTCCCTGGCCCCGCCCCTCTTCTGGTATGTTCTACCAAGGGCTCGGTCGATGATGAACTCTGTTAACTCTGCCACGATTCTTACTTAATAAAAGCCCTCAGTCTTAAACTTTAACTTCACGGATTCGGGCAGTTATTTGGCACATCAATTTTATTAAGTAACAACTTTTGGAAGATGGATCGATTTTTGAAACCAGAGCGTCTGGATATCGATCCGCATTCGGCAGACGTGTCGAAGAAATTTACGCATTGGCTGCGATGTTTTGAACACTTCATCGCATCGTTTGATTCGACGGTTAACAAGTTGGGTCTTCTAACCAATTTGGTAAGTCATCAAACTTACTCTATAATTGAAGATATTACTACATATGAAGAGGTCCCCGCAGCTCTTAAAGCCCAGTACCTTAAGTCAGTTAACGAAGTATACGCCAGGTATCTCCTGTCTACTCGCAGGCAATTACCCGAGGAATCTCTGGACGATTTCCTGCAGGACCTTAAGGCTTTGGCTAAGGGTTGCAACTACAAGGCTGTCTCTGCCATAGTGTATCAGGAAGAAGCCATCCGCAATTCTTTCATATCTGGCCTCCGATCTAATTATATTAGACAGAGACTCCTCGAGAACGACTCGTTAGTTTTAAAAACGGTCGTCACTGCTGCTCGATCGTTAGATGTAGCCCAGAAGAATTCAGAAGTGTATGCATCAGCCCATGCATCTCTCTCAGCCTCGTGTGTTCCGAGTATGGAGGCATCCATAACACCAATGGAGCCCCCACTTAATCCTATTGTTGCGGCTGTGCCCCATGGGTCTAAGTGTTATTTTTGTGGCCAATCTAAACACCCCAGGCAAAGTTGCCCAGCCAGAGAGGCTACCTGTTTTAAATGTAAGAAACGGGGACATTTTAGTAAAGTGTGTAAGGGTAATCCTGTACCCGAGGTCTTCTCTGCTGCCGCCTATCGTTTTACTCTAGCCTCGTGTTCCTTGTCAAAATCTATGATGGACATCAAGATTAATGGTCGTCCTACTGGGTGTTTGATAGACTGTGGCAGTACTGAAAGTTTTATACAGCCCAACCTTGTTAACTCCTGTTCATTGAAGGTGTATCCTACTTGAAGTGAAATTGTGATGGCGTCCAAATCCCTTACTTCGGAGGTAACTGGATATTGTAAAGTCACATTGACCGTTAAGGATACGGAGTATAAGGACTTTAAACTCCTCATATTACCTCAGTTGTGTGTGAACTTAATATTAGGCTTGGACTTCCAGTGTCAGCATGAGAGTGTTACCCTTAAGTATGGTGGATCTCAGCCTCCACTCACAGTCTGCGGCCTTTCTACTTAAAACGTAAGTCCGCCTTCTTTGTTTGCGAACCTTGCTCCTAATTGTAGACCTATAGCGACTAAGAGTCGACGGTATAGTTCAGAAGATAAAACATTTATAAAAGAGGAAGTGGAAAGGCTTCAACGGGAGGGAATCATCGAACACAGTGGTAGCCCGTGGCGTGCCCAGGTGGTGGTGGTTAAAACTAGTGAGAAGAAAAGACTTGTGGTCGATTATAGCCAGACTATAAACTTGTATACCCAATTAGACGCCTATCCTTTGCTTCATATTTCTGAGATGGTGAACCAGATAGCTTAGTACCGCGTGTTCTCCACCATTGATTTAAAGTCTGCCTACCATCAACTCCCCATCAAAATAGAAGACCGACCTTATACGGCCTTCGAAGCTAATGGGCACCTGTACCAATTCCTTCGGGTGCCCTTTGGAGTGACGAATGGGGTATCCGTCTTCCAACGGGAGATGGATCGTATGGTGGATGAATACGCGTTGGAAGCAACATTCCCGTACCTGGACAATGTTACCATCTGTGGGCGTGACCAACGGGAGCATGATCAAAATCTCGCGAAGTTCCTAGAGACTGCAAAGAGGTTAAACCTGACCTACAACGAAAACAAGCGTACCTTCAATACTACATGTTTGTGTATTCTTGGTTGCGTTGTGGAGAATGGGGTAATCGGGCCAGACCCTGAAAGATTACGCCCACTTAAGGAATTACCTTTACCTCACACTGTAAAAGCTTTAAGAAGATGTCTGGGATTCTTCTCGTACTATGCCCAGTGGGTGGCTAGCTACTCAGATAAAGTCCGACCTCTTATTAAGTCGACGTCTTTTCCGCTATCGGCGGAAGCTCAGGAGGCTTTCCTTAATATCAAACGGGACATTGAGAAGGCAGTGGTATGTGCCGTGGATGAGAAGATCCCTTTTCAAGTGGAAAGTGATGCATCTGATTTTGCGTTGGCAGCAACTCTTAACCAAGCTGGTAGACCAGTAGCTTTCTTCTCTCGTACATTGCAAGGACCAGAAGTTCGACATTCTTCAGTGGAAAAGGAGGCACAGGCAATTATCGAAGCAGTCAGGTATTGGAGACATTATCTCGCTGGCCAACGTTTTACGCTCATTACTGACCAGCGATCCGTGGCCTTTATGTTCAACACTAAGCAGAGAGGCAAGATCAAAAATGATAAGATTTTAAGATGGCGAATAGAACTGTCAACGTATGACTATGATATTCAGTACAGGCCTGGAGTATTTAATGAGCCATCGGATGCTTTGTCACGAGGAGTGTGTGCTAGTCTAGGTACAGATAAGCTTCAAAGTCTCCACGACGCACTCTGCCACCCTGGGGTTACCAGAATGAACCACTTCATTAAGTCCCACAATCTACCCTACTCTATTGAGGAGGTCTGGACAATGACCAGAACCTGTCATGTTTGTGCTGAATGCAAACCCCGCTTCTATAAGCCGTCCGAGCCAGCTCATCTTATTAAAGCAACTCGACCATTTGAGCGTTTGAGTCTCGATTTTAAAGGTCCCCTTCCATCGAGCGACCGTAATGTCTATTTTCTTAATATTATAGACGAGTACTCTCGGTTCCCTTTTGTTATCCCCTGTCCGGATGTGACTAGTGCTGTTGTAATTAAATGCCTCTGCCAACTGTTTTCCTTGTTCGGCATGCCTAACTATATACATAGTGATAGGGGTTCTTCCTTTATGAGCGAAGAACTACGACAGTTTTTGCTATCGAAGGGGATTGCAACGAGTAGAACTACCAGCTATAACCCTCGTGGTAATGGGCAGGTCGAGAAAGAAAATGCGACAGCGTGGAAGGCTATCGTACTGTCTCTGAAGTCACGAGGCCTGCCGACCTCTCGCTGGCAGGATGTCCTGCCAGACGTGCTGCATTCCATAAGGTCTCTTTTGTGTACAGCGACGAATGCCACCCCTCATGAAAGGATGTTTAGTTTTCCAAGAAAAGCTACTAATGGAGTATCGTTACCCACATGGTTGACGACCACGGGCCCTGTGTTGTTGCACAGACATGTGAGAGGCCACAAGACTGATCCACTGGTGGAGGAAGTACAACTCCTCCATGCTAATCCCCAGTATGCGTATATTCAATATTCGGATGGGCGAGAGGATACGGTCTCTATTAAAGATCTTGCACCTGCTGGAGCTCGAAAAGAGTTCGACTCTGAGAGTAGAGTTTTCAATCGTGGTATTGGACCTTCAGAGACACAAACCCTCAGTGTGGAAAATACTGATGATTCTGGGAATTCGAATGAACCGGAGTTAGTACTCCGGGAGGAGCCTCAGCAAGAGTTACGTCGTTCCCAGAGGATTATCAGACCTCCTGACGGACTGAATCTATAGCAGGGGGTGAATGTGATGAAATAACTCTGTTCTGATATTTGTACTTGTACTTGTAATGTCTGGAATGTTCCACCGGGGGGAACCACTAATGCTCCTCCCTGGCCCCACCCCTCTTCTGGTATGTTCTACCAAGGGCTCGGTCGATGATGAACTCTGTTAACTCTGCCATGATTCTTACTTAATAAAAGCCCTCAGTCTTAAACTTTAACTTCACGGATTCGGGCAGTTATTTGGCACATCACATGATCAGACCCGACGAGTGGGTCTGGGGCAGAGACAGTGCGGGAGAGCAGATCTGCAACAACATTGTCACGTCCTGGTGTGAACTGAAGACTGAAATTGTATTGGCGGAGGCGGTCAGACCAGCGGTGTAGACGCAGTGGTCTGTGGCCCGTGCCAGATGTCGACAGCAGGGCAGTGAGAGCCTGGTGATCGGTTCGCAGGGTGAAGGCATGGCCATACGTGTACAGGTGCCACCGCTCACATGCCCAGACGCACGCCATCGCCTCACGCTCGCCTACTGAGTACTTCTGTTTGGTGGGGCTGAGGGCTCGGGAGGCAAAGGCGATTGGTTTCTCTACTCCATTCTGTATCTGCGATAACACCGCCCCCACAGCTGCAGCGGACGCGTTGCAGGTGATGAGGGTGGGGCTGGCGACATCAAAGTGAGCCAACACTGGAGGCGACGTGAGCTGCGATTTGAGGAGGTGAACAGATTCCGTACAGGCTTGTGGCCACACCCAGGGCTCATCCTTTCACAGGATCTGGCGCAGTGGGGCTGTGGTGGCTGAGTACTGGGGCAGAAACTTCAGGTAGTACCCAGTCATGCCAAGGAAGGAGGTAACCTGTGCTGCAGAGCTGGGTTCTGGGATGCTGCGAATGGCATCCACGTTTGACTGGAGTGGGGATATACCATCAGCCGACAACCAAAACCCCACAAATTCGATCTCTGAAACAGCAACGACACACTTTTCGCCATTCAGTGTGAGCTTGTGTTTTGCTAGAGCCATGAAAACTCTGTGAAGGCATTCGTCGTGAGTGGAGGTCGAGGGCCCATGCACGGCAATGTCATCCAGGTAGATGGCCACCCCAGGAATGCCCGCGAGCACAGAGGACATCACCTTTTGGAAGCAGCTGGGTGCAAAGCTAAGTCCAAATGGCATCCTGGTGTACCGAAAGACACCAGCATGTGTCACAAAAGCAGTGAGGTCCCTGCTGCTGGGGTGGAGGGGAACCTGTAGATAGCCCTGTTGAAGGTCCAGTTTCAAGAACAGGATGGAACCATAGAACTGCGCTGTGAGTTCCTCTGACGTGGGCAGTGGATATTTGTCAGGGATTACGGCCTTATTCACTGCTCGAAGATCGACACAGGTGCGTAGACCACCTGACTTTTTCGTTGCGACCACCAGGTTGGAGGCCCATGGGAAGGCATCAACTGGTTCGATGATGCCAGCTTCCAGTAGCTGCTTTAGTTCAGCTGTGACCCCGTCACGGAGAGCAAGCGGGATGCGGCGCAGTGGCTGAATGACGGGGGTAACGGTGGAGTCAACCATGGGCTGGTGGGTGAAGGCAGTCAGGCAGCCCAGACCCTCGAAGAGTGCTGGCCATGTTTGGCGCCATGGTGAGGTGACGTGCAGAATCGCAGACCCGCCGGTGTCCAAGAGAGAAAAACCCAGGTCAGTGAAAAGATCCAGTCCCATCAGGTTAGCTCCTTGGCGTGCCACATGAAAACAAAAATCTGGCAAAACTTTTGTTCCATAGCGTACAGTGAGGTTGACTGAGCCCACTAGTCCAATTTTCGAATTACCATACCCGCAAAGGGCAGTGGAGGGCGCAGAGAGTGGCAGGGAGCTGAAAAAGCATTTGAATGTGTCCACATTCAGCAGTGAGACGCTGGCACCA
Organism: Somniosus microcephalus; assembly: GCF_052327205.1. Classification (NCBI taxonomy): domain Eukaryota; kingdom Metazoa; phylum Chordata; class Chondrichthyes; order Squaliformes; family Somniosidae; genus Somniosus; species Somniosus microcephalus. The sequence continues at coordinate 77,404,712 of NC_140989.1, read as the reverse complement.
GTATCCAACAACAGCGGAATGCACACATCATTCAGGTTAATTGTGCATGACTTGAAAGCCACTACTGGCCCAGAGCTCACGTTGTGAATTATAGTGCTTGAGGACTGAGAGTGTTCATTTGTAGCAACCGGGGCAGAGCAGCAGACATTGGCAAAGTGATTGTGTTTTCCACAGTTGCGACAGGCTTGGCCGCGCGCGGGGCAATTCTGCGCTCTGGTAGCATGTGAACGAGATCCGCAGTTTCCACACTGTTGCCGCGGTAGTGTGCGTTGCTGCCGTCGTGCGAGCATTACCGTGTCAGAGCTGTCGGGGCTGAGGGCGCTGTCACTGGGTGTGTGTGCTAGTTTTGCTGCACATTCAGCTGCAGACTGCACTTGAAAGGCAATGTTGACTGCCTGTGACAACGACAGATCGTCGGACTCGAGTAACAGTCTTTCACGCACTCTCACGTTGTTGGTGTGCTCTATTAGTTGATCATGCACCATCTCGTCTTGTAGTGCACTGAACTTGCACGAGCTAGCTAACCCCCTCAAATTAGCCACGTATTGATGCACAGACTTGCCAGGGAGTTGGTGACGCTGTCTAAAAATGAATCGCCGCAGGAGGGCACTTTGTGGGGCAGAGAAGTGTGTGCTTAACAGAGCCACAGCCTCATCATATGTTTGAATTGAGTCTGCTGTGCATAATGCCCCAAGAACACGCTGGCCCTCCGCTCCCAAGCAATGGGATAACAGTGCCTTTTTCCGTGACGTACTCACATTTTCTAGTCCAAGAGCAATGAGATAGGTTTCAAAGGATGGTAACCAGCGAACCCATGGGATCAGCGGCTCACCGGGTAGTGCAAGGAAGAGAGGAGGTGGTGGAAGAGAGATTTCAGCCATCCTCGTCGCCAAATGTTGCGTTTGCAAAGATAATCCAGAGGCCGTAAGCAGAGTTCAGTTCATGTCGCTTTTTAATGGCTGCTCCACACACACACTCTCAGGCAAAAGCAATCGAATACCTATACACAATACAATGATAACAGCACTATCAAACTCCATGTGCTCAGGCCAAGGCAATCAAGTACCTATCACCAATGTCAGACATAACATATACGTACACGCGAAAGCAAAGCACAGACAATTCTGCATCAGCATTAACAGTAAAACATCACAAATTCACCCTAAACTTTTCCACTCAAAGGTTGAACACTGTCCTTTCATGATCCCTAAAAATAGCTTTGGGATCCCATTCTCGTCGCCAAAAATGTAATATATGTGGGTAGAACAAATGAAGGACGGAGACACCAGTTGCTAGTTCATGAGCTTGCTTTACCAGGCCAGAGCAAACTGAGCATGCTCATACTAAACTATGTAACAAACCATGTGATAATACATTACAATGCCTGTACGTTGAGGATCCTCCCAGATGGTGTACGCTGGCAATGTTTTTCTTCCGTCATCTGCACGGCCTCAATTATGACACACAGCTCCTGTTTATTAAACTGGGGTGTAGCTGTGCCTCCTTGCAGGAGCTGCCTGTCTTTTACCAGGAACTGATCAAGATCTGGAGTATGGTCACCTCCAGCTGGAGTTCTCCCCCGTCAGGATTGATGGCTATCCTCCGGGATCCGCTGTTCAGGAATCCGTACCTCCATGACCACGATTTCAGGTGGCTTGTGGAGGGGAGGGCCCTGGCTGGCAAGGTGACCAAAGTTAGGGATATACTGGATGGTGGAGGAGTGGGCTGGATGTTGCCAGAGGAGCTGGCACAGTGCATGTCCTGGCACGGCATACGGTTCGCGGCCAAAGCCATCGAGACGCTAAAAGAGGCGCTCGGACCTGACTCCACTAGGTGTGCCGAGGAGGCTCAAGGGTATGGAGCTTGTTAAGCCTGTGTGTTATATTGAGAATTACTACACAGACCACAAGAGTAAACTTTAACAGGTCTTTACTAGTTGAAGGTCAGGGCGGAACTGCCCAATAAATCATTACACAGCACTTATATACCGGTGTGGTCACCACCGGTATTACAGTATACAGCAGCCAAGATAAAGTAGTGCAACTCTTAAAATAGTTCTCTTAAAGGTGGAATGGTTCTCTTAAAGGTGGAACGGTTACATACACTACAATCCTCCCTTTTTAGCTTAACTATATATTTCCCATTAAACATAACATCATAACATATATACACAACTTCATGTAAAAACAGTTCACAGATTCAGTCTCTGAGGCGGCGCCTCCTGCGCCTCCTGACTCGGTCTGGATAACGCCTCGGTGGTGTAGTAGGTTTTTGTTGCTGGGGTGACTCATCTAATAGTCCTTCACTGGACTTAACAGCTTGAATTTTCGTAACTTCAGAACCAGCATTGTTGACTTCTAAAGACTCGAGTACCTTGGGAAGTTTTTCTGCTTCCAGACTGATTTGGCTCAGTTCGGAGGGACCACGTGCGTGACCTGGTAGGGGTGATAATGGGTCAGGTGAGTCATCATCTTCATCATCATGGGACAACTCACATGAATATACTAGATTGCTGTCCTCCTCAGTATCTACGTCCTCCAAATGTTTTAATATTTCTATTTTTGGAGCTTCAACTGTGAGTGTGGCTGTGGTCTGTGCATTACTTGATTTGCAGCTATATTCACCAGAGTCTTTGGGTGTGAGATTTGTAATGGTAAGTTCTATCACATTCTTATTTTGTTTAAATTTGTATCGGTCAGAAGATTCGATTAAGCTCTGGTCTTTGTACCATCTGACCATCTTGGAAGTAGGTGTAAACTCACAGCTCAAAGTAGCAGAATGCTTCTCTTCCACTGTAATGTTCTGTAGTTCTTTGACTACCTTTGACGGAGGCTCTTTAATAGTCAGCCTCGCCTCAGATTTTGATTTCCCTGCGATAAACTGCAGCAAGCCGGTCATCTTACAAGTTGTTTTTTTTTAGAGTGAGACGATGAATAGTGCCACGATGCTCAATGTCCACATCTTCAGAAGCATGAAGAATTTCACCATTTAGTATCCATTTTGGAGGCTTCACGTCAGCAACTGAAAGCTCACACTCAAGAATGGCGTCACTTGGCTCTGTCACTTTCACATCACATATGGGTTTAATGATGGCAATTGATTGCTCTTCTACATATAACTTTGCTGTGCTTTGGTCATCTATGGCATCGCACATGTAGTTGCCTTCATCTTCAAAAGCGACATTATTAATAACGAGCTTCCTGTACACCTCTTCACTCACAATCTCATATTTATTACTGGGATGAATCTCTTTGTCTTTGTAATACCACTTGACAGCAGCATTTGGCCTGGAAACCTTGCATTCGAAAATGACACGATGTTTTTCCATGTCAATCTTCTCTCTTAAAGGTTTCACAATTTTAACTGGCAATTCTTTAATTCGAAGCAAAGCTCCGGAAGTAGCGCTTTCAGCAACAAACTTGATCTCTGCAGCATCTTCAGTTTTTGCCTCTGCCACCAATTCCCTTAGTGGCTTATTACTGCTGACACTGCTCACAAAAGGGTGCTCTTTCTTCTTAGCTTTCAACTGATCGATGAATTTGACATATTCCCTTTCTTGCTCAGCTTTGATTCGTTTGGCCTCATCGCGCAGACGGTTTGTGTGTTCCTGTTCCATTTTCTCAATCAGCTGCTTCTGCTGTCTTTCCAGATTCTCCCACTCTGTGTCAAAGAACTTTTTCTTTGCATTCATCTCTTGCTCAAAACGGCGAATCATTTGTTCTAATTGCTGTTGTAGTTTGAAGTTGAGTTGAGTTCAAGCCCGGTGTTCCTCAGAAATGTGCATGTCTGTAGACTGGACAGACTCAGAATTCTCTGTCAAACTATGTTGTTGTTGTTCAGTGGAATTCTGTTCTGATACTTTGCTCTCTTCTGAAGCATTTATGCACTCCTTCGTTTTTCCATCATTAGTCTGCAAGTCCATTTTAGACTTGTCTTTTGCACATGGGCTGGTCTTACCATCATCAGTTCCAGAGTCTGAGCTGATTATCTTCACCGAGTTCTCACTCTCTGCTTTGTCACTGTCACTGCTGCATATGCCCTCATCCAATATTCTGGACAATCGTTCAGGGTTGCCATCTTTTCTTTTTCCGGAATCTACCGTCATTGCTTTTAGGGAGTGCCAGTCCATTTTTATTTTCCTGATCCACTCCCGTCCCAGAAGTGGTGGACCTCCCTCAGGTAGTACATATATGTCCATTCCTTGGTGTTCTTTGCCCTTGTGTACCACCTTGACTGTTATCTTCCCGATGGGGTATACTCTTTGCCCCGTGTATGTCTGCAATACTATCTTCGTATCCCGTAGGGGAATATGTTTGAATAACCTTTTGTAATCTTGCTTATTCATGACCGTCAACGCCGATCCGGTGTCCAATTCCATCTTCATTTGGACTCCTGCTATTTGCAGTGTGACCCAGATAGTTTGTCGGTCAGCTTCCTTACTCACATTGTGAATTCTCAGACTACCCAGTTCCTTGCTGTTGGAGTCTGAATCCGAATTCTGTTCATCCGAACTCTTCTCAGCCACCTTATGTACCTTTCTGCACTTTTCCTGTGGTGACGTTTTGTTGCTGGTCTTCTTTCCTGACCGGCATACTTTAGCTATGTGACCAAGCTTGCCACATTTTCTACATTCCTGGTTTTTAAACCAGCATTGGTTCTGATCGTGTGTTGTCTTTCCACAACGATAACATTTCGTTGTACCCAAAGCCATTTGATCTACGCTGAGTACCGCTGCCTTCAGCTGCATTTCCGCCGTGCCTCTCGCTGCGGCTTCGTGCGATGCTGCAATAGTGACAGCCTTATCAAGTGTAAGATCATTCTCTTCCAGCAGCCGCTTTTGGGTTCCTTCTTTCGACAATCCACACACGAATTTGTCTCTCAGTGCCTCCGTCAGGCTTTCCCCAAACTGGCAGTATTTCGCTAGCTTACGCAGTTCAATTAAGTACTCCGCGTTGCTTTCCTCTTTCAGTTGCGTTCTCGCATAAAATTTAAATCATTCCGCTAACATCAGCGGTGCGGGGTTCAAATGATCCTTCAGGACAGCAACAATATTAGCGAAAGTCTGATCCGCCGGTTTAGCTGGTGATAGAAGATGCTTCAATAGCCCGTATGTCTTTGCACCCATTGAGTTTAGTAAGGTTAGTGCTTTATCTTCATTTGATATTTTATTTGCCTTACAATATATCTCTATGCGTTCTACATACGTGGCCCAATCTTCAACATCGGGATCGAAATCGTTGATGTTACCACACTTAGGCATCCTCGCACTCTTCTTGAGAAACAACAAGAAATTTTTCTTTAACTTTTTTTCAAAATGGCGGTTTCCCGCGCTTGCCTTCTTCCCCCGCCTACGAAAATGGTGGCTTCCCGCGTTTGCTCCCGCGCTTGTCTTCTTCCCCGCCTACTAAAATGGTGGCTTCCCGCGTTTGCCTTTCTCCCCCGCTGGCTGTAATGGCGATTGCCGTATTGCTGCGTTCGCCCTCCCCAGCGGTTTTCAAATCGTGCCTCCCAGCCCCTCTTGCAGTCTGGTCCTTTCCCCCCCGGCTGCGGCTGAGTTCTCCGCATTTTTAAAAAAAAAATTCTCCCGCGCCTTACGCTGACCCGGTCGCTGCGCCTCGCAGCTTTTTCACCGGTCGCGGTCGAGCTTGCAGTCCGGTCCTTTCCCCCGGCTGCGGCTGAGTTCTCCGCGGTTTTTTTATTTTCTCCCGCGCCTTACGCTGACCCGGTCGCTGCGCCTCGCGGCCTCGGTAGCTGCCCGGCCTTTTTCACCGGTCGCGGTCGAGCTCTCTCTCGACGCTGTTGCGTCTCCCAGCCCGCTTGCAGCCCGGTATTCACCGCGGCTTCCGTGCCTTACGCTGCCCCAGTCTCAGCGCTTCTGGCCCCGACTTCTGTCCGGCTCTTTTCCCTGGCCGTGGTCGAGTTCTACGCCCTTATATCCTCCGTTTAAAAAAAAAAAATTCTCCCCTACTCACAGTCAACATGGCCGACTTGCTGCTCGTCGCTGATCAGTTTACCCACCACCGTGATAGAAGGGATGATCACTGCCTGTTGCTGATGGACGGCTTCGTGTCAGAATTCTTCCTTTGCTCTGCAGACCCGAGTTTTATTCTCAGCAGAATGATGAGGGCGGATGTCTCTTCTCGACGCCCGTTAAACTGCCTTGGATGTATCTCTGCCGCAGGGTAAGATCGAACTCGTCGCCATTGTTAAGTCTGTGTGTTATATTGAGAATTACTACACAGACCACAAGAGTAAACTTTAACAGGTCTTTACTAGTTGAAGGTCAGGGCGGAACTGCCCAATAAATCATTACACAGCACTTATATGCCGGTGTGGTCACCACCGGTATTACAGTATACAGCAGCCAAGATAAAGTAGTGCAACTCTTAAAATAGTTCTCTTAAAGGTGGAACGGTTCTCTTAAAGGTGGAACGGTTACATACACTACAGAGCTGACCCCCGTTTGGATGGATTTTCTCATCAATGCCAGGCCCCGAAACCTCTCTTGGGAGCCGGCGCCTCACAGCTTGAGCCATCTCTCAAAGATCCCTTCCGTGCCTTTCCACTCTGCACGGAGAGGTTTCTTGTACGGGCTGCTCTTGCACCCTCTCCATTTTGTCTTCCTTGGCTGCCATCGGGCATGCCATCTTGCCATCTGGAGGAGGTGGGAGTCCTCAGTGGAGGGCTCTCTACGCAGGAGTTCTCCCCTTTTCTATTGGGGACTTGGTGTGGGAGCTTTTGCATGGAGCAGTCCCATGCAACAAATTTTTAAGCAGGTTCACGGACACCCAGGCCACCTGCAATTTCAGCAGCCTGGAGGAGTCCGTGTTCCATGTATACTGAGTGTGAGAGGTTGCAGCACCCCTTCCAATTTTTAAAGGGGCTGCTCCTCAATTTTTGGTTGCACTTCAGTCCCGCGCTCCTGATCCTTGGGCACCTGATGCGGAGGGGAGCGGGCAGTTCGGAGGACCTCCATTTTGGACTGCTCATGGGCCTGGCCAAGGTGGCCATTAACAGGTCCAGGCAGAGGGCGGTCGAGGGCGTCGTTTGGCCCGACTGCCTACTTCTCTTCTGTGGCTATGTTCGCGCCCGGGTGGCCCTGGAGATGGAGCACGAGGTGTCTGCCGGTACGCTTGAGGCCTTCCGCGACCGGTGGGCATCAGAGGGTCTGGAGTGCTTCATCACCCACAGAAACAAAATTCTGATTTGATTTGTTAGGTTTTATTTAAATTGGGTTTAATTTGCGGTTTATTGGTTGTGCCCCGTTAAAAGGGGGCATTTGCTTTTTTTTTATTGGCGATGGCACCAGCCGTCAATCACCGACATCAACATATAAAAGGTGTAAGCAACTGAAGACTCGGCTCTTGTATTCTAGTCTCCACCACCTGGCTATCCGACTTTTTTTTTACATTGAGTGAACTCTGTCATTTTGCAGCACTGATTATGGCAGCAAAAATGATGTTTTGCACCAGGTGTGGGTGGTTGTAACTCGAGGGTTAACACAAATGGTTCTGATGTTAGGAGGCACCTTATAAAGCTGATGCTGGAAACACATTTTGCAGTATTCAGAAATGGCTGTGTCCCAATACAAATTGTGGTTGTTTAGCACTCCTTGCACCTCATAAAACATTCTTGTGGAAAAAGGTTAATAAGGGAAAGTAAACACAATTGGGGTAATTTTGACTTTGTGATTGTGAGTCGGCAGCCTGTTTTACATCTTTCCCGATTTTAATTTCCATTGAAGTCAATAGTTTTATAGCACCAATAGAGCTATATACTCCGCAGGAGTGTCACTTCTTCAAAAGTGATGGGAGGAATTGGAGAGGAAGATAAGAACTAACAGCCCTATAGAAGGAAAAATAAGGCTCACAAAAATAATGCACTTATATAAAAACAGATCTAGATATACTTAACGTTATTCTAAATAATGTAGGACAAGTTATGTACACAAAACATTCTACGCCTGAGGGCTTTTAGTATCATTAGTCTTGCAAAATGCAAGGACATTACAGAATATGCCCTAGTTATTGGGGAACTGTTATGCAATTGCCTGCAACTACACTTTCTTATGACATAGTGATAATGAGATCTCAAGTACATTCATGCAGGCAACACATTTGCTGATATTTCACATTTTCATTATAAATAAGCAGTTTCTTGTAACACTGAATAACACTGTGTCCCCAACTATACTTCATATACAAGGCACAGTAGAACACAGATTTTTTTTTAAAAACCTTACTAATTTTCTCCCATCTCCTTTCATGAAGGTCTCGACCCCTTGCTGGGATGCGATGCCAGCCATTCATCCTCCAGTATGTTGTAGAGTGGCATTGATCATCTGTGAACCTTGCTGGTAAGTGCCACAAGCTATTTGACCACAAGGGGCATTACTGCCGAGCCTAATCCTGTCCTCACAAATGCCATGCCTTTGCAATTTCAGCAAGGGAAGCTGGGTGTGGCCACGAACAGGAGCTCTGGCTTCTTTTCTCCTTCCTAACCCAGGGATGCTGAGGTCAATTGTAGCTCTCAAACCGTTGACCCGGCTGAGATCAGCTAACTCAGCTACTGGGGAGCACATTTTGTGCTGGTCGACCACAGATAAATGTGAGGTATTACATTTTGGTAGGAAGAATAGGGAGGTCACTTATCACTTGGAGGGTGCGAGTCTAGGTGGGGTAGAGGAACAAAGGGATCTCGGAGTACAAATACACAAATCACTAGAAGTTGCGACACAGGTTAGCTAGGCCATAAAAAAAGCAAACCAAGCACCAGGGTTTATTTCTAGAGGGATAGAATTGAAAAGTAGGGAAGTTATGCTAAACCTGCATCAAACCTTGGTTAGACCACACTTAAGAGTACTGCGTTCAGTTCTGGTCGCCATATTATAAAAAGGATATAGAGGCACTGGAGAGGGTACAGAGAAGATTTACAAGGATGATACCAGAAATGCGAGGGTATACATATTGGGAAAGGATGAACAGGCTGGGTCTCTATTTTCTTGAAAAAAGAAGGCTGAGGGGTGACCTAATAGAGGTCTTTAAAATTATGAAAGGTTTTGATAGAGTGGATACAGAGAGAATGTTTCCACTTGTGGGGAAGAGCATAACTAGAGGCCATCAATATAAGATAGTCACCAAGAAATCCAATAGGAAATTCAGAAGAAATTTCTTTACCCAAAGAGTGGTGAGAATGTGGAACTTGCTACCACAGGGAGTAGTTGAAGCAAATAATATAGATACATTTAAAGGGAGGCTAGACAAGCGTATGAGGGAAAAGGGAATAGAGGGTTATGCTGATAGATTTAGACAAGGAAAGATGGGAGGAGGCTCGAGTTGAGCATAAACGCCGGCATGGACTGGTTGGGCTGAATGGCCTGTTTCTGTGCCGTATATCCTATGTAAACAATAATTAGATGTATGTAGTACCTTTCACAACCTCAGGATGTCCCAAAGCGCTTTACAGGCAATGAAGTACTTTGGAAGTGTAGTCACTGTTGTAATGTAGGAAACGCGGCAGCCAATTTGCAAGGTCCCACAAACAACAATGAGATACATGACCGGATAATCTGTTTTTTTTCAATGATGGTGGTTGACGGATAAATGATTGGCCAGAAATCCGCTGTTCTTCTTCAAAATAGTACCTTGGGATCTTTTACGTCCACCTGAGAAGGCAGACGGTGCCTCGGTTTAACGTCTCATCCAAAAGAGGATGCAGCACTCCCTCAGTGCTGCACTGAAGTGTCAGCCTAGATTTTGTGCTCCAGAGTCTGGAGTGGGACTTTCTGACTCAGAGGCGAGAGTGCTGCCACTGAGTCACAGCTGACAAAGGGACCCACTTCTAAAATCAATCTGGTTCCATGTTGTCTACTGGGGCAGCTGCCGTGGACACCCTGCCCACCACCTGAATAACAACTGTCAAAAGATGCTGCAAAATTCACCGCTGCTCTTAAGTTATTTGAAACGTAACTGTAACTCCCTGCAAATCTGAAACAAATGTTAAGATGTAGCCCACATTATTGGTAAATTATTTCTTCAGAAATGGGACAATTTCAACTGAACAAATGAGGTCAGAATGGATTATTTAAAATAAAATAAGTATTTTCAGCCAAATAATTGTGGGACAGAGCAGCTTTAATCAGGCTTAATCCTGTACGAAAGGAGAAAGCAGATCAAATTTTCCTTGGATATTGTTGCTCAACATCGAGTAATGGAACGTTGCCAACACTTGTGATTTCATTAACGATTTATTGATTTAGTGCTATTGTTTTAATGCGAACAATTCACTGGGATGGAGAGAAGAGAGGAAATGATCTCTTTCTATTTCGTCCTTCTATTCCAGTGAAACTTATGCATGAAAACAATAGTGCAAAATCAATAGATTGTGAACAAAATTGCGAGTGTTGGCAGCACTGTAACAACAACCCTCCTTAAACAAAAACATGATGCAAAACCGGGATCAGTTGATGTTAAGGATGACAACTCAAGGACTGTCTTATAGTAGACTATCCAGTGAGCATATAAAAATAGGTGAGCCTTTTGTACATGTGAAATACCCTCCCTCAAAGAAGGTGAAATAGTGGGATTAGGTGCTGTGATTGTTTGGGACTTCTCCCCCGAATATGGATCAATAGTTCAAATTTGGGTTTCTCCACAGTTTGTCTCTTCTGTTAAAAATTATTTCAATTAAAAAAAGATGTCGGAGATTGAAGATGCCTCATCACCTACATTAAACAATGTCCTTTTGCGAGACCCAAATGGATATCTCTCACAGAGGATGCTTGACAGAATAATTGGAGAGAAGGTATAATATACAACACTTCCCATCTTAGGAGGATGAATAAAAGCTGCCATTGCAGACTCCAATAGAAAGTAAGAGCCTTAGACCTATGAAAGGAAATAGTCTAACATTACCTGGAGTGAAAATGAGCATTTTATGGCATTCTATTGATACTCATTTAAAAAGAGTACAGGCCAAAAGAAACGGGCAGCATTAATTTAGATGCAACAGGCCATACCTCACAAATCTACTGAATTTATTTCAGGAGATAACTAAACTGGTTAATGAGAGCAATCCAGTAGCGTTTGAGAAGACATTTGTTATAGTTCCATATTTGAAGCTAATTGAACCATCAAAGTGAACAGCACTGAAGGAGAATGAAAGAAAGTTGCATTTATATTTATATATACATCCATTCAGATACCATGGGGTGGAAATTCGTCGGCACCCGGTTATGGGTGCAAAGGCAGCGATCTGGCTGTAATGCGTGCCCAAACTGGGAGGCCCGAGGCCAGCGCGCAGTTGGGCCTCGGGTCTGATCTAAATAAACTGGTCCTACCTCCACAGGCGATTGACTTTCTGCTGATTCGACTTTCAGGCTGCCTGCCTTACTGGCAGCGACCCACAGCTAAGTGCCGGGAATGGCTGAAGGAGAAAAAGAGGCGGGATGATCGTGGGCCTGCACCAGCCCTCAAGAGGGCTGTGGTGCCGGGCAGAGCACTCCTACATCTCTTGGCTCCACTAAAACGGTTTTAAAAATTAAAAACTGATTTACTTTGGCAACTGCTGCTTAAGTTGCAGCTGTTACTGAAGAAGCCCGATTCCTGCCCCAGCCATCGCAGACCTATTTCGGCAAGGGGGCCCAATACAAGTGTTAGACCCCTTACTTACTTATGTAAGGGGCCTGATGACTGAAAAAGAGTCCAAACCAATTTCAGGTCAGACATTTTTCAGGCATCCTTGGGCCTTGAATCATAGAATGGTTACAGCACATAAGGAGGCCATTTCCCAGCTGAGAGAAAACCTCGCCCTCCGACGAGCTGTCTCCTGGGCTGCCCCTGCCACCACTACCTGCTCCTGTGCACTAGTGCTGGGTGCATCACCAAGTGCAGACACTTCTACCTCAATCTGTGAACCAGCTGCGGTGCCAATGTCTGTGCTGGCACTTGGAAGTGATGGAGCGTGTGATGGTGCCTCCTCAGAAGGACTGTCCTCCTCTGTGGTATCTTCTTCAGGGGGCTATGACTGTGTGAAAGACCTAGGGAAAGAGAAAAGGGACAATAGTTAGGAAGGCATTGCGAGGAAGCATAGTTGCAGAAGAGCTGCATCACAATGTAATTTAATGAAGTTAAGCTGGTTGGCTGTGCATTTTTGCAGTGCTGAATGAAGGGATACAAGTAACTGTCAGAGATGCTGTTCAGTGACACCCCCAGCCTCAAAATGCCCAAAGCTGACAATTCTGGCAGGCTCACAAATTTCTATGGCTTGCTGCTCCAGCTCACTCAAGATCGCATTGACTGTGGGAAAATAAATGAAAGAGGGTGTGTCATCATGGAGCATACAGAAGTCACAATTGACTTCAATGGAGATTAAAATTGGGTGAAGTGTAAAACTGGTATTCAACCCTAACCTGCACCAACAGTGGCCCGCAGCAGTGCTGTGGAGCCGGGAAAAGCTGCTCCTGGCGCCACATCAAGGTAGGTTTTTTTTTTAAGTTACTTACGGAAAATCTGAGCTGAGCATGCCCAGAGGGGTCCTTAAACAGCCATGCAAGGGCCACCTGAATATTGTCTGATCCAAAATGGTATCTGATGTATTTCAGGTGTCTTTGAGGCCTCGGAAAATTGGACCTTTTTGTTCACATTTCATGCCCAAAAAACGGACGCATTGCAGTCAAATTAAATATGCAATTGAAACCAAGATTAACTGAGAATAAAAATTTTAATTGTGAGATTAATCACAATTTTTTAATCACTTGATATCTCTGGTTTCTTCTATACGGTGCTTTTTCCAGTTCTTCTTGACTTTCCATACTTCCCTTTTCCATTCAACTGCCATTTCAAAGCTTAACACAATAATCTGGAGTCATGAACAAATGACTTGGCCAAACTACAGTGAGTTGGTTTTGCAAGTTGGCTTACTGGAAGTTACTTTGTTCTTTATTTGATTATCTTGCTGTCACTTTATCTGTTCAGCTGATCCTGAATATCTTGCAGACATTTGATGCTGAAGTCTCAAGTTTCTTCTCTGTAGCCTTTGACGTTGGCCAGGTCTCAATGTCATACAGTAAGGTGGATGAAATGTTACTACTGTATTGTCTTTATTTTGAGGAGCAGTTTAATATTTCTTCAGATGTTATCCAGTTTGTTAAACTCTTAAACTCTGACTCTTCTGGTCTGAACACTGATTTCAACTATATCCACAATTTATCTGCTGAATTCTCCAATTCACATTCTACTGTTTTCTCTGCCATTTTGTAGCCATGTCCAATCTACTTGTTGTCTTTCCCGTGTCTTTTTCAAATGCTTGACTGGAATAATCTGTGTATTCTATATAATACTTTAGAACTCCTTCCAGCATTTTAAAATTAATTAATAGGCCACGAGTTGCCTCTTTGTGAATGTTATTTGCACACTTGGGCCTAGTAATATGGACGCATCCATTTGTGGGCGGGCGTGGAGCAATCCCTGTGCCTTGATGTTGAGGCCCGTGGTGCCCTGATATAGGTCCTCATTTCCATGGAGCCGGCGAGCTGCGGAGAGCAAAAGGCAGCTCGCTGGCGAACCATGATGAAAGATTGTGCCTCTGCTAATGTCGGAGCAGCCCTCAGTTCAGTGGGGAAGACAGAGACTGGGAAAGGGGGGCAAGCCAAAAAGGGAATGACCACAAAAAGGGGAGCAGTCGGCAAGGGGAAGCGATCGGTTTCCTCTGGAAGCCTGATTATAGAATGATTGTTGAGTCAGCTACCAGTGACATTAAATGACTGGCATGGCTCGCTGGCCAGTGGCACCTGTGCACATGTGTGGAGTGGCCCACACCATTGCTAAAGCTCTATAACTGCCTCAATTTTACAAGCTGTTGGAGGTGATCTGGAGCTCAAGCACCAAGTGTATGATTCGGAAAGTTGATTTGAGCTGCTCCTGATTGAGTTGCTATGCAGGGTACTGTTGAACTCGGGCATCACTTTGGGCAAAATGGCTACTACTGTTAAAAGGGGGTGCGTACCTCAGCGCCAAATGGACAGAAGTGATGGTAGATTGGAATGTTCCAGAAGACAGATTTGGAGTAGCAGAAATTTGCAGATTCATATGTTCCCAAAACCAAACAATCTGGAATCAGCCATAAACAAAAACATTATGGCAACCCAGATCCTGGTCACAGCTTGAGGGAGGGTCAAGGTATTGTAATGTGAGTTTACTGATGGAAAGTTTGGCCTGTTAACGAAAACTAAAATCGTTTATTCATTTAATTCACTTTTCAGATTTTTCCTCTTCACAGCATAATACAATAGGCTATTCAAAATTATTAATGTGTTGTGCAAACACAGAATTTCCATATGTACACTTTAAAATTGAGGGCCCATGAATCAGGCGTGAACCCAAATTCCTGATATGCTTTCCGTGTTCACCAATGAATGCACTGGGAGCACCAAAAATTGGAAGTTACTCTTCTATCTTTAGTCTGGGGCTATTTAAACATTGAATCAATCCTCGTGACCACTTCCAGGTTCCCGGAACAGGTAAATTGGAAATCTGTTACATATTGGTTCCCCAGCACTATTTCTCCAAATACTTCTGTCCTGTCACCACAGTCAATTTAATGAGAAATTTATTCTTGGTACTGTTTGCGTACAGCCTATTGTTACAATACCCAACATAGCATAAAAACATCATCTGAATTGCACGGCTTTTGGTTTCTTTGCAAATACTTGAATTTGGCCAGCGTGGATCACTTCAGATTCAAATGTGCCGGTTCATTATCAAAAAAATAACGCTGAGCATGATTTTAGTCCACCATAACACTTCCCAATCATTAAAGAACACAAGATCTGCTTACAAATGCACTGCGCAATCTCGCATCTTCCCCAAATGAAGACACATCCCACCTTTAATTTCTTACCACTATAGCAAGAAACAACTCCTACTTATGGTTGGAGTCACCACACACAACAACAACTTATATTTATATAGGAAGAATGCAAATTCTTTTAAATCTAGTTTAGTGGGGTGCGTTTGATTCATGAAGTTCAGTAAGGGGGAAGAACATCCACTCTCTTGGAGCCTAGTGGCACAATATTTACCTGATCCAGAGAGGGTTCCAGTTGCACCTGATCCCTGGTGATCCAGTACTATACTTCAGATCCCTAGCGGTTTGGTAATGAGTGTGTTTCTGATCCCTGGAGGTCCAATGATGAGTGTGTTTCCAGTCCTTGGAGTACTACTGGTACTGAAGACAATGCACCTGATTCCTAGCAGCCTAGTGGCGGTACAGCCGGCTTTGAGAATACCTCAAGGTTTGGGCCTTCTAAAGATTGAATAAACCCGAGCATTCACCTTTGCTATACATTCTAGTTCCTTTGTTGGAAACAGATTTTTTTTATTGACAAAGCGTGTAACTAGAATCAGATCAAGCTCGCAACCTAGAGAAACTGCACCTTCACAGAAATCACAGAAACCCCACAGTGCAGATAGAGGCCATTTCGGCCCATCGAGCCTGCACTGACACATATCCCACCCGATCCCCGTAACCCCTACACCAACACATATCCCACCCTATCCCCGTAACCCCACATATTTTAATCCCCCTAACACTAAGGGTCAATTTTTATCATAGCCAATCAACCTAACCTGCACATCTTTGGACTGTGGGAGGAAACCGGAGCACCCGGAGAAAACCCACGCAAACACGGGGAGAATGTACAAACTCCACACAGACAGTCACCCGAGGCCGGATTCGAACCCGGGTCCCTGGCGCTGTGAGGCAACAGTGCTAACCACTATGCCACCGTGCTGCCCTTCTCTGGAATAGAAGTGTTGAAGTGCTCTTGAAATCAATGAATAGGTCAAAGACATTTAATCTGTTATGTCATGTTAAATTAATTCTCTTATCACATAAACTCAATAAAAATCCCCCTTATTTGTGTAGAAAATAAAACTGCCTCAGTCAGGTTTTTAAAAATCAAGTTAAGTCAATTAATATTGGATAGTACAACATGGATAGTTGGTTTAACTCTAACTAAAATATTCAACGTAGCAAGTCATTAAACTTTTGTTTGTAAATGTATATTATTTTTAAGAATTGTTTCTATGTTAAATTTTTTACCATCAGATTTCTTCCTGAATAATTTATAACTAATCTACATCTATGTTGCATTTCTATTCCTGACAGCGGGCCCTAAATAATAAGTAAAAAATCCACCCATTCTTATTGCATTAGAAAAAAAATGTTGGTTTGTGAAGGAACTGACACTTCAGTAGACTGGAAAATTGTGGATTGCACACATTTGTGGGCAGAAGAACTGGTGGCAGGAAGTGCACGACTGAAACAGGTGGCAGCTTCATTAAAACATTAAAAGGTGGGTGGAATGTCCTGCACGCATTTTCGCAAAGTTTATTCACGCAGGACGATGAACGATAGGCCTCCGAATAGTGGGCTTCCAGGGTTGTTAGGGAATTAGCTGTGCATGTAAGTTAATTTAAAGGGCAGTGTAAGAAAATTCATTTAACTGTTTTAAAACCATTTCTGCGCTGTTTCTCTTCATTTTTTCCATATTCGTTTTGTGCTGCTCTTTAGCTTTCAAGCAATCTTTGTGGCAATTGCTCCACTGCACCTTTTAGTGGCATCAATGGGTTTCCCAATGGACGTCCAATGCTCCTATCTGAGTTTATTGCACGAAGAAGAGAAGGACCAACAGACAGATGGCAGCTAGGCCAGGCTACATCAGAGATGGGTGCCCACCCGCTGGTGACATCTCAGCTGCGTCGAGACATGCACATGCTTCACTTTGGTAGAGACATACTGCAGAGGCGCCAATTCCCAAAGGAGACTGTGACAGCAAATTACATGTGGAGGCCTGACATACCGTAATGCTGGAATGATTATCTGGAAGCAAGCCAATTAAAGAAAGCATCTGGGTCGATCAACAGGCAACATAGTCTGACTGCCACAAAGATGTCACCAACCATTATGTACACCTTGGAACATCTACCTACAAAGGACAGTGTGACCAGTGTTCACAGAGCTGTGTCATCTACTGCAAGGATATCTGCAGCTAACATGCAGCATAGGGCTGTATTGACAAAATTGTTTTTTTTGAACGCGTGGAATTTTTGATACTGGAATAATTGTATTGCCAGAATAAGCGTGTAATAGGATCACACAGGATACTTGTCCTAAGTTCGCTGCTCAATTCTTCATAAGTTGATGAGGCAGGGTACAATAAAAAGTCCTATTTGTAAATTATATGTAGCTCTAGCATTCAATAACGAGCATCTTAGGTCTTTGTCAGAGATTGCCTTCAATTAATATTGATTACTTGCTATTTGTTTTAAGTAAATAATGAGAGGTGTATTGTCTGCTTCTTTCATTTCAGGATCTGCTATGTTATTTACAAGCACCCTGTCCCAGATCAAAACAGAGGCCCCAGCCTGGGGTAGCAACTTTGATTGACATCTGTTTCGCAGAACTTAGCGAAACAAAGATTGGCTCTTGATTGGCTGGAATCCCTTTTTGATTTATAGCTCAGTGGGTAGTACCTTCCTCTTACAAAATTATATTGTGAGTCAGTTTTCAGTCTTCAGTATATGTGGCTCACAGCCAAAAGCAGCAATTTGCTTTTAGTTAGTGCCAGCTAGCTGGGGAGATAGGGTAGAAAATGTTTACAGTAACTGGGCTTCTGTTTAAGACCCATATTTAAGAGAAACCATATAACATCTTCATCGTGTTACATATTGAGGGCTGCAATGAAATATATATCTAACCGTGTTAAACTGTGTAATGGTCATTCATCTATTCTTTGTAAATTAAAAACTGTTTACTGATTCAAAATCTATGTCTCAATTTGGTGTTTATTCACTCCGCTATTCAGAGAAAGGAGAATTTGCATGGCAGCACGTGATGCATCCCAGTAGTTGTAGTACAAAGTTCTCATTACCATTTACCTAGATATTGGGTCAGGAAACGTGCACTTTGGCTCATAGGGAATGCGAGGTCCACTAACAGGAGTGACTGGTGACACCGAATCTCAGAAAATATCTAGTGTAATAACCCCAAAACATGGCAGGCTAGTACAGCCAGTGACAGTAATGATCACTAGAGGCCTCAAAGCTGTCTAAACCTTTTTCCAGGCATGCTGCAATGCTGACATACAGGGATGGTGCTGCGTGGAGTCGCATACATGTCCTAGCAACTGATTCAAGTGTGATTGACTGAGGCCTGGTTATATGTTACCTGCTGATATTGAGAGATCTAAAGATAAGGGGAAAAATACAGCAATGTTAAATATAGGGTAAATTTTGCCAAACCCTGCACCACTTCCTTGAGTAGAGGTTGTCCACAACAAGCTCATTTCAGAAAACGTGATTTAATTTCAATGGATGAAAAATCACGTCAGTGCACCCATGATTTTTTGATATGCATTGACTGTGTGCAACACCCTGCTGGTGACGCAAGGCCTTGCAAAATTTGCCCTTATATCATCACCAAGGACAAAAATAAGAGGAAGATGCCACTATACATGGAGTGCTAACAAGCAGCTTGTTACACTTCCATTTTTTATATAATGGGCCGGTATTTGCGATCGGAGGCTTCCCGCGGGCGGATGCCTCCGATCATCAAAGAATCTACGCATTTACCTGGTGATCCGGGAGATACGGAGGCTTGTGATCCTGGGCCTCTCCTGGTAGAAATGCGTAGAGGCCCACGTATCCCAGGGGCAAGTGCCCCTGGGATCACGTGGGCCAGTCCAACCAATGAAAAAAGGAAATCCCCATTCATACTTATGGGGACTCCGTACGTACGGAACTGTCATAAGTATGAATGGGGATAACTTAAAAAATACACGAACACATGAAATAAATAAAAAACACTACATATATAAAATTAATTGAAATGGCAACTAATTAGATACTTTAAACAAAAATTTAATTTTTTGAAAAACTTTTTAATATGTTTTAACGGGTATAAATATAAACTTATCTTATTGGACAAGGTTTTTAATGTATAAGTGAGTGATTTTATTTTTCTATTTTTTAAAACTCTTATGCTGGTAAAAGCTTCTACCAGGCGTAAGAATTCCACGGCCTTTCAGCGGGTGGAATTTGGGCAAATAGCACAACTCTCCCCCCCACCCCCGCAGAGGCCCTTTTCCTGGGGATGCGGAGGATCTGTCAAGTTGACAGATCTCAAGTGCCAGGTTTTAGCGGATGCACTTTACACACCGAAACCCGGAACTTGCGCGGCCCCTATAGGTGCGTGCGCACCTCGTACACACCCGTAGGGGTCGCAAAATATGGCCCAATATGTAAAACACCTAAGTTAACATACAGAATTAATGCACCTGCGTAATCTACAAATTACACGGTTATGGTTGTCATGGGTACTGAGAGCTAAGAACAAAGTCTGTCATTAAGCCACAAAGCGAGTACACAGTGAACTATGATAACATCTCTTATATATAATAATATATATTTAAAGATTCAGAGATAGCTTTTACCCCAGAGATAGCCTCAGTAACAATAAAGATTGAAAGCTATCATATGAGCAATCTCAAAAATCACCCATAGATTTGGTTCCTATGGCCAGTGATTTCCTGACCTTTGTGTCGAGCCTGCTGTACCTGCTGCTGTGTTGTCTGAAGTTGCAGTCCAACCTAACTCTGGAGGGGAGTAGCGTCAGGCCACCCACAGAGGAGGCAGTCTCATACCACCTGGGTTTAACTGCAAACTCTTGTGCAGTGTCAAGCTGGGTTAAAAAAAAGTGCTCGAATGGTTTGTTGGACTTCCTGGTCACTTTTTAAACCTAACTAGATTTGATTGAAATATTTAGAGCATATGGATGCTACCACTGAGCCTTTCCTGCACACCCAGATGCTACACATTTCCAGAAATCAGTAAAAACTATGTGGCAAATGGATGGAGAATCATGAGGCGAGCTCACATTCGCATATGTGTTCCTGGCAGACTACGCTTTGTGCCAGGAACACTAAAGATGTAAATTTATCTCTATATTAATTTTCAAGAAGTCCAGATTGCTGGGTTGTGATAAAGAGAGCCAATTTAACCTAACAGTTAAAATCAAAGTTTTCTTACCACCAACAACCAATATAAACAGCTATTTAGATAAGTATATTTTTATTGATTATTAATTGGCATACTGTATCATCTAGCGATGTGATAAATTATGCAGTAAGTTATACATGCTAGTTTTCCACACTTCTGTGCAGAATAATGTATTTTAAACATCCTCGGTTACTGCACTTAAAGCAATTAATATTTGTAGTTTTTTCTTTCTTGTATTGTGTTTCAAGCTATCAATATGCATACTCTACAATGATCTTAGTTGTGTTTCATTTAACAATTAGTGGCAGATTATTATGCTGTTATTTTTAATGGAGTCATAGGGTAAATTACTTGTGGCTCAGTTGGTAGCACACTCGCCTTTGAGTCAGTAATGGTTGAGTTCAAGTCCCACTCCAGGGACTTGAGCACAAAAATCTAGGCTGACACTCCTCCGCGGGAGTGCTGCACTGTCAGAGGTGCTGTCTTTTGGATGAGACGTTAAACCGAGGTCCCATCTGCTCTCTCAGGTGGACATAAAAGATCCCATGGCACTATTTCGAAGAAGAGCAGGGGAGTTATCCCCAGTAACCTAGCCAATATTTATCCCTCAACCAACATATCAAAAACAGATTATCTGGTCATTATCACATTGCTGCTTTGTGGGACCTTGCTGTGTGCAAATTGACTGCCGCGTTTCCCACATTACAACAGTGACTCCACTTCAAAAGTACTTCATTGGCTGTAAAGCGCTTTGAGATGTCTGGTGGTCGTGAAAGGCGCTATATAAATGCAAGTCTTTCTTTTATTGTCTGTTTGAGTGTAAGTGTTAGAATAATTTTTTTCTTACTTTTTTTCATTAAGGCCTAGAAATTGGGTTGGGGTGCCAAAGTGGCGCAAAAGTCGGCGGAGCGCAGGATTTAGCGCAGCGATCAGGGTGATACCGATCGCCAGAAATTCAGTTTCAGTGCCGCTCGAGGGACACAGGGCGAGGCTCGAGGCGCTCCGCGTCCCTCTTAGGGCGCTGAAACTGATTATCGCAGTGCAACGTGCCGCAGCGCCACATGCTGCGGCACGGCACGCTGCGGTACTGCAGGCCTTCCTCCCACTGTTAAGGGGGAGGTGCCTGCAACAGCGCGATCCCCGATCGCGAGTGCCGGCAAATGAGCCCGGCACCAAGGAGACGTGCCGGGCTCTCGGGAAACAGCCGGCAATGCCATGGGGGGGGGTTAGGAGGCCGGGGACGGAGGTGCTGGCAGGCGGCTGCTGAAAAGGCGGCCGCCCCGCACCTCCACCTTAACTTGCGCCGCTGCCGGCACAGTAAGGCCCCGTGAACCGGGCGCGGGTAGCGAGCGGCGCAACTGCGGCGTTCGCTACCAAATATCGCGATCGGGGCACGAATGGGGCGCTGCGCACACCGATGACGTCATCGGTGGCGGCACAGCGCAAATGCCTAACACCACCATTAGCGCCCCTACTGAATATCGCCGCAGACGCAGCCAGTGGCGCTACAGCCACTGACTGCCTCTTTAGGCGCTAACAGGTGGCGCTACTCACCCAATTTCTCCCCCTATATCTTTTAAAAGATTTTTGCTTCATTGTCGGCAAGATTCCGATTTGTAATTGAGTATTTTATTGATCCATTCCTTCAGGTGTGTGATTCATTACCAGACTGATAGAACTCATTTGGTCTGCTTTACATCCTAGTTGTGTCAACATGAAAATTTGCAGAATTACTGTTTATACTTACTTAGCTCTTGCAGTGGGTCAAAATTAACAGTAACCCTGAATGGCCTCACACAAGCAAATTAGGAGCGAGGTCACTAGTTTCAAGTATTTTATGATTGCACCTTTACTCATTTTTTCAAGTGGAGATCATTATTGAAACATGTTGCAAAATATACTAAAATCTATCCTTATTTTGTGATACAGAAATCGTTAATAGGTTAGAGGCAAATACCACAGAATTTATAAAAGATATGATAAAATGGCTCAGGCTACACTTTCTTTTGATTTATGGAGCTAGCACAAATAACAACAACAACAACTTGCATTTATATAGTGCCTTTAACATAGTAAAACATCCCAAGGCACTTCACAGGAGTGTTAAGACAAAAATTTGACACCGAGCCGCATGAGAAATTAGGGCAGGTGACCAAAAGCTTGGTCAAAGAGGTAGGTTTTAAGGAGCGTCTTAAAAGAGGAAAGAGAGGTAGAGAGGTTTAGGCAGGGAGTTCCAGAGCATAAGGCCTAGGCAGCTGAAGGCACGGCCACCAATGGTTGAGCAATTTATAATCAGAGATGTTCAAGAGGGCAGAATTTGAGGAGCGCAGATATCTCGGGGGGTTGTGTGGCTGAAGGAGATTACAGAGATAGGAAGGGGTGAGGCCATGGAGGGATTTGAAAACAAGAATGAGAATTTTGAAATTGAAGCATTGCTTAACTGGGAGCCAATGTAGGTCAGTGAGCACAGGGGTGATGGGTGAATAGGACTTGGTGCGAGTTAGGACATGGACAGCTGAGTGTTGGATGGCCTCAAGTTTACGTATGGTAGAATGTGGGAGGCCAGCCAGGAGTGCGTTGGAATAATCAAGTCTAGAGGTGACAAAGGCATAGATGAGGGTTTCAGCAGTGGATGAGCTGAGGCAAGAGCGGAGACGGGCAATGTTACAGAGTTGGAAATAGGCGGTCTTTGTTATGCTGCGGATATGTGGTCAGAAGCTCATTTCACCGTCAACTATGACACCAAGGTTGCGAACAGTCTGGTTCAGCCTCAGACAGATGTTAGGGAGAGGGATGGAGTCGGTGGCTAGGGAATGGAGTTTGTGGCGGGGACCAAAACCAATGGCTTCGATCTTCCCAATATTTAATTGAAGAAAACTTCTGCTCATCCAGAACTGTGTGTCGGACAAGCAGTCTGACAATTTTGAGACCAGAAAGAAGTGGTTGTGAGGTAGAGCAGGGTGTCGTCAGCATACATGTGGAAAATGACGCTGTGTTTTTAGGTGATGTCGCCAAGGGGCAACATGTAGATAAGAAATAGGAGGGGGCCAAGGATAGATCCTTGGGGGACACCAGAGGTAACCATGCAAGAGCAGGAAGAGAAGCCATTGCAGGTCATTTTCTGGCTACGATTAGATAGATAAGAATGGAACCAGGTGAGTGCAGTCCCACCCAGCTGGCCGATGGTGGAGTGGCGTTGGAGGAGGATGGAGTGGTCAACCATGTCAAAGGCTGCAGGTGGGTCGAGAAGGACGAGGATGAATAGATTACCTTTGTCACAGTCACAAAGGATTTCTTTTGCGACTTTGATGGGAGCCATTTCAGTACTGTGACAAGGGCGGAAACCTGATTGGAGGGATTCAAACATGGAGATCTGGGAAAGATGGGCACGATTTGAGAGGCGACAATGCGTTCAAGGACTTTGGAGAGGAAAGGGAGGTTGGAGATGGGGTGGTAGTTTGCAAGGACGGAGGGGTCAAGGGTTGTTTTTTGAGGAGAGGGGTGATGACAGAAAATCTGAAGGAGAGGGGGACAGTACCTGAGGAGAGCGAACCGTTAACAATGTCTGCTGACATGGGAGCCAGAAAAGGAAGTTGGATGGTCAGCAGTTTAGTGGGAATAGGGTTGAAGGAGCAGGAAGTGGGTCTCATGGACAAGATGAGCGTGGAGATGTCAAGAGGGGAGATCACAGAGAAACTGGAGAAAGATGTGAGTTCAGGGCTAGGGCGGGGGCAACCTTAGAGGAAGCTTGGCCCGATGGGCTATGGGAAGGAAGGGAAGTGGCAGAGGCAGCTGATCGGATGGTCTCAATCTTAGAGACAAAAAAGTCCATGAGCTCCTCGCACTTATTGGAGGTGAGTATGGAGGAGACAGGGGTGAAGGGTTTAAGAAGACAGTTAGCAGTAGAGAATAGTAGCCGAGGATTATCTTTGCATTCCAGAATGATCCTGGAATAGTGAACAGTTTTGGCAGACAAAAGTAGGACCCGATAATGTTTTATGTGGTCCAGCCAGATCTGGCGATAAATGGCTAAGCCAGTTGTCCGCCATATCCGTTCAAGTCTGCGTCCCTTGGACTTGAGGGAGCAAAGATGAAGGCTGTACCAGGGGGAACAGCCAGGGTGAGAGACTGTAATGGTTTTAATAGGGACTAGCGCATCAAAAATGGCGGTGAGGGTGTGGTTGAGCAGATCGGTAGCTGCAGAAATGTTGTGGTGAATGGAGAGCCATAAGAACATACGAAATAAGAGCAGGAGTCGGCCATTCAGCCCCTCAAACTTGCTCTGCCATTCAATAGGATCATGGCTGATCTTCTATCTCAACTCCACTTCCCTGCACTATCCCCATATCCCTTGATTCCCTTAATATCCAAAAATCTATCGATCTCTGTCTTGAATATACTCAACGACTGAGCCTCTACAGCCCTCTGGGATAGAGAATTCCAAAGATTCACCATTTTCTGAGTGAAGAAATTTCTCCTCATCTCAGTCCTAATTGGCTGACCCCTTATCCTGAGACTGCGACCCCTGGTTCAAGACTCCCCAGCCAGGGGAAACATCCTTCCTGTATCTACCCTGTCAAGCTCTGGAAGAATTTTGTATGTTTCAAAGAGATCACCTCTCATTCTTCTAAACTCTAGAGAATATAGGCCTAGTCTACTCAATCTCTCCTCATAGGACAAAGGACAATCCCCCCATCCCAGGAACCAGTCTGGTGAGCCTTCGTTGCACTCCCTCTATGGTAAGTATATTCTTCCTTAGGTAAAGAGACCAAAACTGTACATAGAAACATAGAAGATAGGAGCAGGAGTAGGCCATTCGGCCCCTCGAGCCTGCTCTGCCATTCAATGCGATCATGGCTGATCATCCAAATTCAGTACCCTGTCCCTGCTTTCTCCCCATATCCCTTGATCCCTTTAGCCTTAAGAAATATATCTAACTCCTTCTTGAATATATTTAATGAATTGGCCTCAACTGTCTTCTGTGGTAGAGAATTCCACAGGTTCACCACTCTCTGGGTGAAGAAATTCCTCCTCATCTCAGTCCTAAATGGCTTACCCCTTATCCTTAGACTGTGACTCCTGGTTCTGGACTCCCCTGCCATCGGGAACAGCCTTCCTGCATCTAGTCTGTCTAGTCCTGTTAGAATTTTATACACAATACTCAAGGTGTGGTCTCACCAGGGCTCTATATAATTGCAGTAAGACATATTTACTCTTATACTCAAATCCTCTTGTAATAAAGGCCAACATACCATTTGCTTTCCTAATTGCTTGCTGTATCTACATATTAACTTTCAGTGATTCATGTACAAGGACACCCAAGTCCCTCTGAACACCAACATTTCCCAATCTCTCACCATTTTAAAAAATACTTTGCTTTTCTATTATTCCTACCAATGTGGATAACTTCACATTTCTCCATATTATATTCCATTTGCCATGTTCTTGCCCACTCACTTAGCCTGTCTATATCCCCTTGAAGCCTCCTTGCATCCTCCTCACAATCCCCACCCAGCTTTGTATCATCAGCAAACGTGGATATATTACATTTGGTCCCCTCATCCAAATCATTGATGTAGATTGTGAATAGCTGAGGCCTAAGCATTGATCCTTGCGGTACCTCACTAGATACAGCCTGCTAACCCGAAAATGACCCGTTTATTCCTACCCTATGTTTTCTGTCCATTAACCAATCCTCAATCCATGCTAGTATATTACACCCAATCCCATGAGCCTTAATTTTGTTTAATAACCTCTTCTGTGGCACCTTATCGAATGTCTTCTGAAAATCCAAATACACCACATCCACTCGTTCCCCCTTATCTATTCTGTTAGTTACACCTCAAAAAACTCTAACAGATTTGTCAAACATGATTTCCCTTTCATAAATACATGTTGACACTGCCCAATCCTATTATTATTTTCTAAGTGCCCTGTTACTACGTCCTTAATAATAGATTCTAGCATTTTCCCTACTACTGATGTCAGGCTAACTGGTCTGCAGTTCCCCATTTTCTCTCTCCCTTCTTTCTTAAATAGTGAGGTTACATTTGCCACCTTCCAATCTGCGGGAACCATTCTAGAATCTATGGAATTTTGGAAGATGACAACCAATGCATCTACTATCTCTATAGCCACCTCTTTTAAAACCCTAGGATGCGGGCCATGAGGTCCAGGGGATTTATCGGCTTTCAGTCCCATTAATTTCTCCAGTACTTTTTTTTTTACTAATACTAATTTCTTTCAATTCCTCATTCTCACTAGACCCTTGGTTCTCCACTATTTCCAGAAGGTTTCTTGCGTCTTCTTCCATGAAGACAGACACAAAGGGCAGGATTTCATTGGGCCGTGGAGTCGGGATTGGAGGCGTGTGGGGGTTTAAAATCCTGAAATCGGGGGTCCCGACCCCATCCCGCCCCCCAACCCGCCTCCATGCCAGTTTCAAAGGAGGCGGGTACCCGCCCCGCACTGGGACCCGCCTCCCCGAGGTAGTTAACAGGCAGTTTTTAGCCTAATCCCTATTTTCATTGTTGAAATGTGGAATTCCTGACGGCTCCAAACCACGCCAAGTTAGCGAGGTGGGCCGTCGGGATGAAAGGCTTAGAGGGGTTGAGATGTCCAGTGTTCAGGTGAGTGATGGGTGCATGAGTGCAGAGGTAAGTGTGTTTGGTGTGTGTAAAGTGTTTAAAGAAGTTTTACTAACCTTTACTTACCTTTACAACCTTCCTTCCTTCAGGTCTCGGGAGTCCCTCATCTCACCGGCACAGTAAGCAAAATGGCCGCCAGCTATCAAAATCTGCAGCCTCTGCTTTCTGTTCCGGGGAGATCTCTAAATCATCCTGAGAGGAAGGAATTAACCTGGAGTACAGATTGTCAGTGTTTGACAGCTTCAAACAGCTGTGAAACGCTGATATTTCATCTATCAAAAGGTCTTGACAGATGAAATTTCAATCTATGACGTCACCTGTTGCCGGGTGGCCCTTAATTGGCCTGCTGAGCCCGCTGAGAGGGCTCAACAAGGTCAATCAAGTCAAAATCGCGTGGGTTGGCTCCTCAGTGAAAATCCAGCCCAAAGTATTTGTTTAATTCCCCTGCCATTTCCTTATTCCCCATTATAATTTCTGTCCCAGCCTGTAAGGGACCCATGTTTACTTTCGCTAATCCTTTCCTTTTTACATACCTATAGAGGCTCTTACAGTCTGTTTTTATGTCTCTCGCTAGATTACTTTCATATTCAATTTTTCCTTTCTTTATCAGTTTCTTGGTCCTCCTTTGCTGAATTCTAAAATCCTCCCAATCCTCAGGCTTACTATTCTTTTAGGCAACATAATAAGCCTCTTCCTTGAATCTAATACTATCTTTAATTTCTCTTGTTAGCCACTGTTGGACCTGTGGTGTTTTTATTCCTTAAGGGAATGCATATTCGTTGCAAATTATGAATTATTTCTTTAAATATTTGCCTTTGCTTTTCTACTGTCATATCTTTTAATCTAATTTCCCAATCTACCTTAGCCAACTCGCCTCTCATACCTATGTAGTTTGCTTTGTTCAGGTTTTAGGACTCTAGTGTCAGACTTAACTAAATCACTTCCAAACTCAACATAAAATTCTACAGGGGGAAATGGCAATAACCGGGAGTACCGTCCCGGCCACTAAATTGGGCTTACCGCCCAGGCGAGGAAGCGGTGTGCAATCTCAGGCGCTCCACTTCTTCTTGGGGCGGTGCCTGGGGCGCAAAGAGCTGCGCATTCTGCAGGCTGTTTGACGGCCTCCACTAGCCCACCAGGGCAACGAGGTGCCGTGGCCGCAGCCCAGCACCGGGACGCGGTGCCGGACGGCACGATGGTGGCCACGGACCACACAAACGGCCACCAAGCGGGGCCGACCTGGAGGTCGTCCAAAATTTAAAATGTCGAAGCGGGGCGCAGCCGTACCGCCCCTTTAATTACTGCACCCGCCAGCGGTGTGCGGCCCGGTTCGTGACCCATGAGGCTGTCGTTGACATCGCCTGTGGCAGCCTCGCGGGGCGCAGCTGAATTACAGCTGCGGGACTGTAAGAGGCTGCGGCGGAGTGCTATGGGGTCGAGTCGCTCGTCGATGATGTCATCGCCGGCCGAACAGTGGCCTGGGGCACTACCAGCGAGGGAATGGTGCTATCGACTAGCACCTCAGTAGCGCCCTGCCAAATTTCTCAGCAGGCTCTATTAGTGCCCCGCCCGGGCGATAAGCCCTTTGCCCCCTGGAGGCGCTAACAGCAGGCGCAAAGGAGGCAAATTTCGCCCCCTGTCATATTATGATCACTGCTCCCCAGAGGCTCCTTTACTACAAGGTTATTAATTAACGCTGTCTCATTGCACAGTACTAGATCTAAAATAACCAATTCCTTTGTAAGTTCCATGACATACTGATCTAGAAAAGTATCTTGAATGCATTCCATGAACTCTTCCTCTGCACTATTTCTGCAAATTTGGTTTGCCCAATCTATATGAAAGTTAAAGTCCCCTTGTTACATACATCTCTAATTTCCTGATTTATACTCTGCCTGACATTACCACCACTGTTAGGGCCCACTAATGTTTTCTGCCCCTTGTTGTTTCTTAGCTCCACCCAAACTGATTCTAAATTTTGTTTTTCCGAGCCAAGATCCTTTCTCTCTCCTGTCTTTATTCCCTCCTTTATTATCAGGGCTACCCCTCCTCCTTTTCCATTCTGCCTATCTCTTCTAAAATTCAAATATCCTGGAATATTTAGTTCCCAACCTTGGTCACTCTGCAACCACATCTCTGTAATGGCTATTAAATCAAACCCATTTATTTCTATCTGCGCTAATAATTCATTAATTTTGTTGTGAATGCTTCGTGCATTCAGATATAGTATCTTTAGCTTTAACTTTTTTCTATTTTTCCCTGATGTCACTTTAGTCACTAATGCCCTTTATTAATCTGCCTGTCCCTTCCTGACCCACTCTGCTTATCTTTATCCAGATCACTACTCTACTCTACCTCCTTGTCATTTCTCTTACTGCTTTTGAATTTACCCTTTCCTGAATCCTCCCAGCCCCCTTCATTAGTTTAAAGGCCTATCTATCGCCCTAGTTATTCGATTCACCAGGACACTGGTCCTCAGCCTGGTTTAAGTGGAGCCCATCCACATGGAACAGCTCTTACCCCAGTTTTGGTGCCAGTGCCCCATGAATTGAAACCTCTGCCTCACACACCACTCTTTGAGCCATGCACTTAACTTTCTAATTGGTTTGTCCCTATGCCAATTTGCGCGTGGCTCAGGTAACAATCCAGAGATTATTACCCGGGCAGGCAACACAACCTTCGGAACTCCCGGTCGTGGCTGCAGAGAACAGTATCTATCCCTCTGACTATATTGTCTCCTACCTTTCCACATTCATATTCATAGAGTCAAAGAGGGAAAAATTAAGTCGCGCCCCCTTTGGGGTGCTAACTTCACTGGGACGCGGCCGATTTTCCCAGGTAGCGCCCCGAGAGGGAGGAGGGGTGCTACTGGAAGCACCCCGCATCCCTCTTGGGGTGCTGCAAGGAATATCGTGGCGCTATGTGCCGCAGCGCTCGCAGGCCTTCCTCCTCTTAGGGCGCTAATGGGAGGCGCAAAGCAACCAAATTTGTCCCCCATAGAGTCATAACGGCACAGAAGGAGGCCATTCGGCCCATCGAGTCCATACTGGCTCTCTGTAGAGCAATCCAGTCAGTCCCATTCCTTTCCACTCCCCCCACTTGAATGGCCTCCTGTACCATGGTGCCATGGTCAGTTTGCTCATCCACCCTGCAGTCCTTGTTCTCATCCCCACAGGTAGCAAGTATCTCATACCTGTTGGTCAAAGTCAAGGGCCGAGGCTCCTCCATCATTGCATCCTGGGTCCCCATACCTTCCTGACACGCAGTAACACCCTCCTGTCCGTGACATTGACAAACTCTAAAATACTACTTAACCTAAAGGGAGTGACTGCCTCCTGGAACAAAGTATCCAGGTAACTCTCCCCCTCCCTGATACCCCGCAATGTCTGCACCTCGTACTCTAGCTCAACAACTCTGAGCCGAAGTTCCTTGAGCTGCAGACACTTACCGCAGATGTGGCTGCTCGGGATTTCGCTGGTCTCCACAAACTCCCACATGCTGCAGTTACGGCACACTACCTGCCCTGCCATGTTTATCTAACCTTCTTTATTTATTTGATTAGTTAATTAATTTTTTTAAATCAATTATTTTAGTTTTATTACTTAATTGGTTTATCTAGTTTTAGTTACTGATTTAATAAAGTAAAGTTACAGCAATTTACAGTTTCTTAGCTAGCTTAGAGACTAAAAAAAACTGTAGTACTTACCAACCAATCACCTACCTGCTGTCTTGTGATGTCACTCCTTTTCTCTCTCCTCCGCTCTTTATTCCCCTGGCTCCGCCCCGTCCCTGACCAGATCCGCTCTCGCCGCTGCTCTCGGTGAGTTTGGGCCTCTTCTCCTCTGCTCTTTATTCCCCTGGCTCCGCTCCGCCCCCAGCCAGGTCCGCTCTCGCCGCTGCTCTCGGTGAGTTTGGGCCTCTTCTCCTCCGCTCTTTATTCCCCTGGCTCCGCTCCGCCCCCAGCCAGGTCCACTCTCGCCGCTGCTCTCGGTGAGTTTGGGCCTCTTCTCCTCCGCTCTTTATTCCCCTGGCTCCGCTCCGCCCCCAGCCAGGTCCGCTCTCGCCGCTGCTCTCGGTGAGTTTGGGCCTCTTCTCCTCCGCTCTTTATTCCCCTGGCTCCACTCCGTCCCTGACCAGATCCGCTCTCGCCGCTGCTCTCGGTGAGTTTGGGCCTCTTCTCCTCCGCTCTTTATTCCCCTGGCTCCGCTCTTCCCTGACCAGATCGGCTCTGTAATGATCAATAACATGTCATTCTATAGTGGACACTAGGTGGAGCCGTAGAGCTG
The DNA here is from genome assembly GCF_052327205.1 of Somniosus microcephalus. Lineage (NCBI taxonomy): Eukaryota > Metazoa > Chordata > Chondrichthyes > Squaliformes > Somniosidae > Somniosus > Somniosus microcephalus. Next base: position 77,373,722 of record NC_140989.1, on the reverse strand, counting down.
TGTAGAGCTGTATATAGCTGTATGTATAAGACTACACTACCCAGCTGTATGTATATTAAGACTTCATTACCCATGAGGCAATAGGCTACCCACAAGGCAGCAGTCAAGATGGAGGCCTCTACAGATACTGTACCTAGTCCACATGTGCTCAATAAAAGTGTCTAGCAAAAGCTAGCTGTGTTCATAATAAGAATGTCTATTTATTAATGAACATAAGATGCTCTCGCCGCTGTTCTCAGTGAGTTTGGGTCTCTTCTCCTCCACTCTTTATTCCCCTGGCTCCGCTCCGCCCCCGGCCAGGTCCGCTCTCACCGCTGTTCTTGGTGAGTTTGGGTCTCTTCTCCTCCGCTCTTTATTCCCCTGGCTCTGCTCCGCCCCCGGCCAGGTCCTCTCTCGCCGCTGTTCTTGGTGAGTTTGGGCCTCTTCTCCTCCGCTCTTTATTCCCCTGGCTCCGCTCCGCCCCCGGCCAGGTCCTCTCTCGCCGCTGTTCTTGGTGAGTTTGGGTCTCTTCTCCTCCGCTCTTTATTCCCCTGGCTCCGCTCTGCCCCCAGCCAGGTCCGCTCTCGCTGCTGTTCTTGGTGAGTTTGGGTCTCTTCTCCTCCGCTCTTTATTCCCCTGGCTCCGCTCCGCCTCCGGCCAGGTCCGCTCTCGCCACTTTCTTGGTGAGTTTGGGTCTCTTCTCCTCTGCTCTGTATTCCCCTGGCTCCGCTCCGCCCCCGGCCAGGTCCGCTCTCGCCGCTGTTCTTGGTGAGTTTGGGCCTCTTCTCCTCCGCTCTTTATTCCCCTGGCTCCGCTCCGCCCCCGGCCAGGTCCGCTCTCGCTGCTGTTCTTGGTGAGTTTGGGTCTCTTCTCCTCTGCTCTTTATTCCCCTGGCTCCGCTCCGCCCCCGGCCAGGTCCGCTCTCGCTGCTGTTCTTGGTGAGTTTGGGTCTCTTCTCCTGCGCTCTTTATTCCCCTGGCTCTGCTCCGCCCCCAGCCAGGTCCGCTCTCGCCGCTGTTCTTGGTGAGTTTGGGTCTCTTCTCCTCCGCTCTTTATTCCCCTGGCTCCGCTCCGCCCCCGGCCAGGTCCGCTCTCGCCGCTGTTCTTGGTGAGTTTGGGCCTCTTCTCCTCCGCTCTTTATTCCCCTGGCTCCGCTCCGCCCCCGGCCAGGTCCGCTCTCGCCGCTGTTCTTGGTGAGTTTGGGCCTCTTCTCCTCCGCTCTTTATTCCCCTGGCTCCGCTCCGCCCCCGGCCAGGTCCGCTCTCGCTGCTGTTCTTGGTGAGTTTGGGCCTCTTCTCCTCCGCTCTTTATTCCCCTGGCTCCGCTCCGCCCCCGGCCAGGTCCGCTCTCGCTGCTGTTCTTGGTGAGTTTGGGTCTCTTCTCCTGCGCTCTTTATTCCCCTGGCTCCGCTCCGCCCCCGGCCAGGTCCGCTCTCGCCGCTGTTCTTGGTGAGTTTGGGTCTCTTCTCCTCCGCTCTTTATTCCCCTGGCTCCGCTCCGCCCCCGGCCAGGTCCGCTCTCGCTGCTGTTCTTGGTGAGTTTGGGTCTCTTCTCCTCCGCTCTTTATTCCCCTGGCTCCGCTCCGCCCCCGGCCAGGTCCGCTCTCGCTGCTGTTCTTGGTGAGTTTGGGTCTCTTCTCCTGCGCTCTTTATTCCCCTGGCTCTGCTCCGCCCCCGGCCAGGTCCGCTCTCGCCGCTGTTCTTGGTGAGTTTGGGTCTCTTCTGCTCCGCTCTTTATTCCCCTGGCTCCGCTCCGCCCCGGCCAGGTCCTCTCTCGCCGCTGTTCTTGGTGAGTTTGGGTCTCTTCTCCTCCGCTCTTTATTCCCCTGGCTCCGCTCCGCCCCCGGCCAGGTCCTCTCTCGCCGCTGTTCTTGGTGAGTTTGGGCCTCTTCTCCTCCGCTCTTTATTCCCCTGGCTCCGCTCCGCCCCCGGCCAGGTCTGCTCTCGCTGCTGTTCTTGGTGAGTTTGGGCCTCTTCTCCTCCGCTCTTTATTCCCCTGGCTCCGCTCCGCCCCCGGCCAGGTCCGCTCTCGCTGCTGTTCTTGGTGAGTTTGGGCCTCTTCTCCTCCGCTCTTTATTCCCCTGGCTCCGCTCCGCCCCCGGCCAGGCCCGCTCTCGCTGCTGTTCTTGGTGAGTTTGGGCCTCTTCTCCTCCGCTCTTTATTCCCCTGGCTCCGCTCCGCCCCCAGCCAGGTCCGCTCTCGCCGTTGCTCTCGGCCAAAGGCTCAATAGTTGGCATTTTGTAAGAGAGTTGGAAGAGAGTTTTTTCCAGGGACGGCATATTTAAACAAACCAAATAAAAGCTACCACTGGTACAATTAATAAATGAAATTTCTGAAGACTCAGTAGATAGAGTCACTGTGCCATACAGTCCAGGAAGTTTCCAGGTACAATTCTTGTTTTGCACTTATCTCAGAAAGTTAGTGTGCAGGTACAGCAATCAATTGGGAAGGTAAACGGCAGGCTGGCCTTTATTGACAGGGGATTGGAGTACAAGAGTAAGGAAGTCTTGCTACAATTGTACAGTATTTTGGTGAGTCCACACCTGGAGTACTGTGCACAGTTTTGGTCTCCTTACCTGAGAAAGGACATACATGCCTTAGAGGCGGTGCAACAAAGTTTCACTAGATTGATCCCTGGGATGAGAGGGTTGTCCTATAAGGAGAGTCCTGGAGTTTAGAAGAATGAGAGGTGATCTCATTGAAACATACAAGATTCTGAGGGGGAGTGACAAGGTGGATGCTGAGAGGTTGTTTCCCCAGGCTGGAGAGTCTCGACCTAGGGGGCATGGTCTCAGGATAAGGGGTCGGCCATTTAAGACCGAGACGAGGAGGAATTTCTTTACTCAAAGGGTTGTGAATCTTTGGAATTCTTTACCCAAAAAGGCTGTGGATGCTGAGTCGTTGAGTATGTTCAAGGCTGAGATAGATATATTTTTGGACTCTAGGGGAATCAAGAGATATGGGGATCGGGCGGGAAAGTAGAGTTGAGGTCGAAGATCAGGCATGATCTTATTGAATGGCGGAACAGGCTCAAAGGGCCGTATGGCCTACTCCTGCTCCTAATTCTTGTGTTCTTATATTCTTAGTACAGGAGTGATAGAGAATTAGCCTTGGCATTGATGGCTGATAACTACTAACTATTGATGAGATCTTTATGGGCTGTGTGTGTGGACAAGGTTGGTTCTACAGTGATGCTCCCATTATCAAATAGCTCTTTTAAACACAGTGGCCTTGATATTAGCACCCTAATGATGGGTGCTTAAAAAATTTGAAACAGGGAAAGTGTCCCCAACCTGTCGCGTACACGCCCATTGCCGTTTTTATGGCTGCGGGTTTCGTATTGTGCGAGTGTCCTGGGCCAAGAGGCAGGAAACTTCATTAACATATTTAAATCAGGTTACCACAGTGCAATTGGGAGCCTGATTTAAATTTAACAGTTGTTGCGTGGGTTTCTCAGGGCTTGGGAAACCCGGCAGTAAAAGGGTGGTGGGAGCTGCCGGCTCCACAGGGTAAGTGCCTTTTACAGCACGCTTTGCAGGCCAGGAGGAGCAGGAGTACATCCCACAGCCCCTCAAGGAAGCCTTTGGCCTCCCCTCTGTCGATCGTGGCCTCTCTCTTCCCCCCTTCTGGGATGGCCTTTCTCCCCCCGCTCCTCCAAGTCCTGAGTCTCCCTCCCTCCCTCCCTCCCTCCCACGATGGCCTCTCTCTTTCCCCAGCCTCAATCTCTTGCTCCCTCCCTCCCACAATGGCCTCTCTCCCACCCCCTCCCCCCCTCCACCTGTGCCCAAGTCCCGATCTGTCCCTCCCTCCCTCCCCCTCACGATGGTATCTCTCTTTCTCCCAGCCTCAATCTCTCACTTCCTCCCTCCTGCTATGACCTCTATCTCCCCCCACCCCCAGCAAACCCCAATCTCTCTCTCCTTCCCACCTCCGGATTGCTGGGGACCATCCCCACCGCCCTGTAAATATCAGAGCCAGTATTTTAGTTTCACATGATGACGAATCACATAATGAGATACTGGAGAGAAACTGGTACCAATGGAGCTGTACCCTCGGCATGAGTTACCTTTTTTAGGAGAGGAGAGAAGAGAATAAGGGGAGGAAAGCATAAAAAGAAATTATATAAAAGAATTTTTAAAGTTCTGTGTGTGCACAATTGTGAATTGTGAATTGTGTGCATCGTAAAAGTATCCAGAAATTAGCATAAGGCCACCAAACCGGTATTCTCACTCAGTGCATCAAATCTTTGGGGAAAACAATTTCCTTTTTTATAATTACTAGTCCATTCTGTGCAGAGAGTGAGTATGAAACATTAATTTCCTGGGAACTGTTAACCAAATTACTTTTAAATCTAGAATTAGTAAAACCCAATTGCTTCCACCTCTGTTAAGTATGTGTATTGTATTGAACAATTAACACAAAGACTTAAACGTATAACTCAAACAGGTCTTTACTGGTTGGAGGTAGGGACTATACGTAGGTCTTTACTTCATGCCCACAGGCGGGAACTGAGGGGAGATCAGTACCCACAGTACTATTTATACCCCTATGGCCAGGAGTGGTACTGCGTATCACTACGCCCTACAAGTAGTGCAGTCCTGTCCATAGGTTCAAAGTAGCACACATATTACATACACAACATTCCTCCCTTCCTAGCTTTACAGTCATCTCCCCATTTAACATAACGTAATAACATATATACATATATAACTTCAGGTTTACATAACAGAATAACATAGATACATAGATAACTTCATGTCAAAACAGATCACAGATTCAGTCTCTGCGGAAAACAGTTCACAGATTCAATCTCTGTGGTGTAGTCGGTTCACGTTGCTGGAGTGACTCATTCAATAGTCCTTCCATGGATTTAACAGTTTGAACTTCCGAACTGAATTGGCTCCGTTCGGAGGGACCACGTGTATGATCTGGTAGAGGTAATAATGGTTCAGATGGGTCATCTTCTGTTTCGACTTTTCCTTTTCTGCTTCTTGGAGACTCTCTGGGCTCCACTGTCAGCTGCCAGCTGCATGCGCAGTTCCTCCTTCTCTTCCTCCTTTTTCCGTAGTAGAGCCACCTTCTCCCGATGTTCCGTAGACTTTCGGTGCTCCTCCATGATTTCTGTATGGTGGGAGTCGAAGTTACAAGTTGGGCAGGACAGGACATAGTAATATTCGGTGTCGTCCTGATCTAGGCCAGCGAGAGGGTCTTCTATTTCCTCCATACCCAGCTGGGCGTTAGCCAGCTTTTGTTCCAAGTCCAGACATCTTTCCTGAAGAGACTTCTTCATGCGTACCTCTTCATCCAGCTTTTTCTGGGCTTTTAGCAAGTCGTTTACTAATGACCTCATTTGAGATTTTACTACTTCAACTTCTTTTGGAGATTGATTGATCGGACTATTCAATCCCTCTACCGGAGCAGCTGTTTCAGCGGTCTGTTGTTCTACGTTGACGTGAGTCAGCGTACTTTTGGCATCCAAGGGCTGCTCTGTTGCAGTCATCTCAGTCTGTGTTGCCACCTCAGCTCTTCCAATAACCTTTGAGAGCTCCGAACCCCTTTCGTTTGAATATTGAAGTTCGTGTTCAAGTTTTTCCCATTTCAGAGTCCTGTCCTTCAGCATATGCAGGAGTTGGCTGACCGTTAACTCCTCTGACATCAGACGTTTTGTGTGCTCCTGCTCCATTTTCTCCATCAGCTGCTTCTGTTGTCTTTCCAGATTCTCCAACTCTATATCAAAGAACTCTTTCGTTGCATTCAACTCTTGCTCAAAACGGTGAAGCATTTGTTCTAATTGCTGTTGTAGTTTGAAATGGAGTTGAGTTCGAGCCCGGTGTCCCTCAGAAATGGGCACATCAGTAGACTTGCCAGACTCAGAATCCACAGTTAAACTATGTTGTTGTTGCTCAGTGGAATTCTGTGCTGAAACTTTGTCTTTTGCACCTGAGTTGGGCTTACCATCATCCGTTCCAGAGTCTGGGCCGACTATCTTCACCGAGTTCTCACTCGTTATTGTTTGTAGGAAATGCCAGTCCATATTCATTTTCCTAATCCACTCCCGTCCTAGTAGTGGAGAACCTCCTTCAGATATCACATATAAGTCCATTATTTGACTGTCTTCGCCCTTGTGGACCACTGCAACCTCTATTTTCCCGATGGGGTACACTCTTTGCCCCGTGTATGTTTTCAATATATTCCCCGTATCCTGTAGGGGAATATGTTGGAATAACTTTCCGTAATCTTTCTTATTTATGACCGTCAATGCCGATCCAGTGTCCAATTCCAGTTTTACTTGGACTCCTTCTATCTGAAGAGTGACCCAAATTGTCTGGAGGTCTGCACCCTTACCAGCGTTGAGTACTCTTAAGCTAGCCAGTTCATTACAGCTTAAGCTAGCCAGTTCATTACTGCTAGCGTCTGAATCGGACTCCTGTTCGGTCACCTTGTGTACCTTTGCGTATTTTCCTTGCGGTGACTTCTTGTTGCTGGTCTTCTTCCCTGACCTGCATACTCTAGCTATATGTCCAAGCCTACCACAAGTTCTACATTCTTGGTTTTTAAACCAACACTGGTTCTGATCATGCGTTGTCTTTCCACAACGATAACATTTGCCAGAACTCACACCCAATTTGTGTGCACTGAGCTCCGGTGACCGTAGCTGCATTACTGCCGTGCCACTCGCTGCGGCTTCGTGTGCTGCTGCCATAGTGACCGCCTTCTCAAGCATCAGCTCATTCTCCTCGAGCAGTCGCTTTTGTGTATCCTGTTTAAATAAACCACACACAAATTTGTCTCGTAGTGCATCTGTCAGTCCCGTTCCAAACTGGCAATATTTCGCTAATTTACGCAATTCCAGCAAATATTCAGCATTGCTTTCATGCTGTAGCTGCCTTCTGTCATAAAATTTAAATCGTTCCGCTAGCATCAGCGGCGTGGGGTTTAGATGATCTTTCAGGACAGTAACAATCTCATCGAACGTCTTATCCGCCGGTTCATCTGGTGATAACAGGTGTTTCAATTGCCCGTATGTCTTCGCACCCTGATGCGCTATCAATTACTCATAAAAGACTGAGAGTTAGAAGAGTAACCAAAGGCTTTTATTAACAACAGAATGGAGGTCTGCCTCGAGTGGTCGACCGGTCCAGGATACCAAGGGCTGGGGAGCAGTCACCTTTATACTAGGACCTGTGGGAGGAGTCAGCCGAGGCATGTCCAGGCATGTACACAGTGGAATACAAACAGGACAAGCAGGAATACAAACAGTGGTTTACCACATTCACCCCTTGTTCAAAATTGAGTCCGGCGGGGCGAAGTGTACTAAAAGTTCGTGTATTGGAGTCTCTCCGGAGGTCTTGTCTGCCGCTGTGATCGGCGTGGCGACGGCAGGGGTAGTGAAGCTTCCGGCGTCGAGTCCAGCGTAGGCTGTGGCACAGGCGTGTCGTCCTCGTAGATGTCGAGCGGGTCGCGGGGCCCAGGCCTGCCGTCTGCTGGGGCTGGATATCGGATCGTGGGGGGGGGTGGTAGTGGGTAGTGGGTTACTGTGGTCCCCGAGGGTGCAAGGTCTCTTATGGAGACTGTGTCCTCCCGCCCGTCCGGGTATGCGATGTAAGCATACTGGGGGTTGGCGTGGAGGAGGTCGACCCTCTCGACCAGGGGGTCCGTTTTATGGGTCCTCACGTGTCTTCTCAGTAGGACCGGCCCTGGGGACGTCAGCCATGGCGGTAGCGATGTCCCTGATGTGGACTTCCTTGGGAAGACGAACATTTTCTCATGAGGGGTGGCGTTAGTGGCAGTGCAGAGCAGTGACCGAATAGAGTGGAGCGCATCGGGGAGCACATCCTGCCAGCGGGAGGTTGGAAGGCCCCTAGACTTTAAGGCTAGCAGGACGGCCTTCCAAACTGTCGCATTTTCTCTTTCCACCTGTCCGTTCCCCCGGGGGTTGTAACTGGTGGTCCTGCTTGTGGCAATACCCCTAGTTAGCAGGTACTGACGGAGTTCGTCGCTCATAAACGATGAGCCCCGGTCGCTATGGATATAGCTGGGGAAGCCGAACAGGGTGAAGAGGTTGTTCAGACATTTAATGACCGTGGCACTGGTCATGTCCGGGCAGGGGAAGGCGAACGGGAAACGGGAGTACTCATCAATAATATTGAGGAAGTACACATTGCGGTCGGAGGAGGGGAGAGGCCCTTTAAAATCAACGCTCAGGCGCTCGAAGGGGCGAGTGGCTTTTATCAGGTGGGCCCTGTCTGGTCTATAAAAGTGTGGTTTGCACTCAGCGCAGACTTGGCAGTTCCTGGTCATGGTCCTGACCTCCTCAATAGAGTAAGGCAGGTTGCGGGCCTTGATGAGGTGGAAGAACCTGGTGACCCCCGGGTGGCAGAGGTCATTGTGGAGGACCCGTAGTCTATCGATCTGCGCGCTGGCGCAGGTGCCACGCGATAGCGCATCCGGGGGTTCATTTAGCTTCCCGGGCCGGTACAAGATCTCGTAGTTGTAGGTGGAAAGTTCGATTCTCCACCTCAAGATCTTGTCATTTTTGATTTTGCCCCTCTGCTTGTTGTTAAACATAAAAGCAACTGAACGCTGGTCAGTGAGCAGGGTAAATCGTTTTCCGGCCAGGTAGTGCCTCCAATGACGCACAGCCTCCACAATCGCCTGGGCCTCCTTCTCAACAGCGGAGTGTCTGGTCTCCGGGCCTTGGAGGGTTCGTGAAAAGAAGGCCACGGGTCTCCCCGCCTGATTGAGGGTAGCGGCCAGGGCAAAGTCGGACGCGTCGCTTTCCACCTGGAAGGGGATGGATTCGTCCACTGCGTGCATTGTGGCTTTGGCAATGTCCTCCTTGATACGGTGGAAGGCTAAGCGGGCCTCTGCCGTCAAGGGAAAAGAGGTGGACTTGATCAGCGGACGGGCCTTGTCCGCATAGTAGGGGACCCACTGGGCGTAATAGGAGAAAAACCCTAGGCACCTCTTCAGGGCCTTGAGGCAGTGGGGCAGTGGAAGTTCCATAAGGGGACGCATCCGGTCGGGGTCGGGGCCGATGACTCCGTGTTCCACAACACAGCCAAGGATGGCGAGGCGGTTTGTGCGGAATATGCACTTCTCCTTGTTATATGTCAGGTTTAGGAGTTGGGCGGTGCGGAGGAATTTTTCGAGGTTTGCGTCATGGTCCTGCAAGTCACGGCCGCAGATGGTCACATTGTCCAGATATGGGAAAGTGGCCTGCAACGCATTTTGATCTACCATCCGGTCCATCTCCCTTTGGAAGATGGAGACCCCGTTGGTGACGCCAAAGGGAACCCTAAGGAAGTGATAGAGGCGGCCGTTTGCCTCAAAGGCAGTGTACTGGCGGTCCTCAGGGCGGATGGGGAGCTGGTGGTACGCTGATTTCAGGTCAATGGTCGAGAAGACGCGGTACTGCGCGATCTGGTTGACCATATCAGCTATACGGGGGAGTGGGTAGGCGTCCAGCAGGGTGTAGCGATTTATTGTCTGGCTGTAGTCGATGACCAGGCGCTGCTTCTCGCTGGTCTTAACGACCACAACCTGGGCTCGCCAGGGGCTGGTGCTGCCCTCAATAATCCCTTCTTTCAGGAGCCGCTCCACTTCGGTTTTAATGAAAACCCTGTCCCCGGCACTGTATCGCCTGCTCTTTGTGGCGATGGGCTTACAGTCGGGGGTGAGGTTAGCAAACAGTGGTGGGGGGGTGACTCTGAGTGTGGAGAGGTTGCACCTGGTGCGCGGCGGGCAATTTGGAAGCTGCTGGCTGCGGACTGTGAGTGGGGGTAGGGGTCCACCGTACGCCATCGTAACACTTTTAAGGTGGCACTGAAAATCTAACCCCAGCAGGACGGCAGCGCAGAGGTCAGGCAGGACCAGAAGTTTAAAATGATCGTACACGGTCCCGTCTACTATGAGTGTCACCACGCAGTAGCCGCCGATGTCCGCCGACTGGGACTCGGAGGCCATAGAAATCCGCTGTTGCGCAGGCAGGACTGGGAGAGAGCAACGCCGCACCGTGTCGGGGTGGATGAAGCTCTCCGTGCTCCCAGAGTCAAAAAGGCAGATTGTATCGTGACCATTTACCTTAATGTCCATTGTGGAACTGGCCAGTTGGTGCAGTCTCGCTTGGTCCAGTGTAACGGATGCCAGCGTAGGGGTCGGTGTGTCGCTGCGGGTATCAGATGAGGCGGTGTCGGGGGCCTGCTGCGTCCCGGCTGTCATCCAAGATGGCGGCGTCCATGATCCCCATGTGGCTGGAGGCGTCCAAAATGGCTGCTGTACCGGTGATTCGCACACGGCCGGGGAGGTCCAAAATGGCGGCCCGCATGGCCCACACGCGGCGCTGCTGGGGTTCGGGGTGGCTTTGGCCCTGCAGATGCTAGCGTAGTGTCCCTTCTTCCCGCAGCCCGAGCAGATCGCGTTTTTCGCCGGGCAGCGCGCTCTGGGGTGTTTTGCCTGGCCACAGAAGTAGCATTTCTGGCCTTGGGGCACTGCTGTCTGGCCTTGGGACACTGCTGCGGTAGTTGGGCCATTGTTGGGGTGTGGCTGGGGTGGCACGGCGCTATGAGGCGGTCCTACCGTGTCCCAGGCTGTCATTCCCCGCGGCGTCCACGGTGCAGAGGAGTAGGCATCCATGCCCTGGTAGGCTGCATCCAACGATAGTGCGAGTTCAGAGGCCTTGTTGAGGTCGAGGTTACTCTGCTCCAACAGTCGCTGTCGTGTGTAATTGGATCTGTGGCCCGCTACAAAAGCGTCCCGGATAAGTTCCTCTGTGTACACGGCGGCCTTTACATCCTTACAACCACAGGCCCGGCCAAGCACAGACAGTGCCTGAAGGTATTCCACGGTCGATTCCCCAGGTTGTTGTTTACGACTCCCCAGGAGGTGCCTGGCGTACACTTCGTTCACTGGGCGCGTGTACTGGTCCTTGAGGAGCTTGATAGCATCCGCGTACGAGGTCGCGTCTTGGATGACCGAGTATACTCGGTGGTTCACTTTGGAGGTCAGGACATCCAGTTTGTCCTCGTCCGATTTGATTGCTTCGGAGGCGGTCAGGAATTTTTCGAAACACTTAAGCCAGTGAGTAAACTTGGTGGATGAGTCTGCCTCCCGATGATCTAAGTCCAGGCATGCTGGTGTGAGGATCTTCTCCATTATAAAAATGTTGTTAATAAAATTGATGCGCTATCAATTACTCATAAAAGACTGAGAGTTAGAAGAGTAACCAAAGGCTTTTATTAACAACAGAATGGAGGTCTGCCTCGAGTGGTCGACCGGTCCAGGATACCAAGGGCTGGGGAGCAGTCACCTTTATACTAGGACCTGTGGGAGGAGTCAGCCGAGGCATGTCCAGGCATGTACACAGTGGAATACAAACAGGACAAACAGGAATACAAACAGTGGTTTACCACACACCCATTAAATTTAATAATGTTAGAGCTTTATCTTGGTCACGAATTTTATTGGCCTTACAATAATTCTTTACTCTTTCAACATATATGGCCCAATCTTCGAGGTCACTATCAAAGGTGCTAATATTCCCGTGTTTAGGCATTGTAGATTTGCAATTTCTCAGATTTTATTTTGTTTACTTGTTATCAAAGATGGCGGCTTCCCGCTCTTGCCGTCGTCCTCCGCCCACAAAATGGCGGTTTTCCCGCGCTTGGCGGTCTTCACCCGTCCCCCGACGCCGTCTCCCTTCAGCCCCCGAGTGCAGCCCTTATCTTCGCCGCGATCGCCCGAGTGCGGCCCTTATCAGCGGATGCGATCGCTGGATCGCGAAGTGGCTCCCGACCGAAGCGGCTCTTGCTCGCTCCCTCCCGGGCTCTGGCTTACCCGCTCGCGCGTTTCACCGCGGCTCTTATCAGGGATTGCGATCGCCCTTATCTTCTCCAACTTCCCCAGCCCTGTCTTTGCAGCCAACGCTGCACGGCTTACCCCACCACCTAGGTTGAACAAGGAAACTGCAGAAAGACTTCTGTCAGTCGCTGGAAGCTGTCAGGATGGCTGCTGCACTCCAGTGCTCAGTCGCTGATGGAGGCTTCAGAGTCCTAAAGCCTGTCGCTTCTAGTGGGGTGGTGATGTTTGAAACCTCTCTTCAACTGCCGCAGGGTAAGAACCTGACTCGTCGCCAGTGTTAAGTATGTGTATTGTATTGAACAATTAACACAAAGACTTAAACGTATAACTCAAACAGGTCTTTACTGGTTGGAGGTAGGGACTATACGTAGGTCTTTACTTCATGCCCACAGGCGGGAACTGAGGGGAGATCAGTACCCACAGTACTATTTATACCCCTATGGCCAGGAGTGGTACTGCGTATCACTACGCCCTACAAGTAGTGCAGTCCTGTCCATAGGTTCAAAGTAGCACACATATTACATACACAACAACCTCGAGCTTCCACATGAATCACTTTCTTTTTGCCTTTATAACCCAATGCTACTCGACACACAGCTACAGGGCTCCTGGTGCCTGTTAATACTTTACTTTTGCTTTGAAATAAACTGATTAGAATTCCTACAAACTAGAAAGGATTTTCTGCTGCTTTACGCCAGCAGTGGCAGTCTAAAGTCCGCGCTGAGTGTCTACTATGTTACAGCTTGCCATAAACAGAGGGACAACCACTAAATATAAGAAAAGAGTATATATAAATTATATGAAAGTATATTTATACACTCAGGGATATATCTGTTTATACATTGTATGGATAGATCTGTATTTTTGTGAACAGACATGAATGTTTTTCGATGCTTTGGCAACATAAGATGTAACTTGTCATGCCAATAAAGCAATTTGAATTGAATTGAGTGTGGGAAGTATGGGTGGAAATCAGCAATGCCGATACACCACCCATTTCATGCTATTCGGCTGCTTCCGGCCAGGGATAGAATGTGTGCAAGGTGGCCTCGTCCAAACTACTTCAAGGTTATTTTTAACGTGATAATGAGCAGTACAAGTGTCTGCTCATGGCAGCATGCGTGTACTTGTGTGTTTTATGTGCAAGAGCGTACAAAGTGTAACAGGAGTACAGACATCTCTTAAAGCTATACTCCCCAACTGGACAATCCTGAATTTTGAAGTAGAAAATAGTTTTATTTCAGAAGGGAATGTTCCAAGGAGTAATTTTATTTTGGATATTGGAACTTTGCTGGGGCTATTTTGTGAGCAGCTTGCACCTATTTCTTGGCACAGCATTAGGCTCCTCATGAAAATCTCATTATGTTTATGCTTCCTAGACAAAGAAGAAATGGAGCAAAGGAACGAGACCTGGCAGGTCAGGTAGCACCACAGGCACACTTACTGATCCAGGCTCAGTACAGAAGCATTGATGCCTCCATTTTTCTGAGGAACAGGGCATCACAAAGCAGTTATGTTGCATACTTCCAGCATGTTCCATCATAGTCATGACATTTCCAGCAGCACCAAAGATAACCACTATTATAAATCTCATCATTCATCAAGAAACTATTCATGAAATAACGCTGGATGGCCAGCTGGTGGCACCGTCCAAGGAGTATAAATACTCGGGCATCGGCCCCAGCTTGCCAGGGACATTTTGTAAGACAAGGAACTAGTGAAGTACAACTAAACCTCCATGTTCTGAAACAAGTTGATTAAAGCCTTGCTCTATGCTCAAACCAAGTGCGTAGTGAGTTTTATTATGTCAATTTAATCAACTTGATATCGACTCCATGCTTTGGGTGATTCGGGAACAGCCAGCTACGACTCGAACCATAGAAGGGAACTCAGACAAGTAATCGATCCATCATGGAGAAACTACTCAGACCCGCCCGTCTCGACCTGGACCCAAATTCACTTACAGCCGCTAAGGTATGGAAACACTGGTATCGTACCTTTAGCAACTTCCTTGAGGAGTGTGGTGAGAATGTTCCTAACAAGTTATGAATGCTTGCTAATTATGTATCCCCTCATGTGTTTGACTATATCGAAGACTGTGTAGACTGTGACGCTGCTATCCAAATACTACAGCAGCTATATGTCAAGTCCCCAAATGAAATTTTTGCTCGGCATCTACTGGCCACAACTCGACAACAACCCGGGGAATCACTTGACGAATTCCTTCAGAAACTTTGCAGGCTCAGCAAGGATTGTAATCTTAAAGCTGTTACAGCTGAGCAGTACCAGGAGGAGTTAATTCGTGATTCCTTTATTAATGGGATTGCGTTGCCCTTCATACGTCAGCGTCTGTTGGAGAATAAAACCCTCAAGTTACAGGCTACCTATGACCAGGCATGTTCTCTGGACTTAGCAAAGAGGAATGCAGACACCTATCTTTCACCACATGCACGGGCTGCTGCTATCACTTTTAGCGACTCCCTCGATAGGCCTTGGGCGGGAGCCCTCACGGATGACGACTCCAACCCGGCTGATGACAATCCTACCCTAGAAACCTACACTGATGACGACCCCGCCCTAACGGCATCTTGGCAATCTGGAAGGAAGTGTTTCTTCTGTGGAGGTGCGTTCCGTTATAGGAAATTTTGTCCTGCTCGTAACGCAACCTGCAATCATTGCAGCAAGAAAGGTCACTTTTCTAAGGTATGCCAGTCAAGAGCAGCTGTTAGTAAGAAAGGCCACTTTTCTAAGGTATACCAGTCGAGAGCTCCTGTTAATTTTGCAGCTACTATCTATAAAACTGCTCCTCCCCCAAGAGCCACTACTAAGGTTACAGCTGCAATCTATAAAACTGCTCCTCCCCCAAGAACCACTGCTAAGGTTACAGCTGTCAAGGGTAAAATTGCCCCTCCTCCCATCACAGCTGTTTTTCCCCAAAGTCTGTCCCATGCAGCCACGAAGGTTTTGGTAAATGGACACATTTTGAGTGCACTAATCGACTCATGCAGCTCTGACAGCTTCATTAGTGAGCGGGCTGTCAGTAAGTTAAAACTGCGTATTTACCCCTCAGACAGGGAAATTGCAATGGCTCTGACGACACTGACCACCAATTCTTCTGGCTTTTGTCTTGTCGACCTTATTCTCAATGGCTGCACTTATTTCTCCACCCGGCTCGGGGTGCTCAAGAACCTATGCAGTGATGTGCTCCTGGGACAGGATTTCCAGAAACAACACAAAAGACTCACTTTCGAGTTTGGAGGGACAAAGCCGGAGCTTACTATTTCCAAAGTACAGTTTTGTGCGCTTTCGGTGGCTTCGCTCGACGAGCCCTCCTTGTTTGCCAATCTTTCCCCCCGATGTAAGCCCATAGTCACTAAATCACGACGTTTCAGCCAAGATGATCGATCCTTTATCGAGACAGAAATCGCTCGCCTTCTAACTGACGGTATCATTGAGCCATGTTCATCTTCCTGGCGGGCTCAAGTCGTTGTTGTTAAAAATCCTCCGAAGCAACACAAGAAATGTCTTTGCATCGATTACTCGCAAACTATTAACCAGTATATCGACCTGGATGCCTACCCACTACCACGCATCGATGACATGGTCAATAACCTTGCCAACTACAAGGTATTTTCAACTTTTGATTTAAAGAGCGCATATCATCAAGTGCTGTTAAAGGACTCTGACAAGAAGTATATGGCCTTTGAGGCCAATGGTCGGCTTTACCAGTTTTGTCGCCTTCCATTTGGGGTCACCAATGGGGTGGCCGTCTTTCAACGGGCAATGGATAGCCTAGTCAAACAGGAGAACTTAACGGACACTTTTCCATATCTGGATAATATCACCATTGCTGGTCATGACCAGAAGGAGCATGATGCCAACCTCCAGAAATTTTTTGACGTTCTCCGTCGTCGCAACTTAACCTTAAATGAGTCCAAATCTGTGAAATCAGTACCATCAGTCATCATCCTTGGCTACTGGGTGGGCAACGGTGTCATCAAACCGGATCCGGAGCGACTTTGTCCGCTTCAGGAGCTCCCTCCCCCTACGAATCTCGGCTCTCTTCGTCGGGCACTCGGCATGTTCGCCTAATATGCAAAATGGATACCCCACTTCTCTGACAAGATCCAGCCCCTGCTTCACGCAAAGTCATTTCCATTAGAGGCAATGGCTATTTCAGCTTTCAGACTCCTCAAGGGACAACTGGAAAAAGCCACGCTTCGTTCCATTGATGAAAATCTTCCTTTCGTGGTCGAGTGCGATGCATCGGATGTGGCGATCTCTGCTACCTTGAATCAAGGTGGTCGACCCGTTGCATTTCTGTCCAGAACTTTGCAGGGTAGCGAGCTCCATTATCCTCCTGTCAAGAAGGAGGCTATGACGGCCATCATCGAAGCGGTACGTAAATGGAGTCATTTTCTCGCTCGTCGCCATTTCACACTTATAACCGATCAGCGCTCCGTGGCCTTTCTGCTGGATAACCGGAAACACACTAAGATCAAGAATAACAAAATACAACTCTGAAGGATGGAATTGGCTGCCTTTGGATACACCATACATTATCGACCCGGCAAAGAGAATGTGGCCCCGGATACCCTCACGTGGGCATTCTGCTCTTCTATGTCAACTTTGACTCTTGTGGATCTTCATACTGACTTATGCTATCCTGGCGTTAACCGAATGCTGCACATTGTGCAACCTAAAAATCTCCCATTTTCTACGGAAGATGTGAAAAGAACGTGCTCCTCCTGTAGAATTTGTGCGGAATTAAAACCGCAATTCTTCTGTCCATCGGATGGTTCGCTCATACACGCTATGCAGCGACTCAGCATTGACTTTAAAGGGCCATTGCCCTCCTCAACGCGAAACACCTACTTACTGACTATGGTGGACGAATATTCACACTTTCCCTTTGCTTTCCCCTGTCCCAATATGCTTACTTCCACAGTGATCAAATGCCTTGATCAAGTCTTTTCCCTTTGTGGTACGGCCAATTTCATCCACTCTGATCGGGGTCCCTCCTTCATGTCAAGCGAACTCAAAAGTTATCTCTCCCAACGGGGAATCACCACAAGTAAAGCAACACCATACCATCCCATCGGTAACGGACAGGTTGAGAGATACAACGCTATCATTTGGAATGCTGTTCCTCTTGCGCTGAGGTCACGCAACCTACCAGACCAGCAGTGGGAAACTATGCTCCCTGACGTGTTGCATTCCATCAGGTCTCTCCTTTCTACGTCTACCAATGTCACACCTCACGAGCGATTCTTCAGCTTCCAGCGTCGCTCCACCCATGGGACGTCTCTACCGTCATGGTTGGCAGCTCCCGGCCCCGTGCTGCTCCGAAGATTCGTCCAATCATCTAAAACCGATCTTCTCATCGACGAGGTAGAACTCACAGACGTCAATCCCATGCACGTGCACGTGCGGTACCCTGATGGCCAGGAGTCCACCGTTTCGCTCCGGGACCTGGCTCCCTGTCTGGCCGGTTCCATGGACCCAACCGATAGAGGGACCCTTGGGGATGATGCCGACACTCTGCGCTCCCCTGAAGATGACGCCCTACCTGGGGCATCGAGAGATGTGCCAACTGCCCCACTGGATCCACTCGGGGATCCGAGCGCTCCCCGTGGGATGGCCACCCGAGGCCAGGACGCCGGTCAATCCCTGGCTATCCAACAGGATGAAGCCAGTTCTGCGCCTGTGGGGACCCGCACCCGGAGTCACGATCTCCCCAGCCTCCCTCGGGTTGATCAGAGCAACACGGGCCCTGTCGATCCACCGGTACGGATCAAGCGGCCCAGGGACCAAGACACGGTCCGGGGAGACGTGCCTTCTAGCCATAAACAAAAATCTAAAAGACTGTGGCTATTTGTGGTCCACCTGATCCGCTAAGAGGAAGTCATCGGACTTCCAAATCTTTTAGGCAGGAAGAATGTTATAAACCTCATCATTCATCAAGAAACTACTCATGAAATAACACTGGACGGCCAGCTGGTGGCGTCGTCCAAGGAGTATAAATACTCGGGCATCGGCCCCAGCTTGTCAGGGACATTTTGTAAGACAAGGAACTAGTGAAGTGCAACTAGACCTCCATGTTCTGAAACAAGTTGATTAAAGCCTTGCTTTATGCTCAAACCAAGTGCGTAGTGAGTTTTATTACGTCAACCACTGCTCTCAATTTCTACTGATCGGGATCCTTCCTGGCACTCCCAGGAGGACATCAGGTACACCTATCAATCTACTATCCAAAGGCGTATACTAACGCCACGATAGTCCCCGGGGAATAAACAACCAAGGGTCACCCATTTAGAACTGAGATGAGGAGGAATTTTTTCTCTCAGAGGGTCGTAAATCTGTGGAATTCTCTGCCCCAGAGAGCTGTGGAGGCTGGGACATTAAATACATCTAATGTGGAGATAGACAGATTTTTGCAAGATAAGGGAGTGAAGGGTTATGGGGAGCGGGCAGGGAAGTGGCTTTGAGCCCAAGATCAGCCATGATCTTATTGAAGGGGCCAAGTGGCCTATTCCTGCTTCAATTTCTTATGTTCTTATTTGCCCCATATAAAGGCAACCAACCCATACCCAACGCTGATTATTGCTGCATTTCAATTCATTCTGTCTGACGGCCCATTACACAAAACAATAGAGAGAACACTCTCTGGCCACAGAACCACTTAAGTGGTACCAAATATTTTATTTTGTGTGCATACCCCTGTTATCATGTTCACTGTGCTTCCCTTTAGTGAAACTATATGATTTGGAATCTAATCTACTACACCTTCTACGTACTCTCCCAGAGTCTAAAATCAGTGGGTTGGCTACGTGCTGAGTTTCAGTTGGAGCCTTTTGTGATTGAGGTGCCTCGCTACCTCCTTGAGCTGAGAATAATAAAAGTTCCAGTGATTACATCCCAAGTGTTAATCCTTCAGTGAGGATATCCCCAATTCAGATTAATTCAGGCTTCAGATTTGGCCCATCTAAAATTTACGTTGCCGTTCCTTTTCACATTAGGCTCTCAGTGAACTTGGAACCAGTCCCATTCCCCCAAATCTGACACAGCCTTTTCTTCAGCTAAAGTGGCAGGGGACTCCAAAAGCAGACCAAATTTGAAAAAAATTAAAAGAAGAATACAGATCTACTCAAGTTACTCCATTCTAGCTGTAATCAGGCAACGCCAGCCTGCCACAGACACCAGACGCACAGTGGAAGAGTATAATTTCTCATGCCAATTGGATAATGGTATCACACATGCACAAAAGTGAAAGAAACCAGCAATTATCTTTCCGAGCGTCCAAGACACCATTTCTTTAACGGGTTAGATAAATCCAAAGATTGGATTTGGCCAAAATTGTACTTTAATGATTTGCCCTAATTCAGGATTAGAATTTACTCTGTAGTTTATCCCCACTTCTATTTGCAAATAAATAAAAAATAAGAAGATCAGTGCCGCAGCTATTGTGACAGAATATTACAAAATATAGCCCTGAAATTATTGTGAGTGATGCGATTGTATAAACACTTAACAAAAAATTGGTATAAAATTCCTCCCTATTATTTAAATGTCAACATTAGCTCATTTATTTTATTACTTCTTATAGGGCTCCATTAATTTGTCAGGTAAATTCCAAGTGAGTGGAATGTTAAAAAGAGAGATTTTGTTAGATTTAAATAGCTATACTTGGAGTATAAATTTGTAACTTTTAATTTGTGGAGTCTGATTTTTCTTTTTTTTTTAAACAGGTGCAAAAGAAAAAAAAGACATGCATTTGTTTTTGCATTTATATAAGGGGCGATTTTAGCCCTGCCTGGTTCCGATTTTAGCAAGCGAGAAGGACCCCCGCTGGAAAGCAGCAGGTTCCTTCTTTAAAAATGCAGATCGGGCTCTGACGATGTCCGATGACGTTCCTTTCGAATGTGGCCCCACTGAAGTAACCCACACATACAATTAATTATTTTGAAGGTTTTGTCTACTTTGAAGTCTGCTGTTATGCAAGAAAACACAGCTGAAAGAACAAAAATGCGCCAACATCCTGAGTGCAGACCCTCTGCTAGAACGGTATTTGTTGAAGGGTTCACAAGCAAAGTGTTAACAGACCCACTGCATATCCTCAGCAACGTCTGCTGAAATGCTTGGGAGTGGGTCACCTGACTGCCCCCTCCTCATAGGTGGAGACATTTCCATAGTGTAAGGAGACATGAAGAGGGGAAGAAATATTGGGGGCGGGGGCAAATTTCAACTTCCACCCAAAACAGGCATGGTTGAAACTAGCATCAGAAGGCTCAAACTATTTTCAGGTATGGGATTCGTCAGCAGAATTTAGGCAAGTTTCTGAGCACTCAGTGTGTGCTGGTGGGCAGCTCTCCATATTGGGGGGGGGGTGGGGTGGGGGGGGCGGCATGTCGAGCCGAGTTCTGCTCCTCATTGTAATGATCAATAACATGTCATTCTATAGTGGACACTAGGTGGAGCCATAGAGCTGTGTAGAGCTGTATATAGCTGTATGTATAAGACTACACTACCCAGCTGTATGTATATTATTAAGGCTACATTACCCATGAGGCACTAGGCTACCCACAAGGCAGCAGTCAAGATGGATGCCTCTACAGATACTGTACCTAGTCCACATGTGCTCAATAAAAGTGTCTAGCAAAAGCTAGCTGTGTTCATAATAAGAATGTCTATTTATTAATGAACATAAGATGGTACCAGGATGGTGAACATCTGCTGAAAATTGTGAAAAGCGAAATGGAGAATTTGAAGCCACCAGAGCATTTGAAACTCACAGGAAATATCAACTACAATTGGCAGACTCTTAAACAGCAATTCAAACTCTACATTGCAGCCATCGGATTCGGTACGAAGCCAGACGCAAGGAAGATAGCGTTGCTGCTTATGGTTGCAGGCCCACAGGCGATAGAGGTATTTAATACATTTGTATTTAATCCAGAGGAGAACAGAGAAAAATTAGAAGATGTGCTAAAAAAAATTTGATGCACATTGCTCTCCCAAAAAGAATGAGACCTATGAAAGATACATGTTCTGTTCAAGGACACAGCAGCAAAATGAGACTTTTGAT
Organism: Somniosus microcephalus; assembly: GCF_052327205.1. NCBI lineage: Eukaryota > Metazoa > Chordata > Chondrichthyes > Squaliformes > Somniosidae > Somniosus > Somniosus microcephalus. The sequence continues at coordinate 77,352,801 of NC_140989.1, read as the reverse complement.
AGCTTTATAACTGATCTGAAACTGAAAGCACAGACATGTAATTTCTCTGAGCTGAAATCATCCATGATTCGTGACCAGATTGTGTTTGGTATTCATGATAAAAAAGTCAGGGAACGTCTGTTGAGAGAAACCGAACTAAATTTGGAAAATGCAGTGAAAATATGCCAAGCCAACGAGCTAGCTCGAAAGCACGCGAAGACTTTCAGTGAAATCAATAATGATGCAATTGTAATGAGTGATAAAGCTACAGTTCTTGAGGAAGTAGGAGCAAGGTCATACACTGTTAGAACTGAGGAAGGACAGATTCTCAGGAGGAACCGCCGTTCCCTCCTAAAAACACAAGAGACTATTCAAGACCAGATTGATGACAATGCCGCAACTGCATCTTGTCATTCACAGCCAGAACAATCTCATGAAGACACATCAGACTTACCCGTGTTGAGAAGATCCACACGTGAAGTAAAAAAGCCTGATAGACTTAATCTTTGAGTACAATGTAAAGCTTTGAAAATGTGTTGACTGTTTTGAAAATGTTTATGTTTATAGAGCACTAACAAAAGTGTTACTGATATTATCTTTATTGTTTTCTTGAAAGTTGATTGATATTGATTTTGTTAAACCTCAAAGAAAGGGGGATGTAATGATCAATAACATGTCATTCTATAGTGGACACTAGGTGGAGCCGTAGAGCTGTGTAGAGCTGTATATAGCTGTATGTATAAGACTACACTACCCAGCTGTATGTATATTAAGACTACATTACCCATGAGGCACTAGGCTACCCACAAGGCAGCAGTCAAGATGGATGCCTCTACAGATACTGTACCTAGTCCACATGTGCTCAATAAAAGTGTCTAGCAAAAGCTAGCTGTGTTCATAATAAGAATGTCTATTTATTAATGAACATAAGACTCATGGCCCCTAAAAATCCACACCACCCCGCCCCACAAAATAGCTAGGTCATTACTGGAGGGGTTCCCAGCAGGCCTTTGAACATTTTTCAAAGAGTGAGGAGACATTCATATGAGTTATTTAACATACTTCATCAGTAGTTCAAACGCCACAAAGAAAACGGATGGACCACCCGGCATTGACCCTGGCACCGGCTTCAGACACGACAATGGCACACCCAGCCCAGTTGACCCTACAAAGTCCACCTTACTAACATTTGGGGATTTGCACCAAAATTGGGAGAGCTGTCCCACAGACAAGTCAAGCTACAACCTGACATAGTCATACTCACCAAATCATACTTTTCAGCCAATGTCCCAGACTCCTCCATCACTATCCCTGGGTATGTTCTGTTCCACCGGCAGGACAGACCCACTAGAGGTGACAGCACAGTGGTATACAGTCAGGAGGGAGTGGCCCTGGGAGTCCACAACATTGACTTTGGAACCCATGAAGTCTCATGACTTCAGGTCAACCATGCTGATTACCACCTACCACACTCCCTCAGCTGATGAATCAGTACTCCTCCATGTTGAACACCACTTGGAAGAAGCACTGAGAGTAGCAAGAGCTCTGGGAGTGGGTGGGGGGGGAACTTCATTGCCCATCACCAAGAGTAGCTTGGTAGCACCACTACTTACCGAGCTGGCCGAGTCCTGAAGGATATAGCTGCCCGACTAGGCTTGCGGCAGGTGGTGAGAGAACCAACACGAGGGTGAAACCTGCTTGACCTTGTCCTCACCAATCTACCTGTCACAGATATATCTGTCCATGATAGCATTGGTAGCAGTGACCACAGCACAGTCCTTGTGGAGACCAAGTCCCGTCTTCACAGTGAGGACACCCTCCATTGTGTTGTGTGGCACGACCACCGTGCTAAATGGAACAGATTCAGAACAGATCTAGCAGCTCAAAACTAAGCATCCATGAGGTGCTGTGGGCCATCAGCAGCAGCAGAATTGTATTCCACCACAACCTGTAACCTCATGGCCCGGCATATCCCTCAATCTAACATTACCACCAAGGCCAGGGGATTGGTAGAGTGAAGAGTGCAGAAAAGCATGCCAGGAGCAGCACCAGGTGTACCTAAAAATGAGGTGCCAACCTGGGGAAGCTGCAACACAGGACTACATGCATGCTAAATAGCAGAAGCAGCATGCTTGTGCTCCAGAACTAGCCGCAACTATAGACAAGCTGATCCAGTACAGCTACAACACTGGCATCTACCCGACAATGTGGAAAACTGCTCAGGTATGTCCTGTCCACAAAAAGCAGGACAAATCCAACCCGGCCAATTACCACCCCATCAGTCTACTCTCAATCATCAGTAAAGTGATGGAAGGTGTCGTCAACAGTGCAAGCAAGTGGCACTTACTCACCAATAACCTGCTCACCGATGCTCAGTTTGGGTTCCGCCAGGACCACTCGGCTCCAGACCTCATCACAGCCTTGGTCCAAACATGGACAAAGGAGCTGAATTCCACAGGTGAGGTGAGAGTGACTGCCCTTGACTTCAAGGCAGCATTTGACCGAGTGTGGCATCAAGGAGCCCTAGTAAAATTGAAGTCAATGGGAATCAGGGGGAAAAATCTCCACTGGCAAGAGTCATACCTAGCACAAAGGAAGATGGTTGTGGTTGTTGGAGGTCAATCATCTAAACCCCAGGACATCACTGCAGGAGTTCCTCAGGGCAGTGTCCTAAGCCCAACCATCTTCAGCTGCTTCATCAATGATTTTCCCTCCATCATAAGTCAAAAATGGGGATGTTCACTGATGATTGCACTGTGTTCAGTTCTATTTGCAACTCCTCAGAAAATGAAGCAGTCCGTGCCCACATACAGCAAAACCTGGACGACATTCAGGCTTGGGCTGATAAGTTGCAAGTAATATTTGTGCCACACAAGTGCCAGGCAATGACTATCTCCAACAAGCGAGGGTCTAACCACCACCCCTTGACATTCAACGGTATTACCATTGCTGAATCCCCCACCATCAACATCCTGGGGGTCACCATTGACCAGAAACTTAACTGAACCAGCCACATAAATATTGTGGCAACAAGAGCAGGTCAGAGGCTGGGTATTCAGCAGCGACTGTCTCACCTCCTGACTCCCCAAATCATTTCCACCATCTACAAAGCACAAGTAAGGAGTGTGATGGAATACTTTCCACTTGCCTGGATGAGTGCAGCTCCAACAACACTCAAAAAGCTCGACACAATCCAGTACAAAGCAGCCCGCTTGAGTGGCATCCACCACCTTAAACATTCACTCCCTCCACCACTGGCGCACCATCTACAAGATGCACTGCAGCAACTCGCTAAGGCTACTTCAACAGCACCTCCCAAACCCGCGACCTCTACCACCTAGAAGGACAAGGGCAGCAGGCGCATGGGAACACCATCACCTCCAAGTTCCCCTACAAGTCATACACCATCCTGACTATAATATATCGCTGTTCCTTCATTATCGCTGGGTCAAAATCCTGGAACACTCTGCCTAACATAACTGTGGAAGTATCTTCACCACACGGACTTCTTAGGCTTCTTAGGCAGTCCCTCGGAACTGAGGATGACTTGCTTCCACATTAAAAATGAGTTCTCAGGTGACTGATGAGTCCCATGTGGGACCTACAGTCTCTGTCACAGGTGGGGCAGACAGAGGTTGAAGGGGCGGATGGGTGGAGTGCTTGGGTTGACGTGTGCGCCTTGCGCTGATTACGCTTGGCTTCCTCTTGCTCCAGGTGAAGAGACTTGAGGTGTTCGGCGCCTTCCCAGATGCTTCTCCTCCACTTTGTGCGGTCTTGGGCCAGGGTTTCCCAGGTGCCGGTGGGGATGTTGCACCTTTTCAAGGAGACTTTGAGGGTGTCCTTGAAGCGTTTCCTCTGCCCACCTGGGGCTCTTCTGCCGTGTCAGAGCTCTGAGTAGAGCGCTTGTTTTGGGAGTTTCGTATCGGGCATGCGGACGATGTGACCCGTCCATCGGAGCTGATCGAGCGTGGTCAAAGTTTCGATGCTGGGGATGTTGGCCTGAGCGAGAACACTGACGTTGGTGCGCCTATCCTGCCAATGGATTTGCAGGATCTTGCGGAGGCAGCGTTGATGGTACCTCTCCAGTGCTTTGATGTGCCTGCTGTACATGGTCCATGTCTCTGAGGCATACAGGAGGGCGGGTATCACTACTGCTCTGTAGATTATGAGCTTGGTGCCGGGTTTGAGGTCCTGATCTTCAAACACTCCCTTCCTCAGGTGACCGAAGGCTGCACTGGCACACTGAAGGCGGCATTGGACTTCATCATCGACGTCTGCCCTTGTTGATAGTAGGCTCCTGAGGTATGGAAAGTGGTCCACATTGTCCAAGGCCTTGTCGTGAATTTTGATAATTGGGGGGCAGTACTGTGTGGCGGGGGCAGGTTGGTAGAGGACCTTTGTCTTACGAATGTTCAATGTAAGGCCTATGCTCTCGTACGCTTCGGTGAAGGTGTTGACAATGGTTTGGAGTTCGACCTCCGAGTGTGCGCAGACGCAAGCGTCGTCTGCATACTGTAATTCGATGACAGAGGATGGGACGACCTTGCATCTGGACTGAAGGCGACGGAGGTTGGACTGCAGCAGTTCAAGAAGGCGGCTCATCACCACCTTCTCAAGGGCAATTAGGGATGAGCAATAAATGCTGGCCTTGCCAGCGATACCCACAGCCCAGGAACGAATAAAAAAAGCACAAATAGCAGGAACTGGGAGTTGGACTTTGAATAACTACAGGTTCAGTTTTCTTGCGACACTGCTTTGCCAAAGTGCTTGTCATTTTGAGTTTCCGATCAAGCCAATAATACTTGTGAAAGCATCCAAGTTGCCTTACAGTTAGCTTTGAAAGGAATAAGCAAAAGTTGGCTACAAAACATGGCCACCACACAGCTAGAATGTGCTCGCATTCTCTCCACTGCGTCATGCCCCACCATGTAGTAACCAAAGAAGATGTGTTGTACTTAATGCACCCTGGTCAGTAAATAGGTTGATCCAGGAGATTATTGCCATTGGAACTTAAAAACAAAATTGCCCGGAGGAGCATCAACTTTTGAGGGTAGATTTTCCAAGTCTACAAGAAGACTTGTCACCAGCCGTGAGCACAGAAAGAAAAATCATAGCACCCTGGCAGTGGGCGAAAGACCTCATCATGGAGGAAGACTCCGAAAATCTATCCTTTGCTTTGTGTTTGTGGAAAAACTGGGCAATTAAAAGTCTGGCATTATGATTTCCTGAAACAACAAGACTCAATAAAGTTTTACAATTTTAAGCAAACATGTTAGATGGAGTCTAAGAACTCTCACTCATGGCAAACAAAATACATCAGTGTTGATCTTCCAATTTGCATAAGCCTGACCAGATGCGGAGTGATGCAACAATCACATACATCTGGCACATGATGCACTGGTCCCATGCATGTTTCAAAGGTCAGCCTAACTTTAATACTGTGGGTGAGCTCCAGGCATGGGAAACACCTGTGATTGGCAGCTTGCCCATTGGTGGTGGTGAATCACATGCTGTGACGGCATTTAAAGTCCTGCATCAGCTTAAAGGGGAAGTCAGGAAAGTTGTTAGAAAAAACAATATCTGGAAGGAGTGCATGAGGCCACAGAATAGTACGTTTTTCAGATTGGCCCACAGTGATTCTTCTGATGGAGTGAGACAGAGCCCTCTCCAACAGTGAATGCCACAGACCCCCAAGAGGAGCAGCTCAGATGGAGTAGTAGCTGGTGTCCAACTGTGTTAATGCCTTCTCCACCTTACTGCGCACTCAGAAAATTAGGAGATAGTTCCTGGTTTATCAGTAACCATAAAACATCATTTCTAGATGCTGACATCAATGTTTCTGCATATTGTCCACATCACCGTTTGCTGATGGTGGGTTTTCCCTGCCTCCAGCACTTCAGGCTTAGAGTCACCCCAAAATGCCCCAAAAGGTTTTTGCGTGCATGCATTGAGTTATGCCTGTGTGTTCCTTTTCTCCAAGCGCTTGTGGATGAAGATTGTGGTTCCTGCAATGGCTCGGCTCTGCATTTGGTGGCGAATAACATTGGTTACAGTTTTGTTTTTCTGTTTAAATTGTTTTTTGAAGGATCAAGGGAAATGGAAAATAAAAGCAGTGCAGAGAAATCTGTCCAAACAAAACAAGCAAACCCAGGTCAAGCCCGTTATTTATTTTTTTGGTTATATTTTTATAAAGTCAGCCCCATGCTGGGTGCAAACAATGTACTTATATTGTGTCTGTTTGTCTCTCCTACACTTTGACAGCCAGCACAGGCATCACTGGCAGCATCCTCAGTTCAGATCACAGAGCGTTGTCCTCTGTGTAGGATCGGACTCTGTATCCAGCAATGGGCTTACTTCACTAGGAATGTATTTTATGTTGGACCTGTCTCTTCCTGCAGACATAGTGACACAGTGACACGATTCAATTTAGTTCAGAAATGTGACTTCAGTCTACTTTTCTAATCAATTCTGTAATGAAAATCTATGAGATTATGCCCTTCCAACTTCAACCTTTTACCACTGGTAGTTTAAAGTGGAGAATATTTTTTTCACTTGCCAATTTTCTCCCATTTATGTAAATCAGTCTCTGGTCATTCTCTAGGACCTCACCCAAATGCCTTGTTTTCATACGTGCCAGTGTTTCACACAGCCATTGGGTGTTTCCTCAGCCCTGTTCATGTGTCAGTGTTTAGTGATGGAAATCAGTTCCTTTACTGCCCTGGCACTTCTTCCAAAGTTACCCCACAATGACCCAAAATTTGCTGTGTGCTTGTGTGGAGTTTTGCTGATACCATAGAAACATAGAAACATAGAAGATAGGAGCAGGAGTAGGCCATTCGGCCCCTCGAGCCTGCTCCGCCATTCAATGCGATCATGGCTGATCATCCAAATTCAGTACCCGGTCCCTGCTTTCTCCCCATAACCCTTGATCCCTTTAGCCTTAAGAAATATATCCAATTCCTTCTTGAATATATTTAATGAATTGGCCTCTACTGCCTTCTGTGGTAGAGAATTCCATAGGTTCACCACTCTCTGGGTGAAGAAATTCCTCCTCATTTCTGTCCTAAATGGCCTACCCCTTATCCTTAGACTGTGACCCCTGGTTCTGGACTCCCCGACCATCGGGAACATCCTTCCTGCATCTAGTCTGTCCAGTCCTGTCAGAATTTTATAAGTTTCAATGAGACCCCCTCTCATTCTTCTAAACTCCAGCGAGTGCAAGCCCAATCGACCCAATCTCTCCTCATACGTCATTCCTGCCATCCCAGGTATCAGCCTGGTGAATCTTCGCTGAACTCCTTCCATGGCAAGAACATCCTTCCTCAGATAAGGCGACCAAAACTGCACACAATACTCAAGATGTGGTCTCACCAAGGCCCTGTACAACTGGAGCATGACATCCTTGTTCCTGTACTCAAACCCTCTCGCTACGAAGGCCAACATACCATTTGCCTTCTTTACCGCCTGCTGCACCTGCATGCTTACCTTCAGCGACTGGTGCACAAGGACACCCAGGTCTCGTTGCACTTCCCCTTCTCCCAATCTATTGCCACTCAGATAATAATCTGCCTTCCTGTTTTTACCACCAAAGTGGATAACCTCACATTTATCCATGTTATATTGCATCTGCCATGCTTCTGCCCAATCACCCAACCTGTCCAAATCATCCTGGAGTTCCTCAGCATCCTCCTCACAGTACACACGCCCACCCAGCTTTGTGTTGTCTGCAAATTTGGAGATATTACATCTAGTTCCCTCATCTAGATCATTAATATATATTGTGAATAGCTGGGGCCCAAGGACCGATCCCTGTGGTACCCCACTAGTCACTGCCTGCCACTCGGAAAAAGACTCGTTTATTCCAACTCTTTGCTTTCTGTCTGCCAACCAGTTCTCTATTCAAGTCAATACCTTGCCCCCAATCCCATGTGCCTTAGCTTTACATGCTAATCTCTTATGCGGGACCTTATCGAAAGCCTTCTGAAATATCGATGGCTCTTAAGGTGGTTCTTCATTTTGTTGTGACACACATATCAGGTGCTTTGGAGGTGTGTAAAAGTAATTAAAAAAAAACAGGCAGCACATTACTCTTAGGAGCATGCATACAACAGATGTTGGTTTAATACAAGATCGCAGAAAGTTGTATGGTACAACGTATATTTGCCAGAATTACACCAGGCTAAAAGGGTTAAATTATGAGGACAGGTTGCATACATTTCCATTTATATATATTTAATATACTCAATGTAATGAAAATTGCAACATTCCAAGTATCTTAATTTCACAAAAGTGGCCTTGTGTGCTGCATCATATTTATTGTAATTATTACTGTGTGTGCCTCATGAGGCCTGTGTGCTCATTCTCAATGTGTGTTACCACTGTAGACACATCCCATTCTACATTGGGGTTGACAGAGGGGCAGTGGTGCTGACTGTTGCCTTTGCCTCAGTTTCAGCAAGGACTTCTTTCACTAGAAGGTAGATTTGCCTTCTAATGATGTGTAGCTATGATTAGACATCACCTCAGGCATGACATTGACCAGAGAGCCCTCGTCCTGCCTAAGGGGTTCCAGATTAAACCGCAGCGGATTTTGCAGAGCAGCCAAGTGGTTATGAACCTTCCTGAGCCCACTGCAGATAACATCTTTAATGCTTGTTAATCTGTTAAACAGTAGACAGCAAGCCATCGCTAATCTCAGCCAAACCAACAGCCAAGGTGCAGTACAGATTTTATTTCAGCACCTAAGCCACCAAAACCAACAGCGAGAGCAGATTGTAAAACAGCCCCATGTTGGTTGCACTAACCTGTACAGCTGACTGCCAAGTATAAACTACATTGTGGATTGAATTCCTGCCAAGCAGGAATCCAATATGCCCATACAGGTCTATTAAGGAGCTTTTCAAGTCTTGTCTACCATTTACATTCAAGTAGTCAGCTTTGATTATAATTATTATATGGCAACAATCCACAGTTAGAGAAAAGAAGTATTTTATAAACTATTCCTCATAGCTCAGATGTATTCTCTTCAGCACCTAAAGAATTGCCATTTTTTTCCTCCAAGACTTTGACCTTTCATCGACACCCCCATTTCCTTTTGAACTTTACTGGAACTTCTATGACTCCACTCATATCTGCATACCCATCTTCACAACCCCGAGCACATTGACCAGTTCATTATGCAAGCTGAAGGATGGTACATGATTTGTTGAACTGCAATTCATGCATCTATTCTGCCAATTTCCCTATCCTGTTAACACAGCAGGATTTTTTCCCTGAATTTAGGGAAAAAATGGACTCTAAGCACACATCTTCCGAATGAAGCTTAAGGCTCATGGAATAGTCGACAAATTGTCCAGATAGATTGAGAATTGGCATGGCAGCAGATACAGCGGGTGAAACGTTCAGCCTTGGTGGGATATAAAATAAGCGGTAGCGGCTCGGCCACCCATTACACACCCCAACCAATTTTACTTTTCATTGACTGCAATGGAGAGGAAAATCAGGCGGGATCTCTAACGGGCAGCTGATCTGCTACCGCCCACTTTACACCCCTGCCAAAGTTAAAAATGTCAACAAAAGGTAGTAATGAATGGAAAGTCCTCTCTCTGGGATAAAGTAATTAATGGTGTTCCACAGGGGCCCTTGGACCCCCTGTTGTTTAGCATATTTGTGAATGATATGGATCAGTGTATCGGTAGTATAATATTAAATTTGCTGACTGTGGTGTATGTAACCTGTTCCACCTTAAGAGAACTTAAGCCTGTTCCACCTTAAGAGATGTACTACTTTCTCTGGCTGCTGTATACGTAATACCGGTGGTGACCACACCGGTATATAAGCACTGTGTAGTAATATTGTATTCAGTATAGTCCCTACCTCCAACCAGTAAAGACCTGTTGAATTTACTCTTGTAGTCTGTGTAGTAATTATCACTATAACACACAGACTTAACAGTGGCGACGAGTCCGATTCTTACCCTGCGGCAGTTATTTCCACGGCGGCTTCGTCCACAGACAGGACGTCGAAGAGAGGTTTCCACCCTCATCACCCTACTGGAAGACACGTCGAGCGGCAGGCATTGAGAAACCGGAGTGCAGAAGACATCCTGACCTCGAAGCCTCCATCAGCGACTGTCAGCTTCTTCTTCTACCTCGGTGGTGGGTAAGCCGGGCAGCGACGCGACAGAAAGTCAACCGCGTTGGCTGTACAGACGGGGCTGGGAAGACGGAGGAATAAGGGCGGTGAGATCGATCGCGACCGGAGATAAGGGCCGGGCCGCTTTCGAGCGAGAGGCGCAGTGCGGGGACATCGATCACGACCGGAGATAAGGGCCGCATTCGGGCTAAAAGGCGCAGCGTCTGGGGAAACTGAAGGCGCGAGAGCCGCGGTGAAGCGGAGACAGCGTCGGGGGACGGTTGAAGACCGCCAAGTGTGGGAAAACCGCCATTTTGTGGGCGGAGGGCGACGACAAGAGCGGGAAGCCGCCATCTTGGATAACATAAAAATACAATAAATTGCAACGATGCCTAAACATGGGAACATTAATACCTTTGATAGTGACATCGAAGATTGGGCCATGTATGTAGAACGCATACAAAATTATTGTAAGGCAAATAAAATTCCTGATGCAGATAAAGCACTAACATTATTAAATTTAATGGGTGCGAAGACATACGGGCAATTGAAACACCTTGTATCACCAGATGAACCGGCGGATAAGACGTTCGAGGAGATTGTTACTGTCCTGAAAAATCATCTAAACCCCACGCCGCTGATGCTAGCGGAACGATTTAAATTTTACGACAGAAGGCAGCTGCAGAATGAAAGCAATGCTGAATATTTGATGGAATTACGTAAGCTAGCAAAATATTGTCAGTTTGGAACGGGACTGACAGAGGCACTACGAGATAAATTTGTGTGTGGTTTATTTAAACAGGATACACAAAAGCGACTGCTCGAGGAGAATGAGCTGACACTTGAGAAGGCGGTCACTATGGCAGCAGCACATGAAGCTGCAGCGAGAGGCACGGCAGTAATGCAGCTACGGTCACTGGAACTCGGTACAAACAAATTGGGTTTGAGTTCTGTCAAATGTTATCGTTGTGGAAAGACAACGCACGATCAGAACCAGTGTTGGTTTAAAAACCAAGAATGCAGAACGTGTGGCAGGCTTGGCCACATAGCTAAAGTATGCCGGTCAGGAAAGAAGACCAGCAACAAAAAGTCACCGCAAGGAAAATACGCAAAGGTACACAAGGTGACAAAAAACAGTTTGACCGAACAGAAGTCAGATTCAGACGCTAGCAGTAATGAACTGGATAGCTTAAGAGTACACAACGTTGGTAAGGATGCAGATCTCCAGACAATTTGGGTCACTCTTCAGATAGCAGGAGTCCAAGTAAAAATGGAATTGGACACTGGATCGGCATTGACGGTCATGAATAAGAAAGATTACAGAAGGTTATTCCAACATATTCCCCTACAGGATACGGAGATTATATTGAAAACATACACGGGGCAAAGAGTGTACCCCATCGGAAAAATAGAGGTAGAAGTGGTCCACAAGGGCGAAGAAAGCCAAGTAATGGACTTATATGTGCTACCTGAAGGAGGTCCACCACTACTAGGACGGGAGTGGATTAGGAAAATGAATATGGACTGGCACTCCTTGAAGGCACTAACGGTAGATTCCAGGGAAACAGATGTCAAACCTAAACGATTGTCCAGAATATTGGATGAGGCTAAAGAGGTGTTCCAGCAGGGACTGGGAACACTGAGAGGAATTACGGCAAACATCAAGATTGATGAACGTGCACAACCAACATTTTTTAAAGCCAGACCGGTACCCTATGCAATACGACCTACTGTTGAAGCGGAACTGGAAGCACTAGAACATTCAGGTGTACTGTCTAAGGTAGATTGGAGTGAGTGGGCTATGCCCATTGTTCCCGTTATGAAACGTCCTGCGAGCAACAAGCCAGGAGATCCAGGGAAGGTTCGCATCTGTGGAGATTTCAAAATCACCGTTAATCCGGTGCTTCACACGGTGCAGTATCCGCTTCCACGGATTGAGGATATTTTCGCTTCATTGTCTGGCGGGAAACACTTCACCAAGATAGACCTGGCGCAGGCGTACTTGCAGATGGAGGTTGAGGAAGAGTCACGCCAATACCTCACGATCAACACGCATCGAGGGTTGTACCGGTACAATAGGCTGGTTTTTGGAGTGGCATCGGCTCCAGCAATTTGGCAGAGGGCCATGGAGCAGGTATTACAGGGAATTCCAGGCACACAATGTTACCTGGACGATATTCTGATCACAGGTGATGGTGATGAACAACATCTCACAAACTTGGAACTGGTGCTCAACAGACTGAAAGAGTATGGACTTAGAGTAAATCGGCAGAAATGTGAGTTCTTCCAGAAGCGGATCTCGTACTGTGGCCATGTCATTGACCGGGAGGGGCTTCATAAGTCTCCTGACAAGATTGAGGCAGTTGTAAAGGCTCCCGCTCCGGAGAATGTCTCTCAGTTGAGGTCGTTTCTAGGATTAATTAACTATTACCATAAATTTCTGCCAAATCTATCCACGGTACTGCACCCGTTAAACGCTCTTTTACAGAAAGGGTTACATGGGAATGGGGCGAAAACTGTAAGAAGGCATTTCGCAAAAGCAAAGAATTGATCACCTCAGAGGAAGTGTTGGCTCACTTCAACCCGACACTGCCTATTCGGTTGGCTTGTGATGCTTCTCCATATGGTATTGGGGCAGTACTCTCACACAAGTTGCCAAATGGCACGGAAAGGCCAGTCGCGTTTGCATCCAGATCATTGACCTCCGCTGAGCGCAACTATGCGCAGATCGATAGGGAGGCTCTTAGCCTTGTATGGGGAGTGAAGAAGTTTAATCATTACCTGCAGGGCCAAAAATTCACACTTCTGACAGACCATCAACCGTTGGTATCCATTTTTAACCCTAAGAAGGGTGTTTCGGTGATGACAGCGCAGCGTCTCCAGAGATGGTCTCTTTTCCTAGGGGCACATCAATATCAAATAGAATTCAAAGGTACGAAACAGCATGGCAATGCTGATGGGCTGTCGCGCCTGCCACTACCTGAAGAAGAAGACACGACGAAAGTTGACCCTGTTGAGTTATTTCATTCGACCATCATCGAGTGTTTACCAGTCACCAATGCAAGTATTGAAAGAGAAACCAGGAACGACCCGAAACTGTCCAGAGTCTACGAGGTGACAGTGAAAGGATGGCCAACACGGGGTGATCCTCTGTTACCGGCATTTTCGGCAAGGCGAGACCAGCTGTCCGTCTGCCATGGTACCTTGATGTACGGGACAAGAGTGATTATTCCTCCCAAGTTAAGGGAAAGAGTTTTAAACGAACTGCATGAAGGTCATCTGGGGGGAGTTAAAATGAAAAGTCTTGCTAGGGCTTATGTATGGTGGCCGGGTATTGACCAACAGATTGAGGAGTTAACGAAAAGCTGCGCTGGGTGCCAAAAAGTGCAAAATGCACCTCCGATAGCACCACTACACCCATGGGAATGGCCTTCAGCCCCATGGCAACGCATACACATTGACTTTGCTGGTCCATTCATGGACTCCATGTTCCTAATCGCGGTGGACGCACATTCCAAATGGCCAGAAGTCATCAAGATGAATACCACTACTTCAGAAAAGACAATTGCGGTGTTAAGAACAATATTCGCAAGGAACGGATTGCCAGAACAGATCTGTTCGGACAACGGACCACAGTTTGTATCGGAAGAATTCCGACAATTCTTAAAGAAGAATGGAGTAAAACATTATACCTCTGCCCCATATCATCTGGCGACAAACGGGTTGGCTGAAAGATTTGTCCAGACATTCAAAAAGGCAATTAAGGCCATGAACGATGATCAGATTCCGCTGCAACACAAAGTCGACAAGTTCCTGATGTCATATCGAAACGCCGATCATGCAGTGACTAACCAAGGTCCTGCCATGATGTTTTATAACAGGAGGTTGCGGTCCAAGTTGGACTTGTTAAAACCAAATGTGCGGAGGGAAGTGGAAAACAAACAGTTTCGGCATATTAACAACAAGACCACTCGAACTTTCGACGTAGGACAACCAGTGTTGGCAAGGGGCTATGGAAACGAAAAATGGCAGTCCGGAACAATTCGGGCCAGACAAGGACCTCTGATGTACACAGTAGATATTGGTCATAATGTGATAAGGCGTCATGCGGATCAACTGGTAGAGTCGAGAGCAAGGGTCGAACCCATGGTTGTGACAGAGACAACTGTGGAAGACGTTAATGAACCTGAAGCATCTACCTCGGCAGGGAATGTACTTGATGATGATGACACCCAATACATTGGAAACCAAATAGAGGAGGCACCTCAACAACAAGAATCAGAGACTACTGAGAGGCGTTATCCAAGCCGCATCAGAAAGCCTCCTGAGAGACTGAACCTTTGAACTGTTATACCTGAAGTTATATATGTATATATGTTATTATGTTATGTTAAATGGGGATATGACTGTTAAGCTAAAAAGGGAGGATTGTGGTGTATGTAACCTGTTCCACCTTAAGAGAATTTAAGCCTGTTCCACCTTAAGAGATGTACTACTTTCTCTGGCTGCTGTATACGTAATACCGGTGGTGACCACACCGGTATATAAGCACTGTGTAGTAATATTGTATTCAGTATAGTCCCTACCTCCAACCAGTAAAGACCTGTTGAATTTACTCTTGTAGTCTGTGTAGTAATTATCACTATAACACACAGACTTAACACTGACGACACAAAGCACCGTGGACAGGTAACAAGTAGAACGATGATTGACCAAAAAAAAACTTGAACAATTAGGCAATATGGCAGCTGGATTTTATGGCAGATGTGTATGTAACTGTAGGGTAATGCATATGGGAACACGTAACAGTAAGTATGTGCATAACATGAAATATTCTCCATTGGAAGAGGCTGAAAAGGAAAACAATTTGTCAGTGATTATTGAACATATTCTGAAAGAATCTGGTCAGCATGAGGTACTTATCAATAAGGCAAATAGATTACATCTTGAGGACATTCAATTATAAGTCAGAACAAGTTATACTGAGATTATACAGATCAATGGTGAGGACAATTCCAAACGTGGCACACAGTTTTGACTACCTCAGAAAAGATATAGATGCATTAGAAAGTGTCCAGAGAAGAAGAATCAGTAGGACAATTCCAGGCCTTGAGACACTAAATTATGAAGCAAGGCTCAAGTGATTAAATTTATTTTTACTAAAAGAATACTGAGGTGAGACAAGATATAGGTCTTCAAAATAATGAAAGTTATAGGTACTCGGACTCAGCATAGTATTAGAGTACAGAAGTACAAAATTCAGAAGCTTCGAGCAAGGCTAGATATTAGAAATATACTTTATGCTGAGTAAGGGGATTGAGGATTTTAGTAATATTAATAATACTGCTTTATTTTTTCAGGGGAGGTATGGGATGAATTTAGTGCTCCTTAAAATAAGGGATCAGCAGGTGAGTGGAAGGCTGTGATGGGGGTATGGAAGAGATTGACTAGGATGAGAGATTTAGGTAGAAGGTGAACTAAAGAAACTGATGCCCCTTTCATTAGAACAGAGATTATTAACAGGAGAGCTGATAGAGGTATTCAAAATTATGAGGGGTTTTGATGAGGTTCAAAACACACACAACCCAGAGAGAAATTTTGCGATGGAACCGAACAATTTTAAGCACTACATGATCCCATCACTGGACTGCACTTTCCCACGTATATTATATTTACTTTTGAATATAACTATAATATAATAAAAAATATTCTGTCTGACCGAACTTCTTACCTAAAATCCTTACTTTTCATCACATTTTTGTGTCAAATTTTTCCCATTATAAATTCCTATAACCACGTTTAGAATGGGAACTGCCCCTGTTGCTTGGGCTGTAATTACACTCTCCCATCAGTGGTGATGCTGTACCACTTCAGGTTTGCATCTCACAGCTCCTTAGTCTGTACTGCAGATAAACTGCTGCACTCCAACAACCTCTACTTCTCTTCTTCCCAAATTGCTGTAACTTGTGCTATTTAAATATAAATAATAATATAAAGTAAAAGTATCAACTATAAGAATAACAGAATGTAAGATATAAAACAAAGACTGAATCATGTCTGCATGCTCTGGTCCAATCACTCGCTGTCCTCTAATCCTGCTTCACTTAAAGACTGCACTTGTTCTTGATTCTCTGTGTGCAAAGTGTGTGTGTGTGTGTGTGTGTGCACTCGCTCACGTGTGTTCATGCTTGTGTGCACACATGCATGTGTGTGCCCTGGCATTACTCATGTGAGTCGGAGGCTACACTGTTTTATAACAATTGGGGTATTCACGCAATGTAGAGGATAACATTAGGGCTACTGGTTTACTATGACTGAAAAAGGCAATTTCCATTTTAAAGCGTATTCTAGTATTTTTACTGAGTGTTTTAGGGATTATTATTCAGTCAATTATTCTGTAAAAAACATGAATAAATGGCATATATATATAAAACATAACAATTTCAGGCAAGAGAAGGCCTAGAAATTTGATGGTGTCATGTCCATATGCAATGCATCCTGCAGGTCTGGCCGCTAAACGGGTGCCAGCCCTCCAATATGGCAGGCAGGAAGCACACACTCATTTCAAGCCAGAAGTGCACCACTCGCTATATTGGATCGGGCTTCTCCCTAGGTGGCAAGAGCGCATGTCAGAACTACTTAAAGTAATGAATAACGTATTCAAATTAGGGTCCTGCACTTCTTGGAGGGCCTTTTTCCTATTTTGGTCTGCCCCAGTGCCTGACACGCGCTAAACTCGCCCAGTAACTTGTGGCGCTAACAGGGAGGTAGGACCCTTCAGCAGCACTATCTCAAGGGATTATGCAGCAATTACAGGATAGTTGCTAAACCAGGCTGCTGGTTAACTCCTGGGAATTTTTGGGTCTGTTATCTGACCCTGGAAAGTTCATTATGCCTGCCGAGAAGATTGTGCTGGTGTTGCACCGTTATTGGCTATCTTATAAACAGTTTGACTGCAGTCATAGGTGGTCTGGTAGGGCAGCCTTTGGGGCTGGAGGAGGAGGTGAAGCAGCAAGGACGACAAGAGGGAGGAGGAGGATGACACTGCGCAAGAGGCGATGCCCACAGTGGGTAGTCAGGGAACACTTCTCCTACATGAACCTGACTATGGAGCAATGTATGAGGCACCTTCGCTTCAAAAAGGAAGTTGTCACCGAGTTATGTTACCTGCGGCAGCCACAACCCGAGCCTTGCACCAGGGCATGAACAACACTGCCTGTAGCTGTCAAGGTCACCGTGGCACTTAACTTTTATGCCATGGGCTCCTTCTAGACTGCAGCAGGTGACATCAGTGACATATTACAGTTCACAGTCCACTGCTGTGTTAGAGGTCACTGAGGCTCGCTACACCAGGAGGAACACATACATTTCTGCCCCTGTAAGGGGTCGTTTTAACGAGCTTGTGGTGTGCGAGATCGGTTTTTGATTTCACACTGCTCGTGAGCGGTTCCGAAGCGCTCCCCCCTCACCGGTTCTAGACACTGGGCTTATTGCCAGACCACCTTGATGTGTTGGCCCAACTTGTGACTCGGAAGACAAATGGATCAGGTGAGACAAGGTAAGTTTTAAATCAAAGGTATCTTTATTTTTAAGGAGAATAAAACATAGAAAATGAAGAAACAATGCAGACAAAAATCATGAACACGCCTCTCAATGGGAACTAAAATTTAACACACAAGAGTTACTTTGACTATCATAATACATCAATTCTAGATCAGCGATATAATAAAACGGGGGTGGAGAAAGCGCACGGCACAACGAAGGATGAATAACACTCCCGAATTACAAAGCCCTTAATATTAAAAACCCTCCCGTCTCTACAGTATACCTCAACTAGATCAGTTAGGTGGAGTTGGGCCTCTATGCTCATCAGGGTTTTTAAAACTGTCCTTGACCTTGGTGCTCCTGTATCATCCGGGATCTCCAATCTTCCTTATGGGACCGGCTCATGAACCTGCTCTCCTGCTCGAACTTGTAGGCCCTCCGTGCTCCTCGAACCTCACCAGGGTTTTAAAACTGTCCTTGACCTTGGTGCTCCTGTATCGTCCGGGATCTCCAATCTTCCTTATGGGACCGGCTCCTGAACCTGCTCTCCTGCTCGAACTTGTAGGCCCTCCGTGCTCCTCGAACCTCACCAGGGTTTTAAAACTGTCCTTGACCTTGGTGCCCCTGTATGAAACTGTGTTTTAATGTCTCTTTTCCCCCAACAGTTATACTGTTTTCTTGCCCTTATCTTGGCGCCAAATCAGGGGATTTCTTTTGTTAAAGTAATGGGCAGGCTGCTTTGACAAAAGCGGGTACTTTATTTTAATGTCTTGTAAATGAAACTAATGGGAGCTGTCCTGTGTCCCTCTGAGTTTGGCACAGATAATAGGTTTTGTCTGTGCTCTGCGATTTCAGAGATGGGTTTGCGTTTTGCTAGCAATTAACACACCTTGAGGTGTAAATACTTTTGTTTTGACTTCGTTATTACTGTAACCATTTTACCATATCAATTGCAGTCAGTTCTGGAATCTTCTAATCGGTGGCGACTCAGGTTTCTTTAAGATACTGCAGTGGTATGTCCTTCTGAAATGAGTCATGTGATCTGCCAACTCCATCTTGTGTTCATAAAATGTGGCCATTTCAGGGGTTTTACAATGTAGACTGTATTTTCCTGGATTTTGCAAATCCTACAGTCCCCCCTGTGATACAATGGACATCTCAAATCGTCTTTTGTATCATGAATGTTTTAGGGTGAGCATAAATCCGTTCCCCCCCCAATTGACCTTCCCCGTAGTTTACCTGACTATGGAGTGTACCTCGCACACGCACTTTCCTCATCCCGAAAACGGAGTTGAGTAGATATCCCCTACCGGAGAAACATTTATGCTATGTACAGACTCACCTTAGAGTCATAACCCGACACAACACAATGTTTGTTATAATATACCAAAAACAGATGGAATAAAAACATTTAGTTACACGGGCGAGTCCCCGTTTATGCTGACATAGTGGCCCCGCCAATTCCGCTGACTAGGGAACTCCCTGTCGTGTCCCTTCCTCCTACACTGGACACAGACCAGGTACAGAACGATCCCTACCTGGCACACCACTAAGACGTGGGAAGCCAGTCTGACCCATGATGGGATCTCTATATTATCAAAAAGGTCCCACCATGGTGGAACCACTATGTCTTGGATTTTTGCCCCTATGTCGGTGGTTTTCTGCTCTAAAGTAAAGAAGTGCTTCTGAGAGACAGTAACTGCTTTCAGTAGTTCGGTTAAATGTTCTGGGAGAGGGGGAATTGTGAAACCAAAGTGGGCCACGTACTTCTGAGCCAGTCGTTCACGGCGCCCCTTCTTTGTCTCCCCAATTACTCCCATTCCTCGTGGCCCTCGGTATAGAGTTCGGTTCTATTGACCCCCGCGAAGTCAAATTCGAAAAACTTCTGCAGGGTCTCTTTCAGCAGGGCCTGATACAGCCTTGCTGTTTCTATGGGGCACCATTCCAGCAGGTGCACCTCGGTCAGGTTGAGGATGACTGAGGCCACCGCGTTATGGACCCCCTGATAGGCCATTTGGTCAGTGGGAACTAATACTAACCCGTTCCCTGGTCCCTTGGTGGTGGTGGGGCATTCCTCTGCTACCGTCCATGGTGTCTGGGTCATGGGCAGGGGCTGTCGGGGGCGGGTCACTAGCTCAGTGGCATTAACCGCGATTGGGGAGTAGGGGACCGCGCATGCGTCCAAGTGCGATTCCCAGTCTATCCCCCTCCCGTTATCTTGCCACTGGCTGTGGAAAATGATGGAAACACCTGTGGGGCAGGCTTTCTCTGAACCCCACATACACACATAAATCCCCTGATCGGGTTCCCACCATTTATCCCAGCACACTGTCAACCCTCCCTGGGTCCCTGTGATAGTCCGGTGAGTGTTGTTCCCTAACCTTTCCCACCTTCCTCTGGGGTTCCCCATGTCCCTGCTCAGTTTCCTGAGCCACCACCACCGATCCAGGGGGACGTACCCCCTGCAGGTTAGGCAAATATGTTTCCCTACAGTCACACTGATCCGCGTGGCCTGGATCTTGATCCGAGGACACGACAAAGAGACCTCCCCGTATGTGAAGCCAGTTTCGCTTGAATATTTTGTGGCGTTCGAGCCCAGCCATCCGGGCCAGTTGCCCTCGTGGGTGTACCCAGCGACTTCCTCTGCTTCGCGCAGGCCCTGCCCGTTGTGGGCCAGAGGCGCAGTTTCCCCGGAGCATCCAAAGATACGGTGATCCTCCGTTTCTCCTCTCCAGGCGACGTTGAGGCCCACCAGGGCCGCGAGGATGATGCCTCCGACTGGCGTCATCTTGTTATGATCTGGCGGAGAGATAAAAAAAGGTTTCGAGCCGGGCTCCCTGGGTTCCTCGGCTTGGGTGCGGGGTGAGTGGGTCCTGTGACCCTAGCTCACTTAAAACTTGCCACATTCTACCGCTCCAAAGTGCTACCATACTTCCAGAAGACCACATTACTTATTTTCTAAAATTACAATAAACTAAACCTTATTACCCAAAACTATATAAATATATACATCTGCCGCCCGTCTCCGGGCGGCTAGCTTATAATCTGCAGGGACCGTCGCAGGCCTCCCCCTGCTGCGTTCCCACATCGGTCTCAGCTGCTGGTCCCTGGCAGCCCGTGGCTGCTGGCTGTGGACCGTTTAAACTTCTCGCAGCTTTCTTCCGGGGGGTCCCTCTTGTGAAAACCGGCGACCAAACCTTCTTCGGTTGTGGTTTTCTATTTGACCGTCTAAGGGTCACCACATATGAGGCTTCCTCGTAGGTCGGACCCTTGGCTGGAGTTTTGGCCCTGGCTGCAGTCCGTGGCTTCCCCACGACTGCCGGCTGTGGGCTTCCTCCCGCAGGCTCCGCCTCCCTAGGCTCTGGGTCAGCGGCAGGCACCTCCCCGCTACCTGGGACTCCAGGTTGAGAGTCTCCGCCCCCAGACGCCACCCCTCTAATGCTGCACTCAGGGGCAAGACCTAAGACCTCCGGCTCCTCCCCTTCACCGCAGTCGGGGGCGGGATCTTCGTCCTCCGACTCGGCTTCCTTGTGACCAGGGACAGGACCTAGGACCTCCGGCTCCTCCCCTTCTGGGTGACCAGGGACAGGACCTAGGACCTCCGGCTCCTCCCCTTCTGGGTCCCAGAACAATGGGGGAGTCTCCCGTGTGGACGGGACAACTCCTCCCCTCACGCAGGCTGCTCGTCCAGCCTGTGCGACCTGCGGCTGCAGCTCCCCTGCAGTTTTTAATTCTTTGCTGCCTTTTTCAGCCCCCGCTGCCTGCTTCCCTGCCTCCGGCTTAAACAGCTTACATTGATTGATGTGAAACCATTTTGTGCGCCGGGGCAGTTTCACAGCATACACCATGGGGCTGGCCTGATCTACGATGCTGTAGGGACCCATGTAAAGTGGCTCAAAACTCCCCACACGGGCGAAGTTCCTTACCATCACTAGATCCCCTACCTCCCAGCGATGGGCTTTACTGGGCTCGAGCAGCATCCTATTTCCCTGGTGCTGCCTCCCCCATGTTACCTGCGGCCCCCTCATAGATCCTTTGGAGGCGTTCAAGGAGCGTGCGGGCGAATTTGTCCTGATTCACCTCCCTTAGCTGCCCCTCCGTTAGGACTGGGGCCAGGACATGGGTGGGGGTTCTCATGACCCTCCCGGTCATGAGCTCATGCAGAGAGTACCCCGTACTCTTCGACTGGCTGGAGCGGATCCCCATGAGGACAAGAGGCAGGACTTCTGCCCACCTTTGGGGCGAACCCATTATCTCTTTCCTCATTTTTTCTTTTAAGGTGCGGTTCATCCGCTCCACAATCCCCGATGACTGTGGATTGTAGGCTACGTGCCATTTCCCCTGAATGCCCAGCAGCATCAGGGTGTTTTGCATTACTTGGCCGGTAAACTGGCTTCCCTGATCGCATTCCACGAACTGGGGCAGTCCCCATCTCGAGAAGATCTCCCGCACCAAGATTCTCGCAGTCCCTAACGCTGTGGCTGTTCGGCAGGGGAAGGCTTCAACCCATTTAGAGAACACGTCCACCAGAACGAGGCAGTACTTATAGCCTCCCTGGGTGGCGGGTAAGGGTCCGATATAGTCAATTTGGATTGACTGCCATGGTCCCTCTACCCTCCTAACGTGTCCCATCGGCACCTTCCTCCTGTGAGGATCGGGGTTATTTGCCGCACACACAAGACAGTTCGCGCAAAACTCCCGGACGTCCTCCCGGAGTCCTGGCCACCATCCTGCTTGTTCCACCCGCTGCCAGGTGACCTCAGGCCCGGGTTGCCCTGCTCCTGGTCCCTCATGGGCCAGTTGAAGGAATTCCCTCCGGTGCTGCTGAGGCACCACCCACTGCTCTTCTTTAAACAGCATTCCCTCTCTTATGGACAGGGATGCTGCACCATACGGGCCTTCCATTTTCTTCCCCTCGCTAACCGCGTTAAATATCCCTCTCAGGGCAGGGTCCTGAGATTGGACCGATTTGAGGTCCGGGGCTAGCGCTACCCCTACACTCTTCTGGATCCCATCCCTGCCTTTTACAGCTGCCACTGGTCCGGACCCGTAGGGGTCCCAGAAAATGCCGGTCTGGGCACCCTCTCTCGCCAGTGCGTCGGCTCGCTGGTTCCCCTGACCGCGAGGTTCTGTGGAGGAGTGAGCCTTCACCTTGTGGATGAAAACCTCACCCTTCTCCCCCACGGCTGCCAAGATCTTCTCCAGCAGGGGCTTTACCACCAAGGGTCTCCCATCCGCAGAAGTGAATCCGCGACGGGACCAGATGGCCAGGTATTCGGTACACGAATTGCATGTAAACATGCTGTCTGAGCAAATCGTGTACGGGGTAGGGAAAACTTCGGGATGGGTAACCACATACGCCACAGCAGACAGTTCTGCCTGCTGGGCGCTCATGGTACTGGGGAGTTTAATCGCCAACGCAATGTCAGCCGTTGGGTCATACACTCCGAACCCCATGAGCCGCTTTCCAGCGGATACTGTGCTGGAACCATCCACGTAAATCTCACGGCCGGTGGGATGTATCCCAGCCCGGAGACCAACGTCGACCTCCCATACCCCTTCAACGGAACATTGATGGGCTGTCCCAGGGTAAGCCAGGTTGGCGGCTAATCTGGGCTCGCACAGGCCTCGTACCCGCAGATCCATTTGTGAGAGGAGTAGGGTCCAGTGCGCAATGCGGGCACTGCTTACTGTCCCATCCTTAATCCTCCCATCCAAAAGCATCTTGGTGGGCGTGTGGTGTGTGAGGAGGGTGATGGGGGAGGTGCCTGTGAAGATGGCGGATCTTTTCACAGCCCAGTGTGTGGCCAAGAGGTGCTGCTCACAGACCGAGTAGCTCCTCTCCACGTCGATGAGCACCCTGGAGGAGTAAACCACGGGTCTCAGCTTGCCATGTCGCTCCTGGAGCAACACAGCACTCAGACTGTCCCCGCTGGCCGCCACCTCCAGGAAGAACTCCCTTACCCCATCTATCGCTCCCAGGGCCGGTGCGGTCTGCAGCTTCCTTTTTAGGAGCTCGAACGCGGCCTGGCATCCTTCATCCCATGACCACTCCACTCCCTTGTGCAGGAGTCGGAGTAGTGGGGCTGCCATGGCCGCATAGTCCTCCATGAAGTCTCGGCAGTACCCGGTTAGCCCTAGAAACGACCTCACACCCTTTATGGTGACGGGGACCAGTAACTCCTGAACCACCTCCCTCCTAGCCCTATCGATGGCCCTTTCTCCGGCGCGGATGGTTAGCCCCAGGAACTTGGCTTCCTTTTGACCGATCTGCGCTTTCTTTGGGTTGACTTTGAACCCCCTTCTGGTCAGTAGTTCCAACAGTTCAGCCAGCAGTGGGCCGTGCTCCCCGACCGTGTCGGTAAACAGGAGCAGGTCGTCCACGTACTGTACTAACTGAAGGGGCTGACTGAACTCCTTCAGGCTGTCCGCCATGCATTGGTGGAAAATGCTGGGACTATTGTGGAAGCCTTGTAGCAAGCAATTCCAGGTATACTGTTGCCCTCTGAAAGTAAAGGCAAATTTATACTGGTCCTCCCTCCGCACAGGGATCGACCAGAACCCATTGGAAATATCCAGCACCGTGAACGTGGTCGCGGATGCGGGGATACTCCCAATGAGGTCGGCCACTGCTGCCACTGTGGGGGCACATGCGGGGATGTTGCTGTTCAACACCCGATAGTCCACCGTGGCTCTCCAGGAATTGTCCGGTTTCTTAACTGGCCAAAGCGGAGAGTTCACATGGGTGGCTATAGGCCTCAGCACCCCCTGCTGTACCAGCGCTGATATGGCCACCTCCATATCAGCCTCTGCTTCCTTTGGGAAGTTGTACTGCTTTTGGGGCCGGGCCATGGGATCCCCATCTACCCTAACCTCAAAGCCAGCAACCCTCCCACAGTCGTGTTTGTGCGTGGCGAACGCACCTAACTGAGCCTGCACCTCGGCTCTAAATACTTCTGGGATACCCTCCATCATTTCACCGAGGTCGTAACTCCCTTTCGGCTTCATGGTACACAGGATTCCCTTCCCATCCTTTCCCGGGGTTACTACCACTCCACTTTCCTTTCCGGTGTTGGCCCCCCAAAGGCAATGGTTCCTGAGGTCCACGAGGATCCCATGGCCCACGATGAAGTCGGCCCCTAGGATCCCCTTCCCCCCCTCCGCATCCCATCTCGCCAGGACACATGTCCACTTTGTCTGGAGTGTGCCCAGGCGGATCGAGAGCGGCCTGGAGAACGCACCCGTCTGCTCCGCCCCTGTGAACCCCGATAGGACGTATGGAACCCCGTTAGACAGAGGTGAGGTGGTGGGATTCTCCGTATGGATCACGGTGCATGAAGCTCCCGTATCCAACAGATAAGTCCCCGTTTCCTTCTCTACCTCCATCTGCACGAGCGGTCTCTTCCATCCGTCGTACTGGAGCGCACATAGATAGACGGGCTGCGCAGGCTCCAGTCATTGCGGGCCACTTTGGGAAGGGGTTGGGGGAACCGCTGGACCGGTGGTGGCTGCTATCTTTCCCTTAGTGAGGACCAATGACCTCACTGAAGCCAGCAGCACGTCCAGCAGCTCTGGAGGGACAGTTGGCTCCGTCTCTCTCTCTGGGGCAGAGGTCGGGGGTGCGGCCGGGGCTTGGGCTGGGCCTGTGGGGACCTTTTCCCTTGTGTCCTTCCAGGGATTCTTACAGTCCCTGAGCCAATGCCCCTCCTTCCCGCAGCCGTAGCACGTTTGGCGGCTTTGGTTGGGACGGCTCCCTTCCTGGCGCCACTCTTTATGGGGCTGGTCACCAGGCCTGACCTCACAAACCTTCCCGTTTTGCTGGGGTGTCTCACTATCCCTCCCGTTTCTAAAGGTGACGGTGAGTTGGCGGATCACCGTCGCCTCTGTGGTCAGAGGGTTTCGGGGGTCGAACCAGGCCATTGCCTGCGTTCGAACGCAGGGCAGGGAGTTATTCATCAGGCACCTGAGCCAGTGGACTAACTGGTCCCTGTCCAGGTTCGGTCGCGCCGGCATTCCCGGGCACGCACTCTGGTAGACTGGCCACAGCCTGTCCGTGAACGCCTGCGGGAATTCCCTGGGGAGCTGGACTGTTTTCTCCACCCAGGTGAACGGACTCCCCTTGTTCATCCCCATGGCCTCCAGGATCTCGTCCTTCAGCCTGCCATAATTTTCCTGACCCCTCTTACACCCATCGGGTAGCGTCTGGAGGAGATCGCTACCCAGGGAGAACAACATCATCTTGGCCTTCTCTGCCTCGTCGCAGTCATTAACACAGGCCGCCTGCTCTATCTCCCTAAAGTGAAGAGAAGGGTCCCCCTTCATGGTGAGCTTGGGGATGTAGCTCACCATGGAGCGCAATTGTTGCGCACCGTGTGGCACCAGGAATTGGTTCTGGATGTCCCCAGGTTCCCCGTCGTCACCGGGTGGTCCGTACCTCCGTTGTGTCATGGGGTACACCGGTCCCAGTCCCTGATTCTCTCTCGGGCTACCCTGGTCTACCTTGGATTCTTCATCCTCCACCCCCTCCTGATCCCAGACCTCTGGAAAACTAGGGGCTAGGGGTGGTGGCTGTGAAATCTCGGGTTCCCTAACCCGTTTTGTTCTGGGGGCTGCCTGCGGGACTTCCCTGCTTGGGTTACCGTTGAACTCAGCCTGGCCGACCTTGGGGCTAATGAGGCATATCATCCCCTTTGCCCTGGCCAATGCCAGATTCAGGCTTTCTATTTCCTGCCTACAGGGGCCATGGTCTGCCTCCTCAAACCCTTGAGCGCAGGCCAGCTTATAGGCTGCTTTTACTTCGCCTACCTTTTCCTCCTGTGCCTTCAGTTCCCCTGTAAGGCGGCTAATCTCTGTTTTTAATCTCCTCTCTTTCTCCCTGGATTCTCTTGCCTGATACTCTACGTGTTCTACCCTGAACCTAGCACTCCCCTCCAGCTCAGCTATCTTGCCCTCCAGCCTTTCTACCTTCCCCCGATGGTCCCGGACCATCGCTGCCCTCTCTTGGCTTATGGCCTCCAGAGCCACTAGCACCTTCCCTTGCGCTGCAACCTTTTCCTGCAGCTCCCGGGACAAATGCTTAATTTTGGTTTCCTTACTGGCCACCGCGTGGTCCAGTACCAGAACCTGCTTTTTATAGCACATAAGCCACACCGCTTTTTCAATGCCCTTGCGGTGCTCTTTACTAGCCGTCCACTGGGCGGCTGCCTTTAGTGGACGCTCGGCCCCTAACAGGTCATATACCCATTTTTTTGCTACATTTACATTGCCACACACGTAGGAGGATAACCTGTCCTCCATATCATCTGTCTCACCCGAGTCTTTGTCCACCACACAAGGGTTCTGTAGCCAGTGTCCCATCTGGGTCGCCATTCTGTAAGGGGTCGTTTTAACGAGCTTGTGGTGTGCGAGATCGGTTTTTGATTTCACACTGCTCGTGAGCGGTTCCGAAGCGCTCCCCCCTCACCGGTTCTAGACACTGGGCTTATTGCCAGACCACCTTGATGTGTTGGCCCAACTTGTGACTCGGAAGACAAATGGATCAGGTGAGACAAGGTAAGTTTTAAATCAAAGGTATCTTTATTTTAAGGAGAATAAAACATAGAAAATGAAGAAACAATGCAGACAAAAATCATGAACATGCCTCTCAATGGGAACTAAAATTTAACACACAAGAGTTACTTTGACTATCATAATACATCAATTCTAGATCAGCGATATAATAAAACGGGGGTGGAGAAAGTGCACGGCACAACGAAGGATGAATAACACTCCCGAATTACAAAGCCCTTAATATTAAAAACCCTCCCGTCTCTACAGTATACCTCAACTAGATCAGCTAGGTGGAGTTGGGCCTCTATGCTCACCAGGGTTTTTAAAACTGTCCTTGACCTTGGTGCTCCTGTATCATCCGGGATCTCCAATCTTCCTTATGGGACCGGCTCCTGAACCTGCTCTCCTGCTCGAACTTGTAGGCCCTCCATGCTCCTCGAACCTCACCAGGGTTTTAAAACTGTCCTTGACCTTGGTGCTCCTGTATCGTCCGGGATCTCCAATCTTCCTTATGGGACCGGCTCCTGAACCTGCTCTCCTGCTCGAACTTGTAGGCCCTCCGTGCGCCTCGAACCTCACCAGGGTTTTGAAACTGTCCTTGACCTTGGTGCCCCTGTATGAAACTGTGTTTTAATGTCTCTTTTCCCCCAACAGTTATACTGTTTTCTTGCCCTTATCTTGGCGCCAAATCAGGGGTTTTCTTTTGTTAAAGTAATGGGCAGGCTGCTTTGACAAAAGCGGGTACTTTATTTTAATGTCTTGTAAATGAAACTAATGGGATCTGTCCTGTGTCCCTCTGAGTTTGGTACAGATAATAGGTTTTGTCTGTGCTCTGCAATTTCAGAGATGGGTTTGCGTTTTGCTAGCAATTAACACACCTTGAGGTGTAAATACTTTTGTTTTGACTTCGTTATTACTGTAACCATTTTACCATATCAATTGCAGTCACTTCTGGAATCTTCTAATCGGTGGCGACTCAGGTTTCTTTAAGATACTGCAGTGGTATGTCCTTCTGAAATGAGTCATGTGATCTGCCAACTCCATCTTGTGTTCATAAAATGTGGCCATTTCAAGGGTTTTACAATGTAGACTGTATTTTCCTGGATTTTGCGAATCCTACACCCCATGCACAGAGCAAAGCAGGAGAAGGGAGCGCTAGGCTTCACCCACAAAACAGGCTTCCCCGGGCATCAACGTGCCATAGACAGCATCCACATTGCCTTGCATGTTCCCCATCACCAGCCTGGCATCTTTATCAATAGAAGAGGAATCCACTCCCTCAACGTCCAGCTGGTTTGCGACCACAGACAAGGCATCCTGCAGGTCTGTGCCTGGTATTCTGGCAGCAGTAGTTACTCTTTCATCCTGTGTCAGTCCTCTGTGCTGCCTTTATTCCAATTAGGCTGTCAAGTTACAGACTGGCTACTGGGCAACAAGGGATATCCATGGCTCATGACTCCTACAGTGAGAGCCATGCTGCCACCAGAAATCGCATGGAACAAACAATTGGCGCTGCTTAGCTGATTCCGTGGGAGCTTTGCAGTACAGCCCTGAGCAGGTGTCCAGATCTGTGGCTGCCTGCTGCATGCTCTATAACTTTGCCATCATGAGGGACCAGCCCCTACTAAACGGCAGTGGAGGCAGCAGCAGCAGCATAAAGGGAGAGGTGGAGAAGGCCCAGGACAGAGTGTGGACCTGAGCAGGAGCGGCGGCAGCGGAGGCAGCATAAAGGGAGCTGAGCAGCGATTCAAAAAATACACAAGGAGTGACGTCACAGGATAGCTGGTAATTGATTGGTTGGTAAAGATCACACTGTTTTTTTTTCTCTTCAAGTTAGGGGCCGGGGTTAAATAGCTGGTTAGGGATAAAGCAGGAGCTTGGAGATTAGTAATTGTTAATACTATATTAAATTAGTAACTGTTTATACTATATTATATTAATAACTTGAATTAGATACATCTCAGTCTTAAGTTTCCATAAAGTTAGTTAATAGTCAAATAAATAAAGGCATGGCAGGGCAGCTCGGTCCAGCAGAATGCACATCCTGTGCCATGTGGGATCTCCAGGATGCTTCCTGGGTCCCGGACAACCACATGTTCAGGAGATGTCGTCTGGTGTCACTGCGGTGCATCCGCGAGGCTGAGAGCTTCATGGATAGCACGTTTCAGGAGGTGGTCACCCCGCAGCTAAGGGGTGTACAGGCAGAGAGGGAATGGGTGACCACCAGACGGATGAGGAGGACCAGTCAGTAAGTGCAGGAGTCCCCTTTGTGCATCTCGCTCTCCAACCAGTATTCTGTTCTGAGTACTGGTGAGGGCGATGGTTCCTCTGGGGAGTACAGCCAGAGCCAAGTCCATGGCACCATGAGTGGCACAGCTGTATGGTGGGGGGTGTAGTGTATGTAACCTGTACTACCTTAAGAGGATACCTTAACGTGATGGACTGCTTTTTAATGGCTCCTGTACATTGTAGCACCGGTGGTGACCACACCGGTATATAAACCCTGCGGAGCAAGTGTACCTCAGTTCCCGCCTTGACCCTCAATCACTAAAGACCTGTTCACTTACTTCTGTTGTCTGTGTCCTGTTATTCATCATAACTGCACTTGTAAACACAGACTCAACAGTGGCGACGAGTCTGATCGTACCTAGCGGCAGTTTGCATCACCTCCCCCAGTACTGATTCTGGGGTCCATTCCAAGGAGGATCGCACGGGAGGCCATCGAGAACCCGGTTTGGTCTTCTGGCCACGAAGTCCAACATCAGCAACAGGCAGTGATCATCCCTTCTTCGACAGCGGCGGGTAAGCCCGATCGAGCGGCACGGGTGGGAAGTCGGCCGAGTTGTCAGAGGGAGAAGGGGAGGAAAAACAAAGAGAAAGGGCGGAGGACACGACCGCAGCCGGTGTCAGGGGCCGGACTGCAATCGGGGCAGAGACGCGCAGCAGCCAGATAGGCGCTTTATTGCCACAAGGACCGCGGGAGCGGCGGGGCAACAGCGCAACAGCGCAGAAGAAGCGCTGAAAAGCAGTTTTAAAATAAACTGCAATCGAGGCAGAGACGCGCAGCAGCCAGGAAGGCGCTTTATTGCCTCAAGGACCACGGGGGCGGCGGGTCAACAAGAGCAGCAGCGCAAGGAAGCGTATACACGGAAAAAGAAAGGCAGGAAGGACAGCTGGGAGGTGTGGACAGCAACAGCGCGGAAATCGCCATCTTGAGTCGGCGGGGCAAGAAGACAAGCGCGGGAAAAGCCGCCAAGCGCGGGAAAAGCCGCCATCTTTAATTTTTTTAAAAAGTCATCATATTAAATAATATCTGAAGGGAAAGAAGAAACTCAGCAAGGATGCCGAAAATGGATAACATCACTGCCTTCGACAACGATGTGGAAGATTGGGCCACTTATGTGGAAAGCATCGAAGTTTACTGTAGTACGAATGATGTACCGGATGATAAGAAAGCACTAACCCTATTAAACTCGATGGGTGCGAAGACGTATGGGTTATTAAGGAACCTGGTAACCCTAGACAAACCGGTAGAAAAGAGTTTCGCGGATATTGTTACTATCCTGCAAGAGCATTTAAACCCCACACCGCTGTTGATAGCGGAACGGTTTAAATTCTACAGAAGAATTCAACATAAAGAAGAAAGCAACGCTGAATTCCTAACAGAACTGCGCAAGTTAGCAAAGTACTGCCAGTTCGGAACAGGACTAGCAGACGCACTGAGAGATAAGTTTGTGTGTGGGCTCCTAAGGGAAGGAACCCAGAAGCGACTGCTAGAGGAAAAGGATCTTACGTTGGACAAAGCTTTCAGCATTGCAGCATCCCACGAGGCAGTAGCACGGGGCACTGCAGAGATACAGCAAAGGCCACTGGAATTCAGCACCAATGACATGGCATTGGGTGCAGTAAAGTGCTATCGTTGCGGAAGGACAACGCATGACCAGAACCAGTGCTGGTTCAAAAACAAAGAATGCAGGCAATGTGGCAAACTTGGTCACATAGCGAGAGTATGCCGGTCAGGAAAGAAGACCAGCAGCAAAAAGTCACCACAGGAGAAGTACAAAAAAGTACACAAGGTGACAGAGAACAGTTCGGATGAACAGAAGACAGATTCAGACTCCAGCAGCAAGGAACTGGGTTGTCTGAAAATACATAATGTGGGTAACACAGCAGACCACTAAACTATCTGGGTCATGCTCCAGGTAGCAGGAGTCCAAGTGAAGATGGAGCTGGACACAGGGTCGGCATTAACGGTCATAAATAAGCAAGACTACAAAAGGTTATTCTCGCATTTTCCCCTGAGGGATACGAAGATTGTATTGAAAACATACACGGGGCAAAAAGTATACCCCAAAGGAAAAATAAAAGTAAATGTGGTCTACAATGGTAAAGAAAGTCAGAAAATGGACTTGTACGTGTTACCTGATGGAGGTCCGCCACTACTAGGACGGGAATGGATCAGGCAAATAAAATTAGACTGGCATTCCATAAAAGCACTGACTGTGGATGCCTGTAAGGAGGACGACGTCAAACCTAAACGACTGTCCAAAATCTTAGACGATGCTAGGGAGGTGTTCCAACAGGGACTGGGAACACTGAAAGGAATTACTGCAACCATCAAGGTTGAAGAACAAGCAAACCCAAAATTTTTCAAAGCCAGACCGGTGCCCTATGCGATACGACCTGCTGTGGAAGCAGAGCTGGAAGGGCTAGAACGTTCAGGGGTACTGTCGAAGGAAGACTGGAGTGAATGGGCTACACCCATTGTTCCTGTCATGAAGCGTTCATTGAGCAACAAGCCTGGGGAACCTGGGAAGGTTCGCATCTGTGGCGATTTCAAGATCACTGTTAATCCAGTTCTTCACACGGTGCAATATCCGCTTCCGCGGATCGAAGATATCTTCGCTTCGCTGTCTGGCGGAAAGCACTTCACCAAGATAGACCTACAGATGGAAGTTGATGAAGCGTCACGACAGTATCTCACGATCAACACACATAAGGGCTTATATCAGTATAATAGGCTGGTTTTTGGAGTGGCATCGGCTCCAGCGATTTGGCAAAGGGCCATGGAGCAGGTATTGCAGGGAATCCCAGGCACACAATGCTACCTGGATGACATCCTGATTACAGGAGATAACGATAATGATCACCTCGCGAATTTGGAGCAGGTGCTCATCAGATTGAAAGAATATGGGCTAAGAGCTAATCGCCAGAAGTGCGAGATCTTTCAAAAGCGAATCTCGTACTGCGGCCACGTCATTGACCAGGAGGGGCTCCGTGGGCTAGATTTTCAGTTTAGGCAGTTTTGGGGCGCTAGCTTTAGCGCCCGCCCGAAGTTAGCGCCCGCCCCAAAGTAGCGCCCCGTTGCCGGGAATTCAGTGGCTTCGCCCTAAGAGGTTGGTGGAGCGCTAAAAGAGGCGTTCCACTACTCTCTTTAGGCGCTAAGCCGGCGGTCCAGAGGGATAGCGCCCAGGCGGGGCGCAGCACGGGTGCGGTCATTTTTGCACTGACAGCAGACCCCGTGGTGCCGACCAGCTCTTAAAGGGGGAAGGGACGAATTAGTCTGCTGCCACGCCCTGCACACTGCAGCCTTGCAAAGAGGCCTCAACACTACTGCTCAGCCCCAGGGAGTCATGGCAACGCCAGAGAAGGCCCGTCAGCGTGCCCTGCGCTTCTCAGAGGGTGATCTGGACATCATGCTCACAGCTCTGGAGGTGAGGCGCAAGATCTTGTTTCCAGACAGTGGGAGGAATCCAACCCACCACGACTACACCAAAGCCTGGAAGCAGATTGCCCAGAGGGTGACATTCACCGGCGAGGCCCCCAGGACCCACACACAATGCCGTAAGAAGTACAACGATCTGACCAGGATTGTGAGGGTGAGTAGCCTTTCCAGTCTCCTCCTCATTCTTGCATGTACACCTGACATGATGGGCAAAGGGACCTGAAAGTCCTTTTGGCCAGCCCTCAGCCAGCAGCATTGGGACAGTCATGAGCATCAAATGGCCATTCGGCACTCTACACTTTGGCCAAGCTATTCCACCATGGGAGGCAGTGCACACTACATCAGGGCTTCACTCTGTCCAAGCTATTCCACCATGGGAGGCAGTGCACACTACATCAGGGCTTCACTCTGGCCAAGCTATTCCACCATGGGAGGCAGTGCACACTACATCAGGGCTTCACTGCGCCCTTACAGCCCGTCCTTTCTCTTGCAGGCTAAAGTAGCGTTTAATCGCCAGGCCCGTGCCAGGGGTGGCCGCGCCAAGCTGCAGAAGCTCACTCGGCTGGAGGAGCGCGTGTGTGTGCTCATGGGAGCACGTGTGATTGTCCCCACAGCGTGCGGTGTATCCGACCCTCCACTGCCCGGCAATGGTAAGGACCTCGCCTTTTGGCCCTCTCGCGTCGCACTGGCCCATCCGAGCTACCTCCTTTGCCACTGTCCCACCAATGCGCTGAATCCCACCAGTCCTAACTCCCTCGCTGACGCCGTCTCCTCACTCTGAAGCTACTCTTGTGCATTCCTGCTTTCAGCTGGTGACGACCAGGACCCTGAGGCTGCCAGTGACAGCACCTCCAACCAGGAGGAGGAGGAGGAGCAAGCCGGACCTTCGGGGGAACAGTCACGTCCCGCAGGAGAGGAGGAAATGCTCGACACCTCCTCACTGGACGAGTGCCTGGAGGAACTGTCGCAGGGCAATGCAGCTTCTGGGACCAGTGGCGTCCAGCCACCCAGCAGCCGTGCGCGTGGCCCGCGGCCTTCCCCCCAAAGGGGGGAAGGATCAGAGGGGAGTGCTGCTGCTCGGCAAACTCGCCGTCACCAACGCGGCAAGGGTCCCCTAGTTCGGCCCCCTCCTCCCCAGCGGGAGAGTCGCGACTCCAGTCCGGACACCTTCACTTCGGAGGAGGTGCGGAAGCTCGATCAGATGGCCGACGACTCGGACCGGCGCCACACGGAGCTCATGAGCGTGGTGGGGCGCATGCCTGAGGCCATCGAGTCGCTGGCGACCAGTGTGCGCGAGTTCGGGGCAGCAACTGCCGCGACTGGCCGCATGCTAACTGATGCCGTCAAGACCCTGGCGGATGTGATGCGCGCGCACACCAGGACCAGAGGGCCACTCACTGCTGCCACACGCGCTGTCTCAGGCAGGCATCGCCAGGGCAGGCGCCGCGCTGGACCATCCCAGCAAGCCGGCCGTCGGCTGATTGCTGCGGATCCTGCAGTGCGGGCCCGGCCGAGTGCCACCGCGCCACAGCACCAGCCAGCGCATCCCAGACGCCAGCTGGCCCACATTGCACCATCCGTCGCCGCCATTCCCCCTCTGGGGCGTCAAGGGCAAGCGGCTGCAGCTGATGGTGGCCAGGCTCAGGCGCGCCACTCAGGAGACGGCCCCTCGAGGCCCAAACGCCGTGTAGGCCGCCCCCCAGTGGCATCTGGCGGAAGGGCATCTGAGCCTCAGGCGCCTTCCCCCAGCCTCGCAGCAGCCACTGGGCAGAGCTTGCGAAGGAGCAGCAGGCAGGGCAGGGGAGGCAAAATGCTGGCCAAGGTCTCGCCCTCGCGGGCCACTCAGTAGAGGGTGTGGCCAGCTTTCCTTTAATATGGCGGTGGCCATCTTTATTTTGCCCATGGTTGTGCTTTTGGAGGGCTTTTTTTTTGCGTTAGGCCGACGTTGAGGCCCGGTTTCAATAAAGGTGGAGTGGCTCCTCCCCAGTTTGTGGGAGTGAGTCGTTTGTTGGGCTTTTTGTGGGGCCCGTTTATTGTTTTTGGGGATTCATGTGGGAAGGGCTTTTCATTTTTGTTTAATAAAAAATTATCTTTATTCATGCAGTCTCCATGGTTGTTCTTCTTAGTGTTTGTTGGCTTCGCCGGCTGAGGGCTTGCGGAGCGGCTGCATTCATCTTCCCTCATGGCCCCTGGCCATTCCCTGACAGGGGGCTTAGAAGTACCGTGTAATAAGGTGGCGTCGTGCGGCCCTTGGCCCTGGTCGCTCCCTCCTGGGAACGTACTCCTGCTCCTCCTCCTCCTCCTCCTCCTCCTCCTCATGCTCCTCCTGCTCCTCCTCCTGAGGTGCTGGTCCAACGTCAGGTGGCAGTGCCTGAGTCCTGCGGATAGCCAGGTTGTGTAGCATGCAGCAAACCACCACAAATTGGGAGACCCGGTCCGGCGAATACTGGAGAGCTCCTCCGGAGCGATCAAGGCAGCGGAACCGCTGCTTGAGGACCCCAATAGTTAGCTCGATGATGTTGCGGGTGGTTTGATGGCTCTCGTTGTAGGCCTCTTCAGCAGCGGTCCTGGGCGCGCGGAGCGGGGTCATGAGCCAGGTGCACAAAGGATAGCCTTTGTCCCCGAGTAGCCATCCTCTTGGGGGAGGCTGTGCCTGGAACATGTCATGCACAGTACTCTGCCGCAGGATAAAGGCATCGTGGCTGCTGCCTGGGAAGCTGGCATTGACTGCCATGATGCGCTGCTTGTGGTCACAGACCAGCTGCACATTCAGAGAATGGTAGCCCTTCCTGTTGCGATACTGCTCGCCATGCTCCAGAGGGGCCCGCAAAGCCACATGCGTACAGTCAATGGCGCCCTGCACCAAGGGGAATTCCCCGAGTCTGGAAAATCCCAATGCGCGCTGATGCTGGCTCTCCAGGGCCATGGGGAAGGAGATGAATTGGCTTCTCCTTCTGAACAGTGCTTCGGTCACCTGGCGGATGCAGCGATGCGCGCCGTACTGGGAGATGTTTGCTATGTCCCCAGCAGCGTATTGGAAGGAGCCGGTGGCATAGAAGTTCAATGCCACTGTCACCTTCACTTCCACCGACAGAGACGTCCTGCACCTGAGCTTTGGCCGCAGATCTCGGCGAAGCAGGTGGCAGATCTCTGCAATCACCC
The DNA here is from genome assembly GCF_052327205.1 of Somniosus microcephalus. Lineage (NCBI taxonomy): Eukaryota > Metazoa > Chordata > Chondrichthyes > Squaliformes > Somniosidae > Somniosus > Somniosus microcephalus. The sequence continues at coordinate 77,316,707 of NC_140989.1, read as the reverse complement.
CCTTCCGGAATCGGAGCCTTTTAACACATCGCGCGGCACTCATGTTTAGGTAGGAGCGCTGCTGGCGGTATAGCCTGACTGGGTAAGGCCTACGTGGCCGACGCCTGTAGCCCCCTCTGCCTCTAGCCAGGGCTGCCCCTCTCACAATACGTCTGCGAGCCCTACGGACATGGAGCTGCAGCTCCGCGTTGGCACCCCATGCAACCCCCATCAAATCCTGGCAAACACTCTAATTTCCAAATGGCCACTTGCAGCGCTGTTGCCTGAGTCCAAAAATACCTGGCTCTTGCTGCTTGAAACCAGTTAGCTATCCTCCTTGTTGTGTCTCCAGAAATGCGTTGCACAAGACTGTTTTCTGAAATAATGGATGGCCTTTATACTGGAGAGGACGTTCCCTTTAATTAGCGCCCCCCGGGGCCCGCGCTGGTTGTGTTGCGTTCCTTTTTCCAAACGCTCCGGCCGCCCGCCGCACAATGGGGCGGTCCGACTGAAGTTTGCAATCGGGGCGGCCAAAGGGCGTTGCACGAGGATGTGACGTCATTTTCTGCGCGCGCATCCGGGCGGGCGCTAAACTTTGCGCCGGCGCTAACGGGCAACTTAATTTGGGGCGGGGCGCAAACTGCGCTGCGCCCGGGCGCTACACGCATAGCGCCCGGAAATCACTTCTCTTAAGGCGCTAACTGCTGGCGCAAGCAACTGAAAATCTAGCCCCATAAGTCCCCTGACAAGATTGGAGCTGTAGTCAAGGCTCCAGCACCGGAAAATGTATCCCAGTTGAGGTCGTTCCTCGGGTTGGTTAACTATTACCACAAGTTTCTTCCAAATTTATCCACGGTGTTACACCCACTAAACACTCTTTTGCAAACGGGAATACCATGGAAGTGGAGCGATGATTGTAAGCGGGCTTTTCAAAAGAGCAAGGCATTGGTCACCTCTAAGGAAGTGTTGGCTCACTTTAACCCAACGCTACCTATTCGCTTAGCTTGTGATGCATCTCCATATGGTATCGGGGCAGTGCTCTCACGTAAGTTTCCAGATGGCTCGGAAAGGCCAGTCACTTTTGCATCCAGATCATTGACCTCCGCTGAGCGCAATTATGCTCAGATAGATAGGGAGGCTCTCAGCCTCGTGTGGGGAGTTAAGAAATTTAACCATTACCTGCACGGCCAAAAGTTTACGCTGCTGACAGATCACCAGCCGTTGGTTTCCATTTTTAACCCTAAGAAGGGTGTTCCGGTAATGACGGTGCAGAGGCTTCAGAGATGGTCCCTTTTCCTAGGGGCACATCAGTATGATATTGAGTTCAAAGGTACAAAGCAGCATGGTAATGCTGATGGGCTGTCGTGCCTGCCACTACCTACAGCGGAAGCGGCACCGGCAGTTGACCCTGTCGAGATATTTCACTCGACCATCATCGAATGCTTACCAGTCACCAATGCGGGTATTGAGAGAGAGACCCGAAATGACCCGACACTGTCTCGGGCCTACGATTTGACAGTGAAGGGATGGCCAGCACATGGCGAACCACTGTTACCAGCATTCTCAGCCAGACGAGAACAGCTGTCCGTATGTCAAGGAACATTGATGTATTGAACAAGGGTGATTATTCCTCCTAAATTAAGGGAGAGAGTTCTAAAAGAATTGCACAAAGGTCATCTGGGGGGAGTCAAGATGAAAAGCCTTGCTAGGGCTTATGTGTGGTGGCCAGGTATAGACAAACAAATAGAGGATCTGACTAAAAGCTGCTTAGGGTGCCAAAAAGTTCAGAACGCACCTCCAATTGCACCGCTGCATCCGTAGGAATGGCCTTCAGCCCCATGGCAACGTGTGCATATCAACTTTGCAGGTCCATTCATGGATTCCATGTTTTTGATAGCAGTAGACGCACATTCTAAATGGCCAGAAGTGATTAAGATGTCGACCACTACCTCTGAGAAGACGATTGCAGTTCTAAGAACCATATTTGCAAGGAATGGATTGCCGGAGCAAATATGTTCAGACAACGGACCACAGTTCATGTCAGAAGAATTCCAGAAATTCATGAAAAAGAATGAGGTGAAACACTATGGCCTAGAAATTCAGTTGCATTCGCCAGCCGTTAACGCCATAAGAGGGGTATATTTCCAGCGCTAGGCACTTAGCGCCCGGGCGCAGGCCGATCTGCGCCTACGCCCAAATTCAGTAGACATTTAGCGCCGGCGCAAAGTGTTTGCGCCCGCTCAGCTGCGCGCGCAGCTTATGACGTCATTTCGTCGTGCAACGCTGTTTGTGCGCCCCAAACCGGAAATTCAGTGGCGCCCGCCCAATGTGGGCGTGGCGCTGTTAAGAACTGTGAAGTGGAACGCAACAGAGGCCCTGTGGGCCTCGGGGAGCGCTAATTAAAGGGCACTTACACTGACCTATAAAGCCCAGCCATTTTGCTGCAATGACTTTACTGCTTTGGATTTCTGGACAGAGACCAAGGAACAGAGCTTACTGATTTGGGACAACATAGGAGAGGTATTTTTGGCTTCTGGCCAGAGCTTTGACATTTGAATCATTGTGATTTCACTGTTTGCAAGTTTATTATGGGGGCTGTATGGGGTTCCAACCCTCAGTTGCAGCATTATGTGCGAAGGGCTCGCAGACGCTGTGTGAGAGGGCCAGCCATGCCTAGATGCAGAGGGGCCATCAGGCATCGGCAACGTAGGCCTTACCCACTCAGGCAATACCGGCAGCAGGTGTCCTATCTCACCATGACTGCGGCGCATTGTGTTAAGAGGCTGCGCTTCAGAAGGGAGGTGGTTGCAGAGATCTGCCAGCTGCTTCACAGAGATCTGCGTCCACAGCTGATGTGCAGGACGTCTCTCTCGGTGGAAGTGAAGGTCACGGTGGCTCTGAACTTTTATGCAAGCGGCTCCTTCCAAGCCGCTGCTGGGGACATAGCGAACATCTCCCAGTTCGCCGCGCATCGCTGCATCCGGCAGGTCACCAATGCACTTTTCGCGAGGAGACACCAATTCATCTCCTTCCCCATGACCCTAGAGAGGCAGGAGCAGCGTGCAGTCGGATTTGGCAGGATCGCGGACTTCCCCATGGTGCAGGGCACCATTGACTGCACGCATGTGGCTATGCGGGCACCTATCGACAATGCCGAGGATTACCGCAACCGGAAGGGCTACCATTCCCTCAATGTACAGCTGGTGTGTGACCACAGGCAGCGCATCCTAGCTGTCAATGCCCGCTTTCCAGGAAGCAGCCACGATGCATTTATCCTGCGCCAGACTACTGTGGCTGACATGTTCGAGGCACAGCCTCCACCAAGGGGATGGCTTATTGGGGACAAGGGCTACCCTTTGTGTACATGGCTCATGACCCCGCTCCGCGCGCCCAGGACCCCAGCGGAGGAGGCATACAACGAAAGCCATCAAGCCACAAGGAACATCATAGAGCAAACGATTGGCGTCCTCAAGCAATGGTTCCGCTGCCTGGATCGTTCCGGCGGATCTCTACAGTATTCGCCGGATAGAGTCTCCCAGTTCGTCGTCGTGTGCTGCATGCTGCACAACCTGGCTATCCGCAGGACTCAGGCACTGCCACCTGACGTTGCACCACCACCTCAGGAGGACGAGCAGGAGGACCATGAGGAGGAGGAGGAGGAGGAGGAGGAGTACCAGCCCAGGAGGGAGCCACAAGGTCCAAGGGCCATCCGCCGGCGGCTTATTGAACGACACTTCTAGGCCCCCTGTCAGGGAATGGCCTGTGGCAATGAACGCACCTGAATGCAGCCGCTCCGCAAGCCCTCAGCCGCTTAACGCAACAACCACTTGAAACATGACACCTGGACATGCTGAATAAATAAAAAGCTTTATTTTACAAACTCAGGGCCCTTCCCACATGAAACAGAAAAACAGACGAGACCCCCAAAAAACAGTCAAAAACATCTGTCACTCCCACAACCTGGGGAGGAATAACAAAACTTGCCCATCCAATTGGCCTTCATCATCGGCCTTACAAAAATAAGCCCCCCCCTCCACAACACAAACACCCCCATAAAAACAAAAAATGCCTTCATCTTCGGCCTTACCAAAATAAGCCCCCCCCCAGAACACAAACACCCCCATATAAAAAAAACCGCTATCACCACACTCTACTGGGTGTGCCGAGAGGGCGAGTCCTTATGCAGGCTTCTCCAGCCCCTGCCCGACCTGCTGCTCCGCCTCAACCTGGGCCCTGTGGGTGTGGCAAGGCTGGGGGAAGGCTCATGAGGGCCACAATGCGTGACGGCAGATGCCCTTGGGGGTCGGCCTAGACAAGGCCCGGCCCGGGAGGGGCCGGCTGCTGACTGCTGCAGCTGTGGCTGGCCAGCATCAGTCTCAGCAGCAGCTCGTCGCACCTTGACTGGGGGAGTGGCAGTGTCGGCTGCACCAATGGGGGCAAGCTGGCTGATGCCAGGCGCGCGCTGTTCGCCAGAGACACTGGCACTCGGCCGGGCTGGCAGTGCAGCAAGCGTAGCAATCTGGTGGAGGCCAGACCGCTGTGCTGCAGCAGGGCGGCGGGTGCCCTGGCGATGCCTCCGCGCCACAGCGAGTGTGGCAGAAGTGAGTGCCCGAACTGCCCTGGTATGTGCCTGCATCAGATCTGCCAGTGTCTGGACGGCACCACTCATGGACTCGCGACTCGCGTCCTGCGCTGCCGCGAGTTGCTGGACACCCCTGTCCTGTGCTGCCGCGAGTTGCTGGACACCCCTGTCGTGTGCTGCCGCAAGTTGCTCGACCCCCCTGGCCTGTGATTCCCCGAAAGCGACCACACTATGAGCCAGGGACTCAATGGCCTGAGGCAACTGTCCCACAACCCCCATGAACTCCTTGTGGCGCCGCTCCGACGCCGCGGACATCTCATCAAGGAGGCGCACCTCCTGGGCGAGGACCGTCTCCGGACTGGAGGGCGGACTCTCCCTCTGGGGAGAAGGCTGCCGAGCTGCCCGACCCTTCCCGCGTGCCTCGACCCCACTGGGCCCAGGAACTGCCCTCCCCTGAAACACTTCCCCCCTCTGGGGAGAAGGCCGCCGTGCTGCCCGACCCTTCCCGCGTGCCTCGACCCCACTGGGCCCAGGAGCTACACCCCCCTGCAACACTTCCCCCTGCCTCTCCTCCAGGCCAGACGTCTCCCCTCCATTGCCATCCCCTGGCGCGGATGAGGGTTCCCCCGATGTGCCGCCTTCCTCCTGGTCCTCGTCGTCCTCCTCCTCCAAGGGCCTGGCACTCTGAGCTTCAGGGACCACCTCCTCCTCACCAGCTGAAAGCAGGAAGGCACAAGAGTAGCTTTAGAGTGAGGACAGGGCGTCAGCGAGGGAGGCATGAGTGGTGGCATTATGCGCATTGGTCGGACAGTAGGAAAGGATGTAGATTTGAAGCGCAAGGGCAACGAGAGAGGTCCAACCGGTCATGTCCTTACCAGTGGGTCCCAGTACAGGGTCCGCATCTCCAATGGCAACAGGGCCAGTCACCCGGCCACGCATGAGTCGAGCCACGCTCTCCTCCAGCTCACTGAGCGCCTGGTACTGGGGACGGCCTCCCCCGGTGGCAGACTGGCTCCTCAAATTCCGCGCCAGCTTGGCCTGCAAGAGAAAGGATGGCCTCTAAGTACAGTGTGGTGCCCTGTTGCTGTGTGCACTGCCTCCCATGGTCGAATAGCTTGGCCAGTGTGGTGCCCTGTTGCTGTGTGCACTGCCTCCCATGGTCGAATAGCTTGGCCAGTGTGTTAAGTGCAGAAAGTGCTATTGATGATCATGCCAGTGCCATAGCTGCGGGAGGAGGGCTGGCCTTTAGGCCTTTGAGGTCCCTTTGCCCATAATGTGAGGTGCACATGCAAGGATGAGGAGGACACTGGAAAGGGTACTCACCTTCACCATCCGAGTGAGGTCGTTGTACTTCTTGCGGCATTGGTCCGCACTCCTGGGGACATCGCTGGTGGATGACACCCTGTGGGCGATTTTCTTCCAGGCTCTCCTGTACTGCCTCCTGGGAGCCTTCTTGCCACTGTCCGGGCACAAGATCTCTCTTTTCTTTTCCACACCATTAACCAGCACCCTCAAAGCATGCTGGGAGAAGCGCTGCGCTCGTTCACGGGCCTTCTCCATGGCTTCAGGCGCTATTTGGGTCCACCAGCAGTGTTGAGGCCTAGCTGCAGGGCTCCACTATGCAGGGCGTGGCAGCAGTCAAAGTCGACCCTTCCCCCTTTAAGAGCTGGCCGGCGTCAGGGTGTCTGCTGTCAATCAAAACATGACCGCACCTGCGCTGCGCCCGGCCTCGGCGTTATCAGTCCGCATCGCCGGCTTAGCGCCTGAAGATAGCAGTGCAACGCCAGTTTCAGCGCTCGCCCAAACTCTTGGCCAAATCTACTGAATTTCGGCGAAGTGGCCTACACTTTCCGGCGGGCGCTAACTTTAGCGACCGCCCGACTTTACCGCCCCAAAAGTGGCCAGACTGAATTTCTAGGCCTATACATCTGCCCCATATCATCCGGCTACAAATGGGTTGGCCGAGAGATTTGTACAAACGTTCAAAAAGGCAATAAAGGCCATGAGTGAAGATCATATTCCACCACAACACAAGGTGGACAATTTCCTAATGGCATATCGAAACGCCACGCATGCAGTGACAAATCAAAGTCCTGCCATAATGTTCTATAACAGAAGGTTGCGGTCCCGGTTGGATTTGTTAAAACCCAATGTGCGACGGGAAGTCGAAAACAAGCAATTCCAGCATGTAAATAAAAAGGCCACTCGTAGTTTTGAAATAGGACAACCAGTGATGGCCAGGGACTATAGGGATGATAAATGGCAACCTGGAACAATTTGTGCATGACAGGGACCTTTGATGTACACGGTAGACATTGGAGAGAACGTAATACGCTGTCATGCTGACCAACTTGTGGAATCGAGAACAAGGGTCGACCCCATGTCTACAGCAGAGACACCAGTTGAAGAACTTATTGAGCCTGTAGCATCTACCTCAGACTCGAACGTATTGGATAATGTTGAATCCATAGGAGATCAATTGGATGAGTCACCCCAGCAACGGGAACCAGAGATCCCTGAAAAGCGTTATCCGGGCCGGATCAGGAGGCCTCCTCAGAGACTGAATCTTTGAACAGTTCTTGTGTGTAAATTGTATATATGTATATTATTCATGTAGTGTATTAATTGGGGTGTCCACTGTTAAGCTAAAAGGGGAGGAATTGTAGTGTATGTAACCTGTACTACCTTAAGAGGATACCTTAAAGTGATGGACTACTTTTTAATGGCTCCTGTACATTGTAGCACCGGTGGTGACCACACCGGTATATAAACCCTGCGGAGCAAGTGTACCTCAGTTCCCGCCTTGACCCTCAATCACTAAAGACCTGTTTACTTACTTCTGTTGTCTGTGTCCTGTTATTCATCATAACTGCACTTGTAAACACAGACTCAACAGGGGGCGGAGCAGGAAGATAGGGAAAGCAATAGTGGTAGGGGATTCGATAGTTAGGGGAGAAAACAGACGTTTCTGCGGCCGCAGACGTGACTCCAGGATGGTATGGTTCCTCCCTGGTGCCAGGGTTAAGGATGTCACTGAGCGACTGCAGAACATTCTGAGGGGGAGGGTGACCAGCAAGAGGTCATGATCCATATCGGTACCAACGATATAGGTAGAAAGAGGGATGAGGTCCTGCAGCCAGACTTCAAGGAGCTAGGAAAGAGATTAAAAAGCAGGAACTCAAAGGTCGTAATCTCTGGATTACTCCTGGTGCCACGCGCGAGTGAATATAGAAATAAGAGGATAGAGCAGATGAATGCGTGGCTGGAGAGATGGTGCAGGAGGGAGGGCTTCAGATTCCTGGGGCATTAGGGCCAGTTCTGGGGGAGGTGGGACCTGTACAGGACAGACGGGTTGCACCTCAACAGAGCCGGTACAAATATCCTCGCGGGGAGGTTTGCTAGTGATGCTGGGGAGGGTTTAATCTAAGGTGGCAGGGGGATGGGCACCACGATGTAGCATTAGAAAGGAGAAACAAAGGGCACAAAGGATTGGGAGAGATAGTTAAAACTAAAGTAAAAAATACTAAGGCATTAGGTGGGGCCAGACTAAGAGGGAACACAGGATGGTCTAAGATAGATTTACAGTGTATGTATGTGAACGCACGAAGCATAGTAAACAAAGTTGCAGGTGCAAATACTCACATGGGAATATGATGTCGTGGCAATAACGGAGACCTGGCTCAAAAAATGGCAGGATTGGATATTAACATAGAAACATAGAAGATAGGAGCAGGAGTCGGCCATTTGTCCCCTCGAGCCTGCTCTGCCATTTAATGAGATCATGGCTAATCATCCAAATTCAGTACCCTGTCCCTGCTTTCTCCCCATATCCCTTGATCCCTTTAGCCTTAAGCAATATATCTAACTCCTTTTTGAATATATTTAATGAATTGGCCTCAACTGCCTTTCGTTGTAGAGAATTCCACAGGTTCACCACTCTCTGGGTGAAGAAATTCCTCCTCATCTCAGTTCTGAAAGGCTTACCCCTTATCTTTAGATTGTGACCCCTAGTTCTGGACTCCCCGCCATTGGGAACATCCTTCCTGCATCTAGTCTATCTAGTCCTGTTAGAATTTTATAAGTTTCAATGAGATCCCCTCTCATTCTTCTAAACTCCAGCGAATATAAGCCCAATCGACCCAATCTCCCATCATACGTCATTCCTGCCATCCCAGGTATCAGTCTGGTGAATCTTTGCTGCACTCCCTCCATGGCAAGAACATCTTTCCTCAGATAAGGCGACCAAAACTGCACACAATTATCAATGTTTGGTCTCACCAAGGCCCTGTACAACTCTAGCAAGACATCCTTGCTCCTGTACTCAAATCCTCTCGCTATGAAAGCCAACATACCATTTGCCTTCTTAACCGCCTCCTGCACCTGCATGCTTACCTTCAGCGACTGGTGCACAAGGACACCCAGGTCTCATTGCACTACCCCTTCTCCCAATCTATTGCCGTTCAGATAATAACCTGCCTTCCTGTTTTTGCCACCAAAGTGGATAACCTCGCATTTATCCACATTATACTGCATCTGCTATGCATCTACCCAATCACCCAACCTGTCCAAATCATCCTGGAGTTTCTCGGCATCCTCCTCACAGCACACATGCCCACCCAGCTTTGTGTCGTCTGCAAACTTGGAGATATTACATCTAGTTCCCTCGTCTAGATCATTAATATATATTGTGAATAGCTGGGGTCCTAGCACCGATCCCTGCGGTACCCCACTAGTCACTGCCTGCCACTCGGAAAAAGACCCGTTTATTCCAACTCTTTGCTTCCTGTCTGCCAATCAGTTCTCCATCCAAGACAGTACCTTACCCCCAATCCCATGTGCTTTAACTTTACATGCTAATCTCTTATGTGGGACCTTATCGAAAGCCTTCTGAAAGTCCAAATACACCACATCCACTGGTTCTCCCTCATCTATTCTACCAGTTACATCCTCAAAAAATTCCAGTAGATTTGTCAAGCCCGATATTACCTTTTGTAAATCCATGCTGACTTTGTCCGATCCTGTCACTGTTTTTCAAGTGCTCTGCTATTACATCTTATATAATGGACTCTAGCATTTTCCCCACTACCGATGTCAGGCTTACCGGTCTATAATTTCTCATTTTCTCTCTACCACCTTTTTTAAATAGTGGGATTACATTAGCTACCCTCCAATCCATGGGAACTGTGCCAAAGTCTATAGAATTTTGGAAGATGACCAGCAATGCATCTACTATTTCTAGGGCCACTTCCTTAAGTACCCTAGGATGTAGATTATCAGGCCCTGGGGATTTATCGGCCATTAATCCCGTCAATTTCCCTAACACCATTTCCCTACAAATACTGATTTCCTGGATATAAGGTGTTCAGGAAAGATAGGGAAGGAAAGATAGGAGGTGGTGTGGCAGTATTGGTTAAGGAAAATGTTACAGTGCTGGAGAGAGAAGATGTCCTGAGGGGTCAAGGACAGAATCTATATGGCTAGAGTTAAGAAATAATAGATGTGCCATTACACTACTAGGTGTATTCTATAGGCCACCAACTAGTGGGAAAAATATGGAGGAGCAAATTTGCAGAGAAATTACAGAGAGATGCAAGAAGTATAGAGTAGTGATAATGGGGGACTTCAACTATCCTAGTATAGACTGAGGCAGTAATAGTGTAAATGGCAGAGAGGGGGAAGAATTTCTGAAGTGTGTTCAGGAGATCAGTATGTTTTCAGCCCAACGAGGAAGGAGGCATTGCTGGATCTGGTTCTGGGGAATGAGATAGGTTAAGTGGAGCAAGTGTCAGTAGTGAACATTTAGGTAACAGTTATCATTGTATCATAAGGTTTAGATTAACTTTGGAAAAAGAGAGGGAGCAATTTAGAATAAAAATACTTAATTGGAGGAAGGCAAATTTCAGTGGAATGAGAATGGATCTGGCCCGGGTAAATTGGAATCAAAGATTGGCAGGCAAAACTGCAATGGAACAATGGGCTGCCTTTAAAGAGGAAATAGTTTTTGTACAGTTGAGGTACATTCCCACTAGGGGGACAGGTAGGGCAACTAAAGTCAGAGCTCCCTGGATGACAAAATAGATAAAGGCAGATGAAACAGAAAAAGAGTGCATATGACAGATGTTAGGTTGAGAATACATCTGAGAATCAGGCTGAATATAGAAAGTTCAGAGGAGAAGTGAAAAAGAAAATAAGAGGGGAAAAGAGAGGGTATGAGAATAGAATGGCAGCCAACATAAAAGGTAATCCAACAGTCTTCTATAGGCATATAAATAGTAAATGGATAGTAAGAGGAGGAGTGGGGCTGATTAGGGACCAAAAAGGAGACCTACGCATGGAGGCAGAGGGCATGGCTGAGGTACTAAATGAGTACTTTGCATCTGTCTTCACCAAGGAAGAAGATGCTGCCATAGACATGGTGAAGGAGGAGGTAGAGGAGATACTGGATGGGATAAAAATTGATAAAGAGGAGGTACTAGAAAGGCTGGCTGTATTTAAAATAGATAAGTCACCAAGGCCAGATGGGTGGTGCCAGAGGACTGGAAAATTGCAAATGTTACACCATTGTTCAAAAAAGGGTGTGAAGATAAACCCAGCAACTACAGGCCAGCTAGTTTAACCTCAGTAGTGGGGAAGCTTTTAGAAACAATAATCAGGGGCAAAATTAACAGTCACTTGGACAAGTGTGGAAAAATTAAGGAAAGCCAGCACAGGTTTGTTAAAGGCGAATCAGGTTTAACCAACTTGATCGAGTTTTTTGATGAGCTAACAGAGAGGGTTGATGAGGGCAATTTGGTTGACGTGGTGTACATGGACTTCCAAAAGGCATTCGACAAAGTGACACATAATAGGCTTGCCAGCAAAGTTGAAGCCCATGGAATAAAAGGGACAGCGGCAGCATGGATATGAAATTGGTTAAGTGACAGGAAACAGAGAGTAGTGGTGAATGGTTGTTTTTGTGGACTGGAGGGTGTAATGATCAGTAACATGTCATTCTAGAATGGTACACTAGGTGGAGCTGTATGTTTAGTAGTGGGCTACCCACAAGGCAGTAGTCAAGATGGATGCCTGTACACTGGTCCACATGGCTGAATAAATGACTAGCTCAAGCTAGCTGTTCATAATGAAAACATCTATTTATTTATGAACATAACATGGTACCAGAAGTGGTAATATCTGCTGAATATTGCGAAACGCGACATGGAGAATTTGAAGCCACAGGAGGGTTTGAAACTCACGGGGAATGTCGACTGCAATTGGCGGACTTTCAAACAACAATTCGAACTCTACATTGCCGCCATCGGGTTCGGTACGATGCCAGACGCAAGGAAAATAGTGTTACTGCTCATGGTTGCAGGCCCGCAGGCGATAGAGGTATTTAATATGTTTGTATTTGATCAAGAGGAGGACAGAGAAAAAATGGACGATGTGCTAAAGAAGTTTGATACACATTGTTCTCCAAAAAAGAACAAGACCTATGAGAGGTATGTGTTCCGTTCATGGACACAGCAGCAAAATGAGACTTTTGATAGTTTTGTGACCGATCTGAAACTGAAAGCACAGACATGTAATTTCTCTAAACTGAAATCACAGAATCACAGAATCACAGAAACCCCACAGTGCAGATAGAGGCCATTTCGGCCCATCGAGCCTGCACCGACACATATCCCACCCGATCCCCGTAACCCCTACACCAACACATATCCCACCCTATCCCCCTAACACTAAGGGTCAATTTATCATAGCCAATCAACCTAACCCGCACATCTTTGGACTGTGGGAGGAAACCGGAGCACCCGGAGGAAACCCACGCAAACACGGGGAGAATGTGCAAACTCCACACAGACAGTCGCCCGAGGCCGGATTCGAACCCGGGTCCCTGGCGCTGTGAGGCAACAGTGCTAACCATTATGCCACCGTGAATCATCCATGATTCGTGACCAGATTGTGTTTGGTATTCAAGATAAGAAAGTCAGGGAACATTTGTTGACAGAAACCAAACTAACATTGGAGGATGCTGTGAAAATATGCCATGCCAGTGAGCTAGCTCAACAGCACGCAAAGACTATCAGTGAAATTAATAATGATGCGACTGTAATGAGTGACTGTGCTGCTGTCAGTGCTGTGTCCTACAAAGGGAAGAAACATGGGCAGAACAGAAATGCAAAGCAATCGGAGGATGGAATTTTTAATTGTAAACGCTGTGGTTACCAGCACCAGTCAAGACAATGCCCAGCGTTTGGGAAAATGTGCACACAATGTAATGGAAAGAATCACTTTGCCAAACAATGCTTTTCAAAAGTAAAAACAAAGAAAGGGCAACAAGTCAATGTGATTGAGGACACTGATTTAAGTGAGATATTTTTTGTAGGAATGGTGTCATGTGACAATATAGAAAAGGATACAGAAAATGTGCAGCCCTCAGGAATGGACAATGCTGAACATAAAGTTAATGCAGTAAAAGAGGACAAATGGATGATCCCACTGCAGGTAAATGGAGCATTAGTTACATTGAAACTAGACACTGGGGCAAAAGCAAACGTAATCAGTATGAGTGACATTAAAAATATGAAAGAAAAGCCCAAAATACAGAAAAAGTCAGTACTACTGAAGGACTATAATGGACAGAAAATTGATAGCTTAGGTGTATGCAGACTTAAAGTGACAGTCAAAGACAAAGTGCATCATCTCATATTTTCTGTTGTGGCTGAAGGACTTGATTCACTATTAGGTGACAAAGCTTGTGAGGACTTAGAACTGGTCAAGAGAGTCTACCGTATAAACTGTGCCATAAGTAGGCCAGATGACTCAGTGGATTCTGTAGTGAGTAATTTCCAGGATGTGTTCAAAGGATTTGGAGTTCTACCATTCATTTACAAGATCCAGCTAAAGGAGGATGCTCAGCCAGTAGTACATGCTCCACAGAGAGTTCCAGCACCCCTGCATGACCGGCTCAAGAAAGAACTGGACAGAATGACCACACTAGGAGTCATCAGGAAAGTCGAAGAGCCAACAGACTGGGTTAACTCCATGGTATGTGTAAAGAAAAAGAACAATGATCTAAGAGTATGCATGGATCCAAACGACTTAAATGCAAACATAAAACGTGAACACTACCAGATTCCCAAGCGAGAAGAAATCACCAGTGAAATGTCAGGTGCCAGATACTTCACAAAGCTCGATGCCTCACAAGGATTTTGGCAACTAAAACTGGATGAAGAGAGCACCAAATACTGTACCTTCAACACACCATTTGGCAGGTATTGTTTCCTCAGAATGCCTTTCGGGATAATATCTGCAGCTGAAATCTTTCATAGAGCGATGGAACACATAGTTGAAGGTCTGGAAGGAGTTCGGGTCTATGTTGATGACATCATCATCTGGGGCTCCACACTGAAAGAACACAATGAGAGACTGACTAAAGTGCTACAGAGCATACGCCGGAATGGACTGAAGCTCAACAAAGCCAAGTGTCAGTTTGGCATCCAGGAAGTCACTTTCCTAGGAGATAATCTATCTGGTAAAGGAATAGAGCCAGATATGGAAAAAGTAAACACCATACTCAACATGCCCCGACCCACTGACAAAAAAGGAGTGCTACGCATCATGGGGATGATAAACTTCATTGGAAAGTTCATTCCTAACTTGTCAGCCAAGACAGCCTGTCTGCGAGACCTGCTACATAAAACAAATGAGTTCGCATGGACAGAAAGACATGAACAAGAGTGGATGAACCTTAAAACAGTGCTGACAACCACACCTGTACTCACCTTCTTTGACCCAACAAGGAGAATCAAAGTGTCAACGGATGCATCAAAAGATGGCCTAGGCGCGGACTTGCTACAAGCAGAGGGTAAAGCTTGGAAGCCTTTTGCCTATGCCTCCAGGTCTATGACTGATTCTGAGTATCGATACGCCCAGATTGAAAAGGAATGTCTAGGCTTGGTAGTTGGACTAGAAAAGTTCCATGGCTACATATATGGACTTCCCACCTTCACAGTTGAGACAGACCACTGCCCACTGGTTGCCATCATAAAAAAAAATCTGAATGAGATGTCTCCAAGGATTCAACGACTCATGATGAAGTTGCAAAGATATGACTTTGAACTGATCTACACACCAGGCAAATACATAGGCCTAGAAATTGAGTTGATGCTGCGCCAGGGCTTTAGCGCCGGAAATTTAGCGCCGGCGCTAATTCCCTTGCGCGCGCCAAAAATTCAGTAGCGCCACGCCCAGACGGCTGCCGGCGCTACTGGCGGGCGTGAGTGCCTCCCAATGGGTGCTGAGTGCCGCATTGCGGCGCTAATCCGGCGCTGCGGCACCCGATGCGGTGCGGCAGGCTGGGGAAGTGCAGGCCTCCTCCTCCCGTTAAGGAGGCGCTGCCTTCACCCGATCGCTGGCCGTTTGATTTTTTCAAAAATGAGCCCGGCACCTCGGACAAGTGCCAGGCTTGCAGGCCAGATGCATCTGATCCGCGGGGGGGGGTGGAGGAGTCCGGGGAGGGAGGTGCGGGCAGGCGACCGGCGGGAAAGCGGCCGGCCGCCGCGCGACCTTAATGCGCCGGCGCTAACTTGTGTAAGACTCGGTTGCCAGAGTCTTAGTTGCGGCTGCCACGGGCGAGGCGGCCGCAACTGAATTTCGGCGTTCGGGCGCGTTGCCACGGCAACCGGGACGCTGCGCACACCGATGACGTCATCGGTGCCGGCGCAGCGCAACCGGCTAACGCCGATGGCAGCGCCGAAGTGAATTTCAGAAACGGCTATCATTGCGGCGCTTGGCCCTCTAGCGCCGCAAAATGGGTGCTAACCCTACTGAATTTTCAGCCCATAGTGTTAGCAGATGCACTATCCCGAGCACCCACAATGAGTCATGTGAGCTCTACTGAGGAAGACGTGGATGTTCATGTGAGTATGGTCACTGCTGCGCTGCCCGTGTCAGACACAAAATCAAAGCAAATAGCAGAAGAAACAGTAAAAGATACAGTGTTACAAACAGTAATAGAGAACATTCATCATGGTTGGCCAAAAGGTTCCTGTCCAAAGTACTTTCACATCAGGTCAGAGTTGGGTGTCGCAAGTGGACTATTACTAAAACAGAACAGAATAGTCATTCCACAGGCTCTACGTCAAGACATGCTCAAAAGGATTCATGCGGGACACCTCGGAATTGAAAAATGCAAAAGGAGAGCAAGAGACACTGTTTATTGGCCTGGCATAAATAAGGACATTGAGAACATGATAGGCATATGTGAGACATGTCAGAAACACCAAAACAAACAAGCAAAGGGACCAATGATAGTAGCTGACTTACCAACAGCACCATGGCAAAAGGTTGGTATGGACCTCTTTCATTTGAATGGTAAAGACTATCTAATAGTGATTGACTACTATTCTAACTATCCTGAGATGGTGCTGCTCTCAAGCACATCAGCGAGCAGTGTCATAATGCATGTTAAATCCATCTTCGCCAGACATGGAATTCCCAGGATTGCCGTTAGCGACAATGGTCCGTGCTTCAACTGTAAGGAGTGGCAACAGTTTGCAGCACATTATGACTTTCAACACATCACATCCAGTCCTCTGTATGCTCAGTCGAATGGTAAGGCAGAGAAAGGTGTTCAAGTTCTCAAACAGCTACTGAAGAAAGCAACAGAAAGCAAGTCTGATCCTTATCTCGCCCTGTTGAGCTACCGAGCCTCCCCTTTAGACAATGGTTCTTCACCTGCTGAACTCTTAATGGGTCACAAGTTGCGCACCATGCTACCCTGCTGTGCAAAAGAAAAGTAGAGTAAGGAACTGAGACAGAGACTTCAACTGTTAAAGCTGAATCAGAAATCACACTATGACAAGTCATCCAAAACTCTGAAACCATTGACAAGGGATGATGTTGTCAGGATTGAGGATCCAAATGCATGGAACAGGAAAGCTACAGTTCTTGAAGAAGTAGGACCAAGGTCATACACTGTTAGAACTGAGAAAGGACAGATTCTCAGGAGGAACCGCCGTTCCCTCCTGAAAACACAAGAAACTATCCAAGAGCAAATCGATGACAATGCCACAACTGAATCTTGTCACTCACCACCAGAACAATCTAACACAAACACACATACAGGCTCTCATGCAAACACATCAGACTTACCTGTGCTGAGAAGATCCACATGTGAAGTAAAAAAGCCTGATGGACTTAATCTTTGAGTACAAAGAAAACTATAATAAAAGAATGAAAAGCTTAGAGTTCATAAAGTAAAGCTTTGAAAATGTGTTGACTGTTGTGAAGATGTTTATGTTGTTATGATTGAATGATATTGATTTTGTTTAACCTCTAAGGAAGGGGGATGTAATGATCAGTAACATGTCATTCTAGAATGGTACACTAGGTGGAGCTGTATGTTTAGTCGTGGGCTACCCACAAGGCAGTAGTCAAGATGGATGCCTGTACACTAGTCCACATGGCTGAATAAATGACTAGCTCAAGCTAGCTGTTCATAATGAAAACATCTATTTATTTATGAACATAAATAACAGAGGGGTCGGTTCTAGGACCACTGCTTTTCTTGATATATATTAATGACTTGGATGTGGGTGTCCAGGGCACAAATTCAAAATTTGCAGATGACACAAAACTTGGAAGTATAGTGACCAGTGAGGAGGATGGTGATAGACTTCAAGAGGACATAGACAGGCTGGTGAAATGGGTGGACACATGGCAGATGAAATTTAACGCAGAAAAGTGCGAAGTGATACATTTTGGTACAAAGAATGAAGAGAGGAAATATAAACTAAAGGTACAATTCTAAAGGGGGTGCATGAACAGAGAGACCTAGGGGTATATGTGCATAAATCGTTGAAGGTGGCAGGGCAGGTTGAGAAAGCAGTTAAAAAAGCTTACGGGATCCTGGGCTTCATGAATAGAGGTGTAGAGTACAAAAGCATGGAAATTATGATGAACCTTTATAAAACACTGGTTTGGCCTCAACTGGAGTATTGCGTCCAATTCTGGGCACCGCACTTTAGGAAGGGTGTGAAGGCCTTAGAGAGGGTGGAGAAAATATTTACGAGAATGATTCCAGGAATGAGGGACTTCAGTTACGTGAATAGACTGGAGAAGCTGGGATTGTTCTCCTTAGAGTAGAGAAGATTGAAAGGAGATTTGATAGAGGTGTTCAAAATCATGAGGGGTCTAGACAGGGAAACTGTTCCCATTGGCAGAAGGGTCAAGAACCAGAGGACACAGATTTAAGGTGGTTAGCAGAAGAACCAAAGGCGACATGAGGAAAAACTTTTTTACTCAGCGAGTGGTTATGATCTGGAATGCATTGCCTGAAAGGGTGGTGGAGGAAGACTCAATCGTGGCTTTCAAAAGGGAGTTGGATAAGTACCTGAAGGAAAACAAATTGCAGGGCTACGGGGAAAGGGCGGGGGAGTGGGACTAGCTGAAGTGCTCTTGCAGAGAGCCAGCATGGGCTCGATGGGCCAAATGGCCTTCTTCCGTGCTGTAACCATTCTATGATTCTATGATTCTATGATACTACCTGGGGAAGAAGAAGTGCGGCAGGAACAGGAGGAAGAAGAGCATGAAGAGGAGAAGGAGAAGCATGAAGAGGAGGAAGAGCGGGAGAGGCATCGACCACCAGTGCCTCTAGCTGCCAGAGCTCTCAGAGAACAGCTCATCGAAGAGTGCAACACATGAACCATCCCTCCCATCCCCAATACACCAACAGTCCCACAATCGTTACCATTAACCTTACTACCACTATCTGACTGCCTTCCTCCAGCCTTATGTGTCTTACCCTCACTGCACTACAAATATAAATGCCAATACCAAATCGAGAATAAAAAATCAAACAACTCAATTCAATCTGTATCTAGCAATAAACAGAAATAATTATGAATCACCGATGTGCAAGCCCTTAGTGCTGGTCTTACGTGCTCATTTACCTATCCTAGTGCTCCTATGAAGTGTTTCCCCAGTGGCTACAGCTTGGGAGGTGGAAGGCTGCTGTCAACAGTGGTCCCTAAAGCCAAGATGGCAGCCATCTGAGCTGCCATGGCAGCTGTGAGAGCTGTCAGGAGTGGCTCAATGATGGTGGGCGCCACAGTTGTGTTCATGGAACTGACCGCTCGGTCCATGTTGGACAGAGTGGTCTTCATGCACACACGAACCCTTGACACAAGTTGGAGCTGGACTCCTCCATGCTCTGCAACATTGTGCGCAAGCTCACTGGCAGGCTGCCCAGTGCAGCTAGCATTTCCTGGTATATGCCCGTTAGCTTTCTTCGGTAAGCTGGGCTGTCGTCAACAAATATAGCAGGATTTCCAGGGGTGTCCAGGAACCTCCCTAGGCATTACCCCTGCATGGTCATTTTTGGGTGGAATCGAATTTGTAGGCCCTTCAGTCCATCTAGCCCACCTATCCTCAGTATTTACATGATGCATTTCTAATAACGCTGAATCCCATTTGTTCAGAGAGTGAAGGACGATATAAGTAAAACACACACCAAAAACATTATAAGCCACAAAATGATATTTACCCTCCTGTTGTTGGGGGCTTTGGCATTGGGTGGCTGTGTCTTCTTATAATATATATAAATAAAGGGGCATGGTATGCATGTGTGCATAAGACAGTTAGATGGGCACGCCTGGCAAGGGTGAGTGAGTGGTGGGCAGTGATACATGCAGTGTTTGGATTTCCTGCATGGGGCCATGAGCTTGTCCCTTCCGTCATGTAGATTCCGTGGGCGCAGCCTGCTCAGGAATATATTTACTGCCACTCTTTCCCCACCATGACCACATCCCAAATCCCAGGGTTGGAATTACTTACAAATTAGGAGCGAGCACCTGTGCCAGCAGTAGTTCTACTGGGGTGCCCACCCTTTGGACCTCTTGGCATTTGGGAGAAAGAATTTGCCACTCCATTGTGAATTTCACAGGGTTTGTGTGCCAAAGATTTCTCTTGCCCAAACCTTCACCACGGCTGCTTCCATGCTGGTAGGCCCCCATCACTCTGGGATCAATTGCCATTTGAATTCTGCTTAGTGGGACCCACATATGGCCCTGTATGGCTTCCTGTAAGTGTACATACCACTGGCTTTTACACAAGCAAATACGGCAGGATTTCCAAGAGAACTCAGGAGCCTTCCTAGACATTCCTCCAAATGTTACAGTGCACCAAAAAGATATCTAGGTGGAAAAATCACTTGCACCTCCCCACCTCTGTCTTCACCTCCATCAGAAGTTATTGTGGTAGTGAGTAAGGGGTGGAAATCTGGTGAAGATTCTGCCCAATTTCTGGTGCCTCTGCTCCTGGGGCGCCTAACCTCTGACCCAAAAAGGAGCAAAAATTCTAGACTCTGATATTTAGCGGTGCTGAGTAGCAAAGTGGGAGTTAGCTGCAATGGGGCAGTTCTGCGCTTTAGTAACACTGAGAACAGTCCTGGGTTTTGGGGATGGTTCTGGGCTGTGGTAACACTTGGCTACGGAGTGGGAAAATCAACCGTGTTCCCCTGCTCCTGACCGCTATCCAGTCAGCGCTGCTTTCTAGTTACAGTTGAGTGTTTTTGTAGAAGATGTAAAATGTATATAGTTTGGGAGGCTGAAGTAATTTGCTGTTTGTTAGTTTGTGTACAGTATTTGGGTTTTAAATTAATCTTGCTGTATCGATGCCTGAACACAGATGTCACTCTTTATTTCATCAAGAAGACACAAAACCCAGGCTGGAGATATCTCTGTTTGAAATGGAGTGTAGGATACAACAAATCAGTCCTTCGTTCCTCGAAACACAAGACTCTTTGTCAGTTTGCATTCTCTCATGTTTCCCTATTTATATTAGGTAGTCAGGAAAGAAAAGAAAAGACTGAAAATTGACCTGATAGAGGTGTTTAAAATTATGAAGGAGTTGACGTAGAAAAGATGTTTCTACTTGTGGGGGAGTCCAAAACTAGGGGCCATAGATAGCATAGCATAGATACATTTAAGGGGCAGCTAGATAACTACATGAGGGCGAAAGGAATAGAAGGATAGGTCGATAGGGTGAGATGAAGTAAGGTGGGAGGAGGCTCATGTGGAGCATAAATAGGCCTGTTGGGCCGAATGGCCTGTTTCTGTGCTGTAAATTCTATGTAACATTTTATGAAGCCACTATACAGATAGAGGAACTGTTAGGAATGTGACTTTTGTAATAATACAGACAAAGGCTGTAGTCCTGCGCCTTTATGCCAAGTCACGGAGTCAAACATTAGTGGTTTATTAAAGATTAACTATTACATACCGTGATTACAAAACCGGGATTACAAAGGATAATTTGCCCGGAAGGCACACAGTCAGATGAACGTAACCATCTAGTTGCCTCCCTTCTTCATCGCCCTACCTTTGGCTATGATTTTATCCCATTATACTGTTTCTAGCTGCACTAATCTATAGGAGCCTGCATTCCATAACCATTGATCCATTTTCGGTACAAGTCCCCAGGCCTGTTAAATATTATGATCTCAAAATTACACCAATGTTTGGGTTAGAAAGGACTAACAAGAGGACTGAGTCTCCAGTTGGGGGGGTGGATGATAAAGTGAATCTAAATGTAAACATGTGTCAGCTGGCCTTCGAGAATGCTATAGCTCGGGCTCTTTTCTCTATGAAAAGAAAAGACAGAGAGGTGACCTGATAGACATCTTAAAAATTATGAAGGTTTCAATAGGGTAGAGATAGAGAAGATGTTTCCACTTGTGGGGGAGTCCCAAAACTAAGGGTCATAAATATAAGTTAGTCACTAACAAATCCAATAAGGAATTCATGAGAAACTTCATTACTCAGAGAGTGGTGAGAAGGTGGAATTTACTATCACATGGAGCAGTTGAGGCCAACAGCATAGATGCATTTAAGGGGAAGCTAGATAAGCACATGAGGGAGAAAAGAACAGAGGGTGAGATGAAGTAAGGTGAGAGGACACTTACCTGTTGGGCCAAATGCCCTGTTTCGTTTTTTCATTCATTCCTGGGATGTGGGCTTCACTGCCAAGGCTAGCATTTATTGCCCATCCCTAATTGCCCTCGAGAAGGTGGTGGTGAGCCGCCTTCTTGAACCATTGCCATCCGTGTGGTGAAGGTACTCCCATAGAGTTGTTAGGGAGGGAGTTCCAGGATTCTGACCTAGCGACTAAGAAGGAACGGCGATATATTTCCAAGTCAGGACAGTATGCGACATCGAGGGAAACTTGGAGATAATGGTGTTCCCATGCACCTGCTACCCTTTGCCTTCTAGGCACCGAGCACCTCAAGTCTCTTCGCCGGGAGCAAGCGGAAGCCAAGCACAACAGCGCAAGGAGCGCACGTCAACCCAAGCACCCCACCTACCCGCCCCTTCAACCACCGTCTGCCCCACCTGTGACAGAGACTGTAGGTCCCGCATTGGACTAATCAGTCACCTGTGAACTCATTTTTAACGTGGAAGTAAGTCATCCTCGGTTCCGAGGGACTGCCTAAGAAGAAGAAGAAGGTGGCAGAGGTCATGGGTTTGGGAGGTGCTGTCGAAGAAGCATTGGCGAGCGGCTGCAGTGCATCTTGTAGATGGTACACACTGCCGTGCTGTAAATTCTATGTGAAAACACAGTGGAGAGGCCTGGGCAACGTTCCCGCTAGGGTATGCAGGCGCGTGGGCACGCAGCTGACTGCCGGTCCCATGCAGCCGGAGACAGGATTTTACAAAGTGAAATTTCGTGCTTTCGCATAATTTTGAATGGGCTGCACAGCCGGTAAAGGGACTGCGTGCCCAAAGGAAACTTAGATGGAACATTGGTCCTGAGCCATCATAGCATTGGGGATAGTCCTGGGCCCTGTTAACAATGGGATAGTCCTGGGCTCTGGTAACATTGGGGATAGTCCTGGGCCCTGTTAACAATGGGATAGTCCTGGGCTCTGGTAACATTGGGGGTAATCCTGGGCCCTGTTAACAATGGGATAGTCCTGGGCCCTGGTAACATTGGGGATAGTCCTGGGCTCTGGTAACATTGGGGATCGTCCTGGGCTCTGGTAACATTGGAGATAGTCCTGGGCCCTGGTAACATTGGGGATAGTCCTGGGCCCTGGTAACATTGGGGATTGTCCTGGGCTCTGGTAACACTGACGATAGTCCTGGGCTCTGGTAACATTGGGGATAGTCCTGGGCTCTGGTAACATTGGGGATAGTCCTGGGCCCTGGTAACATTGGGGATAGTCCAGGGCCCTGATAACATTGGGGATAGTCAGGGGCTCTGGTAATATTTGGGATATTCCTGGGCCCTGGTAACATTAGGAATATTCCTGTGTTCTGGTAACATTGGGAATAGTCCTGGGCCCTGGTAACATAGAAACATAGAAGATAGGAGCAGGAGTAGGCCAGTCGGCCCCTCGAGCCTGCTCCGCCATTCAACGAGATCATGGCTGATCATTCAAATTCAGTACCCTGTCCCTGCTTTCTCCCCATATCCCTTGAGGCCTTTAGCCTTAAGAAATATAGCTAACTCCTTCTTGAATATATTTTTAATGAATTGGCCTCTACTGCCTTCTGTGGTAGAGAATTCCACAGGTTCACCACTCTCTGGGTGAAGAAATTCCTCTTCATCTCAGTCCTAAATGGCTTACCCCTTATCCTTAGACTCTGACCTTTGGTTCTGGACTCCCCCGCCATTGGGAACATCCTTCCTGCATCTAGTCTGTCTAGTCCTGTTAGAATTTTATAAGTTTCAATGAAATCCCCTCTCATTCTTTTATACTGTAGCGAATATAAGCCTAATCGACCCAATCTCTCTTCATACGTCATTCCTGCTATCCCAGGTATCAGCCTGGTGAATCTTCGCTGCACTCCCTCCATGGCAAGAACATCCTTCCTCAGATAAGGCGACCAAAACTGCACACAATGCTCAAGGTGTGGTCTCACCAAGGCCCTGTACAACTGCAGCAAGACATCCTTGCTCCTGTACTCGAATCCTCTCGCTATGAAGGCCAACATACCATTTGCCTTATTAACCGCCTGCTGCACCTGCATGCTTACCTTCAGCAACTGGTGCACAAGGACACCCAGATCTCGTTGCACTTCCCCTTCTCCCAATCTATTGTCGTTCAGATAATAATCTGCCTTCCTGTTTTTGCCACCAAAGTGGATAACCTCGCATTTATCCACATTATACTGCATCTGCCATGCATCTACCCAATCACCCAACCTGTCCAAATCATACTGGAGTTTCTCAGCATCCGCCTCACAGCACACATGCCCACCCAGCTTTGTGTCGTCTGCAAACTTGGAGATATTACATCTAGATCCCTCGTCTAGATCATTAATATATATTGTGAATAGCTGAGGTCCTAGCACCGATCCCTGCGGTACCCCACTAGTCACTGCCTGCCACTCGGAAAAAGACCCGTTTATTCCAACTCTTTGCTTCCTGTCTGCCAACCAGTTCTCCATCTAAGACAGTACTTTACCCCCAATCCCATGTGCCTTAACTTTACACACTAATCTATTATGCGGAACCTTATCGAAAGCCTTCTGAAAATCCAAATACACCACATCCACTAATTCTCCCTTATCTATTCTACCTGTTACATCGTCAAAAAATTCCAGTAGATTAGCCAAGCACGATTTACCTTTTGTAAATCCATGTTGACTTTGTCCGATCCTGTCACTGTTTTCCAAGTGCTCTGCTATTACATCTTTTATAATGGACTCTAGCATTTTCCCCACTACCGATGTCAGGCTTACTGGTCTATAATTCCCTGTTTTCTCTCTACCACTTTTTTAAATAGTGGGATTACATTAGCTACCCTCCAATCCATGGGAACTGTTCCAGAGTCTATAGAATTTTGGAAGACAACCAGCAATGCATCTACTATTTCTAGGGCCACTTCCTTAATACCCTAGGATGTAGATTTTCAGGTCCTGGGGCTTTATCGGCCTTCAATCCCGTCAATTTCCCTAACACCATTTCCCTACAAATACTGATTTCATTCAGTTCCTCCCTTTCATTAGACCCTATGTTCCCCGACATCCCTGGGAGGTTATTTGTGTCCTCCATTGTGAAGACAGAACCAAAGTATGTATTTAATTGGTCTGCCATTTCTTTGTTCCCCATTATAAATTCCCCTGACATTGGGGATAGTCCTGGACCCTGGTAACATTGGGAATTGTCCTGGGGTCTGGTAATATTGGGAATAGTCCTTGGCCCTGGTAACATTGGGGATAGTCCTGGGCCCTGGTAACATTGGGAATAGTCCTTGGCCCTGGTAACATTAGGGAATAGTCCTTGGCCCTGGTAACATTAGGGATAGTCCTTGGCCCTGGTAACATTGGGAATAGTCCTTGGCCCTGGTAACATTAGGGATAGTCCTTGGCCCTGGGAACATTGCCGATATTCCTGGACTCTGGTAACTTTGTGGATAGTCCTGGGCCCTGGTAACATTGGGAATAGTCCTCGGCCCTGGTAACATTGGGAATAGTCCTGGGCCCTGAAAACATTGGCAATAGTCCTGGGCCCTGGTAACATTGGTGATAGTCCTGGACCCTGGTAAAATTGTGGATATTCCTGGGCTCTGGTAACTTTCGTGATAGTCCTGGGACCTGGTAACATTGGGAATAGTCCTGGGACCTGGTAACTTTGGGAATAGTCCTGGGACCTTGTAACATTGGGGATAGTCCTCGGCCCTGGTAACATTAGGAATATTCCTGGGCACTGTTAACATTGGGGATATTCCGGGCACTGGTTACATTGGGGATATTCCTGGACTCTGGTAACATTGGGGATAGTCCTGAGCCCTGGAAAGATTCCAGCGCCAGGGACCCGGGTTCGAATCCGGCCTCGGGTGACTGTCTGTGTGGAGTTTGCACATTCTCCCCGTGTTTGCGTGGGTTTCCTCCGGGTGCTCCGGTTTCCTCCCACAGTCCAAAGATGTGTGGGTTAGAATGATTGGCTATGATAAATTGACCCTTAGTGTTAGGGGGATTAAATACGTGGGGTTGCGGGGATAGGGTGGGATATGTGTTGGTGTAGGGGTTACGGGGATCGGGTGGGATATGTGTCGGTGCAGGCTCGATGGGCCGAAATGGCCTCTATCTGCACTGTGGGGTTTCTGTGATTTCTGTGATTCTGTGAATATTACTGGGCCCTGGTAATGTTGGGGATACTCCTGGGCCATGGTAGAATCCATCTACCTCTGCCTTAAAAATATTCAAAGACTGCTTCCACCGCCCTCTGAGGAAGAGAGTTCCAAAGACTCATGACTCTCTGTGAGAAAAAAATTCTCCTCATCTCTCTCTTAAATGGGCGACCCCTTATTTTTAAACAGTGACCCTCCCTAGTTCTAGATTCTCCCACAAGAGGAAACATCCTCTCCACATCCACCCTGTCAAGACCCCTCAGGATTGAATATGTTTCAATCAAGTCACCTCTTACTCTTCTAAACTCCAGCGGATACAAGCCTAGCCTGTCCAACCATTCCTCATAAGACAATCCGCCCATTCCAGGTATTAGTCTAGTAAACCTTCTCTGAACTGCTTCCAACGCATTTACATCCTTCCTTAATAAGGAGACCAATACTGTACACAGTACTCCAGATGTGGTCTCACCAATGCCCTGTATAACTGAAGCATCACCTTTCACCCCACCAGCCTCCACATTCAACGGATCATCCTCCGCCATTTCCACCACCTCCAAAGTGATCCCACCACCAAACGCATTTTCCCCTCCCCTCCCCTTTCAGCATTCCGTAGGGACTGCTCCCTCCGAGACACCCTAGTCCACTCCTCTATCACCCCCAGCACCCCTTCCCCTTCGCCTGGCCCCTTCCCGTGCAAGCACAGGAGATGTAACACCTGCCTCTGTACCTCCCCCCTTCCCACTGTCCAGGGCCCCAAACACCCCTTCCAGGTGAAACAACGATTTGCTTGTACTTCTTGCAATCTAGTATACTGTATTCGCTGCTCACGATGTGGCCTCCTCTACATTGGAGAGACCAAACGCAGATTGGGCGACCGCTTTGCGGAACACCTCTGTTCAGTCCGTAAGGGTGACCCCGAGCTTCCAGTCGCCTGTCATTTTAATTCACCGCCCCATTCCCACTCGGACCTCACCGTCCTCGGCCTCTTGCATTGTTCCACGGAAGCTCACCGTAAACTCGAGGAACAGCACCTCATCTTCTGATTAGGCACTTTACAGCCTTCCGGACTCAATATCGAGTTCAACAACTTCAGATCATAACCTCGGCCCCTATTACATTTTTACTTACATTTTTTATCCACACCTTTGTTTTGGCCCTTTCCCCTCCCCCCCTTTTTTCCTCTCCCACATGGCAGCTGTCTCCCATTCTGCCAACGCATTTCACACCTAATCTAGAGCCGTCTTTTGTCTCCGCTAGTCCTATTACCATCTTGTCTCGTTTTGAATACCTCTTAATGTCTCTTCTTCTCTTTTGTTCTTTCCCAGCCTGGCCTCTTAATCTATTTCATTTCCTGTGCTTCTTTAGTCTTGACAAAGGGTTTTCACCCGAAACGTTGACTCTATTTTCTCTCCACGGATGTTGCCTGGCCTGCTGAGTTTTTCCAGCATTTTCTGTTGTTATTTCGGATTTCCAGCATCTGCAGTATTTTGCTATCGTATCTCCCTACTTTTGTATTCAATTCCCCTCGCAATAAACAATAACATTCTATTAGCTTTCCTAATTACTTGATGTACCTGCATACTAACCTTTTGTGATTCATGCACCAGGACACCCAGATCCCTCTGCATCTCAGAGCTCTGCAATCTCTCACCATTTAGATAATATTGTGGCGTACCGATCACAGAAAGGACACAATCCGCTTTTCGGTCCGTAGACTATAAATCAGGCGTCATGCCTTTAAGAAGGGTCACACCTTTAAGAAACTCAAGCTGCAACATAGTTAAGCCCAGAGCGGGGGAGGAGCAGTCGAAGCTGTGGACTGATGAAAGGCAGTCGGACTTGGTGTAGTCTCTGACGCCATTTTTGTGTTCAACATGCAGTCTCAACAATTAAACCTTTTCTGTTGAACCTCTCCGAGTTCAGTATTTTTTGCTAGGAGTACGTAGACTCCTACAATATGCTTCTTTTTTATTCTTCCTGCCAAAATGAACAATTTCACATTTTCCCACGTTATACTCCATTTGCCAGGTCTTTGCTCAATCACTTAATCTATCTATATTCCTTTGCAGCCTCCTTATGTCCCCTTCACAATTTACTAATATTGGGTATACCCCTGGGCCACGGTAACATTGGGGATAGTCCTGGGCCATGGTATAGAAACATAGAAGATAGGAGCAGGAGTAGGCCATTCGGCCCTTCGAGCCTACTCCGCCATTCAATGAGATCATGGCTGATCATCCAAATTCAGTACCCTGTCCCTGCCTTCTCCCCATATCCCTTGATCCCTTTAGCCTTAAGAAATATATCCAACTCTTTTTTGAATATATTTAATGAGCTGGCCTCCACCGCCCTCTGTGGCAGAGAATTCCACAGGTTCACCACTCTCTGGGTGAAGAAATTCCTCCTCATTTCAGTCCTAAATGGCTTACCCCTTATCCTTAGACTATGACCCCTGGTTCTGGACTCCCCGGCCATCATAAACATCCTTCCTGCATTTAGTCTGTCCAGGCCTGACAGAATTTTATAGGTTTCGATGAAATCCCCTCGCAATCTTCTAAACTCCAGTGAGTATAATCCCAATCGACACAATCTCTCCTCATACGTCATTCCTGCCATCCCAGGTATCAGCCTGGTGAATCTTCGCTGCACTCCTTCCATGGCAAGAACGTCCTTCCTCAGGTAAGGCGACCAAAACTGCACACAATACTCAAGGTGCGGTCTCACCAAGGCCCTGTACAACTGTAGCAAGACATCCTTGTTCCTGTACTCGAACCCTCTTGCTACGAAGCCCAACATACCATTTGCCTTCTTAACCGCCTGCTGCACCTGCATGCTTACCTTCAGCGATTATCATTGGGGATAATCCTTGGCCCTAGTAATATTGGGGATACTCCTGGTCCCCGTTAACATTGGGGATAGTCCAGCGCTGAGGTAACATTGAGGTTAGGCCTTGGACATGTTAACATTGGGGATAGTCCTGGGCCCTGGAAACACTGGGAATATTACTGGGCCCTGGTAACTTTAGGGATAATCCTGTGCCCTTGAAACATTGGAGATAGTCCTGGGCCCTGGTCAGATTGGGGATAGTCCAGCACTCTGGTAACTTTGAGGATAGTCCTGGGCCCTGGTCAGATTGGAGAGAGTCCTGGGCCCTGGTCAGATTGGAGATAGTCCAGTGCTCTGGTAACATTGTGGATAGTCCTAGGCACTTGTAACATTGGGAATATTGCTGATCTCTGGTAACATTGGGGATAGTCCTGGGCCCTGGTAACATTGGGGATAGTCCTGGGCCCCGGTAACATTGGGGATAGTCCTGGGCCCTGGTAACATTGGGGATAGTCCTGGGCCCCGGTAACATTGGGGATAGTCCAGCGCTCTGGTAACATTGAGGATAAGCCTTGGACATGTTAACATTGGGGCTAGTCCTGGGCCGTGGAAATATTGGGGATAGTTCAGCTGCAGGGTAACATTGGGGATATTCCTGGGCTCTGGTATCATTGGGGATTGTCCTGTGCGCTATAACATTGGGAATAGCCCTAGGTCCTGGTAACATTGGGGATAGTCCTGAGCCCTGGTAACGTTGGGGATACTCCTGGGCCATGGTAGAATCTATCTACCTTGGCCTCAAAAATATTCAAAGATTCTGCTTCCACCGCCCTCTGAGGAAGAGAGTTCCAAAGACTCATGACCCTCTGTGAGAAAAATGTTTTCCTCTTCTCTGTCCTAAATGGGCGACCCCTTATTTTTAAACAGTGACCCCTAGTTACAGATTCTCCCAAAAGAAGAAACATCCTCTCCATATCCACCCTGTCAAGACCCCTCAGGGTCTTATATGTTTCAATCAAGTCACCTCTTACTCTTCTAAACTCCAGCGAATACAAGCTTAGCCTGTCCAACCTTTTCTCATAAGACAACCTGCCCATTCCAGGTATTAGTCTAGTAAACCTTCTCTGAACTGCTTCCAACGCATTAACTTCCTTCCTTAATAAGGAGACCAATACTGTACACAGTACTCCAGATGTGGTCTCACCACTGCCCTGTATAACTGAAGCATAACCTCCCGACTTTTGTATTCAATTCCCCTCGCAATAAACGATAGCATTCTATTAGCTTTCCTAATTACTTGATGTACCTGCATACTAACCTTTTGCGATTCATGCACTAGGACACACAGATCCCTCTGCACCTCAGAGCTCTGCAATCTCTCACCATTTAGATAATATGCTTGTTAATTATTCTTCCTGCCAAAATGAACAATTTCACATTTTCCCACATTATACTCCATTTCCCAGATCTTTGCTCAATCACTTAATCTATCTATATCCCTTTGTAGCCTCCTTATGCCCTCTTCACAATTTACTAACGTTGGGTATACCCCTGGGCCACGGTAACATTGGGGATAGCCCTGGGCCATGGTATCATTGGGGATAATCCTTGGCCCTAGTAATATTGGGAATACTCCTGGGACCCGGTATCATTGGGGATAGAACTGGGCTCTGGTAACATTGGGAATACTGCTCGGCCCATGTAAGGGTGGAGATAGTCCTGCGCTCCAGTAAGATTGGGGATAGTCCTGAGTATTGGTACAATGGGGATATTCCTGGGCCCAAGTAACATTGGGGATAGTCCTGGGCCTAAGTAACATTGGGGATAGTCCTGGGCCCTGGTAACAATGGAGATATTCCTGGGCCCAAGTAATATTGGGGATAGTCCTGGACCCTGGTAACAATGGGGATATTCCTGGGCCCAAGTAACATAGGGGATAGTCCTGGGCCTAAGTAACATTGGGGATAGTCCTGGACCCTGGTGACAATGGGGATATTCCTGGGCCCAAGTAACATAGGGGATATTCCTAGTCCCTGGTAACATTGGGGATAGTCCTGGGTCCTGGTAACATTGGAGATTATCCCGGGATCTGGTATCATTGGGAATAGTCCTGGGCCCTGTTAACATTGGAGATAGTCCTGGCCCTGTTATAATTGGGGATAATTCCTGGGCCATGGTATCATTGGGGAAAATCCTGGTCTCTGGATCTTTGGACTAGTCCTGGGCCCTGGTAACATTGGGGATAGCCGAAGCCTTGGTAGCATTGGGGAAATTCCTGGTCTCTGGATTTTTGAGCTAGGCCCTGGTAACATTGGGGATAGTCCAGGACTCTGGAAAGATTGGGGATAGTCCTGGGCCCTGGTAACATTGGGGAGCGTCTTGGGCCCTGGTAACATTGGAGATAGTCCTGGGCCCTGGTAACATTGGGGATAGTCCTGGGCCCTGGTAACACTGGGGATAGTCATAGGCCCTGGTAACATTGGAGATAATCCTGGGCCCTGGTAACATTGTGGACAGTCTTGGGCCCTGGCAACCTTGGGGACAGTCCTGGGCCCTGGTAACATTGGGGACAGTCCTGGGCCCTGGTAACATTGGAGATAGCGCTGGGCTTTGGTAACATTGGTAATCATCCTGGGCACTGCTAACCTTGGAGATAGTCCTGGGCCCTGGTAACATTGAGGATAGACCCGATCCCTGGTAACATTAGGGATAATCCAGGGCCCTGGTAACATTAAGAATAGTCCTGGGCCCTGGTAACTTTGGGGATATCCTTGCCTCTGGTAACATTGGGAATAGTTCTGGGACTTGTTAACATAGGGGATAGTCTGGCACCTTGCTAAAAATGGGGATATCTTGGGCCCTTGTAAAAATGGAGATCGTCCTGGGCTCTTGAGACATTGGGGATCGTCCTGTGCCCTGGTAACACTGGGCTAGTTCTGGGCCCGGATAAAATTGGAGATAGTCCTGGGTTCTAGAAGCATTGGGGATATTCCTTGGCCCAGATAGCATAGAAAACATAGCAACATAGAAGATAGGAGCAGGAGTAGGCCATTCGGCCCTTCGAGCCTGCTCCGCCATTCAATGAGATCATGGCTGATCATTCAAATTCAGCACCCTGTCCCTGCCTTCTCCCCATATCCCTTGATCCCTTTAGCCTTAAGAAATATATCCAACTCTTTTTTGAATATATTTAATGAACTGGCCTCCACCGCCCTCTGTGGCAGAGAATTCCACAGGTTCACCACTCTGGGTGAAGAAATTCCTCCTCATTTCAGTCCCAAATGTCCTACCCCTTATCCTTAGACTATGACCCCTGGTTCTGGACTCCCCGACCATCGGGAACATCCTTCCAGCAACTAGTCTGTCCAGGCCTGACAGAATTTTATAGGTTTCGATGAGATCCCCTCTCAATCTTCTAAACTCCAGTGAGTATAAGCCCAATCGACGCAATCTCTCCTCATACTTCATTCCTGCCATCCCAGGTATCAGCCTGGTGAATTTTCGCTGCACTCCTTCCATGGCAAGAATGTCCTTCCTCAGATAAGGCGACCAAAACTGCACACAATACTCAAGGTGCGGTCTCACCAAGGCCCTGTACAACTGTAGCAAGACATCCTTGTTCCTGTACTCGAAAGCTCTTGCTACGAACCCTGCATGTTTACCTCCAGCGACTGGTGCACAAGAACACCCAGGTCTCATTGCACTACCCCTTCTCCCAATCTATTGCCGTTCAGATAATAACCTGCCTTCCTGTTTTTGCCACCTCACATTTATCCACATTATAGTGCATTTGCCATGTTTCTGCCCAATCACCCAACCTGTCCAAATCGTACTGGAGTTTCATGACATCCTCCTCACAGCATACCCTCCCACACAGCTTTGTGTCATCTGCAAATTTGGAGATATTACATCCAATTCCCTTGTCCAGATCATTAATATATATTGTGAACAGCTGGGGTCCTAGGACTGATCCTTGCGGTACCCCACTAGTCACTGCCTGCCACTCGGAAAACGACCCGTTTATTCCAACTCTTTGCTTTCTGTCCGCCAACCAGTTCTCTATTCAAGTCAATACCTTGCCCCCAATCCCATGTGCCTTAATTTTGCACGTTAATCTCTTATGCGGGACCTTATCGAAAGCCTTCTGAAAGTCCAAATACACCACATCCACTGGTTCTCCCTTATGTATTTTACCAGTTACATCCTCACAAAATTCCAGTAGATTAGTCAAGCATGATTTACCTTTTGTAAATCCATGTTGACTTTGTCCGATCCTGTCACTGCTTTCCAAGTGCTCTGCTATTACATCTTTTATAATGGACTCTAGCATTTTCCCCACTACCGATGTCAGGCCTACCAGTCTATAATTCCCCACTTTTTCTCTGCCACCTTTTTTGAATAGTGGGGTAACATTAGCTACCCTCCAATCCATGGGTACTGTTCCAGAGTCTATTGAGTTCTGGAAGATGACCAGCAATGCATCGACTATTTCTAGGGCCACTTCCTTAAGTACCCTGGGATGTAGATTATCAGGCCCTGGGGATTTATCGGCCTTCAGTCCCATCAATTTTCTTAACACCATTTCCCTACAAATACTGATTTCTTTCAGTTCCACCCTTTCATCAGACCCTATGTTCCCCGGTATTTTGGGGAGGTTATTTGTGTCCTCCTTTGTGAAGACAGAACCAAAATATGTATTTAGTTGGTCTGCCATTTCTTTGTTCCCCATTATAAACTCCCCCGATTCTGACTGCAAGGGACCTACGCTTGACTTCACCAATCTTTTTCTCTTCACATATCTATAAAAGCTTTTACAGTCAGTTTTTATGTTCCCTGCAAGCTTACTCTCATATTCTATTTTCCCTTTCTTAATTAATCCCTTTGTCCTCCTTTGTTGAATCCTGAACTGCTCCCAATCCACAGGATTATTGCTTTTTTTGGCCAATTTGTATGTCCTCTCCTTGGATCTTATGCTATCCCTAATTTCCCTTGTTAGCCACATTTGAGTCACCTTTTTTGTTTTATTTTTATGCCAAACTGGGATGAACAACTTCTGTAGTTCATCCATTCGGTCTTTGAATGTTTGCCATTGCCCATCCACCGTCAACCCTTTGAGTGCCATTCCCCAATCAATCCTACCCAACTCGCTCCTCAGACCATCGTAGTTTCCTTTATTTAAATTGAGGACCCTAGTTTCTGAGTCAACTACTTCATTCTCCATCTTAATGAAGAATTCGATCATATTATGATCGCTCCGACCCAAGGGGCCTCGTACAACAAGATTGTTCATTAATCCTTTCTCGTTACATAATACCCAGTCTAAGATGGCCTGATCTCTGGTTGGTTCCTCGACATATTGGTCCAGGAAACCATCCCGTAAACACGCCAGGAATTCCTCCTCCACAGTATTGTTACTAATTTTGTTAGCCCAATTTATTTGTAGATTAAAGTCACCCATGATGACTGCTGTGCCCTTATTGCACGCTTCTTTAATTTCCCTTTTAATGCCATCCCCAACTTCCGCCTTACTGTTTGGAGGTCTATATACCACTCCCACTAATGTTTTTTTCCCCTTAGTATTTCTCAATTCTACCCATACAGATTCCACATCATCAGAGCTAATATCCTTCATTACCATTGTGTTAATCCCTTCTTTAACCAGTAATGCTACCCCACCTCCCTTTCCTTTTTGCCTCTCTTTCCTGAATATCGAATACCCCTGGATGTTGAGTTCCCAGTCTTGGCCATCCTTGAGCCACGTTTCCGTAATCCCAACCAAATCATATTCGTTTACCTCTATTTGCGCAGCCAATTCATCCTCCTTATTACAAATGCTCCTCGCATTAAGACACAAAGCCTTCAGGCTTGTTTTTTTAACGCTCTTAGACCTATTAGAATTATTATTTACTGTGGCCATGTTTGATTTAAACCCTTGATTTCTCTGACTGCCACTTTTGTTTTTCTCCTTCCTATCTTTTGCTTTTATCCTTGTTTCCCTTTCCTCTGTCTCCCTGCTCAGGTTCCCAACCCTCTTCCATTTTAGTTTAAACCCTCCCCCACAGCACTAGCAAACAAACCCCCTAGGACATCGGTTCCAGCCCTGCCCAGGTGCAGACCGTCTGGTTTGAACTGGTCCCACCTCCCCCAGAACCGGTTCCAATGTCCCAGGAACTTGAATCCCTCCCCCTGGCACCATTCCTCCAGCCACGTACTCATCTGAAGTATCCTTCTATTTCTACTCTGACTAGCACGTGGCACTGGTAGCAATCCTGAGATTACTACCTTTGAGGTCCTGTTTTTTAATTTACCTCCTAACTCCCTATATTCCACTTTTAGGACCTCATCCCGCTTTTTACCTACATCGTTGGTGCCTATATGCACCACGACAACTGGCTGTTCACCCTCCCCTTCCAAGATGTTCTGCAGCCACTCGGAGACATCCTTGCCCCTTGCACCAGGGAGGCAACACACCATCCTGGAGTCTCATTTGCGGCCGCAGAAACGCCTATCTATTCCCCTTATAATTGAATCCCCTATTACTATAACTCTACCACTCTTTTTCCTCCCATTCTGTGCAGCAGAGCCACCCCTGGTGCCAGGAAGTTGGCTGCTGCTGCCTTCCTCTGATAAGCCATCCCCCCAACAGTACTCAAAGTGGTGTATCTGTTGGAGAGGGGGATGGCCACACGGGACCCCTGCACTACCTGCCTGCGCCTAGTACTCTGCCTGTTGGTCACCCGTTCCCTTTCTTCCTGTCCAACCTCTACCTGTGGTGTGTCCAACTCCCTAAACATGCTATTCACGATGTCCCGAGCATCGTGAACGCTCCAGTATGCATCCAATCGCAGCTCCAGCGCCGCAATGCGGTCTGTCAGTAGCTGCAGCTGGGTGCACTTCCTGCACACGTAGTTGTCAGGGACACAGGAAGTGTCCCTGAGTTCCCACATATCGCAGGAGGAGCAGATCACAGGGCCGGGCTTTCCTGCCATGATTTACCCTTTAATTAATTGAATTTAAATTAAATCAATCAATCCCACTAATTACACTACAGTTAAATAGTTTACCAACAGTGCCCGCTACACCAGAGAGACCTTAGAAACTATAAACCAGGGTTAAAGTTTAAAAAAGAGAGAAATACTCAACAACCAATCACTTACCTGCTTCCTGCTGACTTTTTACCTCTCTCCCCTGCTGCTGAGTTGGTCAGGCCTCGTTCGCTGCTGGTTTTATGCTCCACCTCGCGCTACAAGTCTCACCCAGGTCCGATGCTCTGGTCGGGCCTCGTTCACTGCTGATTTTATGCTCCGCCTCGCGCTGCAAGTCTCACCCAGGTCCGATGCTCTGGTCGGGCCTCGTTCGCTGCTGGTTTTATGCTTCGCCTCGCGCTGCAAGTCTCACCCAGGTCCAATGCTCTGGTCGGGCCTCGCTCCTCGCTGCCGGTTTTAAGCTCCGCCTCGCGCTGCAAGTCTCACCCAGGTCCGATGCTCTGGTCGGGCCTCGCTCCTCGCTGCTGGTTTTATGCTCCGCCTCGCGCTGCAAGTCTCACCCAGGTCCGATGCTCTGGTCGGGCCTCGCTCCTCGCTGCTGGTTTTATGCTCCGCCTCGCGCTGCAAGTCTCACCCAGGTCCGATGCTCTGGTCGGGCCTCGCTCCTCGCTGCCGGTTTTATGCTCCGCCTCGCGCTGCAAGTCTCACCCAGGTCTGATGCTCTGGTCGGGCCTCGCTCCTCGCTGCTGGTTTTATGCTCTGCCTCGCGCTGCAAGTCTCACCCAGGTCCGATGCATTGGGGATATTCCTGGACCCGGTTAATATTGGGGATATTCCTTGGCCCTGATAACACAGGGGATAGATCCTGGGCCCTGGAAATATTGGAGGGAGACCTGGGCCCTTGTAACTTTGGAGATAGTCCTGGGCCATGGGAACATTGGGGTTCATCCTGGGTCCTATTAATATTGGGATAGTACTGGGCTCTGGAAACATTGGGGATAGTCCTGGGCCATGTTAACATTGGAGATAATCCTGGGCCCTGGTAACAAAGGGAATAGTCCTGGGCCCTGGTAACATTGGGGACAGTCCTGGACTCTGGTAACATTGGGCATAGTCTTCGGTGCTGGTAAGATTGCAGATAGTCCTGGCCTCTGGTAACATTGGGGATAGTCCTGGGCTCTGGTAACATTGGGGATAGTCCTGGCCTCTGGTAACATTGGGGATAGTCCTGGGCTCTGTTAACATTGGGGATATTCCTGGCCTCTGGTAACATTTGGGATGTTCGCTGATGACTGCACATTGTTCAGTGCCATTCACAACTCTTCTGATAATGAAGCAGTCCTTGCCCGCATGCAACAAGAGCTTGACAACATTCAGGCTTGGTTGGATAAGTGGCAGATAACATTTGTGCCACAGAAGTGTCAGGCAATGACTATCTCCAACAAGCAAGAGACTAACCACCGCCCCTTGACATTCAATGGCATTACCATTGCTGAATTCTGGGGGTCACCATTGACCAGAAACTTAACTGGACCAGCCACTTAAATACCGTGGCAACAAGAGCAGGTCAAATGCTAGGTATTCTGCGGCGAGCGTCTCATCTCCTAACTCCCCAAAGCCTTTCCACCATCTACAAGGCACAAGTAAGGAGTGTGATGGAATACTCTCCACTTGCCTGGATGCGTGCAACTCCAACAACACTCAAGAAGCTCAACACCATCCAGGACAAAACAGCCGCTTGATTGGCACCCCATCTACCACCTTAAACATTCACTCACTCCACCACTGGAGTACCGTTGCTGCAGTGTGTACCATCTACAAGATGCACTGCAGCAACCCGCCAAGGCTTCTTCGGCAGCGCCTCCCAAACCCGCGACCTCTTCCACCTGGAAGGACAAGGGCAGCAGGCGCATGGGAATACCACCACCTCCAAGTTCCCCTCCAAGTCACACACCATCCTGACTTAGAAGTATATCGCCGATCCTTCATCGTCACTGGGTCAAAATCCTGGAACTCCCTACCTAACAGCACTGTGGGAGTACCTTCACCACACGGGCTGCAGCGGTTCAAGAAGGCGGCTCACCACCATCTTCTCAAGGGTAATTAGGGATGGGCAATAAATGTTGGCCTTGCCAGTGACGCCCTCATCCCATAAACAGATAAAAAAAACACTGGTGATATTCCTAGGCCCTAGTAACATTGGGGATTATCCTGGTCTCTGGTAACATTGGGGATAGTCCTAGGCCCTGGTAACATTGGGGATATTCCTGGGCCCTGGTAACATTGGAGATATTCCTGGGCCTTGGTAACATTGGGGATAGTGCTGGGCTTTGGTAACACTGGGGTAGTCCTGGGCTCTGGTAGCACTGGGGATAGTCCTGGGGTCCGGTTAACACTGGTGATATTCCTAGGCCCGGTAACATTGGAGATATTCCTGGGCCTTGGTAACATTGGGGATAGTGCTGGGCTTTGGTAACTCTGGGATAGTCCTGGGCTTTGGTAACATTGGGGATAGTCCTGGGGTCCGGTTAACACTGGTGATATTCCTAGGCCCGGTAACATTGGGGATAGTCCTGGGATCTGGTAACATTGGGGATAGTCACAGAGTCATAGAGTCATAAGGGCACAGAAGGAGGCCATTTGGCCCATCGACTCCATGCCAGCTCTCTGTAGAGCAATCCAGTCAGTCCCATTCCCCAGCTCTATCCCTATAGCTCTGCAAGTTTATTTCCCTCAAGTGCCTATCCAGTCTCCCCTTGAAAACATTGAGTGTCTCCACTTCCACCACTTCCATCGGCAACGAATTCCAGGTCCTCACCACTCACTGCGTAAAAAAGTTTTTCCTCACATCCCCCCCTTGTATCTCTTGCCCAAAACCTTAAATCTGTGTCTCCTAGTCCTTGTACCATCAACTAGTGGGAACAGCCTTTCCCTGTCTAGCCTATCCAAACCCGTCATAATCTTGTACACTTCTATCAAATCACCCCTCAACCTCCTTTGCTCTAATGAAAACAAATCCAGCTTCTCCAACCTGTCCTTGTAGCTAAGATCCCCCATCCCCAGAACCATTCTGATAAATCTCCTCTGCACCCTCTCAAGGGCCTTCACATCCTTCCTAAAGTGTGGTGACCAGAACTGGACGCAATAATCCAGTTGTGGCCTAACCAGCGCTTTCTAAAGGTTCAGCATAATTTCTCTACTTTTGTACTCAATACCTCTATTTATGAAGCCCAAGATCCCATATGCTTTGTTAACCACTCTATCAATATGTCCTGCCACCTTCAGGGACCTATGCACATTAACTCCCAGGTCCCTCTGTCCCTGCACACTCTTTGAAACTGTGCCATTAAGAGTATATTGCCTCTCCCTGTTCCTTCTGCCAAAATGCATCACCTCACATTTCTCTGTATTAAATTCCATCTGCCACTTGTCTGCCCATTCTGCTAACCTTTCTATGTCCTGTTGCATTCGATTGGTATCATCATCATTGTTTGCCACATCCCCAAGTTTGGCATCATCGGCAAATTTAGAAATTCTACTCCGTATTCCAATATCCAGGTCATTTATATATATATCATAAAAAGCAGTGGCCCCAGCACTGACCCTTGGGGAACACTACTGTCTACCATCCTCCAGTCTGAAAAACAGCCATTTACCACAACTCACTGTTTTCTGTCCTTAAGCCAATTCCTTATCCAAGCTGCCACTGACCCACCTATTCCATGAGCCTCAATTTTGTTAACCAGCCTTCTATGTGGTACATTGTCAAACGCCTTCCAAAAATCCATGTAGACAACATCCATTGCATTCCCTTCATCAATCCTCCCTGTTACTTCATCAAAACATTCAATTAGATTAATCAAACATGATCTGCCTTTTACAAATCCATGTTGGCTCACCTTAATTAGCTTAAATCTCTCGATGTGCCCGTTAATATTTTCCTTGATTATTGTTTCTAAAACTTTACCCACCACTGATGTTAAACTGACCAGCGTGTAGTTACTAGGATGGTCCTTACACACTTTCTTGAACAATGGTGTCACATTTGCCACTTTCTAATCCTCAGGCACCTCCACTGCATCTAGGGAAGATTGGAAAATTATGGCAAGTCCTTCTGCTATCTCCTCCCCCAATTCCCTTAGCAACCTGGGATGCAAGCCATCTGGACCAGACGACTTGTCCACTCTAATCATACCCAGCCTTTCTAGTACATCCTGTCTATCAATTTTCACCCCTTCCATTACTTCTACCTTTTCCACTTCTACCGATATTTTGTCAGCATCCACCTACTTAGTAAACACAGATGCAAACTACTCATTGAGTATTCTAACCTTGCCCTGCGCCTCTAAGCATATATCACCTTCTTTGTCTCTAATAGGCCCTGTGGTAAACCACTGTTATTGTTGCTCACCGTTGTTGTTGTTGTTGCACACTGTTGTATCTATGCATGCCTCAGCTGGCTCCGCCCCTGGCTCCACCCACATGCCCAGGTATAAAGGTGACTGCTCTGCAGCCCCCCCTGCCTTCTTGGAAACCAGTCAACCACGAGAGGCATGCTCTGTTCTTTGTTAATAAAAGCCTTTTAGTTACTCTACTAACTCTCCGTCTTTTATGAGTAATTAATAGCGCATCAATTTTATTAACAAAAACAAAATGTCGGCACCAAACGCTGAGCAGCAGGCGCTGCAGCAAATGACGGCACCAAACGCTGAGCAGCAGGCGCTGCTGCATGCCCTCAGACCAACATGCCTGGACCTAGACCCTCAAGAGGCGGGTTCATCTACCAAGTTCGCACAATGGCTGCATTGCTTCGAAGCTTACCTGGAAGCCTCAGCCGTGACACTAGATGGAAACAAACTAAAAGTCCTGGCCTCCAAGGTGGGCCACCAAGTCTACACGCTCATCCAGGATGCGACTACCTACGCGGCGGCTATCGACCTGCTAAAAGGACAATACACACGCTCGGTAAATACGGTTTATGCCAGACACCTCCTGAGATCCCGCAAACAGCAGTCCGGGGAATCGGTGGAGGCATTCCTACGGGCACTACAGATATTCGGCCGAGCCTGCGATTGTAAAGGGGTATCGGCCGCGACACACACAGAGGGACTTATCCGAGATGCTTTTGTTGCGGGCCTCAAGTCCGACTACTCCCGGCAGA
The DNA here is from genome assembly GCF_052327205.1 of Somniosus microcephalus. Taxonomy (NCBI): domain Eukaryota; kingdom Metazoa; phylum Chordata; class Chondrichthyes; order Squaliformes; family Somniosidae; genus Somniosus; species Somniosus microcephalus. Next base: position 77,276,052 of record NC_140989.1, on the reverse strand, counting down.
GACTGCTGGAGAAGGGCGAAATCGACCTGAAGAAGGCAGTGTCCCTCGCGCTCTCGCTAGACGCGGCAGACCGGAATATGGACGCATTCTCCCCTAACCGCTCCGCACCGTGGACGCCGCAACCTTGGGTCATGGGACCGCCACCCCCGGCACCAACTGCTGCAGCGATGTCCAAGGGCCCGAAATGTTACTTTTGTGGCCAGGCAAAACACCCAGAGCACGCTGCCTGGTGAAAAACGCTACCTGCTCTGGCTGCGGGAAGAAAGGACACTACGTCAGCGCCTGCAAAGGTAAAACCGCTAACGCCAGCAGCGCCGCGTGTGAACCGTGGGGGCAGCCATCTTGTCCGCCATCTTGGACACCACCAGCCGCGTGGGGATCGGGATCATGGGCGCAGCCATTTTGTCCGCCATCTTGGACGCCTCCAACTCCAATCGCGGGTGACCCGGACTCAACCATCGCCTCGTCTGACGACCACAGCGACTCGCTCGACCATACACTGGCCTCCGTGACGCTGGACCAATCTCTCCCTCACCAACTGTCCAGGTCCATGATGGACATTACGGTAAACGGCCGCGCCACTACCTGCCTTTTCGACAGCGGGAGCACGGAGAGCTTTATCCACCCCGACACGGTGCGCAGTTACTCTCTCCCGGTCCTGCCAACGCGCCATCGGATCTCTATGGCTTCCAAATCCCATTCAGCAGACGTCGGTGGCTACTGTGTAGTGACCCTTTCAGTAAGGGGCACAGAATACAAAAATTTTAAACTTCTTGTCCTGCCCCATCTCTGCGCTGCCGTTCTACTGGGGTTGGATTTTCAGTGCCACCTTAAAAGTGTCACATTAGCGTACGGCGGACCCCTCCCCCCACTCACAGTCTGCAGCCAGCAGCTTTTAAATCGCCCGCCGCGCACCATTTGCAGCCTCTCCACGCTTAAAGTCTCCCCCCCCCCTTGTTCGCTAACCTCACCCGCGGCTGTAAGCCCATCGCTACCAAAAGCAGGCGGTACAGTGCCGGGGATAGGAGCTTCATTAAATCCGAAGTAGCAAGACTCCTGAAGGAAGGGATTATTGAGGGTAGCACTAGCCCATGGCGAGCACAAGTGGTGGTAGTGAAGACTGGCGAAAAACAGCGCCTAGTTATTGACTACAGCCAGGCGATCAATCGCTACACCCAGTTAGATGCATACCCACTCCCCCGCATATCTGACATGGTCAATCAGATAGCACAATACCGGGTGTTCTCGACGATTGATCTGAAGTCGGCATACCACCAGCTCCCCATCAGGGCTGAGGACCGCCAGTACACAGCTTTTGAAGCTGACGGTCGTCTCTACCACTTCCTCCGAGTCCCCTTCGGCGTCACCAACGGGGTTTCGGTCTTCCAAAGGGAGATGGACCGAATGGTTGACCAGAACGCGCTGCAGGCCACCTTCCCCTATCTAGACAACGTCACTATCTGCGGCCATGACCAGCAGGACCATGACATTAACCTAGAGAAATTCCTCCGTACAGCCCAGCGGCTGAATCTAACATACAACAAGGACAAATGTATGTTTCGCACCACGCGCCTCGCCATTCTTGGCTGCATAGTGGAGAACAGAGTCATCGGCCCCGACCCCGACAGAATGCGCCCCCTTATGGAGCTCCCCCTCCCCCACTGCCAAAAAGCACTGAAGAGATGCCTAGGGTTTTTCTCTTACTATGCTCAGTGGGTGCCCAACTATGCGGACAAAGCCAGACCCCTCATCAAGTCCACCTCCTTCCCCCTGACAGCAGAGGCATGTGCAGCCTTCACTCTCATAAAAAGAGATATTGCGAAGGCCACAATGCACGCAGTGGATGAGTCTATCCCTTTCCAAGTGGAGAGCGACGCATCCGACTTCGCCCTAGCTGCAACCCTTAACCAGGCGGGGAGACCCGTGGCCTTTTTCTCAAGGACCCTCCAGGGCCCCGAGATTCGACACTCCTCTGTCGAAAAGGAGGCCCAGGCCATTGTGGAAGCGGTGCGACATTGGAGGCATTACCTGGCCGGAAAACGATTTACCCTGCTCACTGACCAGCGTTCAGTAGCTTTTATGTTTAACAATAAGCAGCGGGGCAAAATCAAGAACGACAAGATCTTGAGGTGGAGAATTGAACTCTCCACCTACAATTACGATATCTTGTACCGGCCCGGGAAACTCAATGAGCCCCCAGATGCCCTATCACGTGGTACATGCGCCAACGCGCAGGTTGATAGACTGCAGACCCTCCACAATGACCTCTGCCACCCGGGGGTCACCAGGTTCTTCCGTTTCATCAAATCCCGTAACCTGCCCTACTCCATCGAGGAGGTCAGGACCATGACCAGGAACTGCCAAATCTGTGCCGAGTGCAAACCGCATTTTTATAGGCCAGACAGAGCAAGCCTGACCAAGGCCACTCGCCCCTTCGAGTGCCTGAGCGTCGATTTTAAAGGGCCCCTCCCCTCCTCTGACCGCAACGTGTACTTCCTCAACATAATTGATGAGTACTCCCGTTTCCCGTTTGCCATCCCTTGCCCAGACATGACCAGTACCACGGTCATTAAAGGTCTGAATGACCTTTTCGCCTTGTTCGGCTTCCCTAGCTATATCCATAGCGACCGGGGCTCATCCTTTATGAGCGACGAACTCCGTCAGTACCTGCTCACGAGAGGTATTGCTACAAGCAGAACCACCAGCTACAACCCCCGGGGGAACGGCCAGGTGGAAAGAGAGAATGCGACGGTTTGGAAGGCCGTCCTCTTAAATTTAAAATCTAAGGGCCTTCCGACCTCTCGCTGGCAGGAGGTCCTCCCTGCGGCGCTCCACTCCATTCGGTCACTGCTTTGTACGGCCACCAATGCCACCCCCCATGAAAAAATGTTCACTTTCCCCAGGACGTCCACATCGGGGACCTCGCTACCGACATGGCTGACGTCTCCAGGACCCGTCCTACTGCGGAAGCACGTGAGGTCCCATAAAACGGACCCCCTGGTTGAGAGGGTGAGCCTCCTCCACGCCAACCCCCAGTATGCTTACGTGGCGTACCCGGACGGGCGGGAGGACACAGTCTCCATACGAGACCTCGCACCTTCGGGTGCCCCTGAAACACTACCATTGCCATCCACTACTACCCACAACCCAACCCCTGTAGACGGCATGCCGCAGCCCCAGGACCCGTCATTGACCACCCAACCACTCAATGAGACGCCAGATTCAACGTTGGATGCTGCACCATCACCGCCGCCACCACGACGATCAGGACGGCATACAAGGCCACCTGATAGACTTACTTACACGAACCTTTAGTACACTTCACCCCGCCGGACTCAATTTTAAACAAGGGGTGAATGTGGTAAACCACTGTTATTGTTGTTCACCGTTGTTGTTGTTGCACACTGTTGTATCTATGCATGCCTCAGCTGGCTCCACCCCTGGCTCCACCCACATGCCCAGGTATAAAGGTGACTGCTCTGCAGCCCCCCCTGCCTTCTTGGAAACCAGTCAACCACGAGAGGCATGCTCTGTTCTTTGTTAATAAAAGCCTTTTAGTTACTCTCCTAACTCTCCGTCTTTTATGAGTAATTAATAGCGCATCAGGCCCCACCCCGCCTCTAACTACCCGCTTACTGTTTACATGCCGGTAGAATATTTTTGGGTTCCATTTTACGTTAACCGTCGTTCTATTCTCATATTCTCTCTATGCCAATCTTATTTTCATCTTCACATCCCCTCTCAACTTATTGTATTTGAACTGGTTCTCCCTTGAAGAATTCACCTGACATGCATCATACACCCTCTTTTTTTGTTTCATCATCTTCTCTATCTCCCTCGTCATCCAAGGAGCCCTTGCTTTGGTTCCCTTACCCTTCCCTCTTGTTGGAATGTACCTAGCCTGTATTTGGAACATCTCCTCCTTAAAGATCACCCATTGTTCCGTTACAGTTTTTCCTGTCAGTCTTTGGTTCCATTTTACTCTGGCTAGATCCTTTCGCATCCCATTGAAGTTAGCCCTATTCCAGTTCAGAAGTTCCACTCTAGACCATGTGTGCGGGAAATGCATCCAGCTGCAGCTACTTGTAGACCGCATTGCGGCGCTCGAGCTGCGGGTGGATGAATTTTGGAGCATGCGCGATGCTGAGAGGGTCATGGATAGCACGTTTAGCGAGTTGTTCACGCCTCAGGGTAGGGCTGCACAGGGGGTGACCATCAGGCGGAGCAACAGAGGCAGGCAGGAAGTGCAGGGAACCCCTGCGGACATCCCCCTTTCAAACAAGTATACCAAGTTGGATACTGTTGAGGGGGATGACTCACCAGGGGAAGGCAGCAGCAGCCAGCTTCCTGGCACCAGGGACGCTTCTGCTGCTCAGAAAGGGAGGAAAAAGAGTGGGAGAGCAATAGTGGTAGGGGATTCTATCGTAAGGGGAACAGATAGGCGTTTCTGTGGCCGCAAACGTGACTCCAGGATGGTTTGTTGCCTCCCTGGGGCCAGGGTCTGGGATGTCACTGAGCGGCTACAGGGCATTCTTAAGGGGGAGGGTGAGCAGGCAGAGGTCATGGTCCACATTGGGACCAACGACATAGGAAGGAAGGGGGATGAGGTCCTGCATCAAGAATTTAGGGAGCTAGGTAACAGATTAAAGAGCAGGACCTCGAAGGTTGTAATCTCTGGATTACTCCCAGTGCCACGTGCTAGTAAGTATAGGAATGGGAGGATAGAGCAGATGAATGCGTGGCTAAAGAGTTGGTGTAGGGGGGAGGGTTTTACTTTCTTGGATCACTGGGCCTGCTTCTGGGAAAGGTGGGACTTGTACAAGTCGGACGGGTTGCACCTGAACCAGAGCGGGACAAATATCCTTGCGGGGAGGTTTTCTAGCACTGTTGGGGGGGGTTTAAACTAACTTGGCAGGGGGATGGGATACAGAGGGGAGCTGAAATGGGGGTGATGTGCTGCCAATTATAGAGAAAAAAACAAGTCAGCTTGGTAGACAGGGCAAATATATAAGGGCAAGGCTGGATGGCATCTATTTTAATGCAAGGAGTCTTGCAAATAAGGTGGATGAACTGAAGGTGTTGATAAACACATGGGAGTATGATATTGTTGCTATCACGGAGACATGGTTGAGGGAGGGGCAAGACTGGCAGCTCAATATTCCGGGGTACAGAATCTTCAGGCGAGACAGAGGGGGAGGTATAAGAGGAGGGGGTGTCGCAATATTAATTAAGGAGTCAATTACTGCAGTAAGGAGGGATGATATATTAGCAGGTTCCTCTAATGAGGCCATATGGGTGGAGCTTAAAAACAAAAAGGGGGCAAGCACTTTGCTGGGAGTGTACTATAGGCCTCCAAACAGTCAGGGGGAGATAGAGGAACAGATATGTAGGCAAATCTCAGAGAAATGTGCAAATAATAGGGTAATAATAATGGGGGATTTCAACTTCCCCAATATTAACTGGGATAGTCAGAGTGTGAAAGGCTCAGAGGGTGTAGAATTCTTAAAGTGCATCCAGGAGAGCTTTTTGAGCCAGCATGTAGAAAGTCCTACAAGAGAGGGGGCGGTACTGGACCTAATTCTAGGGAATGTGGCCGGCCAAGTGGAAAAAGTGCTAGTAGGTGAGCACTTTGGTGATAGTGACCATAATATGGTAAGATTTAAGGTGGTCATGGAAAAGGACAGGGATGGGCCGGAAATAAAGGTTCTAAATTGGGGGAAGGCCGATTTTAATAGGATAAGGCAGGATCTGGCCAAAATGGACTGGGATCAGCTACTTGGAGGAAAATCCGCAATGGAGCAATGGGAGGCTTTCAGAAGGGAGATTGAGATCATACAATGGCAACATGTTCCCGTAAAGGTCAAGGGTGGTTCCAAAAACCACAGGGAACCTTGGATGTCAGGGGATATACGAGAATGGATTAGGAAAAAAAGGAGGGCTTTTGGTAGATACAAAAGGCTAAAGACGGAGGAAGCCCTAGAGGAGTACAAAAAGTGCAGGGGGATACTTAAAAAAGAAATTAGGAGATCAAGGAGGGGCCATGAAATAACACTGGCGAGCAAAATAAAGGAAAATCCTAAGATGTTTTATAAGTATATTAAGGGTAAGAGGATAACTAGGGAAAAAATAGGGCCCATTAGGGACAAAAGTGGCAATCTGTGTGTGGAGCCGGAAGATGTAGGAGGGGTTCTAAATGAATTTTTTGCATCTGTTTTCACTATGGAGAAGGACGATGTAGACATAGAAATAGGGCGGGGGGACTGTGATATGCTCGAACATATTAACATCGAGAGGGAGGAGGTATTGGCGGTTTTAGCTGGCCTAAAAATGGATAAATCCCCAGGCCCGGATGAAATGTATCCCAGGCTGCTGTGTGAGGCAAAGGAAGAGATTGCGGGGGCTTTAACACATATATTCAGGACCTCTCTGGCCACAGGGGCTGTGCCAGAGGACTGGAGAACCGCTAATGTAGTACCATTATTCAAGAAGGGTAGTAGGGAAAAACCGGGGAACTACAGGCCAGTGAGCCTAACATCAGTGGTAGGAAAATTATTGGAAAAAATTCTGAGGGACAAAATTTGTCTCCACTTGGAGAGGCAAGGATTAATCAGGAATAGTCAACATGGCTTTGTCAAGGGAAGATCATGTCTGACTAATTTGATTGAATTTTTTGAGGGGGTGACTAGGTGTGTGGATGAGGGTAACGCAGTGGATGTGGTATACATGGATTTCAGTAAGGCCTTCGATAAAGTCCCGCACAGGAGACTGGTCAAGAAGGTAAGAGCCCATGGAATCCAGGGTGCCTTGGCACATTGGATACAAAACTGGCTTAGTGGCAGAAGGCAGAGGGTGATGGTCGAAGGTTGTTTTTGTGACTGGAAGCCTGTGGCCAGTGGGGTACCACAGGGATCGGTGCTGGGTCCCTTGCTGTTTGTGGTCTACATTAATGACTTGGACATGAATGTAAAAGGTATGATCAGTAAGTTCGCGGATGATACAAAAATTGGTAGGGTGGTAAATAGCGAGGAGGGTAGCCTCAGTCTGCAGGACGATATAGATGGGTTGGTCAGATGGGCGGAACAGTGGCAAATGGAATTTAACCCGGAAAAGTGCGAGGTGATGCACTTTGGGGGGACGAACAAGGCAAGGGAATACACAATGAATGGAAAGACCCTAGGCAAGACGGAGGGTCAGAGGGATCTGGGTGTGCAAGTACACAGATCCCTGAAGGCGGCGGAACAGGTGGATAAGGTGGTAAAAAAGGCATATGGGATACTTGCCTTCATTAGCCGAGGCATTGAATATAAGAGCAAGGAGGTTATGATGGAGCTGTATAAAACATTGGTTAGGCCACAGCTGGAATACTGTGTGCAGTTCTGGTCGCCATACTACAGGAAGGATGTGATCGCGTTGGAGAGGGTGCAGAGGAGGTTCACCAGGATGTTACCAGGGCTGGAGCGCTTCAGCTATGAAGAGAGACTGGGCAGATTGGGTTTGTTTTCCTTGGAGCAGAGGATGCTGAGGGGGGACATGATTGAGGTGTACAAAATTATGAGGGGTATAGATAGGATGGATGCTGAGGAGCTTTTTCCCTTAGTAGAGGGGTCAATAACTAGGGGGCATAAATTCAAGGTAAAGGGCGGGAGGTTTAGAGGGGATTTGAGAAAGAACTTTTTCACCCAGAGGGTGGTTGGAGTCTGGAACTCACTGCCTGAAAGGGTTGTGGAGGCAGGAACCCTCACAACATTTAAGAAGCATTTGGATGAGCACTTGAAATGCCATAGCATACAAGGCTATGGACCAAATGCTGGAATATGGGATTAGATTAGACAGGGCTTGATGGCCGGCGCGGACACGATGGGCCGAAGGGCCTCTATCCGTGCTGTATTACTCTATGACTCTATGACTCTATGGTTCCTTGCTCCTCTCCATTGCTAATCTAAATCTTATGATACGATGATCACTCATACCCAAGTGTTCTCCCACAGACACTTGTTTGACCTGGCCCACCTCACTCTCCAGTACCAGATCCAGCAATGCCTCTTTCCTAGTTGGACTCTGGTAACATTGCGGATAGTCCTGGGCTTTGGTAACATTGGGCTAGTCCTGGACTCTTGTAACATTGGGGATAGTCCTGGGTCGTGATAAAATTGGGGATATTCCTGGGCCCTGGTAACATTGGGTATAGCCATGGGCCCTAGTAACATTGGAGATACTCCTGCGTTCTGGTAACATAGGAGATTGTCCCGGGCTCTGGTAACATTGGGAATAGACCTGGCCTCTGGTAACATTGGGGATAATCCTGGGCCCTGGTAACAATGGGAGTAGTCCTGGGCCCTTGTATCATTGGCGATAGTCTTCGGCCCTCGTAACATTGGGGATAGGCTTGGGGCCTGGTAACACTGGTGATATTCCTACGTCCAAGCAACATTAGGGATAGTCCTGGTCTCTGGTAACATTGGGGATAGTACTGGTCTCTGGTAACATTGGGGATAGTCCTGGTCTCTGGTAACATTGGGGATAGTGTTGGACCCTGGTAACACTGGGCTCTGGTAACGTTGGGGTAGTCCTGGGCTCTGGTAACATTGGGGATAGTCCTGAAATCTGGTAACATTGGAGATAGTCCTGAAATCTGGTAACATTTGGGATAGTCTTGGGCCTTGATATCATTGGGAATAGCCCTGGCCTCTGGTAACAGTGGTGATAATCCTGGGCCCTGGTAACAATGGATACAGTCCTGGCCTCTGGTAACATTGGGGATAATCCTGGGTCTTGGTAAAATTGGGGATATTCCTGGGCCCTGGTAACATTGGGGATAGTACAGGGTCCTGGAAACATTGGGTATAGCCGTGGGCCCTGGTAACATTGGAGATATTCCTGGGCTCTGGTAACATTGGAGATTATCTGGGCTCTGATAACATTGGGGATAGTCCTAAGCCCTGGTAACATTGGGGATAGTCCTGGGCCCTGGTAACATTGGAGATAGTCCTGGTGTTGTGTCTCAAGGGGTTTTATACCCTTACCTATATAACAATTAAGAAGGACTCCGGGGTGGAGAGTTTAGTTAACGGCCATTTTATTTACAATGTGCTTCTTCACTCAATGCACTACATTTCCCATAGTGCATTGCAAATCACCACTACGGTATCCCATGTGGGACAATTCTAATACACATTCAAAATACACAACATATTTCCTCCCCCTTAAAATAGAAGGTCCACAAAACAGAATAACTGAAAATGACTATAACTTTGGAAGAGAGGGTAGACTGCCTCTACATTCCACTAACCCTGGGGATTATTCTGCCCCATGCACACAGGTTAGCACTAACTGTAACTAAGGCGCTCTGGAGGCTGCCTTTCTCTTTGGGGTAACGCCTAGTCTCAGGAGCAGGCTCTGGCTGGCTCTCCCGTGACCCTGCAGGCGTGGCTTCCTCCCTCGATGGCACAAGAGTGGATGGTGCCACCATCTCAGGGTCGGACGACCAGTCCCTGCTGGAGCCCCCAGCAGGTCCTTGATCCTCTGTTTCTTGGGTTACCTGTGGCGACTGTCTTGGCAGTAACAGGTCTACATGCCATCTCCATGTTCGGTCGTCTCCGGTGCGGACTCGGTATGAAACGGGGCCTGTCTTTTGAATGACCGTAGCCGGGACCCACCACTCCGGGGTGGTGTAGTTACGCGCGAGGACTTTGCCCCCCACCACAAAGTGTCGTTCTTTGGACCTCTGAGCTCGTCTGCTGACTTGATCCTGCTGATTGGCGTGCACCACTGCTTCTGTGGACGTTGGCCTCAGCAGGTCAAGGCGTGTCCGTAGCTGCCTTCCCATGAGTAGGTAAGCAGGAGATGCTCCAGTCGTAGCATGAGGCGTGTTTCGGTATTTCAGCAAGAAAGCATTCAGGCGCTGCTTTAGAGGAGCATCACTTCTTGCCGCTTTCAACGCGCGTTTCAGCGTTCTGACAAATCTCTCCGCCAATCCATTCGTGGATGGATGATAAGGCACGGAGAACATGTGCTGGATTCCATTACTCTTGAGGAACTCCTCCATCTCCTGGGATGTGAACTGTGTTCCATTGTCGGTTACGATCTGCTCCGGCAGACCAAATCGCCCGAACATCTCTCTCAGAGTCTCGATGGTTTTCTCCGTAGTGGTAGTGGACATTACTGCAACCTCTGGCCATTTGGAATGGGAGTTCACCGCGACCAGGAACATCGCTCCTTCCACTGGTCCCGTGAAGTCCAGATGGATCCGTTGCCACGGTGTCGCCGGCCATTCCCATGGATGCAGTGGCGCTGCTCTTGGCGTATCCCTGGTTGTCTCGCATAATGGGCATGATTTCGCTTCAACTTCAATTTCATGATCCAGACCGGGCCCCCAGAAGTAGCTTCGTGCCAGCTCCTTCATCCAGACAATACCACAATGTCCTGAGTGCAGCTCGTTGAGGACATGTTTCCGCAGCTTTGGTGGTATGATCACTCGCAAGACCCAAAGCAGGCATCCTGATGTGACAGACAACTCCTTCCCTCTTGACAGGTAAGGTAGGAGCTCAGGTGGTGCGTCTGACACCCGTGATCCGTCTCCTCGCATCACCCGATCCAGCACCTTGGATAGCGTAGGGTCCACTCTGGTCTCTTTCTTGACCTGCCAGGCCGTGACAGGGGCATTGCTCACCATGTCAAAGTAGAAAATCTTCTGCTCACAGCCTTCAGAGGGCACAGGCAGCGGAAGTCTTGACAATCCGTCCACATTGCCATGTGCTGCTGACCTCCGGTATTTGATGTGGCAGATGTGTAATGTTTTACCCCATTATTCCTCAAAAACCTCCGGAAATCCTCGGACACAAACTGTGGTCCATTGTCGGAGCAAATCTGTTCTGGCAAGCCATTCCTGGCGAAGATGGTCCGTAGGACTGCAATAGTTTTCTCCGTGGTGGTGGTGGACATTTTGATGACCTCTGGCCATTTCGAATGTGCATCCACGGCGATTAAAAACGTTGAGTCCATAAATGGACCGGCAAAATCAATGTGTACCCGTTGCCATGGAGATGAGGGCTACTCCCATGGGTGTAGCGGGGCCTGTGGTGGAGCGTTTTCGACTTTCTGGCATCCTGTGGATCTCTTGGTCATATCCTTGATTTCTTTATCGATTCCCGGCCACCACACAAATGCCCTGGCTAGGCTCTTCATTTTTACCCCTCCCAGATGACCCGCATGAAGCTCATTGAGCACTCTATCTCTCAACTTGGGTGGAATTACCACTCAGGATCCACACATCAAGGTCCCCCGGCACACTGACAGCTGTTCTCTCCTTGGCGAGAATGCTGGCAACAGTGAGTCGCCATGTGCTGGCCATCCCTTCACCGTCAAATCATTGACTCGAGAGACTGTCGGGTCATTTCGGGTTTCCTTCTCTATACTTGAGTTTGTAACAGGTAGACATTCGACTATGGTCAAATGGAATATCTCAACAGGGTCCACTGCAGGTGCTTCCTCCACCGTAGGCAACGGCAGGCGCGTCAGCCCATCAGCGTTTCCATGCTGTTTCGTACCCTTGTACTCTATGTTGTATTGATGTGTCCCTAGAAAAAGGGACCATCTTTGCAGCCGTTGTGCCGTCATCACCGGAACGCCCTTCTTTGGGTTAAAAATGGAGACAAGAGGCTGGTGATCAGTCAGTAGGGTGAATTTCTGCCCGTGCAGATAGTGATTGAACTTCTTCACCCCTCACACCAGGCTGAGGGCCTCCCTGTCAATCTGGGCGTAGTTACGCTCGGCTGAGGTTAACGAGCGTGACGCAAAGGCTATTGGCCTCTCTGAACCGTCAAGGAATTTGTGTGACAGCACCGCTCCAATGCCATAGGGAGACGCATCACATGCCAACCGAATCGGTAGTGTTGGATTGTAGTGGGCCAATACTTCTTTTGAAGTGATTAGGCATTAACATTTCTGAAAGGCACGCTTACACTCATCACTCCATTTCCATGCTACTCCAGCTTGCAGCAGGGCGTTCAGTGGGTGCAGAATTGTAGATAAATTTGGCAAGAACTTATGGTAGTAGTTCACCAACCCGAGGAACAACCTCAGTTGCGACACATTTTCCGGTGCTGGAGCCTTGACTACTGCCTCAATCTTGTCTGGGGACTTATGTAACCCCTCTTCATCAATCATGTGGCCACAATACGAGATTTGTTTCCTGAAAAACTCGCATTTGGGGCGGTTGGCTCATAGCCCATATTCTTGTAATCTAGTGAGCACCTGCTCCAGGTTGGCAAGGTGTTCACTGTCATTTTCGCCCGTAACCAGGATGTCGTCCAAATAACACTGCGTCCCCGGGATCCCTTGCAGGACTTGTTCCATCGCCCTCTGCCAAATAGCCGGAGCTGATGCTACCCCGAATACCAGTCGGTTGTACTGGTAAAGACCTTTGTGAGTGTTTATCGTGGAGGTATTTTCTAGATGCTTCTTCTACCTCCATTTGTAGATACGCTTGGGCCAGATCAATCTTCGTAAAGCGTTTCCCTCCAGATAGTGAGGCGAAAATATCTTCTATCCGCGGAAGTGGATATTGTACTGTGTGCAGGACTGGGTTCACAGTTACCTTAAAGTCCCCACAGATGCAAACCTTCTTCGGCTCCCCAGGCGTGCTGCTCAATGATTTCTTCATTACAGGAACAATGGGTGTGGCCCACTCGCTCCAGTCCACCTTGGACGGCACACCCGAATGCTCCAGACTCTCCAGCTCTGCTTCGATGACTGGGCGGATCGCGTACGGTACCGGTCTGGCCTTAAAAAATTTTGGGTTTGCGTTATCTTCAATTTTTATCGTTACCGTTACTCCTTTTAGAGTCCCAAGTCCTTGCTTCGTGTCAGTTAGAATTTTTGACAGTCGTCCAGGTGTGACGTCGTCATCCTTTTTGTCAGCCACAGTTAGCGCCTGAATGGAATGCCAATCCAATCGTATTTTTCGGATCCATTCACGTCCCAATAATGGTGGTCCTCCATCTTGTAGTATATATAGATACAGTTTCTGTGTTTCCTTGCTGTTGTATTTAACGGGCACCCTTATTTTTCTTCTGGGGTAGACATTTTGCCCCATATATGTCTTCAATACAATGGACGTGTCCTTCAAGGGTATGTGTGAGAATAGCCACTCATAGTCTCGTCGATTCATGACTGTTAGGGCTGATCCTGTGTCCAATTCCATCTTTACTTGGGACCCTGCTATTATGAGGGTGACCCAAATGGTTCGGTGATCCTCCTTTGCTATCACGTTGTGTAACTTTAGACAACTTAGTCTCTTGCTCCCGGAGTCATTATCACTCTCCTGATCTTCTGAACTACTGTCTGTCATTTTTTTTACTTTCTTGTACTTTTCCTTAGTAGTTCTTTTAGTGTTGGTTTTCTTTCCCGACCTGCAGACTCGTGTTATGTGTCCCACTTTTCCACATTGCCTGCATACTTTGTCCTTAAACCAGCAGTCCTTCTGGTCATGGGTTGTTCTGCCGCAGCGATAGCACTTTTCTGCTCCATATGCCATTTCGTTGGTGCTATATTCTTGCGGTTTCTGTTGTATTTCCGCAGCTCCCCGTGCTGCTGCTTCGTAGGATACTGCCACGCTGAAAGCCTTTTCTAGCGTAAGGTCCTTTTCCGAAAGTAGTCGTTTCTGGGTTCCTTCACTCTGGAGCCCACAGACAAACTTATCCCTTAAGGTATCTGCCAGTCCTGCTCCGAACTGGCAGTGCTTCGATAACTTGCGTAGTCCCGTAAGATAGTCAGCATTACTCTCATCTTTGTGCTGGTTTCTTTTATGGAACTTGAATCTTTCTGCTATCAGCAGCGATGTAGGGTTTAGATGTTCCTGTAAGATATTGTCAATCTCTTCAAAGCTTTTCTCCATTGGTTTAGCTGGGGTAATTAAATTCCGCAATAGGCCGTACGTTCTCGCGCCCATCAAATTTAATAATACCGACGCCTTCTTTTCATCGGCCACCCCATTTGCCTTGCAGTACACTTCAATTCTTTCCACATACGTGGTCCAGTCTTCTATTTCGTTGTCAAAAGCAGTGATACTGCCACTCTTCGGCGTCTTGGGTGGTTTAAAATTGTCACGGGGCCGTGCATTCACGGGGCCGTTTTGCTAGGGTTTTGGTAGTGGACCCAAGCGCAGGAAACCTATCCAAAGACTCGAGACCGGGTAGAACTCGAAAGATGCTTCACTTGAGACTCGAAAACATAGAGACATGGTAACACTCGAAAGGAGATTCCTTGAAACCCGAAAACACAGAGAGACTCGAGATAGCTGCTACTTGCAGGCAGGCGAACCCAGGACTGAGCAAAGAGGACAGGAAACAGGAAGCTTAAATACAGGCCAGAGTGGTCACGTGACATAGTTATTCAAATGAGACAGGAGACAAATACTTTAACAACACACAGGTGAGGCCAGAGGCACACAGACAAAATAGGGACAAAACCGAACAACTTTATTAACTAGCCTGATTACTCTGATGAGATCAATTACTCAAGAAACAGGTGAGGAGAGGGGCCCAAAGGCACGGCAGCAGCGCACCGAAGCCTCAAAAACTGCCCTCAGGTGGCGAGCAGAGGGAAGTGCCGCTGAAGCCGTTACAAAAATGGCACCTCCCATGCTTTTCCTTCTTCCCCAATGGGTTAAAATGGCGCCTCCCGCACTTTTCCTTCTTCCCCTTGCTGCCAATGCTGCTCCTAGCATTCTAAATAGTAATGGCGGCGCCCCGCGGCTTCGGCGCATCTCTCTTTTGTTTGTTAAATTCCTTAGTTTTATTCTTCTTCGATGCTGTCCACTGCGCGTCTCTTTTCCTTCCCCTCTTTTTATTTTCTCTAACGCTGCCCGGCTCTTGAGCACCGACCGCGCCCTGTGCGCTCCACCCTCTCTCTCTCTTTTCCTTCCCGACGATGCTGCACGGCCCCCTTGCAGAGCCGCTCGATCGAGCTCAAGCCCGCCGCAGTCCAGAAGGGTCAGCGCACTACCTGCTACCAGCATGATTTGCTGGAACACCTTGACTGGGGAGCCAAGCCCAGCTCTCCACAGCTTCCCCTGCGATTCACTGAACTCCGATGGATCACTGGGCGGTTGCCCACGGTCGACGCCCGTTGCTCTGGCTTTGACCTCCAAGAAGCTTCTTTTCAGGGATGGATCCCCGTGAGGTGATGCAGTACTGCAGATGAGTTCGAACCTGCTCGTCGCCATTGTAGTGTCCGCGTATCAACAACACACGGACTGCAGGAGAATGGTAATAACAGGTGTTTACTGAACAGAGGGTGTGCTGGAACTGAAAGTACAGAAGCCTGCTACGGCTTTATATACAGGTGTGGTCATTGCCGGTACTACAGTATAAAAGCAGTTCTCTCTTAAAGGTACATACACAACAATTGGCGTCAGTCATAGGTGGTTCAGTTTTTCTTTGAATAGCTTCTCTGAAATCAAGGAGACAGCGGCCCCCGTATCCAGCTCCATTTTGACCGGTATTCCCTCTAGTAGTGGAGTGACTCCATAGCCTGATGAGCCTCCATTCACCGTTAACACATGGAGATTCAGCTCCCCATCAGAGTCTGTGTCACTGTCTTCCTGTTCTTGTTTCACCATGTGTAGGTTTTTCTTTTTAGAACACCAGTTGGATGTGTTTCCTTGTTTGTTTTTGTGTGTCTCTGTGTAGGATTGTTTGCTTTGCCCTTTACACACACGTTCAATGTGTCCTTTCTTTTCACATTTCCGACAGGTCAGGTCTTTACACCAGCAGTCAGATGGCTGATGACCTGACCTTCCACATCTGTAACTCTCTGGTGCCCCTTGCATGCTTATCCAGTGTAGCTGCTACCCTGTGCACTCTTGTTGCAGCCCCCAACAGCTGTGCATCTTTAGCTGCTAACTCCATAGACACAGCAAGCTCCACTGCTGATTTAAGCGTCAGTTTGTCAGTCGTGAGCAAGCGCTTCTGTGTTGCTTCACATCTTAATCCACACACAAACCTATCACGGACAGTGTCATTTAGAGTTTCACCAAACTCACAATGCTCAGTTAGCTTCTTTAGCACTGCAACATATTCGGCTATGGACTCACCCTCCCCTTGGTTTCGTTTGTGAAACCTGACCCTCTCGGCAATCAGCAGCGGCTTGGATGCGAAATGTGTTTCCAAAACTTCCACAATCTGATCATATGTCTTAGCGCCGGGCTCATCCGGGTGCATCAAACTCCGTAACAAGCCAAATGTTTTTGCTCCGATCACACTGAGGAACGTCGCCACTTTCACGTCATCTTTAATGCCATTTGCAGTCACGAAAAATCCGAAACGCTCTGTATAAGCACTCCATTGCTCCGCTGTTTCATCAAATGGTCCAAACGCTCCGGTTAGCATAGCCATTTTGTTGTTTTTTTTTTCTTTACAGTCCTTTTCCTCCACTTTATTTTTTATTTTTACAGTCCTTTTCCTCCACTTCGTTTCACTGTATTGTTACTCTCCCCCTTCTTATTTGTGTAACACACGAACCGCCACCTTTACGAGGCGATTGCATCAGCACTAAACTGCGGGCGCGCCATTAAGAAAAGACAGGAACTTCTTACTTTAAACATCGCCGATTCCAGTGCAAAGTGATGCACAAGTCCATCGTCCTCGTCGCCAGTTTTGTTGTGTTCAAGGGGTTTTATACACTTACCTATATAACAATTAAGAAGGACTCCGGGGTGGAGAGTTTAGTTAACGGCCATTTTATTTACAATGTGCTTCTTCACTCAATGCACTACATTTCCCATAGTGCATTGCAAATCACCACTATGGTATCCCATGTGGGACAATTCTAATACACATTCAAAATACACAACACCTGGGCACTGGTAACTTTGGAGATATCCTGGGCCCTGGTAACATTGGGGATAGTCCTGGGCCCTGGTAACATTGGGGATAGTCCTGGGCCCTGGTAACATTGGGGATAGTCCTGGGCCCTGGTAACATTGGAAATAGTCCTGGGGCCTGGAAACACTGCTGATATTCTGAGGCCCTGATAAAATATTTTTGATAGCACATTTCAAGAGGTGGTCACCCTGCAGCTTAAGAGTGTGCAGGCAGAGAGGGAATGGGTGACCGTCAGACAGAAGAGGAGGACCAGGCAGGTCGTGCAGGAGTCCCCTGAGCCCATCTTGCTCACCAACCAGTATTCGGTGCTGAGTACTGGTGAGGGCAATGGTTCCTCTGGGGAGTGCAGCCAGAGCCAATACCATAGCACCATGGAAGGCTCAGCTGCACAGGCAGGGGGGAAGAGGAGAGGGAGAGCAATAGTTATAGGAGATTCAATAGTTAGAGGAGCAGACAGGCATTTCTGCGGCCGCAGACGTGACTCCAGGTTGATATGTTGCTTCCCTGGTTCCAGGGTCAAGGATGTCACTGAACGGCTGCAGGGCATTCTGAGGGGGGAGGGTGAACAGCCAGAGTTCGTGGTCCATATTGGTACCAACGACATAGGTAGGAAGAGGGATGAGGTCCTGCAGGCAGAGTTTAGGGAGCTAGGAAAGAGGTTAAAAAGCAGGCCCTCAAAGGTGGTAATCTCCAGATTACTACCAGTGCCACGTGCTAGTGAGTTCAGAAATAGAAAGATAGAGCAAATGAATGCCTGGCTGGAGAGATGTTGTAGGAGGGAGGGCTTTATATTCCTGAGGAATTGGAACCATTTCTGGGGGAGGTGGAACCTCTACAAGTCAGACGGGTTGCACCTTAATGGGAACGGGACCAATATCCTCGCAGGAGGGTTTGCTAGTGCTGTTGGGGAGCGTTTAAACTAGCTTGGCAGGGGGATGGGAACCTAAGTATAGAGTCAATAGGGAGTGAAGAAAAACTGTAATTGGAAAACAAAAATGTAGAAAGTAAATTGGAAGGACAGAGGAATAAAGGGCTAGATAGTAGTCAACAAGGAGGTTTGCCTGTACTAAATGGTATATACTTCAATGCAAGGAGTATAGCGAACAAGGCAGATGAGCTGAGGGCACAGGTAGATACTTGCGACGATGAAATTATAGCTATTACAGAGACATGGCTGAAAGAGGGGCAGGTATGGCAGCTCAACATTCCTGGTTACAGGATTTTCAGACGGGATAGAGAGGGAGGTAAAAAGGAAGGGGGATCGCGGTATTGATTAAATAAACTATTACAGCTGTGAGGAGGGATGATATGTTGAAGGGATCATCAAACAAGGCCATATGGGTCGAATTGAAAAACAAAAAAGGGGCGATCACACTGCTGGGAGTGTACTACAGACCCCTAAACAGTGAGAGGGAGATAGAATAACAAATATGTAGACAAATTTCTGAGAAGTGCAAAAACTATAGGGCAGTAATAGTAGGGGATTCAACTACCCCAATATTAACTGGGATAAAATTAGTGTGAAGGATATAGAAGGTGCGGAATTCCTAAAATGCATCCAGGAGAACTTTTTTAACCAGCATGTAGCAAGCCCAACAAGGGAGGGGATGGTTCTGGACTTTGTTTTAGGGAATGAAGCTGGGCAGGTAGAAGGCGTATCAGTGGGGGAGCATTTTGGTGCTAGTGACCATAATTCTGTTAGATTTAAGGTACAGGAAACTCTTTTTTATCCGACACCGACGGGACCGGCGTGGTGCCGGTTGATCAAAAAGTCTGGATTACAGAGAGGTATACTTACCAAGGTACGATAGCCCCGTACACGGCCACAGGTGCAGGAGACCCGGTTACACGGCACTTGTGCAGGAGTCCCGGTTACACGACCACAGATCCAGGAGTCCCTGTTGCACGGCCACTTGTGCAGGATCCCCGGTTACACGACCACAGATCCAGGAGTCCCTGTTGCACGGCCACAGGTGCAGGATCCCCGGTTACATGGCCACAGATCCAGGAACCCCGGTTACACGGCCACTAATATATAGTAAAACTTACCTGAACCTACTCCTGAATGTTGCCGGTTAAGAGAGATTTCCGGATATTTAGGTGCCGGTTAAAAGGGAGTTTCCTCTAGTTATGGAAAAAGACAAGGATAGACCAGGAATAAAAATTCTAAATTGGGGATAAGCAAATTTTGCTAAGCTCAGAGGGGATTTAGCCATAGTGGACTGGAAACAGCTACTTGAAGGTAAATCAGTGTCAGAGCAGTGGGAGGCATTTAAGGAGGAGATCCGGAGGGTTCAGACCAAACGTGCCCTTAAAGAAAAAAGGTGGGACTAACAAATCTAGAGCCCCCTGGATGTCTAGAGACATACAGGGTAGGATAAAGTAAAAAAGGGAGGTGTATGACAGATACCGAAGGCTAAATACTCCATAATCTTTAGAGGAGTACAGAAAGTGCAGGGGTGCAATTAAAAATGATATTAGGAAAGCAAAAAGAGAGCATGAAAAGTTCTTGGCAAGTAAAATCAAGGAAAACCCAAAGATGTTTTATAACTATATTAAGAGTAAGAGGATAACTAAAGAAACGGTAGGGCCTATTAGAGATCATGAGGGTAATCTGTGTGTGGAGGCGGGAGACGTCACCCTGCAGCTTATAAGAACATAAGAACATAAGAAATAGAAGCAGGAGTAGGCCAATCGGCCCCTCGAGCCTGCTCCACCATTCAATAAGATCATGGCTGATCTGATCCTAACCTCAAATCTTCTATCACTCTGCATCCACCCGAACCCATGTGATCTCCCAGGAGAGGCGAAAAACCAGATAAAAGACCCCATGGCCAATTTAGGAGAAAAAAATCTGGGAAATTCCTCTCCGACCCATCTAGGCGATCGAAATTCTTCCAGGAGATCACACTGTCCCTATATTTCCTACAGTACTTACCTTCTGTAAAGGCGATCTCCACCCCAGCCAGGAACAGGAATAAAACCATCTCCTGAAATCTAACACAGAATTAGAACACAGTAGGAGCAGAACCAGGCTACACGGCCCCTGGGCCCACTCCACTACCCACAGGGCCATGACCATTCCGAACCTAGACTCATGTCCAATTTCCTGCCCGCTCCCCGTAACCCTTAATTCCCTTTACCTCTAGGAAACTATCTATTTCTGTTTTAAATTTATTTAATGATGTAGCTTCCACAGCTTTCTGGGGCAGCAAATTCCACAAACCTACCACCCTCTGAGTGAAGAAGTTTCTCCTCATCTCAGTTTTGAAAGAACAGCCCCTTATTTTAAGATTATGCCCCCTAGTTCTAGTTTCACCCTTCATTGGGAACATCCTCACCGCATCCACCTGATCAAGCCCCTTCACAATCTTATATGTTTCAATAAGATCGCCTCTCATTCTTCTGAACTCCAATGAGTAGAGTCCCAATCTACACAACCTCTCCTCATATTAAGAAACAGAGGAGGCTGAGGGGAGACCTTATTGAGGTGTATAAAATTATGAGGGGCCTAGATAAAGTGGATAGAAAGGACTTATTTCCCTTAGCAGAGGGGTCAAAAACCAGGGGGCACAGGTTTAAAGTAATTGGGGGAAGGTTTAGAGGGGATTTGAGGGGAAATTTCTTCACCTAGAGGATTGTGGGGGTCTGGAACTCACTGCCTGAAAGGGTGGTAGAGGCAGGAACCCCAACCACATTTAAAAAGTACTTGAATGTGCACTTGGGATGCTCTAACCTGCAGGGCTATGGACCAAGAGCTGGGAAGTGGGAATAGGCTGGATAGCTCTTGGTTGGCCGGCGTGGACACGATGGGCCGAAATGGCCTCCTTCCGTGCTGTAACTTTCTATGATTCTATGATTATATGAAAATTGGAGATAGTCCTGGGCTCTGCAAGCATTGGGGATATTCCTGGGCCCTAATAACATTGAGGATATTCCTGGGGCCTGGTAACACTGGTGATATTCCAAGGCCCTGGTAACATTGGGAATAGCCCTGGGCTCTGGTAACATTGGGGATAGTCCTGAAATCTAGTAACATTGGGGATAGTCCTGGGCCCAGATAGAATTGTGGATAGTCCTGGGCCCTGTTAACATTGGAGAGAGTCCTGGGCCTTGGTAACATTCGGGATAGTCCTGGGCTCTGGTAATATTGGAGATAGTCCTGGGCCCTGGTAACATTGGAGATAGTCCTGGGCCCTGGTTGGAGATAGTCCTGGGTCCCGGTAACATTGGAGATAGTCCTGGGTCCTGGTAACATTGGAGAGAGTCCTGGGTCCTGGTAACATTGGAGATAGTCCTGGGTCCTGGTAACATTGGGGATAGTCCTGGGCCCTGGTAACATTGTGGATAGTCCTGGGCCCTGGTAACATTGGGCACAGTTCTGGGCTCTGGTAACATTGGGGATAGTCCTGGGCTCTGGTAACACTGGGGATAGTCCTGGGCCCTGGTAACATTGGAGATAGTCCTGGGCACTGGTAACATTGGAGATAGTCCTGGGTCCTGGTAACATTGGAGATAGTCCTGGGCCCTGGTAACATTGGGCAAAGTTCTAGGCTCTGGTAACATTGGGGATAGTCCTGGGCTCTGGTAACACTGGGGATAGTCCTGGGCCCTGGTAACATTGGAGATAGTCCTGGGCACTGGTAACATTGGAGATAGTCCTGGGTCCTGGTAACATTGGAGAGAGTCCTGGGTCCTGGTAACATTGGAGATAGTCCTGGGCCCTGGTAACATTGGAGATAGTCCTGGGTCCCGGTAACATTGGAGATAGTCCTGGGTCCTGGTAACATTGGAGATAGTCCTGGGTCCTGGTAACATTGGAGATAGTCCTGGGTCCTGGTAACATTGGGGATAGTCCTGGGCCCTGGTAACATTGTGGATAGTCCTGGGCCCTGGTAACATTGGGCACAGTTCTAGGCTCTGGTAACATTGGGGATAGTTATGGGCCTTGGTAACATTGGAGATAGTCCTGGGCCCTGGTAACATTGGAGATATTCCTGGGCCTTGGTAACATTGGGGATATTCCTGGGCTCTGGTAACATTGGGGATAGTCCTGGGCCCGGGAAACATTGGAGATAGCCCTGGGCCCTGGTAACATTGGGGATATTCCTGGGCTCTGGTAACATTGGGGATAGTCCTGGGCCCGGGAAACATTGGACCGTCTAACATAATAAAACTCACTACGCACTTGGTTTGAGCATAAAGCAAGGCTTTAATCAACTTGTTTCAAAACATGGAGGTCTAGTTGTACTTCACTAGTTCCTTGTCTTACAATTTGTCCCTGGCAAGCTGGGGCCGGCGCCCGAGTATTTATACTCCTTGGACGGCGCCACCAGCTGGCCGCCCAGCGTTATTTCACGAGTAGTTTCTTGAATGATGAGATTTATAACACCGTCTTGGGCCCGGTTAGCATTAGGGATAGTTGTTGGCTCTTGTAACATTGTGGATAGTCCTGGGTTTGGTAACGCTGGGGTTAATCCTGGGCTCTTCTAACACTGGGTACAGTCCTGGACCCTGGTACCATTTGGGCTAGTGCAGGGTTCTGATAACATTGGGGATAGTCCTTAGTCCTGTTAACACTGGGGGTAGTCCTGGGTCCTGTTAACACTGGGGATAGTCCTGGGCCCTGTTAACACTGGGGATAGTCCTGGGCCCTGGTAACATTGGGGATAGTCCTGGGCCCTGGTAACATTGGGGATAGTCCTGGGCCCTGGTAACATTGGGGATAGTCCTGGGCCCTGGTAACATTGGAGAGAGTCCTGGGCCCTGGTAACATAGGAGAGAGTCCTGGGCCCTGGTAACATTGGGGATAGTCCTGGGCTCTGGTAACATTGGAGATAGTCCTGGGCCCAGGAAACATAGGACCGTCTTGGGCCTGGGTAGCATTAGGGATAGTCGTTGGCTCTTATAACATTGTGCATAGTCCTGGGTTTGGTAACGCTGGGGTTAGTCCTGGGCTCTTCTAACATTAGGTACAGTCCTGGACCCTGGTACCATTTGGGCTAGTGCAGGGCTCTGATAACATTGGGGATAGCCCTGGGCCCTGGTAACATTGGAGATAGTCCTTGGTCCTGTTAACACTGGGGGTAGTCCTGGGCCCTGGTAACATTGGGGATAGTCCTTGGTCATGTTAACACTGGGGATAGTCCTGGGCCCTGGTAACATTGGGGATAGTCCTTGGTCCTGTTAACACTGGGGGATAGTCCTGGGCCCTGGTAACATTGGGGATAGTCCTTGGTCCTGTTAACACTGGGGGATAGTCCTGGGCCCTGGTAACATTGGGGATAGTCCTTGGTCCTGTTAACACTGGGGGATAGTCCTGGGCCCTGGTAACATTGGGGATAGTCCTTGGTCCTGTTAACACTGGGGGATAGTCCTGGGCCCTGGTAACATTGGGGATAGTCCTGGGCCCTGGTAACATTAGGGATAGTCCTGGGCCCTGGTAACATTGGAGAGAGTCCTGGGCCCTGTTAACATTGGGGATAGTCCTGGGCCCTGGTAACATTGGGGATAGTCCTGGGCTCTGGTAACATTGGAGATAGTCCTGGGCCCAGGAAACATTGGGGATAGTCCTGGGCTCTCGTAACATTGGAGAGAGTCCTGGGCCCTGGTAACATTGGAGAGAGTCCTGGGCCCTGGTAACATTGTGGATAGTCCTGGGCCCTGGTAACATTGGGCACAGTTCTGGGCTCTGGTAACATTGGGGATAGTCCTGGGCCCTGGTAACATTGGGCACAGTTCTGGGCTCTGGTAACACTGGGGATAGTCCTGGGCCCTGGTAACATTGGAGATAGTCCTGGGCACTGGTAACATTGGGCACAGTTCTGGGCTCTGGTAACACTGGGGATAGTCCTGGGCCCTGGTATCATTGGAGATAGTCCTGGGCACTGGTAACATTGCAGATAGTCCTGGGTCGTGGTAACATTGGAGATAGTCCGGGGTCCTGGTAACATTGGAGATAGTCCTGGGTCCTGGCAACAATGGGGATAGTCCTGGGCCCTGGTAACATTGGGCACAGTTCTGGGCTCTGGTAACATTGGGGATAGTCCTGGGTCCTGGTAACATTGTGGATAGTCCTGGGCCCTGGTAACATTGGGCACAGATCTAGGCTCTGGTAACATTGGGCACAGTTCTGGGCTCTGGTAACATTGGGGATAGTCCTGGGTCCTGGTAACAATGGGGATAGTCCTGGGCCCTGGTAACATTGGAGATAGTCGTGGGCCCTGGTAGCATTGGAGATAGTCCTGGGCCCTGGTAACAATGGGGATAGTCCTGGGCCCTGGTAACATTGGGGATAGTTATGTGCCCTGGTAGCATTGGAGATAGTCCTGGGCCCTGGTAACATTGTGGATAGTCCTGGGCCCTGGTAACATTGGAGATAGTCCTGGGCCCTGGTAACATTGGGCACAGTTCTAGGCTCTGGTAACATTGGGAATAGTTATGGGCCCTGGTAACATTGGAGATAGCCCTGGGCCCTGGTAACATTGGGGATATTCCTGGGCTCTGGTAACATTGGGGATAGTCCTGGGCCCTGGTAACATTGGGGATATTCCTGGGCTCTGGTAACATTGGGCACACTTCTAGGCTCTGGTAACATTGGGGATAGTCCTGGGCCCTGGAAACATTGGGCACAGTTCTAGGCTCTGGTAACATTGGGGATAGTTATAGGCCCTGGTAGCATTGGAGATAGTCCTGGGCCCTGGTAACATTGTGGATAGTCCTGGGCCCTGGTAACTTTGGGGATAGTCCTGGGCCCTGGTAACATTGGGGATAGTCCTGGGCCCTGGTAACATTGGGGATAGTCCTGGGCCCTGGAAACATTGGACCGTCTGACGTAATAAAACTCACTACGCACTTGGTTTGAGCATAAAGCAAGGCTTTAATCAACTTGTTTCAGAACATGGAGGTCTAGTTGTACTTCACTAGTTCCTTGTCTTACAATTTGTCCCTGGCAAGCTGGGGCCGACGACCGAGTATTTATACTCCGTGGACGGCGCCACCAGCTGGCCGCCCAGCGTTATTTCACGAGTAGGTTCTTGAATGATGAGATTTATAACACCGTCTTGGGCCCGGGTAGCATTAGGGATAGTTGTTGGCTCTTGTAACATTGTGGATAGTCCTGGGTTTGGTAACGCTGGGGTTAACCCTGGGCTCTTCTAACATTGGGTACAGTCCTGGACCCTGGTACCTTTGGGCTAGTGCAGGGTTCTGATTGTTTGTATTGTGTGTTCTATTGTGTGTTCTCCTCCCACCTGTGGTGGCGCTGTCACAGGAGATGAATGGTTGGGTATTCTCTCGGTTAAGTTTAGCTCTCTTTGTTCGGAACTTGCCAGAACTTCCTTTCCTTCCAATAAAGCACTTCATGTTTGAATCTCTGAGTTCTGAGTCCTAAATTGTGTCTAGGTAGAAAGGTACCGACACAACAAGTGGCAATGAGGAGCGGATGAATCTGCATACGTTACGGGTGCAGTGATTAAACAGAAAATTTAATTTGAAACGTGAGATGGCTACTATATTAGGAAACATCGGTGATTTTGATGAAAATGTGGAGCAATGGAGCGCATATACGGAACGTTTTGATTATTTTGTATTGGCGAATGCGGTGGCAAATGAAAAGGTCGTGCCTACCTTTTTGAGTGTAATCGGGCCGAAGACTTTCAATTTACTTCGCAGCCTCGTGCAGCCAGATAAGCCAGGAACTAAAACATATAAGCAACTAGTGGAAATTCTTGGAGCACATTTTTCACCAAAACCTCTGGTTATTGCTGAGAGATTTAGATTTCACAAACGGAATCAAGAGGAGGGGGAATCAGTGACGATGTTTATTGCTGCTTTAAAAAGGTTGTCGGAACACTGCCAGTTCAAGGAGCTGCTGAATGACACCATTAGAGACAGACTTGTGTGTGGTCTGCAAAATGCAGCCACACTGAAGCGCCTTCTTACTGAGGACAACCTTACTCTTGAAAAGGCCATTGAAGTTAGTGTCTCCATGGAGATGGCGGAAAAGGAGGCTCACCAGTTGAGTTCAACAGGGAGAGTTCACAAGGTGTCGTCTGAGCCTAAAGGTGCGCGGAATGGCACATGTTACCGTTGTGGGAAAACGGGCCATCACGCTAATGACTGCTGGTGTACGGAGCTAGAATGCCGAAATTGTGGCAAAAAGGGTCACATTGAACGTTCCTGTAGAGGTAAAAAAAGAACAGACAGAGCTGGGAAGCATGGAAGCAAAATGTCTGTATTTGGACAAGAGAGGAAAAAGAGTATTCATTCAGTGCAGTATGATGGAACAAGCAAAACAGAGGGGAGCGACACCTCTGAGGAGGAAGAGGTGCATATACTGACAGTTGCAGGCGGTTCAAATGGCTACTGGGTGTCACCACTGGTGGAGGGACAATCAGTGCGGATGGAGGTGGACACAGGCGCGGCTGTGTCCCTTGTTTCAGACACTGTCTACAACAAAATGCTAAAGCATCTTACCCTTCAGCCAACAAACATTGTGCTAAAGACATATACCGGCGAACCTGTGGCCATGAGAGGCGTCATTGAGGTGACAGTTAAATTGAACGGACAGACTGCAAAACTGCCACTATATGTGGTAAAGGGAAATTACCCATCGCTACTGGGACGTGCGTGGCTAGAGAAAATCACGCTGGACTGGCCTGCAGTCCGCATGATGTCAAAAGGGGAGTCAGGTCTGACTGCAGTGTTAAACAAACATGCAGAACTCTTCAATGGGGAACTTGGGAGCATGAAAAAGATCAGCGTGAGACTGGACATTAAACCTGACAGCAAGCCGAAGTTTCACAAAGCCCGACCTGTACCCTATGCAATTATCACAGAAGAATCACAGAAACCCCACAGTGCAGATAGAGGCCATTTCGGCCTATCGAGCCTGCACCAACACATATCCCACCCGATCCCCGTAACCCCTACACCAACACATATCCCACCCTATCCCCGTAACCGTAGGCCAAAAGTTGAGGCTAACTTGGAGGCCTTAGTCGAGAATGGAGTCCTGGAGCCTGTGAGCGTGAGCAAATGGGCCACACCCATTGTTCCTGTCCTGAAAAAGGATGGATCTGTTCGAATCTGCTGGGATTTTAAAGTGACTATTAACCCGGTGCTGTCTGTGGAACAGCACCCTCTTCCCCTCATTGATGATCTTTTTACGGGCCTGGCCGGAGGGCAAAAGTTCAGCAAAATAGACTTATGCCAGGCTTATCTACAAATGCATGTCGATGACAAATCAAAGGAGCTGCTGACAATTGTGACACACAAGGGGCTATACAGGTACTGCCGCCTTCCGTTTGGAATTACATCGGCCCCTGCTCTATTCCAAAGGGCAATGGATCAGATTTTGAGTGGACTGCCAGGAGTCCAGTGCTACCTGGATGACATCCTTGTCACTGGGACAAATGAGGAGGATCATCTTCTGAACTTGGATGCGACACTACAACGACTGAAAGAGTACGGACTCAGAGTTCGTAAAGACAAATGTGAATTCTTTCAGTCTTCAGTTGAGTACCTGGGGCATGTGATTTACGCTACTGGCCTGCATAAGGCGCCGCCAAAGGTCAAGGCGATCGTGGAGGCCCCAGCACCCCAGAATGTGAGCCAGTTACATTCATTTCTGGGGCTACTTAACTACTATGGGAAGTTTATTCCAGACTTAGCAACATTGCTGAAGCCGTTACATCAGTTGCTATGTCAAGGCAAAACATGGAAATGGACTGAACTGTGCAACGAAGCTTTCGCCCAAGCAAAGAAAGCATTGCTGAATTCGGAGGTCCTGACACACTTCGACCCAAAGCTACCCGTGCAGCTAGCATGTGATGCATCACCATATGGTGTGGGAGCAGTCATATCCCACATCATGCCTTCGGGTGAAGAGAAACCTATCGCCTTCACATCACGCACCTTGAACAAGGCCAAGAGTAACTATGCGCAGATCGAGCGCGAGGCCTTGGGAATCGTTTTTGGAATTCGAAAATGTCATCAGTACCTGTTTGGGAGAAGGTTCACACTCCTGACGGACCACCGTCCATTGACTTCAATCTTCGGGCCCCACACCGGAATTCCGTCTCTCGCTGCAAGCAGGATGTAAATGTGGGCTTTACTGTTGTCAGGACACACATACAACATCAAATATCGCAAATCAGACTTGCACGGCAACGCAGACGGTCTCTCGAGGCTACCCTTGCCTGTTACTCCCCCAGAGCCTCGTCAGATAGACATCTTCTACTTTAGACAAGTGGAGGGAGCACCTGTCACTGCAGTTCAGGTGCGAAGGTACACCCGCAACGATCCAGTCCTGTCTGAGGTAATGGATGATGTCATTCGAGGGAGAGCTATAGGAGATTCTCCTAGTTTGAAACCTTACGTTTCAAAAAGAAATGAACTCTCCGTCCAGGCAGGTTGTCTTCTTTGGGGACGCCATGTCATCATTCCGCCACCTCTGAGGGAGCATATACTGCAACAACTTCATACAGGCCACAGTGGGATGGTTCGGATGAAGGAAATGGCAAGAAGCTACTTCTGGTGGCCAGGTCTCGATGGGAATGTTGAGGAGAAAGCCAAAACATGTTCCCCATGTCAAAGGGTCTGGAATGTTCCACAGCTGGCAACCCTACACCCCTGGGAGTGGCCTGCAGAAGTGTGGCAGCGAGTACATGTGGACTTCGCCGGTCCTTTCGAAGGGAAGATGTTTATGGTGGTTGTGGACGCTCGTAGCAAGTGGCCGGAGGTTGCTGTGATGAGGTCTACCACGGCAGAGGAAACAATTGAGAAACTTGGTGAGATGTTCAACCGTTATGGCTCACCGGAACAACTCGTAAGTGACAATGGTCCACAATTTGTATCACAGGAGTTTGCAACCTTCCTGCATGTGAATGGTGTCCAACACATCAGGTCTGCGCCCTATCATCCGTCTACTAACGGCCAGGCAGAAAGGTTCGTGCAAACTTTGAAGCACGCCTTGAAGGCATCGCAAGGTCAGGGCTCAATCCACCAACGCCTGAACAGCTTCCTGTTGTCCTACAGGAACGAGCCGCATGCCACAACCAAAACTTCCCCCGCTTCGCTCATGATGAAGAGGCAGTTGCGGACAAGTTTTGACTTACTCAAACCTCCAAGGGCAGAGCAGGTTGTCCATCGTCAACAACAAGCTCAAGTTGAAAAGAGAGAGAAAAGAGCCAAGGAGAAACGGTTTCACCCTGGAAAGCACGTCCTAGCTCGAAACTACAACACTGGACCGAAATGGGTTCCTGCTACGGTGATCGCGCAGACGGGCCCTGTGTCTTACACGGTTGAGACTGCTGAGGACGTCGTCTGGAGAAGACACACAGATCAACTGTTGCTAGGAGCAGAGACAGCCACAGAGGCTCCAACGGCTGGTTGGCCTGAACTGTTTCCGAATGATACCGCAAACCAGCATCCTTTGCCACAGTGCTCTTCTCCAACACAGGAAGTCAAAGAGACTTCCACCTGTGCAAACTCCTGACTTTCAAATGACACAGGCACCTTCTCCATCCAGGCCTGTGTCAATGCCTACTGCTGTGGAAGCCAGCGATGACCGCCGGTATCCTGTCAGAGAGCGGCGGCCTCCAAGATGCTTGGATCTGTAGGCTTAGTGACTTACCCACAAGACTGGGGCAGAATAAACCCCAGGGTAAAGTTAGGGTTTGAGGCAGTCTGCCTCTACCCTAGGTTAGTTGAGTGTATTGAAAGTAACTTACCTATTGAGGAATACTGTGGACCTTCCATTAAAGAGGGGAGGAAATGTTATGTATTGTGTGTTCTCCTCCCACCTGTGGTGGCGCTGTCACAGGAGATAAATGGTTGGGTATTCTCTCGGTTAAGTTTAGCTCTCTTTGTTCGGAACTTGCCAGAACGTCCATTCCTTCCAATAAAGCACTTCATGTTTGTATCTCTGAGTTCTGAGTCCTAAATTGTGTCGAGGTAGAAAGGTACCGACACAACACTGATAACATTGGGGATAGTCCTTGGTCCTGTTAACACTGGGGATAGTCTTGGGTCCTGTTAACACTGGGGGATAGTCCTGGGCCCTGTTAACACTGGGTATAGTCCTGGGCCCTGTTAACACTGGGGATAGTCCTGGGCCCTGGTAACATTGGGGATAGTCCTGGGCCCTGGTAACATTGGGGATAGTCCTGGGCCCTGGTAACATTGGGGATAGTCCTGGGCCCTGGTAACATTGGGGATAGTCCTGGGCTCTGGTAACATTGGGGATAGTCCTGGGCCCTGGTAACATTGGGGATAGTCCTGGGCCCTGGTAACATTGGGGATAATCCTGGGCCCTGGTAACATTGGAGAGAGTCCTGGGCCCAGGAAACATAGGAGAGAGTCCTAGGCCCTGGTAACATTGGAGAGAGTCCTGGGCCCTGGTAACATTGGAGAGAGTCCTGGGCCTTGTAACATTGGGGATAGTCCTGGGCCCTGGTAACATTGGGGATAGTCCTGGGCCCTAGTAACATTGGGGATAGTCCTGGGCCCTGGTAACATTGGGGATAGTCCTGGGCCCTGGTATCATTGGGGATAGTCCTGGGCCCTGGTAACATTGGAGAGAGTCCTGGGCCCTGGTAACATTGGGGATAGTCCTGGGCCCTGGTAACATTGGAGAGAGTCCTGGGCCCTAGTAACATTGGGGATAGTCCTGGGCCCTGGTAACATTGGGGATAGTCCTGGGCCCTGGTAACATTGGAGAGAGTCCTGGGCCCTGGTAACATTGGGGATAGTCCTGGGCCCTGGTAACATTGGGGATAGTCCTGGGCTCTGGTAACATTGGAGATAGTCCTGGGCCCAGGAAACATTGGACCGTCTTGGGCCCGGGTAGCATTAGGGATATTCGTTGGCTCTTGTAACATTGTGCATAGTCCTGGGTTTGGTAACGCTGGGGTTAGTCCTGGGCTCTTCTAACATTAGGTACAGTCCTGGACCCTGGTACCATTTGGGCTAGTGCAGGGCTCTGATAACATTGGGGATAGGAGATATTTCACATCTTTCAAGATAAATATATTCCACTGAGGAAAAAGGGGAGTAAAAGAAAAGACAGCCATCCGTGGCTTAGTAAAGTAATAAAGGATAGTATTCGACTGAAAACAAGGGCATATAAATTAGCCAAATCTAGTGGGAGAATAGAAGATTGGGAAGCCTTTAAAAGCCAGCAAACAATAACTAAAAGATTAATTAAGAAAGGGAAGATAGATTATGAAAGTAAACTAGCAAAAAATATAAAAACAGATAGCAAGAGTTTCTACAGCTATATAAAAAGAAAAAGGGTGGCTAAAGTGAACGTTGGTCCCTTAGAGGATGGGTCCGGGAAACTAGTGGTGGGGAACATCGAAATGGCAAAGACGCTGAACAAATATTTTGTATCAGTCTTTATAGTAGAGGACACAAAAAATATCCCAACATTGGACAAACAGGGGGCAATTGGGGGGGAGGAGCTAAACACGATTAAAATCACTAAAGAGATGGTACTCAGTAAAATAATGGGACTTAAGGTGGATAAATCCCCCGGACCTGATGGCCTACATCCTGGGGTCTTGAGAGAAGTGGCGGTAGGGATTGTGGATGCATTGGTGATTATTTTCCAGAACTCCCTGGA
Organism: Somniosus microcephalus; assembly: GCF_052327205.1. Classification (NCBI taxonomy): domain Eukaryota; kingdom Metazoa; phylum Chordata; class Chondrichthyes; order Squaliformes; family Somniosidae; genus Somniosus; species Somniosus microcephalus. Next base: position 77,244,543 of record NC_140989.1, on the reverse strand, counting down.
CTCAGGAAAGGTCCTGGCAGATTGGAAAACTGCTAATGTAACACCCTTATTTAAGAAGGGAAGTAGACAAAAAGCTGGAAACTATAGACCAGTTAGCCTAACATCTGTGGTTGGCAAAATGTTGGAGTCCATTATTAAGGAAACAGTATCAGAGCATTTGGATAAACATACTTTAATAGACAGAGTCAGCATGGTTTTACGAAGGGAAAGTCATGTTTGACAAATTTGCTCAAATTCTTTGAGGATGTAACATACAGGGTGGATAAAGGGGAACCAGTGGATGTAGTGTATTTGGACTTCCAAAAGGCATTTGACAAGGTTCCACACAAAAGATTACTGATCAAGATAAAAAATCACGGGATTGGGGGTAATATACTGGCATGGGTGGAAGATTGGCTATCTAACAGAAAACAAAGAGTTGGGATAAATGGTTCGTTCTGGGGCTGGCAATCAGTAACTAGTGGTGTTCCGCAGGGGTCAGTGCTGGGACCCCAACTCTTTACAATCTATATTAATGATTTGGAGGAAGGGACCGAGTGCAACATATCCAAGTTTGCCGATGATACAAAGATGGGAGGGAAAGCAGTGAGTGAGGAGGACATAAAAAACCTGCAAAAGGACATAGACAGGCTAAGTGAGTGGGCAGAGATTTGGCAGATGCAATATAATGTTGGAAAGTGTGAGGTTATGCACTTTGGCAGAAAAAATCAAAGAGCAAGTTATTATCTAAATGGAGAGAAACTGCAAAGTGCTACAGTACAAAGGGATCTGGGGGTCCTGGTACATGAAACACAAAAAGTTAGTATGCAGGTGCAGCAGGTGGTCAGGAAGGCCAATGGAATCTTGGCTTTTATTGCAAGGGGGATGGAGTATAAAAACAGGGAAGTCTTGCTGCAGTTATACAGGGTATTGGCGAGGCCACACCTGGAATACTGCGTGCAGTTTTGGTTTCCATATTTAAGAAAAGATATACTTGCTCTCGAGGCGGTTCAGAGAAGGTTCACTCGGTTGATTCCAGAGATGAGGGGGTTGACGTATGAGGAAAGGTTGAGTAGGTTGGGACTCTACTCATTGGAGTTCAGAAGAATGAGAGGCGATCTTATCGAAACATATAAGATTGTGAGGGGGCTTGATCGGGTGGATGCGGTGAGGATGTTTCCACTGATGGGTGAGACTAGAACTAGGGGGCATAATCTTAGAATAAGGGGCTGCCCTTTCATAACTGAGATGAGGAGAAACTTCTTCACTCAGAGGGTAGTAAATCTATGGAATTTGCTACCCCAGAGAGCTGTGGAAGCTGCAACATTAAATAAATTTAAAATGGAGATAGACATTGTCCTAGCAGATAAGGGAATTAGGGTTACGGGGCGAGGGCAGGGAAGTGGACGTGAGTCTAGATTCAGATCAGCCATGATCCTATTGAATGGCGGAGCAGTCCCGAGGGGCCGTATGGCCTACTCCTGCTCCTATTTCTTATGTTCTTATGTTCTTATAGTCCTTGGTCCTGTTAACACTGGGGATAGTCCTGGGCCCTGGTAACATTGGGGATAGTCCTTGGTCTTGTTAACACTGGGGATAGTCCTGGGCCCTGGTAACATTGGGGATAGTCCTTGGTCCTGTTAACACTGGGGATAGTCCTGGGCCCTGGTAACATTGGGGATAGTCCTTTGTCCTGTTAACACTGGGGATATTCCTGGGCGCTGGTAACATTGGAGAGAGTCCTGGACCCTGGTACCATTTGGGCTAGTGCAGGGTTCTGATAACATTGGGGATATTCCTTGGTCCTGTTAACATTGGGGATAGTCATGGGTGCAGGTAACATTGGGAATAATCCTGGTCCCTGGTAACATTGGGGATCGTCCTGGGCGCAGGTAACATTGGGAATAATCCTGGTCCCTAGTAACATTGGGGATCGTCCTGGGCGCAGGTATCATTGGGAATAATCCTCGTCCCTGGTAACATTGGGGATAGTCCTGTGCTCTGGTAACATTAGGGATAGTCCTGGGCTCTGGTAACACTGGGGATAGTCCTGGACTCAGGTAACATTATGTAAGAAGTCACACAACACCAGGTTATAGTCCAACAGTTTTATTTGAAATCACAAGCTTTTGGAGCGCTGCTCCTTCATCAGGTGAAGTGGAGAGATGCATAAAGACACAACTTATATAGTCAGAGAATAATGCCAGATCATTACAGGTAATCTTTCTAACTGCCCTTTATCACACCTCAGCAGAGAGATAATCACAGCAATCAAAGGTGTGAATGGTGTCCAAACAGGTCAGTCAGGAAAACATTACATCAAAGAACAACGAGGTGGAGTCACAAGGGATCAAATGTTGCAGATGCTGAGGTCTGTATGAAAAACAAAAAACAGACAAAAAAACATTTTTTTTGCTGGAAATCACAGCAGGTCCGGCCGCATCTGTGTAGAGAGAACAAGCCAACAACGACTTGAGTCTGCATGACCCTACGTCAGGTGGGGTTACATGTAACGTGACATGAACCCAAGATCCCAGTTCAGGCCGTCCTCAGGAGTGCGGAACTTGGCTATCAGTTTCTGCTCTATGATTTTGCGTTGTCGTGTGTCTCGAAGGCCGCCTTGGAGAATGCTTACCCAAAGATCGGAGGCTGAATGTCCTTGACTGCTGAAGTGTTCCCCGACTGGGAGGGAACACTCCTGCCTGGTGATTGTTGCGCGGTGTCCGTTCATCCGTTGTCGAAGTGTCTGCATGGTCTTGCCGATGTACCATGCTCCGGGGCATCCTTTCCTGCAACGTATGCAGTAGACAACGTTGGCCGAGTCACATGAGTATGTACCATGTACCTGGTGGGTGGTGTCCTCACGTGTGATGATGGTATCTGTGTTGATGATCTGGCATGTCTTGCAGAGGTTGCCGTGGCATGGTTGTGTGGTGTCGTGGTCGCTGTTCTCCTGAAAGCTGGGTAATTTGCTGTGAACGATGGTCTGTTTGAGGTTAGGCGGCTGTTTGAAGGCGAGTAGTGGAGGCGTGGGGATGGCCTTAGCGAGTTGTTCGTCGTCATCGATGACATGTTGAAGGCTGCGAAGAACATGGCATAGTTTCTCCGCTCCGGGGAAGTACTGGACGATGAAGGGTACTCTGTTGGTTGTGTCCTGTGTTTGTCTTCTGAGGAGGTCTATGCGATTTTTTGCTGTGGCCCTTCGGAACTGTCGATTGACGAGTCGAGCATCATATCCTGTTCTTACGAGGGCGTCTTTCAGCGTCTGTAGGTGTCCATCGCGTTCCTCCTCGTCTGAGCAGATCCTATGTATTCGCAGGGCTTGTCCATAGGGGATGGCTTCTTTAACGTGGTTAGGGTGAAAGCTGGAGAAGTGGAGCATCCTGAGGTTGTCCGTGGGCTTGCGGTAGAGTGAAGTGCTGAGGTGTCCGTCTTTGATGGAGATTCGTGTGTCCAAGAATGAAACCGATTCTGAGGAGTAGTCCATGGTGAATTTGATGGTGGGATGGAACTTGTTGATGTTATCGTGTAGTCTTTTCAGTGATTCTTCACCGTGGGTCCATAGGAAGAAAATGTCGTCGATGTATCTGGTGTATAGCGTTGGTTGGACGTCCTGTGCAGCGAAGAAGTCTTGCTCGAACTTGTGCATGAAGATGTTGGCGTATTGGGGTGCGAATTTGGTCCCCATGGCTGTTCCGTGTGTTTGGGTAAAGAACTGGTTGTCGAAGGTGAAGACATTGTGGTCAAGGACGAAGCGGATGAGTTGTAGGATAGCGTCTGGAGATTGGCTGTTGTTGGTGTTGAGTACTGAGGCTGTCGCAGCAATGCCATCATCGTGGGGGATACTGGTGTAGAGTGCCGAGACGTCCATCGTGGTGAGGAGTGTTCCTGGTTCAACTGGTCTGTGGGTGCTGAGTTTCTGTAAGAAGTCTGTAGTGTCGCGACAGAAGCTGGGGGTTCCCTGTACGATGGGTTTCAGGATGCCCTCGACGTATCCAGAGAGGTTCTCACACAGGGTTCCATTGCCTGATATGATAGGATGTCCGGGTGTGTTCGCTTTGTGTATCTTTGGGAGGCAGTAGAACTCTCCCACATGGGGAGTACGTGGGATGAGAGCGCGTAGGATGCTTTGAAGGTCTGGATCGAAGGTCTTGATCAGTCTGTTGAGTTGGCGGGTGTGTTCTTTGGTCGGATCTGCGGGTAACTGTCTGTAGTGTTCCTGGTTGTCCAGTTGTCGGTATGCTTCTTTGCAATAGTCCGTTCTGTTCTGTATGACGATGGCTCCTCCTTTGTCTGCTGGTTTGATGACGATGTTGTGGTTGGTCTTGAGAGTGTGGATGGCGTTGCGTTGTGCTCGGGTGACATTCTGGACTGTCTTGTGAGTGCAGCTGATGAATCTGGCGTTGATGCATCTCCTGACAGCTTGAGCATACATGTCAAGCTTAGGGCAGCGACCCTCCGGATGGGTCCAATTTGACTCTTTCTTCTTCGGTTGCCGCACTGCGGATCCCTCTGTCTGCTGTTCTGGATCATTGGTTGTCTCATTGGGTTCGCTGCTGACATTAGGGATAGTCCTGAGCCCTGGCAAGATTGGGGATAGTCCTGGGCTCTGGTAACATTAGGGATTGCCCTGGGCTCTGGTAACATTAGGGATTGTCCTGGGCTCTGGTAACATTAGGGATTGTCCTGGGCCCTGGTAACACTGGGGATAGTCCTGGACGCTGGTAACACTGGGGATAGTCCTGGACTCTGGTAACACTGGGGATAGTCCTGGGCCCTGGTAACATTAGGGATACTCCTGAGCTCTGGTAACATTACGGATTGTCCTGGGCCCTGGTAAAATTGGGGATAGTCCTGGACTCTGGTAACACTGGGGGTAGTCCTGGACTCTGGTAACACTGGGGATAGTCCTAGGCTCTGCTAATACTGAGGGTGGTCCTGGGCTTTGGTCGAATCGAGCTGGGGCCGCAGAGTTTAAGAGAACTACTCTGGGCTATGGGGCGAGGGGCGGATTGTTTGGTCTGGCTTTACTGTGGAAGTGTACCTGGCATTTGACCGAAGGTGTTGCATTGTAGGGTTTGGCTTACTGTTGGATTTCTGGTGTAAGGGGTGTATGGAGAATATGGGCTTCACAACACCCAGGTCTGACAGCACTGACATTTAACTTTCTAAGAGATCTCTGCAAATATTAAATTTGGTGTTTGTGATTGATTCTTGGAAGTGTGTCTGTATGTTTTTCTCTCAGTTCTGTGCCAACCATGCACCACTCTAAGTATTGCTATTAAATAGAATTATTAATGATTTTTCTTCAAAAAGATTCGTTAATTTTTGTGCTCACATTCATATTATGCATGTTGAAAAAATGAATTGCCAATAACCATCTGGTAGTTATTACACCCAAGAACAAACTGAAGCATGCTTAAAAAAAAGACAAATCTCATTATTTCACATCCTAAAGGACTTAATATTTGCACATAAAAACTCATGCTAGAATGGTGTGCGTGCATGTGTGTGTGTTATATTGCTGATAACAGAACTTATGTACAGGGCTGTAATTTGGTCAGGTGTTAGATTACTTGGATGCAAAATTTCCTATTTCATTTAAGGAAAGTGAGACATCAGGAACATCACAAAATTGATTTCTATTGCTTGATGCAATGTGTTGCACACTGAATGTGCACAACATGAAGTCTGTATGCACAGAGCTACAGTTATTGATGCTACAACAAACATGCCTCACGACGGTCCATCATTAGCCCGTCGTGTTTATGCTTGTTAACTTGAGTACTTGTTGTCCAACAGCTGCTTTTTAGAAACATATTAACTGTGTTAATGAGGCTTGGCTGCATCACCAACTTGACCAGCTTAAACTCCAACTTTTGTGTTAATCTTATCAATGGATTTTTTTCATTACATTGGACAGGTATGCAGCTTTTATGTACCCAAGACAGAAAAAATACTTTTATTAATGATACTTGATGAATGTATAAATATATTATGTAGACTACTTTTTAAAATATATTTTATATGTATTACACTTTTTCAATGCAAATACAGTTCAGAAAGTTCTGTGTCATTTTTTTCAATTAATTTGAAATGAATGCTTTCATGCTCTTGTCATGCTGATTGCCTCTAACATTGGTAATTACTCCTTGTGGCTCTGTTTTGACTGGGAAGGTACATATGCAGAGATGCTATAAAAGCACAATTACAATATAATCAGCTTCCCTTCAGCAGTCACGAGGGGTTTTGTATTCCATTGAAACTGGTTTCTCATTAAAGTGCTCTGGTATAAAGGTGCGATGAAAGAAGTCGTCTTAGGAGAAGTTCACATTACCATCCCGAGTAGCACAGGAAAGCTAGTGTGTCGACATCTTCATCTTCCCTCTAATTATCTTCAGATTAAACATTACTCAAAACCGAGGGATGTGTTCTCAGTACAACCTGCAAACTGAATGGAAATTGAATATTGTGCTCATGCAAAATCTTATTGCACATTACGTGACAATCCTTGACTTCAACCTTTCTGCAACTTGCTTGCTTTCTCATTATTTCTGCAGCATTATGGAGAACAATACCTCCTGATCCAGTGTGTTTCAATTCCCTTTTAGTCAGTGTCTGTTTTCCTTTGATTCTCCAGGTACTGCACAAAGAAACCAAAGTAGGTTGCCTTGTCTTCCTCTAAGCTTCAATGCCTTTTGTTTGATAGTTGTTTTGTATTCATCAGTCAACCACAGACTTACCCTGAAGAAATAAACAGGGTCAGCACATAGATCTCTAACGACAGAAGGAAGCTATATCCTTTAAAATATTCATAGTGATAGGCACCTAAATCCCTTTTACCTTTTGACCTCTTTAACCTGAAAACAGTGATGGTATTTTTAGAATATTACAGTAGGTACTTTATAAATATATAAATGCTGTTAAATATTACTAACTTTCTTTTGCCATATGATTTAAAGCAAGATGGTTAGGGGACTAAGTGCCGCAATGGTTTAGCAGACTAGCCTTTCACTTCTGAGACCAATGTTCAAATCCAGCTTCTGGCATATGTTGACTATGCGAGTCCTTTGTAAAATGAGTTTGGGTCATTTCAACTCAGTTCCTGTTAGACATAGATTTGCACCAAACAAAAAAAAAATGCCTTTAATTTACAAACATGCCAACACGGCCCCCCAAAAAGCTGACAACTCAAGAGATCCGATTTAAACCCTGCCCACCCAGTGAGAATGGGGTGGGTGGGTGACAAAAATTTCAGTAGGGTGCTTTCCACTGCATTCAAGACACGCTTGCGCCCGCCGTCATTTTAACTGCCGGGTTTTCGGCTGCGATAGAGCCACCAACCAGGTGCAGTCAGACAGGCACCTCATTAATATTTAAATGTTAGAGTCTGAAGATATCATTCAGACCCCAACCCAATTTAAACCGCCGACAGTGGCAGTGACGCCCAGTGTCAGGGCCGCAGTGAAAGCTGCCAGCAAGCAGGATCAGGGCCAGAAAAAGCCAACAAAATATAAGAACATAAGAAATAGGAGCAGGAATAGGCCACTTGGCCCCTCGAGCCTGTTCTGCCACTCAATAAGATCATGGCTGATCTTGGGCTCAAAGCCACTTCCCTGCCCATTCCCCATAACCATTCACTCTCTTATCTTGCAAAAATCTGTCTATCTCCACTTTAAATGTATTTAATGACCCAGCCTCCACAGCTCTCTGGGGCAGAGAATTCCACAGATTTATGACCCTCTGAGAGAAGAAATTCCTCCTCATCTCAGTTCTAAAAGGGCAACCCTTTATTCTAAAACTGTGCCCCCGTGTTCTAGATTTCCCCACGTGGGAAAACATCCTCTCTGCATCTACCCTGTCGAGCCCCTCAGTATCTTATATGTTTCAATAAGATCACCTCTCATTCTTCTAAATTCCAATGAGTATAGGCCCAGCCTGCTCAACCTTTCCTCATAAGTCAACCCCCTCATCTCTGGAATTAACCTAGTGAATCGTCTCTGAACTGCCTCCAATGCAAGTATATCCTTCCTTAAATAAGGAGACCAAAACTGTACGCAGTACTGAAGGTGTGGTCTTGAAGGGATAATTACTAGTCCTAGCCCTTTTCGGGCTACTCCGGATCTGGCGTATTCCCCAGATGTTCACCTTCAACTAAAGTTAGAGATAGCCGAATTCTATAAGATGCTTAATTGGGTCTAAAGGTCCAGGCTATCTCTCTCTAAAGGAAAGGAATGACTTGAAGATGTTACCATCCTCTAGATAGCACTTTTAATAAGTTTAACTAGACTGTAACCTTCCGGATAGTATGAGGATCCGGAATACTCCACCAGAATTCTGTAACTCCTCACCAAAGGGTGTACAGAGATTGAGTTTGCGAGTTTGATACAGAAATACTATGTGAGACAATTCTAAAAATATATAGATTCATTAAAGAGCCGACATGTAGTTAACAGCTGGTGATTCAATCACAACTTTAACAGTTCAAAATACAAATAGCTTACATTTCTTATTCTCAGAGATCCTTATTCACAAATCTTAACTTTGTTAGATTTTTACATTTCTAAGTCTTATTTCTAATCCAGGATATCCACCAAAATCAAATAAAAGCACCTTTTTGATCCCCGAGACTCAAAGAGTTAAAAACTTACAGAGCCTGCCTCTGAAGTTGAAAATCGCTTGCCCCTTCCAGCGACTTCTGACTTTCTATCTGAAAGTTCTATATTTTATACCCTTTTTGCGGCGGTATATCCTTTGAAGTTTGCTGCTGATGTAAGCTAATTATCTCTAGTCATTCTTTCTGTTGACTTCTTTCTAATCTTACTGTCAGTTCAGCTGTTGACTTGCAGAATCCTGTCTCTACCTTTAGGTGTTCAAATTTTATCATAAAAAATGGTTATGACTGATGTATCTATTTGATGCCATTCTTATCAAAGTCTCCTGTTTGTATCTTTTTACATTTAGAACACCTTAACTGGTTGTATTACAGACTCCTGTCTCTGTGGTGTTCCAAGTTTAACACATAAACAATGTGATTGTTTGGTGCATCCATTGATGTCATATTTACAAAGTCTTCTGTTTGTAAACACTTCAACCGAGTGCTTGATTGTTTTCCTATTTACTTCAATTGGTTGTAAGCAGACTTCTGTCTCCTTGTTCTAAGTTTAACATAAAACTATTATACGGCAGGTATTTCTTTTACTTGATGTCATTTTTTCAAAGGCACATGTTTTTTTAAATTTATGTGATGCTTTCTGAAGTGTTGGTTTATAACACTTAACTTGGGCATTGCTATTGTGTTTCTTCCAATGTTCAGACATAAAGGAACCTCCAACCTACTGTTTCAACAGGGCTATTGTCCTGGTATTAACAACCAATTCCCATTTCAAAAGCTTGTATGGTGTTTACAGCTTTGTGTCAACAACCCTTCACCTTAACTCAGAAGCCTGTATTCTGTTTACAGCCTGTGTCTTTGAGGCTTTTAGATTTTTAAACCCAGTTTTCGTGTTTTAATAAAGTCAAAAATTCCGTTCATGGGATGGTGTATGTTTTTGAAATATGGCTATTCCTTTACAGTCTCACCAATATCCTGTACAGTTGTAGCAGGGCTTCCCTGCTTTTATACTGCAACCCCCTTGATTACTTGCTATACTTGCATGCTAACTTTTTGTGTTTCATGCACAAGGACCCCCAGGTCCCTCTGAACTGTAGCATTTTGTAATCTCTCTCCATTTAAATAATAATGTGCTTTATATTTTTCCTGCCAAAGTGTATAACCTTGCACTTTCCCACATTATAGTCCATCTGCCAAATTTTGCCCACTCACTTAGCCTGTCTATATCCCTTTGAATGGCAATAGATTGGGAGAAGGAGAAGTGCAACGAGACCTGGGTGTCCTTGTGCACCAGTCGCTGAAGGTAAGCATGCAGGTGCAGCAGGCGGTTAAGAAGGCCGGTGGTATGTTGGCCTTCGTAGCGAGAGGGTTTGAGTACAGGAACAAGGATGTCTTGCTGCAGTTGTACAGGGCCTTGGTGAGACCACATCTTGAGTATTGTATGCAGTTTTGGTCGCCTTATCTGAGGCAGGATGTTCTTGTCATGGAAGGAGTTCAGCAAAGATTCGCCGGGCTGATACCTGGGATGGCAGGGATGACGTATGAGGAGAGATTGGGACGATTGGGCTTGTACTCACTGGAGTTTAGAAGAATGAGAGGGGATCTCATTGAAACTTATAAAATTCTGACAGGACTGGACAGACTAGATGCAGGAAGGATGTTCCCGATGGTCGGGGAGTCCAGAACCAGGGGTCACAGTCTAAGGATAAGGGGTAGGCCATTTAGGACAGAAATGAGGAGGAATTTCTTCACCCAGAGAGTGGTGAACCTGTGGAATTCTCTACCACAGAAGGCAGTAGAAGCCAGTTCATTAAATATATTCAAGAAGGAGTTGGATATATTTCTTAAGGCTAAAGGGATCCAGGGGTATGGGGAGAAAGCAGGGACCGGGTACTGTAATTGGATGATCAGCCATGATTGCATTGAATGGCGGAGCAGGCTCGAGGGGCCAAATGGCCTACTTCTGCTCCTATCATCTATGTTTCTATGTTTCTATGTTGCAGGTTCTTTGAGTGCTCTGCACAACTTGCTTTCCCACCCATCTTTGTATCATCCGCAAATGTGGCTACATTACACTCGGTTCCTTCATCCAAGCCATTAATGTAGATTGTAAATAGTTGAGGCCCCAGCACCGACCCCTGTGGCACCCCACTAGTTACTGTTTGCTAACCGGAAAATGACCCATTTATCCCAACTCTCTGCTTTCTGTTAGTTAGCCAATTCTCTATCCAGTTAATATATTACCCCAATTCCATGAGCTCTTATCTTATGCAGTAACCTTTTATGTGGCACCTTTTCGAATGCCTTCTGGAAATCCAAATACACCACATCCACTGGTTCATCTTTGTCCACCCTGCTCGTTACCTCCTCAAAGAACTCTAGCAAGTTTGTTAAACATGATTTCCCTTTCATAAAACCATGCTGACTCTGCTTGACTACATTATGATTTTCCAAATGCCTGCTACTGCTTCCTTAATGAAGGACTCCAGCATTTTGCCAATGACAGATGTTAGGCTAACTGGTCTATAGTTTCCTGTTTTCTATCTCCCTCCTTTCTTAAATAGGGGTGTTACATTTGCGGTTTTTCAATCCGCTGGGACCTCTCCAGAGTCCAGGGAATTTTGGTATTTTGCAACCAATGCATCTACTATCTCTGCAGCCACTTCTTTTAAGACCCTGGGATGCAGGCCATCTGGTCCAGGGACTTGTCATCTTTTAGTCCCATTATTTTACCAAGTACTATTTCCTTAGTGATAGTGATTGTCTTTAGTTCCCCCCTCCCTGTGGCCCCTTGATTATCCATTATTGGGATGTTGTTAGCGTCTTCTACCGTGAAGACAGATGCAAAATATTTGTTCAGAGTCTCTGCCATTTCCCTGTTTCCCATTATTAATTCCCCAGTCTCATCCTCTAAGGGACCAACGTTTACTTTAGCTACCCTTTTCCTTTTTATATACCTGTAGAAGCTTTTACTATCTGCTTTAGTGTTCCTTGCCAGTTTACTCTCATAATTCACCTTCTCTCCCTTTATTATTTTTTTAGTCATCCTTTGCTGGTTTTTAAAAAATTCCCAATCCACTGGTCTCCCACCAACCTTGCCAACATTGTATACCTTCATTTTCAATTTGATACCATCCTTTACTTCCTTAGTTAGCCACGGATGGTGCTCCCTTCTCTTAAAATCTTTCTTTCTCACTGGAATATATTTTTCTTGTGAGTTATGAAATATCTCCTTAAATGTCCACCACTGCATTTCAACTTTCTTGCCCTTTAATTTGTTTAGCCAGTTCTGCCCTCATGCCTCTGTAATTGCCTTTGTTTAAGATCAAGACACTGGTTTGAGATACAACTTTCTCACCCTCCAACTGAATTTGAAATTCAACCATGCTGTGATCACTCTTTCCTAGAGGATCCTTTACTATGACATCATTTATTAATTCTGTCTCATTACATAGTACCAGATCCAAGATAGCCTGCTCCCTGGTTGGTTCCATTACATACTGTTCTAGGAAACCATCCTGGATGCACTCTATGAACTCCTCAAGGCTACCATAGCCAATTTGATTTGTCCAATCAATATGGAGATTAAAATCACCCATAATTATTACCGTACCATTTTTACAGGCCTCCATTATTTGTTGATTTATACTCTGTCCAACAGTATTGCTACTGTTCAGGGGCCTGTAGACTACACCCACTTTTTCCCTTTATTATTTTTTATCTCCACCCAAACCGATTCTACGTCTTGATCTTCTGAGCCAATATCACTTCTCACCACTGCACTGATCCCATCCTTTACCAACAAAGCCACCCCACCTCCCTTTCCTTTCTGTCTAACCTTCCGAATTGTCAAATACCCTGGAATATTCAGTTCCCAGCCCTGATCACCTTGCAACCATGTCTCTGTAATGGCGATCAGCTCATACCCATTTGTATCTATTTGTGCCATCAACTCATCTATCTTGTTACGAATGCTGTGTGCATGCAGATATAGAACTTTTAGCTTTGTCTTTTTACCATTTCTCCTTGTTTTGGCCTCATTTTCTGTTGCACTCTTATTTTTAAACATTCTGTCCCTTCCCCCATCTCTAGCCTGCTCTATTGCTTTCTCATTTCTCATTGACTTTTTATTTTCCAGCTCACCTGGATCCTCCCCCCCCCCACCACTATTTAGTTTAAAGCCCTCTCTACAGCCCTAGTTATTCGATTCGCCAGGACTCTAGCCCCAGCATGGTTCAAGTGAAGCCCGTCCAAACAGAACAGCTCCCTCTTGTCCCAGTACTGGTGCCAGTGCCCCACAAATCAAAACCCATTTCTCCCACACCAGTCTTTGAGCCACTCGTTCATTTCTCTGATCTTATTTACCCTATGCAAGTTCGCTCGTGGCTCAGGTAATAATCCAGAGATTATTACCTTTGTGGTTCTGCTTTTTAATTTAGCCCCTAGCTGCTCATACTCTCTCAGCAGAACCTCTTTCTTTGTCCTACCTATGTCATTGGTACCTACCTGGACCATGACAACTGGATCCTCCCCCTCCCACTCCAAGTTTCTCTCCAGCCCAGAGGAGATGTCCTTAACCCTGGCACCAGGCAGGCAACACAGCCTTTGGGACTCACGCTCTCGGCTGCAGAGAACAGTGTCTATCCCCCTAACTATACTATCCCCTATCACTACAACATTTCTTTTTACTCCCCCCACTTGAATGGCTACCTGTACCACGGTGCTGTGGTCAGATTGCTCATCCTCCCTGCAGTCCCTGCCCTCGTCCACACAGGGAGCAAGAATCTCATACCTGTTAGACAAGGCCAAGGGCTGAGGCTCCTCCATCACTACCTCCTGGATCCCAATACCTGCCTCGCTTGTAGCCACACCCTCCTGTCCCTGACCATGGGCCAAATTGGAAGTAATTACTCTATTGGGTGTGACTGCCTCCTGGAACTTAGTGTCCAGGTAACGCTCCCCCTCCCTAATATGTCGCAGTGTCTGAATCTCGGACTCCAGCTCATCAACTCTGAGCTGAAGTTCCTCGAGCAGCCAACATTTGCTGCAGATGTGGTCGCCTTGGACCTCAATGGTGTCCACCAGCTCCCACATGCAACAACAACAACAACAACACATTGCCTGGTCTCCCATCTCAATTAATTAGTTTTAAAATTTGGAACACGTATATCTTTTAATCTACACAAAGGCACTTAAATTTAGACGCCCAAGTTTGGAAAAAAAGCGAGAAATATAGAAATACTCACCAACCAATCACTTACCTGCTTTCTGGTGACGTCACACTTCGATTACTTTTTACTTCTTTACACTCACCGGTCCGCTGTATCCGCTCACCTGGGCCCCCGCTGTTTTTGTAGCTCCGAACTCTCACTCACCTGGGCTCCCACTGTTTTTATAGCTCCGAACTCTCGCTCACCTGGGCCCCCGCTGTTTTTGTAGCTCCGAACTCTCGCTCACCTGGGCTCCCACTGTTTTAGTAGCTCCGAACTCTCGCTCACCTGGGCTCCCACTGTTTTTGTAGCTCCGAACTCTCGCTCACCTGGGCCCCCGCTGTTTTTGTAGCTCCGAACTCTCACTCTCCTGGGCTCCCGCTGTTTTTGTAGCTCTGAACTCTCGCTCACCTGGGCCCCCGCTGTTTTTGTAGCTCCGAACTCTCGCTCACCTGGGCCCCCGCTGTTTTTGTAGCTCCGAACTCTCGCTCTCCTGGGCTCCTGCTGTTTTTGTAGCTCCGAACTCTCGCTCACCTGGGCTCCTGCTGTTTTTGTAGCTCCGAACTCTCGCTCACCTGGGCCCCCGCTGTTTTTGTAGCTCCGAACTCTCGCTCACCTGGGCCCCCGCTGTTTTTGTAGCTCCGAACTCTCGCTCACCTGGGCTCCCGCTGTTTTTGTAGCTCCGAACTCTTGCTCTCCTGGTCTCCTTCTGTTTTTGTAGCTCCGAACTCTCACTCTCCTGGGCTCCTGCTGTTTTTGTAGCTCCGAACTCTCGCTCACCTGGGCTCCCACTGTTTTTGTAGCTCCGAACTCTCACTCACCTGGGCTTTGCTTGTGGACTGGGAGGATCAGGATTGCTCATGCATGCCTTTGAAGGAGACCTTGGGCCTAACCTCCCTCTCCCTTGACCGCGATTCCCTTCGGAACCAGTCCTCACCACTTAACTTATGCCAGGGACCGTTCCCTCACGGCAGTCTCCCGCTACATGAAATCCCACTCCCGCCTGTCCACCCGCCTCCCAATGTTCCCTATAGGCCACACTATGTTCTGCGCGGCCTGTTCTTTCAATGCACGGTCTCTTTAAATCTCTGCACATGCCCAGTATTTCCAATGTAAAAGCGTGTGAGCGGCCTGCGCAGGACCTTGCAGATTAGTGCATGTCATGCGCACAGCTTAGAGGGAACATTGCCGCCACCTTGTTATCCCTGCTGGGTTCAGGCGGGAGTCTGCGCTGGATCATGGTCACCAGGCCCAGGAGATAAGGTGGGTCTGGCCTCACACTAGCAACATCGTGGGCGCTTCCCGCGCGCCCCAGCCCGTGCACACTGCCCTCCCGTCCCAAGTTAAAATTGGGGCTAAAACATCCCTGGTATGTGAAACAAATAGCTGCACAGGCTTTGAACCTTAACCAGTAGGTATAACGGTCCTGAATTTGCCGAAAACCTGTGCCATAGTAACGGCGCATCTACGGCCTACATCATTATTATGGTGCAGATTTTCCAGCAATTTACTGATGCCATTAAGTATACCATGCCATAATCGCTGACGTTAATTGTATTCAGGTGGTGTATATCAATTGGGTGTTAATTGTATTCAGGTGATGGGTATTAATTGGGGACTCTCTTGTGTTCATATATATGTGGGAGCAGGCTTGGGAAGGGGGAAGCTTATTTTCAGGGGTGCACAGTATGTAATGTGCGTCTCTGTAAATAAAGGCTCTAGTATTCTATCCTTCACCACCTGGCTATCTGACTTTTACAGCTGAGACTTTTGCCCGGCTCCACAGAGACCCTCCGTGAAAAAGTTGAACAGCTAATAATGAGCTTCACCCCTCATTAAAAACAATGGCGAGATCTGAGAGTATCATTTTTACTGACTTGGAGTAAATCTAGGAACTTCATTGAAATCTTAAACCTCAGTTAAGTAATAAAATAAATATTCTGACAGCCAGGCATGTTCTGAATTTTCCCCGACTGATACCATTTTTATATTAATATTTATTAAGCTTGTGTACTACGCATGGATAGCAACCAGTAATTAAATATGGTAGGGGTCACATGCATGCAGACGGGCCCTTCTTAATGCAGCTTTATATACGATTTCAGTACAAACTCATCAATCAAATTAAACCCGACCTTAGCATTCTGTTCGTCCAGCACCATGTTATCAGATTGGAGCCATTGTTCATAAATGCATCCCTGTTAAATAACCTCTTATTCCGTTCTGTGTCTGGCCCCGGTACCTTGGACATGTATCAGACATTGGCCACGCTACTCCCGATCCGCTGCTTTACTGGCTATGGCATATTCTAATTATTTTTCCGCAAATTGTGGGGTGAATTTGCCACTGAAGGATTGGGGAACACAATGGCCTAACTTAAGATGATCTTCGTCGATATCACCATTGCTGCGAATCCCGGGCCATTACTTTTTCACTTATATTGTAGGAAAATTTAAGTACATAAAAGCTGGTGGTGCATTTCTAAGAGGGTCCAGGGCATACTTCTCTGGAAAATTATTGAATTTTACATTTAAAGTTATGCCTTCTGGTTAATTTTAAGCACTTTTACACTTCACAATTAATATTCTTTTTTATTTTAAAAAAGGAAAATAATTGATATTTAATAAGCCAAACAGACTAACACTAACCCAAAAGTTACCTCAAAAGTCACTTTCCTACATCCACCACCCCACTTCAAAAAGAAATTCTACCCCTTTCAGAGCCAGTTCACAGAGACACTGCACCCCATCCAACTTGCAACCCTTTCACAGTCACTCTCTTCTCCAACAGTTCCTCAACCTCATTAATTCAGCCTGGTACTCTTCTTCCACTCTCCCCCATTCAAAATAGCACTTTTCGCTCTCCCTCCCCCAGAGTTTGTGTTGGCGGTTTATGCTGACACGCTCTCTTCCCATCCCCTTTCTTGCCTCCCTCACTCAAAAGTAACGCTTCCAGATTCTCCTCCCTTCCCCCACCAAGCACTGTTTCCAGCTTCTGCCCTTTCCGTCTTCAGTTACCATCCATTTCTACTTCCCTCTATAGCCATCTATTTACCTCCTCTTCATTACCTTTGATTTCCCTCTCTCTCACTGCCATCCACTCTCCCTCCTCTCCCATCCATTTACTCCTTTCCATGCATTCTGCCCCCTCCCTTTGACATCCATTTCCACCATACCTGCTCCTACTCGAATCCGATGGCTAATGTGCTGGATAAGTTCCTCTCCTCCTCTCAGAGCAGTCCCAGAGCTAATGGCCAAGATTGCCACCTTTGTATACTGTAGATGGGATTACCTATTCTCCCGAGAGTTTCTGGTAATAGGATACAAAGGCTGCAATCTGGGACATTGAGAGAGTGACATGAATAGCGAGCAGCACCAAACCGAGAAAGAGGAAGGCATGGAGAGGGTAGATGGGAGGTCCGTTGTGAAAGGAGGAGGGGCAGAGGGTAGCACATTTGTATTGATTTGTGTCAGCAAAAGCCAATATGCTGACTGAGCTCTCAAAGTGCTGACTATGAGAGTGAAATGCTGACAGTTGGTATGCATGTATTTGGGCACTCATAGGCCACAGGATAAAGGAACTAGAAAATATTACAATGGAGCATTAGAGCAGTAGTTTTCAAATTCTCCTCATTGGAAAAACCCTGGAAATGCTAACACTCCCAGGACTCTGTGCTAATATTGACACACTCCCAGAGAAGCCACACCCAAGCTTCCAGAAGACATGCCCCCCACCCCCACCCCAATCAAAGAAATTGTAGAAAATGACTTTTTTAGTGTATAGCAGCAAAAAATGTGTATTAGTAAGTCAAAAAATATAGAATATAGATTTATTGAATAAGATGGCCTGGTATTTTGTACTGTGTGTGTGTGTGACAGAGAGGTAGCCAAGGATAAATCATTAGGAGACTCTGGACATGATAGTGCGGGACAAGGAAAAGAAGGTATTGCTGGAGATTGGCTAGCTGCATTCTAATGAATACAATCATTTCTGATATTTCCAGGCAGCCTTGTAAGAGGCAAAATCTCTGCCAACCCATTACAAGGCAAATTAAGATAAAAGGATGGATCCTGGGACAGTGGTCAAGGTGGAGAGTCCCTAGACTGGGAGTTCCCATTTCCATGGTTCAGTCAAGGCCCAGCATTGGAATTGAGGCTGGCACATAACGTGAGTTGAGGCATACTGGCTTCCAGATGAACATTAAAGAAAGAAAGACTTGCATTTACATAGCGCCTTTCATGACCACTGGACATCTCAAAGCGCTTTACAACCAATGAAGTACTATTTGAAGTGGAGTCACTGTTGTAATGTGGGAAACACGGCAGCCAATTTGCGCACAGCAAGCTCCCACAAACAGCAATGTGATAATGACCAGATAATCTGTTTTTGTTATGTTGGTTGAGGGATAAATATTGCCCAGGACACCTGGGATAACTCCCCTGCTCTTCTTTGAAATAGTGCCATGGGATCTTTTACATCCACCTGAGAGAGCAGACGGGGCCTCGGTTTAACGTCTCATCCGAAAGATGGCACCTCTGACAGTGCAGCACTCCCTCAGCACTGCACTGCAGTGTCAGCCTAGCTTTATGCGCTCAAGTCCCTGAACCCACAACCTTCTGACTCAGAGGTGAGTGTGCTACCAGCTGAGCCACAGCTGATATTAAAGGAGTGGGTCTCACAAGGGTGATTGGGGGGTGGGGGGAGGCGGCAGGCAGGAGAGAGGGTACAGATCGGGGATGCAACCTGAAGCCCCAACAGAGTTTCTTAAAAATTTGTAATTGAGCACCTTTATACAGGAGGTGCTCCTTCCAGCCCCATGCAAATGAGATACCCTCTCGTGACCCCACCGACAGGCATAATGCCAGCAAAACCACCAGGATTGTGTCCCACAAGGCCTAATTTTAGTTACCCTTAAAGATGGCTTCCCTAGGGGGCTTGTCCTCAGTAATTTTGTTAAATTTAGTCTGATAACGTGAAGTACCTTGGGATATTTTACTTCGTTAAAGGTGCTATATAAATGCAACTTGTTGTTGTTGAAGCTTTCTATTTGAAAAAGCGGGGCATATAAACAACAAGTCATGGCATGCTCTGTGAATGGCCTGTCATCAAAAAGTTGTGGCTACAGATGCATGCAGGGAGCAGTAGGCTGCTACTCTGTTGAGTCTCTTCAGCTGACAATGATACTGGGAACCTGCACAAACTTTGGTCTCAGGTTTCTCACATAGACACAAACTGAAAACATTGTTAGATCCATTTAGAACCAGAAATGTTATTGTCTAGGTAATTTCAATAATTATTTCTGTAAATCTTATATTTTTGTTAAGCCCTCATTACACACAAATCCTATTTCCACTAGCAAGAGCTTAGCTTGGTGGAGTACCCAAAGTGGCAGCCAAAAAAAGTTTCAAAAAACATTTTGAGCAATTTGATTAGATTATTTTTTTTTGGGTAGCTGTTCCTGACTGCCCATTTATGATTCATCATTTTGTTTTGATTGGCAGTTTGCATTTATGCTTGCTACTAGCTGAATGAATCATGTGTAAGTGTTACACAGAAATTTGCACATCAACAGGTGTATCATGCAATGTGTGACAGTCAACAATGAATCTGGTATTGGAATTCAGTAATGGACACAAATTGATTTTAACAAAACAGTAATTTGTACCAGGACAGTCCCACCATCATTTATGTATTCTTAATCTTTATCTTCCATTGGGCGACAATTTACTTTAGCAATTAAAGTCAATCAAACTTTATTTGAATAGTTAAGAAGGGAGCACATTATTACCATTTTACATAATACATGTGCCCTCTGGATCACTGGTTTATGCTTGATGTGTTCCATAATTGGATAGCTCTTTCAATGGGCCGGCACAGGCACCATGGGGCAAATGGCCTCCTTCTGTGCTGTATCTTTCTATGATTCTATGGTAAAAAATCAGCAAAACTTTATTTTTGTGTGAAGCTCTAATACACATGGTCATTGATCCTTTACATACATCTTCTATGTCATTCACAATAATTAAGAAAAAGCTGTGTTGTCAATAAGTTACTGAAAAGGTACTTGTTCTCACTAAAAAAACAGCCCAATAGATTGCGAGTACCAAAAAGGCAGATTATGTTTTTCTGACATGTACAGGCCTGGAACATCATAACCTATTTTTTTTCATTTCATGCATACTGGTATTCTCTATAGAGCATGACTTAAGTTGGGTAAAGACAGAACCCAGACACCTACAACTTCATAATGTGTCACTCTATTCAGCTGTGGCTTTTTCTATGCAGTAAGCGCTGATTACATTATTACAGTGCTATACTTTGTTTTTTTTATAAAGGAGAATAGTATTGTAGAGGAAATATGAACAATTTGAAACCCTATCCACTTATGCCTCCCACAGATTATATGCTTAAGAGATTTTTGTTGTTACAGAATAATCCTCAGGTGAAGTCTCCTCCATGGTGCTCAGGAGGTCAATAATTCCATCTACCTGAAAGTGAAGTGAACAGAGTCTACAGTATCAGGTGTTGGCCCTTTGTTGAGTGAACCCACTCCCCTGTTATACATTGGCTCCTTGTTGAGTGAACCCACTCCCCTGTTATACATTGGCTCCTTGTTGAGTGAACCCACTCCCCTGTTATACATTGACTCCTTGTTGAGTGAACCCACTCCCCTATTATACATTGACTCCTTGTTGAGTGAACCCACTCTGCTGTCAGCTGCTAGCTTTTTGTGGAATGAGTCACTTGCCTACATTGGTTACTCTATTGTTTGCCTTTCGTAGTCCAATCTTAAACAGTTTTTGTTTCTTTAATGCAGTCTCTTCTGAGTTTGCTAAAGGATGAAGACAGTTCCTAAATCAGTTAATGTAAAGACTGTTGAGTCTGTATATCCCAGTTAGGTTTAGGATCAATCACTGGACACAGACAACAAGAATAACTTTTAACAGGTCTTTACTATTCAAAGGTCAGGGCTGAACTGCCCAGCAAATCCTTGCACAACACTTATATACCGGTGTGGTCACCACCGGTATTACAGTATTACTGCATACAGCAGCCAAGAGAAAGTAGTACATCTCTTAAGGTAGTTCTCTTAAGGTGGAACAGGTTACATACACCACAATCCTCCCTTTTTAGCTTAACAGTTATATCCCCATTTAACATAACATAATAACATATATATATACAACTTCATGCAAAACAGTTCAAAGATTCAGTCTTTGAGGAGGTCTCCTGATTCGAGTTGGATAACGCCTTTCAGGGGTCTCTGATTCTCGTTGCTGGGGTGACTCATCTAGTTGGTCTCTTATGGATTGGACATCATCATCAGGTACATTCACTTCTGAGGTAGATGCTTCAGGTTCACTAACTTCTTTCACGGTTGTCTCTGCCGTAACCATGGGTTCGACCCTTGTTCTCGATTCTACCAGTTGGTCAGCATGACGCCATATTACATTTTCACCAATATCTACCGTGTACATCAGGGGTCCTTGTCTGGCCCGAATTGTTCCAGATTGCCATTTCTCGTTTTTATAGTCCCGGGCTAACACTGGTTGTCCTATTTCGAAACTCCGAGTGGTCTTGTTATTTATATGCTGGAACTGTTTGTTTTCAACTTCCCTCCGCACATTTGGTTTTAACAAGTCCAACCTGGACCGCAACCTCCTGTTGTAGAACATCATGGCAGGACTTTGGTTTGTCACTGCATGAGTGGCGTTTCGATATGCCAGTAGGAATTTGTCCACCTTGTTTTGTAGTGGAATCTGATCTTCGCTCATGGCCTTTATTGCTTTTTTAAACGTTTGTACAAATCTCTCGGCCAACCCGTTTGTAGCCGGATGATATGGGGCAGAGGTATAATGTTTCACCCCATTCTTCTTCATGAATCCCTGGAATTCTTCTGACACGAACTGCGGTCCGTTGTCTGAACATATTTGTTCTGGCAATCCATTTCTCGCAAATATCGTTCTTAACACCGCGATCGTCTTTTCCGAGGTAGTGGTAGTCATCTTAATCACTTCTGGCCATTTAGAATGTGCGTCCACCGCAATTAAAAACATGGAGTCCATGAAAGGACCAGCAAAGTCAATATGTACACGTTGCCATGGGGTTGAAGGCCATTCCCATGGATGCAGCGGTGCAATCGGAGGTGCATTTTGCACTTTTTGGCACCCTGAGCAGCTTTTCGTCAGCTCCTCTATCTGTTGGTCGATACCCGGCCACCACACATAAGCCCTAGCAAGGCTTTTCATCTTGACTCCCCCCAGATGACCTTCATGCAGTCCCTTTAGAACTCTCTCTCTTAACTTAGGAGGAATAATCACCCTTGTTCCATACATCAATGTTCCTTGACAGACGGACAGCTGTTCTCGTCTTGCTGAGAATGCCGGTAACAGTGGATCACCATGTGCTGGCCATCCTTTCACTGTCACTTCGTAGACCCTGGACAGTGTCGGGTCGTTCCTGGTTTCTCTTTCAATACTTGCATTGGTGACTGGTAAACATTCAATCATGGTCGAGTGAAATAACTCAACAGGGTCAACCGTCGGTGCCTCCTCCTCTGTAGGTAGTGGCAGGCACAACAGCCCATCAGCATTACCATGCTGCTTTGTACCTTTGAATTCTATCTGATATTGATGTGCCCCTAGGAAAAGGGACCATCTCTGGAGTCTCTGTGCTGTCATCACCGAAACACCCTTCTTAGGGTTAAAAATGGATACCAACGGCTGGTGGTCTGTCAGAAGCGTAAACTTTTGGCCCTGCAGGTAATGATTAAACTTCTTTACTCCTCACACAAGGCTGAGAGCCTCCCTATCTATCTGAGCATAATTGCGCTCAGCGGAGGTCAATGATCTGGATGCGAACGCAACTGGCCTCTCCTGGCCATTTGGCAACTTGTGTGAGAGTACTGCCCCAATACCATATGGAGAAGCATCACAAGCCAAACGAATAGGCAGCGTTGGGTTGAAGTGAGCCAACACTTCCTCTGAGGTGATCAATGCCTTGCTTTCGCGAAAGGCCCTCTTAGAGTCCTCGCTCCACTTCCATGGTACTCCCTTCTGCAAAAGAGCGTTCAGCGGGTGCAGCACCGTGGATAAATTTGGCAGAAACTTATGGTAATAGTTAATTAACCCTAGAAACGACCTCAATTGGGATACATTATTGGAGCGGGAGCCTTCACAACAGCTTCGATCTTGTCAGGAGACTTATGAAGCCCCTCCTGGTCAATGACATGACCGCAGTACGAGATCCGCTTCTGAAAGAATTCACATTTCTGGCGATTAACTCGAAGACCATATTCTTTCAATCTGGTGAGCACCAGTTCCAAGTTTGCAAGGTGTTCCTCGTCATCATCTCCTGTAATCAGAATATCGTCCAGGTAACATTGTGTACCTGGAATTCCCTGTAATACCTGCTCCATGGCCCTCTGCCAAATTGCTGGAGCCGATGCCACTCCAAAAACCAGTCTATTATACCGGTACAAGCCTCTATGCGTGTTGATCGTGAGATACTGGCGTGACTCTTCCTCAACTTCCACCTGTAAGTACGCCTGCGCCAGGTCTATCTTGGTGAAATGTTTCCCGCCAGACAATGAAGCGAAGATATCCTCAATCCGTGGAAGCGGATACTGCACCGTGTGAAGCACCGGATTAACAGTGATCTTGAAATCACCACAGATGCGAACCTTCCCCGGTTCCCCCGGCTTGTTGCTCGATGAACGCTTCATGACTGGGAAAATGGGCATGGCCCACTCACTCCAGTCTACCTTAGACAGTACTCCTGAACGTTCTAGCCCTTCCAGCTCAGCTTCCACAGCAGGTCGTATTGCATAAGGTACCGGTCTGGCTTTGAAAAATTTCGGGTTTGCATGTTCTTCAATCTTGATGTTTGCCGTAATTCCTCTCAGTGTTCCCAGTCCTTGTTGGAACACCTCTTTAGCATCGTCCAATATTCTGGACAATCGTTTAGGTTTGACATCTTTTGTACCGGAATCTACCGTTAGTGCTTTTAAGGAATGCCAGTCCATATTTATTTTCCTAATCCACTCCCGTCCCAGTAGTGGTGGACCTCCCTCAGGTAGCACATATAAGTCCATTCCTCGGCTTTCTTTGCCCTTGTGGACCACCTTTACCTCTATCTTCCTGATGGGGTATACTCTTTGCCCCGTGTATGTTTTCAATACAATCTCCGTATCCCGTAGGGGAATATGTGGGAATAACCTTTTGCAATCTTTCTTATTCATGACCGTCAATGCCGATCCAGTGTCCAATTCCATCTTCACTTGGACTCCTGCTATCTGAAGTGTGACCCAAATTGTTTGGAGGTCTGCTTCCTTACCAACATTGTGTACTCTTAGACTACCCAGTTCATTACTGCTGGCGTCTGAATCTGACTTCTGTTCGTTCGAACTGTTCTCTGTCACCTTGTGTACCTTTTTGTACTTTTCCTGTGGTGACTTTTTGTTGCTGGTCTTCTTTCCTGACCGGCATACTTTAGCTATGTGACCAAGCCTGCCACATTTTCTGCATTCCTGATTTTTGAACCAGCACTGGTTCTGATCGTGTGTTGTCTTTCCACAACGATAACATTTTACTGTACTCAAGACCATTTGATTGGTACAGAGTTCCGGTGACCATAGCTGCATTTCCGCAGTGCCTCTTGCTGCGGCTTCTTGCGATGCTGCAATAGTGACAGCTTTATCAAGCGTAAGATCATTCTCTTCAAGCAGTCGCTTTTGTGTTCCTTCTTTTAACAATCCACACACAAATTTATCTCTCAGCGCATCTGCTAGCCCTGTCCCAAACTGACAGTACTTCGATAGCTTACGTAGTTCAATTAAAAATTCAGCGTTGCTTTCGTCTTTCAACTGCGTTCTTCTGTAAAATTTAAATCGTTCCGCTATCATCAGCAGCGTGGGGTTTAAATGATTTTTCAGGACAGTAACAATATTCGCGAAGGTCTGATCCGCCGGTTTAATTGGTGATAGAAGGTGCTTCAATAGCCCGTATGTCTTTGCCCCCATTGAGCTTAATAAGGTTAATGCTTTCTCATCATCTGGTACCTTATTTGCTTTACAATAAACTTCCATGCGTTCTACATACGTGGTCCAATCTGCGACATCACTATCAAAGGTATTAATGCTCCCATGTTTAGGCATCCTTGCAAGTTTAAAAAATTTATTTTTTTTAAATGGCGGCTTCCCGCGCTTGTCTTCTTCCCCCGCCTACTAAAATGGCGGCTTCCCGCGCTTGGCGGTCTTTCCCGCGCTCGTCTTCTTCCCCCGCCGACTACAATGGCGGATTCCCGCGTTTGCCTTCTTCCCCCCCGCTGGCTGCAATGGCGATTGCCTTGCTGCTGCCGTTCTCGCCTCCCCAGCGGTTCTCACTCCCCGACGCTGCTTTGCCTTGCAGCCCCGCTTGCAGCCCGGTCCTTTACACCGGCTGCATTTGAATTCTCCGCGGCTCTTGTGCCTTAAGCTTCTCAACTCCCCGACGCTGTTTTGCCTCGCAGCCCCGCTCGCAGCCCGGTCCTGTACACCGGCTGCGTTTGAGTTCTCCGCGGCTCTCGAGCCTTAAGCTGCCCCAGTCGCTGCACCTCTCGGCCTCGATTGCAGCCCGGCCCTTTCTACCGGCCGTGGTCGAGCTCTCCGCCCTTATTTCTCCGTTTTCCCTCCCCTACTCCACAGTCAACGCGGCCGACTTTCTGCTCGTGTCGCTGATCGGCTTACCCACCACCGTGGTAGAAGGGATGAACACTGCCTGTCGCTGATGGAGGTTCTTCGTGGTCAGAATTCTTTTTCTTTGTAACCCGGGTTCTCGATGCCTCCCGTGCGATGGTGCTCAGCTGGATGATGAGGGCGGATGCCTCTTCTCGACGCCCGTTTTGAGGATGAAGCTGCCTTGGATGTAAATTTGCCGCAGGGTAAGATCGGACTCGTCGCCACTGTTGAGTCTGTATGCCCCAGTTAGGTTTAGGATCAATCACTGGACACAGACAACAAGAGTAACTTTTAACAGGTCGTTACTATTCAAAGGTCAGGGCTGAACTGCCCAGCAAATCCTTGCACAACACTTATATACCGGTGTGGTCACCACCGGTATTACAGTATTACAGTATACAGCAGCCAAGAGAAAGTAGTACATCTCTTAAGGTAGTTCTCTTAAGGTGGAACAGGTTACATACACCACAAAGACCAGCACTGAATAAGTGTTGGCTGCTGGATAGACTACATAAGGATCACTACACCTGGTATCAGCGCAGCACATTCACTTCATTTCTGCTACATTGTCAGTTTCCTGGGCCGTACGGAACAATCCTTGAACTGTGGCTCTTCTGTAATTGTAGATATACTATTATTTTGTTCAGGATTTGTTTTAGTGAATTTTACACCCTAGAAAATTTCCCAGATCAGGCATCCAATATTAGCATAAGCACTTGGAGGTCACGCATAGCAGAGTTAGGTACGAAGTAAATGTTTTCTCTGTTCTTCCTCGATAATGTGCCTGAGCCCCAAGCTCCAAAGACTACCTCTTACTGCACCATGTCCTACACCAGCCATCCTAAAGCTTCTCATAGGAACATAGAATGGTTACGGCACAGTAGGAGGCCATTCAGCCCGTCGAGCCCGTGCCGGTTCTCTGCAACAGCACTTCAGCTAGTCCCACTTCCCCGCCCTTTCCCCGTAGCCCTGCAATTTTTTTTTCCTTCAGGTACTTATCCAATTCCCTTTTGAAAGCCACGATTGAATCTGCCTCCACCACCCTTTCAGGCAGTACATTCCAGATCATAACCACTCGCTGCGTAAAAAAGTTTTTCCTCATGTCGCCTTTGCATCTTCTGCCAATCACCTTAAATCTGTGTCCTCTGGTTCTTGACCCTTCCGCCAATGGGAACAGTTTCTCTCTGTCTGCTCTGTCTAGGCCCCTCATGATTTTGAACACCTCTATCAAAACTCAATCTTCCCTGCTCTAAGGAGAACAAGGCCAGCCTCTCCAATCTATCCACGTAACTGAAGTCCCTCATCCCTGGAACCATTCTTGTAAATCTCAGAATGAGAATGTCGATTAATGTCAATTAGGGGCAGTTCTGCACTGTCAACCTATATCCACAAAGGATTGTGTGATTCTGCCTAAACTCATTTCATTTAGAATGCTTACAGACAACAGATTTAGGAGACTTTCATCTGGCCTGGATCTAGAACAAGGTCCCAGAGATTAAAGCCTAATGTTCTAACCAAATATACCCACTAATCAATCCTGTAATTGCAACAAAATCTGTGAGCTAAAGTGATGAAGGCTTTGCACTTTAAAGTATTTTCTCTAACAGGGCTGCTATTCCTTAAACAATGTAAATCACCCAAAAGGAGATTTCCTCTGGTTGTTATGTATCAGCTACAGGTTAGGCCACAACTGGAGTATTGTGTACAGCTCTGGTCACCACACTTTAGGAAGGATGTGAAGGTCCTTGAGATGGTGCAGAGGAGATTTACCATGATGGGGGATCTTAGCTACAAGGGCAGGTTGGAGAAGCTGGACTTGTTTTCATTAGAGCAAAGAAGGTTGAGGTGTAAAAGATTGTGACGGGTTTGGATAGGCTAGACGGGGAAAGGCTGTTCCCACTAATTGATGGTACAAGGACTAGGGGACACAGATTTAAGCTTTTGGGCAAGAGATACAGGGGGGATGTGAGGAAAAACTTTTTCACACAGCGAGTGGTGTGGACCTGGAACTCGCTGCCGACAGAAGTGGTGGAAGCGGACACACTCAATGGGCCGGATATTCCGATCCCTACGGGTTTGTGTACACACCCGTAGGGACATTGGAAATGCCGGTTTCAGGCATGCACAGCACATGCGCTGAAAACTGACATTTCCGATCTGTCAAGAATGCACTTGACAGATCACACGCCTGCCCTGGAGAAGGGCCTCTGCGAACGGATAGTTCCGCTTTCTGGAGACCCTCCGCCCACAGAAAACCCTTAGGGGGAAAAATTCAGTTGGTAACGCCACCCGTTAGCACCTTAAGAGGGCGCTAAGTGGGGCGCAAACCAACTAGCGCCCAGGCGCAGCAATGTTTGCACTGCTCGCGAAATTAACTAGACATTTTGCGGTGGCGCTAAACACTACCACCACGATCTCCTGCGCCGGCAGATCGTGACGTCAGTCGAGTGCGCAATGCCCCGGTAGCACCCCGGACTGGATATTGAGTGGCGCCTCCTGCCTTACCGCCTGCCGCTAGCAACGACAGGTTGAGGGGAACGTTTTGCACAGGAAGGGATTGGGGGAGCGCTATTTAAAGGCAACCGCTTCCTGCCTTTTTTTATTGGTGACATTTTTGCACCACGCATTCTGAGAGAGAGAGAGAGATTTCTGGAGAGATTCTACACTGTGTGAAGGAGTTTTGCATACTGAGCAGCACTTTGCAGGTTCATTTTGATTTGCCCTTCCTTGTATCGATTTAGAAGAGACTGTGGGGGCTGCACTCTGAGCTCTTTCCCTGGGTCTCTCCATTGTTCTTTCCAGCTGATTTGATGTACAGGTCTCTCCAGGCCGAGATTCAAGGCTGCAATGAACAAGATGTGGATGGAGACCAAGATAAACCCTCCCCTTTAAGATAAAAACAGAAAAAGCTGGAGAAACTCAGCAGATCAGGCAGCATCTGTGAAGAAAGAAACAGAGTTAACGTTTCAGGTCGATGACCATTCATCAGAACTCCCCTTTAAGAATTGGCCGGTGCCAGTGTGTCTGTGTTCCATTGCTGACTGACATCACACGAGCTTCGCCAGCGCTGTGAGTTAGCGCCTCGCTCCTTGGCCTTTGCACCTTAAGGCAGATGTGAAGCGCCTGATTTAGAGCTCCAATCACCTCCAGGGGCAATAAAAGCCAAGTTTGCTGTTGGAGGCGATAATTAGCGCCAGGTGCTAAACTTTGCGCACGGCCGATAATGGCGCCCCAAACGGAGCGATACTGAATTTTTCCCCCTTAGAATTCTTACGCCTGGTAAAAGCAGGCATAAGGCCCACTTTTACCAGGATAAGAGATGAAAAATAGTTTTAAAATTATTTTTTTCCACTGATTTATCATTTTAAAATACTTTTAAAAAAAGGTAAGTTTATTTTAGCCCTGTAAAAAACTTCAATTATTTTTTTCAAAAAATTACATTTTTGTTTAAAATATTTAATTTATTGTAATTTCAACTAATTTAAAAAATGTGATGTTTTTTAAAAATGTAGTTAATGTTTTACAGTGTTTTTGGGGTGATCTCCATTCATATATTTGACAGGTCTATCTGTCAAGTGTATGAAGGGAGATTCCCTTCTCCCATTGGCTCCCCATGGCCCACGTGATCCCAGGGACGTTTGCGAACCGCATGCGCCCCTGGGATACGTGGGCCCTGCGCACTTGGAGTTGGAGAGGCCCAACATCGGAATTATACGCACCTCGGGAGCCCTCAGCTAAGTGCGTAGATTTTTACCAGATCGGAGGCCTCCGCACGCGGAAAGCCTCCGATCGGAAAATACGGCCCAATGTTTTCAAGGGTAGACTGGATAGGCACTTGAGGGAAATTAACTTGCAGGGCTACGGGGATAGAGCGGGGCAATGGGACTGAGTGCATTGCTCTACAGAGAGCCGGCACGGATTCGATGGGCTGGATGGCCTCCTTCTGTGCCGTTATGGCTCTATGACTCTATGACATTATAAACACAGTGGGAAGGTTTCCACAAATTGCTATTTCCAAATCATAAATGCAATCTCTTGGAACATTTTTAAAATTTCACTGGTAATAGTGAACATAGGAAAGCCTCCTTCTATGTTTGATATTGTTCATGTATGCTGACCAGATGAAATATTCCGCTACTGTTAATAAAGCATGAGATTCAGTTTACACCCCAATGCAACTTATATATAGATCACACTTTATACAGCTTATAAACTGATTTCATTGGTATTTATGTTACATTCAGAACAGATTAAAACACTTCATAAAATGCAGAATATGTCTAGTTTATACTTCAATGCAACTCATACCTCCAACTGATCCTGCAGAAAGGCAGGATTTTTTCTTTGCTATGCACCATCATATATTTTTTTAAGTGTGTTAATCAAAGTGGAGCCACATCAGCTGGCTAAGTTATAGCACATCCTAATCTGTGTGATGAGAAGAAAATCACGATTACAAGGTGACTTGCAGAAAGTATTCTCTTTTGCTGTAATTGAGATATAGGAACCAACTGTACACATTGCAACTAGCACATTAATAAATATAAAGGTGCTTATTATGATGACAGCTTTGGAAGTGCAAAGGAATAACATTTATCACTTGGCAGATACAGATCTCACCCCATCTGCTGAGACTTTGCATATATTTTCAGCTTACTGAGCAATGATTAGGGCTGTCAGAACCTCTTTAACCTCCTAACTGCTGGTCCCAACTGGCCCTAATTAAGGATTAATGAATTCAGAAGGCGCTAGCTGCAAAGTCAACTGCCTCAACATTTTGTGTATAATTAAAAGAATGAATTAAAGCACAAATACTTTACTGAAACAGTGTGAACAATGCTGACTGAACAATGCTAGTAAATACCTGATTTAATTTGTGATAACAATGGATCATTATTATATTAATGATAGCAAATTATTACAGCATAAGAATTCATTTATGTAAACTGATAGCAAAAATGATGGAAGATTTTGTGTGCGACTATTTTATTTTAATTGCTGATTTTTATTCTTAAGAAAAAAGTTCCTTGAGTGCCTTAAGGAAAATATTTAGGCACTTAATCTAATTGCAATTTCTATTGCAAAGTATTTTTTAAGTTATAACATGGACAGCTATGTTGACAGTTATGTTAACATAATGACAACCAATAATATAGAGTACAGGTATTCTTCAGTGCATCAATAACCAGCAAGAGACATAGGTATTGTCAACATGAAGAAAAACAAGCACTGAGTAGTAGTTGCACCAAAGTCAGGAACTAGATAATGCAAATTCCATTAGACTTATCAATAGAACTCCTAGAAATTCAAATGTAGGCTTTTAGTACAGAGGTAGTTTTGCACTTTGCAAAAAATAAGTAGCATCTACAGTAATAGCACTAGTATATTGCCTTTAATTGATGACACAAAGGACATGAAAATTAACGTAGGAACATAGAATATTCATTAGATGCATAACTTATTGAGATTTCATTTAACCCTTTGATTGTTCTATTGCAGTTTTCAAAATACATATTATTGTTTTATCATGTAGCACCTGCAAAACTATTTTTGCAACTATATCTATAGCATAATGATAGAAATCTAAACAGCTATGAAATATTTGTTCTGTGAATTACTTAAAAATATCCTTGCTTCACATAAATATACAACAAAAATTGGTATACTTTGGTAGTTCTGTATTTTGCTTTGTGTCTCATACACATAAATATAAACTAGAAACAGTGTATAAAACTATTAATTTTGTTTCATTTCACTCTTACATCGTGGAGTCCAGACATACAAATGCAAATTCAAACAAACTGGGGGTTTCAAGATTAACTGGTTAAAATGGCTAATCACCTACTAGAATGTATAACTAATTCCTGTAGACAATACCTGGTTAACCATGTCATAGGCATGCAGACAATTTCATTACAAAAACACTTCTTTGAGATTGTACTAGTGTGCAAAATCTTCTGAAAAATAGCACATCTGCATATATATATACTATATAGTAGAACAGTTTCAGTTGCTGACTTTAAATAAACAACACACGCAGCTCTCTAATATTCTTCAGTAGGATCATGATCCCTTAATGCCTGCGGTGGTGAAAAACACTGCTTTCTTTATCTTTATTTATTTTAATTAAAATGCAAGATGGTTACCTATGGGTTATAAAGATCTATTGCCTATCTCTATTTACAATGACAGCGGTTGCAGTACTGATTCTATTTTCAAGGGACAGCTTCTGAAGCTTCTGAAGCTAACAGATGCACCACAGAGCCAAGGGTTCATATCTGAGGAATCACTCTGCAGAGTGCACACAAAATTCATGCAAAAACAGAAAGAAACCAAACAAAACCAAAAACAAATGGTGCAACAAACTTTGAAAACAGCCGAGGTTTAAAATAAAGCTTACCTCGACATTCCCAGCATAGAGTACACTGTTTGAAAAAGAATACTCCATAGAATACGTTATAGGAGCAGAATTTACTTCTAAAATGAATGGAAAACAACACCAGTGCACAACTAACTCAGCCCCACTATCTATTATAAAGTCTTAATGCGTCACCTCATGACTTCCAGCTGTATTCCACAATTCACCCAGCCCTCACACCGTAAGAACCTGCTGTACTAGCACAACAGGAATTTAACTACAGCCCCAGGCTCATTAACACTCACTCTACAGGATATCTTCACACCCCCAAGACTCAACATCAACTGAAGCAGACTCTATCCAAATTGCATGGTGGCTGACTCCCCTATGCACCCTGTATTTATTCACAGCTTAGTAGGCTCAGAATAAGTTTTGTTCCAAATTCAACCCCCCCCCACACCCCCCCATAAAAATTGCTTGCAATTCTATTCAAAATATAACATTGAAGCATAGCATAAACAGAATGCTGCCTGGGTCTCAGGTGTGGCACTGTTGCTCATGTTACACAGATATGTCCAAACGCTGCATGAAAATAGTATCACATCTGATCCTACACAATACCCTCACCACCAAAACATATGTATTCAGTTATCGATGGATTCTAGTTCATATAATATATTCATGCATATTGGTGTGACTGTTAGTATATTGCAGATGGGACGGATAGTTTACGTGAAGCGCTCTTCAATGAGCTGCCCTCAGAGAGCTCTGGCAGCTAGGGGCACTGGAGCTCGATGTCGCTCCTGGTCTTCCTCCTCTTCATGCTCCTCCTCCTGCTGCAGTTCTTGCTGCCCCGCTAGTGGCAGGGCTGGTCCCTCATGATGGCAAAGTTCTGCAGCATATGACCACAAATCTGGATACCCACTCAGGGCGGGATTGCAAAGCTCCTCCCAAATGGACCAGCCAGCGGACGCATCACTTTAACACGTCAACTGTCTGCTCGATGACATTTCCCATTGTAGGCCAGCTCTGCAGCTGTGCCCATGTTTTTGACAGGAGTCATGTGCCAAGTCTGAAGTAGCCATCCTGTAACTCGACGGCCTGGTTGGAATAAAGGTAGCACAGAGGACTGGTGCAGAATGAAAGTGTCATGACTGCCATCAGGAAATCAGGCAGACTCCTGCATGATGTACTGCCTGTGGTCGCAAACCAGCTGTCATTGGAGGGAGTGGAATCCCTTTCTATTGATAAAAATAAACTAAGTCTGAAGGGGATAGCCCTTGTTGGTCAGGAACCAGCCTGTAACCTGAGGGCTTGGTTGGAACAAATGTGGCACAGAGGACTGGCGCAGGACAAATCCATCATGACTGTTGCCAGGATACCGGGCACGGACCTTCATAGAATCATAGAATGATACAGCACAGAAGTAGGCCATTCAGCCCATCCTGCCTGTGCCTGCTCTTTGAAAGAACTATCAAATTAGTACCACTCCCCTGCTCTTTCCCCATAGCCCTGCAAATTTTTCCACTTCAAGTATCTATCCAATTCCTTTTGAAAGTTATTATTGACTCTGCTTCACCACCCTTTCAGGCAGTGCATTTCAGATCATAACAACTCATTGCATAATTTTTTTTTCCTCATGTCACCTCTGGTTCTTTTGCCAATTACCTTAAATCTGTGCCCTCTGGTTACCGACCCTCCTGCCACTGGAAACAGTTTCTCCTTATTTACTGTATCAAAACCCTTCATGATTTTGAGCACCTCTATCAAATCTCCCCTTAATCTTCTCTGCTGTAAGGAGAACAACCCCAGTTTCTCTAGTCTTTCCATGTAACTTCATTCCTGGTACCATTCTAGTAAATCTCCTCCTCACCCTCTCTAAGGCCTTGACATCCTTCCTAAAGTGTGGTTCCCAGAATTGGACACAATACTCCAGCTAGGGCCTAACCAGTGTTTTATAAAGGTTTAGCATGATGCGCTGCCTGTGGTCACAAACAAACTGGACGTGGAGGGAATCAAATTCCTTTTTATTGTGAAAGATGCCAGGATGGTGATGAATGCACACAAAGTAATTCATAGCACCTTGTACTCTGGTCATGAGTGCAAAGCCTAGTCCTGCTTTGCTCTGTTCATGGCGACAGAGATACAGATGTTCCTCCTGGTGTAGAGCGTCTCGGTGACCTTCCTGATGCAATGGTGGACTACAAACTGTGGAAAGTTGCTGATGTCACCTGTTGCAGCCTAGAAGGTGGCTGTTGTATAAAAGTTAAGGGCCACAGTGACATTGCACATAAAGCAATGTGATAGCACCTTGTACACTGGGGAAGCCTGTTATGTGTGCAGCCACAACTAGAACCTAGAACCAGGGCATGGACAGCATTGCCTGTCCATGCTCTGGTTCTAGGTTCTAGTTGTGGCTGCAGTAGGTGACATAGCTTGGTGATAGTCTCTTTTCTAAGTGAAGGTGTCTGAGACATTGCTCCTCAGTGAAGTTCAGATAGGAGAGGTTCTCCCTGAAGACCCACTGTGGGTCTGGCCTCCTGTGCAGTGCCCTCCTCATGTCTGAGCTGTTACTGCACACCCTTGTCTCCTTAGCTGCTACCCTTCATTCGCCAGCCCCAAAGGCAAGCCTACTAGACCACCAATCAGTGCAGTAAAACTGCATTGAAAGCAGCCAAAAAGCAGTGCAACACCAGCAAAATCTTCTTCTCAGAAGTCAAATATCAGTTATAAAAGTGAGAAAACAGGCCAAAAAGTCCTTAAAACCAGCAGCCTAAAAGGACAAACCAGCAACTAACCTGTATGTAATGCATAAGCCCTTTAAGTAGCACTGCTGAAGGGTCCCTGCTGCATGCTGCACTGAGCGAGTTTCTCAAGTGGCGAGTCAGGCGCAGGGAAAGCCCACTTTCACTAAAGGGCCCTACAACAAGCGTAGAACTCTTATTTAAATATTTTAATTACTGTTTAACATAAATCCAGTGCGCACTCTGGGCGCCTCCGAAGGAGTCCGATCCAATATGGCAGGCAGCACATTTCCGATGGGAGATGGGCACATCACCTGACATATTGGACACTATGGGCTAGATTTTCAGTTTAGGCAGTTTTGGGGCGCTAGCTTTAGCGCCCGCCCGAAGTTAGCGCCCGCCCCAAAGTAGCGCCCCGTTGCCGGGAATTCAGTGGCTTCGCCCTAAGAGGTTGGTGGAGCGCTAAAAGAGGCGTTCCACTACTCTCTTTAGGCGCTAAGCCGGCGGTCCAGAGGGATAGCGCCCAGGCGGGGCGCAGCACGGGTGCGGTCATTTTTGCACTGACAGCAGACCCCGTGGTGCCGACCAGCTCTTAAAGGGGGAAGGGACGAATTAGTCTGCTGCCACGCCCTGCACACTGCAGCCTTGCAAAGAGGCCTCAACACTACTGCTCAGCCCCAGGGAGTCATGGCAACGCCAGAGAAGGCCCGTCAGCGTGCCCTGCGCTTCTCAGAGGGTGATCTGGACATCATGCTCACAGCTCTGGAGGTGAGGCGCAAGATCTTGTTTCCAGACAGTGGGAGGAATCCAACCCACCACGACTACACCAAAGCCTGGAAGCAGATCGCCCAGAGGGTGACATTCACCGGCGAGGCCCCCAGGACCCACACACAATGCCGTAAGAAGTACAACGATCTGACCAGGATTGTGAGGGTGAGTAGCCTTTCCAGTCTCCTCCTCATTCTTGCATGTACACCTGACATGATGGGCAAAGGGACCTGAAAGTCCTTTTGGCCAGCCCTCAGCCAGCAGCATTGGGACAGTCATGAGCATCAAATGGCCATTCGGCACTCTACACTTTGGCCAAGCTATTCCACCATGGGAGGCAGTGCACACTACATCAGGGCTTCACTCTGTCCAAGCTATTCCACCATGGGAGGCAGTGCACACTACATCAGGGCTTCACTCTGTCCAAGCTATTCCACCATGGGAGGCAGTGCACACTACATCAGGGCTTCACTGCGCCCTTACAGCCCGTCCTTTCTCTTGCAGGCTAAAGTAGCGTTTAATCGCCAGGCCCGTGCCAGGGGTGGCCGCGCCAAGCTGCAGAAGCTCACTCGGCTGGAGGAGCGCGTGTGTGTGCTCATGGGAGCACGTGTGATTGTCCCCACAGCGTGCGGTGTATCCGACCCTCCACTGCCCGGCAATGGTAAGGACCTCGCCTTTTGGCCCTCTCGCGTCGCACTGGCCCATCCGAGCTACCTCCTTTGCCACTGTCCCACCAATGCGCTGAATCCCACCAGTCCTAACTCCCTCGCTGACGCCGTCTCCTCACTCTGAAGCTACTCTTGTGCATTCCTGCTTTCAGCTGGTGACGACCAGGACCCTGAGGCTGCCAGTGACAGCACCTCCAACCAGGAGGAGGAGGAGGAGCAAGCCGGACCTTCGGGGGAACAGTCACGTCCCGCAGGAGAGGAGGAAATGCTCGACACCTCCTCACTGGACGAGTGCCTGGAGGAACTGTCGCAGGGCAATGCAGCTTCTGGGACCAGTGGCGTCCAGCCACCCAGCAGCCGTGCGCGTGGCCCGCGGCCTTCCCCCCAAAGGGGGGAAGGATCAGAGGGGAGTGCTGCTGCTCGGCACACTCGCCGTCACCAACGCGGCAAGGGTCCCCTAGTTCGGCCCCCTCCTCCCCAGCGGGAGAGTCGCGACTCCAGTCCGGACACCTTCACTTCGGAGGAGGTGCGGAAGCTCGATCAGATGGCCGACGACTCGGACCGGCGCCACACGGAGCTCATGAGCGTGGTGGGGCGCATGCCTGAGGCCATCGAGTCGCTGGCGACCAGTGTGCGCGAGTTCGGGGCAGCAACTGCCGCGACTGGCCGCATGCTAACTGATGCCGTCAAGACCCTGGCGGATGTGATGCGCGCGCACACCAGGACCAGAGGGCCACTCACTGCTGCCACACGCGCTGTCTCAGGCAGGCATCGCCAGGGCAGGCGCCGCGCTGGACCATCCCAGCAAGCCGGCCGTCGGCTGATTGCTGCGGATCCTGCAGTGCGGGCCCGGCCGAGTGCCACCGCGCCACAGCACCAGCCAGCGCATCCCAGACGCCAGCTGGCCCACATTGCACCATCCGTCGCCGCCATTCCCCCTCTGGGGCGTCAAGGGCAAGCGGCTGCAGCTGATGGTGGCCAGGCTCAGGCGCGCCACTCAGGAGACGGCCCCTCGAGGCCCAAACGCCGTGTAGGCCGCCCCCCAGCGGCATCTGGCGGAAGGGCATCTGAGCCTCAGGCGCCTTCCCCCAGCCTCGCAGCAGCCACTGGGCAGAGCTTGCGAAGGAGCAGCAGGCAGGGCAGGGGAGGCAAAATGCTGGCCAAGGTCTCGCCCTCGCGGGCCACTCAGTAGAGGGTGTGGCCAGCTTTCCTTTAATATGGCGGTGGCCATCTTTATTTTGCCCATGGTTGTGCTTTTGGAGGGCTTTTTTTTTGCGTTAGGCCGACGTTGAGGCCCGGTTTCAATAAAGGTGGAGTGGCTCCTCCCCAGTTTGTGGGAGTGAGTCGTTTGTTGGGCTTTTTGTGGGGCCCGTTTATTGTTTTTGGGGATTCATGTGGGAAGGGCTTTTCATTTTTGTTTAATAAAAAATTATCTTTATTCATGCAGTCTCCATGGTTGTTCTTCTTAGTGTTTGTTGGCTTCGCCGGCTGAGGGCTTGCGGAGCGGCTGCATTCATCTTCCCTCATGGCCCCTGGCCATTCCCTGACAGGGGGCTTAGAAGTACCGTGTAATAAGGTGGCGTCGTGCGGCCCTTGGCCCTGGTCGCTCCCTCCTGGGAACGTACTCCTGCTCCTCCTCCTCCTCCTCCTCCTCCTCCTCATGCTCCTCCTGCTCCTCCTCCTGAGGTGCTGGTCCAACGTCAGGTGGCAGTGCCTGAGTCCTGCGGATAGCCAGGTTGTGTAGCATGCAGCAAACCACCACAAATTGGGAGACCCGGTCCGGCGAATACTGGAGAGCTCCTCCGGAGCGATCAAGGCAGCGGAACCGCTGCTTGAGGACCCCAATAGTTAGCTCGATGATGTTGCGGGTGGTTTGATGGCTCTCGTTGTAGGCCTCTTCAGCAGCGGTCCTGGGCGCGCGGAGCGGGGTCATGAGCCAGGTGCACAAAGGATAGCCTTTGTCCCCGAGTAGCCATCCTCTTGGGGGAGGCTGTGCCTGGAACATGTCATGCACAGTACTCTGCCGCAGGATAAAGGCATCGTGGCTGCTGCCTGGGAAGCTGGCATTGACTGCCATGATGCGCTGCTTGTGGTCACAGACCAGCTGCACATTCAGAGAATGGTAGCCCTTCCTGTTGCGATACTGCTCGCCATGCTCCAGAGGGGCCCGCAAAGCCACATGCGTACAGTCAATGGCGCCCTGAACCAAGGGGAATTCCCCGAGTCTGGAAAATCCCAATGCGCGCTGATGCTGGCTCTCCAGGGCCATGGGGAAGGAGATGAATTGGCTTCTCCTTCTGAACAGTGCTTCGGTCACCTGGCGGATGCAGCGATGCGCGCCGTACTGGGAGATGTTTGCTATGTCCCCAGCAGCGTATTGGAAGGAGCCGGTGGCATAGAAGTTCAATGCCACTGTCACCTTCACTTCCACCGACAGAGACGTCCTGCACCTGAGCTTTGGCCGCAGATCTCGGCGAAGCAGGTGGCAGATCTCTGCAATCACCCCCTTCCGGAATCGGAGCCTTTTAACACATCGCGCGGCACTCATGTTTAGGTAGGAGCGCTGCTGGCGGTATAGCCTGACTGGGTAAGGCCTACGTGGCCGACGCCTGTAGCCCCCTCTGCCTCTAGCCAGGGCTGCCCCTCTCACAATACGTCTGCGAGCCCTACGGACATGGAGCTGCAGCTCCGCGTTGGCACCCCATGCAACCCCCATCAAATCCTGGCAAACACTCTAATTTCCAAATGGCCACTTGCAGCGCTGTTGCCTGAGTCCAAAAATACCTGGCTCTTGCTGCTTGAAACCAGTTAGCTATCCTCCTTGTTGTGTCTCCAGAAATGCGTTGCACAAGACTGTTTTCTGAAATAATGGATGGCCTTTATACTGGAGAGGACGTTCCCTTTAATTAGCGCCCCCCGGGGCCCGCGCTGGTTGTGTTGCGTTCCTTTTTCCAAACGCTCCGGCCGCCCGCCGCACAATGGGGCGGTCCGACTGAAGTTTGCAATCGGGGCGGCCAAAGGGCGTTGCACGAGGATGTGACGTCATTTTCTGCGCGCGCATCCGGGCGGGCGCTAAACTTTGCGCCGGCGCTAACGGGCAACTTAATTTGGGGCGGGGCGCAAACTGCGCTGCGCCCGGGCGCTACACGCATAGCGCCCGGAAATCACTTCTCTTAAGGCGCTAACTGCTGGCGCAAGCAACTGAAAATCTAGCCCTATATGCCTAAATGGATATGGCGCCAACGGGTTTCACAGAAATCACAGAAACTCCACAGTGCAGATAGAGGCCATTTCGGCCCATCGAGCCTGCACTGACACATATCCCACCCGATCCCCGTACCAACACATATCCCACCCTATCCCCGTAACCCCATGTATTTAATCCCCCTAACACTAAGGGTCAATTTATCATAGCCAAACAACCTAACCTGCACATCTTTGGACTGTGGGAGGAAACCGGAGTACCCGGAGAAAACCCACGCAAACACAGGGAGAATGTGCAAACTCCACACAGACAGTCACCCGAGGCCGGATTCGAACCCGGGTCCCTGGCGCTGTGAGGCAACAGTGCTAACCACTATGCCAACGTGATTTCTAGGGTCAAATTTCTTAGCGTTCCAGTCATGTTTAGTAGCCGACTTTGGCTGGTATAATGCAGTGTTTGAGTACCATTAGGCAGTAGTAAAATTGGCTTTCATTGCAATGCTACATGTTATTGGGGGTTACTAACTTTATTTGCAACTGCCAGTTACAATCTAACAGTTAGAAAAAGTTGTAACTTTGAAAATTCTAAAACAAGCTTTCCTTTCCTTGTGGATGCTTGCCTGGGTGAATTGGATGACTAGAAGGGCCAGCTTGGCCTTTTTTAATCCTTGGATTTTTTTTTGTATGTTCTTGTTATAAGCTGTTCAATACAAGGGTAAGCACTTACGATAATGACTCCACATTTGTTGCTCACATTGTTTGAATGAAAATATAGAAATAACAGGGCCGATTTTCATCCCCTCCACTGGATGTTAATGGGGCGGCAACACAATTAAAATGGCAGCGCAGCACTTACTGCCCATCCCGGGTGATGTCTGAGTCACCGCCATTTTGGTTGGAGCCTGATGACCCAAGGCCTGCTGAAATCAGGATCCTATGATATTAATAGGCCAATTTTGAAATACCAATGGTGGGGGGGGTGGGGAAGGCAGTATTGTGCACTGTGCACATTCTGCCCATTGGTACTTGAATTGAACGGCCTCACCAGAGATCCTTAAAAGGATAACTGCAGGCCGCTCCAAAAAAAAATTTCAGTAACTGTTTTGTAAATGATTTTTGTGGGCTCAGGAGGAGCATTAATGCTCTGCAAAAACCAAGTCCCCCGTGATGGCTAACCCTCTGCCGCTTTCCCTTGAGCTCAGCTCCTCCCCCACTTAACTTATCTGTACTTGCTGAGCTCCCCGGTGGAGCTGCCGAACTTCCTGCCCCTCCAACTGTGCGAGCAGCTCGCCGACAGAATGATAGAGGCCCAACTATGAAAATTGGACCGCGTCCACCAGGCAGTGGGCTCACTCTGCCCGCCTGCTGCCCGATAGAAGTGATCACATGAAACTATACCCCAATAGGATGGAGCGAAGAATAAAAGAACTATATTGTTCTCTCTGATATTTTCTTCCATTTCTATTCATTCTTTTTGCTAATGAAAATAAATTCATCCAAACCTACTGCAAAATGATGTTGTTCCAAAGATGATAACACATTGATTTGAAGTAAATCTTCTTCTTCTTAGGCAGTCCCTCGGAACCGAGGATGACTTGCTTCCACATTAAAAATGAGTTCTCAGGTGACTGATGAGTCCAATGCGGTACCTACAGTCTCTGTCACAGATGGGGCAAACTGTGGTTGAAGGGGCAGCTGGGTGGGGTGCTTGGGTTGACATGTGCTGCTTGCACTTGGCTTCCGCTTGCTCCCAGCGAAGTGACTCGAGGTGTTCGGCGCCTTCCTGGATGCTTCCGAGTACTTAAGGAAGTGGCCCTAGAAATAGTAGATGCATTGCTGGTCATCTTCCAAAATTCTATAGATTCTGGAACAGTTCCCATGGATTGGAGGGTAGCTAATGTTACCCCACTATTCAGAAAAGGTGGTAGAGAGAAAATGGGGAATTATAGACCAGTAAGCCTGACATCAGTAGTGGGGAAAATGCTAGGGTCCATTATAAAAGATGTAATAGCAGAGCACTTGGAAAACAGTGACAGGATCGGACAAAGTCAACATGGATTTACAAAAGGTAATATCGTGCTTGACTAATCTACTGGAATGTTTTGAGGATGTAACTGGTAGAATAGATAAGGGAGAACCAGTGGATGTGGTGTATTTGGACTTTCAGAAGGCTTTCGATAAGGCCCAGCATAAGAGATTAGCGTGTAAAGTTAAAGCACATGGGATTGGGGGCAAGGTATTGACTTGGATAGAGAACTGGCTGGCAGACAGGAAGCAAAGAGTTGGAATAAATGGCTCTTTTTCTGTGTGGCAGGCAGTGACTAGTGGGGTACCGCAGGGATCGGTGCTAGGACCCCAGCTATTCACAATATATATTAATGATCTAGACGAGGGAACTAGATGTAATATCTCCAAGTTTGCAGATGACACAAAGCTGGGTGGGCGTGTGTGCTGTGAGGAGGATGCCGAGAAACTCCAGTATGATTTGGACAAGTT
This sequence comes from Somniosus microcephalus, assembly GCF_052327205.1. Taxonomy (NCBI): domain Eukaryota; kingdom Metazoa; phylum Chordata; class Chondrichthyes; order Squaliformes; family Somniosidae; genus Somniosus; species Somniosus microcephalus. Next base: position 77,202,786 of record NC_140989.1, on the reverse strand, counting down.
GGGTGATTGGGCAGATGTATGGCAGATGCAGTATAATGTGGATAAATGCGAGGTTATCCACTTTGGTGGCAAAAACAGGAAGGCAGATTATTATCTGAATGGCAATAGATTGGGAGAAGGGGAAGTGCAACGAGACCTGGGTGTCCTTGTGCACCAGTCACTGAAGGTAAGCATGCAGGTGCAGCAGGCGGTTAAGAAGGCAAATAGTATGTTGGCCTTCGTAGCGAGAGGATTCGAGTGCAGGAACAAGGATGTCTTGCTGCAGTTGTACAGGGCCTTGGTGAGACCACACCTTAAGTACTGTGTGCAGTTTTGGTCACCTTATCTGAGGAAGGATGTTCTTGCCATGGAGGGAGTGCAGCGAAGATTCACCAGACTGATACCTGGGATGGCAGGAATGATGTATGAGGAGAGTTTGGGTCGATTGGGCTTATACTCGCTGGAGTTTAGAAGAATGAGAGGGGATCTCATTGAAACTTATAAAATTCTAACAGGACTAGACAGACTAGATGCAGGAAGGATGTTCCTGATGGTGGGGGAGTCCAGAACCAGGGGTCACAGTCTAAAGGTAAGGGGTAAGCCATTTAGGACAGAGATGAGGAGGCATTTCTTCACCCAGAGAGTGGTGAATCTGTGGAATTCTCTACCACAGAAGGCAGTTGAGGCTAATTCAATAAATATATTCAAGAAAGAGTTAGATATATTTCTTAAGGCTAAAGAGATCAAGGGATATGGGGAGAAGGCAGGGACAGGGTACTGAATTTGGATAATCAGCCATGATCTCATTGAAAGACGGAGCAGGCTCGAGGGGCCGAATGGCCTACTCCTGCTCCTATCTTCTATGTTTCTATGTTTCCTCCACTTTGTGTGGTCTTGGGCCAGGGATTCCCAGGTGTCGGTGGGGATGTTGCACTTTTTCAAGGAGGCTTTGAGGGTGTCCTTGAAGCGTTTCCTCTGCCCACCTGGGGCTCTCTTGCCGTATCGGAGCTCCGAGTAGAGCACTTGTTTTGGGAGCCTCGTATTTATGGTATATATAGCCGACCTGTTTATACACTGATGTCTATACAAATGAAAGATGCAGTCAGCTCACCTAAAGAACAAAGACGATCAAGTGTCCATTCCCCTCCCACGTTCAAACAAACTCCAGAATACCTATCCATTTGCTCTTCTGCACAATCCAATTATAACTGAACAAAGAACTCCACAGAGGACCCTCCTCCTTTAGCTCTAACAGCACAACAGTTATTGGGGGTAGATCTTGACTTTGTGCGATAGTGTAAAACGGGTGATAGAATGTCCGCAGCCCCTTTTCTCCTGATTCTTATTTTCATCGACTTCAATAGAAATTAAAATCGGGAGAGATGTAGAACAGGCTGCCAACTCATTATCACCCATTTTACACGAACGCACAAAGTCAAGATCTACCCTGCTGTGCTTTGCAGTGCATTTGAACATCTTAATTTGTACTCATGCATATATCCTTCAGTCCCACTCTCAACCACAGCAACAACTTTAATTTTGCTAAAAATCTGAAAAACATATCCAGCATTTGTGGGAACATTTTTTTCCGCTCTGTGGTTTTGCTTGACACTTATGAACTTTGAGTCCGTGTTCTCCAGCTCTATGCTCATATTTTAAGTCAAATAGCTTGCTTACATTTGCATTTAACTTTACAGGAAAATTCATCACATTTGGCATCATAGCAAGGCAGCAATGAGATAAGGACATCCAGTTTTATTGGATTGCAGCAGAGGTCCAGAGTTCCCTTATAGAGCCCAGAGAAGCACTCCTACTCCCCCTGGCCCCACAAGGATGAGTTTAGAATGACCCATTTAGGTCATCCGACAGGATTTACTGCATGGGGTGAATGTGGTGGGTGCACCACTCAGTCGGTGATTAAAGTATCACTGACGTCCTAATGACATTATAGGACATCAATTTGCATGTATTAATGAGGCTTCTGCCTGAGTCAGACGGCAATCTCGACCTCCTAAAAAAATGGGCCCAGCTAAGGCAGAAGCAGGAAGGGCTCTAAGTTTTCAGAGGCAATTTTAACTGCACAGTTCCCTTCTTACCGGCAGGCGGGATAGTTTAAAATTGCTTGCTCTATTTTAATGCAACAAACTCCAAGGTGAACACAAGCTAGCCTACTCTTTCCCGACATCGCTTTCCCTGGGAGGCTGAAATTGGCTTTATTTCTCCTTTCCTACTGCTTCTCCTAGGTGCAATCTGAGAACCAGTATTGTGAGAGCTGTTTAGTTACTCCTATGCTCATGTAACTGAGGTGGCCCTGCCTTCATGGCAGCTTGCTCCTGGAAGAAAGCTACAGCTGGATGCATCTCTGCTGCTTGCTCCACTGCAGCCTGGTGTTGCCTCCCGCATTTCACTGGAATGGTGTTCTGAAGGGAAGGCCAGAAGCCTGGCATGTGCTGCTTATATTGAGAGATGGCAGTATCAAGCAGGTGGACACCAGTCATCGCCATTCCACTGCCCCGGATCTGTGCATCCACTGATCAGTGAAATAGATGGTCTAAAGGCAGCTATCAGATACTAAAAACCCTGAGAGACTGCAGCCTGAATCTCAGCTGTCAGCAGAGCTAGTACACAGGTTACTGTATATTCCGTCCCCTGCTGTCTCCGAGATGCAGTCTGTGCTTCCATGAAGGAGCAGGCACTGACTGGTCCCTGACTGCTCTTATCCCTCGTTAGGCCTATTGTGCCAGATCCTCCAGTGGAAGACATCTTTGAAAAATGGGACAAAAACACACAAGTATTCATCCTGTGCAGCATTCTGAACTGCACTTTTCTACTCTTCTACTTCTCTCCAGCCTGCTGTTGCTAACTTCAGCCCCAGTTTAGCTTTTTAAAGGCTACAATCTAATTTTCAAGTACCCACAGCACATCACTCCCATTTTACATAGGATTTTCCCTGGAGCTCCTCCACTAGATAGTCAATGAGCTGACCCACAAAATTCTGGCATATTCAGCTCTGCAAAACAACAGCAGGCACAACTCTGACTCAGTGATGCAAGTCTGATGCAATTCATGCATAGATTGATTTCCAAAAAGCCTTTGATAAAATGTCCCACACATGTCCGTGAGGTAAAGTTGTGCTCTGAGGGATTGGCAGTCAAATTTTAAGCTGGATTGCAAAATGATTGTATTCGCAGAGGCAGATAGTGGTTATTAATGGTTGTAGCTCTGTGGACTTGGTTACATAACAACATAAGAAATAAGAGCAGGAACAGGCCATTCGGCTCCTGGAGCCTGCTCCGCCATTTAATGAGATCATGGCTGATCCGATTTTGGCCTCAACTCCACTTTCCTGCCGGCTCCCCATAACCCTTGACACCTCTGTTGCTCAAAAATCTGTCTATCTCAGCCTTGAATATATTCACTGACTCCGCCTCCACAGCTCTCTGGGGTAAAGAATTCCAAAGATTTACGACCCTCAGAGAAGAAATTCCTCCTCATCTCCGTCTTAAATGGGCGACCCCTTATTCTGAGACTATGCCCCCTCATTCTAGATTCCCCCACGAGGGGAAACATCCTCTCAGCATCTACCTTGTGCAACCCCCTCAGAATCTTATATGTTTCAATAAGATCACCTCTCATTTTTCTAAACGCCAATGAGTGTAGGCCCAACCTGCTCAACCTTTCCTCGTAAGACAACCCTTCCATCCCAGGAATTAACCTAGTGAACCTTCTCTGAACTGCCTCCAATGGAAATATATCCCTCCTTAAATAAGGGGACCAAAACTGTACGCAGTACCCTAGGTGTGGTCTCGCCAGCGCCCTATACAGTTGTAGCAAGACTTCCCTACTTTTATACTCTATCCCCCTTGAAATAAAGGCCAACATTCCATTTGTCTTCCTAATTACTTGCTGCACCTGCATGTTAACTTCTTGGGCCAGAAATTCGCGGCCAGAAGCGTGAGTACGGTCGGGGTACTCACGCATCTGGTCGTTGGAAATGCCGGCGTTCAGCAGGAACAGCGCATGCGGGGAACGCCGGCATTTCCAGACCCGAGGTCTATTCACAGCGCGTGCGACTGCACAGGCAGCGCTTGCGCAGTGAACTTTGTGGATTTCAATGATGGATTCAGTGAGGGTAAGTCCTTAGAAGTTACACTTGAAAAAAGCAAGTGTAAAGTTGTTCATTGGCTACGGAGGAAGATATATTTTATCGTGGAGCTTCTGAAATGCAATATTTTTGTTTGGGAAAGGGAGGGAAGTTATTTTAAGAAATTTTAAGTAAGTTTTAAAGTTTAAATTTTTTTTTTTTAAAGGGTTTTCAGAACGGTAGGTAGAAGGAGCAATTGTGGCTGTGTGAATGGAATGTGAGAATGAGTTATGTATGTATGTCCACATATATTCCTTTACGTATATGTATGTATGTTTTATATTCCTTTACTAATGTGTATGAATGTATGTTTTTAATTATGATTTTCCAATAAGTTACTTTCTCTGAAAGTCATAATTAAATAATACATTCATACACATAAGTAAAGGAATATATACATAACACGCAAAGGAATATATACAGACATACATACTTTCAGAAGCTCCACGATAATAAATATCTTCCTCCGCAGCCTCTGGAGCAACTGTACCCATGCTTTTTTCATGTGTAAGTTGTAATGACTTGACCTCACTGAAAGCATTAATGAAAGCGGCGAATTATACTGCGCACGCGCTGCCTGTGCAGTCGCACGCGTTCTGCCTCTGAACCCCTTCGTTCAGAGGACAGGAAATGCCGGTTTTCCCCACATGCACTGTGCATGCTGAAAACCGGCATTTCATCCGGCCAGATGCGTAAGTACCCCGACCGTACTCGCGCATTTGGAAGGGAATTACTGGGCCAACATTTTACATGTCAATAAAATGAAAAATTTAACAATTGCACGACTTGCCCCCTCGCATCTGCGACTGAGGGTCCAAGGAGGTGCATTGCACAAGAGGTCATCATCGTACGTATCCTCACACTGTTCCCTTTGGGGAACTGTATGAAGTGGTGGAAGGATTTATGGCCGTGATTAACGCTCATTCCGTGACCGTAACCATCTTTGAACCAGCCATTAGGGTGGTTAGTCCTATGGCGGGAGGGTTTTACGGGCTCCCACAACCCATCTGAGGGGGGGGGGGGGCCACCAACACCCACGGACGCAAGTACCCCGCTGGATGTCCACCCAGAATTTAAAGTTGGAGCTCCGACTCCACTTGCCGGGACTGTCTGGAGTGGGGTTCAAAACCCTACTCCTTCTGGCCCAGCGGCGGGGATGCTTACTGCTACGCAAAAGGCCCACTCCGCACAAAAGGTGACACCCATACGTTTCCTGCGCCTTTTCCCTCCCCGTGACTGGAGCCCTATGCTGCCATTTCACGTTGCTAATCGGATTGGGCCTTTGTCATAGCGGTAGGATCCCCGCCGCTGGGCCAGATCAGGGTAGGGTTTCGAACCCTGCTCCAGACAGTCCCGGCAAGTGGAGTCGGAGCTCCGGCTCTAAATTCTGGGTTGACATCCAGTGGGATATTTGCGTCCGTGGGTGTGGGTGGCCCCCCCTCCTTGTATAGCTTGTGGGAGCCCGTAAAACCCTCCCGCCATAGGACTAACCGCCCTAATGGCTGGTTCAAAGATGGTTACGGTCACGGAATGAGCGTTAATCATGGCCATAAATCCTTCCACCACTTCATACAGTTCCCCAAAGGGAACAGTGTGAAGACACGTATGACGACGACATTGCTAAATAAATAAATGGAATTAAAAAAATTCTTTTAGGGCTTTTAAAAGTCTTTAAATTGCTTTAATTCTCTTTAAAACTACTTCAGATTACTCAAAATAATGTAAACATTTAAAAAAGTTTATAAAAGTTACCAAAATCTTCAAAAAACTTCCAAAAACCTATTTAAACTGCTGCTTTGCATGTAAAAATGCTTAGCAGCTTGACAGAAACATTGGGGGCGTGTCCAGTGAAACTGAGACCTCAAGGGGCGTGTCTCACTTACACTGCACGCTCCTGGCTTCGCGCTGGCTGCACTCCTGGGCGGCGTGATGTCATACGCTGCCCGGGATTCTTCTTTTTCAAACACCAAGTCCAGGCGTCCCTGGAGCTAATCGGCAGTAGCGCGGGGTAAGTGCATATACGGGGCTTGCACGCGCGGCAAGCCCCGTTCACCAATTTCTGGCCCAACGTGTTTCATGTACGAGGACACCCAAATCCCTCTGTACTGCTGCATTCTGTAGTCTCTCTCCATTTAAATAATATTTTTCTTTTCTATTCTTCCTACCAAAGTGGATAACTTCACATTTTCCCACATTATACTCCATCTGCAAAATTCTTGCCCACTCACTTACCTATCTATATCCCTTTGCAGACTCTTTGGGGTCGATTTTAACTCAGCCGTGAGGTGGGCTTTGAGGCGTGTGGGGAGTTAAAATCACAAAAACTGGGGGTCGGGACCCCCCCCGCCTGGTTCCCGACCCCAAGCCATTTTAACCCAGGCGTGTCTGATGGTCCCATGGTCTTTAAGGCCCTTAATCAGCAATAATTGGCCTTTATAATCCTATTTCAACAGGCCCTTGCATTTTTAACCCTTTCCCCACGTAAAACACACCTGGTGGGGATCACGCCTGTGAAACCTGGCGTGAGCACTATTGGCTTGCTGACTATCAGCTGCAGGTCAACCATTAAAGAGGAGATTTGATCAGTCATCATTTGCAGGTGGCAGGACTTTGTTGTTTCAGGCCTGGGGCAACTTTTACCAGGCTTAACCACACCTGTGGAAGGTTGGAGCCTCACACACATCTCCAGTGTGACCTCCTGGGAAACCCCGCTCGTCACCTTCACTTAGCGCTTCCTCAACGGCGGCATATACCAGAAGCATGGGAGCCATTTATTTCCTTCCCTTCTGGGCATTAGATGAGCTCGAACACCAGCCGCAGCACCAGCAAAACCAGGAACACCAGCAGCAGCAACAGGAGCACCAGGCTGCTGCTCACCCACCTGAAGCTGCACAGGCCAGAAGGGGTCAGCGCTTGGAAGTGGCTTGAGAGCACCTTGCTACACATCAGGGGGCCATGGGGACCCGTATCTACACTGGCAGTCCTACTCAGAAGGACTTCCATGAAGGTCTGGTTTCTCTGTTCAATAGATGCCCATCGCTCCTCAAGAGATGTCATTCTATTATGAACATTCACCATGTTTTCCATACCCTGGCAACGTATCTCCTCCATGGAGGTTGCCATCCTTTCCATGGTGATGCGTTCATGCGCCAATGACTCCACAAAGGCTCTGCTCATGTTCGCTATAGACTCCTCCATTCGCTCCACACTCACATCGACCCTGGAGACAAAACCTGCCAGAGACTCCTGCATCTGTTCCTGGAGTTCCAGCCCCGCTGATCTTATGGATGGACCCAGAGGCAGAGGGTCGACATGCAGCTGAGCCGAGCTGGCAGAGTCCTGCGCCCTCTGACTAGCACTCTTCACTGTTGTCCCTGTCTCCACAATCTGCTGATGCTCACTTGTAAGCTGTGATACACCAGGCGACAACACTACTCTATGTCCCGAAGGTCCCACCGAGGTGTGAGTGTCTGCGCTGGTGCTGGGTGCACTGAATTCTGCTGACGCTGCGCCCTCAGAGGTTGCAGCTTCCTCTGAGGAGTCTGGAAGCTCAGGCTCTTCCTCCTGGACAGTGGGGGTGGGGGCTCTCGATGGTCCTGTGGGGGAGTAAAGGAGAGATGTGAGGTCAAGGTTACATGCACATTGCATATTGCAGATGATCATAGGTCCATCTGTTATAGCTTCAGAATCATTATCAGCGACTCTTGTAATGTCAATGACAGAGATGGAAAACTATTCTGTCACCAGCTTGCTGCGATGCACTCGTCTGTCCGTCCCCCACTTGCGCCTCATCCTCCACTCCTACGATCTCCAGGACCGTCTCCTCCCAGGGGGTGAGGTGGGCTACTGATGGTGGCCCTCCTCCTGTCCTCGCTCGTTCTCTTTTATTGTGAGCTCTCTTTTCTTGCAATGAGAGAGACAAGTGGAGTTTGAGTGAGAATGAAGGAGTGAGTGTAGAGAATCCATAGCATAGATGCTTAGAAGGAGACAAAGATGGAGTGAGGTGGCAAGACCAAGGCCCTCCCTGTGTGTTGTCAGTTGTTTTCATAGCATCAGAGTGATAGGGAGTGTGAGGGCTGCATAGTCGAATAGTCATGTGAATGTGAGCATAGAGAGAGAGGGAATGGGTAAGGGTGCATGGATGTCAGTGTCAAGTGGGATGTGGAGGAAGAGATTGCTAAAGCTGAGTGCTGGTGAGGAGAGGCAATAGGAGTCAGATTGAGGGTGATGGGAAATTCATACTCACTTTTCCAGTGCGCTGAATGTCATGAAATCTTTTCCTGCACTGTATCCAGGTTCGTCGTGTGACTCCCAAGGAGTTGACCTCCTCAGCCACCTGCATCCACACTGCCTTAGTCTGCTTGGGAGGCCTCTTCCTCCCTGAGGACGGGAAGAGCACCTCCCTGTTGGCCCTAGCCCCATCCACCAATGCCTGCAGGGCCGCCTCGTCGAAACGAGGATCTGATCTGGGCCTCCCACTTGTCATCTTTCCTGTAGGTCCCTCTTACACCAAATGGAGAAAGCTTGGAAGCCTGCAGAAGAAGCAAGGCTTGCTGTTGACCTTAAATGCAGCAGCAATGATGACGTCATCGGAGGCGACTTTCAGTCATGAAAAACCCATTTGCCAAGGGTTCCCACACGTTGGAAATCAATTGGACAATTAAGTTAAAATTGCATCAATCTCCCACAGCCATTTAGATTTGGGTGGATAACACGAAATGCGGATAACACGACACCATCCCGCACCTGAGTTAAAATCCTGCCCCACTAGTCTCAAAGCTCTTCATTATCAGGCCAGGGTCAGGGAACAGTTTTTTTTAAATTTCATTGGAGAAATGTAGACTTTGAGGGGATTGGAGTAAGGGCTTTGAAATGATGAAGGAAATAGATTCTATTTGGGTGGATAAGTTATTTCAACTAGATAGAGATTTTAAAGGGAGATCAGTACAAAATAAGAAAACATTGGCCTAGAAATTAGATTGCACCATGCTCAATTTTCAGGCATGAAAAGGACTCCTAAGGGACCAATGTAGCTGGTGGCTCACATGCGCTCATCCAGCACCGGAAGTGCATCATCAGCCATATTGGATAAGACCCCCTCCCCCATAGGCATCCAGGGTGTGCACTGGATGTATTCAAAAACCTCATTATAATATTAGAATAAGGGTCCTACAATGGTTGAATCTCATAAATCCATAGAATAAAGTAAATATCAACAGTAGACCAAGGAGCCATGTGTTCAAAATAGTGAAAAGTAAATTTAGAACAAGTTCTTACCTCCAAGAGTGATCAACACATGAAATGAATTGGTCGGCTATGGTAGTGGCCCAAAACCCTGGAATAATTTAAGCAACAGTTGAATAGCATGAAGTTGGATTTTTAGGGTCATTCTGAATAAGTTAAGATGAGCAAGTGGTCTTTCTCATCTGTATATATCTTGTGATGAAGGTCAATAATTCTTTTCCTATTACATTTATTATTATTATTATAGTTGGCAACAGGTCTGACACAGGCATGAGGCAGTGGTACACATTTGCCCTTTCAGGGTATTTTAATTTGCATGACGTACTGTCCCATATAAACAGCTATGCAACTTTTCCTTCCTGCGCTCAGTGCTCTCTTCAGCCAGTGTGTGCTGGACAGTAGGTAAATTGGAAGACGCATTTTGCTGCCCAGCTATCAGGGAAAGTTAGATCAAGTTTATGAGAAGCTAAAGGCCCTATTTTAACTCCCTGGCGAGAGTCGTGCAGCTGGAGGCCAAGGATTACGACAAACTGTCCGGCCCTCCACAGCGTGAGGCCTAGCAGATGTTAACTCCCGGGCCTCATCTGTATAGGGTCTGCCAGACCCCCATCCAAACCCGGTGGGAAGCACTAGCTGGTTGGCAGGTGGGAGTGAGATTTTGGACAGCAGGAGGCCACTCAGGTAAGTGGTTGCTAGGGCGGTTAGGAGGGGTTTGCAGTTGCAGGAGGGGGAGGGTAGCCCGGAGCAGGTCAGGCAATAGGTGCCTTGTGGTACTCCTCCTGGCCCACAAGGAAACTTCAAAAAATTGAATTAACATACCTTTAGTGGCCTCCTGGCCCTGGCTCGTCTTGTCACCAGGTTGGCCCTGCGAAGAAGCCATGTTGGTTCCCCACACGGGCCTCGGTTTAAAATTGCAGTCGGGTCCTGATAAAATCATCGGAGCCCAACCTGCATATTTAAAGAAGGACCCAGTTGCCTTTCATCAGGTGTCCCTATCACCTGCTCAAAAGAGCAGATTAAAATTACAACCCAAAGGAAGGCAGTGTGATTGGAGAGGGTAAGTCGCTGCGGCCATTATAACTACCTGCCCGCCCAGTTTCTGCTGGTGGTCAGGGTTAAAATCAGCCCGTAAGTGTTATGTTAATTGAAGATGTGCCCTTCAGCCATGAATCTGTGACAAAGAGCTTCAACTGTCATTTTTCTGTGGTGGTAACCTACCCCATCAAAAATGGTTCCACGTGCACCCTTAGCTATATACAGAATTTCTCCCTTAAGGAAGCCAAGAATAGAGTTCAAATAAACTTCTTTAAATATAATAATATAACTTCAGCACCATTTCATGGCAAGAAAAAGTTATCCAATTCAAATTAAATCTTATTTTACATTATGTTTAACATTTCTCACTGGGAAGAATGGGCCTTCAGACCCTTAATTTACCTTTGGCCATTCTCCATGGGACTGCACTTAAAATAATGGTTCTGCTGTTCTATTTGGGTGGTAAAAGATGGATTAAAATATGATTTACAATTATACTGTGTGAGTATTAGTGTACAAATGTAAAATATTCAAGTGCTAATATTCATGTAGCATAATTTTAAAGCTCCAGCGAGATATAATTGCATACTACTCTCTGGATCAGTACATGTAACAAAATAGCAAATCTTAACAATTGGGCTTAATCTGGTGCAGGGACAGAAATCAGCCTACTCTTTAGAGAAGAGAAGAATTTTCAGAGGATATAAACAGCTACTCAGATTGGACCACATCCATTCTGTTGTTTTTCTTTTTGTGGGGGAAAACATATTTATCCTAAGCTTTCTCTTCACTTCACCACTGACACAATGAAATATAATTATACTCTGTTGAAGTAGCTTAAGTTTTCCATTCACAGGTCTTTTGTAGTACTATTGGAACACTAAAGCGCCGCACTCCAGATCCAATGCTCTATCTGCATATTGGCTATTCAAGAATTAATTTTGAATAATATGCACAATCTGAATACAGGAAATTCAAGCACAAAGTGTCATTAATGTGATAAAATACTGTTTGAAATCCCATTCAGGGCTCTGAAGGACACCAGTGGCCATCTGCTACTTCTGGTGGAGTCCTGATTTGCAGCTTCAGCACATTATAATATGAACAAAAAGATAAGGATGAGTGAACCAGCTGATATTTGATTTGGAGTTTACTTCTGGCCTCATTGGAATGAGCCTATTAAACTCAAGATAGCAGCACAAGGTCCTAAACATTGTCAACTGTTAACTGTATGTATGAAACTTGGGCTCGAGCTAGAAATAGCACAACACATTAACACTAATACTAAATATGAAGTGAAAGTTGGAGGAAGGTCAAAGAAATAATGTTGAATACAAGAGCACACCATTAATGAGGTCATTTATAAGTAACATTTGCTCAACATTGAATCATTCTCTCTGCATTCTAAAGTGATAAAAAACTGGAAAAAGGGATTATTTTGTTCACCTCATAAGATTTTTAATGGGAGACTTCTGCAATTCTGATTTGGTGATGAGAGGCCTTGAAATTTCGATAAGCGCAAATGCAATTTCTTTTTAGCAGTAAACTAAATATAAAACATCACTGAATACGAGGAGTTAATTATTACTTTTATGTTCCATTCTTCACACCCCCGCCTGATGGAAATGGGGCGGTAGAGCCCCCAAAATGGTGGGCAATGACCTAGCGCCCCCTTGCTGCCATCGTTGTGTCTGCGACAATGTTACCCCGAACCGACCGTTGGGCAGCCGGAGCAGCCCCTCTGAGTAGGGTGGTAGGCCCTTTAAAATGCTAATTGAGGTCCTATGATGTATATAGGTAAATTACTCTTCATTTTTGTGTGACCAGGAGGAGCAGGAGCGTAGGGAAAATGGAAAGAAATGTTGCACTGGTGTAGTAGGGAGTTCTCGTCTGAGGTTGGGGCTGAGGCAAATTGTTGGGATAGATTAAAAGGAGCTTAACTCTACATATGGCTGGGCTTCACCTGACCTTGGAGTGCTTACGCTGACACTGTGTGCCTGAAGTGGGAAATGTTCCATTCCGGAGCATTAACATCCCTCATGGTATTAGATGTGGCTCAGTTAGTAGCACTCTTGTATCTGAGTCATCGGGCAGGAATTTAACTCAGGAGTCGGGTTGGAGGTGGGACTACAACTTTCGGGGTTGTAGTCCCGCCTCCATCGAGATGTGGTCAATCCACACGATTTTAAGTTGATTGACCTTGTTGAGCCCGCCCAGCGGGCTCAGCAGACCAATTAAGGGTCACCCGGCAACAGGTGACGTCACAGACTGAAATTTCATCTGTCTTCTTCTTAGGCAGTCCCTCGGAACCGAGGGTGACTTGCTTCCACATTAAAAAAAAGAGTTCTCAGGTGACTGATGAGTCCAATGCAGGACCGACAGTCTTTGTCACAGGTGGGGCAGACGGTGGTTGAAAGGGCAGGTGGGTGGGGTGCTTGGGTTGACATGCGCTCCTTGCGCTGCCTGTGCTTGGCTTCCGCTTGCTCCCGGCGAAGAGACTCGAGGTGTTCGGCACCTTCCCGGATGCTTCTCCTTTTTGTGCGGTCTTGGGTCAGGGATTCCCAGGTATCGGTGGGGATGTTACATTTTTTCAAGGAGGCTTTGAGGGTGTCCTTGAAGCGTTTCCTCTGCCCACCTGGGGCTCTCTTGCCGTGCCGGAGCTCTGAGTAGAGCGCTTGTTTTGGGAGTCTCGTATTGGGCATGCGGACAATGTGACCCATCCATCGGAGCTGATCGAGCGTGGTGAAAGCTTCGATGCTAGGGATGTTGGCCTGAGCAAGAACACTGACGTTGGTGCGCCTATCCTGCCAATGGATTTGCAGGATCTTGCGGAGGCAGCGTTGGTGGTACCTCTCCAGTGCTTTGAGGTGCCTGCTGTACATGGGCCATGTCTCTGAGGCATACAGCAGGGCGGGTATCACTGCTGCTCTGTAGACCATGAGCTTAGAGCCGGGTTTGAGGTCCTGGTCTTCAAACACTCTCTTCCTCAGGTGACCGAAGGCTGCACTGGCACACTGAAGGCGGTGTTGGACTTCGTCGTTGATGTCTGCCCTTGTAGGCTCCCGAGGTATGGAATATGGTCCACGTTGTCCAAGGCCTTGTCGTGGATTTTGATAATCGGGGGGCAGTACTGTGTGGTGGGGGCAAGTTGGTAGAGGACCTTTGTCTTACGGATATTTAGTGTAAAGCCCATGCTCTGGTACATTTTGGTGAAGGTGTTGACGATGGTTTGGAGTTGGACCTCAGAGTGTGCGCAGACGCAAGCGTTGTCTGCATACTGTAATTCGACGATGGAGGATGGGACGACCTTAGATCTGGACTGGAGGCGGAGGAGGTTGAACAGTTTCCCATTTATTCTGTATATTAGCTCCACTCCAGTGGGGAGCTTACTGAGAGTGAGATGGAGCATTGCAGCAAGGAAAATCGAGAAGAGCATTGGTGCGATGACACAGCCTTGCTTGACCCTGGTTCGCACGTGAATTGGGTCTGTGGTGGAACCGTTGGTCAGGATCACGGCTTGCATGTCATCGTGAAGCAGGCGGAGGATTGTGACAAACTTTTGAGGGCAGCCGAATTTGAGGCCCTCCCCCACTCCAGTGCAGTACTGAGGGAGTGCTACACTGTTGGAGGTGCCGTCTTTCGGATGAGACATTAAACTGAGGCCCTGTCTGCTCTCTCAGGCAGATGTAAAAGATCCCACAGCTCTATTTTGAAGAAGAGCAGGGGAGTTATCTCTGGTGTCCTGGCCAATGTTTACCCTCAATCAGCATCATTAAAAAACAGATTATATGGCCATTATTGCATTGTGGGTGTTCGCTGTGTGCAAATTGGCTGCCTTGTTTCCTACATTACAACAATGACTGCGGCTGGAATTTTAATCTGGAGGCGGGTCAGGAGCGGGAGGGCTAGAAAGCGGTCAAACAATCCTGGGGACGTGTTTCCTGCAGGCCCTGCTGAATTTAACAGCCGGGCCTGATTTGCATTTCAAAGCTCTGTTTCCCACCCGCAGCTAGCCAGATGGAGAGGCCTGCGGCACTAGGCCACAGAGAGAAGGGAGGGAGGGATCGGCTGGGGGACAGGGGATGGTCGGTGCCCAGAGGAGGATTGGGGGGGGGCAAAAGTTCGGGGCCGACAGGAGGATGATCGGTGTGGGCGAGAGGATCGGGGCGAGAAGGTCATTTGGTGGGGAAGGGAAGCTTTGGGGCTGATCAGAGGAGGATCATGGGGGAAAGAAAGGATCGGGGCCAACCGGAGGAGGATTGGGAGAGAAGAGAGGATCAGAGCCGGTTGTGGGGGGGGGGGGGGGGAGCATCAGGGCCGGAGCATCGGGGGGGTGGGGAAGGATTGCGGCTGGAGAATTGGGGGGAGGAGAGGATCCAGGCCGGAGGAGCATTGGGGCTGGAGGAGGGAGTCCGGGAAGGCGATCGGCAGCTACCTGAGGGGGATCTGTCTTGTTTTGCACACTTTGTACAAAAATAATTGTAGTGGCGCTCCGTAGTTTCCAATATGCAGCCACTGAGCTTTGAGGCTTTTAGCAACGAGTAGACGCGTGTCGAAATAAAACGTTCCAAAATGTAACTTTGTCTTTTAACTGTTTACTGTAATATATTTCAAACAGGATTTCAAAGTAAAACACGTTTAACACACACGGTCAAAAACTGTATTGCACCACAGCCCTCAAAGCTTCTACCTTTTCCAGCCTCATGGAGCTTGAACTGTAAAAATGGCTGGATGTCATGTGACAAGCTTAAGGACTGTACCATTGTAGCAAGAATAAAGGGGTTCTCTCAGACTATACTATTGGAACAAGAAAAGAGGGGGTTTCTCAATACAATAAGTCAGTCAGGTAAATTAACTATATTATACTAGAATATGCATCAATAATAAACAAATGTACATACATACTGTACCATAATATTTAACCAATATTTTAAAGTATTTTCTTTCATCTTTACACTTTCTTAAACTTTCATGACTCTTACAATAATAAATTGCAGGACAAAGGAGTATTACAATTTAAACTCTTTTAATGAAGCATCAGGTCTGTAAGCTTTCTCAATCAATCCAGCACCGTGTGGACAAGATGAAGTCAGGACCCCCTGGGTCTTCTAAATAATAGCAGTCCTTACAGATGCCTGCAGGCCAATGACAACTCAGCATGTGATCACATGTGAATATAATAGGTATTCCTTACAGATGCCTGCGGGCCAATGATAATTCAGTATGCAAATGTTACATCCCCTTTCTTTTAAAAGAAAAATGTTATGCATTACTTTTGAACCTTTCTTCTACATAATGTTCTCAGTAGCATCAACATATAAGTAAACTCAACATTTAACTAGCACTGAAAACATCTCAACGTTTCAATAACAATGTACAGTTTTTTTTTAGGACAGCGATCCGCCTACACCCTTTGGCAGTTCACAAGCCAAGGATAACTCTAGGCTTGACCTCTCGTCGGAATGACAGTGTTGTTCCTTGGTGTTCAGGAGGTGCCTGCGATTGCAGCGGTACACCTGTCCTTCTGGGGTGCGGATGTGATACGATCGCTCAGTGTCAGCTGGCTGGATGACGACTTCAGGCTTCCAGTAGTCATGCTCCTGGATTCTGACAGATTCTCCATTGTGCAGCGGTGGCAGTAGTCTAGCTGACCTGTCATAGTATCTCTTTTGGTGTTGCTGTCTCTGTACATGTTTTGCATGCACTTGCTTGCAGCTGACGACCTGCCAGGGCCTGTCTGGGATACGGTGAGGTATCATGGGCTCTTTGACATTTGATGGGCGGTGTTCTAGACAAATGGAACATTTTCCGACAATGTCCTCAATGTGTTTGCACATTCCAGGCCAAAACATAATGTCACGTGCTCTTTGTTTGCATTTTTCCATGCCCATATGTCCAGCATGAATTTTTGTCAACATCTCTTCTCTGAGACTGGTAGGAATGATGATTTTCTCCCCTTTGAAGACGATTCCATTGATTTGTGACAGTTCATCTCTGTGGTTCCAGAATTCAGATATGCTCTGAGGGCATTTCCTCCTTTCCTCAGGCCCTCCTTCATGTATGACTTTGCTCAGCAGTGTGAGTTGTGCATCTTTCTCTGTTCCTGCTCAGATCTCCTTCAGGTAAGCTGTTGTACACCATTTGCACCTGCACATCCATGCCTTCACTGAGGCTGCTGTCTTTCTGGAGAGCATGTCTGCGACAGGAATGTCTTTGCCTGGACGGTGAATGATTGTGAAGTCATACTTCTGTAGCTGAAGGATCATTCTCTGTAGCCTTGGTGGGGCTGCGGCTAGTGGTTTCCTCATGATTGACTCGAGGGGCTTGTGGTCGGATTCCACAATGACTTGTCGGCCATAGATGTACTGGTGGAAACGTTTACACCCAAACAGAATTGCATATAGCTCTTTCTCGATTTGAGCATAGTTGATTTCACTGTCTGTGAGAGATCTGGAAGCGTAGCCGATGGGCTTTCCTTCTTGCAGTAACACTGCACCTAGTCCATACTTTGATGTGTCCACTTGTAGTCTGAGCTCTTTGTTGGGGTCGAAGTAGGCAAGAACTGGTCCTGGTTCTCTGGTGATTAGGTCTTTCATTTTCTGAAATGCTGTGTCATGTTGTTTGTCCCACAGGAACTCATTGGATTGTTTGAGCAACTGACGCATGGGTGTGTTGATTTCGGAGAGGCTCAGGGCAAACTTGGCTAAGTAGTTAACCATGCCTAGTACTGTCTCTAGCTCTGCGCGGTTCTTCAGCGGCTCCATCTTCTTGATGGCGGAGATTTTCTCTGGATCCGGCTTAATGCCATCAGTTGATCTCGGTGGATCCGATTATGCTTTTCTCGGGGTTGAGCCGGATACCTTTCTCCCGTGATCTTTGTAGCATCGCACAGAGGTTCTGTCATGTTCCTCTCTATTCCTGCCATAGATGAGGATGTCGTCTACGATTGCGACTACTCCGTCGAGGCCTTCATAGGTTTTGTCGATCTTCCGCTGGAATTCATCCTGAGCTGAGATAAGACCAAATGGTAAACGCAGAAATTGGTAGCGTCCAAATGGTGTGTTGAACGTTGTTAGCTTAGATGACTCTTCCGTGAGCTTGATATTCCAGTATCCTGATCGTGCGTCCATTACACTGAAGTAACGTGCTCCCACTAGCTTGAGTGTGATGTCATCTAGCATTGGTAGAGAGTAGTGAGGGCGTTTGATAGCCTTGTTCAAATCTCTGGGGTCGAGACAGACTCTGAGCTTGCCTGTACGTGGTTTCTCAACCACTACTAACGCGTTGACCCACTCTGTCGGTTCTGTTTCCCGGACGATGATTTCTGTATTCTCCATGCTCTGCAGCTCCTCCTTCAGGCGATTACATAGAGCAAGGGGTATCCTTCTCGGTGGGCAAACCACAGGGGTTGCTGCTGGGTCAAGGTGAATAGTGCATTCACCTGGGAATAGTCCGATCCCTTTGAAAACGTCAGCAAACTCCTCCATGACTGTCTGCTTCTCAACTGGTGCTGTCAATGATAGTACTAGCTTGACGAGGTCCATGTCTAAACATGCCTTTAGACCTAGCGCTGGAGGTGCTTGAGTGTCAACAATGTAAAAGTTCAACATATTGTCACTTTCTTTGTACTTGCATTTCATCACACATGTGCCTTTTACAATGAGCTGCTCACCCCCACAGCCGGTCAGTCTGCGTGAGGTGGGCTGTAGCTCACAATCATCCTTCAAGCTGTGATACTCACTCAGAGGAATTACATTAACCTGAGATCCAGTGTCTCGTTTAAACCTAAGCTCTGTGCCCTGTTTTCCTATCACAATATCGGCATAGGCTTGCTCAGTCCCTGAAATCTGTTTTTTCTGTGACACAGAATCAATAAACAGTTCCTCTGCATTTGGCTCTCTATCTGGCATTTGGCTGTCACTCACTGTGTGTACTGTTTTTCCGAAAACAGTCTTGCAAACTTTAGCAAAGTGGTTCCGTTTACCACATTTAGTACATTGCCTTCCTTTGGCGGGGCAGTACTCCTTTTCTCCATGCCAGTTGTTTTCACAATATCCACAGTTTTTGAAGCATTTTATGTCTGTGTCGCCCATTTTTAGAACTCTCGCTGTTCTTTCTGCTCTGAAACACGCTCTCTGGTCAGTGTTCTTTGGTGTGTATCTATCAACTGCGTGCACTGTCTGTTCACTCGAGCTGCTCGTGGCGCCGGTTATGGTTTTCAACTGTGCTTGGGCTATCTCGTGCGATCTAGCTATGTCCATAGCTTTGTCCGGCGTTAGCCCGGACCCAACATTCAAAAGTTTTTCTCTCACTTTAGCTGAATGTATTCCAAACACGATGCGGTCTCTGACCATCTCATCTTTATCTGCATATACACAGTCTTTTATCAGCAGTTTTAACTCAGTCACGAACTGTTCAAATGACTCACTAGCTCCTTGTACTTTCTCCTGAAACTTGTACCTGGCGAATATCATATTTGTCTTGGGCATCACATATGCTTCAAAACGGTCAAAATAATTTTTCAGTACCTTTGCTTCATCCGCGGTGAGAGACCATGTGTTAAAAATGTCTCTCCCTTTTTCTCCGATCCACAGGAGTAGGTAGCTGCATTTTTCTTCTTCTTTTCTTTTCAACGGACCCGAGAACATTAATTCCACGTGTTGCTTGAACTTGCACCATTCTCTATGTAAATTCAAAGATCCCAATTCATTTGAGGTAAGGGAGCTCCAACGATGTCCATTTCAAATCCCTGTTCTGACACCATGTCTTGTTTTGCACACTTGTACAAAAATAATAAATTGCAGGACAAAGGAGTATTACAATTTAAACTCTTTTAATGAAGCATCAGGTCTGTGAACTCAAACATACATACAGAACCATGTGGACAAGATGGAGTCAGGACCCCCTGGGTCTTCTAAACAATAGCAGTCCTTACAGATGCCTGCAGGCCAATGACAACTCAGCATGTGATCACATGTGAATATAATAGATATTCCTTACAGATGCCTGCGGGCCAATGATAATTCAGTATGCAAATGTTACATGATCGAAGACCCCGTAGGGGGGATCGGAGGCCTCGTGGGGGGATTGGAGGCCTCGGGGGGGATCGGAGGCCTCAGGGGGGATCAGAGGCCTCGTGGGTGGATCAGAGGCCTCGGGAGGGAACAGAGGCCTCGTGAGGGGATCGGAGGCCTCGGGGAGGGATCAGAGGCCTCAGGGGAGGATCGGAGGCCTCATGGGGGGGATCGGAGGCCTCGGGGGGGGGATCAGAGGCCTCGTGGGGGGATTGGAGACCTCGTGGAGGATCACAAGCCTCAGGGGAGGATCGGAGGCATCAGGGGGGGGATCGGAGGCCTTGGGGGGGGATCGGAGGCCTCGTGGGGAGGGTCGGAGGCCTCAGGGGGATTGGAGGCCTCGGGGGTTTCAGAGGCCTCAGGGGAGGATCGGAGGCCTCAGGGGGGGATCAGAGGCCTCGTGGAGGATCACAAGCCTCAGGGGAGGATCGGAGGCCTCGTGGGGAGGGTCGGAGGCCTCGGGGGGATTGGAGGCCTCGGGGGTTTCAGAAGCCTCAGGGGAGGATCGGAGGCCTCAGGGGGGGATTGGAGGCCTCGTGGGGAGGGTCGAATGCCTCATGGGGGGATTGGAGGCCTCGGGGGGGGAATCGGAGGCCTCGTGGGGGGATCGGAGGACTCGGGGGGGAATCGGAGGCCTCGTGGGGGAATCGGAGGCCTCGTGGGGAGGGTCGGAGGCCTCATGGGGTGATCGGAGGCCTCGGGGGAGGATCGGAGGACTCGGGGGGGGAATCGGAGGCCTCGTGGGGGGATCGGAGGACTCGGGGGGGGAATCGGAGGCCTCGTGGGGGAATCGGAGGCCTCGTGGGGAGGGTCGGAGGCCTCATGGGGTGATCGGAGGCCTCGGGGGAGGATCGGAGGACTCGGGGGGGGAATCGGAGGCCTCGGGGGAGGATCGCAGGCCTCGTGGGGGGATTGGAGGCCCCGTGGGGAGGGTCGGAGGCCTCATGGGGTGATCGGAGGCCTCGGGGGAGGATCGCAGGCCTCAGGGGAGGATCGGAGGCCTTGTGGGGAGGGTTGCATTCCTCGGGGGGATTGGAGGCCCCGTGGGGGGATCGGAGGCCTCAGGGGAGGATCGGAGGCCTCAGGGGGGGATCGGAGGCCTCGTGGGGAGGGTCGGAGGTGTTATATCCGTGTATCTTAATGTTGTGTCCTTCAATAATCAGACAACAGACTGCAGGGAACGATCAACAGGTGTTTACTGAATGAGGGTTACTCTAGAACTAAATGTACAGATCACTACTCAGGGTTTATATACAGGTGTGGTCACTGCCGGTACTACAGTATACAGGAGCTGTAAAAAGTAGTTCTCTCCCTTAAGGTATATATACATTACATACATTACAATTCCTCCCCTTTTAGATTAACAGTACCATAATACTCATTTAACAATTAACATTTTTAATATACAATGTTATATGAAAATAGTCCATTCATATATTCAGTCTCTGGGGAGGCTTCCTGATTCTTTCTGGATAACGCCTTTCCCGAGTGTCTCGCTCTTGGTGCGGAGGCGATTCTAGCACCCTGTCGTCAGTTGATTCATCAGCTTCCGATGCTACTGTTTCTGAGGTAGATGCGACCTGTACGTCGGGTTCCTCACCAGGTACGTATGGCCGAGACATGGGGTTGACTCGTTCCTGTGACTCTAGGATCTGGTCAGCATGGCGTCTCACAATGTTCTCTCCAACATCCACTGTGTACATTAATGGCCCCTGCCGTGTGCATATCGTTCCTGGTTGCCATTTCTCTGTTCGGTAGTCGCGGACCAAGACTGGTTGCCCTACATTGAAGCTCCTTGTCGGCTTCTCATTGATGTGCTGGAATTGCTTACTCTCAACATCTCTTCGTACATTTGGTCTGAGCAAATCCAGACGAGACCTCAACCTTCGGTTAAAGAACATCATGGCTGGGGCCTGGTTGGTGACTGCATGTGTCGCATTTCTGTAGGCTAACAGGAAATTGTCCACCTTATGCTGCAGTGGAATGTCGTCATCGCACATGGCCTTTACTGCTTTTTTAAAGGTTTGTACGAATCTCTCAGCCAATCCATTTGTGGCTGGATGATGCGGGGAGGATGTGTAATGCCTTACCCCATTCCTTTTCATAAATCTTCGAAACTCTTCGGACACAAGCTGTGGTCCGTTATCAGAGCAAATCTGCTCTGGCAAGCCATTCCTGGCAAAAATGGTCCGTAGGACTGCAATAGTTTTCTCCGTGGTGGTGGAGGACATTTTGATCACCTCAGGCCATTTCGAGCGCACATCCACGGCTATTAAAAACATTGAGTCCACGAATGGACCAGCGAAATCAATATGCACCCGTTGCCATGGCGATGAGGGCCACTCCCATGGGTGTAGAGGGGCATGTGGTGGTGCATTTTGGACCTTCTGGCATCCTGAGCAGCTCTTTGTCAGGTCCTCGATTTGCTGATCGATCCCCGGCCACCACACATAAGCTCTAGCAAGGCTTTTCATTTTCACCCCTCCCAGATGACCTTCGTGAAGCTCATTGAGCACTCTCTCCCTTAACTTGGGTGGAATTACCACTCGGGATCCACACATCAAGGTCCCCTGGCATACTGACAGCTGTTCTCTTCTGGATGAGAATGCTGGTAACAGTGAGTCGCCATGTGCTGGCCATCCCTTCACCGTCAAATCATATACCCGAGACAATGTCGGGTCATTTCGAGTCTCCTTCTCTATACCAGTGTTAGTTACTGGCAAGCATTCAATTATAGTCGAATGAAATATTTCGAAAGGATCCACTGCTGGTGCTTCCCCCGCAGTAGGCAGTGGCAGGCGTGATAGCCCATCTGCGTTTCCATGCTGTTTCGTGCCCTTATACTCGATTTCATATTGGTGCGCCCCTAGAAAAAGGGACCGTTTTTGTAGCCATTGCGCAGTCATCACCGGAACGCCCTTCTTTGGATTAAAGATGGAGACAAGTGGTTGGCGGTCAGTCAGCAAGGTGGACTTCTGCCCGTGCAGATAGCGATTGAACTTTTTCACTCCCCACACTAGGCTGAGGGCCTCCCTGTCAATCTGGGCGTAGTTACACTCGGCTGAGGTTAGTGACCGAGACGCAAAGGCTACTGGTCTCTCCGAGCCGTCCGGGAATTTGTGCGACAGCACCGCTCCAATGCCATAGGGTGATGCAACACACGCCAACCGAATTGGTAGTGCTGGGTTGAAATGAGCCAACATCTCTTTTGATGTGATCAATGCTTTGCTCTTCTGGAAAGCTCGTTTACATTCGTCACTCCACTTCCATGGTACCCCCGTTTGCAGTAGGGTGTTCAGTGGGTGTAGTACTGTAGACAAATTCGGCAAGAACTTATGGTAGTAGTTCACCAGCCCGAGGAACGACCTCAGTTGTGACACATTTTCCGGTGCTGGAGCCTTGACTACTGCCTCAATCTTTTCAGGGGACTTATGTAACCCCTCTTTATCAATAACGTGGCCACAATACAAGATCTGCTTCTGGAAAAACTCGCATTTGTGGCGATTAGCTCGGAGCCCATATTCCTTCAATCTAGTGAGCACCTGCTCCAGGTTGGCGAGGTGATCACTGTCATTTTCGCCCGTGACCAGGATGTCGTCCAAATAACACTGGGTCCCTGGAATCCCTTGCAGGACTTGTTCCATTGCCCTTTGCCAAATAGCCGGAGCTGATGCTACCCCGAACACCAGCAGGTTGTATTGGTAGAGACCTTTATGAGTGTTGATCGTGAGGTACTGTTTCGAGGCTTCTTCTACCTCCATTTGCAGGTACGCCTGGGCCAGATCAATCTTAGTGAAGCGTTTCCCTCCAGATAGCGAGGCGAAAATATCTTCAATCCGCGGAAGCGGATATTGTACAGTGTGAAGGACTGGGTTCACTGTCACCTTAAAGTCCCCACAGATGCGAAACTTCTTTGGTTCCCCAGGCGTATTACTCAACGGCCTCTTCATTACAGGAACGATGGGTGTAGCCCACTCGCTCCAGTCCACTTTGGACAGTACTCCTGAACGTTCCAAACCTTCCAGCTCTGCTTCGACGGCTGGGCGGATCGCATAAGGTACCGGTCTGGCCTTAAAAAACTTTGGGCTTGCATTTTCCTCTATTTTGATCGTCGCTGTTATGCCTTTTAGTGTTCCGAGTCCCTGCTGGAACACTTCTTGTGCGTCAGTTAGCCTTTTTGACAGTCGTCCAGGTGTGACGTCGTCATCCTTTTTGGCATCTACAGTCAGTGCTTGTATGGAATGCCAATCTAGCTGTATCTTCCGGATCCATTCACGTCCTAGTCGTGGTGGTCCTCCATCTGGCAATACATATAGGTCCATTTTTGGTGTTTCTTTGTCATTATATATAACGTTCACCCTTATTTTTCGTTTGGGGTAGACTTTTTGCCCCGTGTACGTCTTCAAGACAATCTTTGTATCTCTCAAGGGTATATGTGAGAATAGCCGCTTGTAGTCCCTTCGGTTTATGACTGTTAGGGCTGATCCTGTGTCCAATTCCATTTTCACTTGGACTCCTGCTATCTTGAGCGGGACCCAGATAGTTTGGTGATCCTCCATTTTGATCACATTATGTAGTTTCAGACAACCCAGCTCCTTGCTTCCGGAGTCTGTATCACTCTTCTGTTCGTCTGAACTACTCTCCGTCACCTTATGCACCTTCTTGTACTTCTGCTGTGGAGATTTCTTGCTGCTGGTTTTCTTTCCCGACCTGCAGACTCTTGCTATGTGTCCTATTTTTCCACACTGTCTGCACACTTTGTCCTTGAACCAGCAATCATTATGGTCGTGTGTTGTTCTGCCGCAGCGATAGCACTTCACTGTTCCGTATGACATTTCATTTGTGCCATATTCTTGCGGTCTCCGTTGTATCTCTGCAGCACCCCGTTCTGCTGCTTCATGTGATATTGCAATGCTGAAAGCCTTGTCCAGCGTAAGATCCTTTTCTGATAGAAGCCGTTTCTGGGTTCCTTCACTTTGAAGCCCACACACAAACTTGTCCCTTAAAGTATCTGCTAGTCCCGTTCCAAACTGGCAGTGTTTCGATAGCTTGCGCAGTTCCGTTAAATACTCAGCATTACTTTCATCTTTATGCTGGTTCCTTTTGTGAAACTTAAATCTTTCTGCTATCAGCAGCGGTGTGGGATTTAAGTGGTCCTGTAGGATTGACACTATGTTTTCAAAATCCTTTTCTACTGGCTTCTCTGGGGTTACTAGGTTTCGTAGTAAGCCATACGTTTTTGCACCCATTGAATTCAACAATACCAGCGCTTTCTTGTCATCTGGCACTTCATTCGCCTTGCAGTATACTTCTATGCGTTCGACATATGTCGTCCAATCTTCGACTTCATTGTCGAACGCTGTGATACTGCCACTCTTCGGCATTTTTGGGTGTGGTTAGACTGGCTTAAAATGGCGTCTCCCGCGCTTTCCTTTCTTCCCCGCTGCGGCTTAAAATGGCGTCTCCCGTGCTTTCCTTTCTTCCCCGCTGCGGCTTAAAATAGCGTCTCCCGCAAGCTGCCAACGCCGCTCTTGGCGGTCCTCGCGGCAAATGGCGATGCCCTGTGGGTTTCGTGCGCTGCTCCGGCACTGCTGCCAATGCCGCTCTCTGCGGTCCTCATGGCAATGGCAGCGCCTCGCGTTTTCCTGCGCGCCTCTCTCCCCCGTTGACGCTACTCGGCCCTTGAACACCGGCTGCGCTCTGCTCTCTCTCGTCTCTCTCCCCGTTGACGCCGCTCGGTCCTGAACACCGGCTGCGCCCTGTGCGCTCTGCCCTCTCTCTCTCCCCCGTCGACGCTGCTCGGCCTTTTTCTGTGCCGCTCGGTCGGCTCTAGCCGCCGCTGTCCGGGAAGGGCCTGCTTAGTACCTGTTGCCAGCCCGTTTCGCTGGACCACCGTGACTGGAAAGCCAACCCTGGCTCTCAACAGCCTCCCCTGCGATGCTCAAATCTCCGCTGGATGACTGGGCGGATGCCCGTGGTCGACGCCCGTGCTTCTGGACTCGACCTCCTTCCACTGTTCTCCAGGAGCGAATCCCTGGGAGGTGATGCAGAGTTGCAGGCAGGTTCGAATCTGCGTCGTCGCCAATGTTATATCCGTGTATCTTAATGTTGTGTCATTCAATAATCAGACAACAGGCTGCAGGGAACGATCAACAGGTGTTTACTGAATGAGGGTTACTCTAGAACTATCTGTACAGATCACTACTCAGGGTTTATATACAGGTGTGGTCACTGCCGGTACTACAGTATACAGGAGCTGTAAAAAGTAGTTCTCTCCCTTAAGGTATATATACATTACATACATTACAGGAGGCCTTGTGGGGAGGGTCGGAGGTCTCAGGGGAGGATCGGAGGCCTCAGGGGGGATCAGAGGCCTCGGGGGGGGTGGTTGGTGGCCTCAGGGGGATCAGAGGCCTCGGGGGGTATCGGAGGCCTCAGGGGGAGATCGCTGGCCTCGGGCGGGGGGGGAGCCATGAAAGACACTTGCCTCCTGGATCGAGCAGTACTCGGCTTACTCTAGCTGGCGGGTTCGCTGAGGCCTGGGAAACCAACCAGCCAGAGTTAAATTTGTAATGGTGGTTAAATCTGAACATTATTATATTTATATGGTCAACCCGCCTCCTGGGTGCGGGTAGGCTGCCAGCGCTCCCGTCCCATCTCTGTTAAAACCGGAAGTGGGCGGGTTGGAGGCGGGTTGGGGTCGGGATTCAGTCTTTTAACACTTTAACCTCCCACCCGACCCCCACCCACCCGTTTTTGGGGGTTAAAATCCCCTCTACACTTCAAAAGTACTTAATTGGCTGGAAAGCACTTTGGGAAATCCTGAGGTCATGAAAAGCGCTATATAAATGCAAGTCTTTTTATTCATTTTTCTCACCTTGATGAACATTTTTTTGATATAGGTTTGGTTTCAACTAGGATGGGACAGGGAACTAAATCTGCCGGGCTATTAAATTTTCAAGAGAGTCATACAGTCATAGAGTCATAGAGTTTTACAGCACAGAAAGAGGCCCTTCGGCCCATCGTGTCTGCGCCGCCCATCCCTCCCTGTCCAGTCTAATCCCATTTTCCAGCATTTGGTCCATAGCCTTGTATGCAATGGCATTTCAAGTGCTCATCCAAATGCTTCTTGAATGTTGTGCGGGTTCCTGCCTCTACCACCCTTTCAGGCAGTGAGTTCCAGCTTCCAACCACCCTCTGGGTGAAAAGTTCCTCCTCAAATCCCCCCTAAATCTCCTGCCCCTTACCCTGAATCTGTGCCCCCTTGTTATTGACCCCCCTACTAAGGGGAAAAGTTCCTCTTTATCTACCCTATCTATGCCCCTCATCATTTTGTACACCTCAATCAGGTCCCCCCTCAGCCTTCTTTGCTCCAAGGAAAACAACCCCAGCCTGTCCAGTCTCTCTTCATAGCTGAGGCGCTCCATCCCAGGTAACATCCTGGTGAATCTTCTCTGCACCCTCTCCAAAGCAATCACATCCTTCCTATAGTGAGGCGACCAGAACTGCACACAGTACTCCAGCTGTGGCCTCACCAGCGTTTTGTACAGCTCCATCATAACCTCCCTGCTCTTATATTCTATGCCTCTGCTAATGAAGGCAAGTATCCCATAAGCCTTTTTAACCACCTTATCTACCTGTTCCGCTGCCTTCAGGGAATTATGTACATGTACACCAAGGTCCCTCTGACCCTCTGTACTTCCTAGGGTCCTACCACTCATTGTGTATTCCCTTGCCTTATTTGTCCGTCCAAAATGCATCACCTCGCACTTTTCCGGGTTAAATTCCATTTGCCACTTTTCCACCCATCTGACCAACCCGTTAATATTGTCCTGTAGCCTGAGGCTTTCCTCCTCGCAATTTACCACCCCACCAATTTTCGTGTCATCCGCGAACTTACTGATCATACCCTTTACATTCTCATCCAAATCATTAATGTAGATCACAAACAGCAAGGGACCCAGCACCGATCCCTGAGGTACCCCACTGGACACAGGCTTCCAGTCACAAAAGCAACCTTCGACCATCACCCTCTGCCTCCTGCCACTCAGCCAGTTTAGGATCCAACGCGCCAAGGCCCCCTGGATCCCATGGGCTCTTACCTTCTTGACCAGTCTCCTATGCGGGACTTTGTCAAAAGCTTTACTGAAGTCCATGTAAACCACATCCACAGCATTTCCCTCATCCACACACCTAGTCACCCCCTCGAAAAATTCAATCAGATTGGTCAGACATGATTTACCCTTGACAAAGCCATGCTGACTATCCCCGATTAATCCTTGCCTCTCCAAGTGGAGACTAATTTTGTCCCTCAGAATTTTTTCCAATAATTTCCCTACCACAGATGTTAGGCTCACTGGCCTGTAATTCCCTGGTTTATCCCTGCTACCCTTCTTGAATAAGAAGCTAGAGAAAGAATAAAGCTAATTAAGGACACAATTACAGCAGTAGAAATGAACGTTTTTAATCGATGATAGTACTCATACTGGATTTCGATATATATTAAAGGATCATACAGCGCAGAAGGAGGCCATTTGGCCCATTGTGCCTATGCCGTCTCTTTGATAGAGCTATCCAATTAGTAGGATTTCCCAAAGTCCAGGCTGTAATTGATTGCATGTATATAGTCCTATGTGCTCCTGCACAGAAGGGTGCACATTACAGGAACTGCAAGGGCCTCTACTCAACCAGCTCAGCTTGTCTATGATCATCTGCATATGTTAATGCTCACATCTCCAACAGCAGTCATGATGTCTTTATTTTACAGTAATCCACCATTTCCCTATTTATTTGCTTTAAACCAGAAAGTAAATACTCGGATCCTAGAAGACCAGGAATACCTGCTGCAGCTCTGGATCATGACATAGTGGGGAACAAGGTCCATGCCTTCACCACAGCCATCATCAAATACACTATTTGCATAATTAAGCAGTGAGATACTGACATTGGTGGTATCAGATACGCTGAAGCCTTGTATCAAAGTGCTATACATAGGTATTGAGAAGAAAGAAACAAGCATGATGTAAATGCTATGCATGGAAGAGAAAAAGATTGGTGAAGTCAAGCATAGGTCCCTTACAGTCAGAATCAGGGGAATTTATAATGGGAAACAAAGAAATGGCAGACCAACTAAATTCATACTTTGGTTCTGTCTTCACAAAGGAGGACACAAATAACCTCCCAGAGATGCCGGGGAACATAGGGCCTGATGAAAGGGTGGAACTGAAAGAAATCAGTATTTGTAGGGAAATGGTGTTAGGAAAATTGATGGGACTGAAGGCCGATAAATCCCCAGGGCCTGATAATCTACATCCCAGGGTACTTAAGGAAGTGGCTCTGGAAATAGTAGATGCATTGCTGGTCATCTTCCAGAACTCGATAGACTCTGGAACATAACCCATTGATTGGAGGGTAGCTAATGTTACCCCACTATTCAAAAAAGGTGGTAGAGAAAAAGCAGGGAATTATAGACCGGTAAGCCTGACATCGGTAGTGGGAAAAATGCTAGAATCTATTATAAATGATGTAATAGCAGAGCACTTGGTAAGCAGTGACAGGATCGGACAAAGTCAACATGGATTTACAAAAGGTAAATCATGCTTGACTAATCTACTGGAATTTTTTGAGGATGTAACTGGTAAAATAGATAAGGGAGAACCAGTGGATGTGGTGTATTTGGACTTTCAGAAGGCTTTCGATAAGGTCCCACATAAGAGATTAGTGTGCAAAATTAAGGCACATGGGATTGGGGGCAAGGCATTGACTTGGATAGAGAACTGGTTGGCGGACAGAAAGCAAAGAGTTGGAATAAACGGGTCATTTTCCGAGCGGCAGGCAGTGACTAGTGGGGTACCGCAAGGATCGGTCCTAGGACCCCAGCTGTTCACAATATATATTAATGATCTGGACGAGGGAATTGGATGTAATATCTCCAAATTTGCAGACGACACAAAACTGGGTGGGAGGGTAAGCTGTGAGGAGGATGTCGTGAAACTCCAGTACGATTTGGACAAGTTGGGTGATTGGGCAGAAACATGGCAAATGCACTATAATGTGGATAAATGTGAGGTTATCCACTTTGGTGGCAAAAACAGGAAGGCAGATTATTATTTGAATGGCAATAGATTGGGAGAAGGGGAAGTGCAAAGAGACCTGGGTGTTCTTGTGCACCAGTCGATGAAGGTAAGCATGCAGGTGCAGCAGGCGGTTAAGAAGGCAAATGGTATGTTGGCCTTCGTAGCAAGAGGGTTCGAGTACAGGAACAAGGATGTCTTGCTACAGTTGTACAGGGCCTTGGTGAGACCCCACCTTGAGTATTGTGTGCAGTTTTGGTCACCTTACCTGAGGAAGGACGTTCTTGCCATGGAAGGAGTGCAGCAAAGATTCACCAGGCTGATACCTGGGATGGCAGGAATGACGTATGAGGAGAGATTGTGTCGATTGGGATTATACTCACTGGAGTTTAGAAGATTGAGAGGGGATCTCATCGAAACCTATAAAATTCTGTCAGGCCTGGACAGACTAGATGCAGGAAGGATGTTTATGATGGCCGGGGAGTCCAGAACCAGGGGTCATAGTCTAAGGATAAGGGGTAAGCCATTTAGGACTGAAATGAGGAGGAATTTCTTTACCCAGAGAGCGGTGAACCTGTGGAATTCTCTGCCACAGAGGGCGGTGGAGGCCAGTTCATTAAATATATTCAAAAAAGAGTTGGATATATTTCTTAAGGCTAACGGGATCAAGGGATATGGGGAGAAGGCAGGGAAAGGGTACTGAATTTGGATGATCAGCCATGATCTCATTGAATGGCGGAGCAGGCTCGAAGGGCCGAATGGCCTACTCCTGCTCCTATCTTCTATGTTTCTATGATCTAGCCAGGGATTTACTGTCTAGGGTCCCACTGAAGGTGGTGGTACGTGGAAAGAGAGGGGCTGGGAAATGTAAAGTGCAGCCAAATGGGCAACCATGGGAAACTGGACACATACTGAAAGAAAGAGTGGGAAGGAGAATTCATGCCACTAATAGTTGCTGCACTGCATAACATGATTGATACGAAATTGGCTAAGTGACAGGAAACAGAGAGTAGTGGTGAACGGTTGTTTTTTGGACTGGAGGAAGGCATACAGTGGTATTCCCCAGGGGTCGATACGACACGTGGTATTTAACGCAGAAAAATGCAAAGTGATACATTTTGGTAGGAAGAACGAGGAGAGGCAATATAAACTAAATGGTAGAATCCTAAAGGGGGTGTACGAACAGAGAGACCTGGGGTATATGTGCACAAATCGTTGAAGCTGGCAGGGCAGATTGAGAAAGCGGTTAAAAAAGCATACGGGATACTGGGCCTCATACTGTAAATAGAGGCATAGGGCTGGATTTTGATACTGGAGGCGTGTAGGAGGTGGGACTACAACTTTTGGGGTTGTAGTCCCGCCTCCATCAAGTTGTGGCCAACCCACGCGATTTAGACTTGATTGACCTTGTTGAGCCCGCCCAGCGGGCTCAGCGGGCCAATTATGGGCCACCTGGCAACAGGTGATGTCACAGACTGAAATTTCATCTGTCAAGAGCTTTTGACAGATGAAATATCAGCGTTTGACAGCTTTTGAAGCTGTCAAACACTGACAATCTGTACTCTAAGTTAATTCCTTCCTCTCAGGCTGATTTAGAGATCTCTCCAGAACAGAAAGCAGAGTGCTGCAGATTTTGACAGCTCGCAGCCATTCTGCTTTCTGTGCCAGTGAGATGAGGGTCTCCCGAGACCTGAAGGAAGGAAGGCTGCATTAGTAAGGTAAGTAAAACTTATTTAAATACTTTACACACACCAAACACACTTACCTCTACACTCATGCACCCATCACTCACCTGAACACCGGACATCTCGAACCCTCCAAGCCCTTCAGCCCGACGGTCCGCCTCGCTAACTTGGCGTGGTTTGGAGCCATCGGGAATCCCACACTTCAGGGATAAAAATAGGGATTAGGCTAAAAACTGCCTGTTAACTACCTGTTAACAGGCAGTTAATTGGCACTAATCCCCTTCCTGCCTCAGGGAGGCGGCTCCCAGCACAGGTCGGGTATCCGCCTCCTTTGAAACTGGCATGGAGGCGGGTTGGGGGCGGGATGGGTTCGTGCCCCCCGATTTTGCGATTTTAAACACCCACACACCTCCAATCCCGCCTCCACGGGCCAATGGAAATCCTGCCCAAAGAGTACAAAAGCAAGGAAGGTATGATGAACCTTTATAAAACACGAGTTCAGCCTCAACTGGAGTATTGTGTCAAATTCTGGTCACTGCACTTTAGGAAGCATATGAAGCCCTTAGAGAGGGTGCAGAAAAGAGTTACAAGAATGATTCCAGGGATGAGGGACTTCAGTTATGTGCATAGACTGGAGAAGCTGGGTTTGTTCTCCTTAGAGCAGAGAATAAGGGTCAATGGGCAGAAGAGGCCATGTTTTAAAGACTGTTTTAAAAGAAGCCCAGAAAAAGGGGCATACAAAATGGCCACCGTATCATGTGACCAGCTTATTGGGACACTTTAAAATGGTTCCTGCGCAACCTCAGACAGCTATGTGGATTGAACCCTTAGTAAGTTCTGGAAGCCGTTTTCTGAGAGAACAAAACCAAACCCACAGGCATGCATATGGATTAGATGCAGATCCACTCAAGATCGGCCTGGAGACAGAGGCCATCAAGATGCTGCCCCAGACAAAAGGGGACAATTTCATATTCATGAGAACAGCACCCAGGACTAGATAACGAGATCAGCAGGACATTCAAAACAATGAAAGCCATTTCCAACCAGAGATGGGCCTGTTACCAGCCGCTTAAAATGATTTTAAATATAATAACTGCCCCGCTGTGCTTAAATTCCGCCAAAGTTAAAACAAAGGCTGAACTGATTTTGGGCGGGAAGTGAGGCCTCGGGAAGAAAGGTATAACTGAAGAGACCTTTCAGCAGTTGACGCACGGAGCGCAGCACCCCGGACACGCAGCTTGAGGAGGAAGAAACAGCTTGGAAGAAGACGCTGGAGGAAGCTTGAATCAACAAGCTCGGACAGTCACAAAGAGAGCCGAGAAAAAGGACAGTTTAAAATCGGACAGTCGTTGCAGCCCCAGCAGCCTGTCCAGCTTTTGAGCTGGGCAAAGAGGAGCTGGCTTGGGGAAAGATCAGCGGACTCTGCTCCACCATTGGAGAAATCAGAAGGACAATTCTGACTGTATAAAGAGTCATTTCGGAACCAGCGTCCCGCCCCGGGGAAGACCATCGGGAGATCATCGACCATCCCCGGGCCGTAGCTGAAGGTAGAAGGGACCACACCAGCCCAAGGCTCCCCTGACCAGGGTCGAGCCGACGATCCTCAACCTCGCCGACATCCAGGCCTGCCGGTGTCCAGCCGCCCCCGACCCCCACCTCAGGAGAGAGGAGTGGCGCAGTTCGCAGGGGCTTCACGATCCCCGTGGAGGCGAAACACCTGAAAGGACCAAACACAGACTCGTTTTCAAAACCTTGCACTTCCTAGTGGGATTGGTGAGCTTGTTTCTGGCCCTTCACAATCAGATCTAGATAGGTTTAATAAGGGGGTGGATTTAAGCGTACAATTAACATGAGTTGTTGTCCCTCGATGTTCCGTGTGTTTCCTTATTTCATGATGATCTTTGTAGAATATAAGATGCCTGTATTTGCCTTAGTTCGTGTAATGTCGTTATGATTTGTTTGTATTTGTTTTTCCCTCCCATGTACCGTACTCTTATCTTTTGTTGCATTTGGTTTGATATTTTTCCATTTGCAATAAAATTTCATTTTGATTCATCAAACTTGGTCTACAAGAGTCTTCTCTGCATTGTAGTTCCTGCGCCTAAGTCCAGAGTACAGAATCTAAGGGGCAAGTGGGTCGAACCACTCAAGGTTTACTGTGCAAGAGAGAGAGGCCTCGAGAGAGAGAAACCTCTGGGAAACCTCTCGAGGAAAACCCCTTACAGAAAATGGCGACTGCGGCAGGACTCTGGCAGCAGGATTGCAATGTAGTAGATCCAAGTTTGAATGGTCGAAATGCAATGGATGAGAGGATAGCAGATTATGTCTTTGGCAAGGTAAATCTCACTAAGCAGTGGATTTCCGATCTCTTGCTGGATGGGTGTCCGGTGGACGCAGCCATCAGGTGGACAGAGAGCAAAGAGCATAAGAAGTCAGTGGAAAAGGCAGTGTGACTGATGTGTTACAAGAAGCAGGTCCAGATCTTGGACTGGGTCGTTGCAGCACAGGCAGCCAAGATCACAACCCAAGCAGCAGAGATAGAGGAAAAGGCCATGGGTGGGGAAAAACTCATCACAGCGCTTCACGCGCTGAATCAGCAACGCCAAGTGGTAGCTAGTCAACATCAGGCTAGGATAGAGTACCTGGAGTGCC
Source organism: Somniosus microcephalus (assembly GCF_052327205.1). NCBI lineage: Eukaryota > Metazoa > Chordata > Chondrichthyes > Squaliformes > Somniosidae > Somniosus > Somniosus microcephalus. The sequence goes on along the minus strand of NC_140989.1, from coordinate 77,168,900 downwards.
AGGTTACTGAGGCAAAGATCAATGAAACGAGGATACGGGAGAAAAGCGCCCGCCTCGCACAACAGCTGAGAGCGCAGGAGGAGAGAGTAGTGGAGGTTAAGGCAGCTTGCAAGCTGGCCCTCGAGCACGGGTTTGAGAGCACAGACCACGGCCCCTGCCAAAAGACCACAGAGGACCTAAGAACGGCCCTGGTTAAGGCAAGAAGCATGGTGTGTCTCGTCAGCCCGAAAGCCAGTCACATGGACTTTTTGAAGGAATCAAAACAGCCGATTCCAGCTGAGGTAATTGTGGTACCAGCCACCGAGCCCTCAGCACCGCCGAGCTGTAGTGAGACTTGGTTGGAAAAGGAGGGGGTAGCGAAAGAGGAGGTAGCCGAGGTGGAGTGTGTGGAAGAACCACTGGTCGCAAAGCCGGGACCGGCAACGATGTGTCCCGCTCGGCACCAGAGGTTCGGTCCCAACGCTGCCGATGGCAGTGTCGGACCCCACCAGAACCAGCTCATGGTGCCCTACACTGGCCCGCAATTAAGGTCCATGGTGAGCCACCTCACGCGACTCACAGTACAGGGAGATCCCTTGATTCACTTCAGGGAGATAGAGGAAACAGCAGCCATTAACGACTGCAATGAACAGGAACAGGTCAAACTGTTGCTTTTCTCCCTGGATCCTACAATCCTTCAGTGCCTCTCAGAGGATGCCAAGAGGGGACGGAAAGGGTATACGGATCTCAGGGAGGAAGTTTTAGAGGTAATGGGAGTGGACGACGTTGTCCGTTCGACCGCGTAGAAGGGACCGTGGAGCTATCTGGAGAACCCCCACAGGTTTTCGCAGAAAGCTGTGGCCAGTATATCGACGCAGCTGTCCGGGTATGCCTGAACGGGCTGCAATGAGCGACGAACAGTGGGTTCATTGGCTCCGTTGCTTGGTTACCAACAGCTTGCCAGAGATACGGGCCCTAGCCAGATCATAGTTTGATCCCCAAGGTCCCGGTGTCACGGAGGAGATGGTACTCCGTCAGTTAAATGTAGCGTATAAGAATTGTAGAAGTCAGGAAACACCGCCCCAGAAGGGAAAGGTGCATGAGGCAAAACCCGCAGCCCCAAGCAAGCAGGAGTGGCGTCAGGAGGGGAATCGCCCTGTCCAGGCCAAGCTCAATTGCTACGGGTGTGGGAAGGATGGACATTGGCGCAAGGACTGTAGAAATCCGTGGAAGGATAATAAAGGGAGATTTCCCGCAGCCCAAGCCCAAGCCCAGACCGCTGCCCCAGCACCAGCCCAAACCCAAGCCGTAGCTCTTGCCCTAGCGCAAGGAGCTGGTGCAGTTATGAATCCCGCGGCGATTGAGTCAATCATAGAGACAATGCGGTCTCTGATGACCTCGCAGGGGAAAATAGCTGTCACCACCGGCCTTGTCGTTCCCGAAACTCCGACCGCTGTGCCCCAATGACTAGAGCCAGCGCAGCCTGTCGACCTGTGTCCTCTAGAAAGACATGCACAGGAAGAGACCTCCTGTAAAATGGAGGAATACCTGCGGTGTCAGGTTGCGGAGGCTAAGTTAGTTGAGCAGGCTTTAAGGGAGGAGAACGCTAGGTTAACAGCGTGGGCTGGCAGTTTAGAGGGTCAGCTAAGGGCTTGTAAATGGTTTCACATCAATCAGTGCAAACTGTTTAAACCGGGTGCAAGAACATCAGCAACCGAAGCCAGGTCTGAGGATAAAGATCCTCAGCCTGAGGCGCGCGATGAGTCACAGACCACACAAGCTGGCGTTGTAGCCTGCTTGGAAGGAGAAGAGGTCCCGCCTGTGGTGTATGTAACCGTTCCACCTTTAAGAGAACTATTTTAAGAGTTGCACTACTTTATCTTGGCTGCTGTATACTGTAATACCGGTGGTGACCACACCGGTATATAAGTGCTGTGTAATGATTTATTGGGCAGTTCCGCCCTGACCTTCGACTAGTAAAGACCTGTTAAAATTTACTCTTGTGGTCTGTGTAGTAATTCTCAATATAACACACAGACTTAACAGTGGCGACGAGTACGATCTTACCCTGCGGCAGAGATACATCCAAGGCAGTTGACGGGCGTTGAGAGGAGGCATCCGCCCTCATCATCCTGCTGAGAAAAGACGCAGGTCTGAAGAGCAAAGGAAGAATCCTGACACGAAGTCTTCCATCAGCAACAGGCAGTGATCATCCCTTCTATCACGGTGGTGGGTAAACTGATCAGCAACGAGCAGCAAGTCGGCCACGTTGGCTGTGAAGTAGGGGAGGGAAAAACGGAGGATATAAGGGCGGAGAACTCGACCACGGCCGGGGAAAAGAGCCGGACAGAAGTCGGGGCCAGAGGCGCTGAGACTGGGGCAGCGTAAGGCACGGGAGCCGCGGTGAATGCAAACGCAGCCGGTGTAAAAGACCGGGCTGCAAGCGGGCTGGGAGACGCAACAGCGTCGAGAGAGAGCTCGACCGCGACCGGTGAAAAAGGCCGGGCAGCTACCGAGGCCGCGAGGCGCAGCGACCGGGTCAGCGTAAGGCGCGGGAGAAAATAAAAATAAAAAACCGCGGAGAACTCAGCCGCAGCCGGGGGAAAGGACCGGACTGCAAGAGGGGCTGGGAGGCACGATTTGAGAAGCGCTGGGGAGGGTGAACGCAGCAATACGGCAATCGCCATTACAGCCAGCGGGGGAGAAAGGCAAACGCGGGAAGCCGCCATTTTCGTAGGCGGGGGAAGAAGACAAGCGCGGGAAACCGCCATTTAAAAAAAAAAAATAATAAAAGGAAAATGTCTTTTTGTTTCTCAAGAAGATTGCGAGGATGCCTAAGCGTGGTAACATCAACGATTTCGATTCCGATGTTGAAGATTGGGCCACGTATGTAGAACGCATAGAGATATATTGTAAGGCAAATAAAATATCAGATGAAGATAAAGCACTAACCTTACTAAACTCAATGGGTGCGGAGACATACGGGCTATTGAAGCATCTTCTATCACCAGCTAAACCGGCGGATCAGACTTTCGCTAAAATTGTTGCTGTCCTGAAAAATCATTTGAACCCCACACCGCTGATGTTAGCGGAACGATTTAAATTTTATGCGAGAACGCAACTGAAAGAGGAAAGCAACGCGGAGTATTTAATTGAACTGCGTAAGCTAACGAAATACTGTCAGTTTGGGGAAAGTCTGACAGAGGCACTGAGAGAAATTCGTGTGTGGATTGTCGAAAGAAGGAACACAAAAGCGGCTGCTTGAAGAGAATGATCTTACACTTGATAAGGCTGTCACTATTGCAGCATCGCACGAAGCCGCAGCGAGAGGCACTGCGGAAATGCAGCTGAAGGCAGCGGTACTCAGCGTAGATCAAATGGCTTTGGGTACAACGAAATGTTATCGTTGTGGAAAGACAACACACGATCAGAACCAATGCTGGTTTAAAAACCAGGAATGTAGAAAATGTGGCAAGCTTGGTCACATAGCTAAAGTATGCCGGTCAGGAAAGAAGACCAGCAACAAAAAGTCACCGCAGGAAAAGTGCAGAAAGGTACATAAGGTGGCTGAGAAGAGTTCGGATGAACAGAATTCGGATTCAGACTCCAACAGCAAGGAACTGGGTAGTCTGAGAATTCACAATGTGAGTAAGGAAGCTGAACTACAAACTATCTGGGTCACACTGCAGATAGCAGGAGTCCAAGTGAAGATGGAATTGGACACCGGATCGGCGTTGACGGTCATGAATAAGCAAGATTGCAGAAGGTTATTCACACATATTCCCCTACGGGATACGGAGATTGTATTGCAGACATACACGGGGCAAAGAGTATACCCCATCGGAAAGGTAAAAGTCAAGGTGATACACAAGGGCAAAGAACACCAAGGAATGGACTTATATGTACTACCTGAGGGAGGTCCACCACTTCTGGGATGGGAGTGGATCAGGAAAATAAATATGGACTGGCACTCCCTAAAAGCAATGACGGTAGATTCCGGAAAAAAAAATGGCAAACCTGAACGATTGTCCAGAATATTGGATGAGGCTAAAGAGGTGTTCCAACAGGGACTGGGAACACTAAGAGGAATTAAGGCAAAAATCAAGATTGCAGAACATGCAAACCCCAAATTTTTCAAAGCCAGAGCGGTACCTTATGCAATACGACCTGCTGTGGAAGCTGAGCTGGAAGGGCTAGAACGTTCAGGAGTACTGTCTAAGGTGGACTGGAGTGAGTGGGCCACGCCCATTGTTCCCGTCATGAAGCGTTCATCGAGTAACAAGCCAGGGGAACCGGGGAAGGTCCGCATCTGTGGAGACTTCAAGATCACAGTTAATCCGGTGCTTCACACGGTGCAATATCCGCTTCCGTGGATTGAGGATATCTTTGCTTCATTGTCTGGCGGGAAACACTTCACCAAGATAGACCTGGCGCAAGCGTACTTACAGATGGAAGTTGAGGAAGAGTCGCGCCAGTATCTCACAATCGACACGCACAGAGGCTTGTATCGATATAATAGACTGGTTTTTGGAGTGGCTTCGGCTCCAGCAATTTGGCAGAGGGCCATGGAGCAGGTATTACAGGGAATTCCAAACACTCAATGTTACTTGGACGATATCCTGATTACAGGAGATGACGATGAGGAACACCTTGCAAATTTGAAACTGGTGCTCACCAGATTGAAGGAATATGGACTTCGAGTTAATCGCCAGAAATGTGAGTTCTTTCAGAAACGGATCTCGTACTGTGGTCATGTCATTGACCAGGAGGGGCTGCACAAGTCACCTGACAAGATCGAAGCTGTTGTGAAGGCTCCCGCTCCGGAAAATGTATCCCAGTTGAGGTCGTTCCTAGGGTTGATTAACTATTACCATAAGTTTCTGCCAAATCTATCCACGGTGCTGCACCCGCTGAATGCTCTTTTGCGGAAAGAAGTACCATGGAAGTGGAGTGAGGACTGTAAGAAGCCCTTTCGCAAAAGCAAGGCATTGATCACCTCAGAGGAAGTGTTGGCTCATTTCAGCCCAACGCTACCTATTCGTTTAGCTTGTGATGCTTCTCCTTATGGTATTGGAGCAGTACTCTCACACAAGTTGCCAAATGGCTTGGAAAGGCCAGTCGCATTTGCATCCAGATCATTGACCTCCGCTGAGCGCAACTATGCACAGATAGATAGGGAGGCTCTCAGCCTGGTGTGGGGAGTAAAGAAGTTTAATCATTACCTGCAGGGCCAGAAGTTTACACTGCTGACAGACCACCAGCCGTTGGTATCCATATTCAACCCTAAAAAGGGCGTTTCCATTATGACAGCGCAAAGGCTACAGAGGTGGTCCCTTTTCCTAGGGGCACACTAATATGACATAGAATACAAAGGATCAAAACAGCATGGGAATGCTGACGGTTTATCACGCCTACCGTTGCCAACGGTAGAAGAGGCGCCTACAGTGGACCCAGTGGCGATGTCCCACTCAACCATAGTGGAATGTCTACCAGTAACAAATTCTACCATCGAAAAGGAAACGAGAAATGACCCGACTCTCTCACGAGTCTACGATTTAACGGTGAAGGGATGGCCAGCACATGGCGAACCACTGTTGCCAGCATTCTCGCAAAGAAGAGAGCAGCTGTCAGTGTGCCGAGGAACTTTGATGTGTGGATCCAGAGTGGTGATTCCACCCAAACTCCAGCATAAAGTGCTAAAGGAGCTTCACGAGGGGCATCTGGGTGGAGTGAAAATGAAGAACCTAGCCAGAGCATTTGTGTGGTGGCCAGGTATCGATGGAGACATCGAAGAAATGACCAAGAGCTGTCTAGGATGCCAGAAGGTCCAAAACGCCCCACCACAAGCCCCTCTACATCCATGGGAGTGGCCCTCATCTCCATGGCAAAGGGTACATATCGACTTTGCTGGTCCATTTATGGACTCAATGTTCTTAATCGCGGTGGATGCACACTCCAAGTGGCCGGAGGTAATAAAGATGTCCTCCACCACCACGGAAAAAACCATCACAGTATAAGAACCATATTTGCCAGGAATGGGCTGCCGGAACAGATCTGTTCTGATAATGGACCGCAATTTGTGTCCGAAGAATTCAGGAAGTTCTTAAAAAACAATGGGGTTAAGCACTACACGTCCGCCCCATACCATCCCGCCACCAATGGATTAGCTAAAAGGTTTGTCCAGACCTTCAAGAAGGCCATAAAGGCCATGGGTAATGAAGACATAAATCTACAACATAAGGTAGATAACTTCTTGTTGGCGTACAGGAATGCAACACATGCGGTTACAAACCAAACTCCCGCCATGATGTTTTTCAATAGAAGACTAAGATGCCGGCTGGATTTGATCAAGCCAAACATCAGAAGGGACGTAGAGAACCGGCAATTTCAAGGCATGAATGAAAGGCCAACTAGAACCTTCCAGATAGGTCAACAAGTTTTGGCCCAGGACTACCGTACCGAGAAATGGCAGCCTGGAACTATTTGCACACGACTAGGACCGCTGATGTATACTGTGGACATTGGTGGAAGCATAATAAGGCGCCATGTTGACCAGATCATAGAGTCATCCGAAAAGGGACAACCTACTCCACAACTCTATACGCCTAATGATGAAGCAGAGATACCCATAGTATCTACCTCCGATCCGGTGATACTGGAATCAGATGAACTCGACACTGGCATTCAAGCCGAATCGACCTTGCCAAAAGAACCTACTACACCACCGAAAACTACTACACCACCGAGGCGTTATCCGGACCGAGTCAGGAAGCCTCCAGAGAGACTGAATCTGTGAACTGTTTTTACATGAAGTTGTGTATATATGTTATTATGTTATGTTAATGGGGAATATATACTGTTAAGCTAAAAAGGGAGGATTGTGGTGTATGTAACCGTTCCACCTTTAAGAGAACTATTTTAAGAGTTGCACTACTTTATCTTGGCTGCTGTATACTGTAATACCGGTGGTGACCACACCGGTATATAAGTGCTGTGTAATGATTTATTGGGCAGTTCCGCCCTGACCTTCGACTAGTAAAGACCTGTTAAAATTTACTCTTGTGGTCTGTGTAGTAATTCTCAATATAACACACAGACTTAACACCACCCACCTGGGGGGCGCTTTCTCCGATGGCCTGGGACTCGGACGAGGAGGGGCCCGAACAACAAGGTCCTGCCCTCGACATGATTCTGGAAGAGGTGGAGTCAGAGGACGGAGATCACGCCCTCGACTCGAGCGTGGGGGAGGTAGAAATTGGGGGCAGAGATTCTCCACTTGTAGGGACAGGTGAGGAGGAGCCATCTGCCTACAGGCCCAATTCCCGAAGGGGCGGAGCCTGAGGGGAGGGAGCCGAAGCCCACAGTCGTGGAAGAGCCACGGGCTGTGAGAGCTGGAGTCCCACCCGAAGGTCCACTCGCCAAGGGAGCCTGCCCAAATCCCAAAGGGGCGGAGCCTGAGGGAAGGGAGCCGAAGCCTACAGTCGTGGAAGAGCCACGGGCTGTTAGAGCGAAGGTCCCACCCGAAGGTCCACTCGCTAAGGGAGCCACACCCAAAGTACCTTTTCGCAGGTCGACTCGAATGCCTCAGCCTGTAAAACCTTGGCCCGAGTCCCCCACTCCCAGTAAACGCCAACTTCAGAAATCCATGAAAAAACACAGTCCCCGTTTAGCAGCAAAAGGCTGCGGGGAACCAGAACCACAGGTCACTGCAGCCCCGCCACAGGGAGCGACGAGCTGCAGTCCAGAGCCACAGGTCACTGCAGCCCCGCCACAGGGAGCGGTGAGCTGCAGTCCGATCAGGGATTAGGCAAGCCGCCCGGGGGCGGGCGGCGCTGTACATAAGTTTAGTTTAGGTTTAAGTTTTAAGTGTAAATATTAAGATAATTAGAATTTTAAGTAGTTTTAAATCTGCCCAGTGTGTGTGTGTTGTTTTGGATCGAGGTCGAAAGACCCGATCATGCCGTCACCTAAGCCAGAATCTCTCGGGAGCCTGGCTATATTTGTGTGGTTTGTTGCAGAAGCCAGTAAAGATGAGAGGGATCCTCGTCGCGATCGCGATGGCTGGATGGAGCTGGGCCTATCGGGGCCGCACCAAGGACTCCACCGTTTATGGGTGCTCTGGAAATAGAGGCCCCATCGCGACTGATGGAACCGGCTCACGGGACGCTGAAGAGACTGCGGCCTACTTCCATGAAGGGAGATGGCCAGGCTGGCTGGGATCGAACTCCTCTGAATACTCCAGCCAGACGGGGTTTGCATACAGAGAAACGTCTCTGATGTGCCCCAGGGTGCGGATCATTGCACCCCGGATAAGCGTCACCGTGGGCAAGAAGATCTGCCTTGTTTGCAATGGCCACGTACGCTTGGATCAATGGTGGTGGCTGCGTAAGTTGAGCAGCACCATGAAGAACTCCACTGTGGAGTGGGAAAGATTGGGTAATAACACCCATCGGACAATTACGGGGACACACAGGGGGTTGAGTGTCTGTTGGGACAAATGGTGGGAGCCAGATGAGGGGATCTACATCTGTATGTGGGGTTCAGAAAGCACTTGCCCCACAGGCATCTCCATCTTTTTCCAAAGACAGTGGCAGGATGCTGGGCAAGGAATGAGGTGGGACGTCAGCTCACGGGCGTGCGGAGTCCCATACTCACAGATCCCAGTGAACGCCACTAAGCTCATCACCCGACCCCGCAAGCCCCTGCCCACAGTTCCGGTAGCAAAAGCCCTCAAGGAAGGGTGCCCCACCACGACAAAGGGACCCGGGAACGGATTGGTATTGGTACCAACAGGTCAGGTACTGTACCAAGGGGTCCACTACGCGGTGGCTTCGGTGATTTTAAACCTCACCGAGGTAAGATTGCCAGCATGGTGCCCCAAGGAAACGGAGCAATTATACCAGGTCCTGTTAACAAACATGTTTAAACAGTTTTACGAATTCGACTTTGCTGATGTCGACAGAGCCGAATTGTACACCACACCACATGAGGTCTTAGACAGGATAGGGAGACAAAGAAGGGGTGCAGTAAATGATATTTTCACAGCTTTTAATACAGGAACTTCCGTCATCAACACACTGGATGACGTGGAGCTACAAACTCAGATTAATAGTTTGAAAACACAGCTAAGAAAGATACTGACTGATGAGAATAAGGTAGTGGGTTCTGAGTTACATGAGGACCAGGCCATGACACTACACTTAAAAGAGATAATAGCAGAGCTGGAGAAACACGCCAGAATGGTAAATGCTCTCATCAGGGAGGATCGGAATGCGTCCGATCAGGCCGCGCAGAACGAAGCTTGTGCGTTATACAGGGCGTGGTTACTGGGCGAGGGCCGCAGTAATCTGGAGGATTTAAAGCAAGGTTTAGTCCCCTCCTGGATTAGCAACAAGCACCTCGCAGCCCTCCACCCTTTTGAGAATACATTGAGTCCGTGCCAGCTCAGACTAGCTTCAGAGGCCTACCCAGTCCCAGTGGAATGTGGATGGTCTAATCACACCATTATGGGTATAGTGGTAAGAATGCCGGTGATGGGAAAGACAGCCAAACCCGCCCCGGTATACAGGGTGGAGAACATTGGAGTCATTCAGGGGGGTGCGCACATTCGCTACACGGGGTTCCCACCTTACGTCATTCGATGGGAGCATGCAATGACGGGTACCGACCTCTCGGGGTGCCGGAGCCGGGGAGCACACATCATCCTGTGTCCCCAGCACTTGAATGCCCATTTAAAACCACAGTGCGGGTTCAGAACTGCTGGCGCAAAACCTATAAATTGCACCATGGAGGCAATTGCACAAGGCCATGTGCCCCCGCAGGTGGCATATATAGGAGGTGGGACATACTGTGTCACCACTGCAGCGCCCCACTACCAACATGGACAGCACGGTTGGTGTCCGGTAAGTGACAGCAGCTTCTGTTTCAAGCCCAGGGCAGAAGTTCAAGTGGCCCAAGAGCGAATTGTCCCCATTCCTGAACCTTCCACCGTTCACATCACTGTGAGAAAGAATTTCACCGATTTGCAGCGTTTTGTCGCACATTTTGGATATATCATTCCCCCTCTCCCTGAACACCTCACCAAGATATTAAAAGCCGTTGTTGTTTCACAGAAACACTACTACACACTGGAGCAGAAGACTTTAGAGATAGGGGCAGACATATTGGATATAGTGACCCCACCGTGGTGGGACCTGTTCACTAATATAGAAGTCCCTTCCTGGATTAGGATAGCCTCCCACATTCTTGTAGTGTGCCAGGTTGTCATTGTAGTGTATTTGTTGTTTGTACACTGTAAAAAGGTCAAACATTCGCAAAAGTACGAGAATAGAGGGGAATGGAGGGAGCATTATGTGCGGGTAGAAGAAGAGACACCCGTTTAGATTTATGATGCTTTGTATAAAGTTAAAGTTTTCCCTCCCTCCTCTGTATTATTTTTGATGTGTATTCATGTGTTTTTGGGATTTTCGTATGTATTTCATTTTATTATTGAAGTTTATTAGATGTGATTATTATTTGATAATGTGTATGTACTAGGTGATGTAGGGGTATAAGGACCCCCTCCACACCTGGAAGTAAGTTATAAGATTTTAACTCCGAGGTGTTGCCATCTATAGATGCTTAATGTACACTGGATTTTCTGAAATGGGAAATGCATGTGTCGTGGGGTCATAGATCGGTAAATACTGGGGATGGTTAGATTGTGGAAGGACAGAAAATTTTGCTCACCCAGAATTATGATACTCCAAGCAAGTTACAGTATCATCAGGGGGAAGTGTAGGATTCGCAAAATTGGATTTCATGTTAATAAGGGCCAATGGGCAGAAGAGACCATGTTTTAAAGACTGTTTTAAAAGAAGCCCAGAAAAAGGGGCATACAAAATGGCCACCGTATCATGTGACCAGCTTATTGGGACACTTTAAAATGGTTCCTGCGCAACCTCAGACAGCTATGTGGATTGAACCCTTAGTAAGTTCTGGAAGCCGTTTTCTGAGAGAACGAAACCAGACCCACAGGCATGCATATGGATTAGATGCAGATCCACTCAAGATCGGCCTGGAGACAGAGGCCATCAAGATGCTGCCCCAGACAAAAGGGGACAATTTCATATTCATGAGAACAGCACCCAGGACTAGATAACGAGATCAGCAGGACATTCAAAACAATGAAAGCCATTTCCAACATATAAGCTGTGTCTTTATGCATTTCTCCACTTCACCTGACGAAGGAGCAGCGCTCCGAAAGCTTGTGATTTCAAATAAAGCTGTTGGACTATAACCTGGTGTTGTGTGACTTCTTACATTCAACCAGAGATGGGCCTGTTACCAGCCACTTAAAATGATTTTAAATATAATAACTGCCCCGCTGTGCTCAAAGCCTGCCAAAGTTAAAACAAAGACTAACCTGATTTTGGGCGGGAAGTGAGGCCTCGGGAAGAAAGGTATAACTGAAGAGACCTTTCAGCAGTTGACGCACGGAGCGCAGCACCCCGGACACGCAGCTTGAGGAGGAAGAAACAGCTTGGAAGAAGACGCTGGAGGAAGCTTGAATCAACAAGCTCGGACAGTCACAAAGAGAGCCGAGAAAAAGGACAGTTTAAAATCGGACAGTCGTTGCAGCCCCAGCAGCCTGTCCAGCTTTTGAGCTGGGCAAAGAAGAGCTGGCTTGGGGAAAGATCAGCGGACTCTGCTCCACCGTTGGAGAAATCAGAAGGACAATTCTGACTGTATAAAGAGTCATTTTGGAACCAGCATCCCGCCCCGGGGAAGACCATCGGGAGATCATCGACCATCCCCGGGCCGTAGCTGAAGGTAGAAGGGACCACACCAGCCCAAGGCTCCCCTGACCAGGGTCGAGCCGACGATCCTCGACCTCGCCGGCATCCAGTCCTGCCGGTGTCCAGCCACCCCCGACCCCCACCTCAGGAGAGAGGAGTGGCGCAGTTCGCAGGGGCTTCACGATCCACGTGGAGATGAAACGCCTGAAAGGACCAAACACAGACTCGTTTTCAAAACCTTGCACTTCCTAGTGGGATTGGTGAGCATGTTTCTGGCCCTTCACAATCAGACCTAGATAGGTTTAATAAGGGGGTGTGTAAAGTCCGCGCCTCAATAATACACGGACTTCGGGAGAACAATTAAACAGGTATTTTACTGAACAGAGGGTAGCGTCAGGCTGAAGTACAGAAGCATGCTAGGAACTTTTATACAGGGGTGGTCACTGCCGGTACTGCAGTATAAAATCAGTTCTTCTCTTAAAGGTACATACACAACAATTCCTCCCCTTTTAGATAAACCGTACATAACATTCATTTAACAATTAAATAATAACTATTTACAATTACAATTTTCTCGGTACTATATACATCAACTGAAATAATCATTTATAAGTTCAGTCTTTGAGGAGGCTTCCTAATCCTGACTGGATAGCGCCTTTCTCGAGTATCCTGTTCTTGTGGTGGAGTCGATTCTGGCTCATTGTCATTGGTTGGTTCGTCAGCTTCCAATACCACTGCTTCTGAGGTAGACGCAATCTGTACTTCGGGCTCATTACCAGGTGCACATGCTCATGGTATAGGTTTGGCTTGTTCCTGTGACTCTAGAATCTGTTCAGCATGGCATCTCACGATGCTCTCTCCAATGTCCACTGTGTACATTAGTGGTCCCTGCTGTGTGCATATCGTTCCTGGCTGCCATTTTTCTGTTCGGTAGTCGCGGGCCAAGACTGGTTATCCTATCTTGAAGCTCCTGGTTGGCTTCTCGTTGATGTGCTGGAATTGCTTATCCTCAACATCTTGTCTTATGTTTGGTTTGAGCAAATCCAGGCGACATCTTAGCCTTCGGTTGAAGAACATTATGGCTGGAGCTTGGTTGGTGACTGCATGTGTCGCATTCCGGTAAGCAAACAAGAAATTATCTACCTTGTGTTATAGTGGTAAGTCGTCGTTATACATCGCCTTTATTGCCTTTTTAAAGGTCTGAACAAACCTTTCAGCCAATCCATTTGAGGCTGGATGATATGGGGCAGATGTGTAATGTTTCACCCCATTATTCCTCAGAAACCTCCGGAAATCCTCGGACACAAACTGTGGCCCATTGTCGGAGCAAATCTGTTCTGGCAAGCCATTCCTGACGAAGATGGTCCGTAGGACTGCAATAGTTTTCTCCGTGGTGGTGGAGGACATTTTGATGACCTCTGGCCATTTCGAATGGGCGTCCACGGCGATTAGAAACATTGAGTCCATAAATGAACCAGCAAAATCAATGTGTACCCATTGCCATGGAGATGAGGGCCACTCCCATGGGTGTAGAGGGGCCTGTAGTGGTGCATTTTGGACTTTCTGGCATCCTGAGCAGCTCTTGGTCAGGTCCTCGAATTGTTTATCGATTCCCGGCAAACACACATAAGCCCTGGCTAGGCTTTTCATTTTTACCCCTCCCAGATGACCTTCATGAAGCTCATTGAGCACTCTGTCTCTCAACTTGGGTGGAATTACCACTCGGGATCCACACATCAAGGTCCCTCGGCACACTGACAGCTGTTCTCTCCTTGGCGAGAATGCTGGCAACAGTGAGTCGCCATGTGCTGGCCATCCCTTCACCGTCAAATCATTGACCCGAGAGACTGTCGGGTCATTTCGGGTTTCCTTCTCTATACTTGAGTTTGTAACAGGTAGACATTCGACTATGGTTGAATGGAATATCTCAACAGGGTCCACTGCAGGTGCTTCCTCTACCGTAGGCAACGGTAGGTGCGACAACCCATCAGCGTTTCCATGCTGCTTCGTACCCTTGTATTCTATGTCGTACTGATGTGCCCCTAGAAAAAGTGACCATCTTTGCAGCCGTTGCGCCGTCATCACCGGAACGCCCTTCTTTGGGTTAAAATGGAGACCAGGGGCTGATGATCAGTCAGTAGGGTGAATTTCTGCCCGTGCAGATAGTGATTGAACTTCTTCACCCCCCACACCAGGCTGAGGGCCTCCCTGTCAATCTGGGCGTAATTACGCTCGGCTGAGGTTAACGAGTGCGACGCAAAGGCTATTGGCCTCTCTGAGCCGTCAAGAAATTTGTGTGACAGCACCGCTCCAATGCCGTATGGAGACGCATCACATGCCAACCGAATCGGTAGTGTTGGGTTGTAGTGGGCCAATACTTCTTTTGAAGTGATTAGGCACTTACATTTCTGAAAGGCACGCTTACACTCATCACTCCATTTCCATGTTACTCCAGTTTGCAGCAGGGCGTTCAGTGGGTGCAGAATTGTAGATAAATTCGGCAAGAACTTATGGTAGTAGTTCACCAGCCCGAGAAACGACCTCAGTTGCGACACATTTTCCGGTGCTGGAGCCTTGACTACAGCCTCAATCTTGCCTGGCGACTTATGCAACCCTTCCTCATCAATCATGTGGCCACAATACGAGATTTGTTTCCTGAAGAACTCGCATTTGGGGCGGTTGGCTCGTAGCCCATATTCCTGCAATCTAGTGAGCACCTGCTCCAGGTTGGCAAGGTGTTCACTGTCATTTTCGCCCGTCACCAGGATATCATCCAAATAACACTGGGTCCCTGGGATCCCTTGCCGGACTTGTTCCATTGCCCTCTGCCAAATAGCTGGGGCTGATGCTACCCCGAATACCAGTTGATTGTACTGGTAAAGGCCTTTGTGAGTGTTTATCATGAGGTATTTCCTAGATGCTTCTTCCACCTCCATTTGTAGATACGCTTGGGCCAGATCAATCTTCGTAAAGCATTTCCCTCCAGATAGTGATGCGAAAATATCTTCTATCCGTGGAAGTGGATATTGTACTGTGTGCAGGACTGTGTTCACAGTTACCTTGAAGTCCCCACAGATGCGAACCTTCTTCGGCTCCCCAGGCGTGCTGCTCAATGATTTCTTCATTACAGGAACGATGGGTGTGGCCCACTCACTCCAATCCACCTTGGACAGCACACCCGAACGCTCCAGACTCTCTAGTTCTGCTTCGACGGCTGGGCGGATCGCGTACGGCACCGGTCTGGGCTTAAAAAATTTTGGGTTTGCGTTATCTTCGAGTTTTATCGTTGCCTTTACTCCTTTTAGAGTCCCAAGTCCTTGCTGGAACATCTCTTTCGCGTCAGTTAGAATTTGTGACAGATGTCCAGGTGTGACGTCATCATCCTTTTTATCAGTCACAGTTAGCGCCTGAATGGAATGCCAATCCAATTGTATTTTTCGGATCCATTCACATCCCAATAATGGTGGTCCTCCATCTTGTAGTATATATAGATACAGTTTCTGTGTTTCCTTGCCGTTATATTTAACTGGCACCCTTATTTTTCCTCTGGGGTAGACTTTTTGCCCCGTGTATGTCTTCAATACAATGGACGTGTCCTTTAAGGGTATGTGTGAGAATAGCCGCTCATAGTCTCGTCGATTCATGACAGTTAGGGCTGATCCTGTATCCAATTCCATCTTTACTTGGGACCCTGCTATCATGAGGGTGACCCAAATGGTTCGATGATCCTCCTTTGCGATCACGTTGTGTAACTTTAGACAACTTAATCTCCTGCTCCCGGAGTCGTTATCACTCTCCTGATCTTCCGAACTACCGTCTGTCATTTTTTTTACTTTCTTGCACTTTTCCTTAGTAGTTCTTGTAGTGTTGGTTTTCTTTCCCGACCTGCAGACTCTTGCTATATGTCCCATTTTCCCGCATTGCCTGCATACTTTGTCCTTAACCCAGCAGTCCTTCTGATCATGGGTTGTTCTGCCGCAGCGATAGCACTTTTCTGCTGCATATGCCATTTCGTTAGCGCTGTATTCTTGTGGTTTCTGTTGTATTTCCGCAGCTCCCCGTGCTGCTGCTTTGTAGGATACTGCCATGCTGAAAGCTTGTTCTAGCGTCAGGTCCTTTTCCGAAAGTAGTCGTTTCTGGGTTCCTTTAACTCTGGAGCCCGCAGACAAACTGATCCCGTAAAGTGTCTGCCAGTCCTGCTCCGAACTGGCAGTGCTTCGATAACTTGCGTAGTTCCGTAAGATAGTCAGCATTGCTCTCATCTTTGTGCTGGTTTCTTTTATGAAACTTGAATCTTTCTGCTATCAGCAGCGGTGTAGGGTTTAGGTGTTCCTGTAAGATATTAACAATCTCCTCAAAACTTTTCTCCATTGGTTTAGCTGGGGTAATTAAATTCCGCAATAGGCCGTACGTTCTCGCGCCCATGAAATTTAATAATACTGACGCCTTCTTTCCATCGGCCACTTCATTTGCCTTGCAGTACACTTCAATTCTTTCCACATACGTGGTCCAGTCTTCTACCTCGTTGTCGAAAGCAGCGATACTGCCACTTTTCAGCATCTTGGGTGATTTAAAATGGCACCTCCCGCGCTTTTTCTTCTTCCCCAATGGAATAAAATGGCACCTCCCGCGCTTTTCCTTCTTCCCCAATGGAATAAATGGCGCCTCCCGCACTTTTCCTTCTTCCCCTTGCTGCCACACTGCTCCTAGCGTTCTACAGGGTAATGGCGGCGACCCGCGGCTTCGGCGCGTCTCACTTTTCCTTCCCCTCGTTTATTTTCTCTCCGCTGCCCGGTTCTTGAGCACCGACTGCGCCCTGTGCGCTCCACCCTCTCTCTCTCTCTTTCCGACGACGACGCTGCGCGGCCCCTTTTGCAGAGCCGCTCGATCGAGCTCGAGCCCGCCGCAGTCCGGAAGGGTCAGCGCACTACCTGCTATCAGCACGATTTGCTGGAACACCTTGACTGGGGAGCCAAGCTCAGCTCTCCACAGCCTCTCCCGCAATTCTCCGAACGCCGATGGATCCTTGGGCGTTTGCCCGCGGTCGACGCCCGTTGCTCTGACTTCGACCTCCAAGAAACTTCTTCTCAGGGAAATGTCCCTGTGAGGTGATGCAGTACTGCAGGTGAGTTCGAACTTGCTCGTCGTCACTGTAAAGTCCGCGCCTCAATAATACACAGGCTTCGGGAGAACAATTAAACAGGTATTTTACTGAACAGAGGGTAACGTCAGACTGAAGTACAGAAGCCTGCTAGGGCCTTTTATACAGGGGTGGTCACAGCCGGTACTGCAGCATAAAATCAGTTCTTCTCTTAAAGGTACATACACAACAGGGTGGATTTAAGGGTACAATTAACATGAGTTGTTGTCCGTCAATGTTCCGTGTGTTTCCTTATTTCATGATGAACTTTGTAGAATATAAGTTGCCTGTATTTGCTTTAGTTAGTGTAATGTCGTTATGATTTGTTTGTATTTGTTTTTCCCTCCCATGTACCGTACTCTTATCTTTTGTTGCATTTGGTTTGATATTTTTCCATTTGTAATAAAATTTCATTTTGATTCATCAAACTTGGTCTACAAGAGTCTTCTCTGCATTGTAGTTCCTGCACCTAAGTCCAGAGTACAGAATCTAAGGGGCGAGTGGGTCGAACCACTCAAGGTTTACTGTGCAAGAGAGAGAGGCCTCTAGAGAGAGAAACCTCTGGGAAACCTCTTGAGGAAAACCCCTTACACGTGCCCCCCGATTTCGCGATTTTAAACCCCCACACGCCTCCAATCCCGCCTCCACGGCCCAATGAAAATCCTCCCCAAAGAGTACAAAAGCAAGGAAGGTGTGATGAACCTTTATAAAACATTAGTTCAGCCTCAACTGAAGTATTGTGTCAAATTCTGGTCACTGCACTTTAGGAAGGATATGAAGCCCTTAGAGAGGGTGCAGAAAAGATTTACAAGAATGATTCCAGGGATGAGGGACTTCAGTTATGTGGATAGACTGGAGAAGCTGGGGTTGTTCGCCTTAGAGCAGAGAAAGTTGAGAGAAGATTTGATAGAGGTGTTCAAAATCATGAGAGGTCTGGACAGAGTAGATAGAGAGAAACTGTTCCCTTTGGCAGAAGGGTTGAGAACCAGAGGACACAGATATAAGGTGATTGGCAAAAAAAACAACGGTGACATGAGGAAAAACTTTTTTTACGCAGCGAGTGGTTAGGATCTGGAATGCACTGAAAGGGTGGAGGCAGATTCAATTGTGGCTTTCAAAAGTGAATTGGATAAGTACCTGAAGGAAAAAAAATTGCAAGGCTACAGGGAAAGGGCGGTGGGAGTGGGACTAGCTGAAGTGCTCTTGCAGAGAACCAGCACGGGCTCGACGGGCTGAATGGCCTCCTTCTGTGCTGTAACCATTCTATGATTCTATAACTGAGGTCAAAATGTGGTTTCCTACCTTGCCACTCTTGGTAGGGGTCACTGAACATTTCCTGGCAATGAATCCTTTGCCCAGTATTGCTGCATTGACTTGATCAGCTACCCCTAACCCACCCTTTGGATACCCAGTGGCCATTAGCAGAAGAAACTGCACTGCACTTGCTGCAGCAAAGCCTCTATAGTCTCCTGCTCAGAGTGGAGTGTCCTGCTACTGCCACAACTCTTCACAGATATTTTGTTCAGCCTCTGTCACTGTATCAGCAATTGGCATTAAACGAAAGCAATTGGCCCTTTAAATTGCTGCAGGCCTTTAAGACCTGTAGGAGCGCACCAGTTCCCATTCCCTGATGGATGAGCGGTGATAGGCGTTGGTAATTCTGCCTGATGCTTGCCCATGTGATACTAATGAACGGAGCCAGTAAATACAGCTGGGCTCAGCAGAGCTGAAGTTGGGCACGTTCAAACCGCACACCACCTGACCCGACCCACACAGGGGCAATTGGACCACACTAAAATCAAATTACCTATTTTGCTATTCACAACCAGTTACAAATTGTAACCATTTTTCCTCAAAACACGAAGTCATTTAACCACTGACATTTGCTTCTAGGGTTTAATCTTAAAATTTCATTGAGAGCTAGTCTCGGCTAGTCTGTCTATGGAAGCTGAAACCTGTAATCTACTGTGAGCAATGTAAATGTACAAATACTTAACACATTTATATCAAATTCGTCTCTCCGTTATTTTAATGCAAACATTAGCCCGTTTATTTTAAATAGCTGGGGGGGCCCCGCGTTGCCAGGGCTGTTTTGGGCCGGGCGGTTTAAATCGAGTCCCAGGCTTTGGGCCCTGTCTCTCTGTCCCTCTGTGAATCTGCTGCCGGGCAACATTTCTACCTTTTAATACCTTCAAAGATGAAAGTGAAAGTACTTATAAAACGTTTTTGGTAAATCTTATGTTATTTTTAAAAGAGATACTAACTTTTTCGAAGCTGGATTAGCAGGTTTTGAGCTGGAAGTAGTTGAAGCAATGGCTGCCCGATGCCTGAGTTCAAAATCATTAGTCCCGCCCACAGACGCAGCGATTGGCCAACCATGAGGTGACTGAACTGTAGGATTGGTCAATGATGACGACACAGGATTGGTCAACCTTGACGTCAGTCAATCAATGCTAATGAGCGGATAATGAGTGGAATTTTGAAGTTTTTTTGTATAATGCACGAACAATTTTTGTCCGACCGAAAAGTAAATACGCTTACGACCGTTCTGGAATCGTAAGCTTTCTTTGGACGTAACGCACGTGTAGGTACGCTCTATAACTTTCGAGTGTATAGCCGGACAGACACACCGAAGGACAGACAGACAGACAGACAGATAGATCTATCCTTTTTTATATATATAGATGGGTGCATGCCTCCGTTAAAATAGCAGAAAGAGCAATTTGATAGGATTGTTTGTTAAGTATTAGTACGATAACATCTCACAGTAATTTTCAAGCTTGATGCTTACATGCTTTTCATTGTTTGTACACTTGGTAATATTTCATAATCTACAGATAACTGTACATTAAGATGAAGTTCAACAAAAGCACCTTTAATATAAAATTGAAAATTCAGACAAATAATTACTGAAAGCATATTCCAATTAGGAGACTTCTCAGTTAGAAATTAATACTATGTATCAAGGCGTTCAATAAGCAGGATTGATCTGCTGTAAGGATTGACAGTCTCACTCAGGCTTCCTTTGGATAAAGTTTCCTGATTATTTCTACCTGAATGCCATATAAAATCATTGAAAATAGTTAATGCATTCTGTTTTGGTTTAAACGGGTGGCTGTCTTAATTGCGTTGCTAATTATAATCAACATTGTGATTCTATTACCAATAACCTAGCAAAAGTGACATAACATTAAATTTGGAAAATTTGTATTAAAGAAAAAGGCAGTGTGCAGTCCTGCTATTTTACCAGGGTCACATTTATTAATGTGAGAGCGCTAAGCAGACTGCAGCTGTATGTTCCCACTCAGCTGTTGCCTGACCTGATTTTTCAGGCAGCACATGATAAAGTGACAGATGTGTTTCCTCTAGAGAAACGAGGATGCATTAAACTCACATTAACTGAAAAAACTTCCTTAATATTAACTACTGGCTTTATCCAATTCATTTTGATAAAGATTGTAACTGGCGGCTTTATCATATATTATTTAAGATGATTTTGATACTAGATCATAAAAAAATGATCTTGTTAGTCTTTGCAAAAACAGCGATCTGAGCAGTGGGCATCTATAATAAGCCCCACTGTAGTGAGTTTCCCATATGTATTATTATATAGATGCAGCAGAACTAGAACAAAAGTTGTTTGATCTGTTTAACTTTTTCCTGGCAAAAACTTCAAAAACCTTTTAAATTTCCTTTATTTCTCAGTATTTTACTTTATACTCCAAAATGCTTTCTGAATTGACACTGGATACCTGCAGAACAAAAGGCCTTGATAATAACTACACTAAAATACTCCAAGATCTGATGATGTGCACATGTAAAAGAAAAACCTTTGAAGCAATTCAGCTCAAGGAAGCTTCAAAGGAAGAAAGGTTTTCTCAGCTCCACTATGAAACACTTAACTTTCAGGGATGCTGCACTATTTGATGATCACAAATATTTTCTGGACTGATAGCACATGTGTTTGAACAATGTCCTTTAACCTTGGAACCTGGGATTGAACCCACCAGCTCTGACTATTAAGAGGAAAGTATCCTATCTTAGATTCTTGTAAAGGACCAAAGTGAGTTTGGACCAGCTCAAGTCAGTCCTTACTGGGTGCATACAAACAGCATAGAATTGCTCATAATTCAACACTTGCACACAAAATTTAGACTGACACTTCAGTGTGGTACTGAGGGACTGCTGCACTGTCAGAGGTGCTGTCTTTTGGATGAGACGTTAAACTGAGGCCCTCTCAGGTGGGCATAAAAGATCCTATGACACTATTAGAAGAAGAGCAGGGGAGTTCTTCCACTATCCTAACCAACATTTCTCCCTCTACCAACACCTAAAACAGATTATCTGGTCATTACCCCATTGCTGTTTGTGGGAGCTTGCTGTGCGCAAATTGGCTGCCGCATTTCTTACATTACAACAGTGACTGCACTTAGAAAAGTACTTCATTGCTTGTAAAGCACTTTAGGACATCCTGAGGTCAGGAAAGACGCTATATACAGGAGGAGCTATTACGCTACTTGGTGTATCTTATCGGCCACCAAATAATGGAAGGAGATAGAGGAGCAGATTTGCAAGGAAATTACTCTGAGGTGCATGCGACAGAGCGACTACAAGAGGCCCCAGAGGCTCAGGTAGGCCTCAGTGCGGCATCGGCAGCGGGTGGAGGCGGAGCAGCGCGGCAGAGCGACTACAAGAGGCCCCAGAGGCTCAGGTAGGCCTCAGTGCGGCATCGGCAGCGGGTGGAGGAGGAGCAGCGTGGCAGAGCGACTACAAGAGGCCCCAGAGGCTCAGGTAGGCCTCAGTGCGGCATCGGCAGCAGGTGGAGGCGGAGCAGCGCGGCAGAGCGACTACAAGAGGCCCCAGAGGCTCAGGTAGGCCTCGCCAATCTCCAATCTCAGGCAAGGAGAGAGGTAAAAAGTATTCGAGGTGTGACTTCACCACAAAACAGGTAGGTGATTGGTTGGAGTATTTCTCTCATTTTAAAACTTTAAGTCTGTGGTTTATAGTTTTTAAGGTTGCTGTGGTGTACCAAGGCCTTTCTGGTGCAGAGTGACTGTTGGTAAACCATTTAACTGGTGTAACTAGAGGAATTGATTTAATTTAAATCCAATTAATTAAAGGGGATGCTAGCATCTAAAATTGGGCAGAGGGTGTCCATAACTAACAATAAAAAATTTAATTAATTAAATAGAATGGAGCAGGTGATGTGTTACTGTTGCGAGATGTGGGAGCCGGTGAGCCCCATTGAGGCTCACGATGATTATGTCTGTGACAAGTGTCTGCTGCTACAGGAACTCCAGCTCCGTGTTGATGAGCTGGAGTCTGAGCTTCAGACACTGCGACACATCAGGGAGGGGGAGAAGTACCTGGACACTGTGTATCAGGAGGTGGTCACACCTATGAAGTTAAGTAATTCAGATGTAGCCCATGGTCAGGGACAGGACGGTGTGACTACGAGTGAGGCAGGTAAGGGGATCCAGGAGGTAGAGCTGGAGGTGCCGCAGCCCTTGCTCTTGACCAACAGGTTCGAGGTTCTTACTCCCTGTGGGGACAGGAGCAGGGACTGCAGGGAGGATGAGCAACCTGGCCACAGCACCGTGGAACGGGGGGCCATTCAAGAGGGGGGAGTAAATAGAAATGTTGTAGTGGTAGGGGATAGTATTATTAGGGGGATAGATAGAGTTCTCTGCAGCCGAGAGCGAGAGTCCCGAAGGCTGTGTTGCCTACCCGGTGCCAGGGTTAAGGACATCTCCTCTGGGCTGGAAAGAAACTTGCAGTGGGAGGGGGTGGATCCAGTTGTCGTGGTCCACGTTGGTACAAACGACGTAGATAGGACTAGGAAGCCAGTTCTGTTAAAGGAGTGTGAGCAGCTAGGGGTCAAAT
This sequence comes from Somniosus microcephalus, assembly GCF_052327205.1. Lineage (NCBI taxonomy): Eukaryota > Metazoa > Chordata > Chondrichthyes > Squaliformes > Somniosidae > Somniosus > Somniosus microcephalus. The sequence goes on along the minus strand of NC_140989.1, from coordinate 77,146,121 downwards.
TAAAAAACAGAACCTCAAGGGTAATAATCTGGATTATTACCTGAGCCACGAGCGAATTTGGCTAGGACAAATAAAATTAGAGAGTTAAATGCGTGGCTCAAAGACTGGTGTGGGAGAAATGGGTTTTGCTTCCTGGGACACTGGCACCAGTACTGGGGCAGGAGGGAGCTGTTCCGTTGGGACGGGCTTCACTTGGCCAGTGCTGGGACTAGAGTCCTGGCGGATCATATAGCTAGGGCTGTAGAGAGGGCTTTAAACTAACTAGTGGGGGGGAGGTTCCTAGAGAGCAAATAATAAAAATGACAACAGAGAAGGTCATAGACTTAGGTAGCAGTGGGGAAATTAAAAACCAGAGTGTGTCAGGAAGGGGCAGAAGGTATGGAGTAAAAGGTAAAGTAATAAAAAGGGCAAAAGCAGGAACTAAGTGTCACAAAACATATTTGAAAGTTCTCTATCTGAATGCACGTAGCATTCGTAACAAAATAGACGAGTTAATGGCACAAATAACTACATATGGGTATGATCTTGTGGCCATTACAGAAACATGGCTGCAGGGTGACAATGCCTGGGAATTAAACATACCAGGTTATTTAACGATCAGGAAGGACAGGCAGGAAGGAAGGGGAGGTGGGGTGGCTATGTTAATAAAGGAAGGAATCACTGTAATACAGAGAAATGATATTAGGTCAAAAGATCAGGATAATGAAACAGTTTGGGTGGAGGTAAGGAATAATAAGGGGAAAAAAGCACTAGTGGGCATAGTCTATAGGCCTCCGAACAGTTGCAACTCTGTTGGACGGAGTATCAATCAGGAAATAGTTGAGGCTTGTAATAAGGGAACATCTATAATTACGGGGGATTTTAACTATCATATTAATTGGACAAATCAAATTGGGCAGGGCTGCCTTGAGGATGAGTTCATTGAGTGTATTAGGGATGGGTTTCTTGAGCAGTATGTAACTGAACCGACCAGGGGGCAAGCAACCTTAGATCTGGTCCTGTGTAACGAGACAGGATTAATTAAAAATGTCCTAGTAAAGGATCCCCTTGGAATGAGTGACCATAACATGGTTGAATTCCATATTCAATTAGAGGGTGAGAAGGTTGGATCTCAAACAAGCGTGCTAAGCTTGAATAAAGGAGACTATGAAGGTATGAGAGCGGAATTGAGTAGAGTGGATTGGGAAAATAGATTAAAGGGTAAGACGATACATGATCAGTGGTGTACATTTAAGGAGTTATTTTACAACTTCCAAAAAAAAATATATTCCACTGAGAAGAAAAGGGTGTAAAAGAAAAGACAGCCATCCGTGGCTAAGTAAAGACATTAAGGATAGTATTCGACTAAAAACAAGGGCATATAAGGTAGCCAAATCTAGTGGGAGGATAGAGGATTGGGGAAACTTTAAAAGACAGCAAAAAGTAACAAAAAGATTGATTAAGAAAGGGATGATAGATTATGAAAGTAAATTAGCAAAAAATATAAAAACAGATAGTAAGAGTTTTTATAGTTATATAAAAAGAAAAAGGGTGGCTAAAGTAAATGTTGGTCCCTTAGAGGATGAGACTGGGAAATTAATGGTGGGAAATATGGAGATGGCAAAAACACTGAATGAATATTTTGTATCAGTCTTTACTGTGGAAGACACTAAGAATATCCCAACACTGGACAAACAGGGGGCTATGGGGGGGAGGAGCTAAACACGATCAAAATCACTAAGGAAGTGGTACTCGGTAAAATAATGGGACTCAAGGCAGATAAATCACCTGGACCTGATGGCTTACATCCTAGGGTCTTGAGGGAAGTGGTGGTAGGGATTGTGGATGCATTGGTAATAATTTTCCAAAACTCCCTGGAATCAGCAAAGGTCCCGGCAGACTGGAAAACTGCTAATGTAACGCCCTTATTTAAAAAGGGCAGTAGACAGAAGGCTGGAAACTATAGACCGGTTAGCCTAACATCTGTGGTAGGTAAAATATTGGAGTCCATTATTAAGGAGACAGTAACAGGACATTTGGATAATCATAATTTAATAGGACAAAGTCAGCATGGTTTTATGAAGGGGAAGTCATACATAGATACATAGATACATAGAAGATAGGAGCAGGAGTAGGCCATTCGGCCCTTCGTGCCTGCTCCGCCATTCGATGAGATCATGGCTGATCCTTTAATTCAGTATCCCGTCCCCGCCTTCTCTCCGTAACCCTTAACCCCTTTTGCCCGTAGAAATATATCTAATTCCCTCTTAAATATATTTAATGAGCTGGCGTACACTGCCCTCTGTGGCAATGAGTTCCACAGGTTCACCACTCTCTGAGTGAAGAAATTCCCCCTCATCTCTGTCCTAAATGGTTTAGCCCTTATCCTTAAATTATGTCCTCTAGTTCTGTTCTCACCCGCCAAGGGAAACATTCCTTCTGCATCCAGTCTGTCTAGACCTGTCAGAATTTTATACACTTCTATGAGGTCCCCTCTCAATCTTCTAAACTCCAGTGTGTACATCCCTAAACTACATAGTCTCTCCTCATAGGTCATTCCCGCCATTCCTGGTATCAGCCTGGTGAATCGCCGCTGCACCCCCTCCATGGCAAGAACATCCTTCCTCAGATGAGGCGACCAAAACTGTACACAGTACTCGAGGTGTGGTCTCACCAGTGCCCTGTACAGCTGCAGCAAGGTATCCCTGTTCCTGTATTCTAACCCTTTTGCTATGAAGGCCAGCATACCGTTTGCCTTCTTGACCGCCTGTTGCACCTGCATGCTCGCCTTCAGTGACTGGTGTACAAGAACACCCAGGTCTCTCTGTACTTCCCCCTCTCCCAATCTATTGCCATTTAAATAATAATTTGCCCTCCCGTTCCTGCACCCAAGGTGGATAACTTCGCACTTGTCCACATTATAGTGCATCTGCCATTTATCCGCCCAATCGCCCAGTCTGTCCAAATCGCTCTGGAGCTTCCTGGTCTCTTCCTCTGAGCCCACCCCCCCTCCTAGTTTAGTGTCGTCTGCAAATTTGGAAATGCTGCATCCGACTCCCTGATCCAGGTCATTAATGTAAATTGTGAACAGCTGGGGGCCCAGGACAGATCCCTGTGGTACCCCACTTGTTACTGCCTGCCATTCAGAAAATGAGCCGTTTATTCCAACTCTCTGTTTTCTATCTGACAGCCAGTTCCCTATCCACGCCAAAACTTTCCCCTTTATCCCATGAGCCTCAATTTTCCATGCTAATCTTTTATGTGGGACCTTATCGAAGGCCTTTTGGAAGTCCAGGTACACCACATCTACTGGCTCTCCCCCATCTATTCTACCAGTTACTCCCTCAAAAAATTCCAATAGATTAGTCAAGCACGATTTACCCTTTGTAAATCCATGTTGACTCTGTCCTATCCTGTCCCCATTTGCTAAGTGCTCCGCTATTTCATCCTTAATGATGGACTCCAGCATTTTGCCCACAACTGATGTAAGGCTTACAGGTCTGTAATTACCTGCTTTTTCCCTACCCCCCTTTTTGAATAGTGGGGTAACGTTAGCTACCCTCCAATCCATCGGCACTGTTCCCGAGTCTAATGAATTCTGAAAAATCATCCTTAGTGCATCCGCTATCTCTAGGGCCACCTCCTTCAGTACCCTAGGATGCATGTTATCAGGCCCTGGGGATTTGTCCACCTTCAATCCCTTTAGCTTCCTTAACACCATATCCTTAGAGATATTGATTTGCGTCAGTTCCTCCTTTGCCAATGTCCCTATTTTTCCCGATATCCCAGGGAGGTTTTTTGTGTCTTCCTTCGTAAAGACTGACCCAAAGTATGCATTTAGTTGATCTGCCATTTCCTTATTTCCCATTATATATTCCCCCGTATCTGACTGCAATGGACCAACTTTGGTTTTCACCAGTCTTTTCCTTTTGATATATTTATAAAAGCTTTTGGAGTTAGTTTTTATATTTTCCGCCAGCTTGTTTTCGTAAGCTATTTTGCCCCTCTTGATCATGCCCTTTGCCCTCCTTTGCTCTATCTTAAACTGTTCCCAATCTTCCGCTCTGGCGCTTTTTTTGGCTATTTTATACGCCCTATCTTTGGATTTTATGCTGTCTCTAATTTCCCCTGTTATCCACGGTTGAGTCACCTTTTTAGATTTCCTTTTATGCCAGATTGGTATAAACAATTTTTGCAATTTTGTCATTCTATCTTTAAATGTTTGCCATTGTTTATCTACCTCCAGTCCTCCCAGGAACGTTGTCCAATCAGACCTACTCAGTTCCCGTCTCATGGCATCATAATTCCCCTTGTTTAAATTCAGGACCTTAGTCTCTGAGTCAATTTCTTCGCTCTCCATTTCGAGTGAGAAATCGATCATGTTATGATCGCTCTGACCCAAGGGTCCCCGTACAACAAGATTACTGATTAGTCCCTTCTCATTGCACAGTACCCAGTCCAATATAGCCTGTTCCCGAGTTGGTTCCTCGACATATTGATCCAGATAACCATCCCTTAAACACTCAAGGAATTCCTCCTCCTCATTATTTTTACTGATTAGGCTAGTCCAATCTATATGTAAGTTAAAGTCACCTATGATGACAGCTGTGCTCTTATTGCACGCTTCTCTAATTTCCCTCGTGATGCCCTCCCCAACCTCTATTTTACTATTTGGAGGCCTATATACCACTCCTATTAATGTTTTTCGCCCCTCGCTATTTCTTAGCTCCACCCATATAGATTCTGTATTAACTGAGTTAATATCCTTCTTTTCAATTGCATTTATCCCCTCTTTTACTAGCAATGCTACCCCTCCTCCCTTCCCACACCCACCCAACCCCCCACACCCCCCCACACCCCCTTCCCCCCCCCACACCCCCCCACACCCCCTTCCCCCCCACACCCCCTTCCCCACACCCCCATCCACCCCCACCCCCCTCCCACCTCCCCCTTCCCTCCCCTTCACCCCCTTCCCCCCCACAATCCCTTCCCCCCCACCCCCCCTTCCCCCCACCCACCCCCCCTTTCTCCCCACACCCCCACCCACCCCTTTCTCGCACCCCACCCACCCCTTTCTCCCCACACCCCCACCCACCCCTTTCTCCCACCCCACCCACCCATCCACCCCTCCCATCCCACCCCACCCACCCCACCCTTCTCCCCCCCACCCACCCCACCCTTCTCCCCCCCACCCACCCCACCCTTCTCCCCCCCACCCCCCCGTTTGTCCCCCACCCCCCCGTTTCTCCCTCCCATTTCTCCCCCACCCCCCCGTTTCTCCCCCACCCCTTGCTCCCCCACCCCTTGCTCCCCCACCCCTTTCCCCTTTCTCTCCCACCCCTTTCCCCTTTCTCTCCTTCCCTCTCTGTCTCTCTCTCTCCCCCTCTGTCTCTGTTTCCCTCTCTCTCTCTCTCATTCCCTCTCTCCCTCCTTTGCTTTCTCTCTCTCTCTCCTTCCCTCTCTCTTTCCTTCCCTCTCTCTCTCCTTCCCTCTCTCTCTCCTTCCCTCTCTCTCTCCTTCCCTCTCTCTCTCTGCTTCCCTCTCTCTCTCTCCTTCCCTCTCTCTCTCTCCTTCCCTCTCTTTCTCTCCTTCCCTCTCTCTCTCTTTCCCTCTCGCTCTCTCCTTCCCTCTCGCTCTCTCCTTCCCTCTCGCTCTCCTTCACTCTCTCTCCTTCCCTCTCTCTCTCTTTCCTTCCCTCTCTCCTTCCCTCTCTCTCTCTCTCTTTTCCCCCATCACTCTCTCTCTTCTCCCCCGTCGCTCTCTCTCTTCCCCCCCCGTCGCTCTCTCTCTTCCCCCCCCGTCGCTCTCTCTCTTCCCCCCCAGTCGCTCTCTCTCTTCCCCCCCAGTCGCTCTCTCTCTTCCCCCCCAGTCGCTCTCTCTCTTCCCCCCCAGTCGCTCTCTCTCTTCCCCCCCAGTCGCTCTCTCTCTTCCCCCCCAGTCGCTCTCTCTCTTCCCCCCCAGTCGCTCTCTCTCTTCCCCCCCAGTCGCTCTCTCTCTTCCCCCCCAGTCGCTCTCTCTCTTCCCCCCCAGTCGCTCTCTCTCTTCCCCCCCAGTCGCTCTCTCTCTTCCCCCCCAGTCGCTCTCTCTCTTCCCCCCCAGTCGCTCTCTCTCTTCCCCCCCAGTCGCTCTCTCTCTTCCCCCCCAGTCGCTCTCTCTCTTCCCCCCCAGTCGCTCTCTCTCTTCCCCCCCAGTCGCTCTCTCTCTTCCCCCCCAGTCGCTCTCTCTCTTCCCCCCCAGTCGCTCTCTCTCTTCCCCCCCAGTCGCTCTCTCTCTTCCCCCCCAGTCGCTCTCTCTCTTCCCCCCAGTCGCTCTCTCTCTTCCCCCCCAGTCGCTCTCTCTCTTCCCCCCCAGTCACTCTCTCTCTTCCCCCCCAGTCGCTCTCTCTCTTCCCCCCCAGTCGCTCTCTCTCTTCCCCCCCAGTCGCTCTCTCTCTTCCCCCCCAGTCGCTCTCTCTCTTCCCCCCAGTCGCTCTCTCTCTTCCCCCCAGTCGCTCTCTCTCTTCCCCCAGTCGCTCTCTCTCTTCCCCCCCAGTCGCTCTCTCTCTTCCCCCCCAGTCGCTCTCTCTCTTCCCCCCCGCAGTCGCTCTCTCTCTTCCCCCCAGTCGCTCTCTCTCTTCCCCCCAGTCGCTCTCTCTCTTCCCCCCAGTCCCTCTCTCTCTTCCCCCCAGTTGCTCTCTCTCTTCCCCCCCAGTCGCTCTCTCTCTTCCGCCGCAGTCGCTCTCTCTCTTCCCCCCCAGTCGCTCTCTCTCTTCCCCCCCAGTCGCTCTCTCTCTTCCAACAACAACATGCCCTCGAAAAAGCCTCGGCACCGCCGGGCATCCTATATAAAACACTAGTTCGGCCCCAGCTGGAGTATGGGCACCACACTTTAGGAAGGACATGAAGGCTTCGGAAAGGGACAGAAGAGATTTACTAGAATGATACCAGGGATGAGGGATTATAATTATATGGATAGACTGGAGAAGCTGGAGTTGTTCCCCTTAGAGCAGAGAAGGCTAAGAGGAGATTTGATAGTGTTTAAAATCATGAAGGATTTAGATAGTGTAAATAAAAAGAAACTGTTTGCAATGGCTGAAAGGTCAATAACCAGAGGGCACAGATTTAAGGTGATTGGCAAAACTTTTTTACGCAACAATTGGTGAGGATTTGGAATGCACTGCCTGATAGGGAATTGGATGAATACTTGAAGGAGAAAAAATTGCAGGGATATTGGAAAAGAGCAGGGGAGTGGGACTAACTGGATTTCTCTTCAAAAGAGCCGGCGTAGACTCGATGGGCCGAATGGCCTCCTTCTGTGCTGTACGATTCTATGATTCTAAGATGCTATGATAAATGCAAGTCTTTCTTTCACTAGGTTATACTCTCATAATCCAGCAGTAGGTTATACAAAACTTTCAATCTTACTCAAAGATCATAAAGGGTGATTGTTGTAGGTTGGATAACAGTGTCATGTTAAACGCTTTTGTAATGTCCGTGTGTAATTGAGACACGAACTGCAGAAGTTGGTTATAACAGGTGTTTACTGAATGGAGACAAAACTGGAACTACTATACAAAGTTACTACACAGGCTTATATACAGGGGTGGTCACTACTGGTACTGCAGTATACAGGGGCTGCAGAATATAGTTCCTTCTTCAAGGTACATACACTACAACTTTGACATATAACAATGTTGGTTCCAGATAAATGTACCCATGGTTTTCCAATAATTGTTGCTGACAGGAAAGAAGCAAAGATTTAAACAACAACAACAGGAGATATTAGGACAGGTAAGAGGTAGGTTTTAAGAAGCATCTTAAGGAAGGAGAGAGAGGTAGAGTGGTGGAGAGACTTAGGGAGGGAATTTCAGAGCTTAGGGCCTAGGTAGCTGAAGGCTGGAGCGATTAAAATCGGGGATGCGCAAGAGGCCAGAATTGGAGGAGCACAGAGATCTCAGGGTTGTTGCTGGAGGAGGTTACAGAGACAGGGAGGGACAAGGCCATGGAAGGATTTGAAAACAAGTATGAGAATTTTAAAATCGAGGCGTTGCCGAACCAGGTGCCAATGTAGGTCAGTGAGCACAGGGGTGGTGGATGAACGGGACTTGTTGCGAGTTAGGTGACGGGCAGCAGAATTTTGGATGAGTTCAAGTTTCTGGAGGGTAGAAGATGGGTGGCTGGCAGGAGAGCGTTAGAATAGTCAAGTCTAGAGGTAACAAAGGCCATGAATTTGCTGGCACTCAGACGGCAGGTTTGGAAGCGGGTTGGGAGTAAAAATCTAAATGATTGACAGCGGGTTCGCAACCCACCGCCATCCCACCTCCACGCTACTTTACCAAGTGTCGGGCCTGCGAGTCCCAATCAGACCCGACACCAAACGGCAGGAGAGGCACTTAAGGCAGTTAACAGCTTGTTAACTGCCTTGATAATCTTATTTTAACTGCCTATTCCAATTTTAGAGCATTTTCTGCATGTTGCCTGTCGTCCGACAAACACGCCAGCTGCATTGTGCCGGGTTTAGCAAGGAGCTATGTACCAGCTGCTACAGCAGCTTAAAAGCGGTCCTACAACATGGCTGAGTTTCAGATGCCACAACTTAGTGCTTTGAGGGTTTGGCTAACATTTTGCAACTCTACTGATCTTGTGAGTGTTCAAGCTGTGATTTATCTGCAGTGTGACCTCCTTGGAATATCCTCTGGCCACTTTGACTGAGCGCTTGCAACCTCTATTCCTCAACTGAGGTATATACCAGCAGAATGGGAACCATTTATATCCTCTCATCCTGGTCGTCAGAATCGGAGGAAGAGCTGCCGCGGCAGCAGCACAGCCAGGCACAACAGTAACACCAACACCAGGAACACCAACCTTCTCCTCAGCCACCTGATGCTGCACAGGGCAGAGGGCGTCAGCGCAGGGCTGCACCGTGTCGCCAGAGATACCCCCAACACAGGGTTTACAGGCCGCGGATGAGCTTCCTCAACATGAGTGAGCAGCAGTGCCAAAAGAGGCTGAGAATTTCATGAGATGTAGTCGTTGACATCTGCGCAATGCTGCACCAACACCTGGAGTTAAAAGGAGTGGGTGGACACTCCTTACCAGTGACTGTCAAAGTCACCACCGCACTCAACTTCTTTGCTTCAGGGTTCTCCCAGGGATCAGCAGCAGACATCAGCAGCATCTCCCAGTCGGCCGCACACACTTGCATCATGCAGGTTACTGATGCCCTCCTTGCAAAGTTGCACAATTACATCCACTTCTCCACGGATGAAGCAAGTGTAACTGCATGTGCGGTTAGTTTTACAAATATGGCAGGCTTCCCAAAGGTACAGGGCATTGTAGGCTGCACACATGTGGCCATTAGGGCGCCCCAGCACAACCCAGCTGCATTTGTGAACCGCAAGGGCTTCCACTCCCTTAACGTCCAGCTGGTGTGTAACCACAGGAAGATCATTATGCATGTTTGCGCCAAGTACCCTGGCAGTTGCCATGACTCCTTCATCCTGCGCCAGTCTACTGTGCCTCAACTCTTCAAGCCACAAACCCAACTTTACGGATGGCTACTTGGCGACAAGGACCATCCCCTGAAACAGTGACTTATGGCACCGATGAGGAGACCATCAAATGAGGTTGAGAAGTGGTACAATGTGAGCCACATTTCCACCAGAAGCATCATAGAGCAAACCATTGGCTTGCTCAAAATGCGATTCCAATGCCTCAACAGATCTGGTGGCGCCCTGCAGTATGCACCAGCCAGTGTCTCCAGAATCATCATGGTCTGCTGTGCCCTGCACAACATCCCACAGCAGCGTGGCTTAGCACTGCCTGAGGAACAAGTGACTCAGTGCAGAGGATCCTCAGAAGGAGGAGGAGGCAGATGAGGGACACCTTGCGGAGGTGGCTGTGCTAATTCCACCAGCATGCGACCATATTGCTGGCCGTCAGGCAAGGGATGCATTCATCCATGCCAGATTTGCGTAAGCTTACGTTTCAACCGCAGGTGGCTGGCAGATGGAAATGAATGACTGGACAACCTTCGAAACACACCATACAGTATCTGTACAATAAACTGTGGTTTCCTATCACTCTCATACCATCATTACACATGAAAGGCACCCTGACCCCCTTACTGTGCAACTTCCATTTCTGAGCACACATAGGCCAAATCTTCGATTCTTTGCCATCACTTTTGTTTAATAAAGTTACAATCAGGATGACAAACTTTACTTTGTAAGATAAGAAAACACCTAAGTGACTACACTTGTGACTATTTGTGTGTTGACTTTCTCTTACGCGTGCTTCTACGTGGTGCTTCCTCTGTGGCTTCAGCAGATGTAGAGGCACCTTGCTCACTTCTATGTTGCACCTGCTTGGACACTTTTGGCGGGCATCCTCTGGGTTTGGAAGCCTGGGAGGGCTGCGCAGCAGTCTGCTCTTCCTGTGGCTGTGCAGGGGCTGAGACAGCCATCTCAGTTGGGTACAGAATCTGGGGCTTTGAGCAAGGGCTCTGCAGTGGCATGGGAGTGTGAGTGCTTGGAGAGGAGCTCACACTTCCCTGTTATCGGCCACCAACATCCCTCTTATGGGTCACCCGCACTTCAGTGCTAGCAAGTGGCTGGAGAGCACCTTGCTGCACATCAGTGGAGCCATGAGGACCCATCTCTGTACTGACAGTCCTCATAATGGGGACATCCATGTACCTCTGGTGCCTCTCCTCAATAGATGCCCATCTATCCTCCATAGCAGAGCATCTATTTAGAAGAGTCACCATGCTCTGTTGTGTCTGGCGAGTTATGTCCTCCATGAAGATTGCCACTCTCTCCAAGGCGGCACATTCATGCGCCATTGCCTCCACAAAGGCATTGCTTATGTTAGAGATGGACTCCTCCATTCTCTCCACACTCGCAGTTGGCCTGGATGCAAACCCTGTCAGAGACTCCTGCACTTGTTCCTGGAGTTCCAGCACCGCTCTCTTTCTGGATGGCCCCAGAGGCACAGAGTCTACATGCAGCTGAGCTGAACTAGGAGAGTCCTGCGACCTTCGACGAGGACTCTCCACTGCTGTCGCTGTCTCCACCATCTGCTGATGCTCACTTGTGAGCTGTAATACATCAGGTGACAACACTACTCTATGTCACGAAGGACCCACCGAGATGGGCGTATCTGCGCTGGTGCTGGGTGCGCTGAGTCCTAGTGATGCTGCTCCCTCAGCGGCTGCAGGTTCCTCTGAGGATTCGTCTGTCTGTTCCTCCTGGACAGTGGGGAGGGGGGCTCTCGATGGTCCTGTGAGAGAGTAAAGGCATGTTAGATAGCTGATATTTAGGTAGCAGACACATCCTATTGTGCAGATGATCAAAAATCAATCTCTATGAACATCAGATGCCATTTCAGTCAATCATGAAATCTAACTGAGAGGGTTACAAATCTATTCTGTCACCAGCTTCCTCTACTACACCTGTCTCTCCGTCCCCCACTTCCAGCTCCTCGCCACCTCCCACGATGTCGTGAGCAGCCTCCTCAGCGCTCGTCAAAGTTGCCATGGAAGGTGGCCCTCCTCCTGTCCTCCCTCTCTCCCTCTTATTGTGGGCTATCTTTCCCTGCAATGAGGGAAACAAGTGGAGTTTCAGTGAGATTGATGGAGTGAATATGAAGAATCCATAACATAGAAACTTAGAGGGAGACCAAGATGGAGTGAGGTGCCAAGAGGAAGGTGCCTCCCTGTGCATTGTTAGTTGTTGTCATTGCATAACAGTGAGAGCGAGTGTGAGGGATGCATAGTAGAATGGTGAAGTGATTCAGTACATAGAGAGAGAGGGATAGGTAAGGGTGCAAGAGAAGTAAGGATAAGGTGTGATGTGGAGGAGCAGGCTGACAATACAGAGTGCTGGTGATGAGAGGAGAAGGGAAGCAGATTGAAGGTAAGCGTGATGTGATACTCACTTTTGCTGAGCGCACCAGATCATTGAAGCGTTTTCGGCACTGCACCCATGTGCGTGAGCATAAGGACCTTGCGCTGACCTCCTCAGCAACTTGCAGCCAGGCTGCCTTGGTTTGCTGAGGAGGCTTCCTCCGGCCATTGGGAGGGAACAGAATCTCCCTGCGCCCTTTTACTCCCTCCACAAGGGCTTGGAGGGAGTCTTCATCAAAAAGAGGAGCAGCCTTTGCTCTTGCAGCAGTCTTGGTCACCTGGGCCAATTTCCCGAGCAGCACAAATGAAATGGGCCCCTTAAAAACTAATGAATGAATGACATCATCAGAGGCGAGCAGCAGACCCGCTCCCACTCATTGGGCCGGGCAGCGCGCACGGCAGCCTTAATGAGCCCACTTAATCCAAAATCATGAATTGGAAGCGGCTGAAACCGGCAGCGGGACCGGAATCCACCCACCATGCAACCTGCCTCCTCCAATAAAAAAAATCATGACCAAAGACATGGATGAGGGTTTCAGCAGCAGATGAGCTGAGGCAGGGGCAGAGACGAGCGATGTTACAGAGATGGAAGTAGGCGGTCTTGGTGATGGAGCAGATATGTGGTCGGAAGCTCATCTCAGGATGCCAACGTTGCAAAGAGTTTGGTTCAGCCTCAGACAGATGCTAGGGAGCGGGATGGAGTAGGTGGCTGGGGAATGGAGTTTGAACAGAGAAGTTCAATGTACCAAGTTGTGTCTTATGCATTCCAATGTCCTAATCCAAGCAAAATATTTTAATATAAAGTCACCGGTTACGTATAAAATGTTTCCCAATTCTCAATTAACATCCAGTACATTAAGCATAATTAATAACTGTCATATTTCACCTTGAGAAAACAGTACATTTTAGTGTCAAAATAATTTTGTCTCAAATGTATATTTTTATTAAGCAATTTTTCTGTTTGTTTTAAAGAATGTATTCTTTGCCAAAATGAGCTGTGACATAAAAATTTGCAATTGGCAGTTTTTATCTGGAGTTCATATAAATCTTGATCTAAGCATAATATTTTGTAACAAATTATTTATGCATTCAGCTGTGTTTTCTTTATATCATAACTGTATGTAGTTTTTATTAGGATTTGTTTCTGAGCTTCTAAATTAGATTTGAATTTGTGTTAGCAGGGGAAGGATATCTCTGCTGAAAGCAGGCTAAGTTGGGTGATATCACAATGCCGATGCAACTAAGGGCCTCTGATGTACTTGACTTCTGGGGCTAAGAAAATGCATCACATAGCTGTTGTCCTCTTAGTGGTCCCAAGAAGGATATTGTGCTAAAGACAATTCTGCAGAGGTTATAATTCTTAGACAGTGCACAGGTATTTAAAAATGAGATGAAGTCATGCTTAAACAAATTGAGCACAAACTAAGCAAATCAACTCTTTACTGTCTGTAGAGAAAATCCAGCGTGTTGAAATCTGGATCATATTCTCATTCATGTACATATATTAATTGTGCAGTTAGAGATTGCACCTATGCATTCAACAACCATCACAGAGCAAGCATATTTTTCTAAGTCCAGCACCCAATTCTGTGTTTGAGCTTAACAATCAGGATTATGGTATTAACGATCCCTGCTGCACACATTCTTTATGGACTTTCACTTAATACTGTAAGCCTGCTGTGGAGGGGAATAAAAGTGAAAGCATACCGTCTGGAGTTAAGCTGCATGCAACATGGTTGTGATCCAATATAAGGGGACACAACATTCAAAAATGCTCCAAAGAAAGGTTTCACAAAATTTAATCCTCACCATTTTCATTTCTCTAACTCTGGATTTAGGCGATTGTATTAGCACTGTCAGCTTGAGGGATTGTAAACCAGGCTTTTATTGAGATTATTTTTTTAAAAAGGAGGGTGAGTCTAAGCAGTAAAAAAAATTGTAAATATCTTTTACTCTAAAAGCGGAGACATTATACAGAGCTCCTTTATCACTGACTTCCTGCCAAAATAGTTCACATTTTTAGCAGTACCAGGCAGCTCACTGAATTTCAACTTAATGAATATGGAATTTCTTGAACAGAATTATGAACATATTTTATTGCTTGTGAATATCTAACAACATAGAAGACTTTAAAACCCCAAGGTATTGTGAGTGATATCTCAGTGTGAGAATTAAGACACTTTATACAGTTTTCCAACAGTAAGTGCCTTCAATTACATCTCAGGAACTGCAAATTCCAAAACAACCTATCAGTGCACAGATAGAATAATCAGTTAAACACCTAAACAAACAGGAAATGAGGCAATTGACCTCTAAATCACTCGGCAAGAATTACACTGGCAGAACTAACTGGATCCTGTTAGCCATGGCAGATCAAAGCAGACAGGCCTAACCTACATATCGGGACATATTCCCCATTGTCTTCCATGGTCCTGTGTTGGCAGCATTTATAATTGGAATTTTTCCCCCAAATCACGGCCTAGAAGGGAGGTCTGGGAGGAAGGTGATCAGCAATTAAACGCAAAATCCAGGAGTGACTAAACTTTGCAGAACATCAGGAAAAAGTCCAATATCAAGAAGACAGTTTTCAACTGCTAGCCCAGAAGAACAACCTGAATAAAGCCATAGCAGCTGAAGGATCTGTAGAGACGCAGAGAAGAAGGTGGTCCATCTAGTCAGCAAGGAAAGTGTGAAATGGGTTACATCAATTGACTCTGGTAAGAGTTATCCCATTCCTGTCATGCCCTCAAGATTACATAGCACAATCAGAATATTAGGAACCAGCTCAGCTACAGAGCCATGTTCATCGACACAGGATACTCTGCATTTATCACTTGAATGCTTATGTGGCACGGAGGACATGGTGCTTCCATGATGCCAAGATGATAGTTCAAGCCACTTCTCACTCAGATGCACTACAATCGTCACATTCTAAAACATGCTCTCCTGTGAGCTTCCACCATCGGCACTGCTAACATAAGGAGAATCACAAGGGCAATGTTCAGAAATCAGCACATGCTGAGAAGTAGTTTACGGGTCTCATCGGGTTAAATCAGACCAACAAAAACACAGTTGGCACACACCCCGACAAATAATTTAGAAAATACAGAGGGGGTGAAAATTGACTTGATGGTAGCACAAAATGGGTGACAGCAAATCAGCCGGGGTGTAACAAGAGGTGCCGATTCGCGATCATCCATTTTGCATTCCTTCTCGAGTCGAATTTCACCCCAGAGTGTGTAATGGAACACTAAATGCATCTGTGTCTCATGTTTGGTTAGATTTTGTGGATTTGGAAGCATAATCTCTCTTCGGTAGTGGATGGGATTCTAGAATACAGATAACTTTCAGCCAAATCTCTCTTTTTTTCTCTATCTCCCATTTATATATCTATCTTTGTTAGCAGTGATGGATTGCTAAGTGTATATAGTAACCTCATAAGGGTAGGACAAGTAGATGACTGTAATCACATTACCATGGGAGATTCCCTTATCTGAAATGTGTGTGAATTAGATTTTTGCAAACATCCCATGCCAGTGTTGGCTCATCATTTGCTGTGCTGTGCAGGCTGTTGGAGTTCTTTCTTATCCCTAGCAATGGCTCAGGGCCATTCCTCATTGATTTCAAGGTAGGCAGCTCTGAATGGCAGGGCTTTGCCATATACAGCATGCCACAATTTTTATGCACCCTTTGGATGGTTCATGCTTTAAAACCTCTCTGAGCAATAAGACACCAAAATTGCTGTTTGAGAGCACTGAGCACTTGCTCGATAATGAATTACATTGCTTTGTGTGCTTGATTGTACTTGTATTCTGCTGACATCTGTGGGTTGTGCAATGGGGTTATGAGTCATAGTTGCAAACCATAGTAATGATTTCCCTAAAGACAGCCTTGCAGCCAAGTAGCCCATTTAAGCACCCAGGCGCACTAAACTGGGTAAGGATGAAGGAGTCACAGGTTGACCCTGTATTCACCACACGGATCTTTTTTTGAACATCACAGATTACCTGCATATTGAGGGGATGAAAGCCTGCACAGATGATGTGCGCCATTAGTTTGACGGTCGGCAACTATCTCTACATGCATACATTTGACAACACACTGGGGAAGCCAGAAAAAGAATAGAATTGTTGCTGTTTCTTAACACTTTTGTGCAAATGGATGGGCCTTCCAGAATAATGCACTAGGCATTTCTTCAATACTGGTGGGCATGATACCATGTCCAATGTGAAATAAATCACCTCCTGGGGGATTGAAATCATCCACAGTGAGAAAATGAATGACTGCAATCATATTCACAGCCACAACAAGAGCAGCTGAAGTCACACTCTTGTCATTACCTCCCTTGAATGTCTGAACATCCACAGACATTGCTCTTTTGATGGGTCAGATATGACATTTATATTGGGATTCTCTTCTTTGGGGTGGATTTCCAATAGGGCAGAAATTCTGTTCGCCACTCTGTATCCGACCTGCCCCGACTCATTTTCCTGCGTTGGTTCTCAATGGTGGGCTCCAGGCATGATTCTTCTGGTAAGAGAGAGCATGGCAGAGAATCATGGCAGTGCTGCAGTGGGGAAAACACAACAAGGGAATTTAAAGGAGCAGACTGGAGTTGGCTGGAGAATGAGAAGGGCCCTACAAGGCCCTGTCCCTCCACTGGTGGAACCCGACGCTTTTACTGCTGCTTCCTGGAGCCTACCACCACCTTCCACATGACAGTCCTGGGAAGCGGTGATAAGAAAGAAGAAGAATCCTCCAGGGACACAACACCCTCACTCCCCACCCCCCACCCACTGCCATTTGTATGTAGTGGGTGGGGAAGCAGCAGTCGGCAGCAGTTCCAGAAGGGAGAGGGTACTCCCAGTCAGGGCGGTATGTCTTACCACTTGCATTTTCGGACATTTTCCACTGTGATCCTGCCCAATTTTGGCCCTCATTACGGAGGAGAATAAACCCCTTAGAGTTTATAGAATGCTCTCCTGGGTAAGGTCGTCTCCTGCTCAACCACCTTTTACATACCTGAATCTCCCTTTCATCTCATGACTAAGCAGGGGATGGGCAATAAATGCAGGCCTGGCCAGCGACGCCCACATCCCAGGAACGAATAAAAAAAACAACGAAGTTCTGGAATTCCCTCCCAAAACCTCTCCGCCTCTCTACTTCTCCCTTCTCCTTTACGTCGCTCGTAAAAACTACCTCTTTCGCCAAGCTTTTGCTCACCTGTTCTAATGTCTCTTTATGTGGCTCGGTGTCAAATTCTTGCCTGATAATGCTCCTGCGATGCGCCTTGGGACGTTTTTATTACAAGTTGTTGTTGTTTTTGCTCCTCATCAAAAAAGCTGATAGCTGCTTAAATTGGTGCGACTGCCATGCTGTCACTATAAACGCAGCCACTGTTTAGTTTGCTGGCATAGCTTAAGGTGTGACCTGAATGTAATGAATTGTAATTTGAAGCATGATTTTAGATAACTTCATCTGCCCTCACAATAATTGGCTAAATTGCTATTTTTATTCATCAGCATAACAGATTTGTTCATCAGCAGAACGGCTAAAACTGTGTTGGAATTTATGAACTGATGCGCCATTTTTCACAAGCTAATACGTCAGTGTAAAAATTACAAACAGGGGATTTCTTATCCATTTTTTTTAAGTGTTATAGATGTTACTATATGAATGAAAAAATTAAGCAGGTCTATCTATGCATTGAACAAGGCAAAAAAGGTATGCAGCTTGAGAAACAATTTTCTGATTTTCTAGCTAGATGTACTACAACATGACCTTGGAGTTAGCTGGGCATTAAAAGCATGTTAGCAGTGTGACCTTTCTTCTGTGTAAATTGGAGCTCATTTGCAAACATAATTTAAAGTAGAGGGAGGTCGGACTCACTTACAACACTGGCTTATTCAAAAATAAGAAAATGCAGCTGATAATATGGAAATATTCTTTATATTTTCAGAAATGTAATTTATATCAGGGTGGTGCCAAAGGACATAGAAACATAAAAACATAGGAACATAGAAGATAGGAGCAGGAGTAGGCCATTCGGCCCCTCGAGCCTGTTCCTCCATTTAATGAGATCATGGCTGATCATCCAAATTCAGTACCCTGTCCCTGCTTTCTCCCCATATCCCTTGACCCTTTAGGCTTAAGAAATATATCTAACTCCTCCTTGAATATATTTAATGAATTGGCCTCAACTGCCTTCTGTGGTAGAGAAATCCACAGGTTCACCACTCTCTGGGTGAAGAAATTCCTCCTCATCTCAATCCTAAATTGCTTACCCCTTATCCTTAGATTGTGACCCCTGGTTCTGGACTCCCCCGCCATCGGGAACATCCTTCCTGCATCTAGTCTGTCTAGTCCTGTTAGAATTTTATAAGTTTCAATGAGATCCCCTCTCATTCTTCTAAACTCTAGCGAATATAAGCCTAGTCGACCCAATCTCTCTTCATACGTCATTCCTGCCATCCCAGGTATCAGTCTGGTGAATTTTCGCTGCACTCCCTCCATGGCAAGAACATCCTTCCTCAGATAAGGCGACCAAAACTGCACACAATACTCAAGATGTGTTCTCACCAAGGCCTGTACAACTGCAGCAAGACATGCTTGTTCCTGTACTTGAATCCTCTCGCTATGAAGGCCAACATACCATTTGCTTTCTTAACCGCCTGCTGCACCTGCATGCTTACCTTCAGTGACTGGTGCACAAGGACACCCAGGTCTCGTTGCACTTCCCCTTTTCCCAATCTATTGCCGTTCAGATAATAATCTGTCTTCCTGATTTTGCCACCAAAGTGGATAACCTCGCATTTAACCGCATTATACTGCATCGGCCATGCATCTGCCCAATCACCCAACCTGTCCAAATCATACTGGAGTTTTGCTGCATCCACCTCACAGCACACACGCCCACCCAGCTTTGTGTCATCTGCAAACTTGGAGATATTACATCTAGTTCCCTCGTCTAGATCATCATTAATATATATTGTGAATAGCTGGGATCCTAGCACCGATCCCTGCGGTACACCACTAGTCATTGCCTGCCACTCAGAAAAAGACCCGCTTATTCCAACTCTTTGCTTTCTGTCTGCCAACCAGTTCTCTATCCAAGTCAGTACCTTACCCCCAATCCCATGTGCTTTAACTTTGTACGCCAATCTCTTATGCGGGACCTTATCGAAAGCCTTCTGAAAGTCCAAATACACCACATCCACTGGTTCTCCCTTATCTATTCTATCAGTTACATCCTCAAAAAATTCCAGTAGATTAGTCAAGCATGATTTACCTTTTGTAAATCCATGTTGACTTTGTCTGATCCTGTCACTGTTTTCCAACTGCTCTGCTATTACATCTTTTATAATGGACTCTAGCATTTTCCCCACTACCGATGTCAGGCTTACTGCTCTATTATTCCCTGTTTTCTCTCTACCACCTTTTTTAAATAGTGGGGTTACATTAGCTACCCTCCAATCCATGGGAACTATTCCAGTGTCTATAGAATTTTGGAAGATGACCTACAATGCATCTACTATTTCAAGGGCCACTTCCTTAAGTACCCTAGGATGTAGATTATCAGGCCCTGGGGATTCAATCCAGTCAATTTCCCTAACATCATTTCCCTACAAATACTGATTTCATTCAGTTCCTCCCTCTCATTAGACCCTATGTTCCCTGATATCTCTGGGAGGTTATTTGTGTCCTCCTTTGTGAAGACAGAACCAAAGTATGTATTTAATTGGTCTGCCATTTCTTTGTTCCCCATTATAAATTCCCCTGATTCTGACTGCAAGGGACCTACGCTTGACTTCACCAATCTTTTTCTCTTCACATATCTATAGAAGCTTTTACAGTCAGTTTTTATGTTCCCTGCAAGCTTACTCTCATATTCTATTTTCCCCCTCTTAATTAATCCCTTTGTCCTCCTTTGCTGAATCCTAAACTGCTCCTAATCCTCAGGTTTGCTGCTTTTTCTGGCCAATTTATATGTCCTCTCCTTGAATCTTATGCTATCCCTAATTTCCCTTGTTAGCCATGGTTGAGTCACCTTTTTTGTTTTATTTTTATGCCAAACAGGGATGAACAAATTCTGTAGTTCATCCATGCGATCTTTAAATGTTTGCCATTGCCTATCCACCATCAACCCTTTAAATAACATTCCCCAAGCCATCCTAGCCAACTTGCGCCTCATACCATCGTAGTTTCCTTTATTTAAATTCAGGACCCTAGTCTCTGAGTCAACTACTTCACTCTCCATCTTAATGAAGAATTCTGTCATATTATGATTGCTCCTCCCCAAGGGGCCTCACACAACAACATTGCTAATTAATCCTTTCTCATTACATAATACCCAGTCTAAAATGGCCTGATCTCTAGTTGGTTCCTCGACATATTGGTCCAGGAAACCATCCCGTATACATTTTAGGAATTCCTCCTCCACAGTATTGTTACTAATTTGGTTAGCCCAATCTATATGTAGATTAAAGTCACCCATGATAACTGCTGTGCCCTTATTGCATGCATCTCTAATTTCCCGTTTAATGCCATCCCCAACCTCAGCATTACTGTTTGGGGGTCTGTATACAACTCTCACTAATGTTTTCTGCCCCTTGGTATTTCTCAGCACTACCCATACAGATTCCACATCATCAGAGCTAATATCCTTCCTTATTTTGTGTTAATCTCCTCTTTAACCAGCAATGCTACCCCACCTCCTTTTCGCCTGTCCTTCTGAATATTGAATACCCCTGGATGTTGAATTCCCTGCCTTGGTCACCCTGGAGCCATGTCTCCGTAATTCCAATTACATATCCGTTTACATTTATTTGCGCAGCTAATTCATCCACCATATTACGAATGCTCCTCACATTAAGACACAAAGCCTTCAGGCTTGTTTTTTAACACTCTTAGTCCTTTTAGAATTATTATTTACTGTAGCCCTGTTTGATTTACACCCTTGATTTCTCTGCCTTCCACTTTTGCTTTTCTCCTTCCTGTCTTTTGTTTCTATCCTTGCTTCCCTTTCCTCTGTCTCCCTGCACAGGTTCCCAACCCCCTGCCATTTTAGTTTAAACCCTCCCCAACAGCACTAGCAAACACTCCCCCTAGGACATCAGTCCCGGTCCCGCCCAGGTGCAAACCAGCCAGTTTGTACTGGTCCCACCTCCCCCAAAACCGGTTCCAATGTCCCAGGAATTTGAATCCCTCCCCCTTGCACCATTCCTCTAGCCACGTATTCATCTGAAATATCCTTCTATTTCTACTCTGACTAGCACGTGGCACTGGTAGCAATCCTGAGGTTACTAGCTTTGAGGTCCTATTTTTTAATTTACCTCCTAACTCCTTATATTCAGCTTTTAGGACCTCATCCCATTCTTTACCTATATCGTTGGTACCTATATGCACCATGACAACTGGTTGTTCACCTTCCCCCTCCAGAATGCCCTGCAGCCACCCCGAGACATCCTTGACCCTTGCACCAGGGAGGCAACATACCATCCTCGAGTCTCGTTTGCGGCCGCAGAAACGCCTATCTATTCCCCTTACAATAGAATCCCCTATCACTATAGCTCTCGCACTCATTTTCCTCCCATCCTGTGCAGCAGAACCACCCACAGTGCCAGGAAGTTGGTTGCTGCTGCCTTCCCCCGATAAGCCATCTCCTGCAACAATATCCAAAGTGGTATATCTGTTTGAGAGGGGGATGGCCCCTGCAATACCTGCCTGTGCCTACTATTCTGCCTGGTGGTCACCTATTCCCTTCCTGCCTGTGCAGTGTTTACCTGCGGTGTGACAAACTCCCTAAACATGCTATCCACGATGTCCTCAGCATCGCAAATGCTCCAGTATGTATCCATTTGCAGCTCCAGCGCTGCAATGTGGTCTGTCAGTAGCTGCAGCCGGATACACTTCCCGCACACATGGTCGTCCGGGACATAGGAAGTGTTCCTGATTTCCCACATAGCGCAGGAGGAGCATGCCACGGGGCCGAGCCGTCCTGCCATGACTTACCATTTAATTAATTAAGGACTGAAGGCTTGCAAATGTTACACCCCGTTTAAAAAAGGGGAGTGGGATGAATCCGGCAACTACAGGCCAATCAGTCTAATGTCAGGCGTGGGGAAACTTTCAGACAATAATCTGGGAAAAAATTAATTGACCTTTCGAAAAGTATGGGCTAATAAATGAAAGTCAACACAGATCTGTTGGAGGCAAATTGTGTTTGACTAATTTGATTGAGTCCTTTGATAAAGTAATGGAGATGGTTGATGAGGGTAGTGTGGTTGATATTGTGTATATTGACTTTCAAAAGGTACCACATAATAGACTTGTTAGCAAAATTAAAGCCCATGGGATCAACGGGGCAGTGGCAGCATGGATACAAAACTGGCTAAGAGACAGAAAGCAGAGAGTACTGGTGGATGGTTGTTTTAGACTTGAGAGAAGTGTGCAGTGGTGTTCCCCAGGGGTCGGTATTAGGATCACTGCCCTTTTTGATATATATTAATGACCTGGACTTGGGTATACAGGGCATAATTTCAAAGTTTGCAGATGATAGGAAACTTGGAAATATAGTAAACAATGAGGCAAATAGTAACAGATTTCAGGAGGACATAGACAGACTGGTCGAATAGGCAGATACTTGGCAGATGAAATTTAACACAGAGAAGTGTGAAATGATATATTTTGGTAGAGAGAATGAGGAGAGGCAATATGAACTAAATGGTACAATTTTAAAGGGGATGCAGGAACAGAGAGACTTGGAGGTGTATGCACACAAATTTTTGAAGGTGGCAGGACACGTTGAGAAGGCTGCTAAAAAAGATTACGGGATCCTTGGCTTTATTAATAGAGGAATAGAGTACAAAAGCAAGAAAGTTACGCTAAACCTTTATAAAATACTGTTAGGCCTCAGCTGGAGTATTGTGTTCAATTCTGGCACCACACTTTAGAAAGGATGTCAAGGCCTTGGAGAGGGTGCAGAAGAGATTTACTAAAATGGTTGCAGGGATGAGGGACATCAGTTATGTGGAGAGACTGGAGAAGCTGGGGTTGTTCCTCTTCGAGCAGAGAAGGTTAAGAAAAGATTTGATAGAGTTGTTCAAAATCATGAATGGTTGTAAATAAAGAGAAATAGTTTCCAGTGGCAGGAGAGTCAGTAATGAGAGGACACAGATTTAAGGTGATTGGATAAATATTTGGCGGGAAAAAATTTATAGAGCTATGAAGAAAGAGCAGGGGAGTGGGATTAATTGGATGGGTCTACCAAACAGCTGGCACAGGCATGATGGGTCGAATGGCCTCTTTCTGTGCTGTATCTGTGGTGTATGTAACCTGTTCCACCTTAAGAGAACTTAAGCCTGTTCCACCTTAAGAGATGTACTACTTTCTCTGGCTGCTGTATACGTAATACCGGTGGTGACCACCGGTATATAAGTACTGTGTAGTGACATTGTATTTAGTATAGTCCTGACCTCCAACTAGTAAAGACCTGTTGAACTTTATTCTTGTAGTCTGTGTCAGTAATTAATCTTAATACAACTGGAACACACAGACTTAACATTGGCGACGAGTCCGATTCTTACCCTGCTGCAGTTTATATCCACGGCGGCTTCTTCCACAGAACGGGCATCGAAGAGAGGCATCCACCCTCATCACCCTGCTGGAAGACACGTCGCGCGGCAGGCATCGAGAACCCGGAGTGCAGAAGACATCCTGAACTCGAAGCCTCCATCAGCGGCAGTCAGCTATCTTCTTTCTACCTCGGTGGTGGGTAAGCCGGTCAGCGACGCGAGCAGAAAGTCGGCCGCGTTGGCTGTACAGACGGGGGGAGGAAGACGGAGGAATAAGGGCGGTGAGATCGATCGCGACCGGAGATAAGGGCCGGGCCGCATTCGGGCCAAAAGGTGCAGCGCGGGGACATCGATCGCGGCTGGTGATAAGGGCCGGGCCGCTTTCGGGCCAAAAAGGCGCAGCGTCTGGGGCGACTGAAGGCACGAGAGCCGCGGTGAAGGCGAACGCAGCCGGTGCTAATAACCGGGCTGCAAGAAGGGCTGCGAGGCGCGACATCGGGGAAGCGCGAATGCCCGAGGGAGCCGCGGTGAAGCGGAGACAGCGTCGGGGGAGTTACTAACCGCTGGGAAAGGGGAGCAGCAACGGCACGCCAAACGCCATTGCAGCCAGTGGGTGAAAACCGCCAAGCGCAGGAAAACCGCCATTTTGTAGGCGGAGGATGAAGACAAGAGCGGGAAGCCGCCATCTTGGGATAAAATAAATTGCAACGATGCCTAAACATGGGAACATTGATACCTTTGATGGCGACATCGAAGATTGGGCCATGTATGTAGAACGCATACAAAATTATTGTAAAGCAAATAAAATCCCAGATGCAGAGAAAGCACTAACGTTATTGAACTTAATGGGTGCGAAGACATACGGGCAATTGAAACACCTTTTATCACCAGATGAACCGGCAGATAAGACGTTCGAGGAGATTGTTACTGTCCTGAAAAATCATCTAAACCCCACGCCGCTGATGCTAGCGGAACGATTTAAATTTTACAGCAGAAGGCAGCTGAAGGATGAAAGCAATGCTGAATATTTAATGGAATTGCGTAAGCTAGCAAAGTTCTGTCAGTTTGGAACGGGACTAACAGAAGCGCTAAGAGATAAATTTGTGTGTGGATTATTAAAAGAAGATACACAAAAGCGACTGCTCGAGGAGAATGAGCTGACGCTTGAGAAAGCGGTCACTATGGCAGCAGCACACGAAGCCGCAGCGAGAGGCACGGCAGTAATGCAACTACGGTCACCGGAACACAGTACAAATAAATTGGGTTTGAGTACTGTGGTATAGTGGTTAGCACTGTTGCCTCACAGCGCCAGGGACCCGGGTTCGAATCCGGCCTCGGGTGACTGTCTGTGTGGAGTTTGCACATTCTCCCCGTGTTTGCGTGGGTTTCCTCCGGGTGCTCCGGTTTCCTCCCACAGTCCAAAGATGTGCAGGTTAGGTTGATTGGCTATGATAAAATTGACCCTTAGTGTTAGGGGGATTAAATACGTGGGGTTACGGGGATAGGGTGGGATATGTGTTGGTGTAGGGGTTACGGGGATCGGGTGGGATATGTGTCGGTGCAGGCTCGATGGGCCGAAATGGCCTCTATCTGCACAGTGGGGTTTCTGTGGTTTCTGTGGTTATCGTTGTGGAAAGACAACACACGATCAGAACCAGTGTTGGTTTAAAAACCAAGAATGCAGAACGTGTGGCAGGCTTGGCCACATAGCTAAAGTATGCCGGTCAGGAAAGAAGACCAGCAACAAAAAGTCACCGCAAGGAAAATACGCAAAGGTACACAAGGTGACAAAAAACAGTTCGAACGAACAGAAGTCAGATTCAGACGCTAGCAGTAATGAACTGGGTAGCTTAAGAGTACACAACGTTGGTAAGGATGCAGATCTCCAGACAATTTGGGTCACTCTTCAGATAGCAGGAGTCCAAGTAAAGATGGAATTGGACACTGGATCGGCATTGACGGTCATGAATAAGAAAGATTACAAAAGGTTATTTCAACATATTCCCCTACGGGATACGGAGATTATATTGAAAACATACACGGGGCAAAGAGTGTACCCCATCGGAAAGATAGAGGTAAAAGTGGTCCACAAGGGCGAAGAAAGCCAAGTAATGGACTTATATGTGCTACCTGAAGGAGGTCCACCACTACTGGGATGGGAGTGGATTAGGAAAATGAATATGGACTGGCACTCCTTAAAAGCACTAACGGTAGATTCCGGGGAAACAGATGTCAAACCTAAACGATTGTCCAAAAAATTGGATGATGCTAAAGAGGTGTTCCAGCAATGACTGGGAACACTGAAAGGAATTACGGCAAACATCAAGATTGATGAACATGCACAACCAAAATTTTTCAAAGCCAGACCGGTACCCTATGCAATACGACCTACTGTAGAAGCGGAACTGGAAGCGCTAGAACGTTCAGGTGTACTGTCTAAAGTAGATTGGAGTGAGTGGGCTACGCCCATTGTTCCCGTTATGAAACGTCCTTCGAGCAACAAGCCAGGAGAACCAGGGAAGGTTCGCATCTGTGGAGATTTCAAGATCACCGTTAATCCGGTGCTTCACACGGTGCAGTATCCGCTTCCGCGGATTGAGGATATTTTTGCTTCGTTGTCTGGCGGGAAACACTTCACCAAGATAGACCTGGCGCAGGCGTACTTGCAGATGGAGGTTGATGAAGAGTCACGCCAGTACCTCACGATCAACACGCATAGAGGTTTGTACCGGTATAATAGGCTGGTTTTTGGAGTGGCATCGGCTCCGGCAATTTGGCAGAGGGCCATGGAGCAGGTATTACAGGGAATTCCAGGCACACAATGTTACCTGGACGATATTCTGATTACAGGTGATGGTGATGAAGAACACCTCACAAACTTGGAACTGGTGTTCAACAGACTGAAAGAGTATGGACTTAGAGTTAATCGGCAGAAATGTGAGTTCTTTCAGAAGCGGATCTCGTACTGTGGTCATGTCATTGACCGGGAGGGGCTTCATAAGTCTCCTGACAAGATAGAGGCAGTTGTAAAGGCTCCCGCTCTGGATAATGTCTCTCAGTTGAGGTCGTTTCTGGGATTGATTAACTATTACCATAAGTTTCTACCGAATCTATCCACGGTACTGCACCCGCTGAACGCTCTTTTACAGAAGGGGGTACCATGGGAATGGAGCGAAAACTGTAAGAAGGCGTTTCGCAAAAGCAAAGAATTGATCACCTCAGAGGAAGTGTTGGCTCACTTCAACCCGACACTGCCTATTCAGTTGGCTTGTGATGCTTCTCCATATGGTATTGGGGCAGTACTCTCACACAAGTTGCCAAATGGCACGGAAAGGCCAGTCGCGTTTGCATCCAGATCATTGACCTCCGCTGAGCGCAACTATGCGCAGATCGGTAGGGAGGCTCTCAGCCTTGTATGGGGAGTGAAGAAGTTTAATCATTACCTGCAGGGCTAAAAATTCACACTTCTGACAGACCATCAGCCGTTGGTATCCATTTTTAACCCTAAGAAGGGTGTTTCGGTGATGACAGCACAGCGACTCCAGAGATGGTCCCTTTTCCTAGGGGCACATCAATATCAAATAGAATTCAAAGGTACAAAGCAGCATGGCAATGCTGATGGGCTGTCGCGCCTGCCACTACCTGAAGCAGAAGAGACGACGAAAGTTGACCCTGTTGAGTTATTTCATTCGACCATCATCGAGTGTTTACCAGTCACCAATGCAAGTATTGAAAGAGAAACCAGGAACGACCCGACACTGTCCCGAGTTTACGAGGTGACAGTGAAGGGATGGCCAACACATGGTGATCCTCTGTTACCGGCATTCTCGGCAAGGCGAGACCAGCTGTCCGTCTGCCATGGTACTTTGATGTACGGGACAAGAGTGATTATTCCTCCCAAGTTACGGGAAAGAGTTCTAAAGGAACTGCATGAAGGTCATCTGGGGGAGTTAAGATGAAAAGTCTTGCTAGGGCTTATGTATGGTGGCTGGGCATTGACCAACAGATAGAGGAGTTGACAAAAAGCTGCGCTGGGTGCCAAAAAGTGCAAAATGCACCTCCGATCGCACCGCTACACCCATGGGAATGGCCTTCAGCCCCATGGCAACGCGTACATATTGACTTTGCTGGTCCATTCATGGACTCCATGTTCCTAATTGTGGTGGACGCACATTCCAAATGGCCAGAAGTGATCAAGATGAATACCACTACTTCAGAAAAGACAATTGCGGTGTTAAGAACAATATTCGCAAGGAACGGATTGCCAGAACAGATATGTTCGGACAACGGACCACAGTTCATGTCGGAAGAATTCCAAAAATTCTTAAAGAAGAATGGGGTGAAACATTATACCTCTGCCCCATATCATCCGGCGACAAACGGGTTGGCCGAGAGATTTGTCCAAACATTCAAAAAGGCAATAAAGGCCATGAACGATGATCAGATTCCGTTACAACACAAGGTGGATAATTTCCTAATGGCATATCGAAACGCCGCTCATGCAGTGACTAACCAAAGTCCTGCCATGATGTTTTATAACAGGAGGTTGCGGTCCAGGTTGGACTTGTTAAAACCAAATGTGCGGAGGGAAGTGGAAAACAAACAGTTCCGGCATATTAATAACAAGTCCACTCGAAGTTTCGACGTAGGACAACCAGTGTTGGCAAGGGGCTATGGAAACGAAAAATGGCAGTCCGGAACAATTCGGGCCAAACAAGGACCTCTGATGTACACAGTAGATATTGGTAACAATGTGATAAGGCATCATGCGGATCAACTGGTAGAATCAAGAGCAAGGGTCGAACCCATGGTTGCGACAGAGACAACTGTGGAAGATGTTAATGAACCTGAAGCATCTACCTCGGCAGGGACTGTACCTGATGATGACGTCCAATACATAGGAAACCAACAAGAAGAGTCACCTCAGCAACAAGAATCAGAGACCACTGAAAGGCGTTATCCAAACCGAATCAGAAGGCCTCCTGAGAGACTGAACCTTTGAACTGTTTATACCTGAAGTTATATATGTATATATGTTATGATGTTATGTTAAATGGGGATATGACTGTTAAGCTAAAAAGGGAGGATTGTGGTGTATGTAACCTGTTCCACCTTAAGAGAACTTAAGCCTGTTCCACCTTAAGAGATGTACTACTTTCTCTGGCTGCTGTATACGTAATACCGGTGGTGACCACCGGTATATAAGTACTGTGTAGTGATATTGTATTTAGTATAGTCCTGACCTCCAACTAGTAAAGACCTGTTGAACTTTATTCTTGTAGTCTGTGTCAGTAATTAATCTTAATACAACTGGAACACACAGACTTAACAGTATCATTCTATGATTCTATGGGGGAGAAATTCCCTACCTTAGCGCCAGCCATTAGTGCAGTGTTAAGTCAAGAAAATGGCAGCCATCGCTCTTCCGACAGCTGGTGGCGGGTCCCACGGCATCCTCCATTTTGGAAGTCCCGGTAGCATTGGCGTTATTAAGTAACGCACTGCAAAAAAAAATGGCGGAGTGGTGACACCGACTTAACATCACCACTGTGAACTTTGACCTTAGTGCTGGGTCCTAAGCAGGCCAGGAAAACCTAGCGTGCAAGCAGACTGACAGAGGTGCTATCAACACCTCTTAAAGGGGCACGCACATTATTCAGTTAAGTTTGCATTTAAACTTTGGACTTTTTTTTATTTTATTTAAGTAGTGGCTTGCTGCAATAGATGTTAAAAGTTCACTAAGTGTGTAGGGAGTGCTGCTGGACACTTGCAAGGCCTCGGATGGTTAAGGAAGGCCTCTGAGAAGACCGAAAATGCTGCAAATACTCAGTCATCATCCATGGAGAGAGAAACAGAGTTCACATCTCAGGTCGAGATGCTGTCTGACCAACTGAGTATTTCATAGAATCATAGAATTATGGAATGGCTACAGTACAAAAAGAGTCCCTTTGGCCCATTGAGTTAGTCCCACTCCCCTGCCCTTTTCCCAGAAGCCTGCAAAATATTTTCCTTCAGGTACTTATCCAATTTCCTTTTGAAAGCCACGATTGAATGTGCCTCCACCACCCTCTCAGGCAGTGCATTCCACTCACTGTGTCAAAAAGGTTTTTCCTCACATCGCCTTTGGTTCTTTTGCCAATCGCCTTAAATCTGTGTCCTCTGGTTCTCGACCCTTCCACCAATGGGAACAGTTTCTCTCTATCTATTCTGTCTAGACCCCTCATGATTTTGAACACCTCTATCAAATCTCCTCTCAACCTTCTCTACTCTAAGGAGAACAACCCCAGCTTCTCCAGTCTATCCACGTAACTGAAGTCTCTCATCCCTGGAATTATTCTCGTAAATCTTTTCTGCACACTCCCTAAAGCCTTCACATCCTTCCTAAAGTGCGGTGCCCAGAATTGGAAACAATACTCCAGTTGAGACCGAACCAGTGTTTTATAAAAGTTCATCATAACTTCCTTGCTTTTGTACTCTATGCCTCTATTTATGAAGCCCAGTATCCCATATGCTTTTTTAACCGCTTTCTCCACCTGCCCTGCCACCTTCAACGATTTGTGCACATATATATTTCTTGCCTCTCTCTGTAATTTCCCTGCAAATTTGCTCCTCTATATTCTCGCCCAATACTTGGCGGCCTATAGAATACACCGAGTCATGTAATAGCACCTCTATTGTTTCTCAACTCTAACCAAATAGATTCTGTCCTTGACCTCTCCAGGACATCCTCTCTCTCCAGTACAGTAACATTCTCCTTAATAAATACTGCCACCCCCACCTCCTTTCTTCCCTTCCCTATCTTTCCTGAACACCTTGGCCTAGAAATTCAGTAGGCTTTGCGCCCAGTTTTCGCCCAAAGAGGGCTTTTGCGCCACTTGCTGAGCTTTTGCCGATATTCAGCGCTGCGGTAATGGCGGCGTTAGCCAGTAGCGCTGCGCCGCCACCGATGACGTCATCGGTGTGCGCAGTGCCCCGCTACCGCCCCGCTACCAGCCCGACCGCCATATTTAGTTGTGGCCGCCTCTTCCGCAGCGGCCGCAAACAGCGATCAGAAAACGGGGCCGTACTGTAGCCTTAGTGGGGCGCTTTAAGGTGGAGGTGCGGCCGGCCGCTTTTTCAGCGGCCGCTTGCCCGCACCTCCTTCCCCGGCCTTCTCCACCCTCCCCCCCCCCCCCCCCGCGGCATTGCCGGCTGCTTTCCGCGAACCCGGCACTTCTCCGTGGTGCCGGGCTCATTTGCCGGCACTATCCAGCGGCAATCTCCCCGTTGCAGGCACCTCCCCCTTAAGAGAAGGAGGAGGCCTGCAGTACCGCAGCCTGCCGCTCCGCAGCGGGTGGCGCAGCGGCGCCTAGAGCGCTGAAATTCAGTTTCAGCACCCCAAGCGGGGGCGGGCACACCCTGGAATAGCGCCCGGTTCCGACTTGGGGCGCAAAAAACGAATATCTGACGGGCGCAACTGGCTCCGCGCTCAGCGCTAACTTTTGGGCGCACGCCAGCTGGCGGGCCCAAAGTGAATTTATAGGCCCTTATATCCAGGAATATTTAATACCCAATCCTGCCCTTTGTTGAGCCAGGTCTCCATTATTGTCATGACATCATATTCCCATGTGGCTATTTGCACCTGCAGCTCACCAACCTTATTTACCATGCTTCGTGCGTTTACACACATGCACTGTAAACCTATCTTAGACTTTCTTGTATTCGCTCTTAGTCTGACCCCACCTAATATCTTATTTTTTCTTACTCTAGTGCTATCTGTCTCTCCCGATCTTTTGTGCACCTTGTTTCCCCTTTCTAATGCTACATCCTGGTGCCCATCCCCCCTGCCAAATTGGTTTAAATCCTCCCCAACAGCACTAGCAAACCCCGCCCCTCCATGAGGATATTGGTCCTGGCTCAGTTGAGGTGCAATCTGTCTGGCCTGTACAGGTCCCACCTCCCCCAGAACCGGTCCCAATGTCCCAGGAATCAAACGGCCTCCCTCCTGCACCATCTCTCCAACCATGCATTCATCTGCTCTATCCTTCTACTTCTATACTCACTAGCTCGTGGCACCGGGAGTAATATGGAGATTACTACCTTTGAGGTCCTGTTTTTTAATTTCTACTTTAAACCCTCCCCAACAGCACTAACAGGCCACCCCATGAGAATATTGGTCCCGGCTCTGTTGAAGTGTAACCCGTCCGGCTTGTACAGGTTCTGTTAGATCCGTGTATCTAGAAGTTGTGTCCTTCAATAATTAGACAAGAGACTGCAGGGAACAATCAACAGGTGTTTACTGGATGAGGGTTACTCTAAAACTAACTGTACAGATCCCTACTCAGGGTTTATATACAGGTGTGGTCACTGCCGGTACTACAGTATACAGGAGCTGTAAAAAGTAGTTCACCCCTTAATGGTACATACACTACAATTCCTCCCCTTTTAGATTAACAGTACCATAACATTCATTTAACAATTAAATATCAACTAATTACAATTAACACTTTTAACATGCAACATTAACTGAAAATAGTCTATTCATAAATTCAGTCTTTGGGGAGGCTTCCTGATCCTTTCTGGATAGCGCCTTTCCTGAGTGTCTTGCTCTTGGTGCGGAGGCGATTCTGGCCCCCTGTCGTCGGTTGGTTCATCAGCTTCCGATGCTACTGTTTCTGGGGTAGATGCTACCTGTATGTCGGGTTCATCACCAGGTACGCGAGACATGGGGTTGACTCGTTCCTGTGACTCTAGGATCTGGTCAACATGGCGTCTCACAATGTTCTCCCCAACATCCACTGTGTACATCAATGGCTCCTGCCGTGTGCATATCGTTCCTGGTTGCCATTTCTCTGTTCGGTAGTCGCGGGCCAAGACTGGTTGCCCTACATTGAAGCTCCTTGTCGGCTTCTCATTGATGTGCTGGAATTGCTTATTCTCAACATCTCTTCGTACATTTGGTCTGAGCAAATCTAGACGAGATCTCAACCTTCGGTTAAAGAACATCATGGCCGGGGTCTGGTTGGTGACTGCATGTGTCGCATTTCTGTAGGCTAACAGGAAATTGTCCACGTTATGTTGCAGTGGAATGTCGTCATCGTACATGGCCCTTACTGCTTTTTTAAAGGTTTGTACGAACCTCTCAGCCAATCCATTTGTGGCTGGATGATACGGGGCGGATGTGTAATGCCGGACCCCAATCCTTTTCATAAATCTTCGAAACTCTTCAGACACAAACTGTGGTCTGTTATCAGAGCAAATCTGCTCTGGCAAGCCGTTCCTGGCAAATATGGTCCGTAGGACTGCAATAGTTTTCTCCGTGGTGGTGGAGGACATTTTGATCACCTCAGGCCATTTCGAGTGCGCATCCATGGCTATTAAAAACATTGAGTCCATGAATGGACCAGCAAAATCAATATGCACCCATTGCCATGGAGATGAGGGCCACTCCCATGGGTGTAGAGGGGCATGTGCTGGTGCATTTTGGACCTTCTGGCATCCTGAGCAGCTCTTTGTCAGGTCCTCGATTTGTTTATCGATCCCCGGCCACCACACATAAGCCCTAGCAAGGCTTTTCATTTTCACCCCTCCCAGATGACCTTCGTGAAGCTCATTGAGCACTCTCTCCCTTAACTTGGGTGGAATTACCACTCTGGATCCACACATCAAGGTCCCCTGGCATACTGACAGCTGTTCTCTTCTGGCTGAGAATGCTGGCAACAGTGAGTCGTCATGTGTTTGCCATCCCTTCACCGTCAAGTCATATACCCGAGACAGTGTCGGGTCATTTCGGGTCTCCTTCTCTATACCAGCGTTAGTTACTGGCAAGCGTTCAATTATAGTCGAATGAAATATTTCGACAGGGTCCACTGCTGGTGCTTCCTCCGCAGTAGGCAGTGGCAGGCGTGATAGCCCATCAGCGTTTCCATGCTGTTTCGTGCCCTTATACTCGATTTCATATTGGTATGCCCCTGGAAAAAGGGACCATCTTTGTAGCCGTTGCGCAGTCATCACCGGAACACCCTTCTTTGGATTAAAGATGGAGACAAGTGGTTGGTGGTCAGTCAGCAAGGTGAACTTCTGCCCGTGCAGATAGTGGTTGAACTTTTTCACTCCCCACACTAGGCTGAGGGCCTCCCTGTCAATCTGGGCGTAGTTATGCTCGGCTGAGGTTAGTGATCGTGACGCAAAGGCTATTGGCCTCTCTGAGCCGTCCGAGAATTTGTGCGACAGCACCGCTCCAATGCCATAGGGTGATGCATCACACGCCAACCGAATTGGTAGTGCTGGGTTGAAATGAGCCAACACCTCTTTTGATGTGATCAATTCTTTGCTCTTCTGGAAAGCTCATTTACATTCGTCATTCCACTTCCATGGTACCCCCGTTTGCAGTAGGGTGTTCAGTGGGTGTAGTACGGTAGACAAATTCAGCAAGAACTTATGGTAGTAGTTCACCAGCCCAAGGAACGACCTCAGTTGTGACACATTTTCCGGTGCTGGAGCTTTTACTACAGCCTCAATCTTTTCAGGGGACTTATGTAACCCCTCTTTATCAATAATGTGGCCACAATACGAGATCTGCTTCTGGAAAAACTTGCATTTGTGGCGATTAGCTCGGAGCCCATATCCTTCAATCTAGTGAGCACCTGCTCCAGGTTGGCGAGGTGATCACTGTCATTTTCGCCCGTGACCAGGATGTCGTCCAAATAACACTGGGTCCCTGGAACCCCTTGCAGGACTTGATCCATTGCCCTTTGCCAAATAGCCGGAGCTGATGCTACCCCAAACACCAGCCGGTTGTATTGGTAGAGACCTTTATGAGTGTTGATCGTGAGGTACTGTTTCGAGGTTTCTTCTACCTCCATTTGCAGGTACGCCTGGGCCAGATCAATCTTAGTGAAGCGTTTCCCTCCAGATAGCGAGGCGAAAATATCTTCAATCCGCGGAAGCGGATATTGTACAGTGTGAAGGATTGGGTTCACTGTCACCTTAAAGTCCCCACAGATGCGAACCTTCTTTGGCTCCCCAGGCGTATTACTCAACGACCTCTTCATTATAGGAACGATGGGTGTAGCCCACTCGCTCCAGTCCACTTTGGACAGTACTCCTGAACGTTCCAAACCTTCCAGCTCTGCTTTGACGGCTGGGCGGATCGCATAAGGTACCGGTCTGGCCTTAAAAAACTTTGGGCTTGCATTTTCCTCTATTTTGATCGTCGCTGTTATGCCTTTTAGTGTTCCAAGTTCCTCCTGGAACACTTCTGTGCGTCAGTTAGCATTTTTGACAGTCGTCCGGGTGTGACGTCGTCATCCTTTTTGGCATCTACAGTCAGTGCTTGTATGGAATGCCAATCTAGCTTTATCTTCCGGATCCATTCACGTCCTAGTAGTGGTGGTCCTCCATCTGGCAATACATATAGGTCCATTTTTGGTGTTTCCTTGCCGTTATATATAACGTTCACCATTATTTTTCCTTTGGGGTAGATTTTTGCCCCGTGTACGTCTTCAAGACAATCTCTGTATCTCTCAAGGGTATATGTGAGAATAGTCGCTTGTAGTCCCTTCGGTTTATGACTGTTAGGGCTGATCCTGTGTCCAATTCCATTTTCACTTGGACTCTGGCTATCTTGAGCGTGACCCAGATAGTTTGGTGATCCTCCATTTTGATCACATTATGTAGTTTCAGACAACCCAGCTCCTTGCTTCCGGAGTCTGTATCACTTTTCTGTTCTTCTGAACTACTCTCCGTCACCTTATGTACCTTCTTGTACTTCTCCTGTGGAGATTTCTTGCTGCTGGTTTTCTTTCCCGACCTGCAGACTCTTGCTATATGTCCTACTTTTCCACACTGTCTGCACACTTTGTCCTTGAACCAGCAATCCTTATAGTCGTGTATTGTTCTGCCGCACTTCACTGTTCCGTATGACATTTCATTTGTGCCATATTCTTGCGGTCTCCGTTGTATCTCTGCCGCGCCCCGTGCTGCTGCTTCGTGTGATACTGCCATGCTGAAAGCCTTGTCCAGCGTAAGATCCTTTTCTGATAGAAGCCGTTTCTGGGTTCCTTCACTTTGAAGCCCACACACAAACTTGTCCCTTAAAGTATCTGCTAGTCCTGTTCCAAACTGGCAGTGTTTCGATAGCTTGTGCAGTTCCGTTAAAAACTCAGCATTACTTTCATCTTTATGCTGGTTCCTTTTGTGAAACTTAAATCTTTCTGCTATCAGCAGCGGTGTGGGGTTTAAGTGGTCCTGTAGGATTGACACTATGTTTTCAAAATCCTTTTCTACTGGCTTCTCTGGGGTTACTCGGTTTCGCAGTAAGCCATACATTTTTGCATCCATTGAATTCAACAATACCAGCGCTTTCCTGTCATCTGGCACTTCATTCGCCTTGCAGTACACTTCTATGCGTTCGACATATGTCGTCCAATCTTCGACTTCATTGTCGAACGCTGTGACATTGCCACTCTTCAGCATCCCTGGGTGTGGTTAGACTGGCTCAAAATGGCGTCTCCCACGCTCTACCTTCTTCTCCGCTGCGGCTCAAAATGGCATCTCCCGCGCTTTCCTTTCTTCCCCGCTGACGCTGTTCAGCCCTTGAACACCGGCTGCGCTCTGCTCTCTCTCGTTGATGCTGCTCGGTCCTGAACACCGGCTGCGCCCTATGCGCTCTACCCTCTCTCTTCTCCCGTCGACGCCGCTCAGTCCTGAACACTGGCTGCGCCCTGTGCGCTCTACCCTCTCTCTTCTCCCGTCGACGCTGCTCGGCCTTTTTCTGTGCCGTCGGTTGGCTCTAGCCGCCGCTGTCCGGGAAGGGTCTGCACCGTACCTGTTGCCAGCCCGTTTCGCTGGACCACCGTGACTGGAGAACCAAGCCCGGCACTCGACAGCCTCCCCTGCGATGCTCAAATCTCCGCTGGATGACTGGGGGGTTTCCCGTGGTCGACGCCCGTGCTTCTGGACTTGGCCTTCTTCTTTCACTGTTCCCCAGGAGCGAATCCCTGGGAGGTGATGCAGAGTTGCAGGTAGGTTTGATTCTTCTCGTCGCCAATGTTAGATCCGTGTATCTAGATGTTGTGTCCTTCAATAATTAGACAAGAGACTGCAGGGAACAATCAACAGGTGTTTACTGGATGAGGGTTACTCTAAAACCAACTGTACAGTTCCCTACTCAGGGTTTATATGCAGGTGTGGTCACTGCCGGTACTACAGTATACAGGAGCTGTAAAAAGTAGTTCTCCCCTTAAAGGTACATACACTACAGGTTCCACCTTCCCCAGAAACTGTCCCATTGCCTCAGGAATCTAAAGCCCTCCCTATTGCACCATCTCTCCAGCCACGAAATCTGCCCTGAAATCTGCCTGCAGGACCTCATCCTTCTTTCTACCTATGTCATTGGTATCGATATGGACCATGACCTCTAGCTGTCCTCCCTCTCCCCCTCAGCATGTCCTGCAGCCGCTCAGTGACATCCTTGACCCTGGCACCAGGGAGGCAACATACCATCCTGGAATCATGTCTGCGGCCGCAGAAATGCCTGTCCATTCCTCTAACTATCGAATCCCCTATCACCATTGCTTTCCCGATCTTCCCCCTCCCCCCTGTACAGCTGAGCCACCCATGGTGCCGTGGACTTGACCCTGGCTATACTCCCCAGAGGAACCATCGCCCTCACCAGTATTCAGTACCAATTAGAGAGTGAGATGCACTCAGGGGACTCCTGCACTACCTGCCTGGTCCTCCTTGTCTGTCTGGAGGTTCCCCCATTTCCTCACTGCCTATACACTATTATGCTGTGGGTGACCACCTCTTGAAAAGCGCTATCCACGAAGCTCTCAGCCTCACGGATGCACCGCAGTGACACCAGCTTGAGCTCCTCCAGCTGACGATATTTCTTGCACACTTGGTTGTCCAGGACACGGGAAGCGTCCTGGAGTTCCCACATGGCACAAGATGTGCATTTCACAGGACTGAGGAGTCCTGCCATGACTCTATTTAATAGACTACTAACTAACTTAACAAAACTAAGCTCAAGACTGAAAAAAACCCAATCACCAGCTACTCACCAATCAGCTCCTTCCCTTGTGCTAACGTCACTTTGTTTTTTTTTGCCTCACTCCCTGATGCTCGCGCTCCCTCCAGTCTCTGGGCCTACCTTTATCTCCTGCCGCTCCTCTCGCTCTCCCACAGGTCCGCTCTCGGTCCTATTAGTTAAGCGTCCTTGGGTTCTGTGGCTGCACTCCTACTTTTCAGTCAGACGTCTCACTCGCCTTCCTCCTCTCCACCAAATTCCTGCGTTCACCAAATTCTTCCACTCTGCTTGCGATCCAGTCCTTTTACGTTCACCCAGCTCTGTCTCCAAGCTCTGTGCTGAAGTATTTTATGCTGTCATTTCAGATTTACAGCATCCATTCACAGAGGGACGAGGAAGACACAGAAGAGGAAGAAACAGAAGAGGAGGAAGCCGGAGGAAGGTTACAACCCAGACAGCCCCTTTCTGGCCAGGATATCCGGGATGGAATCATCCGCCTGCGGTACCAGTGACCACAACCCCAATTCCCCTTTCAACATTTGTCCCACACCTTCCCTTTCCTCTGTTACTGACCATCACAATGTCCTCTTAGTCACAATTCTGAAATAAAAGCCACCACAAAGCAAACTTTCCAACCCAACTTTATACATCTATCCATCCAATATGACATCAAGAAAGCAACTCATCACCCTTATGCATTCCCTTAGTGACTGTCTTGTGTGTGGCTTTGCCTATCCTACTGATGTCACGCAGTGCTATCCCAGTGGCTGCAGCATGTGGAAGGCTGCTGACTTTCAGTGGGGGACACTGCAAATGGCCTTGCTTGTCGACCTTGAGGAGTTGGTGGCTGGGAATGTCAAATCAATCTTCTTCTTCACTCTCCTCTCCCTCTTCTTGACCAACCATTTGCCGGGCAGGCTGCATTTCTTGGGTGTGTGAAATGAGGAAGGCACAAGGGTGGAGTTGTAGTGAGGCAGGGGGGGCGGGGGGGTGGTAGGAAAGCAAGAGGTGCATGCCAGCAGGAGAATAACGTATGAGGATACCAGCATCTTATATTCTTTCAGCCCCACCACTGGCCAAGGGCTCAGCCATGCCCTGCCAAGAACAGCCAGCACCATCTCCTCCAAGGGGGTGAGGTGAAGCTAGGAATGGGAGGTGTGCCTCGTGATTGGTACAGGTTGTTGTTCGGTAAGTGATTGTGGAGGGGTCGTACATTGAGCAGTCTGTGAGGGTAGTGGTGCTGTTTTAGGAGACGGCTTTTAAAGATGCATTCACTGACCTTGGTCTGAGGTCATTAAGCTTCTTTGGGCACTGGAGCCAGGTGGTGGGGGCGACACTGCCAGCAGTGACGGTATCTGTGATCTGGTCTCACATCATTCTTGCTGGAGGGGCACCTAGAGGACCTCTCTTGCAGTGTTGACCCCCTGCACAAAGCTGGAGTGC
The DNA here is from genome assembly GCF_052327205.1 of Somniosus microcephalus. Taxonomy (NCBI): domain Eukaryota; kingdom Metazoa; phylum Chordata; class Chondrichthyes; order Squaliformes; family Somniosidae; genus Somniosus; species Somniosus microcephalus. The sequence continues at coordinate 77,107,232 of NC_140989.1, read as the reverse complement.
TGCGTGCAAGACCCTGGTTGCTTGTTGAGGGGGCTGCTTGTAGAAGGCCTTAACCAGCCCACAGGATGTACAGGCCAAGAGCTACTTTCTTGTATATTTCTGAGGACCAGTGCATGAGGAGGCTGAGTTTTACCAGGTAGGCTCTTGCTGATCTATGCAACCTGCTGCCTGCTGGAAGAGGAGCCCGTGTCTTGGCAGTGGCTTTCAAAGTAAACACTGCCCTTAACCTTATCGCCACAGGCTCCTTCCAGTCTACAATGTGCAGCTACATCAAGTACATTGTAGGAGTCTGTGCACTCCTAACAAAAACACTGTGAACTAAACTGGTAGTTAACAAACTTAGTTTAATGCACTGAAAGTATTACAAAACAAAAACGCAGGAGAAACTCCAAACAGGTCTGTACACTAGCTCACTCCACGAGGACTAACTGGAAACGCCCTCCAACCCTGGCGTCATGACGTCATCATGTTTCCCGCCGTTGGGAACGTCATGTGACCCACGTGATGACGTCATCGCGTCAGATCGCGATTTTATCAATCCCGCGCTGTTTAAACAGGGCAAACATTAAAAGGTAACAATAATGATTAAAGACAATTGTACAAGTTACTGTGAGAGTCTCTTTGGTGGCTTTGCCACAACGTCACCAATACCCTCTTTGCCAGAGCAAACCAATACATTACTGTCTCAATGAACACCAACAGCCAGAATGAGAGTAAAAGGGCGGGTGTTGCATCTCCTGCACTTGCCCGGGAAGGAACTGTGGGAAGGGGAGGGGGTGTTGGGGGTGATTGAAGAGTGGACCACGGTGTCGCAGAGAGAATGGTCCCTTCCAAATGCTGAAAGTGGAGGGGAGGGGAAGATGTGTTTGGTGGTGGACCTCGACCGTGTCTGTTCCATTTCCCGCACACCTTCCCCTCTCTCCCAGAACCAAGATAGGGTTCCCCTTGTCCACACCTTCCACTACATAAGCCTCCACATTCAACGGATCATCCTCCGACATTTCCGTCACCTTCGCTGTGATCCCACCACCAAACACATCTTCCCCCACCCCTCCCCTTTCAGCTTTCCGAACACCTGTCCTTTTACTTGCACCCTTTCTACCATCCAGGGCCCCAAACACTCCTTCCAGGTGAAAGAATGATTTACTTGTACTTTTTTCTGTTTAGTATACTGTATTCGCTGCTCACGATGCAGTCTCCTCTACATTGGGGAGACCAAATGCAGATTGGGTGACCGCTTTCTGGAACACCTCCATTCAGTCCGTAAGCGCGACCCAGAGCTTCCGGTTGCCTGTCACTTTAATTCTCCACTCCCCTCCCAATCTGGCCTCTCTGTCCTCGGCCTCTTATACTGTTCCAATGAAGCTCAACTTAAGCTCAAGGAACAGCACCTCATCTTTCAATTAGGCACTTTACAACCTTCCAAACTCAACATTGAGTCCAACAATTTCAATAACCTCTGCTCCCCATTTTTTTGGACGGCAGCTGTTGATGATTCTGCTATTTCGATTTATACCTCTGTAGACCCATCTTTTGTTTCTTTACTTGTCCCATTACCATCTCCTTTTGCTTCGCACCATCATCCCTTTGGCTTCTAATCTCTCCTGCCTTCCACCCTATCACAGACCTTCCCTTTTATTCTTTACTTCCCTCCCCACTTGCCCTGCTTCTGTACTTGCTTAAAACCTGTTTTATCTCTAACATTTTCCAGTTCTGACGAAAGGTCATCTACCTGAAACGTTAGCTCTGTTTCTCTCTCCATAGATGCTGCCTGACCTGCTAAGTATTTCCAGCATTTTCTGTTTTTATGCTCAATCCCCTTACCTGAAATGTGACAAAAAGCCCCTCAGCAGTAACTGTCCTTGTCACTCCTTCACCACTCCCTTGATTCTGCATTAAAGAACATTGAAACTATTAGACAAACTCTATTAGGGCGCGAAATTCGGCTGCTTTGCGCCTGCCATTAGTGCCTCCATGGGGCGCTAACGGGGCACAAATGGGTTTTCGCCTGGGTGCAGTGATATTAGCACCCCACGCTAAATTGGGCTAGGCTTTTGCAGAGGTGCTAAGAGTTAGCATTCCACTCCTGTAGGTATCGCCCCGCTCGGCTGCGTCCAGCGATGATGATGTCATCGCCGTGCACAGCGCCCCGGGTGCAAAATTCGGCCACGCCCCCTCTCTTAATGCCTGGCGCTAACAACGACATCATCAGCTGTCGAGTTGCAGTCGATAGTCAGCTCCACGTGCGCTATTTAAAGGTGCCAACTTGGGGAAACTTTTTTATCAGCCATAACTCTGCTGAGACATTGTCAGACAAGCTGCTGAACATATCCAATTCCACATCGCTGAATCGAATAGCCCTCTCCCTCTCCCTTGTAGCAGCCATGGCACAAAGCTGAGAGGTCGCACTCCAGTGCAGCAATGCTGATAATGAGCAGCTGCAGCTTGAAATGACCTCCCCTTTAAGAGCTGGACTAAGCTCGAGTCAAGGCTTGAAGGCTGATTGCTGAACGCAAGTCCGCTGAGATTGGGTAGAGCTCTGGCAATAGCGCCCCCTGCAGCGCCCACTGAGACCATTAGCACCTCATTTACCGCCCCGCTTCACTCCTGGGGCAAAAACGCCCAATTTTGCAACATTTTTCAATGGATTTTGCCGGGCGCTAACTCATAAAATTAAACGTTAATGCCCCAATTTCGCGCCCTCAGTCAATGAAATTCTGACAATGAAGACTAAGAAGCAGTAATGAGAAGAAACTGTAGACTAAACTTGCAAATGTAATAAAGGTGTTGATTTTAATTCCAAACACAATACTGTAGTGAATTCTTTTGTCACTCCAATGATCAGTGCTTTTCTTAAAGGAAGGTTTCCTAACGACTACTCCCACAAGACACTCCCCCAGTGACTTCAACAAAGCTGCTGGAAGGCTGCTTCATGGGGACCCTTGAGATGCTCGAGGCCGTCGACACCTGGGAGTTCAAGCCTCTGAGGGCATGGCTGCAGACTGCAGCATTTTGGCTGTTGCTGGGGCAGGCTGGCTTTCTGCACCGTTGTTGGTACCGGTTGAGGGGGTAGCGAGAGAGCAGATGCGCTGACATCCTGAGAGAGGGTAAAACACGTCGCTCCTGCTGCGCCACTGCCACTCCCATGGGGCTGGGGCTCATAACTTTCACTGATCCGCGAGAGAGCAGACTGCAGAAGAGGAGAGATGCCTTGATCGCCTGATCCATTTGTTCAACCAATCTCTCCAAGGTAGTCGTCAGTCTCTCCAAGACAGGGCACATATTTAAGACATTTGAGCTTCCACCAAAGCTGCAAAGGCTGTGAACATTGACTCCTGTTGTGAGCAAATGGTATGTTGGCCTTCATAGCGAGAGGATTCGAGTGCAGGAGCAAGGATATCTTGCTGCAGTTGTACAGGGCCTTGGTGAGACCACATCTTGAGTATTGTGTGCAGTTTTGGTTGCCTTATCTGAGGAAGGATGTTCTTGCCATGGAGGGAGTGCAGCAAAGATTCACCAGACTGATACCTGGGATGGCAGGAATGACGTATGAAGAGAGATTGGGTCGATTAGGCTTGTATTCACTCGAGTTTAGAAGAATGAGAGGGGATCTCATTGAAACTTATAAAATTCTAACAGGACTAGACAGACTAGATGCAGGAAGGATGTTCCCGATGGAGGGGAGTCCAGAACCAGGGGTCACAATCTAAGGATAAGGGGTAAGCCATTTAGGACTGAGATGAGGAGGAATTTCTTCACCCAGAGAGTGGTGAACCTGTGGAATTCTCTACCACAGAAGGCAGTTGAGGCCAATTCATTAAATATATTCAAGAAGGAGTTAGATATATTTCTTAAGGCTAAAGGGATCAAGGGATATGGGGAGAAAGCAGGGACAGGGTACTGAATTTGGATGATCAGCCATGATCTCATTAAATGGTGGAACAGGCTCGAGGTGCTGAATGGCCTACTCCTGCTCCTATCTTCTATGTTTCTATGTTTCTATGAGAGCCTGGCTGCAGATTCCCTGGAGGTGACCACACTCTTCATGGGAGGCTGCAGAGTGCGGATATCATTCAAAGCTGATAGCAGACTCCTCCATCATTGTAGCCATGTTGGCAAAACTGCTTGACAGGCCTTCCAATTCCTGATATAACTTCTTGTGTGAACTCCGGAAGTCCACATCCATGTCCTCCTCAGCAGAGCTGGTTGAGGGCCTCATCCTCCGGCGAGCTCTCTCCTGGGTTTTCCCTGCCACAGCTACCTGCTGCTGTTCACTAGTTCTGGGTGTTTCACCGTGTGCAGGCCCCTTTAGCTCAGTCTCTAACCCAACCAGCATGCCAGTCTCTGTGATGGTGCTTGGGGGTGATGGGCTGCGTGGCGGTCAATCCTCAGGTGGATTGTCCTTCTCCGAGGTGTCTTCTTGAAGGACCTAGAGGAACAGAAAAGAGACAACAGTTAGCATGGCATGGAGAGACTGGACAGAGCAGATGACAGGCATCACAATATAGCTTGATGTAGTCAAGCTGCCTGTGATAGTGCATTTCTCAGAGACGCCGTAATCGTGACCATCTTCAAGAAAGGTGACAAGTCCGATTGTGGTAATTAGAGAGGAGTCTCCCTGCTGTCTGCCACAGGGAAAGTCAGTGCAAGAATCCTCCTCAATCGACTTCTCCCAGTAGCTGAAGAGCTACTCCCAGAGTCACAATGCGGATTTCGCCCACTAAGGGGCACAATGGACATGATCTTCACCGCACGTCAACTACAAGAGAAATGCAGGGAACAGCACCAACTGCTGTACATGGCCTTCTTTGACCTCACAAAGGCTTTCGACACCATCAACCGTGAGGGATTATGGAGTGTCCTCTTGAAATTCGGCTGCCCTCAAAAGTTTGTCACCATCCTCCGCCTGCTTCAGGACGACATGCAAGCAGTGATCCTGACCAACGGATCCATAACAGACTCAATTCACGTACAGACCGGGGTCAAGCAAGGCTGTGTCATTGCACCAATGCTCTTTTCGATCTTCCTTGCTGCAGTGCTCCATCTCACCCTCAGTAAGCTCCCCACTGGAGTGGAGCTAATCTACAGAACAAATGGGAGACTGTTCAACCTCCGTCGCCTCCAGTCCAGATCCAAGGTCGTCCCATCCTCTGTCATCGAATTACAGTATGCAGACGACGCTTGCGTCTGCGCACACTCTGAGGTCGAACTCCAAACCATCGTCAACACCTTTACCGAAGCGTACAAGAGCATGGGCCTTACACTAAACATCCATAAGACAAAGGTCCTCTACCAACCTGCCTCCGCCACACAATACTGCCCCCCAATTTTCAAAATCCACGACGAGGCCTTGGACAATGTGGACCACTTTCCGTACCTCGGGAGCCTACTGTCAACAAGGGCAGACTTCGATGACGAAGTCCAACACCATCTTCAGTGTGCCAGTGCAGCCTTCGGTCGCCTGAGGAAGAGAGTGTTTGAAGACCAGGACCTCAAACCTGGCACCAAGCTCATGGTCTACAGAGCAGCAGTGATTCCCACCCTCCTGTATGCCTCAGAGACATGGACCATGTACAGCAGGCACCTCAAAGCACTGGAGAGGTACCACCAAAGCTGTCTCCTCAAGATCCTGCAAATCCAGTGACAGGATAGGCGCACCAATGTCAGTGTTCTCACTCAGACCAACATCCCCAGCATCGAAGCTTTGACTACGCTCGATCAGTTCCAATGGATGGGCCACATCTTCCGCATGCCCAATACACGACTCCCAAAACAAGCGCTCTACTCGGAACTCCGGCACGGCAGGAGAGCCCCAGGTGGGCAGAGGAAATGCTTCAAGGACACCCTCAAAGCCTCTTTGAAAAAGTGCAACAACCCCTCTGACACCTGGGAATCCCTGGCCCAAGACCGCTCAAAGTGGAGGAGAAGCATCCGGGAAGGTGCCGAACACCTCGAGTCCCTTCGCCAGGAGCAAGCAGAAGCCAAGCGCAAACAGCAGAAGGAGCGCATGTCAACCCAAGCACCCCACCCACCTGCCCCTTCAACCACCGTCTGCCCCACCTGTGACAGAGACTGTAGGTCCCGCATTGGACTCATCAGTCACCTGAGAACTCATTTTTAGTGTGGAAGCAAGTCATCCTCCGTTCTGAGGGACTGCCTAAGAAGAGAAGAAGACTTTCCCAGGAGGATAACACTGCACCTTGCCTTTTAGCAGATGGTGGCCAGACTCTATGATCTGCATGGTACATTACTGCTTGCTATAATATTCTGCTACCCAGGAAAAAGTAAGCATGGTGTGTACAGGTACACCTGCCTTTCCTGTCCCCTCAAGAAATGCTCATCCTCTTCTAACTCTAGGAGCACCAGTGATACTCCGAAAAGGATACCCATCCTGCCCACTTTGGTGGTAACAAGTAAAATAACAGTTGGAAGTGAGTAACTTATAAGAAGGGAGTTAAAACTAAAAGTCCCATAATCAAAAAACAATCAGGTCTAAACAGCAATAAATAGCCAAGCTGTTCTAGTACAGCTACAACACTGGCATTTATCCGACAAGGTGGAAAACTGCCCAGGTATGTCCTGGACAAATCCAATCCAATCCGGCTAATTACCGTCCCATCAGTCTACTCTCAATCATCAGCAAAGTGATGGAAGGTGTCACCAACAGTGCTATCAGGCGGCACTTACTCACCAATAACCTGCTCACTGATGCCCAGTTTGGGTTCCACCAAGACCACTCGGCTCCTGACCTCATTACAGCCTTGTTCCAAACATGGACAAAGGAGCTGAATTCCAGAGGTGAGGTGAGATCAAGGCAGCATTTGACCGAGTGTGGCATCAAGGAGCCCTAGTAAAACTGAAGTCAATGGGAATCGGGGGGGGGGAGCTCTCCACTGGCTGGAGTCATACCTAGCACAAAGGAAGATGGTTGTGGTGGTTGAAGGTCAATTATCACAGCCCCAGGACATCACTGCAGGAGTTCCTCAGGGCAGTGTCCCAGGCCCAACCATCTTCAACTGCTTCGTCAATGACTTTCCATCCAACATAAGGTCAGAAATGGGGATGTTCGCTGATGACTGCACAGTGTTCAGCACCATTCACAGCTCCTCAGATAATGAAACAATTCATGCCCGCATGCAACAAGACCTGGACAACGTTCAGGCTTGGGCGGATAAGTGGCAGGTAACATTCGCGCCACAGAAATGCCAGGCAATGACTATCTCCAATAAGAGAGAGTCTAACCACCACCCCTTGACATTCAACGGCATTACCATCGCCAAATTCCCACCATCAACATCCTGGGGGTTACCATTGACCAGAAACTCAACTGAACCAGCCACAGAAATACTGTGCCAACAAGAGCAGGTCAGAGGCTAGGTATTCTGCAGCGAGTAACTCACCTCCTGACTCCCCTTTCCACCATTTACACCATTTACAAGGCACAAGTCAGGAGTGTGATGGAATACCCTCCACTTGCCTGGATGAGTGCAGCTCCAACAACACTCCAGAAGCTCGACACCATCCAGGACAAAGCAACCCATTTGATTGGCACCCCATCCACCAACTTAAACATTCACTCCCTCCACCACCGTACCGTGGCTGCAGTGTGTACCATCTACAAGATGCACTGCAGCAACTCGCCAAGGCTTCTTCGGCAGCACCTCCCAAACCCGTGACCTCTTTCACCTAGAAGGACAAGGGCAGCAGGCGCATGGGAACACCATCACCTCCAAGTTCCCCTCCAAGTCACACACCATCCTGACTTAGAAGTATATCGCCGATCCTTCATCGTCGCTGGGTCAAAATCCTGGAACTCCCTACCTAACAGCACTGTGGGAGTACCATCACCACACGGACTGCAGCGGTTCAAGAAGGCGGCTCACCACCACCTTCTCGAGGGCAATTAGGGATGGGCAATAAATGCTGGCCTTGCCAGCGACGCCCACATCCCATACACAAATAAATAAATAAATTAATTAATTAATACATAATAGCCCAGATTTTGCTCTCAAAATAATGGTGATGCTAATGGCACTTGCCGTTATTTATGCGCAAATGATACTTCTAGCGAGGGGCAGATGCGAGGTTAAACTCAAATATCCAAAAGTTGCTGTCTGATTTGTGCTGCTCCACCATTAGCTTCGCGAAAATGACATCTCGCTATCTGGCTCACCATTGAAATGGATTGAATAGCGTGAAGTTGCTGTATTTGTGCGGTAGATATAAACTAAACTTGCCGCAGAAAGTTAAGTCCTGTCCATTCCAATCTAAGTACCCTTTTACCAACGTGATAAGTGTTAATTACTGTGAAGCAACCTCTCTGGCACTGAAAGTTAACTATTACAAATATATAATTCCTTCTGGTATTATTTGTTGTTGGAGTTAGCGCCTTAAGAGAAGTGATTTTCGGGCGCTATGCGTGTAGCACCCGTGCGCAGCGCAGTTTGCGCCCCGCCCCAAATTAAGTTGCCCGTTAGCGCAAGAGTGTTTTCTGAAAAAAGGCTGGCCTTTATACTGGAGAGCACGTCCCCTTTAAAGGGGACGTGCTCTCCAGTATAAAGGCCAGCCTTTTTTCAGAAAACACTCTTGTGCAACGCATTTCTGGAGACACAACAAGGAGGATAGCTAACTGGTTTCAAGCAGCAAGAGCTCAGGTATTTTTGGACTCAGGCCAGAGCGCTGCAAGTGGCCTTTTGGAAATTTGAGTGTTTGCCAGGATTTGATGGGGGTTGCATGGGGTGCCAACGCGGAGCTGCAGCTCCATGTCCATAGGGCTCGCAGACGCATTGTGAGAGGGGCAGCCCTGGCTAGAGGCAGAGGGGGCTACAGGCGTCGGCCACGTAGGCCTTACCCAGTCAGGCTATACCGCCAGCAGCGCTCCTACCTAAACATGAGTGCCGCGCGATGTGTTAAAAGGCTCCGATTCCGAAAGGAGGTGATTGCAGAGATCTGCCACCTGCTTCGCCGAGATCTGCGGCCAAAGCTCAGGTGCAGGACGTCTCTGTCGGTGGAAGTGAAGGTGACGGTGGCATTGAACTTCTATGCCACCGGCTCCTTCCAATACGCTGCTGGGGACATAGCAAACATCTCCCAGTACGGCGCGCATCGCTGCATCCGCCAGGTGACCGAAGCACTGTTCAGAAGGAGAAGCCAATTCATCTCCTTCCCCATGGCCCTGGAGAGCCAGCATCAGCGCGCATTGGGATTTTCCAGACTCGGGGAATTCCCCTTGGTGCAGGGCGCCATTGACTGTACGCATGTGGCTTTGCGGGCCCCTCTGGAGCATGGCGAGCAGTATCGCAACAGGAAGGGCTACCATTCTCTGAATGTGCAGCTGGTCTGTGACCACAAGCAGCGCATCATGGCAGTCAATGCCAGCTTCCCAGGCAGCAGCCACGATGCCTTTATCCTGCGGCAGAGTACTGTGCATGACATGTTCCAGGCACAGCCTCCCCCAAGAGGATGGCTACTCGGGGACAAAGGCTATCCTTTGTGCACCTGGCTCATGACCCCGCTCCGCGCGCCCAGGACCGCTGCTGAAGGGGCCTACAACGAGAGCCATCAAACCACCCGCAACATCATCGAGCTAACTATTGGGGTCCTCAAGCAGCGGTTCCGCTGCCTTGATCGCTCCGGAGGAGCTCTCCAGTATTCGCCGGACCGGGTCTCCCAATTTGTGGTGGTTTGCTGCATGCTACACAACCTGGCTATCCGCAGGACTCAGGCACTGCCACCTGACGTTGGACCAGCACCTCAGGAGGAGGAGCAGGAGGAGCATGAGGAGGAGGAGGAGGAGGAGCAGGAGTACGTTCCCAGGAGGGAGCGACCAGGGCCAAGGGCCGCACGACGCCACCTTATTACACGGTACTTCTAAGCCCCCTGTCAGGGAATGGCCAGGGGCCATGAGGGAAGATGAATGCAGCCGCTCCGCAAGCCCTCAGCCGGCGAAGCCAACAAACACTAAGAAGAACAACCATGGAGACTGCATGAATAAAGATAATTTTTTATTACACAAAAATGAAAAGCCCTTCCCACATGAATTCCCAAAAACAATAAACGGGCCCCACAAAAAGCCCAACAAACGACTCACTCCCACAAACTGGGGAGGAGTCACTCCACCTTTCTTCAAACCGGGCCTCAACGTCGGCCTAACGCAAAAAATAAGCCCTCCAACAACACAACCATGGGCAAAATAAAGATGGCCACCGCCATATAAAAGGAAAGCTGGCCACACCCTCTACTGAGTGGCCCGCGAGGGCGAGACCTTGCCCAGCCTTTTGCCTCCCCTGCCCGGCCTGCTGCTCCTTCGCAAGCTCTGCCCAGTGGCTGCTGCGAGGCTGGGGGAAGGTGCCTGAGGCTCAGATGCCCTTCCGCCAGATGCCGCTGGGGGGCGGCCTACACGGCGTTTCGGCCTCGAGGGGCCGTCTGCTGAGTGGCGCACCTGAGCCTGGCCACCATCAGCTGCAGCCGCTTGCCCTTGACGCCCCAGTGGGGGAATGGCGGCGACGGTTGGCGCAATGTGGGCCAGCTGGCGTCTGGGATGCGCTGGCTGGTGCTGTGGCACGGTGGCACTCGGCCGGGCCCGCACTGCAGGATCCGCAACAATCAGCCGAGGGGCGGCTTGCTGGGATGGTCCAGCGCGGCGGCTGCCCTGGCGATGCCTGCCTGAGACAGCGCGTGTGGCAGCAGTGAGTGCCCCTGTTGTCCTGGTGTGCGCGCGCATCACATCCGCCAGGGTCTTGACGGCATCAGTCAGCATGCGGCCACTCGCGGCAGTTGCTGCCCCGAACTCGCGCACACTGGTCGCCAGCGACTCGATGGCCTCAGGCATGCGCCCCACCACGCTCATGAGCTCCGTGTGGCGCCGGTCCGAATCCTCGGCCATCTTATCCAGCTTCCGCACCTCCTCCGAGGTGAAGGTGTCCGGACTGGAGTCGCGACTCTCCCGCTGGGGAGGAGGGGGCCGAACTAAGGGACCCTTGCCACGTTGGTGGCGGCGAGTGTGCCGATCAGCAGCACTCCCCTCTGATCCTTCCCCCCTTTGGGGGGAAGGCCGCGGGCCACGCGCACGGCTCCTGGGTGGCTGGACGCCACTGGTCCCAGAAGCTGCATTGCCCTGCGACAGTTCCTCCAGGCACTCGTCCAGTGAGGAGGTGTCAAGCATTTCCTCCTCTCCTGCGGGACGTGACCGTTCCCCCGATGGTCCGGCTTGCTCCTCCTCCTCCTCCTGCTTGGAGGTGCTGTCACTGGCAGCTTCAGGGTCCTGGTCGTCACCAGCTGAAAGCAGGAATGCACAAGAGTAGCTTTAGAGTGAGGAGACGGCGTCAGCGAGGGAGTTAGGACTCGTGGCATTCAGCGCATTGGTGGGACAGTGGCAAAGGAGGTAGCTCGGATGGGCCAGTGCGACGCGAGAGGGCCAAAAGGCGAGGTCCTTACCATTGCCGGGCAGTGGAGGGTCGGATACTCTGCACACTGTGGGGACGATCACACGGGCTCCCATGAGCACACACACGCGCTCCTCCAGCCGAGTGAGCTTCTGCAGCTTGGCGCGGCCACCCCTGGCACGGGCCTGGCGATTAAAGGCTACTTTAGCCTGCAAGAGAAAGGACGGGCTGTAAGTGCGCAGTGTAGCCCTGATGTAGTGTGCACTGCCCCCCATGGTGGAATAGCTTGGCCAGAGTGAAGCCCTGATGTAGTGTGCACTGCCTCCCATGGTGGAATAGCTTGGCCAGAGTGAAGCCCTGATGTAGTATGCACTGCCTCCCATGGTGGAATAGCTTGGCCAGAGTGAAGCCCTGATGTAGTGTGCACTGCCTCCCATGGTGGAATAGCTTGGACAGAGTGAAGCCCTGATGTAGTGTGCACAGCCTCCCATGGTGGAATAGCTTGGCCAAAGTGTAGAGTGCCGAATGGCCATTTGATGCTCATGACTGTCCCAATGCTGCTGGCTGAGGGCTGGCCAATAGGACTTTCAGCTCCCTTTGCCCATCATGTCAGGTGTACATGCAAGAATGAGGAGGAGACTGGAAAGGCTACTCACCTTGACAATCCTGGTCAGGTCGTTGTATTTTTTACGACATTGTTTGTGGGTCCTGGGGGCATCACCGGTGAACGTCACCCTCTGGGCGATCTGCTTCCAGGCTTTGGTGTAGTCGTGGTGGGTTGGATTCCTCCCACTCTCTGGGAACAAGATCTTGCGCCTCACCTCCAGAGCTGTGACCATTATGTCCAGATCACCCTCTGAGAAGCGCAGGGCACGCTGACGGGCCTTCTCTGGCGTTGCCATGACTCCCTGGGGCTGAGCAGCAGTGTTGAGGCCTCTTTGCAAGGCTGCAGTGTGCAGGGCGTGGCAGCAGACCAATTCGTCCCTTCCCCCTTTAAGAGCTGGTCGGCGCCACGGGGTCTGCTGTCAGTCAAAAAATGACCGCACCCGCGCTGCGCCCCGCCTGGGCGCTATCCCTCTGGACCGCCGGCTTAGCGCCTAAAGAGAGTAGTGGAACGCCTCTTTTAGCGCTCCACCAACCTCTTAGGGCGAAGCCACTGAATTCCCGGCAACGGGGTGCTACTTTGGCGCGGGCGCTAACTTCGGGCGGGCGCTAAGGTTAGCGCCCCAAAACTGCCTATACTGAAAATCTAGCCCGTAAACTTCTAATTTTAATTTTTTTTCAACTTTTACTTTCTGTCTCGTTTTTCTCTCTCTCTTAATCCAATCTTTCTTTCCCTCTCTTTATTTCTCTTTCTGTTCTGGATTTGACATTGAATTCACCCACTCTAATTTACACTTCCTTCTCATTCCACATGCTGTTAATTTCACAATCCTTCAATCTGATTGGTTAAGGAGATACACCGTTGTTTTCCCTGTTGACTCAGGTCCCAGATGCCCTGTTTCCCTCGCTGCGACGTTATCAACTCACACTTTCAGCAGCTTGCCATGCAAAATATTAAAAAACTTAAACGTGCAAGGGCAAGTCTAACTAACGGCCAACGCCATTCGATGTCCTGCTATAGCAAAATTTGGCCCATTACACCACTAAAAATGCAGAAAAAGCAGTACAAGCTAAAAAAATCTAAGTTTCCCACCAAAGATTAACGTGATGCTCACCTTTAAAAAAAACTATGCCTACAGGCCAACACTGCTGAACATGTTTCAAATGGTAAGCACCTACGGATGTTTTATTATGTTAAGGGCAATAGGCTAGAAATTTGGTACCTTAGCGTCTCCTGTTAGCGCCCAGGTGGGACGCTAACAGCTTATTGCCCGGGCGTGGTGATTCCAACATCGCCCGCGAAATTCAGTCGACATTTAGCACTGGCGCTAACACTTAGCGCCTGGCACTTTAGCGCCGCTCAGACCGTGACGTCAATGAGTGTGCAACGCCCCGTTAGCGCCCCGGATGCGAAGTTCAGTCACTTCCCCTGACACCGCCTGGCACTGAGAACGACAGAAATAGCAGGCGTTGATACCTGGGATTGCCGCTCCCAGGGCGCTATTTAAAGGGATCATTTACTGGTTCATTGGGAGGTCAAGCAGCAATGATCACAGCGAGGCTGTGCAGTATGATTAAACCTCCCCTTTAAGAACTGGAAGGCGCCAGTCTGTCTGACGACTTTCTAATTGACAGCGCCAGAACTTGATTAGCGCTCTAAAGGTAGCGCCCTGCTCTCTAATGTTAGCGCCCTTAGAGAAGCATGTAGCGCTTGATTTAGCACTACACTTCCCTCTTGAGGTGCTAAAACTCAATTTCGTGGTCGCCAGCGCTAATTAGCACTGGGTGCGGCGATGTTAGCGCCCCAAAATGGTCGATACCAAATTTTTCCCCCAATATATAAATACAAATTGTTGTTGTTGTTGGCGAGCAGAACTGCCAGAAAACAGTGAGAAAGCTGCATGATCCAGCATGGGACCCAAATCAATGTAATTTGGAAGTATAATGAAGCTTGCGTGCTCACCAACACAGCCTTGATAATCCCATTTTTGTTACCACAAAATATGGTGCACCTGGTTTTCAGATCCGTGCTTGCTCCCAGTGATGTTCTATGCTGCCAGCAGAGTTTTGCAAAATCAGGACTTATAAGTCAGCCACTGGAATGATGTTTGAGAATTCTTTATTACTTCTCCTTCACCCAACTGCAGTTTTTACTCTTCTGATCCTTTTATCTATGTCAGTGAAATAACTGACAGAATTCTAGCTGGCATAGAAGGTTTCATACTTCATCTTCCCCTTCTGTCAGATCTGGCACTGCGTCTTGGTTCAATCATGCCTCTTGTTCTGTTGTCTCTTATAAAAATTCCGCCTAATGCACCTGGCATCACAAACCAGCTTTATCTCTGGTCCTAACCTTTTTAGATCCAATATTACAGCTGCCAAAAGCAACTTTACTGAAAAGAAGCATTGACTGGCATCTTCCTAAACCTCCAGAAACCACTCCTTCAGGTTCCTTGCCAATATTGTCTGTCATAACTTCTCTGAATCATCCTTTCTACCTCTCTTGGTAGAGTTGGAAGCAGTCCAAAGAAAAAGCTGACCTTTTTTGCTCACTTTATGACTCCAAATTTTAATTTCAATGATTTTTGTAAAGAACATCCCTCACATTCTCCATTCTGCCCGACCATTATGTAAGACATACGTTCTTTCTCCACCGCATCTGTTGAATCCCTTGCTCTCTGAACTCCAAGACCATTGATTCTGATGGTATATTCCTCAAGACATGTAGCTATAGAAATACTTCTGTCCTTTGCCATCTCTTCAATCTCTCTTAATCCCAGTCCACTTTTCCTTCTCTTTGGAAATGTGTTTGTGTTTACTCATGCTTAAAAATAAAATGCTTCATTTAACCCTTCCAACTACTGACCTATTGCCCTTACAGTGTTACTTTCTAAAACTATGGAAGTTGCTGTTAACTCTCAAATTATCTAACCCCTGGAAAATTTGGGTGACTCCATGATTGCCAGCAGAACTTTCAGCATAGCAGTACCATTGGTGACCTTTGGAACTCTGCTCTTGAACACAGGTTGAACCATTTGTAATTTTCTTGGACATCTCCATATCCTTTGACAGGATTAGGCATCCTACGCTTTTAAACAAGTTATTCTATGGTCATCCACCAAAGATATGCTCAGGCAATAATAGGTAGAAATTACTGTTGGCAATTTTATCGTACAAATACTTAGCAGGTTTGTATCAAATTCCTCTCTCTGCTGTTTTGCTCTCAAATCAGTCTATCTGTGATAGCTCATCTTCAGGCATGTTTCCATTCACTCAGGGATTGCCTACTGCTTTATCTTCTCTTCCACTCTGTTCCTCCTTCACATCAATGACTTTCTCCATCTATCATTTGACCATATCCACTCTTTTACTGATAATTCCCTTCTGCATTCATTTCCTTCAGATCGTGTACCCTCAGTACATATAACCTCCATTCCTCTTTAGTGCAGTGGCTGAATTAATATTTCTTGACCTCCTCCATGCTTTTTGATAGGGTAGTGAAAATCTTGTTTCTTTCAATCTTCCTAGCTTTCATAATTCTAACCAGTAACTAGCATTTCTTGCTTTTTGGATTCTTAGTTCTCTTCATCTATTCACATTTTTGATCTCACTATCTCCTCTGACTCCTATTTCCTTCATTGCTTAAACAGCCCTGCAAAAAGCTTGTTTTTCACTTTTATATCAAATCATGTTTCTCCCCCTCAACAGCTTTTAACTCTAAAGCTCATGTATGATTAAGACTTGAAAACTTCTCCCATATGGGGAGATACTTCCAACAGCCAGGCAAGACATAAAAAAGCTTGTTGTTTTATAGGTAATATACCAGTCTCCTTTGTAGTTTCTGATCTGTTTCTCTCCATTTCAACCTTTCTTATCTCTTTATTTTCTTAATATTACATTTTGTATGTACTCTCTTTTCCCTCCTAAGCTTCAATTACATACTTTACATCTTTCTCATGTTCCTTACATCCTCACTGTGTTGAAATCCAGATTCATCAGTTTCCTACTACAAATTATTCTTTCCCAAGATCTCAAAACTGTGGAATTCCTTGCTTCTTCCCATTTTCCTTTCAAATCATATTCCTAATTGACATTAAAATTTAGATTTATAACTTTTAAAAGTTATATCAAGAACTTTTCCCGCAAGAAAAGACTGGTGAAATGAGAATCATCTCCGTCAATGTTCTAGGACAGCTGCTAGTGAGTTGACCAAGAAATAACTAAATGGCTACCTTGGAAATTTCCATAGTATGGACCATTCTATAGCCTTTACAAGGATAAAACAGAGATCAAAGTGTGAAAGGGAAACAATAGGCAAACCTTCCTTGGCTTTACCATGGCCAATAATAATTTTAATCTCAAGGACAATCTTATCCATATACCAAATAAAATAAAAATCTGTCGAGGATTCGTTAAACTCCGTGCCAATATGACAGATAGTAGAGCAATGTAAAAAGGTTCTGACATCAGCTTGCTCAGAAGCAAATTCAGGTCTTGCATAGTGACAATATGTGGAACAAAAGGATATGCACCTCCATATGCATTTCATAAGGTATGCATATGTAAGCCAATTCAGGTGATAAACAAATAGCAGCAAGCTCTCAGCAAGTTCAGAGAGATTCCCTGATGTAAAAGTACCTGGAAATATGAAATGATTACAATCCCATAACATCCCAAAAGACTAAAGTTGCGATCATGGTATCAATGAACAAAATACTTCAAAATTGAGGTTTATCTGCTTGCAGGCAACATTACAATCACTGACTGTTGGAACCCTTTAAGTTCCTTCTACAAGATGCACTGCAGCAACTAGCCAAGGCTTCTTCGGCAGCACCTCCCAAACCCACGACCTCTACCACCTAGAAGGACAAAAGCAACGGGCGCATGGGAACACCATCACCTGCAAGTTCCCCTCCAAGTTACACACCATCCTGACTTAGAAATATATCAGCATTCCTTCATCATCGTTGGGTCAAAATCCTGGAACTCCCTCCCTAACAGCACTGTAGGAGTAACTTCATCACACGGACTGCAGCGGTTCAAGAAGGCAGCTCACCACCACCCTCAAGGGCAATTAGGGATGGGAAATAAATGCTGGCTTTGCCAGTGATGCTTACATTCCATGAACGAATAAAAAAAAAATCAACCATTTCAAAAACTCTGCCTTCAGTTAGAAGTTCTGGGAGTCACTGTGCCAGACTTGATCCAACTAAGTCAATGGGGAGAATTTTAACCCCCAAGCGGGAGAGGGTCAGGGTCGGGGAGGGGGGTGAGGGATAAATTGGTAAAAATGTGAAACCCGACCCTGACCCACCGTGAACGCACCTACTTTCAGTTTAATCACGACGGATTTGAGGGCATCTGAGTACACTGCTCTGGAGAGGCAGGTCAGTGATTTTAATATGTTAATGAGGCTGCGTTCCTCTGATTTTGGCAGCCATTAAAATTTAACGGCTGCGGGCCAAGTTTCCCAGGGAAACCCGACAGCTAAAGGGAGGCGGGAGCTGCCAGAATCAACAGGTATGTGGTTTCCCAGCACCGCTTGTGGGCCAGGAGATGCAGGAGTGCTTCCTCCTGGCCCCTCAAGCAAACCTACTACCGCAATCGGCCAACACCCCCACGATCTCTCCTACCCTGCGACTTATCCCTCCCTCCCTCCTCGCTGTCGCGCTCCGAGCCCATCCCCCGCATGACCCCCGATCTTCTCAATTGCTGTGGACTGTCTCTGGCAATACCGAGCTGCTGCCTTGTACCGCAAGCTTTCCAGCCCAGCCTCTCAATCTGACTGGCTGCCGGGTGGGAAACAGAATTTCAAAAATCTAATGAGGTCCTGCCATTAAATTCGGCAGGACCTCCACATTCCCGGTATTTCTCGGTCTCCTGACCGCTGACACATGCCCCCGCTCCCTCCCCGCTGCCCCTTAAATATCGGGGCCAATAGATCTGCTCTGATCCTGCTGAGAAAGTAGATAATGAGGATCAGAACCGGTTTATCCTCAGCCAATAAGGGGCTGTGAAATGACTCTCATTTCCTCCATCTGAATCATGTGAATGATCCTTGCAATAAATGGAAATGGAAACAGGCACGCAGAAATTTCCCATGCCAGAAGATTGACATGAGTTTGAAGCAGAATTTCTGGAACATAGCCAAGGGACATATCTCCATATAACTCCATTTCTCAAAAATCTAATTCTTCTCTGAATAAAGGATCCATTCATGTGACTGAATGGCGGCTGAGGGCACCTTGGATTTTTTTTTGAGCCCATACAATGTTTTGGACTGACAAATTCATGAATTCACTCTGCACAAGTACTGCACTGTCAACACAAAGGGGGAAAATTCGTTAGCGACCTTCTTGAGTTGCTAACATTGCCTGGGTGATAAATTTAGCGCCTGGCAAAAAATAGCGCCGGCAATCACTAACTTCAGTTTTAGTGCCCCAAGAGGGAGGTGGAGCGCTAATCCAGGTGCTCCATTTCCTTCTTAGAGCGCTAACCCTGAATATCATACGTTCTGCAGCGCTACACACTGGGCCACGTAGCGCTGCCGCGTGGAAGGCCTCTTCCCCTCATTAAAAGGGAGGGCCCAAGCCCACAACTCTGCAGGGCCCTACCTGGACCACCGGGGAGCGGGGTGCTGTGCCAGCAGCCCGGCACTCAAGAGGAGTGCCGGGCTGCCAGATCATGGCACAGACCCCGCGTTCAAAGATGCAACAGTAAATCAGCCAATTTTTTTTCCCCGCCCGCCACCTCCCGTTTACTTAGCACCCCACGAGCCTCCTGCCGCTCCATTCCCGCCCCCTGTATCGGTCACTATCATCGCCGAGCACCAATTTTGCAGGCGGGGCAAAAATGGAGGCCTGTGCACGGTGATGACATCATCACCTGCGCAGCAAAGCGGGCGCTACCGGTTATGGCTGCCGCTAAACTCCCACTGAATTTAGCGGGAGTCGTTAGTGGCACTGTTAGCGGGCGAAAAGTTCAAATATCAGACTGGACTGTGGTACCTTATACTGATAGTGCATTCAATCAACATTGAACCCTAGATACTTCTTGTGAGTCTTCCTGATTTTAAATGTATCTTTTTAGGTTATGTCATTAGCCAGTTTCCCACTGTATTACTTGTGGAAGTGTGACTATCCTGAACTTTTCTTTTAAAACCAAGGTATTCAGGACTCAGACCCAAATGAGAAAAAAAAAATCTCCTAAGCTATGGAAACAAAAAATAATGGGATAAAATCTGGAATTTTTCTGGCATAAGTGAACATTTTCTATAATCCCTGTGGTTTTTGAGCCTCTGTGTTCCAAAGATCCTTTGCCTGAACATTCTCAGACTATCCTGAGAAATTGATACCTTGAGCTTTGTAGGGAAGTCTATCAAGTGGATGCAATTACATTCCTTGACTGTCTCCCTAAAAAGACATCTGACAATATCCAATGCCTTTCCTTGTAAACTTGTCAGATGTAATTCGCCCACTATACTGCAAGTCACTCATTAGCAGAGAGTGCTGGAGGGTCCATGGCTTTTTTTTTCCAAAGGCCTTTCTTTCTGTCCTAAAAAATGACACTGAGCCCTCAGTGAATCCTCCCGCAATCTAAAAGTGAGACTATTTTGTAGCTGAGGGCTACTGGCCTTCATGATGTATGGGGGCGATTTTGCCAGCCCTGGGGAGGCGGGTATGGAGGCGGGACTGCCGGGAAAATGATAGAATTTGGGGGCGGGTGCCCAACCCGCCTCCACGCCGGGTCCCATCTCCTTGGAGGCGGGAAGTGATTAAAGCCAATTAACTGCCTGTTAACAGGTAGTTAACAGGCAGAAAATAGGATTATCCCCTTTTTGCCCTCACAAGTGCGGTCTTCCTGAAGGCTCCGAAACCTGCCAGGTCAGTGAGGCAAGTAGTGGGTCAGAGGGGGTCAGAGGGGTCCAAAGGTGTGCTGTGGAGGTGAGTGAGAGATGCAAGTGTGGAGAGGTGAGTATCTGAGGTAAGTGCAAAGTGTTAGAAAAGCGTACTTGTAATGTATGTACCTTTAAGGGAGAGAACTACTTTTTACAGCTCCTGTATACTGTAGTACCGGCAGTGACCACACCTGTATATAAACCCTGAGTAGTGATCTGTACAGTTAGTTCTAGAGTAACCCTCATTCAGTAAACACCTGTTGTACCGTTTCTCCTGCAGTCTGTGTCTTATTATACACAGACACAACATTGGCGACGAGCAGATTCGAACCTATCTGCAACTCTGCATCACCTCCCAGGGATTCGCTCCTGGAGAACAGTGGAAGGAGGTCGAGTCCAGAAGCACGGGCGTCGACCACGGGCAACCGCCCAGTCATCCAGCGGAGATTTGAGCATTGCAGGGGAGGCTGTCGAGAGCCAGGGTTGGCTTTCCAGTCACAGTGGTCCAGCGAAAAGGGCTGGCAACAGGTACTGCGCAGACCCTTCCCGGACAGCGGCAGCTAGAGCCGACCGAGCGGCACAGAAAAAGGCCGAGCAGCGTCGACAGGGGAGAGAGAGAGGGCAGAGCGCACAGGGCGCAGCCGGTGTTCAGGACCGAGCGGCGTCAATGGGGAGAGAGACAAGAGAGAGCAGAGCGCAGCCGGTGTTCAAGGGCCGAGCAGCGTCAACGGGGGAGAGAGACGAGAGAGAGCAGAGCGCAGCCGGTGTTCAACGGCTGAGCAGCGTCAATGGGGGAGAGAGGCGCGCAGGAAAACGCGAGGCGCTGCCATTGCCATGAGGACCACAGAGAGCGGCATTGGCAGCAGCGCAGGAGCAGCGCACGAAACACACAGGGCGTCGCCATTTGCCACGAGGACCACCGAGAGCGGCGTTGGCAGCAGCGCGGGAGACGCCATTTTAAGTCGCAGCGGGGAAGAAAGGAAATCGCGGGAGACGCCATTTTAAGCCGCAGCGGGGAAGAAAGTAAAGCGCGGGAGATGCCATTTTAAGCCAGTCTAACCACACCCAAAAATGCCGAAGAGTGGCAGTATCACAGCGTTCGACAATGAAGTCGAAGATTGGACGACATATGTTGAACGCATAGAAGTATACTGCAAGGCGAATGAAGTGCCAGATGACAAGAAAGCGCTGGTATTGTTCAATTCAATGGGTGCAAAAACGTATGGCTTACTACGAAACCTAGTAACCTCAGAGAAGCCAGTAGAAAAGGATTTTGAAAAGTCCAAGTGTCAATCCTACAGGACCACTTAAACCCCATACCGCTGCTGATAGCAGAAAGATTTAAGTTTCACAAAAAGGAACCAGCATAAAGATGAAAGTAATGCTGAGGATTTAATGGAACTGCGCAAGCTATCGAAACACTGCTAGTTTAAGGGACAAGTTTGTGTGTGGGCTTCAAAGTGAAGGAACCCAGAAACGGCTTCTATCAGAAAAGGATCTTACGCTGGACAAGGCTTTCAGCATTACAGTATCACACGAAGCAGCAGCATGGGGCGCTGCAGAGATACAACGGAGACCGCAAGAATATGGCACAAATAAAATGTCATACGGAACAGTGAAGTGCTATCGCTGCGGCAGAACAACACACGACCATAATGATTGCTGGTTCAAGGACAAAGTGTGCAGGCAGTGTGGAAAAGTAGGACACATAGCAAGAGTCTGCAGGTCGGGAAAGAAAACCAGCAGCAAGAAATCTCCACAGGAGAAGTACAAGAAGGTACATAAGGTGACGGAGAGTAGTTCAGACGAACAGAAAAGTGATACGGACTCCGGAAGCAAGGAGCTGGGTTGTCTGAAACTACATAATGTGATCAAAACAGAGGATCACCAAACTATCTGGGTCACGCTCAAGATAGCAGGAGTCCAAGTGAAAATGGAATTGGACACAGGATCAGCCCTAACAGTCATAAACCGAAGGGACTACAAGCGGCTATTCTCACATATATCCTTGAGAGATACAAAATTGTCTTGAAGACGTACACGGGGCAAAAAGTCTATCCCAAAGAAAAAATAAGGGTGAACGTTATATATAACGGCAAGGAAACACCAAAAATGGACCTATATGTATTGCCAGATGGAGGACCACCACTACTAGGAGGTGAATGGATCCGGAAGATACAGCTAGATTGGCATTCCATACAAGCACTGACTGTAGATGCCAAAAAGGATGACGACGTCACACCTGGACGACTGTCAAAAATGCTAACTGATGCACAAGAAGTGTTCCAGCAGGGACTCGGAACACTAAAAGGCATAACAGCGATGATCAAAATAGAGGAAAATGCAAGCCCAAAGTTTTTTAAGGCCAAACCGGTACCTTATGCGATCCGCCCAGCCGTCGAAGCAGAGCTGGAAGGTTTGGAATGTTCAGGAGTACTGTCCAAAGTGGACTGGAGCGAGTGGGCTACACCCATCGTTCCTGTAATGAAGAGGTCGTTGAGTAATATGCCTGGGGAACGAAAGAAGGTTCGCATCTGTGGGGACTTTAAGGTGACAGTGAACCCAGTCCTTCACAATGTACAATATCCGCTTCCGCGGATTGAAGATATTTTCGCCTCGCTATCTGAAGGGAAACGCTTCACTAAGATTGATCTGGCCCAGGCGTACCTGCAGATGGAGGTAGAAGAAGCCTCGAAACAGTACCTCACGATCAACACTCATAAAGGTCTCTACCAATACAACCTGCTGGTGTTCGGGGTAGCATCAGCTCCGGCTATTTGGCAAAGGGCAATGGAACAAGTCCTGCAAGGGATTCCAGGGACCCAGTGTTATTTGGACGACATCCTGGTCACGGGCGAAAATGACAGTGATCACCTCGCCAACCTGGAGCAGGTGCTCACTAGATTGAAGGAATATGGGCTCCGAACTAATCGCCACAAATGCGAGTTTTTCCAGAAGCAGACCTCGTATTGTGGCCACGTTATTGATAAAGAGGGGTTACATAAGTCCCCTGAAAAGATTGAGGCAGTAGTCAAGGCTCCAGCACCGGAAAATGTGTCACAACTGAGGTCGTTCCTCGGGCTGGTGAACTACTACCATAAGTTCTTGCTGAATTTGTCTACAGTACTACACCCACTGAACACCCTACTGCAAACGGGGGTACCATGGAAGTGGAGTGACGAATGTAAACGAGCTTTCCAGAAGAGCAAAGCATTGATCACATCAAAAGAGGTGTTGGCTCATTTCAACCCAGCACTACCAATTCGGTTGGCGTGTGATGCATCAGCCTATGGCATTAGAGCGGTGCTGTCGCACAAATTCCCGGACGGCTCGGAGAGGCCAGTAGCCTTTGCGTCTCGGTCACTAACCTCAGCCGAGCGTAACTACGCCCAGATTGACAGGGAGGCCCTCAGCCTAGTGTGGGGAGTGAAATAGTTCAATCACTATCTGCACGGGCAGAAGTTCACCTTGCTGACTGACCACCAACCACTTGTCTCCATCTTTAATCCAAAGAAGGGTGTTCCGGTGATGACTGCGCAACGGCTACAAAGATGGTCCCTTTTTCTAGGGGCGCACCAATATGAAATCGAGTATAAGGGCACGAAACAGCATGGAAACGCTGATGGGCTATCACACCTGCCACTGCCTACTGCGGAGGAAGCACCAGCAGTGGATCCTGTCGAAATATTTCATTCGACTATAATTGAATGCTTGCCAGCAACTAACGCTGGTATAGAAAAGGAGACCCGAAATGACCCGACACTGTCTCGGGTATATGATTTGACGGTGAAGGGATGGCCAGCACATGGCGACTCACTGTTGCCAGCATTCTCATCCAGAAGAGAACAGCTGTCAGTATGCCAGGGGACCTTGATGTGTGGATCCCGAGTGGTAATTCCACCCAAGTTAAGGGAGAGAATGCTCAATGAGCTTCACGAAGGTCATCTGGGAGGGGTGAAAATGAAAAGCCTTGCTAGGGCTTATGTGTGGTGGCCGGGGATCGATCAGCAAATCGAGGACCTGACAAAGAGCTGTTCAGGATGCCAGAAGGTCCAAAATGCACCACCACATGCCCCTCTACACCCATGGGAGTGGCCCTCATCTCCATGGCAACGGGTGCATATTGATTCTGCTGGTCCATTCATGGACTCAATGTTTTTATTAGCCGTGGATGCGCACTCGAAATGGCCTGAGGTGATCAAAATGTCCTCCACCACCACGGAGAAAACTATTGCAGTCCTACGGACCATTTTTGCCAGGAACGGCTTGCCAGAGCAGATTTGCTCTGATAACGGACCACAGTTTGTGTCCGAAGAGTTTCGAAGATTTATGAAAAGGAATGGGGTAAGGCATTACACATCCGCCCCGTATCATCCAGCCACAAATGGATTGGCTGAGAGGTTCGTACAAACCTTTAAAAAAGCAGTAAAGGCCATGTGCGATGACGACATTCCACTGCAGCATAAGGTGGACAATTTCCTGTTAGCCTACAGAAATGCGACACATGCAGTCACCAACCAGGCCCCGGCCATGATGTTCTTTAACCGAAGGTTGAGCTCTCGTCTGGATTTGCTCAGACCAAATGTACGAAGAGATGTTGAGAGTAAGCAATTCCAGCACATCAATGAGAAGCCGACAAGGAGCTTCAATGTAGGGCAACCAGTCTTGGCCCGCGACTACCGAACAGAGAAATGGCAACCAGGAACGATATGCACATGGCAGGGGCCACTAATGTACACAGTGGATGTTGGGGAGAACATTGTGAGACACCATGCTGACCAGATCCTAGAGTCACAGGAACGAGTCAACCCCATGTCTCGGTCATATGTACCTGGTGAGGAACCCGACGTACAGGTCGCATCTACCTCAGAAACAATAGCATTGGAAGCTGATGAATCAACTGACGACAGGGTGCTAGAATCGCCTCCGCACCAAGAGCGAGACACTCGGGAAAGGCGTTACCCAGAAAGAATCAGGAAGCCTCCCCAAAGACTGAATTTATAAATAGACTATTTTCAGCTAATGTTGCATGTTAAAAGTGTTAATTGTAATTAGTTTGATATTTAATTGTTAAATGAGTGTTATGGTACTGTTAATCTAAAAGGGGAGGAATTGTAATGTATGTACCTTTAAAGGGGTGAACTACTTTTTACAGCTCCTGTATACTGTAGTACCGGCAGTGACCACACCTGTATATAAATCCTGAGTAGTGATCTGTACAGATAGTTCTAGAGTAACTCTCATTCATTAAACACCTGTTGTACCGTTTCTCCTGCAGTCTTTGTCTTATTATACACAGACACAACAGTACTTACCTTTGTTTCTCCCTGCAGGTTTCAGTTGGTGGGTATGCGGAGTGTTGGAGGAGCCGTAGCCCTTGCTCTTGTCCAACAGGTTTGAGGCTCTTACTCCCTGTGAGGATGGGAACGGGGACTGCGGGGAGGGTGGAGCGGGGGGCCATTCAAGTGGGGGGAGATAAAAGAAATGTTGTAGTGGTAGGGGATAGTATCGTTAGGGGGATAGATAGAGTTCTTTGCAGCCGAGAGCGAGAGTCCCGAAGGCTGTGTTGCCTGCCCGGTGCCAGGGTTAAGGACATCTCCTCTGGGCTGGAGAGAAACTTGGAGTGGGAGGGGGAGGATCCAGTTGTCATGGTCCATGTTGGTACCAACGACATAGATAGGACAAGGAAGGAGGTTCTGCTGAGGGAGTTTGAGCAGCTAGGGGCCAAATTAAAAAGCAGAACCACAAGGGTAATAATCTCTGGATTACTACCTGAGCCACGTGCAAATTTGGCTAGGGTAAATAAAATTAGAGAGTTAAATGCGTGGCTCAAAAACTGGTGTGGGAGAAATGGGTTTTGCTTCCTGGGACACTGGCATCAGTACTGGGACAGGAGAGAGCTGTTCCATTGGGACGGACTTCACTTGGCCAGTGCTGGGACTAGAGTCCTGGCGAATCGAATAACTAGGGCTGTAGAGAGGGCTTTAAACTAATTAGTGGGGGGGAGGTTTCAAGAGAGCGAAAAATAAAAATGACAGCAGAGAAGGCAATAGAGCAAGGTAGCAGTGGGGGAATTAAAAACCAGAGCGTGTCAGGAAGGGACAGAATGTATAATGATAAAGGTAAAGTAGTAAAAGGGGTAAAAGCAGGAATAAATTGTCACAAAACATATTTGAAAGTTTTTTATCTGAATGCACGCAGCATTCGTAACAAAATTGACGAGTTGACGGTACAAATAACTACACATGGGTATGATCTGGTGGCCATTACGGAAACATGGCTGCAAGATAATCATGACTGGGAACTAAACATACAAGGGTATTTGACAATTAGGAAGGACAGACAGGAAGGAATGGGAGGTGGGGTTGCTATGTTAATCAAGGATGGAATCACTGCAATAGTCAGAAATGATATTGGGTCAGAGGATCAGGATAGTGAAATAGTTTGGGTGGAGATAAGGAAGAATAAGGGGAAAAGTCACTAGTGGGTGTAGTCTATAGGCCTCCTAACAGTTGCAACTCTGTTGGTCGGAGTATAAATCAGGAAATAGTTGGGGCTTGTAATAAGGGAACAGCTATAATCATGGGGGATTTTAACTTTCATATTGACTGGACTAATCAAATTGGGCATGGCAGTCTTGAGGAAGAGTTCATAGAGTGTATTAGGGACGGGTTCCTTGAGCAGTATGTAACTGAACGAACCAGGGGGCAGGCAATCTTAGATCTGGTCCTGTGTAATGAGACAGGATTAATAAAAAATGTCCTAGTAAAGGATCCCCTTGGAATGAGTGACCATAATATGGTTGAATTCCAAATTCAGTTTGAGGATGAGAGAGTTGGATCTCAAACCAACGTACTAAGCTTAAATAAAGGAGACTATGAAGGTATGAAAGTAGAATTGACTAAAGTGGACTGGGAAAACAGATTAAAGTGTAAGACGGTACAAGAGCAGTGGTCTACATTCAAGGAGACATTTCACATCTTTCAAGATAAATATATTCCACTGAGGAAAAAGGGGAGTAAAAGAAAAGACAGCCATCCGTGGCTTAGTAAAGTAATAAAGGATAGTATCCGACTGAAAACAAGGGCATATAAAGTAGCCAAATCTAGTGGGAGGATAGAAGATTGGGAAGCATTTAAAAGCCAGCAAACAATAACTAAAAGATTAATTAAGAAAAGGAAGATAGTTTATGAAAGTAAACTAGCAAAAAATATAAAAACAGATAGCAAGAGTTTCTACAGCTATATAAAAAGAAAAAGGGTGGCTAAAGTGAACGTTGGTCCCTTAGAGGATGGGACCGGGAAACTAGTGGTGGGGAACATGGAGATGGCAAAGACGCTGAACAAATATTTTGTATCAGTCTTTACAGTAGAGGACACTAAAAATATCCCAACACTGGACAAACAGGGGGCAATGGGGGGGGGAGGAGCTAAACACGATTAAAATCACTAAGGAGATGGCACTCAGTAAAATAATGGGACTAAAGGCGGATAAATCCCCCGGACCTGATAGCCTACATCCTAGGGTCTTGAGAGAAGTGGCAGTAGGGATTGTGGATGCATTGGTGATTATTTTCCAGAACTCCCTGGACTCAGGAAAGGTCCCGGCAGATTGGAAAACTGCTAATGTAACACCCTTATTTAAGAAGGGAAGTAGACAAAAAGCTGGAAACTATAGACCAGTTAACCTAACATCTGTGGTTGGCAAAATGTTGGAGTCCATTATTAAGGAAACAGTACCAGAGCATTTGGATAAACATAATTTAATAGGACAGAGTCAGCATGGTTTTATGAAGGGGAAGTCACGTTTGACAAATTTGCTCGAATTCTTTGAGGATGTAACATACAGGGTGGATAAAGGGGAACCAGTGGATGTAGTGTATTTGGACTTCCAAAAGGCATTTGACAAGGTTCCACACAAAAGATTACTGATCAAGATAAGAAATCATGGGATTGGGGGTAATATACTGGCATGGGTGGAAGATTGGCTATCTAACAGAAAACAAAGAGTTGGGATAAATGGTTCATTCTCGGGCTGGCAATCAGTAACTAGTGGTGTTCCGCAGGGGTCAGTGCTGGGACCCCAACTCTTTACAATCTATATTAACGATTTGGAGGAAGGGACCGAGTGCAACATATCCAAGTTTGCCGACAATACAAAGATGGGAGGGAAAGCAGTGAGTGAGGAGGACATAAAAAACCTGCAAAAGGACATAGACAGTCTAAGTGAGTGGGCAGAGATTTGGCAGATGCAATATAATGTTGGAAAGTGTGAGGTTATGCACTTTGGCAGAAAAAATCAAAGAGCAAGTTATTATCTAAATGGAGAGAAACTACAAAGTGCTACAGTACAAAGGGATCTGGGGGTCCTGGTGCATGAAACACAAAAAGTTAGTATGCAGGTGCAGCAGGTGATCAGGAAGGCCAATGGAATCTTGGCTTTTATTGCAAGGGGGATGGAGTATAAAAACAGGGAAGTCTTGCTGCAGTTATACAGGGTATTGGTGAGGCCACACCTGGAATACTGCATGCAGTTTTGGTTTCCATATTTAAGAAAAGATATACTTGCTCTCGAGGCGGTTCAGAGAAGGTTCACTCGGTTGATTCCGGAGATGAGCGGGTTGATGGATGAGGAAAGGTTGAGTAGGTTGGGACTCTACTCATTGGAGTTCAGAAGAATAAGAGGCGATCTTATCGAAACATATAAGATTGTGAGGGGGCTTGATCGGGTGGATGCGGTGAGGATGTTTCCACTGATGGGTGAGACTAGAACTAGGGAGCATAATTTAAGAATAAGGGGCTGCCCTTTCAAAACTGAGATGAGGAGAAACTTCTTCACTCAGAGGGTAGTAAATCTATGGAATTTGCTACCCCAGAGATCTGCGGAAGCTGCAACATTAAATAAATTTAAAATGGAGATAGGCAGTTTCCTAGCAGATAAGGGAATTAGGGGTTACGGGGAGAGGGCAGGGAAGTGGACGTGAGTCTAGATTTGGACCAGCCATGATCCTATTGAATGGCGGAGCAGGCCCGAGGGGCCGTATGGCCTACTCCTGCTCCTACTTCTTATGTTCTTATGAGTCTCGCACCTCCACGGTAGAGATGACAGATGGCCATTTCAATTTCCAATGCAACAACCATCTCATTTCTGCAAAAGAAAGAGGTTTGAAACTACAGAGAATGTTAGTGTTTGACAGCTTCACAGAGCTGTCAAATTATGACAATTCATCTGTCAAAATTTTTTGACAGATTAAACGTCATATGTTGGCGTTCTCTGCAACCGTTGGCCTGCTAAGCCCGCTGTGCGGGCTTAACAAGGTCAATCAAGGGAAAATAGCGTGGGTTGGCCAGAAGTTGATGTAGGCGGGACTGCAACCTGACAAGTGGGAGTCCGGCCTCCAAAAGCTCCCCATTGGCAAAATCACCCCCTATGTATTCTCTGCCAAATGTGATCGGAACAGAGCAGGGAAGAAATACATCCATGTCTTCTGCAGTTCAACAGAGCTTGCATACCAGCTTGGATTACCAGGATCACTCAACTTCATGAATTTCCAAATTTTAGATATTCTGAAGCAAATACACAACAAATATTCATCCACATTATTAATTTTGCTAGATAGAATTGCAACAGACTGGATTTACAAAAGGCCTTCAATAAAGTAACTCATAGTAGACTCACGACTAAGGTCAGAGCATGTGGAGTCAGGGGACAGGTAGCAGGATGGATAACAAGCTGGCTACAAAACAGAAAACAGAGAGTAGGGGGTTAAGGGTAGCTACTCAGACTGGCAAAAGGTGGGAAGTGGTGTTCCACAGGGATCATTGCTGAGACCTCTGTTGTTCATAATTTACATTAACGATTTGGACTTGGGAATCGGAAGTATACAATTTCTAAATTTGCGAACACCAAATTGGGGGGTATAGTTAATACAAAAGGTAGATTGTGACAAAATACAAGACAAGACATTAATAAACTTGCAGAATGAGCATTTATTTAGCAAATTAATTTCAATGTAGATAAGTGTGAGGTGGTGCATTTTGGTCGGAAGAATAAAGAGGCCACATACTGCTTGGATAATAAGAGTCTAAATGGGGTAGAGGAGCAAAGGGATCTCGGGGTACAGATACACAAATCTCTAAAAGTGGTGACACAGGTTAATAAGGCCATAAAAAAGCAAGCCAAACACTGGGGTTTACTTCTAGAGGGGTAGAATTGAGAAGCAGGGAAGTCATGTTAAACTTGTATAGAACCTTGGTTACACCACACTTGAAGTACTGTGGACAGTTCTGGTCTCCATATTATAAAAAGGGTATAGAGGCATTGGAGAAGGTACAAGAAAAAGTTACAAGGATGATACCAGAACTGAGAGGTTATAACTAGCAGGAAAGACTGAATAGGCTGGGGCTCTTTTCTCTAGAAAAGAGAAGGCTGAGAAGTGGTCTGATAGAGGTCTTTAAAATGATTAAGGGGTTCCATAGCATAGACATAGAGAAGATGTAAAATAGGGGCTATAAATATAAGATAGTCACTAATAATCTAATAGAGAATTCAGGAGAAACTTCTTGACCGAAAGTGTGGTAAAAATGTGGAACCCACTACCACAGGGAGTAGTTGAAGCAAATAGCATAGATCTATTTAAGCAGAAGCTAGATAAGCACATGAAGGAGAAAGGAATAGAAAGATATGCTGATAGGGTTAGACGAAGAGGGGTTGGAGGAGGCTAGTGTGGAGCATAAACGCCGGCATAGACCGGTTGGGCCGAATGGTCTGTTTTTGTGCTGTGGACTCAATGTAACTCGATGTAAGACTGTAGTTTAGAATTATGTTGATATTTGAAACAGTGGGTCTCAAGTATATGTATTAAGCTGTTCTGAAATTATTGGCCATAGGAAACTATCTAAAGGGGACTTGTCTTGGTCCTGTGTATACTAGTGGCTTTATTAGGGGGATTTTTAACTGGAAGTGGGATTTGGGAGTATTATTACATTATATTATTATTTTATCCAACTAAAAGTGAGCCTACTAATTCTCTGATACAATTACAAGCTTACCTTTCTGCTATGCAGGGTTCTGCTTCCCTTATTGAAGTGCAGTACAGCACAGATAATGTCCTTTTAGTAATAAAGACTGATAGGCACTGTGGGATGCCATCATTGCACAAATGTGCAAAAGGATCTTGCCACTTATATACAACCACAAGTCCAAAGCTCAATACAACCAAGTATATGGTTTTGAAGTATATTAAACTAACATTTTAAGCAATGAATCAGTAAAGTTAAATATAACTAGATAACTAGCATTATTCCACTAACTTTTTAAACAGTGAGATGCACTCAATTATATTTTGCAAAAGCAGTGGCTATGACTGGAGTAAGTCACTGGTCTTGACAGTTGAGTTTGCTTCGATACTTCCTTAATAGCCTAGATTTCCCATTTGATCTGTTCAGAATAGTGGGCAAAGATTTATAACACTGCATCTTCGCCCATTTTACGCTACGTGTCTCTTTCCAGCATATAATACATCAGAAGTAGGAAGCACCTGTCTGAAACAGGCGGGAACTTCATTTAGATATTAAAATGTGGACATAGGTGTCTTGCATGTATTTCCTGATGTTTGTGCATGGAAGGCATATATTCATAACTTCACCCATGTAAACTGATCAACCAAAGTTGCCAGGCAGTGGTAAGTATACAGAAGTTAATTTAAAGGACACAGTAATGTTACGAGAATTATATTTCATAGGATTACATAGGATATGCGGCACAGAAACAGGCCATTCGGCCCAACCAGTTCATGCCGGTGTTTATGCTCCACTCGAGGTTCCTCCCGTCTTTCCTCATCTAAATCTATCAGCATAACCCTCTATTCCCTTTTCCCTCATACGCTTGTCCAACCTCCCCTTAAATGCATCTATACTATTCGCTTCAACCACTCCCTGTGGTAGCAAGTGCCACATTCTCACCACTCTGTAGGTAAAGAAATTTCTTCTGAATTCCCTATTGGATTTCTTGGTGACTATCTTATATTGGTGGCCTCTAGTTATGCTCGTCCCCACAAGTGGAAACATTGGGGGCGATTTTGCCAATGGGGGTGGGTTGGAGGTGGGACTGCTGCTTGTCGGGTTTTAGTCCCGCCTCCATCCACTTGTGGCAAACCCACACTATTTTCCCTTGATTGACCTTGTTAAGCCAGCCCAGCGGGCTTAGCAGGCCAATTAAGGGGAAGCCAGTTAAAGAGAGCATCAGCGTATGATGTTTCATCTGTCAAAAATTTTTGACAGATGAATTATCATCGTTTGACAGCTTTATGAAGCTGACAAACACTGACATTCTATGTTGTTTGATGAGTCTTTGTATTCAAGACTCATCAAACCTCTTTTGTGAGCAGAAATGAGATGGCTGTTGCATCGGAGAATGCAGCAGCCATCTGTGATCTCTGCCTGTGAGATGCGAGACTCTCTGTGTCCCTAACGATTGAAGCCTGCAGGAAGAAACAAAGATAAGTAAACATTTTCTATCACTTTCCACTCACCTCACATACTCACCTCTCCACACTTGCACCCATCACTTACCTTCACAGTGCGCTTTTGCACCCCTCCGACCCCCACAGACCCACTGCTCACCTAGGTGACCCTGGCGGGGTTTCCTGGCTGGTATCATTCTTGTAAATCTTCTCTGCACCCTCTCCAGTGCCTCTATATCCTTTTTATAATATGGCAACCAGAACTGTATGCAGTACTCTAAGTGTGTTCTAACCAAGGTTCGATATAGGTTTAGCATAACTTACAAACATACGAACATACGAATTAGGAGCAGGAGTAGGCCACTCGGCCCCTCGAGCCTGTTCCACCATTCAATAAGATCATGGCTGATCTGATTACTCCACATTCCCAACTACCCCCGATAACCTTTCACCCCCTTGCTTATCAAGATTCTATCTACTTCTGCCTTAAAAATATTCAAAGACTCTGCTTCCACCGCCCTCTGAGGAAGAGAGTTCCAAAGACTCACAATCCTCGGTGAGAAAAAATTTCTCCTCATCTCTGTCTTAAATGGGCGACCCCTTATTTTTAAACAGTGACCCCTAGTTCTAGATTCTCCCACAAGAGGAAACATCCTCTCCACATCCACCCTGTCAAGACCTCTCAGGATCTTATATGTTTCAATCAAGTCACCTCTTACTCTTCTAAATTCCAGCGGATACAAGCCTAGCCTGTCCAACCTTTCCTCATAAGACAACCCGCCCATTCCAGGTATTAGTCTAGTAAACCTTCTCTGAACTGCTTCCAACGCATTTACATCCTTCCTTAAATAAGGAGACCAATACTGTACACAGTACTCCAGATGTGGTCTCACCAATGCCCTGTATAACTGAAGCATAAGCTCCCTACTTTTGTATTCAATTACCCTCGCAATAAACGATAACATTCTATTAGCTTTCCTAATTACTTGCTGTGCCTGCATACTAACCTTTTGCGATTCATGCACTAAGACACCCAGATCCCTCTGCATCTCAGAGCTCTGCAATCTCTCACCATTTAGATAATATGCTTCTTTTTTTAGTCTTCCTGCCAAAATGAACAATTTCACATTTCCCTCATTATACTCCATTTGCCAGATCTTTGCCCACTCACTTAATCTATCTATATCCCTTTGTAGCCTCCTTATGTCCTCTTCACAATTTACTTTCCTACCTATCTTTGTGTCATCAGCAAATTTAGCAACCATACCTTCGGTCCCTTCATCCAAGTCATTGATATAAATTGTAAAAAGTTGAGGCCCCAGCACTGATCCCTGTGGCACACCACTCGTTACATCTTGCCAACCAGAAAATGATCCATTTATGCCTACTCTCTGTTAGCTAGTCAATCTTCTATCCATGCCAATATGTTACCCCCTACACCATGAGTTTTTATTTTCCACAATGACCTTTGATGTGGCACCTTATCAAATGCCTTCTGGAAATCTAAGTACAGTACATCCGCCGGTTCCCCTTTATCCACAGCACATGTTACTTCCTCAAAGAACTCCAATAAATTGGTTAAACTTCCCTACTTTTCAATTCTATCCCTCTAGAAATAAACCCTAGTGCTTGGTTGGCTTTTTTTATGGCCTGTGTCGCAATATTTAGTGATTTGTGTATTTGTGTATTTGTACTCCGAGATCCCTTTGTCCCTCTAACCCACCTAGACTTGCACCCTTCAAGTGATTTCAGTCATTTATTGACCGTTTTTCTTTTTTTTCTATTCTTTATTTTCCCCCTGCTGGCATTTATTGGCCTTTGAGCCAAATGTTCTAATTCTATTTTGCCCCAGCACCATCACTGGCACCAGTGGGTTTCCGATTGAGATTCCCCCCAATTTGATGTATTTGAAAGAAGAGGAGGGTGCCAAGCAGGTCATGGGAGGTGCTCTGTGCCCATAATTATGTCTAATTCAAGTACAGATTTGGATGGGTGCAGCGAGCACACTAGTGCTAGGAGCAGAAAATTGAGTGTAATTACAGTAATGGTCAACTCTTGCAGGCATGCTGCAGTGCAGGGATAGTGGCATTGGGTGGCACAGAGGGAAACCTCCTGACGATTATCTCACGCAGCCCAACCTCCACTTCAGTGGCCATCAAACAAGGGATTAGTTGCTGTACTAGACTGCTCTGTCACTTACCTGCAGGCTCATGCCTGCATCCTGGATTTCCTTTCCCTTCATTTTTGTCTGTCACTTCATAGTCTCTAATCTTAATAGCTCTGGAATAGTTTCTTCAATGATATCATTTTGATGTAAGGCTGTGGTTCCAAGATGTCAAAGGCTGGTCACTGAAAATTTCACACTTAACAGCTCAGCTGGTTAAAGTATTGAACAGGAGAGCCACGTAGACCACAAAGATCCTAGATTTTTCATTGATTTGTGTTGAGTTAGCTGATCTCAGCTGACCAGTTGTAGGGTTACTACAATTAGCCTCACAGGGAAGGGGGAGGGATGAAATTGACCAGGGTTCATGATTGATATTCTACTGCAAGTGTATGGATGGAAGTTGGCTAAGGACTGGATTGCGCCTGGCTGTGATGCCCGTACAATCGAATAGCATACCAAACCTCACAGTCTAGGGCCACACATGAAGAATGGCCATTTTGCTGAAGTACTGGAGGATAATCAGAACTCATAGAACATATCTCATTAATTTAGCAATGTTTTCAGGAGAGGAGGAGAAAGGGAGAAAATTGGATGAAGAAGACTGAAGAGAAAAGGACATCATATTTACCACAACCAGGTTTTAAGAACATAAGAAGTAGGAACAGGAGCTGGCCATACGGTCCCTCGAGCCTGCTCTGCCATTCATTAAGGTCAAGGCTGAACTTCTACATCAACTCCACTTTCCCGTCCTATCCCCATATCCCTTGATTCCCTTAGTGCCCAAAAATCTATCGATCTCAGTCTTGAACATACTCAACGCCTAAGGATCCACAGCCCTCTAGGGTAGAGAATTCCAAAGTTTCACAACCCTGAGTGAAGAAATTTTCTACTCATCTCAGTCATAAATGTCGCCCCCTTATCCTGAGACTATGACCCCTAGTCCTAGACTCGCCAGCCAGGGGAAACAGCCTCTCAGCATCTACCCTGTCAAGCCCTCTAAGAATTTTATACATTTCAATGAGATCATCTCATTCTTCTAAACTCCAGAGAATATAGGCCCATTCTACTCAATCTCTCCTCATAGTACAGCCCTCTCATCACAGGAGTTAACCGCCTGCAGTTTTGCAAAGTAACTGCAGATTGTGGTGTATGTAACCTGTTCCACCTTAAGAGAACTTAAGCCTGTTCCACCTTAAGCGATGTACTACTTTCTCTGGCGGCTGTATACGTAATACCGGTGGTGACCACACCGGTATATAAGCACTGTGTAGTAATATTGTATTCAGTATAGTCCCTACCTCCAACCAGTAAAGACCTGTTGAATTTACTCTCTTAGTCTGTGTAGTAATTATCACTATAACACACAGACTTAACAGTGGCGATGAGTCCGATTCTTACCCTGCGGCTTCGTCCACAGACAGGACGTCGAAGAGAGGTTTCCACCCTCATCACCCTACTGGAAGACACGTCGAGCGGCAGGCATCGAGAAACCGGAGTGCAGAAGACATCCTGACCTCGAAGCCTCCATCAGCGACTGTCAGCTTTCATCTTCTACCTCGGTGGTGGGTAAGCCGGGCAGCGACGCGACAGAAAGTCAACCGCGTTGGCTGTACAGACGGGGCTGGGAAGACGGAGGAATAAGGGCGGTGAGATCGATCGCGACCGGAGATAAGGGCTGGGCCGCTTTCGAGCGAGAGGCGCAGCGTGGGGGCATCGATCGCGACCGGAGATAAGGGCCGCATTCGGGCTAAAAGGCGCAACGTCTGGGGAAACTGAAGGCGCGAGAGCCGCGGTGAAGCGGAGACAGCGTCGGGGGACGGTTGAAGACCGCCAAGCGTGGGAAAACCGCCATTTTGTGGGCGGAGGACGACGACAAAGAGCGGGAAGCCGCCATCTTGGATAACATAAAAATACAATAAATTGCAATGATGCCGAAACATGGGAACATTAATACCTTTGATAGTGACATCGAAGATTGGGCCATGTATGTAGAACGCATACAAAATTATTGTAAGGCAAATAAAATTCCTGATGCAGATAAAGCACTAACATTATTAAATTTAATGGGTGCGAAGACATACAGGCAATTGAAACACCTGTTATCACCAGATGAACCGGCGGATAAGACGTTCGATGAGATTGTTACTGCCCTGAAAAATCATCTAAACCCCATGCCGCTGATGCTAGCGGAACGATTTAAATTTTACGACAGAAGGCAGCTGCAGAATGAAAGCAATGCTGAATATTTGATGGAATTACGTAAGCTAGCAAAATATTGTCAGTTTGGAACGGGACTGACAGAGGCACTACGAGATAAATTTGTGTGTGGTTTATTTAAACAGGATACACAAAAGCGACTGCTCGAGGAGAATGAGCTGACGCTTGAGAAGGCGGTCACTATGGCAGCAGCACACGAAGCCGCAGCGAGAGGCACGGCAGTAATGCAGCTACGGTCACCGGAACTCGGTACAAACAAATTGGGTTTGAGTTCTGTCAAATGTTATCGTTGTGGAAAGACAACGCACGATCAGAACCAGTGTTGGTTTAAAAACCAAGAATGCAGAACGTGTGGCAGGCTTGGCCACATAGCTAAAGTATGCCGGTCAGGAAAGAAGACCAGCAACAAAAAGTCACCGCAAGGAAAATACGCAAAAGTACACAAGGTGACAAAAAACAGTTTGACCGAACAGAAGTCAGATTCAGACGCTAGCAGTAATGAACTGGATAGCTTAAGAGTACACAACATTGGTAAGGATGCAGATCTCCAGACAATTTGGGTCACTCTTCAGATAGCAGGAGTCCAAGTAAAAATGGAATTGGACACTGGATCGGCATTGACGGTCATGAATAAGAAAGATTACAGAAGGTTATTCCAACATATTCCCCTACAGGATACGGAGATTATATTGAAAACATACACGGGGCAAAGAGTGTACCCCATCGGAAAAATAGAGGTAGAAGTGGTCCACAAGGGCGAAGAAAGCCAAGTAATGGACTTATATGTGCTACTTGAAGGAGGTCCACCACTACTAGGACGGGAGTGGATTAGGAAAATGAATATGGACTGGCACTCCTTGAAGGCACTAACGGTAGATTCCGGGGAAACAGATGTCAAACCTAAACGATTGTCCAGAATATTGGATGATGCTAAAGAGGTGTTCCAGCAGGGACTGGGAACACTGAGAGGAATTACGGCAAACATCAAGATTGATGAACATGCACAACCAAAATTTTTTAAAGCCAGACCGGTACCCTATGCAATACGACCTACTGTTGAAGCGGAACTGGAAGCACTAGAACGTTCAGGCGTACTGTCTAAGGTAGATTGGAGTGAGTGGGCTATGCCCATTGTTCCCGTTATGAAACGTCCTGCAAGCAACAAGCCAGGAGATCCAGGGAAGGTTCGCATCTGTGGAGATTTCAAAATCACCATTAATCCGGTGCTTCACACGGTGCAGTATCTGCTTCCACGGATTGAGGATATTTTCGCTTCATTGTCTGGCGGGAAACACTTCACCAAGATAGACCTGGCGCAAGCGTACTTGCAGATGGAGGTTGAGGAAGAGTCACGCCAATACCTCACGATCAACACGCATCGAGGGTTGTACCGGTACAATAGGCTGGTTTTTGGAGTGGCATCGGCTCCAGCAATTTGGCAGAGGGCCATGGAGCAGGTATTACAGGGAATTCCAGGCACACAATGTTACCTGGACGATATTCTGATCACAGGTGATGGTGATGAACAACATCTCGCAAACTTGGAACTGGTGCTCAACAGACTGAAAGAGTATGGACTTAAAGTAAATCGGCAGAAATGTGAGTTCTTCCAGAAGCGGATCTCGTACCGTGGCCATGTCATTGACCGGGAGGGGCTTCATAAGTCTCCTGACAAGATTGAGGCAGTTGTGAAGGCTCCCGCTCCGGAGAATGTCTCTCAGTTGAGGTCGTTTCTAGGATTAATTAACTATTACCATAAATTTCTGCCAAATCTATCCACGGTACTGCACCGGTTAAACGCTCTTTTACAGAAAGGGGTACCATGGGAATGGGGCGAAAACTGTAAGAAGGCATTTCGCAAAAGCAAAGAATTGATCACCTCAGAGGAAGTGTTGGCTCACTTCAACCCGACACTGCCTATTCGGTTGGCTTGTGATGCTTCCCCATATGGTATTGGGGCAGTTCTCTCACACAAGTTGCCAAATGGCACGGAAAGGCCAGTCGCGTTTGCATCCAGATCATTGACCTCCGCTGAGCGCAACTATGCGCAGATCGATAGGGAGGCTCTTAGCCTTGTATGGGGAGTGAAGAAGTTTAATCATTACCTGCAAGGCCAAAAATTCACACTTCTGACAGACCATCAACCGTTGGTATCCATTTTTAACCCTAAGAAGGGTGTTTCGGTGATGACAGCGCAGCGTCTCCAGAGATGGTCTCTTTTCCTAGGGGCACATCAATATCAAATAGAATTCAAAGGTACGAAACAGCATGGCAATGCTGATGGGCTGTCGCGCCTGCCACTACCTGAAGAAGAAGACACGACGAAAGTTGACCCTGTTGAGTTATTTCATTCGACCATCATCGAGTGTTTACCAGTCACCAATGCAAGCATTGAAAGAGAAACCAGGAACGACCCGACACTGTCCAGAGTCTACGAGGTGACAGTGAAAGGATGGCCAACACGGGGTGATCCTCTGTTACCGGCATTTTCGGCAAGGCGAGACCAGCTGTCCGTCTGCCATGGTACCTTGATGTACGGGACAAGAGTGATTATTCCTCCCAAGTTAAGGGAAAGAGTTTTAAACGAACTGCATGAAGGTCATCTGGGGGGAGTTAAAATGAAAAGTCTTGCTAGGGCTTATGTATGGTGGCTGGGTATTGACCAACAGATTGAGGAGTTAACGAAAAGCTGCGCTGGGTGCCAAAAAGTGCAAAATGCACCTCCGATAGCACCGCTACACCCATGGGAATGGCCTTCAGCCCCATGGCAACGCGTACACATTGACTTTGCTGGTCCATTCATGGACTCCATGTTCCTAATCGCGGTGGACGCACATTCCAAATGGCCAGAAGTCATCAAGATGAATACCACTACTTCAGAAAAGACAATTGCGGTGTTAAGAACAATATTCGCAAGGAACGGATTGCCAGAACAGATCTGTTCGGACAACGGACCACAGTTTGTATCGGAAGAATTCCGCCAATTCTTAAAGAAGAATGGAGTAAAACATTATACCTCTGCCCCATATCATCCGGCGACAAACGGGTTGGCTGAAAGATTTGTCCAGACATTCAAAAAGGCAATTAAGGCCATAAACGATGATCAGATTCCGCTGCAACACAAGGTCGACAAGTTCCTGATGTCATATCGAAACGCCGATCATGCAGTGACTAACCAAAGTCCTGCCATGATGTTTTATAACAGGAGGTTGCGGTCCAAGTTGGACTTGTTAAAACCAAATGTGCGGAGGGAGGTAGAAAACAAACAGTTTCGGCATATTAACAACAAGACCACTCGAACAATTTCTAGACTGTTTTAGAATCACATACCTGGTCTATCCTGAGGAAACAGATGCTCAGTTTTAAGACTGATGTATTTCATAAAATGGCCTCTTTGAGAAGTGTTCACACGTCATATTTTTTGGTAACACTGGCCAGCTGTTCAGGTTGTGTCCATTTTGCTACTTTAAACATTAACATTCTACAGACCATCACGGAAGTATTCATCATTTTTATGAGACCATTAACCCGATTTCCAAAAATGTTATGTCTTTTATTATTTGTACTATTATTATACGAGATTTTAAAAGCACTGTTTGCACAAGTGTGAAGCAGTTGTTTTGATTGTGAACGGACTAAAATTAACAAAACAAAAAGGGCTTTACTGGCACAATAGTGCCTTTTTCATCCAATGAGGTCCATGATAGCACTTCTGCCATAAAAATACAACACTAACACAATTTAGGGAATAGTGTGCTCAGTTTCCATAAATTCTAAAATGTAACAACCAACGTTCTGTAATTTAAAAAGATGTACATTTTAAAAATTACAATGGACAGTTCTAACTCAAAGAATTTGAAAATTGGTACCACCGTAGTAAAGCTTTTGGCTTTTATAATTCTTTAGAGCAGGAACTATTACAGTTCAAAATTTTGGCAAATTATTTATAAAAATATTAAGTATAAATTTGTTTTATTTTCCATTCATGCCATAAAGTAATCATCCAAAAACAAGCTACATTTTTTGAGACCAAAACAGTCCAGTAAATATCTCAAATGAAATAATCAGTTGTCTGCAAACAACTGCTGCTCCAGATGCAAAGCCCTGTTTACCACTTCTGTGCTGTATTTTTACAGTGGGAAGGATGCTTTTGCCCTCCGATTATACCAAACAACTCAGTATAATATCCATTGCATGTAGCAGCTGATTTGGTCAGATGCTTCATTGACTGCACTAATGGGAACATTATCACAAAAATTACCAAAAATAGCAGTTTTGTTTAATTGTGCAAAAAATGAGCTATATAAAATGTGCTGGGGTATTTTTTGTGTGTCTTTTAAAATGGGCCCTTTTCACCTTTATCTTTTTTTAATCCATTTTGCTGAATGCAAAATAAAAACTTAGCAACAGTGCATACAAGGGAACTACACATAAAATATTCAGAATAATAGTATTGCCCTATGTCTTACAGAATCCCAATATACAGGAGTAAGTAAAACTAATACACAGGGTGGCAACTGGAAGAGCCTCAGGACAAAGCTATGTTTCTTTGACAGGTAAGATTAAATACTGAGTGCAGGTGGCACTAAAATAATGAAAACATAACTTTTCATATTGGCTCTGAGTGCTTTACCGGAGTTACTAATTGAAGCAGAGACCATTAAAAAATTTAGGATTTAGTTAGACAGGTGATTGTAGGGGAAGGTACTAAAGGGATCGGGGCAGGCACATGGAATTAGGATTACTGCTCCATTGGGGGATAAACTCCAACACTGTCTGTTTGGGTTGAATGGCCTGTTTCCATGTTGCAACTCTATGTAATTTTGAGCTCACCTTTCTCCCCCAGACTATTTGTGCCAAGAACATTGAAATTTCCATTTTAGTGGATCCATTTTCAGTTAATTGCCCTATGGAAATCCCATTATATATTTATATTATTTTGAGGATGACGAGGACTTTCAAAAGCATGCAACGCAGGTGAGGTTGCACCAAAGTGGGACAGCCCACACCTGTCCTTACTCTTTAACTCAGATCTACAGTTAGAGGAGCACTGATCATGTTTGGTGCAATTCAATTCGAGATAGTTCGAGGCTCCTGTGTCCAGAGAAAGTAATTATATCCTTTCTCCATGGACTAGGACAACAGCATGAGAGGGCAGGATTACCCACAGCACATAGCATTATTGATAGTAATCATGTGGCCCAGGCACTTCTGCACACAGCAGGTATGCCTTCATGAACTGCAAGGACTGCCATTACATCTGTGACCATGCAGGCCAATGCCCAATTCCAGGCAGTGCTCATTCTGCCTTAATTTTAGCGAAATCCCCATTATATAACCCACAAAGATGAGTGCAATGTTAATTCCTCAGAGATCAAGGCTTCCCTGGTTCAGGGTCCTTTAACCCTGGTTCAGGACACATCTCCAATACCTGCAAACAGCTGCTGAGCAGAATCATGATTGAGCACATCATAGATATCTTGAAGTAGCATTTCCAGTGCCTCGAAAGATCTGGGGTGTCCTACAATATAACCCAACCAAAGTCTCCAGGATCATTGTTGTTAGATCCGTGATTCTGAGAGTATGATGTTTTTCAATAACCACACAGATGCTGTAATTTAACAATCAACAGGTATTTACTGGAGTAGGGTAGTCTCAAGACTGGGGTACAGAGGCATGCTCAAGGCTTATATACAGGTGTGGTCACTGCCAGTACTACAGTATACAGGAGCTGTAAAAGTAGTTCTCTCTTAAAGGTACATACACTACAATTCCTCCCCTTTTAGATTAGTAGTACCCATAATATTCAAATAACAATTAACACTTTAACATGTACATTAAACAACAATAGTCCATTTATAGATTCAGTCTTTGGGGCGGCTTCCTGATCCTTTCGGGATAGCGCCTTTCCTGAGGTTCTTGTTCTTGGTGCGGAGGCAATTCTGGCCCCTTTTCATCGGTTAGTTCATCGGGTTCCACTGCTACTGATTCGGAGGTAGATGCTACCGGTATGTCGAGTTCATCCCCAGGTATGCAAGACATGGGGTTGGCTCGTTCCTGTGACGCTAAGATCTGATCAACGTGGCATCTCACAATGTTCTCCCCGACATCCACTGTGTACATTAATGGCCCCTGCCGTGTGCATATCGTTCCGGGTTGCCATTTCTCTGTTCGGTAGTCACGGGCCAAGACTGGTTGTCCTACATGGAAGCTCCTTGTCGGCTTCTCAGTGATGTGCTGGAATTGTTTATCCTCAACATTTCTTCGCACATTTGGTCTAAGCAAGTCCAGACGAGATCGCAACCTTCGGTTAAAGAACATCATGGCCGGGGTCTGGTTGGTAACTGCATGTGTCGCGTTTCGGTAGGCTAATAAGAAATTGTCCACCTTATGCTGTAGTGGAATTTCATCGTCGCACATGGCCTTTATCGCCTTCTTAAAGGTTTGTACGAACCTCTCAGCCAATCCATTTATGGCTGGATGATACGGGGCGGATGTGTAATGCCTTACCCCATTCCTTCTCATAAATTTTCGAAACACTTCGGACACAAACTGTGGTCCATTATCAGAGCAAATCTGCTCTGGCAAGCCGTTTCTAGCAAATATGGTCCGTAGGACTGCAATCATTTTCTCTGTAGTGGTTGAGGACATTTTTATCACCTCAGGCCACTTCGAATGAGCATCCACTGCTATTAAGAACATTGAGTCCATGAATGGACCAGCAAAATCAATATGCACCCATTGCCATGGAGAGGAGGGCCACTCCCATGGGTGTAGAGGGGCATGTGGTGG
This sequence comes from Somniosus microcephalus, assembly GCF_052327205.1. Lineage (NCBI taxonomy): Eukaryota > Metazoa > Chordata > Chondrichthyes > Squaliformes > Somniosidae > Somniosus > Somniosus microcephalus. The sequence goes on along the minus strand of NC_140989.1, from coordinate 77,063,709 downwards.
TGCATTTTGGACCTTCTGGCATCCTGAGCAGCTCTTGGTTATGTCTTCGATTTTTGATCGATTCCCGGCCACCACACATAAGCCCTAGCAAGGCTTTTCATTTTCACTCCCCCCAGATGACCTTCATGTAGCTCATTTAGCACTCTCTCCCTTAACTTGGGTGGAATCACCACTCTGGATCCACACATCACTGTCCCCTGGCATACTGACAGCTGTTCTCTTCTGGATGAGAATGTTGGCAACAGTGAGTCGCCATGTTTTGGCCATCCCCTCACCGTCAAATCATATACCCGAGACAGCGTCGGATCATTGCGGGTCTCCTTCTCTATATCCGCGTTCGTTACTGGCAATCGTTCAATTATTGACGAATAAAATATCTCGATAGGGTCCACTGCTGGTGCTTCCTCCACAGTAGGCAGTGGCAGGCGCGATAGCCCATCAGCGTTTCCATGCTGTTTTGTGCCTTTATATTCTATTTCATATTGATTCGCCCCTAGAAACAGGGACCATCTTTGTAACCGTTGTGCCGTCATTACTGGAACGCCTTTCTTAGGATTAAAGATGGAGACAAGTGGTTGGTGGTCAGTCAGCAATGTGAACTTCTGCCCATGCAGATAGTGGTTGAATTTTTTTACTCCCCATATTAGCTGAGGGCCTCCCTGTCAATCTGGGCGTAGTTGCGCTCGGCTAAGGTTAGTGACCGAGACGCAAAGGCTACTGGCCTCTCCAACCCGTCTGGGAATGTGTGCGACAGCACCGCTCCAATACCATAGGGTGATGCATCACATGCCAAACGAATTGGAAGTGCTGGGTTGAAATGGGCCAACACCTCTTTTGATGTGATCAATTCTTTACACTTCTGGAAAGCTCGTCTACATTCGTCATTCCACTTCCATGATACCCCAGTTTGCAGTAGGGTGTTCAGTGGGTGTAATACCGTGGACAAATTTGGTAAGAACTTATGGTAGTAGTTTACCAGCCCGAGGAACGACCTCAGTTGTGACACATTTTCCGGTGCTGGAGCCTTGACTACTGCCTCAATCTTTTCAGGGGACTTATGTAACCCCTCTTCATCGATGACGTGGCCACAATACGAGATCTGCTTCTGGAAAAACTCGCATTTGTGGCGATTAGCTCGTAGCCCATATTCCTTTAATCTGGTGAGCACCTTCTCCAAGTTGGCGAGGTGATCACTGTCATTTTCGCCCGTGACCAGGATGTCGTCCAAATAACACTGGGTCCCTGGAATCCCTTGCAGGACTTGATCCATTGCCCTTTGCCAAATAGCCAGAGCCGATGCTACCCCAAACACCAGCCGGTTGTATTGATAGAGACCTTTATGAGTGTTAATCGTAAGGTATTGTTTCGAGGCTTCTTCTACCTCCATTTGCAAGTACGCCTAGGCTAGATCAATTTTGGTGAAGTGTTTACCTCCAGATAGCGAGGCAAAAATATCCTCAATTCGTGGAAGTGGATATTGTACCGTGTGAAGGACTGGGTTCACCGTCACCTTAAAATCCCCACAGATGCGGACCTTCTTTGGTTCCCCAGGCGTATTACTCAACGACCTCTTCATTACAGGAACGATGGGTGTAGCCCACTCGCTCCAGTCTACTTTGGACAGTACTCCTGAACGTTCCAACCCTTCCAGCTCTGCTTCGACGGCTGGTCTGATCACATAAGGCACTGGTCTGGCCTTAAGAAACTTTGGGCTTGCATTTTCCTCTATTTTAATCATTGCTGTTATGCCTTTTAGTGTTCCGAGTCCCTCCTGGAACACTTCTTTTGCGTCAGTTAGCATTTTTGACAGTCGTCCAGGTGTGACGTCGTCATCCTTTTTGGCCTCAGCCTTCAGTGCCTGTATGGAATGCCAATCTAATTGTATCTTCCGGATCCATTCACGTCCTAGCAGTGGTGGTCCTCCATCTGGCAATACATATATATCCATTTTAGGTATTTCCTGGCCTTTAAATATCACTTTCACCCTTATTTTTCCTTTGGGGTAGACTTTTTGCCCCGTGTACGTCTTCAAGACAATCTCTGTAGCTTTCAAGGGTATGTGTGAAAATAGCCGCTTGTAGTCCCTTTGGTTTATGACTGTTAGGGCTGATCCTGTGTCCAATTCCATTTTCACTTGGACTCCGTCTATCTTGAGTGTAACCCAGATAGTCTGGTGATCCTCCATTTTGGTTACATTATGTAGTTTCAGACAACCCAGCTCCTTGCTTCCGGAGTCTGTGTCACTTTTCTGTTCGTCTGAACTATTGTCCATCACCTGGTGTGCCTTTTTGTACTTCTCCTGTGGAGATTTCTTACTGTTGGTTTTCTTCCCAGACCTGCAGACTCTTGCTATGTGTCCTGCTTTTCCACACTGTCTGCACACTTGGTCCTGGAACCAACAATCCTTCTGGTCATGTGTTGTTCTGCCGCAGCGATAGCACTTCCCTGTTCCATAGGACATTTCATCGGTGCCATATTCTTGCGGTCTCCGTTGTATCTCTGCAGCGCCCCTTGCGGCTGCTTCGTGTGATACTGCCTTACTGAAAGCCTTGTCCAGCGTAAGATCCTTTTCTGATAGAAGCCGTTTCTGGGTTCCTTCACTTTGCAGCCCACACACAAACTTGTCCCTTAACGTATCTGCTAGCCCCGCTCCAAACTGGCAGTGTTTCGATAGCTTGCGCAGTTCCGTTAGGTACTCAGCATTGCTTTCATCTTTGTGTTGGTTCCTTTTATGGAACTTAAATCATTCTGCTATCAGCAGCGGCGTGGGGTTTAAGTGGTCCTGTAGGATTTCTACTATTCTTTCGAAATTCTTGTTCACAGGCTTCTCTGGGGTTATTAGGTTTCGCAGTAACCCATAAGTTTTTGCACCCATGGAATTTAACAAAACCAGTGCTTTCCTAGCATCTGGCACTTCATTCGCCCTGCAGTACACCTCAATATGTTCCACATATATTGCCCAATCTTCGACTTCATTGTCGAACGTAGAGATACTGCCACTCTTCTGCATCCCTGGGTGTGATTTAACTGTCAAAAATGGCGTCTCCCGCACTTCCCCTTCTTCTCCGCTGGGACAAAATGGCATCTCCCGCGCTTTCCTTCCTTCCCGCGCTCGCCCTTCTTCTCCGCTGCGGCTTCTAAAAATGGCGTCTCCCGCGCTCTTCCTTCTTCTCCGCAGCTCAATGGCATCTCCCGCACGCTCCCTTCTTCTCCCCGCGGACACTGTTCAGCCCTTGAGCCCTGGCTGTGCTCTGCGCGTTCTTTTTTTTGTGCGCCTTTCCCGTTTCCGCCGCTCGGTCCTGAACCCAGCTGTTGCTTTACCCTCGCTCTCTCCATTTTGTTTCTCCTCGACACCGTTCGGTTTTCAACCCCTGGCTGCGCCCTGTGCGCTTCACCCTCTGTCTTACCCCGTCAACGCTGCTCGGCTTTCTCTCCGCCGTCGGTCGGCTCCAGCCGCCGCTGTCCGGGAAGGTTCTGCGCTGTACCTGTCGTCAGTCTATTGCTGATCGTCGTGGCTGGGGAACCAAGCCCGGCTCTCCACAGCCTCCCCTGCGATGTTCACTCTCTGCTGGACGACTGGGCGGTTGCTCGTGGTCGACGCCCGTGTTTCTGGCCTTGACTTTCTTCCACCGCCCTACCGGAGCGAATCCTCGAAGGGAAATGCAGAGTTGCAGGTAGATTCGAATCGACACTCGTCGCCACTGTTAGATCCGTGATTCTGAGAGTATGATGTTTTTCAATAACCACACGGATGCTGTAACTTAACAATCAACAGGTATTTACTGGAGTAGGGTAGTCTCAAGACTGGGGTACAGAGGCATGCTCAAGGCTTATATACAGGTGTGGTCACTGCCGGTACTACAGTATACAGGAGCTGTAAAAGTAGTTCTCTCTTAAAGGTACATACACTACAATTGTGGTCTCCTGCATGCTACATAATTGTGTGTTCTTAAGAGGCATAACAGTGGAGAACTCAGGACAACTAATCACTGCAGGCAGGTTAAAACAAGCAATAGGAGTCAGAATATCCTGCTGCTGAAGCCTCTTTGCATGCTGTTAAGTCATATGCCAGGCTCTCTTTTCTGAGACCATTGACTAAATCCCATATCAACCCTTGCATCAACAGACCTTCAACCATCTTTGCCATGTCCTCGCAAAAAACACTGTCACCAACATTAGCTTTAAAGTACTAAGGTTTCCAATCCTATCACTTGTTGGTACATTATTCATCATTATACCAAGAATATTCTCTAGACACAGTTGAACTTTATTGCAACCAAATGCTTGCTCCTTATCTTAGTGATGTAAGTGTCTGCCTAATGTTTAGCACCTAGGTACTTCCTTTTGGTGACATCATATTGTGTACTCTTGTCCCTAATCTTGTGCTCCTTCTAGGTGTATCCCTCATAGCAGCAGTCAGGGTGCTCTGTATCAATGAGAGCCTTTTGGGAGTGAGATGGCCCTCTACCTCCTTAAGCTGAGTCAAAGAATGGCCCAACTGCTGGTTCTCTATTTCAGGCATATTGTTACAAATACTTCTAGTATTTAGGTGCACGAACCTCAATAAAGTTTTATCTCCTCTTTGTGCCCTGAATGCCCAAGTGTTGCTCAAAGCCGGGTCTAGTATTTCATCCTGAGTTAGTGAATTCCTGCTAGTCTGTGGCTATTATCTATTCTTATATTAAAGGAGAAGATAAAGTTTGTCACGATGCTTATACATAGAAGTATTTTGTAACAAAATGCCTGAACTAGAAATGCCATATCAGTAGTGAACTATGATGTAATAGGAATAACAGAAGCGTGTAGTAAGGTACAACAAATTCAGGAATCATGGAATAGACAGGAAAAGAGTGGGTGTAGCTCTATACATCAGGGATACTTGGGAGATAGAAGAAGTAAACCTCGTGAAAAGAGAAAAATTACCAAACAAAATACCCTGGTGGGAGGTTTCTAACACAAAGAAAAACGAAAGTAAAATTAGCACTGGGAATTTCCTGATCAGAAAGTTCATTTGTGCATCCTTCCAGGGTTTCTGCCAGAGTTTTGGTGGTTGATTGGGAGAAACTTGAGGAAGTTCCTCGTTTAAAGAATTACTCTTGATTGTCAGTTCAGAATGAGAAAGGTAACAAAATACTTAAGAGATAAGAAGAATATGTGAAAACATGTTTATATGAATAAAGCATTTTAACCAACCAATATAAGTAAGGAAAGCTCAAGTGGCCTAGAGTCAAAATTGGTAAATATAATACATGATTGCTGCATGACCCAGTGTGTGAAGGAAACCACAAGAGGCAGTTCTCAGATCAACTTGATCATGCTGACAAGATATAAAGGTTAAAGTCATGGCACCTCTAGGTGATAGTGACCGCAACCTGATTAAGTTTCATATGCTTTGGAACTCAACACTATTGAGGCTTGATACTGAGGTTTTAACATTTTAATAAGAATAACTAAGGTTATGAGGAAAAAACTAAAATGGATTGGCTGGGGGAAATTATTTATTAATACCGCAGCAGAGAACAAATGGAAGATGTATCCTAAAACTGGACAGTGCTTTGGTCAGAACTTACTTTGTGTTCATTTTTGGTCTCCAAGACATAAGAGAAACATTTAAAGCCTGGCAGCAGTTCAAGAAGTCACAAGACTGATCTCCAGTATTGAAGGTTTGAGTTCTGCTGAAAGACTGGAGAAACTTGATCTCTTTATCTTTGCAAGGAGGTAACTTAAAGGGAACCCTATAGAGTTTACAAGATATTTAAACAGCATGGATAAATTTAATCCAGAGCACAACTTCAAGGTGTGGATTTTAGAGCAAGAGGGCACTGTTTAAAATTGCTGAAAGAGAAATAATGACAGATGTCAGGAAAGACTTCTTCATGTAAACAGTGATCAACATTTGGAAAGGTCTTACAAATAGGATATTGGAGGTGAAAACCTTAGACTCATTCACGGGACATAGGAACATTGGGGCAGGAGTAGGCCATTCAGCCCCTCGAGCCTATTCAGCCGACAGATGAATGATGGGGTAAAGTACGTTTTTCTTTATTCTGGGTGGATGAGATAAGATGGGACAAATAGTCGCCCTCATCTGTATCGATGACAAATGTAAATCACACAGAAAATATTGCACAAATTGAAACAAGGAAAGTAACCATTCTCAGAGTTGGAATGTTATTTATTGCTAACAGCTTGTCGAGATTAAACATCAGAAGTTTAGTGAATCTTGCCACTAACCCTGTTCCATACAACTATCACAAATCAGAAAATATTAAATAAAAATACAGGACCAAATAAAAAACAGAAAAAGGGTTCACCTCTCATATGTATCTGAATCAAAACTAGCACATTAATAAAGAAGTGCAGCTTCAAAAAATATCAGATAGATTTGACATTGGTGTGCTGGTGTGCTGTCGTACCAGAGTAGTTCAGCAAATTTATACTTCAGAGTTATTGAAAATTTGCCAGAAAAACCAATCAAAACACAACAGCTTGTAAGCAATTATAACATTGGTTACATAAAACAAATGCTCCAATGTTTGACTAGAGTAACAGCAACATCAATTAAATACTCCAGAAACAGATAGACATGAATTGAGAGTAATTTTTATTTTATTATATATATGCAAAGAATGGTATTCCTCTTTAACATGTAGTAAAATTAAAACCAAGATCATTGCAGTTTCGATCAGGTGTTGCAATAGCACTTTAGTTCAAATTACATGAATCGTTTGCGGGAGCTGGCTGTTCACTGGCGAACAGAACATTCACTGCCACCAAAATATTGCAACAAAAATGGAATAAACCTGCTCCCTACAACTTCCATCCCTTTGTATATAATACACAGTCTTCAAGAATACACACACTTGGTTTGGGATGCTGGTGATCTACCTCTGGAGTTTTGCTCTTGTACTTTAATATTTCTTCAATCCCTCTACATGTTATAGCCTTTAAGGTAGTAACTATCCTGATAACACATGGTTAAAAAAGTTGTGTCATTTTATTTTCTCTCTTTCTTGATATCCTGCTCTGTTAAGCCCATAATTGTTAAACAGTTTATATTTATTTTAGTACTTCTCACATAAAAAAGAACATCTCAGACCTCTTTTGAGAGGAGCGAGGGGGACACTTCTTGACAGCAAGAAGTAAAGGACACAAGGGAGAGAGAGGCAAGAAGTGAGTTCCAGGAGGCATGTATAATGGCTGAAATATCAGCTTTTAATAGTGGAACAGAGGTGGTAGAGGACAAACAGTAATCAGGAGTCAGAGAAATAAGGGATGTGAGTTGGTTGTGTGATTACCCAAGTGGGGTAGGGAGAGGGAATGGAGGGATTTGAAAACAAGAAACAAGATCTTGAAGTTGAATTGCTGTGACATAGGGAGCCAGTGGATGTGGGTGAGGACTTGGGTAATGGTTGTGCAGGATTTTGCTTGGGTCTTAGGCCACAGAATTGGGATAGATGGGAGTTGTGATGGGTGGAGGTAGGTGGCCCGTGAATAGAGCATTTAAGAACCTGGTCCAACAGGTGATGATGGTGCAGAGAAGGAAGCAGGCAAGGAGTGAGGTAGGGGCATAGGTGGCCAATATTGTGCAGTTAGAAACAGGGGGTGAGGGTGAGGAACAAGCTGATAAATAATAAACGACTGTGATGTGAGCAAGAGTTAGCTTAAGTGTGATAATATAAGAATTGATTGTCTGACATTATATTGTGACATGCTGAGCGCAGTGCTAAATACCAAGAACACATAAGTACATAATAAGAAAATGTATTTGGGCAATCAAACCCACTCCTTTCCATGTACAACTTGAACGCTCATGAACTCTTCTTCAGCTTATTTATATCTCCATTATTATGCTTCACGTTTGGAGGCAGTACAGCAATTCTCACGACTCATGCTTTTAAGCAGGTCCACTTTATGGCAATGGAGAGCTGCTGTATTGTGTACAAAATTATTTTTACACGTGTGTGAATTGTATTAGTGGGGAGCACGTACACGCAAAAAAAAAATCATCACAAGGCAGCACAGGGGCTGTGAGATAACAGCAGAGCAGTGGTAGCAAAAGGTCATGAGGAAAAGCCTGAACACGTATCATAGACAATTAGGGCTCGATTTTCCAAGCCCCGAGGAGGCGGGTTTGGAGGCGGGAGTGGTGGGAAAATTGCAGAATTGGAGGGCAGGAACCCATCCCGCCCCCAACCCACCTCCGTGCCAATGTCCCAGGAGGCGGGTACCCGACCTGTGCTGGGAGCCGCCTCTCCGAGGCGGGATGGGGATTAGTGCCAATTAACTACCTGTTAACAGGTAGTTAACAGGCAGTTTTTTGCCTAATCCCTATTTTTAGCCCTGAAGTGTGGGCTGTCCGATGGCTCCGAACCACGCCAAGTTAGCGAGGTGGGACATCGGTCTGCAGGGGTCGGAGGGGTCGAGATGCCCATTGTGCAGGTGAGTGATGGGTGCATGTGTGCAGAGGTAAGTGTGTGAGGTAAGTGTAAAGTGTTTTAATAATTTTTACTTACCTTTACTTTCTCCTGCAGGCTTCCTTCCTTCAGTTCTCGGGAGACCCTCAGCTCACCGGCACAGAAAGCAGAATGGCCACTGAACTGTCAAAAGCTGCAGCCTCTGCTTTCTGGTCTGGAGAGCTCTCTAACTGAGTCTGAGTAGAAGGACTCGAGTTAGAAGACAGATTGTCCGTGTTTGACAACTTCACAGAGCTGTCAAACGCTGATTTTTCATCTGTCAAAAGCTCTGACAGATGAAATGTCAATCACTGATGTCACCAGTAACCAGGTGTCCCTTAATTGGCTTGCTGAGCCCGCTGGGCGGGTTTAACAAGCTCAATCAAGGGAAAATAGCATGTGTTGGCCACAAATCAATGGAGGCGGGACTACAACCCAAAAAGTGGGAGTCCCGCCTCCAAAAGCTCCCCATTGACAAAATCAAGCCCTTAGACTCACAATTCTATTTCTACAGTAATCACTTGCATATTGAGGGTACCAGCGCTTGGCAGGCTGACTCTTCACAGGAATATAAACAAAAGGAAACATTACAATGCACTAAATGAGCTGATAAATGTTGATAAACCAGAAAAACTACAAAGTCAATGGTAAAAGAATAAGAACTTGAAATGGAGAAAAAGGAGATAATAGAAAGGAGAGGTAAAAAAAGAAGGAATAAGAAGAGAGGAGGAAAAGAGGACAGAAGAATATATTAATGCTATATGTATACTGCACTGAACTGTGTAGCATTTGAAGCCACATTTTTACAGTGAATTAGAAGAAGGCAAGGCACCATGGATGGTACTTAAACATACACAACACTCCTCCACTACTCGTTTGATTTTTAATGAACAAAAATAGCTTGGGAGTTATTTTCAGTTATTAAAATATTAACTGTGGTAGAGTGGGCCACCAGAGTTTGTTTTAACTTTAAAACTTTTTTTTTGGTCGGGGCTTTTTACCAACTGCATTAATACTGCAGCTAATGATCATCCTTCCCAGTGAAATCTCTTGACAATTATGATTGGCTGAAAGCACACCTTCCTGTAGATACCAGGAGACATTGCGCCAACGACAACTGAAGAATATCAGTGACTGGGAACAGCCTTGTCATCAGCTATAAGAAAACAAACTTGGATTAAAACTTGGACAAGTCTTCCCTAGTAACCCATGTGAAAGATGCAGCTTGTCGTTTATAATACTGGTTATGATTTTGGCATGAGGTGATGACTTGGGAATGCAGCTGATTCACAACTGAAAATCTTAGGCTTAGGTTTTGTCCAATGTTGACAGCTCTGAATGTCACACTGTGCTGAGATTTTTTACGAAGCGGACCCCAAAAGAGCCTACAATGCTCCTGTCATTTTCCCAACTCCAACTGTGGCTATATAAATAATGTCACTTACAACCTTTGGTTTTACATTAAATTTTCTTTATGCCAACTGTAGTACAATATCCATGCATTTAAAAACTGTTTGTTTTAAAAGTTATGCTGCCTCCTGTACAGCAATTGTTTTTGAAAGACATGTACTCTCTTGTCCTCTCTCTTGCTTTTTCTGTTTACTGGTCTATCCCAGACAATGCATCTCCTGTGGCCAAGAAGACAAGGTGAAAGAACCTGCTATACTATTCTTGGCTAGTCATTAAGAGCTGCCAAAGAGCTGTCTCAGTAAAGACTCCCCACCTGTTCGCCCACAACCACCATCCCCAATATTAGGTCACCTGGCTTCAGTGCCTCCTTACAGTGGTGTGCTTCAGAGCAGGTAACAAGCTGAATTGTGGATTAACTTATATTCCATCATTCTATAACGTTGGTAGTTTAGTGGTGTGTGATACTACTTCAATACTTCCTGCCTTCTGCACTGCCATGCTATTTATTTTTGATAGATATAGTAGATTTCCTGCATGAATTGGAGTCCATGCACCCACACTAAAGAAGTCTGGATCACCCCCAATAGTAGGTATATTCTTCCAAATGTGTCACTGCAGAAATAGGGCCAATAGTATTACCAGCATCAAATACCCCACCATCAACATCCTGGAGGTCACCATTGACCAGAAACTTAACTGGACCAGCCACATAAATACTTTAGGTACAAGAGCAGGTCAGAGGCTGAGTATAATGCAGTGAGTGACTCACCTCCTGACTCTCTAAAGCCTTTCCAACACCTACAAGGCACAAGTCAGGAGTGTGATGGAATACTCTCCACTTGCCTCGATGAGTGCAGCTCCAACAACACTCAAGAACCTCAACAATATTCAGGCCAAAGCAGACTGCTCGATCGGCACCCCATTCACCACCTTAAACATTCACTCCCTCCACCACCGGCGCACCATGGCTGCAGTGTGTACCATCTACAAGATGCACTGCAGCAACTCGCCAAGACTTCTTTGATATCACCTTCTAAACTCGCAATCTCTACCACCTAGAAGGACAAGGGCAGCGGGCACATGGGAACACCACCACCTCCAAGTTCTCCTCCAAGTTACACACCATCCTGACTTGGACATTTATCATCATTCCTTCATCATTGCTGGGTCAAAATCTTGGAACTCCCTACCTAACAACACGGTGGGAGAACCTTCACCACACGGACTGCAGCGGTTCAATAAGATGGCTCACCACTACCTTCTCAAGAGCAACTAGGGATGGGCAATAAATGTTGGCCTTGCCAGTGACTCCCACAACCTGTAAATGAATTTTTAAAAATCCTATATGAACATGCTCAATACTTAGCCTCATCAGGAGTTCTTAAAGTGGAGGTGCACTGTGGCTGCAGACAAAAGGGAATGCTTGTAAACAGAGAAATAACTGCAAGACCAACATTGATATTCATGTCAACTAACATTGCAGGTAGCACTCTGCACCCAAAGATTCCATGCTAAACTGGAGAAGAGCTCATTTCAGTGATTTAAGAAGGGACCTAGCGCCTGTAGATTGGTCTGGGCGATTACAGAGTAAAGCAGTAAAGCAGCAAAGGAAGGAATTCAGGGAAGAGATAGTTCAGGTACAAACTAGGCATATTCCTTTGAAGGGAAAAGGCCGGGCATTCAAAGCTAATGCACCCTAGATGACAAAAGGAAATAAAAGTTAAAATAAAACAGAAAAAGGAGCTTATGACAAATGTCAGGAGCAATACTCAGTTAATAACCAGGAAGATTGTGGAAAGCACAGCAGGGAATTGAAAAAGTTAATGGGGCAGAAATTAGGATCGGGGGCTTGCCGCGTGTGGTGTATGTAACCGTTCCACCTTTAAGAGAACTATTTTAAGAGATGCACTACTTTATCTTGGCTGCTGTATACTGTAATACCGGTGGTGACCACACCGGTATATAAGTGCTGTGTAATGATTTATTGGGCAGTTCAGCCCTGACCTTCGACCAGTAAAGACCTGTTAAAATTTACTCTTGTGGTCTGTGTAGTAATTCTCATTATAACACACAGACTTAACAGTGGCGACGAGTACGATCTTACCCTGCGGCAGAGATACATCCAAGGCAGTTTAACGGTCGTCGAGAAGAGGCATCCGCCCTCATCATCCTGCTGAGAAAAGACTTGGGTCTGAAGAGCAAAGGAAGAATTCTGACACGAAGCCTTCCATCAGCAACAGGCAGTGATCATCCCTTCTATCACGGTGGTGGGTAAGCCGATCAGCGACGAGCAGCAAGTCGGCCACGTTGGCTGTGAAGTAGGGGAGGGAAAAACGGAGGATATAAGGGTGGAGAACTCGACCACGGCCGGGGAAAAGAGCCGGACAGAAGTCGGGGGCCAGAGGCGCTGAGACTGGGGCAGCGTAAGGCACGGGAGCTGCAGTGAATGCAAACGCAGCCGGTGTAAAAGACCGAGCTGCAAGCGGGCTGGGAGACGCAACAGCGTCGAGAGAGAGCTCGACCGCGACCGGTGAAAAAGGGCGGGCAGCTACCGAGGCCGCGAGGCACAGTGACCGGGACAGCGTAAGGCGCGGGAGAAAATTTAAAAAAAAAAACACCGCGGAGAACTCAGCCGCAGCCGGGGGGGAAAGGACCGGACTGCAAGAGGGGCTGGGAGGCACGATTTGAGAACCGCTGGGGAGGGCGAACGCAGCAATACAGCAATCGCCATTACAGCCAGCGGGGGAGAAAGGCAAACGTGGGAAGCCGCCATTTTCGTAGGCGGGGGAAGAAGACAAGCGCGGGAAACCGCCATTTTGAAAAAGAAAAAGAAAAAGAAAAATTTCTTTTTGTTTCTCAAGAAGATTGCGAGGATGCCTAAGCATGGTAACATCAACGATTTCGATTCCGATGTTGAAGATTGGGCCACGTATGTAGGACGCATAGAGATTTATCGTAAGGCAAATAAAATATCAAATAAAGATAAAGCACTAACCTTACTAAACTCAATGGGTGCGAAGACATACGGGCTATTGAAGCATCTTCTATCACCAGCTAAACCGGCGGATCAGACCTTCGCTAATATTGTTGCTGTCCTGAGAAATCATTTGAACCCCACACCGCTGATGTTAGCGGAACGATTTAAATTTTATGTGAGAATGCAACGGAAAGAGGAAAGCAACGCGGAGTATTTAATTGAACTGCGTAAGCTAGTGAAATACTGTCAGTTTGGGGAAAGACTGACAGAGGCACTGAGAGACAAATTCGTGTGTGGATTGTTGAAAGAAGGAACACAAAAGCGGTTGCTTGAAGAGAATGATCTTACACTTGATAAGGCTGTCACTATTGCAGCATCGCACGAAGCCGCAGCGAGAGGCACTGTGGAAATGCAGCTGAAGGCAGCGGTACTCAGCGTAGATCAAATGGCTTTGGGTACAACGAAATGTTATCATTGTGGGAAGACAACACACGATCAGAACCAATGCTGGTTTAAAAACCAGGAATGTAGAAAATGTGGCAAGCTTGGTCACATAGCTAAAGTATGCCGGTCAGGAAAGAAGACCAGCAACAAAAAGTCACCGCAGGAAAAGTGCAGAAAGGTACATAAGGTGGCTGAGAAGAGTTCGGATGAACAGAATTTGGATTCAGACTCCAACAGCAAGGAACTGGGTAGTCTGAGAATTCACAATGTGAGTAAGGAAGCTGACCTACAAACTATCTGGGTCACACTTCAGATAGCAGGAGTCCAGGTGAAGATGGAATTGGACACCGGATCGGCGTTGACGGTCATGAATAAGCAAGATTACAAAAGGTTATTGACACATATTCCCCTACGGGATACGGAGATAGTATTGCAGACATACACGGGGCAAAGAGTATACCCCATCGGAAAGATAAAAGTCAAGGTGGTACACCAGGGCAAAGAACACCAAGGAATGGACATATATGTACTACCTGAGGGAGGTCCACCACTTCTGGGACGGGAGTGGATCAGGAAAATAAATATGGACTGGCACTCCCTAAAAGCAATAACGGTAGATTCCGGAAAAAAAGATGTTAAACCTGAACGATTGTCCAGAATATTGGATGAGGGCATATGCAGCAGTGACAGTGACAAAGCAGAGAGTGAGAACTCGGTGAAGACAATCAGCTCAGACTCTGGAACTGATGATGGTAAGACCAGCCCATGTGCAAAAGACAAGTCTAAAATGGACTTGCAGACTAATGATGGAAAAACGAAGGAGTGCATAAATGCTTCAGAAAAGAACAAAGTATCAGAACAGAATTCCACTGAACAACAACAACATAGTTTGACAGAGAATTCTGAGTCTGTCCAGTCTACAGACATGCACATTTCTGAGGAACACCGGGCTCGAACTCAACTCAATTTCAAACTACAACAGCAATTAGAACAAATGATTCGCCGTTTTGAGCAAGAGATGAATGCAAAGAAAAAGTTCTTTGACACAGAGTGGGAGAATCTGGAAAGACAGCAGAAGCAGCTGATTGAGAAAATGGAACAGGAACACACAAACCGTCTGCGCGATGAGGCCAAACGAATCAAAGCTGAGCAAGAAAGGGAATATGTCAAATTCATCGATCAGTTGAAAGCTAAGAAGAAAGAGCACCCTTTTGTGAGCAGTGTCAGCAGTAATAAGCCACTCAGGGAATTGGTGGCAGAGGCAAAAGCTGAAGTGATGGAGGAAATAGAGAGGAAGCAGAAGATGATGACTCATCTGAACCATTATCACCCCTACCAGGTCACGCACGTGGTCCCTCTGAACTGAGCCAAATCAGTCTGGAAGCAGAAAAACTTCCCAAGGTACTCGAGCCTTTAGAAGTCAACAATGCTGGTTCTGAAGTTACGAAAGTTCAAGCTGTTAAGTCCAGTGAAGGACTATTAGATGAGTCACCCCAGCAACGAGAACCAGAGACCCCTGAAAGGCGTTATCCGTCTCGGATCAAGAGGCCTCCTCAGAGACTGAATCTGTGAACTGTTTTTACATGAAGTAGTGTATATATGTTATTATGTTATGTTAATGGGGAATATATACTGTTAAGCTAAAAAGGGAGGATTGTGGTGTATGTAACCATTCCACCTTTAAGAGAACTATTTTAAGAGATGCACTACTTTATCTTGGCTGCTGTATACTGTAATACCGGTGGTGACCACACCGGTATATAAGTGCTGTGTAATGATTTATTGGGCAGTTCAGCCCTGACCTTCGACTAGTAAAGATCTGTTAAAATTTACTCTTGTGGTCTGTGTAGTAATTCTCATTATAACACACAGACTTAACACTGCGCGTGCAAGCCCCCGATGTGCACTTACCCAACGCGCTGGCTGTTGAGCTTCAGGGACGCCTGGAATTCCTGTTTTAAAATGATGACTCCCGGGCAGCGTCTGACGTCACGCTGCCCAGGAGTGCAGCCAGAGCGAAGCCTGGAGCACGCAGTGCAACTGAGACATGCCCCTTGAGGTCTCCGTTTAATAGGACACGTCCCCAATGTTTCTCACAAGCTGCAAAGCATTTTTACATGCAGAGCAGCATTTTAAATAGGTTTTTGGTATTTTTATGAAGCTTTTGGTAACTTTTATAAACTTTTAAAAATGTTTACATTATTTTGAAGAATCTGAAGTAGTTTTAAACAGAATTAAAGCAATTTAAAGACTTTTAAAAGCCCTGAAAGCATTTTTTTCATTCCATTTATTTAATTAGCAATGTCGTCGTCATACGTGTCTTCACACTGTTCCCTTTGGGGAACTGTATGAAGTGGTGGAAGGATTTATGGCCGTGATTAACGCTCATTCCGTGACCGTAACCATCTTTGAACCAGCCATTAGGGTGGTTAGTCCTATGGCGGGAGGGTTTTACGGGCTCCCACAACCTATACGAGGGGGGGGTGCCACCCACACCCACGGATGCAAATATCCCACTGGATGTCAACCCAGAATTTAGAGCCGGAGCTCCGACTCCACTTGCCGGGACTGTCTGGAGCGGGGTTCGAAACCCTACCCCGTCTGGCCCAGTGGCGGGGATGCTACTGCTACGCCAAAGGCCCACTCCGATTAGCAATGTGAAATGGCTGGAATGAGCACAATTCACGGCATTAAAAGAACTCACAATTGAACTGATGATGACCTCAGCAATCTCCTCAATGAGGTGGAGGCGCAGCGCCTGCTCATCATTGGTAATGAGAAGTCCAAGGCGCCGCAAAAAGGACAGATGATAGCTTGGTCTTTCAAGTGGCAGCATAGGGCTCCAATCACGGGGAGGGAAAAGGCGCAGGAAACGTATGGGTGTCACCTTTTGCGCGGAGTGGGCCTTTTGCGTAGCAGTAAGCATTCCCGCCGCTGGGCCAGAGGAGTAGGGTTTCGAACCCCGCTCCAGACAGTCCCGGCAAGTGGAGTCGGAGCTCCAACTATAAATTCTGGGTGGACATCCAGCGGGACACTTGCGTCCGCGGGCGTGGGTGGCCCCCCCCTCAGATGGGTTGTGGGAGCCCGTAAAACCCTCGCGCCATAGGACTAACCACCCTAATGGCTGGTATGAAGATGGTTATGGTCACGGAAGGAGCGTTAACGTGGCCAAAAATCCTTCCACCACTTCATACAGTTCCCGAAAGGGAACAGTGTGAGGATACGTACGACGATGGCCTCTTGCGCAGCGCACCTCCTTGGACCCTCAGTCGCAGATGCGAGGGGGCAAATCGTGCAATTGTTAAATTTTTCATTTTATTGACATGTAAAATGTTGTGTTTGCTGTTTTCATTGAAATGTTTATTTGTGACTGAAAGGATATGTAACCTTTTCCTTTAAACAGTGCAGCCTGTAGTCAGTTTGAAAAAAATTAGCAACTTTTATTGGAGCCAAAGTATTTTTCCAACAACTATTTGAAAATTAGAACATAGCTAGTTTCCACCTTGAATGTCTTTATTGCACTAAGAAAACAGAAAAAGTCACTTTAAAATGTTAACACATTTTTTTCTGAACTATTCATGTTTACAAATGTTTGAAAAGCAGGAAATAGCTAGTTAACATTTTAAAGTTATAAACTATCTACATCAAAACTGACCCTGAAAACTGTTTTATGATGCAATAAAAGTTCACTGCTCCACTTTAAATTGTGTCTGCTCCTTTCTTTGCCTTGCGGGGGGAGGGGGAGGTACAAGGCGCCACTAGCTCGTGAAGGTGTTGGCTACTAGCAGTTCCCGGGCATTTTTCTCGCTCATAGGCCTCCTGCTTACACAGACGTCCTTGCAAGGAAGAAATGGAAAGAGTTGTTAAAGTAATTTTAATGAAGTGACTGGCTAGAAAATCACCCCGGCCTATGGCAGGAGAAACGCGTTATCGTCTTGGTAATACATCATACCCGCCTGATCAATTTCACAGCCCGAGATGATTTTCCAATGGCCCAGTAATTCCGTTCCAAACGCGTGAGTACGGTCGGGGTACTCACCCGTCTGGCTGGAGGAAATGCCGGTTTTCAGCATGCACAGCGCATGCGGGGAAAACCGGCATTTCCTGTCCTCTGAACGAAGGGGTTCAGAGGCAGAACGCGTGCAACTGCACAGGCAGCGCGTGCGCAGTAAAATTCGCCGGTTTCATTCATACTTTCAGTGAGATTAAGTCCTTACAACTTACACATGAAAAAAGCATGAGTACAGTTGCTCCAGAGGCTGCGGAGGAAGATATATTTTATCGTGGAGCTTCTGAAAGGCAATATTTTTGTTTGGGAAAGGGAGGAAAGTTATTTTAAGAAATGCTGAGGTAAGTTTTAAAGTTTAATTTTTTATTTTTAAACGGGTTTTCAGTACTGTAGGTAGAAGGAGCAATTGTGACTGTGTGAATTGAATTTGCTGTGTTTATTAAATGTGAAAATGACTGTTCTAAAATGAATAATGTAACATTTCCAACATTTTTAAGAAAGAAACTTTTCATCAGTAATATATTCTTTTAAGTAATTATGTATGTATGTCTGTATATATTCCTTTGCGTATATGTATGTATGTATATATTCCTTTACTTATGTGTATGAATGTATGTATTTAATTATGATTTTCCAATAAGTTACTTTCTCTGAAAGTCATAATTAAATACATACATTCATACACATAAGTAAAGGAATATATACATACATACATATACGCAAAGGAATATATACAGACATACATACATAATTACTTAAAAGAATATATTACTGATGAAAAGTTTCTTTCTTAAAAATGTTGGAAATGTTACATTATTCATTTTAGAACAGTCATTTTCACATTTAATAAACACAGCAAATTCAATTCACACAGCCACAATTGCTCCTTCTACCTACAGTACTGAAAACCCGTTTAAAAAAAAAAAATTAAACTTTAAAACTTACCTCAGCATTTCTTAAAATAACTTTCCTCCCTTTCCCAAACAAAAATATTGCCTTTCAGAAGCTCCACGATAAAATATATCTTCCTCCGCAGCCTCTGGAGCAACTGTACGCATGCTTTTTTCATGTGTAAATTGTAAGGACTTAACCTCACTGAAAGCATGAATGAAACCGGCGAATTTTACTGCGCACGCGCTGCCTGTGCAGTCGCACGTGCTGTGCCTCTGAACCCCTTCGTTCAGAGGACAGGAAATGCCGGTTTTCCCCGCATGCGCTGTGCATGCTGAAAACCGGCATTTCCTCCGGCCAGACGCATGAGTACCCCGACCGTATTCACGCGTTTGGAACGGAATTACTGGGCCAATATGGGAGGCAAAGAGAGGTTAAAAGAAAAGATTAGCAGGCAACATTAAATTGAACCTTAAAACATTTTATAAACATATAGGCCTAGAAATTCAGTATCGCCACGTTTGGGGCGCTACAGCCGGGCGTTCGCTAAATTTAGCGGCCGGCGCAACTTAGCGCCACCTTCGCCGAAATTGAGTTGCATTGCCCCAAGAGGTTGCTGCTGCGTTAAAGCAGGCGGTGCACGACTATCATAAAGCACTAAGCCGGCGAGCTGAGGCGCTACCACCGAGGGCGGGTGTAGCACAGGTGCGGCGAGTTATTGATTGAAGGCAGACACGCTGGCGCCAGTCAGCTCTTAAAGGGGGAGGGTCGATTTGGATTGCACCCACGCCCTGCACACTGTAGCCCTGAATCTAGACCTAAACAGAGCTGCTTCAAGAACGCTACGCCCACGACTATGGAGAAGGCCAGGGAGCGAGCGCAGCGCTTCAGCGAGGGTGCCCTGAAGCTTCTGGTTGGCGCAGTGGAGCGCAAGCGACCTGTCCTCTTACCTGACAGTGGCAGGAGGCCGCTGCCCAGCGAGTACAGAAAAGCCTGGAGGGAGGTGGCAAGCAGAGTGACCTCCAACAGCTTGGTCCCCAGGACACCCACGCAGTGCAGAAAAAAGTTCAACGACCTCACTCGGGTTGTCAGAGTGAGTACCCTTTCCAGTATCCTCTTCATCCTTGCATGGGCACCTCACTTTACAGCCAAAGGGTCCTGAAAGCCCCAATGTCCAGCCCTCATCCAACAGCTATGGGACACTCATGAAAATCACATGCACATTCACCACTTTACACACTGCCAGGGCTATTCGACCATGGGAGACAGTGCAGGCAAGATGAGGGCTTGACACTGTCAGGGCTATTCGACCATGGGAGACAGTGCAGGCAAGATGAGGGCTTGACACTGTCAGGGCTATTCGACCATGGGAGACAGTGCAGGCAAGATGAGGGCTTGACACTGTCAGGGCTATTCGACCATGGGAAACAGTGCAGGCAAGATGAGGGCTTGACACTGTCAGGGCTATTCCACAATGGGAGACAGTGCAGGCAAGATGAGGGCTTGACAATGTACTCAGAGGCCGTCCTTTCTCTTGCAGGGCAAGCTGGCCCACAATCGGAGGCAGCAGCGATGGACCGGGGAGGCTGTCCTGACCTTAAAGTCCTGAGCGACCTGGAGCAGCGAGTGGAGCGGATAATGGGAGGCCGGCTGATTGGCCCCGTCGCCACTGGAGATGCTGACCCCGTTCTGGACAGCAATGGTAAGGTCATCACCATTTTGACCTCTCTCTTTCCACTTGTGCCTCACACCAGCATCCTTTGCCACTCTCGAACCAATGCAGTGCATTGCAGCACTCGTGCCTCCCTCGCTGCCGCCCTGTTCTCACTCTAAAGCAACTCCTGTGCCTCCCTGCTTTCAGATGATGAATCGCCAGGTGAGGAGGCGGGCCCTCAAGCTGGCACTGCGACTGATTCGGAATTCGCGGAGGAGGAAGAGGAAGCCGGCCCATCAGTGCCACCCTCAGCCGAGGCAGCCCATGGCCATGATGGGGACACATCTTCCCTGGAGGGGAGCAGGGGGGAAGGGTCTGATGACGATGAAGCTCCGGGGCCCAGCGGGCTGCAGCAATGCGGGAGGGGTGGGGAAGCTCGGCGGCCTTCTCCCCGGAGGGTGAGTGCGGCCTCCAGTCCTGCTACGGTGAGCGCAGAGGAGGTGTGGCTCCTTGGTGAAATGGGCGCCCAGGCTGAGCGCAGGCACATTGAGCAAGGGTAAGGCCTCCTGTGCCGACGCCTGTTGGCCCTTCTCCATCTGGCCATGACTGGCACTCTCTCTCGGCGTCTCTGAGCCCCTTGAATGCAATGCAGAAACCCAACGTTTCCACCCATTGCAGCCCCCATTATATGTGGCGACTCGAGGCTATGGCACTGAAAGTTAAATCCAAGTGCAAAGCTCTGGCCTGAAGCCAGAAGTACCTGTGCGAGCACTGAGTCAAAGCAGAAAGCTCTCTCCCTTTGTCTCTCTCCAAATCTCTCTCTCTCACACAGAAGGAGTGGAAGAAAATGGCTGCCACAAAGAATGCAGGAAGAGTCCCCTTTAAATAGCGTCCCCGCACCCCACAGCGACTGGGAACCATTCCACTCAACCAGTTGCTGGGGGCGCCAGGCGCACAGAAGGGGGGCACCACTGAAGTTCCGGTTCGGGGCGCACCAAGGGCGTTGCACCATCAAATAACGTCAGGATCTGCGCGCGCAGCTGAGCAGGCGCTGCGGTTTTGCGCCGCCGCTAAATCTTGACTGAAGTTCGCGAGAGGCGCAGATCGTGCCTCGCCCGAGCGCTAGCCGCTTCGCGCCCCACTTCTCCTCCTCCTAAGGTGCCAGCGGCTGGCGCTAACAACTGAATTTCTAGGCCATAAAATGTAAGAGGTTAGCTAGAGAAAAAGTTGGGCCTATTAAGGGCGCAAAGGGAAATCTGCATATGGAGGAATGGAATATGGCTAAAGTATGAAATGAATACTTTGCATCTCTCCTCATCAAGGAAGCGGATGATGTGAAGGTTACATTAAAAGAGGAGAGGGAATTTATAGACAGAATAGCAATAGATAGAGAAGATGTACTAAAAAGAATAGCATTACTGAAAGTTGGTAAATCACCTTGTCCAGATGGAATGCATCCTAGGTTGCTGAAAGAAGCAAAGGTAGAAATAGTCGAGGCATTGGTCACAATCTTTGATTACCACCATCCGCCTGATATATGCCCGAAACAAGCACAAGGGAGGTGCTGAAAAGTACAGTGTATAGCTTCTTGGAACCCCATGGGACCCCATGGGAAGGAATAGAGAAAGTGAAGTAATGCATGGGTAAGAAAGAAGAATTCAAGATAGTAATAGTTGGTGTAGTACATAAATATGAGCTGAGATTACAGGCACCTAGTTTGCCCTGCCTGATTAAGTTATTGAATTTTGTTCCTGCACTACAACCACATCCTCTGTACAGCGCTGCAATAATGCTATCCACTATCACCTGCCATTGTCCTCTCTGGCCACAGGGGAGGTGCCTGAGGACTGGAGGACAGCTAACGCAGTACCATTATTCAAGAAGGGTAGTAGGGATAAACCGGGGAATTACAGGCCAGTGAGTGTTTTGATTTCTTTTTGGGTTCAATAAAGACTCATTTCTGAAAGAGAATGTTGTTTAATCTAAAGTCTTGTTCAAGACTTTCTACAGCTTTTTACAGAACACACTATGCTGTGATGCATCTAGAATGAAACTGAAAGTAAAACTCCACTGGACTGCTTGTCTCTCACATGACCTCTGCTGGTCAGGCACAAGTAATCAAAAACACAGACAAATATGCTGTAAGGCATAAGTAATCAAACAAAGACAAATATCATCATTATTTGCTGATATCATTACATCTCCCTTTCTTAAAACAAAAGTATTTTACTTTTAACTAACAACATTTAATGAACTTACATTATCATTATCATGATCAAGGTTTTTTACCCTTGCTTTGTGTGTTCACATGAAATATGTCAATACACTAGAACTTGAAGAAAGAATAAGATAACATTACTTCCTTCTTTAACAATAGTCCTTAAATTTGCTCAATGAGTCTCTCAGGAGGCTTCACGTGTCTTGAGGATTTTCTGATTGATTGTCCTTGAATCTGAGTTGTTGCCTCAGATGATTGGTTCTCAGCTGTGTGATCAGGTTGTTCACCAGTATCAGTCTCTTGACCTGCTGTGGCTGGTCCCATGAGAAGATCTCAACGATTTCTTCTCAGAACAGCACCCTCATCTGTCTGAATGGTGTATGATCTTGGTTGAACTTCACTCAGGACAGTTCCCTTCTGAGTCCATGTGTTTGTTTTGTCTTTCAACCTTACTTGGTCACCAGTGTGGAGTTCAGGTAGGTTTTGTGTTCCTCTGTCATAGTAGTACTTTTGCTTTTCTTTCTGTTGCTCTTTGAACTTCCTCACTTTCTCCCCCTCTTTTGTTTTCAGGAGGTTCTCCGGGATGGGTAGGTTTGACCTTAGCCGACGTCCCATCAGGAGTTGGGCTGGTGACATACCACACTCGAGCGGCGTTGTGCGGTATACAAGCATGCTTTGGTAGAAGTCAGTTCCACTGTCTTTTGCCTTGTACATCAGTCTTTTCACTGTCTGGACCGATTTTTCCACTAGTCCATTGGACTGTGGATAGTGAGGACTTGACGTTGTGTGGACAAAGTCCCACTCTTTGGCAAAGTGTCGGAAATTTGCATTGTTAAACTGGCGTCCGTTGTCTGTGAAGACCTCGCTTGCCACGCCATGTCTGGAGAATATGGCTTTCATACTTCTTATCACAGCTTCTGCAGTGGTGGTGTACAGTCTACAAACCTCTGGATACAGGGAGTAATAGTCTGTGACGACAAGATAGTCCTTCCCTTGACATACGAATAGGTCAGCGCCTACCTTCTGGTAAAGTCTTTCTGGTGCTGGGTGTGGCTTTAGTGGTTCTACCGGATTGCTTGCTCGATATTTCAGGCATATTGTGCAGTTTGACACCTCATTTGTCACATCTTGGTTGATTCGTGGCCAGTACATCACCTCTCGTGCTCTTTTCTTACACTTTTTGATTCCCAGATGTCCTCCATGGATCTTTTTTAGCATCTCTCTTCTCAGACTCTTTGGGATAACTATTTTACTTCCTTTGTAGATGATGTCTTCGACCACTGATAGTTCCGCCCTGCAGTTCCAGTACTCTGCTATATCAGGTGAGCAGTCTTGCTTCATGTTGGGCCATCCATCCAAGATGCTTTTTCTCAGTCGTCTCATTGTTTCATCTTTGTTTGTCTCAGTCTTTATGAGCTCCATTTTTGCATCTGCTATGGGCAGTGCACTTGTGATCATGTCCACGTAGGCGTTCACTTTTTCATCCATTGTGGTGTTTGCGGGCTCACTTGGGTCAACAGCTCTGGACAACGTGTCTGCTGTATACATCAGCTTACCCGGTGTGTACGCAACATTCAGTTCATCATAGACTGTCTCTCTTTCACTTTCCACAACGAGGACTCTCTTTACCAGGTTCAGTCTCTCACAGGCTTTTAAACCTAGTATGGCTTGCACATCCTTTGGCACCACGATTAATGCTAGCGTGTGCTCTCTGTCCTTGTGTGTTACTTTGACAATGCATTTTCCTTTCACTGGTATATCAGTACCTGAGTATCCGGTCACTTTCACTTGTATTCCATGTAACTTTGGTCTGGGTCTAATTCTCTTAAAATCGGTCTCTGATATCACATTAACTTGTGCTCCAGTATCCAATTTAAATGGAATGTGTATGTCGTTCACTTTTAGTGTCAACATCCAGTCTCTTTCTTCTCTTTTGTTTTCAGACACAGCATCTACATAGAATTCCTCTATGTCGCTTTCATCTACTGCATGGACCTTGCTTTGTTGCACTTGGTTCTTGCAGCAACGGGCATAATGGTTGTTTTTGTTGCATCTATTGCATGTTTTACCATATGCTGGACACTTTCTTGGTGGATGCTGTATACCGCATCGACTACATGACTTCCGATTGTCTCTTTCATTTTCGTTTGCTGGCCACGTCTCTTTTTTCACATTGGCGCTCTCTTTGTTAAACGGTTTGTATCCGTTCTTTCGCACTGCATCCACGTTGCAGCTACTGTCACTGAACACCTCCTTTGCCTGCAACTTCACAGTCTCTGTAAACCTACACAGTGCTATGGCTTTTCCCAGGTCTAGATCTTGCTCTCTTAGCAGTCTTTCCCTTAGACCATTATCTCGAATACCACACACCAGTCTGTCTTTTATCAGCGAGTCTGTGAGTCCCCCAAATTCACACGATTTGCTCCAGTTTCTCAGTTCAGTCACATACTGATCAATAGTCTCGCCGATTTTCTGTACACATGTGAAAAATTTGTGCCTCTCAAAGGTCACATTGCATTTAGGTATGCAGTAGGCCTCAAACTGTTCCATTATTTTATCTAGCTTCATTTTGTCTCCATCAACAGCAAATATGAAATTATTATACATCTCCAGCGCTGCATCACCCACGACATGTAAGAACAGTGACGATTTCTGTTTATTACTTTTCTTGTCAGCTCCGATTGCCGCTAAATACAACTCGAAGCGTTGTTTGAACCTTCTCCAATGTTCAGCCACATTACCTGACAATTGAAGCGTCGCCGGTGGGAGTAAACCTTCCATTTTTTCACTTCATTAGCTATTCTCTAATGGTAAGCAACGATGTTCTCTTCTGGCTTGCTAATATGTGGAGAGCTGATTTCGCTTACTTGCCACAACTGCTTTCACTGTCCCATCAAGTTGCGAACTTCAGATTTTTTCTCTTTCAGCCACTTCTGACATCATGTTTTGATTTCTTTTTGGGTTCAATAAAGACTCATTTCTGAAAGAGAATGTTGTTTAATCTAAAGTCTTGTTCAAGACTTTCTACAGCTTTTTACAGAACACACTATGCTGTGATGCATCTAGAATGAAACTGAAAGTAAAACTCCACTGGACTGCTTGTCTCTCACATGACCTCTGCTGGTCAGGCACAAGTAATCAAAAACACAGACAAATATGCTGTAAGGCATAAGTAATCAAACACAGACAAATATCATCACTATTTGCTGATATCATTACAGTGAGCCTAACATCAGTAGTAGGGAAATTATTGGAAAACATTCTGAGGGACAGAATTAGTCTCTGTTGTGTATGTACCTTTAAGGGAATAACTGGTCTCAGACTGCAGTACCGGCAGTGACCACCCCTGTATAAAAGGCCCTAGCAGGCTTCTGTAATTTCAGTTTCCAGGTTGTCTCCATTCAGTAAAGACTTGTTATAATCAACTCCTGCAGTCCGTGTCTCAATTATACACGGACATAATACTGGTGACGAGTAAGAAACGAACTTACCTGCAACTCGGCAGCACCTCAGACGACGTTATTGAAGGTCGAAGCCAGAAGAAAGAAAAAAAAATAATCCAAAGAAACTCGAGAAATGGGCATCAACCGTGGGCAACCGCCCTCCAAATCATCGAATTGAAAAGTGCAGGAGAGACTGTCGAGAGCCAGGCTTGGTTCTCCAGTCTGTGGTTTCCCAGCTAATCGGGCTGGTGGCAGGTAGTGCACTGATCCTTCCTGGGCTGCGGCGGGCTAGAGCTCGATCGGGTGGCTCTGCAACGGGGCCGGGCAGCGAGTTGGGAAGCAAAGAGAGAGAGAGAGGGTGGAGCACACAGGGCGCGGCCGGTGCTTCGCAGCCGGGCAGTGTTCGGAGCTAAGAAGAGGGAGGGAAGTGTCCCAGAGGGTCCGCTCCATGACGGGAACGGTTCTTCAATTAACGGAGCAAATATTGAAGCGCGATAGAAAAATAAAAATACCGCGGAGAGCGGCGTTGGCAGCAGCGATCGGGGAGGTGCGAAGACCATAGGGCGTCGCCATTACAGGATAGTAAAATAAATATAATCGCCAGCAATAGCGTTGGCAGCAGCGGCAGCGGCGGGAAAGCGCAGGAGGCGCCATCTTAACTCGGCGGGGAAGAAGGAAAAGCGTGGGAGGCGCCATTTTGATCCATCAGGGACGAAGGCAAAGCGCGGGAGGCGCCATCTTAGATTTTCAAGATGCCAAAGACTGGCGATATCACTGCCTTTGATAATGCAATAGAAGACTGGACCACGTATGTGGAAAGAGTCGAGGTATATTGCGAGGCAAACGAAATAGCCGATGAGAAAAAGGCATCGGTATTGCTAAATTTAATGGGCGCAAGAACGTACGGCCTATTGCGGGACCTGATTACTCCAGCCAAACCGAAGGCGAAGAGTTTTAACGAAATTGTTGCTATCCTACAGGAACATCTAAATCCTACACCGCTGCTGATAGCAGAAAGATTTAAATTCCACAGGAGAAATCAGCATAAAAATGAGAGCAATGCTGATTACCTTACGGAACTACGCAAGCTATCAAAACACTGACAGTTCGGAGCAGGACTGGCAGATACCTTACGGGACAAATTTGTCTGTGGACTCCTGAGTGAAGGAACCCAGAAGAGGTTACTCTCAGAGAAAGAGCTGATGCTAGATACGGCTTTCAGCGTGGCAGTATCATACGAAGCAGCAGCAAGGGGAGCTGCGGAAATACAACAAAAGCCACAGGAATACGGCACCCACGAAATGACACGGGGATTTGCAGAATGTTATCGCTGTGGCAGAACAAACCATGACCAGAAGGACTGCTGGTACAAGGACAAAATATGCAGGCAATGCGGAAAGATGGGACACATTGCACGAGTTTGCAGGTCTGGGAAGAAGACCAACGACAACAAAAAGGCTACTAAGGAACCGTACAGGAAAGTACAAAAGATGACGGACAGTAGTTCCGAAGACCAGATGAGCGATAGTGAATCCGGGAACAAGAGACTAAGCTGTCTCAAACTTCACAACGTAATCGCAAAAGAGGATCACCAAACCATTTGGGTCACCCTCACGATAGCAGGGTCCCAAGTCAAAATGGAATTGGATACAGGATCAGCTCTAACCGCCATGAATCGACGAGACTACAAGCGGCTATTCTCACACATACCCTTGAGAGAGACATCCATTGTCTTGAGGACGTATACGGGGCAAAAAGTATACCCCAGAGGAAAAATAAGGGTGCCTGTCGAATACAATGGCAAGAAAATACGGAAATTGTATCTCTACATTCTGCAAGATGGTGGACCACCGTTATTGGGACATGAATGGATCAGAAAGATAAGTTTAGACTGGCACTCCATTCAGGCACTGACGGTGGCTGGTAAAAAGGATGACGACATCACTCCTGGACGATTGTCAACAATCTTAGCTGACGCCAAAGAGGTATTTCAACAAGAACTGGGCACTCTTAAAGGCGTAACCGCCTCAATAAAAATAGAGGAGAATGCAATTCCCAAGTTTTTCAAACAAGACCGGTACCATATGCAATTCGCCCAGCCATCGAGGCGGAGCTGGAGAATCTGGAGAATGCAGGCGTGTTATCTAAGGTAGACTGGAGCGAGTGGGCGACACCCATCGTTCCTGTCATGAAGAAAACGTTAAACAATAAGTCTGAGGAGCCATGGAAGGTTCGCATCTGTGGGGACTTCAAGGTGACGGTGATCCCAGTCCTTCACACAGTACAATATCCTCTTCCAAGGATAGAAGATATCTTTGCCTCACTATCTGGAGGGAAGCGTTTTACAAAAATTGACCTAGCACAAGCATATTTGCAGATGGAGGTTGAAGAATCCTCTAGGAAGTATCTCACGATAAACACTCACAAAGGTCTTTACCAGTATAATCGACTGGTATTCGGAGTAGCATCAGCTCCGGCGATATGGCAAAGAGCGATGGATCAAGTCCTGCAAGGGATTCCGGGGACTCAGTGTTACTTGGACGACATCCTAGTGACAGGTGAAGATGACAGTGAACACCTTGCCAAACTAGAGCAGGTGCTCATTAGACTACGTGAACATGGGCTACAAGCCAATCGCCCCAAGTGCAAGTTTTTTAAGAAACAGATTTCGTATTGTGGCCACGTGATTGATGAAGAGGGGTTGCATAAGTCCCCTGACAAAATTGAAGCAGTAGTTAAGGCTCCAGCTCCTGAAAATGTGTCGCAACTGAGGTCATTCCTCGGATTGGTGAATTACTACCATAAGTTTTTGCCGAATTTGTCCACAATCCTGCATCCACTGAATGCCCTACTATGAACGGGAGTAGCTTGAAAATGGAGCGATGAATGTAAGCGGGCCTTTCAGAAGAGTAAGGACCTAATCACTTCAAGAGAAGTATTGGCTCACTACAACCCATCACTACCGATAAGACTGGCGTGTGATGCGTCTCCCTACGGCATTGGGGCGGTACTGTCGCATAAATTCCTTGATGGTTCAGAGAGGCCGATAGCTTTTGCGTCATGCTCGTTAACTTCAGCCGAGCGTAACTACACCCAGATTGACAGAGAGGCCCTCAGCCTGGTGTGGGGGGTGAAGAAGTTCAATCACTACCTGCACAGTCAGAAATTTACTCTACTAACTGATCATCAACCTCTCGTCTCCATTTTCAACCCTCAGAAGGGCGTACTGATAATGACGGCACAACGGCTACAGAGGTGGTCCCTTTTCCTAGGGCACACCAATATGACATCGAGTACAAAGGAACTAAACAGCATGGGAATGCTGATGGATTGTCGCGCCTACCGTTGCCGACGGTGGAAGAAGAACTGGCAGTGGATCCAGTGGAGTTATTCCACTCGACTATAGTCGAATGTCTCCCTGTGACGAATGCAAACATAGAAAAGGAAACACAAAATGACCCGACACTCTCCTGGGTCTATGATTTAACAGTGAAGGGATGGCCAGCACATGGCGAACCACTGCTGCCAGCATTCTCGCTGAGAAGAGAACAGCTGTCAGTGTGCAGAGGAACCTTGATGTGTGGATCCAGAGTAGTAATTCCACCCAAATTGAAGGATAGAGTGCTCAATGTGCTTCATGAGGGTCATCTGGGTGGGGTAAAAATGAAGAACTTAGCCAGGGCGTTTGTGTGGTGGCCGGGAATCGATAGAGAAATCGAAGAGATGACCAAGAGCTGTGCAAGATGCCAGAAGGTCCAAAACGCCCCACCACAAGCTCCTCTGCATCCATGGGAGTGGCCCTCATCTCCATGGCAAAGGGTGCACATTGATTTTGCTGGTCCCTTCATGGATTCGATGTTTTTAATTGCGGTGGATGCACATTCAAAGTGGCCAGAGGTAATAAAAATGTCCTCAACCACCACAGAAAAAACTATCACAGTCTTACGAACCATATTCGCCAGGAATGGGTTGCCTGAACAGATTTGCTCTGACAATGGACCACAGTTTGTGTCTGAAGAGTTCCGGAGGTTCTTAAAGAACAATGGTGTTAAGCATTACACATCCGCCCCATATCATCCAGCCACTAATGGATTGGCCGAGAGGTTTGTTCAAACATTCAAGAAGGCTATCAAGGCAATGTGTAATGAAGATATACCCCTACAACACAAGGTGGATAACTTCTTGTTTGCCTACCGGAATGCGACACATGCGGTTACCAACCAAACTCCAGCCATGATGTTCTTCAATCGAAGACTACGATGCCGCTTGGATTTGGTTAAGCCAAACGTCAGAAGAGATGTGGAGAACAGGCAGTTTCAGAATATGAATGAAAGGCCGACCAGGAGTTTTAAGATAGGTCAACCAGTTTTGGCCCGGGACTACCGCATAGAGAAATGGCAGCCAGGAACGATCTGTACACGGCAAGGACCTCTAATGTATACCGTGGACGTTGGAGAGAGCATTGTAAGATGCCATGCTGACCAGATTCTAGAGTCACTGGAAAATGTCAACTCCACACCACGATCTGATACACCTGGTGATGAAACCGAAGTACCAATTGCATCTACCACAGAATCGGTGATATTGGAAGCAGACGAACCAAACAACGATATTGATCCCGACGCAACCTTGCCAGAAGAACCTGATATCCCAAAGAGGCGTTATCCAGACAGAATCAGGAAGCCTCCTCAAAGACTGAACTTATAATTGCTTAACTTCAACCAATGTATCTAGCAACCGTAATTGTAATTGTAATTAGTTATTATTTAGTTGTTAAATGAATGTTATGTACTCTTTATCTAAAAGGGGAGGAATTGTTGTGTATGTACCTTTAAGGGAATAACTGGTCTCAGACTGCAGTACCGGCAGTGACCACCCCTGTATAAAAGGCCCTAGCAGGCTTCTGTAGTTTCAGTTTCCAGGTTGTCTCCATTCAGTAATGACTTGTTATAATCAACTCCTGCAGTCCGTGTCTCAATTATACACGGACATAATAGTCTCCACTTGGAGAGGCAAGGATTAATCAAGTATAGTCAGCATGGCTTTGTCAGGGGGAGATCATGTCTGGCCAATTTGATTGAATTTTACGAGGGGGTGACTAGGTGTGTGGATGAGGGTAGTGCAGTTGATGTAGTCTACATGGACTTCAGTAAGGCTTTTGACAAAGTCCTGCATGGGAGACTGGTCAAGAAGGTAGGAGCCCATGGGATCCAGGGCAATTCGGCACATTGGATCCAAAATTGGCTTAGTGGCAGGAGGCAGAGGGTGATGGTCGAAGGTTGTTTTTGTGACTGGAAGCCTGTGACCAGTGGTGTACCGCAGGGATCCGTGCTGGGTCCCTTGCTGTTTGTAATGTACATTAGTGATTTAGATATGAATGTAGGAGGTATGATCAGTAAGTTTGCAGATGACACAAAAATTGGAGTGGTAAATAGCGAGGAGGGAAGCCTCAGGCTACAGGACAATATAGATGGGTTGGTCAGATGGGCAGAACAGTGGCAAATGGAATTTAACCTTGAAAAGTGTGAGGTGATGCATTTTGGGAGGACTAACAAGGCAAGGGAGTACACAATGAATGCTAGGACCCTAGGAAGGACAGAGGATCAGAGGGAACTTGGTGTGCATGTACATAGATCCCTGAAGGCAGCAGGACAGGTAGATAAGGTTCTTGGGATAAGGTATATGGGATACTTGCCTTCATTAGCCAAGGCATAGAATATAAGAGCAGGGAGGTTATGATGGAGCTGTACAAAACGCTAGTGAGGCCACAGCTGGACTACTCTATGCAGTTCTGGTCACCACACTATAGGAAGGATGTGATTGCATTAGAGAGGGTGCAGAGGAGATTCACTAGGATGTTACCTGGGCTGGAGCATTTCAGCTATGAAGAGAGACTGGACAGGCTGGGATTGTTTTCCTTAGAGCAGAGAAGGCTGAGGGGGGACCTGATTGAGGTGTACAAAATTATGAGGGGCATAGATAGGGTAGATAGAAAGGAACTTTTCCCGTTAGTAGAGGGGTCAATAACCAAGGGGCATAGTTTCAAGGTAAGGGGCAGGAGGTTTCGAGGGGATTTGAGGAAAAACTTTTTCACCCAGAGGGTGGTTGGAATCTGGAACTCACTGCCTGAAAGGGTGGTAGAGGCAGGAACCCTCACAACATTCAAGAAGCATTTAGATGAGCACTTGAAACGCCATAGCAAACAAGGCTACGGGCCAAGTGCTGGAAAATGGGATTAGAATAGATATGGCTTGATGGTTGGTGCAGACATGATGGGCCGAAGGGCCTCTGTCTGTGCTGTATAACTCTATGAGTTATCTATCTATGATCTTAGACATTCTATGATCACATTGGGGAATTAAAACATCGCTCCGGAGTTGCGTCATCCTGAAAGCAGAAGGCCCTCCTTCTTCCTGCACTGCTGCCTGACATCTCAGAACTTCCAAACAAACAACACACTTTGAAGGCACTGCAGTTCATAATGGGTTGCAGATGTGCATGACTTTGTTCATCTTATTGGGTGTACACTCAATTCCAGGTATTATGTGCGCCCAGTACACATTTGCTGTAGGCAGGAACGCATGTTCTTGTAAGAATAGAATTCCCAATAAATCCAGAGACAGCCTACAATACATTGGACCCATCTCCGCCTTGCTTTGTAACTATTACCATGTGCAGAAGTGGTCCGTTATATTTAAGGGGAGGGGAGGCAGTACTTAAAGGTCAACAAACTTCTGTTTTCTCTGCTGGCAGATCCTATATGTAGATGTTAATAGGTGAAGAACTGACCTTGCTGGTCCAGTAGACATCCTGCATGGTCTTTCAATTTTTTTTAAAAAAGTGGGGGAGTTATTCCTACAGTTGTATGATGTTGATCAATTAACCGAGGCAAGGATCCTTTCCATCAGCAGCAGGACTGGGGAACAGCATTGAGGGGAGAGGAGTTTGTCTATTAGCAGCAGTAGCACTTAGAGTGGTGGGGAGAAGAGTGTGCCAGTTTTCAGTGGCTGAAAAATAAATATATGTTTCTCCCTTGAAATTAAAAGTATATAGTATATACCCCTATCTATCCCCCAACTACACCCTTGGCTGTATATATTAATAAGCACATACAGTGTTAATGGTACTGAAGCACATTTACAATAAATTAATGGGACTGCAACCATATCCATTGTCAATGCTTTTATTCAAGCCATATGGAAATAAGCATCTGTGCTAATGATAACAGCTGTTTTCAGCTGTCAGTCTGGACACTGGAATAGGAATGTCAAAAGAACATTTGGCTACCTTTGGCTGTCAGTTCATATCTCGCCATATAAAAATGTTGCAAATTGGGTTTTTATTATCATTAAGGGCACGATTAACACATTTTGTAACATAGTAGTGGATCTGTCATGGCATTGCTCATGAGTAACTTGGGGTATGGAGCATAGTTATGACATTTAGCATGGTTTTATTTCTAGCCAGGGACTAGAGCACAGCAGGGGACTGGGGAGTGAAGAAGCAGGGGCCATAGAGCAGGAGGTTGATTTTAACACTGGACGGGTTTCAGGAAGGCGGGGACGGGGTGAGTGCAAAATTCACTCAAAATTTTAGCCCTGGGGTATTTTAACTCCCAGGCCTCATTTAATTCTGACAGGCAGGTTTCCCACTAACTTTTTTTAGTTCAAATTCTACAGGGCCCTCTACAGACCTAGTGATGTAAGAAAACTACTAGGCACTTGGTCTAAGTGTTAAACAAAGCTTTAATCAACTGTTTTACAACATGGAGGTCGAGTTGTGTCCTTCACTAGTTCCTGTTACGAATGTCCCTCGCAAGCTGGGCCCGTGCCCGAGTATTTATACTCTCCCTGGACAGCGCCACCCGTAGGTCGCTCAGTATTATTTCATAAGTCTTCCTTTCATGAATGACTGATTCATGTCACCCAGTTCAAGCGGAAATGCACCTCTTATAGGGAGTCTGCATTCCCTTCTGCCTGGTTCTGTTTGGAAACAGCAGTGGTAAGAATGAGTCACAGGCAAGCCCCCAGATTCTCAGAAGCTTCCCTGGAGGTGCTGTTGGAAAAAGAAAGTGTGAGGAGGGAAGTCCTGTATCCCAGCAGTGGAAGGAGGGTTCCCAATCATGCTGTGCACCAGGCATGGACAGTGGTGGAAGAGATCGTAAGCTCCAAGAGTGTGACCCTCAGAACCTGGATCCAGAGCAGGAAGCACTTCAATGACCTCACAAGAATAGCAAGGGTGAGTAAAGTTCTTTATTTATCCATCTCTCTCAAGAATACGTAGTAGAAAGTCTTTCACCCCCTTCCCCCAGCACTCTAATCTATTCCCTCCCCTCCATCAATTCCTTCACCACCCATCACAAGGGCACACTACACCACCTCTCAATCTCATTCCAAACACACCTTCTCCTCTTCCTTGCTCCCTTCATAATTAGCCACAAGCAGCATTCTCCTCTTACTTGATAGCCTTTGCAGAATCACCAACTTCTCCCACTACTCCCGTCTCACTTCACACTTCATCCACTTGTTTTCTATTCAACACCTCCCCATCCTATTTGCATCTTCTCCATTTCAGCATGTGCAATGCAATCAGAAGCCCCAGATATGTGCAGTCTCCTTTGAAGGAGCCACTCAATAACTCTGGTAGGAGAAAACAGCAAACAACCCCAGGAAGAGTAGTAGGATCGAGCAAGGACCAGCCAATATCTTGGCCATATCATAGCTGGAGCAGCAAGCTCTTGAAATAAGTGGCTCTGCAAGAGCTATGTACATTGGGGATTTTAAGCTTGCAACTGTCCAGCCTATCAGAACCACCCTAAGTATGGTTTCTGATCTCTTTCTCTAGGTCCTTCTCAACAGTCACAGCCCCCCTGAAAAAGAAAGAAAGACTTGCATTTATATAGCACCTTTTACGACCACAAGACATCCCAAAGCACTTTACAGACAATGAAGTACTTTTTGAAGTGTAGTCACTGTTGTAATGTAGGAAACATGGCAGCCAATTTACCCACAGCAAGCTCCCACAAACAGCAATGTGATAATAACCAGATAATCTGTTCTAGTGATGTTGATTGAGGGATAAATATTGGCCAGAAATCTTGGTGGAGGGCAATCATTCGTAGGGGGGTCTGCACGTGGTGATGTACCCAGCACTAGCGAGAAGGAGTAGGTAGTGGTGACAGGGACACCCTGGATGACAGCTCGCTGGAGGGTGAGGTCCTTTCCCAACTCCTTCAAAAAAAAAGCTACAAAAAAGAAAAAAGAAAAAAAACTTTACCATTTTATTTTAAATGTTAAAAAGATAAATGGCAATAATTAAATCTTATTAGCATTTTAATTTCACATTCCATAAGTTTTAGTGTAATATTGTGTCGGTTTAGAAGTACACAGTTACCGACATTCGTTTATTGTAGACTGTGGCTGCATTTTAACCCAGAATACTGTCACCTTACCTTAGTATAACTATTAATAAAACAGATATCACGTGACAGTATTTATTATCTTCCAAAGTCACACAACAGTGAAAATCCAAAGTGACATTAAATCCTCCCCACCCAAAACAGCTGTAGACCCTTTATTGAAAATAATGCAAATTTCTAAAACATCAAGGGAGGTAAAGAGTTAAAGAAATATGGCTGTTGCATTTTGCCAATACTGTGATCTGCAATACTCCATCAGTATCCTACAACTGTCTAGCTGTACAGGGCACTTGACCAAGAGAGCCTCCATGACTTTGAAACTGCAGCCTGCTGCAAATATATTTTAGCCCATCTGCTGGAATTATCCATCTTGAAGGGCTCCAGCATCATTAGTCACTCTTACATGATGCAAAAGAAAAAAATTGCCCATATCCTGACCTAGTTCAGAGCCTCAGTGTATTAATCTCACTTCAGTTTAGATGATATATTGACAGCGTCCAAGCTATCCAGTTTGGCACACAATTCTGCCTGGTTCGTCAAAGATTATCCTTTTAAAACACAACGTGGAAAAACCATGAAAGCAAATAGAGACAGTGCTAAGGACAGGAAAGATGTGGGGAGATTAATACTGAATGGTCCAAATAAATGGTGCTTACCAAACGTGATCCAATCCTTTGGCTGCAGTGAAACATAAATAATGGGAATGACACATCATTTATTCAAAATAATGAGTTGATCCAAAATAGTGGCCGAGGACAAGAGATTAAAGATTAAATATCCATCTCCTGATGAATATCAATAGCAAACTTTAACCTTTACTTTCCTTCTAAAAAGCGTGCTTCTTAGAGTAATTGTATCAGCAAATAAACATTAGCCAAAAATGACCTAAATGGAATGTCTTCCAATTATTCTTGGGAAATCATGCTGAATAAAAAGGGGGGGATGGACCTTGAGGCTATTGATTTATACAGTGGACAAAGAGTCCCTTAAGTAAATTTTACAAAGACAATAATAAATCAATGTTAATGTTTCATTATTCATTTATCAACAAAATTCAGCAAAATGTTTCCATTAAAATTGATGGCAAAAGTCGCAAAATCTGTCATCTGAGGACAAAGCATTAGCCATTTAATCTTTAGACTTTTAAAATGATGGAATTACTTAAAATGAATTTTAGTTTGCAGAAGGGAAATTGTATTGGCCTCTACATTTAATCAATTTGCCATACAATTTTCAAAAAATTACTAAGATGTTGCTTGTACTTTGTAAATCTTCTAAATATGTTGCAGTGCCAGACTATTTTAAAGATGCACTACATTTTTGATCTGTTTGCATTACTGAAATTATTGGAAAGTTATCCTAAAAAATATAGGGAGAAAAATTCAGTTGTTTGCACCTCCCGATAGCGCCTTAAGAGGGTGCCAAGTGGGGCGCAAAGCAACTAGCACCCGGGTGCAGCGATGTTTGCGCCGCTCGCAAAATGCACTAGACATTTTGCAGCGGCGCTAAACACTACCGCCATGATCTCCTGCGCCGGTAGATTGTGACGTCAGTCAAGTGCGCAACGCCCCGTTAGCGCCCCGGACCGGAAACTGAGTGACGCCCCCTGCCTTACCACCTGCCGCTAGCAACGACAGGTTGAGGGGAGCGTTATGCTGTCAGAAAGGGACTAGGGGAGCGCTATTTAAAGGCAACCACTTCCTGCCTTTTTTTGTCGGTGACATTTTTGCACCACGCATTCTGAGAGAGAGAGAGATTTCTGGACTCAACGCTGTGTGAAGGAGTTTTGGGTACTGAGCAGCACTTTGCAGGTTGATTTTGATTTGACCTTCCTTGTATCGATTTAGAAGAGACTATGGGGTCTGCACTCTGAGCTCTTCCCCTGGTTCTCTCCATTTTTCTTTCCAGCAGATTTGATGTACAGGTCGCTCCAGGCTGAGATGCAGGCCGAGATTCAAGGCTGCAATGAGCAGGATGTGGATGGAGAGCAAGATCAACCCTCCCCTTTAAGATAAAAACAGAAAATGCAGGAGAAACTCAGCAGGTCAAGCAGCATCTGTGAAGAGAGAAACAGATTTAATGTTTCAGGTCGATGACCATTCGTCAGAACTCCCCTTTAAGAATTGGACGGTGTGTGTGCCTGTGTTCCATTGCTAACTGACATCACATGAGCGTCGCCAGCGCTCTGAGGTAGCGCCTCGCTCCTCGGCCTTAGCGCCTTGAGAGGTGTGTAGCACCTGATTTAGTGCTCCAATCACCTCCAGGGGCGATAAAAGCCAAGTTTGCTGTCACAGGCGATAATTAGCGCCAGGCGCCAAACTTTGCGCTCCGCCAATAATAGCGCCCCAAATGGGGTGATACCAAATTTTTCCCCATGCTTTTTAAAAGATTCTAATAATCCTTTTAAAGAAAAATTGGACCTCATTATTAACAGCTTCTTATGATAACAATCTTTTACCATAATCTGGGTGAAAGATCCATTATATGGATACATTTATTTCGTAAGAGCCCAGTGGCATAGGTACCAATTTATTGTGGCTGATGATACTGTTCAACATTTAGGAAAGTATGGAACAAGGCGGCGATCAGCTTACCAAGCCCAATGGGGGATCCCTGGGCAACATAGAGACTTGGCGTAACGGATCTCTTCCCCTTTTTTCCCTCTACTTTGTGCGAGGAACTGGCATTCCCTATCGGGAGTGATTTTCCAGTTATCAATAATATTTTTGACAGTGTACATCAAGTAAGTAATTGTTGTGGAACCTGCTTAACCTCTAACAAGTTGATATCAGAAATTGCTTTGCAAACCTACCTTAAAAATGGCAATTAAGTTTCAAAAATGGGGCAGTGGATGCAATTGAAACAAAACAATGCCACTGTAAGAGTCGTGAAAGTTTAAGAAAGTGTAAAGAAGAAAGAAAATACCTTAAAATATTGGTTAAATATTATGGTACAGTATGTATGTACATTTGTTTATCATTGATGCATATTCTAGTATAATATAGTTAATTTACTTGACTGACTTATTGTATTGAGAAACCCCCTCTTTTCTTGTTCCAATAGTATAGCCTGAGAGACCCCCTTTATTCTTGCTCCAATGGTATAGTCCTTAAGCTTGTCGCATGATATATCCAGCCATTTTTACAGTTCAACCACCACGAGGCTAGGAAAGGTAGAAGCTTTGATGGCTGTGGAGCAACACAGTTTTTGACCGTGTTTTACTTTGAAATTCTGTTTGAAATGTAATACAGTAAACAGTTAAAAGACAAAGTTACGTTTTGGAACGTTTTATTTCGACACGCGTCTACTCATTGCTAAAGGCCTCAAAGCTCAGTGGCTGCATATTGAAAACTACGGAGCGCCACTACATTAGTCAAAAACTAGCTCCCTAAGAAGGAAAGGATGGAATCGTCGGCGAACATATATACAGGAATGGTCACGGAGTCAGACGGCAATATAAGAAAGCGAAGGTACAGTGACTGTTACTTGCCTTGTTCATTCTATTCAGAAGCTAGATAAGAGCTGCGGGTAAAATGGCCACCACCTCATGGAGCCATGAGGGGCTTCCCGTGGCTGTACAAGCATTGTTGGCCAAAAGAGGAAAGTAAAGCTCACCACAAAGGCAATGGAAGAGAAATTACATAGAAGCATAAGTGCAAGGAGGGCTAAATTAGCTCAGATAACTAGAAAAATGAAGATAATTGATTGTCTCATGTAAGATAATGCTGATAGAGAAAGTTGAAGACATAATGCATTATGATTTCTCCAAGTTGTATGAAGAATTTACTGTACTCAATGAAGATGTATTAGCACTTTTGTCTGAAGATGAGGGAAACGCTGATCAGCACAACTGGTTTGATCTTAAATCATCTAACATTAAGGACTATGTCAAGGCCACAGAACAGTGGATGTTGAAGATTCATCAAGATGCTGATACAGCAGAGAAAGATAAAGATGACGATGAAGTCGGACCAGATGATAGCATTTCAGAGATTTCAGCCAGACTGAGCAAAAATCAAAAAGAAGGTAGCTCTGTTACTGGACACAGGTCAGTCGCTTCTACCACATGCTCGTTGCAGCGCATGAGATAAGAGGTTGAACGGGCAACATTGATGGCGCGCGCAGCATCTTTAGTGGAGAAGCAAGCTCTTGAACGGGAAGAGGCCCAACTGCAGGCCCAACTGGAGGCCCAACGGCAGGCCCAACTGAAGGCTAAGAAAGAACAGCTGGAGCTAAAAACAGCTATTGCGGTCTCAAATGCCAAGTGGAGAGTGTTTGAAGATTATGAAGGCTCACAGAATGGCATGAACGACTACTGCCAGTCAATGGTGTCACACAGAGTTGGATCCAGGGCACCTTCAAGAGTTAAAAGAGAGTCTGAAGACCATCTCCTGGCAGTACAGCTTGGAAGAGAGGCCTCTCCACTAACAGGAGCACGTGCTGCTGCACCAGACATCAGACAGTCTAGACTAGACCCTGCTGATGACCACCAGAGGCCTGAAGACACAGAGAGAAGCCTATACCGAGTGATGCAACGTCAGAACAAAATTACAGAGATGCTTGTAAAACAACAGAATCTGTTTCGACTCCCTCAAAGAGACATACCAGTGTTCCAAGGCGACCCACTCAAGTATAAGCCCTTCATCAGATCCTTTGAACAAGCCATTGACTCCAAAACAGAGAGCAGCAGTGATAAGTTGTACTACCTGGAACAGTACACCAGTGGTAAACCACAAGACCTGGTCAGAAGCTGTGAACACATGAGACCGGACCGGGGATACATAGAAGCCAGGAAGTTGCTTCAGGAGCACTATGGTAACGAGCTGAAGATAGCCACTGCGTATATTGAAAAGGCTATCAAGTGGCCACAGATCAGATTGGAGGATGGGGAGGCATTGAACACATGTTCTTTTTCTCATAGGATGTCGCAACACCATGGAGGATATTGAATTCATGGAAGAGATGGACAATCCTACGACTATGAGAATCATCATCTCTAAGCTTCCTTACAGGATGAGAGAACAATGGAGAAGAACAGCCTTTAAGATAATGGAGAGACGGAAAGGTAGAGCCAGGTTTGCAGACTTAGTGAATTTCATAGACAAACAGGCTAAAATTGCTATGGACCCATTGTTCGGAAACATCCAGGATGTCAGCCCGACTACTGATGGAAGAGTGAAAACCAAGCCTGCTGAATCAAAGACTCTCAGGAAAGGTGGTTCCAAGGGAAGCAGCTTTGCAACTATCAAATCAAATCAAATCAAATCTGCACATCTGCCGATGCACTTTATTCACTTTATTATGGTCATATTTATGCTAATATATATGTACAAATGTATGTTGAAATGTTTAAGTGTCCTAATCCAAATTGTACACTCTCGGGAGCCGCAAGCCTACATTTCGTTGTACTGCACTTGTGCACTAACAATGACAAAAAAGTTGATTTGATTTGATTTGATTTGAAAGACAGAATTGAATTTCTGAAGTACAATGGCCTATGTTTTGGATGTCTTTCTTAGGGACACCTGAGTAGAAACTGTAAGCAAAGAACAACATGCAGAGAGTGCACTCGGAAACATCCCAGTCTGCTGCATATCCATAAAGAAGAACAAGTCTCTAAGAAGAGTGAAGAAAACAATACTGATGAGAAGGTTGTTTCAAGTGCTCTGGTGTCGCTAGAACCAGAGACTTGTGGATTCACTGGGGCCGGTGACAGTGATTGTATTCTTGCCATCGTACCTGTAAAGATCAAGTCTAAGAGGAGTGAGAAGTTTGTGGAGACTTACGCCTTCATGGATCCAGGTAGTTCAGCAACGTTCTGCACAGAAACACTTATGCGACAGCTGAACGTTAGAGGCA
The DNA here is from genome assembly GCF_052327205.1 of Somniosus microcephalus. Classification (NCBI taxonomy): domain Eukaryota; kingdom Metazoa; phylum Chordata; class Chondrichthyes; order Squaliformes; family Somniosidae; genus Somniosus; species Somniosus microcephalus. Next base: position 77,022,930 of record NC_140989.1, on the reverse strand, counting down.
GAAGAACAGAAATCCTATTATGCACCATGGGTCATGAGAAGTCAATGCAAAGTTATATCCTGTCAGACTTAGAAGTGTGTGGACTTGAAGAGAAGGACTTCATAGACCTGCCTAATGTTTTCACACAGAGGGAGATTCCTGTTAAAATAGGGAACTTAGCCCTGCAGAAGGATGTGGAGAGATGGCCTTACCTGGGAAAGGTGCATCTCCCATACATTGAAGCAGAAATTGGCCTATTAATTGGAACCAATGCCTACAAAACCATGGAGCCATGGCAGGTGATAAACAGCAAGGATGACGGACCCTACGCCGTCAGGACAGCCCTTGGATGGGTAGTCAATGGACCGGTAAGGAGAGATGATGGCAACAAGTCGAACAAGGAGCAACGACAAAATGTCACAGTTAATCGTATCTCTATCGCAAGCATTGAAGAGCTGCTGATGCAGCAGTTCAACGCAGACTTCTCAGAACGCAGCTGTGAGGAAAAGACAGAGATGTCACAAGAAGACAATCAGTTCATGGATTTTATGACAAGGTCTACACAGTTCATTGATGGCCACTATCACATTGGTTTGCCACTGAGAAGACAGACCGCGAAGATACCGAACAATCGCTGCATAGCAGAGCAGCGCGCCATCAGTCTAAAGAGAAAGCTGAACAAGAACCCCGACTTTCATGAAGACTACAAAGGCTTCATGACAAGCATCATAGCAAAAGGCTATGCTGTAAAAGTGCCTGAGGAACAGTTGAACAGAGAAGATGGAAGGGTCTGGTACATTCCTCATCACGGTGTGTATCACCCAAAGAGGAAAAAGATCCATGTAGTGTTTGACTGCACCGCTTCATTCAGAGGAACTTCACTGAATGACCAGCTGCTTCAAGGTCCTGATCTTACCAATACCCTCATTGGCGTCTTGACGAGGTTTAGACAAGAGCTCGTTGCCACGATGGCAGATACAGAATCAATGTTCTACCAAGTCAGAGTCCCTGATGAAGATGCTGATCTTCTGCGTTTCCTTTGGTGGCCAGATGGCGACGGTAGTCAAGCTATGGTGGAATGTAGAATGGCTGTACACTTGTTCGGAGCCCCATCATCTCCCAGCTGGGCAAGCTATGCTCTCAGAAAGACTGCAGAAGATGGCAAAGGCAAGGCACCACCAGAGGCTGTGGAGACAATCTTCAGAAACTTTTACGTCGATGACTGTCTGAAGTCCGTGTCAACAGAAGACGATGCCATTGCACTGTCAAGAGACCTTAGAACTCTGTGTTCGAATGGAGGATTCCATCTGACTAAGTGGATAAGCAACAGCAGAGCAGTTCTAGCTTCTATCCCAGAAAAGGAAAGAGCCACTGAAGTCAAAGATCTGGACCTGAGCCACGATGTCCTTCCGATCGAGAGAGCTCTTGGTGTACAATGGTGCATTGAGTCAGACACGTTCAACTTCAGAATAATGGTGAACGAAAGACCATCCACAAGACGAGGGATTCTCTCCGTGGTCAGTTCCATCTACGACCCTCTTGGATTCCTGGCACCACTCATTCTGCCGGTGAAGCTGATCCTACGAGAGCTGTGTAAAGACGAGAGGCTGGGATGAAGATATTCCAGAAGGTCAAGCTCAGAGATGGCTCAGATGGTTGACAGATTTGCAACAACTTTCTAGCTTCAACGTCAGCAGATGCATCAAGCCTGTGAGTTTTGGAGTTACAAAGACAGCTCAACTACATCATTTCTCGGACGCCAGTGAGGACGGCTATGGCACGGCTACTTACCTCTTGCTGACAAATCAACAGGGCCAGAAACATTGTTCCTTCCTCATGGGGAAATCCAGGGTGGCTCCGCTGAAGCAGGTCACCATCCCGAGACTGGAGTTGACGGCAGCGGTTGTTGCAGTTAAAGTTGACTAGGTGATGCGGAAAGAGTTACAGCTCCCACTAGAAGAATCTGTCTTCTGGACGGATAGCACTACAGTGCTGAAGTATATAGAGAATGAGAAGATACGCTTCAAGACCTTCGTAGCAAACAGAATCTCATCCATTAGAGAAGCTACACAACCATCTCAGTGGAGGTATGTAAGCACCTCATTAAACCCAGCAGATCAAGCCTCACGGGGATTGAAGGCTGAAAACTTCATGAGGAGCGAAACATGGATACAAGGCCCAAGTTATCTGCTGGAAACAGAGAGATCATGGCCAGAAAGACCAGATATGCCAAGTCAGATTGCTGAAGACGACGTCGAAGTCAAGAGATCAGTCACAGCAAATCTCATAACTACGAAAGAGAACTTTGACACAGTGAACAAGCTTGTTAACCATTTCTCAGGATGGCACCAGTTGAGGAAAGCAGTTGCATGGTTTCTAAGGCTGAAAGAGTTGCTGCTACACCTGAGCGGTAAGAGAAAAAAGTATCGAGCCACTATCAGTCAGTTTGAAAGTAACCCTGATAAGCAGAGAATGCTTCTACAGCAGTATATGCACCAGCACAAGACAACATTGGGTAAGAATTCACTGACCGTGGAGGATTTGGCCAAGGCTGAGATGGAGATAGTTTGCTTCAGTCAAAGACAAAGATATCCAGAAGAAATCAAAGCTTTACAGCGAAATACTCCAATCAAGAAAGGTAGTCATATCTACAAGCTGGACCCTACACTCCAAGATGGAGTACTGAGGGTGAGAGGGCGACTAAACAAATCTGCTATGCCAGAGGAGGCCAAGCATCCTGCTATCCTTTCTAAGGACCTCCGGGTTGCTACTCTCATTCTTCAGCATATACACCAGAGTATTGGACACAGTGGGAGGAACCACGTGCTTGCGAAGCTAAGACAAAGATACTGGATTCCAGGAGCTAATTCTGTAATAAGAAAAATACTCTCTGAATGCATTGTTTGCAGACGGTTACACGCTAGAGCTGGGGAGCAGAAAATGGCAGCCCTTCCTGAAGACCGTTTGTTACCAGACAAGCCCCCATTTACAAATGTAGGGATGGACTATTTCGGGCCTTTCGAGGTAAAGCGAGGACGGAGCCTTGTCAAGAGATATGGTGTGCTTTTCACTTGTTTGACCATCAGAGCAGTTCATATTGAGGTGGCACACATGCTTGACACTGATTCCTGTATTAACGCCCTGCGGCGCTTTGTCTGTAGAAGAGGACAGGTGTCCATTATGCGTTCTGATAATGGCACTAATTTTGTCGGAGCAGAGAGAGAACTACGGGAAGCTATTGAAGGTTGGAATCAGCTCAAAATACAGGAAGCCATGATGCAAACAGGAATTAAGTGGATCTTCAATCCACCGGCTGCATCCCACCACGGAGGTGTCTGGGAAAGACAGATACGCACCATAAGAAAACTACTCAGTTCTGTACTGAAGCTGCAAATGCTTGACAATGAGGGACTTCAAATCGTTCTGTGTGTGGTTGAAGCCATCATTAATGACCGACCAATAACTAAGACATCTGATGATCCCAATGACCTCGAAGCCCTGACCCCGAACCACCTGTTGTTGTTGAAAACACAGCCAGTCATGCCCCCGGGAGTCTTCAAAAAGGAAGATCTGTATGCACGTCGGAAGTGGAGGCAAGTTCAGTATATGTCAGACCTTTTCTGGACCAGATGGACAAGAGAATACTTACCTCTGCTACAGGAGCGTCAAAAATGGTCCAAAGTAAAGAGGAACTTCATTGCCGGAGAAATCGTCTTAATCGTGGATGATTCAGCCCCCAGAAATTCTTGGTTGATGGGAAAAATAATTAAGACCATGCCAGACTCCAGAGACGTTGTTCGTCGCGTTTGTTTGCAAACCAAGACCAGTACCTTGGAAAGACCGATCACAAAGCTCTGCCTGCTACAAGAAGCAGCGTGAAAGGTTCTCAAACAAAAAAAGAACGGGACATTTATATTGTAAATATGTTGAACTCATTAGTTTATGACTCTTAAGAATGTTTGAGTAATTGCTATGCTTCATGTGCCTAGTCAATTAGGGGCTGGAATGTAAGAGTCATGAAAGTTTAAGAAAGTGTAAAGAAGAAAGAAAATACCTTAAAATATTGGTTAAATATTATGGTACAGTATGTATGTACATTTGTTTATCATTGATGCATATCCTAGTATAATACAGTTAATTTACCTGACTGACTTATTGTATTGAGAAACCCCCTCTTTTCTTGTTCCAATAGTATAGTCTGAGAGACCCCCTTTATTCTTGCTCCAATGGTATAGTCCTTAAGCTTGTCACATGATATATCCAGCCATTTTTACAGTTCAAGCACCACGAGGCTAGGAAAGGTAGAAGCTTTGATGGCTGTGGAGCAATACAGTTTTTGACCGTGTTTAAACATATTTTACTTTGAAATTCTGTTTGAAATGTATTACAGTAAACAGTTAAAAGACAAAGTTACGTTTTGGAACATTTTATTTCGACACGCGTCTACTCGTTGCTAAAGGCCTCAAAGCTCAGTGGCTGCATATTGAAAACTACAGAGCGCCACTACAGCCACTGTGCACATATTGCCTATAAGTCCATCACAGAGACGATGCTACCAAAGAGCCGGCACTGACATGATGGGCCGAATGGCCTCCTTATGTGCTGTATCATTCTATGATTCTAATAGGATGAATATTTCAAGAAGCAAGAGGACAACTTGAGTTTTGCTCTCATCATTCTTTCAGGAGCAGGCTGAACAAGAAATTTGGGCACAGAGTTACAGGACTCAGCAGAAAATCATGTGCATGAGAGGAAATCCATTGGGCCAGAATGTCATACAGAGGAGTCTCCACGGAGATTGGGACGCTCCAGCGGGGCAATCAGTGGATTGTGTCAAATGGTAGCAACTGGTGTTTTTTTGATCAGACAGGTGTATCACCTGCATTGGAGTCCATCACAATGCTTAAGAACATCCAAACTAAAGTATTGAGAACACACACGGTAACTATCCACATTTGATGCAGACAGCATTTCCAGGGCAGTGCCTACTTATGTGGATGAAAATCTTTCAGCATCACACCAGTCTCCTACTTCCTGTTGCTGCTGCTGTAAGTGATGTCGCTGGGTGCTGTGAATGGCAATTCTCATAAGATAAGGTATTCCCTCCAAAGTGTGTAGTGGCATTCAGTCAATTAGGGCAGCAGCGGTAAGAGTCAGGAGTGGTGTTAAGGAGGAGGGAATAAAATCATGGAAGTTTATGACACAGAAAGAGGCCATGGTGTCTGTGCTGGCCGAAAAAGTGCTATCCAGCCTAATCCCATTTTCTAGTCCTTGGTCCGTAGTCCTGTTACGGCACTTCAAGTGCATATCCAAGTACTTTTTAAATGCGATGATGGTTTCTGCCTCTACCATGAGAAGTGCCAGTCTGGATTAGGGGAAAGAGAAGGGTGCCAGTCTGGATTCGGGAGAAGAGGAGGGTGCCAGTCTGGATTAGGGGGAAGAGGAGGGTGCCAGTCTGGATTAGGGGGAAGAGGAGGGTGCCAGTCTGGATTAAGGGGAAGAGGAGAGTGCCAGTCTGGATTAGGGGGAAGAGGAGAGTGCCAGTCTGGATTAGGGGTAAGAGGGGCATGCCAGTCTGGATTAGGGAGAAGAGGAAAGTGCCAGTCTGGATTAGGGGTAAGAGGAGCATGCCAGTCTGAATTAGGGGGAAGAGGAAAGTGCCAGTCTGGATTAGGGGTAAGAGGAGAGTGCCAGTCTGGATTAGGGGTAAGAGGAGAGTGCCAGTCTGGATTAGGGGAAAGAGGAGAGTGCCAGTCTGGATTAGGGGAAAGAGGAGAGTGCCAGTCTGGATTAGGGGGAAGAGGAGAGTGCCAGTCTGGATTAGGGGAAAGAGGAGAGTGCCAGTCTGGATTAGGGGAAAGAGGAGAGTGCCAGTCTGGATTAGGGGAAAGAGGAGAGTGCCAGTCTGGATTAGGGGAAAGAGGAGAGTGCCAGTCTGGATTAGGGGGAAGAGGAGAGTGCCAGTCTGGATTAGGGGAAAGAGGAGAGTGCCAGTCTGGATTAGGGGAAAGAGGAGAGTGCCAGTCTGGATTAGGGGGAAGAGGAGAGTGCCAGTCTGGATTAGGGGAAAGAGGAGAGTGCCAGTCTGGATTAGGGGAAAGAGGAGAGTGCCAGTCTGGATTAGGGGAAAGAGGAGAGTGCCAGTCTGGATTAGGGGGAAGAGGAGAGTGCCAGTCTGGATTAGGGGAAAGAGGAGAGTGCCAGTCTGGATTAGGGGGAAGAGGAGAGTGCCAGTCTGGATTAGGGGGAAGAGGAGAGTGCCGGTTTGGATTAGGGGGAAGAGGAGAGTGCCCGTCTGGATTAGGGGGAAGAGGAGAGTGCCCGTCTGGATTAGGGGAAAGAGGAGAGTGCCGGTTTGGATTAGGGGGAAGAGGAGAGTGCCGGTTTGGATTAGGGGGAAGAGGAGAGTGCCCGTCTGGATTAGGGGGAAGAGGAGAGTGCCCGTCTGGATTAGGGGGAAGAGGAGAGTGCCGGTCTGGATTAGGGGGAAGAGGAGAGTGCCCGTCTGGATTAGGGGGAAGAGGAGAGTGCCCGTCTGGATTAGGGGGAAGAGGAGAGTGCCCGTCTGGATTAGGGGGAAGAGGAGAGTGCCCATCTGGATTAGGGGGAAGAGGAGAGTGCCAGTCTGGATTAGGGGGAAGAGGAGAGTGCCAGTCTGGATTAGGGGGAAGAGGAGAGTGCCAGTCTGGATTAGGGGGAAGAGGAGAGTGCCAGTCTGGATTAGGGGGAAGAGGAGGGTGTCAGTCTGGATTAGGGGGAAGAGGAGAGTGCCAGTCTGGATTAGGGGGAAGAGGAGGGTGCCAGTCTGGATTAGGGGGAAGAGGTACAAAGCAACAGTTGTATAAGAGCAACAATTCCACGCGAGTGCTGTCTTCCCTAAGGTCTTGGGTGTTCCCAACTACAAGATGACCTATTCAATAGCCTACATCAGTGAATATCAACCTATAGGTCTCTACCAAGTTCCCCTCCAAGTCACACGCCATCCTGACTTGGAAATATATCGTAGTTCCTTCATGGTCGCTGAGTCAAAATCCCCAACAGCACTGTGGGAGTACCTTCACCACACGGACTGCAGCGGTTCAAGAAGGCGGCTCACCACCACCTTCTAAAGGACAATTAGGGATGGGCAATAAACACTGACCTACCCAGCAATACCCACATCCCAGGAACAAATAAATTTTAAAAAACTATCACTCCCTGATAAACTCTTTATTGCAACTGCTCGCCTCAGCTTCTACCTGATGCTGTTGCATCACTCCAGGAGCAAATTCTCTGCTGAGCTCTTCACATTGGAATTCTTGATAATTTTTCTACAGATAAGGAATTTCTACCTGTACACTCATCAGAAAGTCTACTCCCAAAGAATAGCTACAGAATCAGATAAGAGCTGCATCCAACAGTAAGAATCACATGAGTGAAAGGGGAGGGGGAGAAGAGTGCCCCCGTGAAGGGAGAGCACATTTTAGTATTCATTAGTCACAGAAGCACTAATGGTAGTCTGCAATGCACAACACAAAACCTTTAACGTGAAAGCATTATCAGAATCAAAACACAACTCCTTCATCTTCAGTCAATGATTTCTGGCTGTGCTACTTAGAAACATAGGAACAGGAGTAGGACATTCAGCCTATCGAGTCTATTCCACCATTCAATGAGATCATGGCTGTTCTGTATCCTAACTCCATCTACCCACCTTGGCTCTATGGGGGAAAAATTCAGTTGTTGTGCCTCCCGTTAGTGCCTTAAGTGGGCGCTAATGGGGCGCAAAGCAACTAGCGCCCGGGCACAGCGATGTTTGCGCCGCTTGCGAAATTAACCAGACATTTTGCGGCAGCGCTAAACACTACCGCCACGATCTCCTGCGCCGGCAGATCGTGACGTCAGTTGAGTGCGCAATGCCCCGTTAGCGCCCCGGACCGGAAATTGAGTGGCGCCCCCGCCTTACCGCCTGCCGCTAGCAACGACAGGTTGAGGGGAGCGTTATGCTGTCAGAAAGGGACTTGGGGAGCGCTATTTAAAGGCGACCACTTCCTGCCTTTTTTTGTCGGTGACATTTTTGCACCACGCATTCTGAGAGAGAGACTTCTGGAGAGATTCAACGCTGTGTGAAGGAATTTTGGGTACTGAGCAGCACTTTGCAGGTTGATTTTGATTTGACCTTCCTTGTATCGATTTAGAAGAGACTATGGGGTCTGCACTCTGAGCTCTTTCCCTGGTTCTCTCCATTGTTCTTTCCAGCAGATTTGATGTACAGATCGCTCCAGGCTGAGATGCAGGCCGAGATTCAAGGCTGCAATGAGCAGGATGTGGATGGAGAGCAAGATCAACCCTCCCCTTTAAGATAAAAACAGAAAATGCAGGAGAAACTCAGCAGGTCAAACAGCATCTGTGATGAGAGAAACAGAGTTAACGTTTCAGGTCGATGACCATTCGTCAGAACTCCCCTTTAAGAATTGGATGGTGCCAGTGTGTCTGTGTTCCATTGCTGACAGACATCACATGAGCTTTGCCAGCGCTGTGAGGTAGCACCTCGCTCCTTGGCCTTAGCGCCTTAAGAGAGGTGTGTAGCGCCTGATTTAGTGCTCCAATCACCTCCAGGGGTGATAAAAGCCAAGTTTGCTGTCGGAGGTGATAATTAGCGCCAGGCGCTAAACTTTGCGCACCGCCAATAATGGCGCCCCAAATGGGGCGATACCGAATTTTCCCCCCTATATCCCTTAATACCTTTGACTCACAAAAATCTATTGATCTCAGATTTAAAATTATTAATTGAGCTAGAATCTGCTGCTTTTTGTTGGGAGAGAGTTCCACAATTCTACCACCATTTGCATGAAGAAGTGTTTCCTAACTTCTCTCCTGAATGGCCTGGCTCTGACTTTAAGGTTATGTCCCCTTGTCCTAGACACTTCCACCAGTGAAAAAAGTTTCTCTATCTACCCTACCAATTCCTTTCAAAATCCTAAAAACCTCAAATCAAATCACCTCTTAACCTTCTATAGTCCAAGGAATGTAAGCCTAGTTTATGTAATCTCTCATCATAATCTAACCCTTGGAGCCCTAGTAACATTCTAGTGAATCTGCACTGCGCTCCTTCCAAGGCCAATGTAGCCTTTTTAGAGTGCGGTACCCAGAACTGTACACAATACTCCAGGTGTGGTCTAACCAGGGCTTTATATAGCCGCAGAAAAATCCTCCCCTTTATATTCTAGCCCTCTTGTTATAAAGGCCAACATTCCACTAGCCTTCTTGATTATTTTTTGTACCTGACGACTACATTTTAGTGATCCGAGTACATCGACCGCTAAATCTCTTTGGACTTCCACTGTTCCTAGATTTTCACCATTTAAAAAATACTCTGATCTGTCCTTTTATGGTCCAAAATGGATGACCTCACACTTATCTGCATTGAAATTTATCTGCCACAGTTTTGCCCACTCACTTTGCCAATGTCTCTTTGTAATTTTATGCTCCCAACTACAAGACTTACTATGCCACCACTCTTTATGTCATTGGCAAACTTGAATATATGGCTTTCTGTTGTGTTATTGAAGACCTAGGGCTGGATTTTACCAGCCCTGAGGAGGCGGGTTTGGAGGTGGGACTGCTGGGAAAATCAAAAAGAATGGGAGTGGGTCCCGAACCCTCTCCCAACCCGCCTCCAACCAATCTCCCCGGGAGTCGGGTCCCCGGTTTGCGCAGGGACCCAACTCCTGGCGGCAGGAAGAGGATTATAGCCAATTAACTGCCTGTTAACAGGCAGTTAACAGACAATTAAGAGGCTTTCCCCAATTTTTCGACTGCTGCTGCGGGCTTCCCGACATTGGGGAACCCTGCCAGGGTAAGTGAGGCGTGCTGTGGGTCTGTTATGTTGGTGTTTGGATGACAGCTGCAGAAGTGATGGGAAGGATGCAATGGGACAATGGTTAGTATCAGAGGTCAGGAAATGTTGTGAAAGTAATTTTTAATGTGGTTAGATGTTTCTGCGGATGACAAGCTGTGAAGTGTTTGTGTAGCCTCATCTCATCAGGAGAAGTGACAGATGGCTTCTGCAATCTCAGCTGCAGCTGCCATCTGTTTTATCCTAAGGAGAGAGTTATTGGAGAGCCTGGGTGCAAGGGCTCACCTGTGTACAGTGATTGTCACTGTTTGACAGCACCTCAATGCTGTCAAATACTGACAATTCATCTGTCAAACAAGTGTGATGCATATGCCTTTAAGAAAACCAGCAGATGAAGCGTCATCAACTGACACCGGCTTTCCCTTAATTGTCCGGCATGCCCACAGGGCAGGCTTAACAAGACCAATCAGGGCAAAATAGTGTCTGTTCATCAGACGTCGCTGGGGGCAGGACTAGAACCCAGAAGGCAGCAGTTCTACCCCCAACTCGTCTCGGTAAGTAAAATCCAGCCCAAAGATAGCAAATAGTTGACGCCTCAGTACAGATTCTTGTGGGACACCATCAGTCATTTCCTTCTAATTCAAATACATACCCATTATCCCTACTCTCTGTCTTCCGCCACCTAATCAATGTCCCAACTAGGACAATAATTTGCCTTCAATTTTATGAGCTTTAATTTTAGCCAACTGTCTCTTATGTGGAACCTTATCGAATGCCTTCTGGAAGTCCAGAAAAACTACATCCATAGACATTCCCCTGTCTACTAATTTAGTTACTTCCTCAAAAAATTCAATTAGGTTCATTAGACATTTACAAATCCCTTTACAAATCCATGTTGGCTCTCTCTAATCAGCTCAAATTTCTCTAAGTGCTCAATCACTCTGTCCTCAATTATAGATTCCAATAAAAGGTCTATAATTTCCTGGTTTCTCTCTATTTCTCAACTTTCTTAAATAATGGAGTTACATTTGTAATTTTTCAATCTAATGGGACAATTCCTGAATTGAGCGCGCTTTGGAAGATTATGGCTAAAGTATCTGTAATTTCCTCACCTACTTCCTTTAAATCCCTAGGATGGAAATCATCAGGTCCTGGGGATTTGTCGATCTTTAGTGCCATTATTTTTTCTAATACTGCGTTCTTGCTTATGTTAACTGTAGTGAGTTTCAGTCCTTGATTCAGTATTAGTTTCCCTAAAATGTCAGGTATATTATCCTCTTCCTCTACTGTGAAGACTAACACAAAGTAATTATTCAACCAGTCTGCCATTTTCTTATCTTCATTTGCAATACTACCTGTTTTTAAAGGGCTGACATTACCCTAGACTACTCTTTTTCGTCTAATATAATTGTAAAATATTTTTGCGTTAATCTTGATATCCCTCACAAGTTTCTTTTTGTATGCCTTTTTGCAGCTCTTACTATCTTTGTTGCCTTCCTTTGCTGTTCTTTATATCTTTTCCAGTCTCCTGGGTCTACACTATTCTTTACATTTTTGTATGCTCTTTCCTTTAATTTTATGTTAACTCTCACCTTTTTTGTCGACCATGGCTGTTTTATTTGGTAAGTACAGCTCTTGCCCCTTAGTGGTATATACTGGTCCTGTATTAAGCTAAACTCTTTTTTGAACACCTCCCACTGTTCACCTGTAGTTTTACCCGATAACAATTTTGACCATTTTTCTGTCGTCAGTCTTTGTCGCATCCCGTTAAAGCTAGCCTTACCAAATCTAAAGGCCCAGAAATTCGGGTCTCCACAGGTGAGTACGCACGGGGTACTCACCTGCAGGCCCGATGGAAGTGCCGGTTTCCTGTATGCACTGCGCATGCGTGGGAAACCGGCACTTCTGTTCCTCTGAACGAAGGGGTTCAGAGGTCGAACGCATGCGCAGGAGAGGCTGCGTGTGCGCATTGAACTTCGGTCTTTTTTACAGGTTTTCCCGGGAGGGTAAGCCTGCAGAATTTAGAAATGTAAAAAGCAGGCGTAAGGCCTGCTTTTTGCAAGGTAAGTGGTGAATTAATTAAAATTAAAACATTTTTTCCACAGGTTTATTATTTTTAAATACTTTAAAGCAAGGTAAGTTTATTTTTAGCCCCATTAGAAAATAAAATAATTTTTTTCAAAAATTTAAATTATTGTTTAAAATAGTTATTTCATGTAACTTATAGTTTATTGAAAAAATGTGATGTTTTTTAAAATTTATTTGACGATTTAGTGCTATTTTGGGGCCGTATTATTTATAAGTCTTGACAGCACTTCCTGTCAGACTTATGAATGGAGCATTCCCTGCTCCAATTGGCTCCCCATGGCCCACATGATCCCAGGGGACGCATCGAACTAACTGCGCCCCTGGGATACGCAAGCACTGCGCGCTAGCAGCTGGACCAGGCCCCGGATCGGAATTCCACGCGGGCCCACAGCTCAACGGCTGGCGTGCAAGCTAAGTGCAGGTCGGGGGCTTGCACCCGCGGGAAGCCCCCAACCCGAATTTCTAGGCCAAAATCTTTGCAACTGTGTTAAGTTTCTCCTTTTCAAACCTTACATTGAATTTGATCATATGGTCACTGTTAGAGAAATGTTCCCTTACTGTTACATTATTAACTAAGTCTGGCTCATTACGAAATCGAGTATGGCCTACCATGCTAGCATCTAATATTTGTTTGTGACAACAGACTGCAAGGCCGGTTATTGGGGATTTGGACGGCAGTTCCTGATCCTGTTTTACAATCCATAGAAATAAGCAGAAAAAAAGTATAACCAGTATTACAAGATAATGGCCTAGAAATTGAGTTTTGGCTTAGCCAGGGCTTTAGCGCCGGAAGTTAGTGCCGGCGCTAAGTCCCCCTGCGCGCGCCAAAAATTCAGCAGGGCCGCGCCCAAACGGCTGCCGGCGCTACTGAAGGGTCTTTGCGGCGGTAAATCGGCGCTAACTGCCATTTCGCGCCGCAATTCCGGCGCTGCGGCACCCGATGCGGTGCGGCAGGCTCGGGAAGTGCAGGCCTCCTCCTTCCCTTAAGGAGGAGCTGCCTGCACCCGATCGCGGCCCGCGAAAATCTTTTAAAAAATGAGCCCGGCACCTCGGACAAGTGCCGGGCTTGCTTCTGTTCCGGGGGGGGGGGGGAAGTCCGGGGAGGGAGCTGTGGCCAGGCGGCCGGCGGGAAAGCGGCCGGCCACCGCGGGGCCTTTAATGCGCCGGCGCAAAGACTCGTAAGACTCTGTTGCCAGAGTCTTAGTTGCGGCTGTCACGGGCGAGGCGGCCGCAACTGAATTTCGGCGCTGGGGCCCGTCGGCATGGCAACCGGGACGCTGCGCACACCGATGACGTCATCGGTGCCGGCGCAGTGCTACCGGTCTACCGCGGCGTAAGGGCCCCAGGCAATTTCGGCGCCGGCGCCAAATGCAGCGCTAGGCCCTCTAGCGCCGCAAAATCGGCGCTAAGGGCACTCAATTTCTAGGCCAATGTGCTTTCATTTAGCAAACCATCAGTGTCCAAAGGAATGACTCCTGATCTCAATTCCCATGACAGCTTGGGGGACGGATTATCAATACGACCGAGCCACAGTATGCTCAATGATTGTGATCGGCTGCATATTGTACAATCATGCTACTGCGAACAAGATTTACCTTCAACTCAATGAGAATAGAGCCATGCCATGGCCAAAGAGAACAAAGTATTTCAACTGTCTGCTCCAACAGACGATGAGACTGTATTGGCACAGGAGGCTAAGGGCTGTCTGATTATCACCCATCAGGTGGGGCAAACTCCAGTACCAAGGCAAGAAACTTCATACCAGACACATGTTCAGCCACACATACAACCTTTCATCCATTGTATATACGCATATACATAACAATTGCTGGATAGAATAAAGTATCTATTATAGTAATGAAGGATTTCTCTTTTGTCAAACAACAAACATTGTTAATACTTTGTCCCCAATCTGTTGTGGTTTTAATTTGTCTCATTTTTCAGGTGTATGAGGCGCCCACCGGAGTCTCATGTGTTTAAACAAATCCAATAATATCAATAGGACCCCAATGCCATCGTAACCAGGAAGTCATCGGGATGCCCGCAGCACCCGCCCCGACAGCAGGAACCTAGTAAGACGACCGAAGAGGCCCGAAGTGCGGCGGCGCACCCGGTGAGTCCGGGCACGGGGAGGCTCTGCTGTTCATAATGGCTGGGTCTCATTAAAATAACTTCCATCGGAGCCCCGCCCACACCTGGCCAGATGCACTACCTGGCGGAAGATCTGAGGCAGGAGGTTGCAGCCGTGGACCCACAGGATCGGTCCCCGACATTCAAGTAAATGATAAGAGGTTGAGTGGGGCAAAGGCCATCAGGGAGTGAAGGGGAAGCCTGGAGCAAGTGAGGCTTCTCTGTGAGACCAGGAGGAGCACTCCTGCTCCTCCTGGCCCACAAGGAAACCTAAATAAATATTAAAAACTTACCTGCCCAGGCCTCTTCAGGCTCACGACCCCCTCCTAACAGGTTTGTCTTGATGGGGAAGCTGTCACTGCTCCCCCAATCAGGCCTTGTACTAAAATAGCAGATTCGATCATGATGACATCATTGGGCTCCGATCTGCATAAGAGTAGGTTAACATCGGGACATGTGGTCAAAAGCTTGGTCAAAGTGGTAGGTTTTAAGGAGCGTCTTAAAGGAAGAGAGAGAGGTAGAGAGGTGGAGAAGTTTAGGGAGGGAATTCCAGAGCTTAGGGTCTCGGCAACTGATGACATGGCCACCAATGGCTGAGCAATATCGGGTTTTGCGCAAGAGGTCAGAATTGGAGGAGAGCAGGGATCTCGGAGGGTGTAGGGCTCTAGGAGGTTACAGAGATAGGGAGGGGCGAGGCCATGGAGGGATTTGAAAACAAGGATGAGAATTTTAAAATGGAGGTGTTTCCAGGGGCCAATGTAGGTTAGCAAGCACAGAGGCGATGGGTGAACAGAACTTGGTGCGAGTTAGGATGTACTCAGCAGAGTTTCGGATGAGCTCAAGTTTCTGGAGGGTGCAAGGTAGAAGTCCAGCCAGGAGACATTGGAATGGTCGAGTCTAGAGATAACAAAAGCATGGATGAGCTTTTCAGCAGCAGATGAACAGAGGCAGGGGCAGAGACAGGCAATGTTAAGGAGGTGAAAGTAGACAGTCTTAGTGTATGTACAAAACTCCCATAAGTGTGAATGGGGGTTCCCTTCTTTTATTGGTTGGGCTGGCCCACATGATCCCAGGGGTGCTTGTGAACCACAAGCGACCCTGGGATATGTGGGCCTCTGCCTGCGCGTACCCAGAGAGACCCAGGATCGCAAGTCTCCATTCCTCCCAGGCCACCAGGTAAATGTATAGATTTTTTACAGGTCGGAGGCATCCATCCATGGGAAGCCTCCGATCGCAAATTTTGGGCCGTTGTGTTTTCAAATGATGTCACCGAGGGGCAGCATGTAGATGAGAAATAGGAGGGAGCCAAGGATAGATCCTTGCAGGATTCCTGAGGTACGATGAAGGAGCGGGAAGAGAAGACATTGCAGACGATTCTCTGGCTATGACTGGATAGATAGGAATGGAACCAGGTGAGTGCAGTCCCACCCAGCTGAACAACAGAGCAGAGGCCCTGGAGGAGGATGGTGTGGTCAACTGTCGGCTGCAGACAGGTCGAGAAGGACAAGGAGGCATAGCTTACGATGGTCACAGTCACATGGGAGGTAATTTGTGATTTTGATAAGGGCCAGTTCAGTGCAGGGGCGGAAACCGGATTGGAGGGGTTCAAACGTGGTGTTGCAGGAAAGGTGGGCACAATTTGGGAGGTGACAACAGGTTCTAGGGCTTTGGAGAGGAAAGGAAGTTTGGAGATGGGGTGCTAGTTTGCAAGGACAGATGGGTCAAAGGTGGGGGGGGTGGTGACGGCAGATTTGAAAGGGAGCAGGACAGCTCCTGAGGAAAGGGAACCGTTAACAATATCAGCTAACATGTGGGCCAGAAAGGGAATTAGGTGGTCAGCAGTTTGGTGGGAAAAGGATCTAGGGAGCAGGAGGTGGGTCTCATGGACAAAATGAGCTCAGGCAGGGTATATGGAGAGTTAGGAGAGAAACTGGAGAAAGATGAAAGTTCAGGGCTATGGCTAAAGCAGGACTAAAGTAGAAAATAAGTAATTATAAAAGGGGGAAACACACATTTAATCAATGAGGATGAAAAATTTGGCAGACTCAAACGTTAGACATAAACAATAGAAACAAGACGGGTTATTATTAAAATGAAATAACTTATATGAAAACCTTAAGTCCTAGAAATTCACTTTGGGGCGGCCAGCTCGCTCACGCCCAAAAGTTAGCGCTGAGCGGGGAGCCATTAGTGATCGTCAGATATTCAGTGTTTGCGCCCCAATTCGGAACCGGGCGCTATACCAGGGTGTGCCCGCCTCCGCTTGGGGCGCTGACACTGAATTTCAGCGCTCTTGGCGCCTCTGCGCCAGCCGCTGCGGAGCGGCAGGCTGCGGTACTGCAGGCCTCCTCCTTCTCTTAAGGGGGAGCTGCCTGCAACGGGGAGATCGCCGCTGGAGAGTGCCGGCAAATGAGCCCGGCACCACGGAGAAGTGCCGGGTTCGCGGAAAGCAGCCGGCAATGCCGCGGGGGGGGGGTGGAGGAGGCCGGGGAAGGAGGTGCGGGCAGGCGGCCGCCGAAAAAGCGGCCGGCCGCACCTTCCCCTTTAAAGCGCCCCACTAAGGCTACAGCACGGCCCCGTTTTCTGGTCGCTGTTTGCGGCCGCTTCGGAGGAGGCGGCCGCTACTAAATATGGGGATCGGGCCGGTTTCGGGGCGGAACCGGGGCACTGCGCACACCGATGACGTCATCGGTGCCGGCGCAGCGCTAACGGCTACCGCCGCCAATACCGCTGCGCTGAATATCAGCGCAAACTCATTTTTGGCACAGAAGCCCTCTTTAGGCAGTAACTGGCCGCAAAGCTGGCAGCGCCTTAATGAATTTCTAGGTCTAAGTCTTTACCTTCAACCGAGATCCACCAACTCGAGTCTCCAGACTGCTAGGTTATTCCAATGATGGCTCCATTGAAAGCAAGCCCAGCCAATCACCCTATAGACTACATCTGCAGCGTACTCAGATAGTAGCATGGTTTTTCAGGTTTGCCCTGTTCTGCTCCGGCTCCCAGACCCATATATAATTGTGGTATTAACTGCTTTCAGTGGGGTCACTCTAGGGCACCTTTCCATTAGTGACATCATGGTGGGACCTAGCAGGGAAGAAACCCAACCCTCTGTTGGAGGTAGAAACATTTATTTGCTTGCTTTGTTCTGCATTAATTTTCTCCCTTCCCCTACCCTCTTCCTCTGTCTGAAGGTGTTGACTCCTTGCTGGGGTATGGTTCCACAGGCATCGATCACCTTCTATTACTTCTGGTGTAGAGATGCCGGTGTTGGACTGGGGTAGACAATTGTAAGAAATCACACAACACCAGGTTATAGTCCAACAGCTTTATTTGAAATCACAAGCTTTCAGAGCGCTGCTCCTTCGTCAGGTGAAGTGGAGAGATGCATAAAAACACAACTTATATAGTCAGAGAATAATGTCAGATGTTTACAGGTAATCTTTCTAAATGCCATTTATCACACCTCGGCAGAGAGATAATCACAGCAATCAAAGGTGTAAATGGTGTCCAAGCAGGTTAGTCAGGAAACCATTACATCAAAGAACAATGAGGTGGGGTCACAGGGGGTCAAATGTTGCAGATGCTGGGGTCTGTATGAAAAACAAAAAAACAGACAAAAAACATTTTTTTTGCTGGAAATCACAGCAGGTCCGGCCGCATCTGTGTGGAGAGAACAAGCCAACGACGACTCGAGTCTGGATGACCCTACGTCAGGTGGGGTTACATGTAGCATGACATGAACCCAAGATCCCGGTTGTCTACCTCATACGTTGCAGGAAAGGATGCCCCGGAGCATGGTACATCGGTGAGACCATGCAGACACTGCGACAACGGATGAGCGGACACCGCGCAACAATCGCCAGGCAGGAGTGTTCCCTCCCAGTCGGGGAACACTTCAGCAGTCAAGGACATTCAGTATCCGATCTTCGGGTAAGCATTCTCCAAGGCTGCCTTCGAGACACACGACAACGCAAAATCATCGAGCAGAAACTGATAGCCAAGTTCCGCACCCATGAGGACAGCCTGAACCGGGATCTTGGGTTCATGTCACGCTACATGTAACCCCACCTGACGTAGGGTCATCCAGACTCGAGTCGTCGTTGGCTTGTTCTCTCCACACAGATGCGGCCGGACCTGCTGTGATTTCCAGCAAAAAAAATGTTTTTTGTCTGTTTTTTTGTTTTTCATACAGACCCCAGCATCTGCAACATTTGACCCCCTGTGACCCCACCTCATTGTTCTTTGATGTAATGTTTTCCTGACTACCCTGTTTGGACACCATTTACACCTTTGATTGCTGTGATTATCTCTCTGCCGAGGTGTGATAAATGGCAGTTAGAAAGATTACCTGTAAACATCTGACATTATTCTCTGACTATATAAGCTGTGTTTTTATGCCTCTCTCCACTTCACCTGACGAAGGAGCAGCGTTCCAAAAGCTTGTGATTTCAAATAAAGCTGTTGGACTGTAACCTGGTGTTGTGTGATTTCTTACAATTCTATTACTTCATCCAAGTGGTCATTCTTCATGAGTGAATCTAGACAATGAATGCTGATAGGCTATTCTGACATCACCTGATATTCATACATGAACACTTCCACCAGACCTTACCGGACAACAATTAAAAGCAGGAAACCTGGCAATTTTCATTTGTAATATCCCTACCAATGCCTAGCTGATATCAACTAACATAACAAAGTGCTCAAACCTGGGACTGCTTTAACTAGCTGAGTCAATTGAGGAGTGTTCAATAGTTCAATACATTTGATTCTTTTCCCCATATAAAGTGGGGAGAGAGTACTTAGAACAAAATTACTGGTTGTAATAACAACCTTTTTTTAGACCTAATTAAGCATACTAATTACAGAGCAGAATGTTTGTGAAGTTCACTCTAAATTGCTTGTACAGGTCTTAAATGCAACCATTCAGTACTGAGTATTTTAGCAGTGGGGATTCATGCTGGGTAGAAAACATGGGTATGCTGACTCCATCAAACAAGACTTAGTGCATTTAAACTAAATTAATTGCTCGTAATTACAAAATTAATTAAAAGGAGAATATTGTCTGTAAGTTACACAGCATGCATTCTGATACTTCACAAGCACTGGTATCATCCACTGCACACTTCAGATGCCTCCAGGGGCCTGTGATACATCTGAAAATTAGGGCATTTAGGTATGGAAGCAGGTGAGGCTATATAAAATAAATGGATAATTTATAATGGCTTGTAATTTTATGAATCATAACATAGAAACAGTTGTTTTTGATTTACTAGTGAAAGTCTGTAGTATTTAAGCTGTGAGATGGGCATCCTTGTGTGAGATGATTTCCTCCAGTCACTAAATGTAGTGACATAAACAAATATGGGAAGATTAACTGTTTTGTATTTCTAGTGAAACACTAAAAAAAGAATGGACTTCAGATTTTGCTGGAGATACTGAACAGAGAGGAAATCTTCCCGCATTTGTTTATGATGGTGTTGCAGATAGCAATCAGCGGAAATCATCCCCATAGAACACTAGGAATACAATTAATACTGAAGGCCACCAAAACAAATTGATTTCTAGGTTTCAATGTTAATGTTTTCCTCCATGATTTAAAATATTTGTAAAGAACCAAAAAAGAAAACATTTAAGGAGAAAATAGCTTAAATTTTCAGATCGGGAATGCCAGTTTTTTGAGCATAAAGTCCAGCAGATCAGAAAACTGGGCAGAGATCTGATCCACTGGATCTCTGCCCATTTTGCCTCCATTTCAATTCTCTGATCAGGATTTAAATTGGTGCAGGAGCTATCCACCAGCTTGTGGATAGATGCATGTAAGCTATTGCTTAAAGATATGACAATGTCAAATACCCGATTTTCTGTAATTTCTGCCCATTGCACTCTGTTTCCTTTACTTAGCCTTATAAAAGGGGAATTCTGAGTTGCTTGGCATTGTGCTTCATACAGACATCAGTTTAAAAGAGACCAGAAGTGAGATTATAAAATTGTCAGGCTATTGCTGAAGCTTTTCTCTTGTCTATCCCCCATCTTTTCTCTTGTTGCAACTGAAGCATTTGAAGAGACTATGAGGGAATTTTAACATGGGTGAGCGGGTGGGATTGGGAGCGGGTGGGGGGGTTAAGTGGGCAAAAATTCCGAACGTGTTGGGAAGCCCGCTCCAACCCGCCGACTTCCGGGTTTTACTGAGGAGGGCAGCCAATCTGCTCCCAGGAGACGGGTTGGCATTTTAAATATGTTATTGAGGCTGGAAGCCTCAGATTTAACCTGCTGTGCCGGCAGCTGCAGCGAGGCGATGACAGCCTCGGGAGAAGGTAAGTGCCTACACAGCACTCCTTGTGGGCCAGGAGGAGCAGGCATGCTTCCTTCCAGCCCCCCAAGCTCCCCCACCATCAGACCACCCCCACCCCCAGCCCCACATACAAGCCCCCTTCGGGATCAAACCCGGCTCCCGTCCCCGGGATCGCACTAACCACCCCACCGGAGTTGGGGATCAGACCTACCTGGTCCTATGGCCTCCTTTCAATCAGGCTGACTTCTGGGCGGGGAACCTGTCAGGGCCAAAAGTCGCACACAGTGGACATTCGGGTTTCCCGTCTGAAACTCCGGCCCCCAACTACGCAACAGGCCCCAGTAAATATCCAGCCCTATATAGTTATTGCTGTGGTGCAGCATTTTGTTCTACCCAAGCTGTCATAGGAAAAACATGAGTGATGCAAGGTAGGTCAGGTTGACATGATTAGTACCCTGTCCAATATCATTATATTGTAGCAATAGGTGTATTCCTAACCAAATTACTGAGGTCGACTCAGGAGAAACAATCCAATAGGTCTTTAATTAAGGATTTGACGAAGTACAGAAAACAACAAGGATCGATGCAGGAGAGCCTTGGAACAGGTCTTACCCAAACGGGGACGCCACGAGGACTGACTCGGCAGTCCCGTGGATTGCACCGTGACTTCATCGTGTTTTCCTGCGCTTGGGGCGGTCACGTGATGTGTGACGTGATGTCATCGCGTTTGCCCGCGCTTAGGGCGGTCACGTGATGTGCGCCGTGATGTCATCACGTTTGCCCGCGCTTAGGGCAGTCACGTGCTGTGCGACGTGACGTCATCGCATTAGGTCGCGTTCTTAAAGGGGCAACGCCCCGTACACGTTCTTAAAGGGGCAACGCCCCATACATGCAAACTCTATACAAACATAGTTAAAGGGAATTATGTACAGTAAGTAAGAGACACTCGGTGGTACCGCTACATACGCACCCCCCCCAGAATGCGCTTTAACGGACAAAGTCAAACGATGAGGTGGTCTGACGAGCGTGTCCGAAGGACTCCTGCAGTGTCGAGGCGGAGGCTGCTGGGCGGCTGACGATCTGTGGTGTAGTCTCGAGGCGGAGGCGGCTGGCGGGCGGTCGCATGAGGTCTGCCGTGTAGTCTTGAGGCGGAGGCTGCTGGGCGGCTGGCGGTCGGTCGCACTTGGGCTGCCGCAACACCGATGGATGGCCGACCTCATCACGGCAGTTGTGCTGTTCTGACGGGGCGGTGGAGGTCTAAATGTGCTGGTCGTGAGCGCATCCTTACGCACGTCGTGGTGAATAAAATGTATTCAACCTCGTGAAGGATCGTAAAAACGTGTGACCTCTGCAGCCCGTGGTTCAAAGCGGGCGCTGGTGCGAAAAATCTGGCCGCCTTTTAATGACTGGCAGACTGGGTAGATGTGGACCATTGCCCTGTCGGTGTTGTTAGGAAGTCCCCATTTGAACGAAATATCGGTGGGAACGCCAAAACGGGCGATCCAGGAGGAAATTAACATGGGTCTTGCCAGTTGGGTAACTCGCCGAGCAGGCGAGCGAACTCATCGAAAGTCAAAAACGCACTGGAAACGGTGCGCGACATAGTGCTACGACGGTAACACCGAAGCGAGTTAACAGTTGCTGCGTTGATCAGTGATCAGGTATGGTCAGCAATAGTCCCGCGTGGCCGATCGCGGCCGTGGGATGCCCGTAGACCCGTACCTCGTTGGTCGCTGTGGCGGTTGTTATTTTGTTCTTGGGGGAAACTGCCGGGAGGGCGGCAACGCTTCGCTTTCGCGCAGAACTGCGCGCGGTAGATTACACAACCCAGCAGGCTAACGAGCTGGGGCGACGTCTGCGGGGGATGAGTCTTCGTGTTTCGCGAGGGATGGATCCTCGTAGTTTGCAAGGGAAAAGTCCTCGTGGTTCGCGAAGGATGGGTCCTCGTGGTTCGCGAGGGATGGGTCCTCGTGGGTCGCGAGGTGTGCGTCCTCGTGGTTCATGAGGAGCGAGTCCTCGTGGGTCGTGAGGAGCGAGTCCTCGTGGGTCGCGAGGCGTGGTTTGCGAGGACTGAGTCCTCGTGGCATCTCCGCCGGGGCGCGCTCCAATCTTGTGGGCCCGACAACCTGCAGAACCCACGCTTGGAGGGGTTTCATGCTTGCTGTTACGTTGGGAGATGTCGAGGAGGCGGACGACCCGTGAGGCGGTAGAGCTGTCGAATACGGAGACCGTATACAGGTACGTGGTCTGCGCTGCATCGATGTTGCACAGGGCGAACTGGGCTTCTACCAGAATAAAGCATGAGGGCGGTTGTTGCTCCCTGAATTGCAGTAGCAACAGCAAAACGGCTGGTGCTTCCATGGCGTGCTTCTTTTGTGAAAATCGTTCACAAAAATCGGAGTCCGGCTGCGCTTCTTTCGTGAAAAACGTTCACGAAACTCGGGGTCACCAATGTAGGAATTGGTATTCGTCGGTTGTTGTTCGTCGTGCCGTTCTTCTGTGAAAAACGTTCACGGAGACGGGGTCACCAATGTAGGTATTGATGAATTCCCGTCCTCACGTCATTGGGTCACCAATGTAGGAATAGGTGTATTCCTAACCAAATCACCTGAGGTTGACTCAGGAGAAACAAACCAACAGGTCTTTAATGAAGGATTTGACAAAGTACAGAAAACAACAAGGATCGATGCAGGAGAGCCTTGGAACAGGTCTTACCTGAACGGGGGCGCCACGAGGACTGACTCGGCAGTCCCGTGGATTGCATCGTGACGTCATCGCGTTTCCCGCGCTTGGGGCGGTCATGTGATGTGCGACGTGATGTCATCGCGTTTGCCCGCGCTTAGGGCGGTCACGTGATGTGCGCCATGACGTCATCGCGTTTGCCCGCGCTTAGGACGGTCATGTGCTGTACGACGTGACGTCATCGCGTTAGGTCGCGTTCTTAAAGGGGCAACGCCCCGTACACGTTCTTAAAGGGGCAACGCCCCGTACATGTAAACTCTATACAAACATAGTTAAAGGGAATTATGTACAGTAAGTAAGAGACACTCGGTGGTACCACTACAATATGAGAATATACAGGTAGTGACTCCACTTCTCCAAGGAGTAGTGCTGCAAAGACTTTGGCTCCTATATGGGTGGGGAGGGTGTGGGGGAGCCCAGTAGCGGGTGAAGAACCCGGCAATGCCGGTGGCGTGGAGGCCCTGCTGATCTTAACAGCAGGGCCTCATTTGAATAATTTTGGGCAGACTCCCGCCTGACAACCAGCCAGATTTGACTGCGTGGCCAGTGAGTGGGAGCAGAAACTAGCAACAGGAGGCTGCAGCCGGGGACCCATGGGGATGGTCCCTGGCAGTCAGTAATGCTCTGGGTCACGACTGGGGGGCTGGGGGGGCATTGGGGGGTGGGGGGAAGCCAAAATATTGAGGCGGGGCTGGGTGGGGTGGGGGGGAGTCAAAAGATCAGGGCCATGATCAGGGTTGGGGGAAGAGGGAGGTGCCAAAAGATCAGGCCTGCGATCAGGGCTGGGGGGGCCAAAGGATAACTTGTGAGGCCTGGTGGGAGGAGCCCTGCTCCTTTTTTCTTTATTCATTCATGGGATGTGGACATCGCTGGCAAAGTCAGCATTTATTACCTATCCCTAATTGCCCTTGAGAAGGTCGTGGTGAGCCACCTTCTTGAACCGTTGCAGTCCGTGAGATGAAGGTACTCCCACAGTGCTGTTAGGGAGGAAGTTCCAGGATTTTGACCCAGCGACGATGAAGGAATGGCGATAGTCAATGTTGAGGACTCCCAGGGCCACACCTTCCCAACCGTATACCACTGTGCCACTATCTCTGGTGGGTCTGTCCTGCCGGTGGGACAGGACATACCCAGGGATAGTGATGGAGGAGTCTGAGACGTTGGATGAAAGGTATGGTTCTATGAGTATGACTATGTCAGGCTGTTGCTTGACTAGTCTGTGGGACAGCTCTCCCAATTTTGGCACAAATCCCCAGGTGTTAGTGAGGAGGAATTTGCAAGGTTGACTGGGCTGGGTGTGCCTTTGCCGTGTCCGAATCCGGTGCCTAGGTTGATGCTGGGTGGTCCACTCGGTTTTATTCATATTGTTTTTCCTAACAGTTTGTTACAACTGAGTGGTTTGCTAGGCCATTTCAGAGGGAAGTTAAAAGTCAACCATGATTGTACCCACATGACCCTATGTTCTCCATTTCAGTTCTATGACCTATATGAATTGCAAAGAATTCCACTTCCTTAACATTCAGCTTGTCTATAGTTATCAGCTATAATGTAAGTAAATGTTCACTTTACCCAGCAGTTGTCACAATGCCTTCATTTTAAGGCAATTTTAAGGCAATCTTAAGTCCCACCAATATTTGATCCTGAGAAGCAAGTCTCAGAGTAACTTCTAGGACATCAATGCTATCCTCTGCAGCCGTGGCTCATGACACTTCTGCAGTATCCCAGAAGATGAGCTGAACGCAGATATCATGAGATGCATACCTTCAGCAGAGTTATTATGCACACCATTTGTATGCTGTAGCAACACTTCAGGTGCCTAGATTGGTCTGGTGGCATCCTGGAATACAGCTTGTTGACAGTTTCTAGTGTTGTGTATGTACCTTTAAGAGAATAACTGGTCTCAGACTGCAGTACCGGCAGTGACCACCCCTGTATAAAAGGCGCTAGAGAGCCTCTGTTGTTTAGTTTCGTTTATACCTTTCACCAGTAAAGTTCTGTTTGCTTTCTCTCCTGCTAGTCCGTGTCTCAATCATTCACGGACTTAACACTGGCGACGAGTTAGAAACGAACTTACCTGCAACTCAGCAGCAGCTCCGACGACGTTGTTGAAGGTCGGAGCCAGAAGAAAGAAAAAAAAAAAAAATAGGCCATTGAAACTCGAGAAACGGGCGTCAACCATCAATCATCGATTTCAAAACTTGCAGGAGAGACTGTCCAGAGCCAGGCTGGGTTCCTCGGTGCGTGGTTTCCCAGCGAATCGGGCTGGTGGCAGGGAGTGCTCTGATCCTTCCTGGGCTGCGGCGGGTTGAAGCTCGATCAGGTGGCTTTTCAACGGGGCCGGGCAGCGAGTCAGGAAGCAAGGAGAGAGAGAGAGGGTGGAGCACACAGGGCGCGGCTGGTGTTTCGAAGCTGGGCAGCATTCGGACCTCAGAAGAGGGAGGGAAGTGTCCCAGAGGGTCCGCTCCACGACGGGAAATTAATAAAAGAAAAAGAATACGCGCAAGAAACCGTGGAAAGCAGCGCTAACAACAGCGGGGAAGAAGGCAAAGCGCGGGAGGCGCCATTTTAGATTTGCAAGATGCCGAAGACTGGCTGTATCACTGCTTTTGATAATACATTAGAGGACTGGACCACGTATGTGGAAAGAGTCGAGGTATATTTCGAGGCAAACGATATAGCGGAGGGGAAAAAGGCATCGATATTGTTAAACTTAATGGGCGCTAGAACGTACGGCCTATTGCGGGACCTGATTACTCCAGCCAAACCGAAGGCGAAGAGTTTTAACGAAATTGTTGCTGTTCTACAGGAGCACTTAAACCCTGCACCGCTGTTGATAGCAGAAAGATTTAAATTCCACAGGAGAAATCAGCACAAAGATGAGAGCAATGCTGAGTATCTTACGGAACTACGCAAGCTATCAAAGCACTGCCAG
This sequence comes from Somniosus microcephalus, assembly GCF_052327205.1. Lineage (NCBI taxonomy): Eukaryota > Metazoa > Chordata > Chondrichthyes > Squaliformes > Somniosidae > Somniosus > Somniosus microcephalus. The sequence continues at coordinate 76,996,926 of NC_140989.1, read as the reverse complement.
TTCGGAGCAGGACTGGCAGATACCCTACGGGACAAATTTGTCTGTGGACTCCTGAGTGAAGGAACACAGAAGAAGTTACTCACAGAAAAAGAGCTGACGCTAGATAAGGCTTTCAGCGTGGCAGTATCGTATGAAGCAGCAGCCAGGGGAGCTGCAGAAATTCAACAAAAACCACAGGAATACGGCACCCACGAAATGACACGGGGATTTGCAAAATGTTATTGCTGCGGCAGAACTAACCATGACCAGAAGGACTGCTGCTCCAAAGACAAAATATGCAGACAATGCGGGAAGATTGGACACATTGCACGAGTTTGTAGGTCTGGGAAGAAGACCAGCGACAACAAAAAGGCTACTAAGGAACCGTACAAGAAAGTACAAAAGATGACGGACAGTAGTTCCGAAGACCAGATGAGCGATAGTGAATCCGGAAACAGGAGACTAAGCTGTCTCAAACTTCACAATGTAATCGCAAAAGAGGATCACCGAACCATTTGGGTCACTCTCACGATAGCAGGGTCCCAAGTTAAAATGGAATTGGATACAGGATCAGCGCTAACCGTCATGAATCGACGAGACTACGAGCAGCTATTTTCACACATATCCTTGAGAGAGACATCCATCGTCTTGACGATGTATACATGGCAAAAAGTATACCCCAGAGGAAAAATAAGGGTGCCTGTCGAATACAATGACAAGAAAATACGGAAATTGTATCTCTACATACTGCCAAATGGTGGACCACTGTTATTGGGACGGGAATGGATTAGGAAGATAAACTTAGATTGGCATTCCATTCATGCAATGACGGTGGACGGTAAAAAAGATGAAGACGTCACTCCTGGACGATTGTCAACAATCTTAGCTAACGCCAAAGAGGTATTTCAACAAGAACTGGGCACGCTTAAAGGCGTAACCGCCTCGATAAAAGTAGAAGAGAATGCAGTTCCCAAGTTTTTCAAAGCGAGACCGGTACCATATGCAATTCGCCCAGCCGTCGAGGCAGAGCTGGAGAATCTGGAGAAGGCGGGCGTGTTGTCTAAGGTCGACTGGAGCGAGTGGGCGACACCCATCGTTCCTGTCATGAAGAAAACGTTAACCAATAAGTCCGGAGAGCCAAGGATTCGCATCTGTGGGGATTTCAAGGTGACGGTGAACCCTGTCCTTCGCACAGTACAATATCCTCTTCCAAGGATAGAAGACATCTTCGCCTCGCTGTCTGGAGGGAAGCGTTTTACAAAAATTGACCTAGCACAAGCATATTTGCAGATGGAGGTTGAAGAGTCCTCTAGGAAGTATCTCACGATAAACACTCACAAAGGTCTTTACCAGTATCATCGATTGGTATTCGGAGTAGCATCGGCTCCGGCGATATGGCAAAGAGCGATGGAACAAGTCCTGCAAGGGATTCCGGGGACTCAGTGTTACTTGGACGACATCCTTGTAACAGGTGAAGATGACAGTGAACACCTTAACAACCTAGAACAGGTGCTCACTAGACTACGGGAACATGGGCTGCGAGCCAACCGCCCCAAGTGCGAATTTTTTAAGAAACAGGTATCGTATTTGTAGTGTATGTAACTGTTCTACCTTTAAGAGAACTATTGTATGTAACCGTCCACCTTTAAGAGAACTATTTTAGGTGTGGCACTACTTTATCCTGGCTGCTGTATACTGTAATACCGACGGTGACCACACTGGTATATAAGTGCTGTGGCAGAATTTATTGGGCAGATTCGCCCTGACCTTCGAATAGTAAAGTCCTGTTTAAGTTACTCTTGTAGTCTGTGTATTACTTCGCTATACAACCCACAGACTTTACAGTGGCGACGAGTTCAATCTTACCCTGCGGCAACAATACTTCTGAAGAAGTAAACGAGCGTCGAGAAGAGGCACCCGCCCTTGTCGTTTTGCTGAGAGAAAACTCGAGTCTGCAGACCAAGAAAGGAGGAAGATTTCAAACACGAAGTCTTCCATCAGCAACAGGCACGGATTGTCCCTTCTGCCACGGTGGTGAGTGAGCCGATCAACACGAGAAGCAAGTCGGCCATGGTGACTGTGAGTAAAGGGAAAATAGAAACAAATAAACGGAGGATAAGGGCGGTGCACTCGACCACGGTCGAGGGGGAAAGGAGCCGGACAGAAGTCGGGCCCAGAGGCGCTGAGACTGGGGCAGCGTGGAGCAGAAGCCGCGGTACAAGCGGGCTGGGGAGCGTCGTGAGACGACTAGACCGCGACGGCGAAAAAGGCCGGACAAATACCGCGACCACGAGGCGCTGCGACCGGGATCGTAAGGCGCGGGAAGATATAAACATAAATAAGCCACGGAGAACTCAGCCACAGCCGGGGAGGAAAGCACCGGACTGCGAGAAGCTGGGAGGCGCGATTGGGGTGAAAAGGCCAGACAGTGACTGAGGTCACGAAGCGCTGCGACCGGATCGTAAGGCGCGGGAAGAGATAAAAATAAATAAACCGCGGAGAACGCAGCCGCAGCCGGGGAGGAAGCACCGGACTGCGAGAGGCTGGGAGGAGCGATTGGGTGAAAAAGGTCGGACAGTGACCGAGGCCACGAAGCGCTGCGACCGGGATCGTAAGGCGCGGGAAGAGATAAAATAAATAAATCGCGGCGAACTCAGCCGCAGCCGGGGAGGGAAGCACCGGACTGCGAGAGGGCTGGGAGGCGCGATTGAGAGCCGCGTGAGCGGGAGAGACAGAACCCGAGCGAGAGCCGCGCGAACGGGAGAGACAGAGCTCGAGAGAGAACGAGCGAGAGAGACAGAGCCCAAGGAAGACTGAGCGAGATCCAGCCCAGCGGCTGAAACTGTTCGCCGTCAACGGGTTGTACCCAGAGCCGGTTGCCCGGCCGAGAGAAGGGAACGCGCTGAAGCCGAAGCGCAGGCTGCGAACCCCGAAAGCCAGCGGCCGTCGCCCGAGGGAAAAGCTTACCCCTCCTGCCAGGGGAAGAAAAGCGGGAACCGCCATCTTGAAAGTGGGCGGGGAAAGAAGATAAGCGCGGGAAACCACGGGATGCCGCCAGTAGGCAGAGAAAAAGACAGAAGCGGGAACCGCCATTTTGAAAGGGGCGGGGAAAGAAGATAAGCGCGGGGAAACCGCCATCTTGGAAAAAAAAAGAGTTAAAGAAATATTTCGTTGTTGTTTATCAGGGAGGTGAAGATGCCTAAGCGTGGTAACATCAACGATTTCGATTCTGAGGTAGAAGATTGGGCCACGTATGTAGAACGCATTGAGATATATTGTGAGGCCAATAAAATAGAGGATGATGATAAAGCTATAACCTTGCTAAACTCGATGGGGGCGAAGACATACGGGCTATTGAAGCATCTTCTAGCACCAGTTAAACCGGCGGATCAAACCTTCGATAATATTGTTGCTGTTCTGAAGGATCACTTGAACCCCACACCGCTGATGTTGGCAGAACGATTCAAATTTTATGCGAGAACGCAACGGAAAGAGGAAAGCAACGCGGAATACTTGGTCAAACTGCGTAGGCTAGCGAAATACTGCCAGTTTGGAGGAAATCTGACAGAGGCATTGCGAGAAAATTTCGTGTGCGGGTTGTCGAAGGAAGGAACGCAAAAGCGACTGCTCGAAGAGAACGACCTTACACTGGATAGGGCTGTCCTTATTGCAGCATCACACGAAGCCGCAGCGAAAGGAACTGCGGAAATGCAGCTGAAGGCAGCGGTCCTCAGTGTGGATCAAATTACTTTGGGTGCAACGAAATGTTATCGTTGTGGGAAGACAACACACGACCAGAACCAATGCTGGTTTAAAAACCAGGACTGTAGGAAATGTGGCAAACTGGGTCACATAGCCAAAGTATGCCGGTCAGGGAAGAAGACCAACAAAAAAAAAAAGCCATCACAGGAAAAGTACAACAAAGTACACAAGGTGGCTGAGAAGAGTTCAGATGAACAGAATTCGGATTCAGACCCAAGCGGCCAGGAACTGGGTAGTCTGAGAATTCATAATGTGAGTAAGGAAGCTGACCTACAAACTATCTGGGTCATGCTAAAAATAGCCGGAGTCCAAGTGAGAATGGAATTGGACACTGGATCAGCCCTATCAGTCATAAATCGAAGGGATTACAACCGGCTATTCTCACATATACCCTTGAGAGATACCAAGTTCGTATTGCAGACATACACGGGGCATAAAGTATACCCCATGGGAAAGATAAGAGTCAAGGTGAGAGACAGGGGCAAAGAACACCCCGGAATGGACTTATACGTACTACCTGAGGGAGGACCACCACTTCTAGGACGGGAGTGGATCAAGAAAATAGACATGGAATGGCACTACCTCAAAGCAATAACGAGTGAGGACTCGGGGCAAACAATCAGCTCAGACTCTGAAACGGATGACGATAAGACCAGCCCAAGCATGAAAGACAAGTCTAAAATGAACTTGCTGACTAAGGTTGGTAGAACGAATGTGGGCATAAAGGCTTATGCTCCAGAGGAGAACAAAGCTTCAGAACAGAATTCCTCTGAACAACAACAACATAGCTTGACAGAGAATTCTGAGTCTGTTCAAGTTACAGACATATATATTACTGAGGAACATCGAGCTCGAACGCAAACTTATTTCAGATTACGACAGCAATTAGAACAATTAAATTGCCGTCTCGAGCAAGAGATGAAAGCAATGAAAAAGTTCTATGATACCGAATGGGAGAATCTGGAAAGACAACAGATGCAGCTGGGGAAGAATAGGGAGCAGGAGCACACAAACCGTCTGCACGAGGAGGCCAAACGAATCAAAGCTGATTCGGCTTCTGAAGGGGCGTGCTCCAATCCTGCGGAACAAGATGTGCCGCAACTGAAGGCGCTGGTTAGCAGGTTGCAGGCAGAAAAAGCTGAGTTGGTCGACATGACTTCCGAGCTCCTACTGAAGTTGGGTGCAGCATCACCGGACGATTCATTTGTGGAAATTCGAATGATGGGGGCTGCGGATGATGGCGAAGTAGAAGCAGCAAAGGAGCCCCAGGACAAGGTTCTAAGCAGCCCTGCAGCTAATGGAAAAGGGATGAGGACAGAAGAGTTAACAGTCAGCCAACTCCTCCAGGGCAAGGTTATAAACAGCCCTGTAGTTAATGGAAAAGGGATGATGGCAGAAGAGTTAACAGTCAGCCAACTCATTCATATGCTGAGGGATAAAACTCTAAAATGGGAAAAACTTAAATACGAGCCTCAATCTTCAAAGGGAAGGAAGCTCTCAAAAGTCATTGGAAGAGCTGAGGTGGCAACCCAGGCTGAGAAGTCTGCTGCAGAACAGCCCTTGGATGCCGAAAGTACGCTGCCTCACGTCAATGTAGAACAACAGAATACTGAAACAGCTACTTCAGTAGAGGGATTGAATAGTCCGATCAATCAATCTCCGAATGAAGTTGAAGTATTGAAATCACAAATGAGGTCATTAGTAAAAGACTTGCAGGAAGCCCAGAAAAAGCGGGATGAATCTGAACGCATGATGAAGTCTCTTCAGGACAGATGTCGGGATTTGGAACAAAAGTCGGCTAACGTCCAGCTGGGTAAGGAGGAAATAGAAGACCCTCTCGCTGGCCTAGCTCAGGACGACACCGAATATTACCATGATCTGTTGAGTGACACTGAATATTACGAGGACCTGGTCTGCCCAGCTTGTGCCGAGAACTCCCAAAGTGCCGAAATCAGGATGAATCACTTAAAGTCTAAGGAACATAGGGAGATGGTGGCGTTACAGCTGGCAGCTGACAATGAAGCCCCGAGAGTCTCCAAGAAGCAAAAAAGGAAAAGACGAAGCAGAAGATGATAACCATCTGAACCATTATTACCTCTACCCGATCACACACGTGGTCCCCCGAACGGAGCCAAATCAGTTGGAAAGTAGGAAAATTTCCCAAGGCAATCCAACTGTTTTTTTTGTTTGTTTTAAAAAAAGTCAGCAATGCTGGTTCAGAAGTGATGGAAGTAAAGCTGTTAAGTCTAGGGAAGGACTATGGGATGAGTCCCTCTAGCAAGGTGACCCGACTACACCACGGAGGCGTGGTCCGGACCGAGTCAAGAAGATCAGAGACTGAATCTGTGAACTGTTTCCCGCAGAGACTGAATCTGTGAACTGTTTCCGCAGAGACTACCTCTGTGAACTGTTGTAACATGAAGTTGGATATGTTATGATGTTATGTTAATGGGGAATAAGTATGTTGTAAGCTAAAAAGGGAGGATTGTAGTGTATGTAACTGTTCTACCTTTAAGAGAACTATTGTATGTAACCGTCCACCTTTAAGAGAACTATTTTAGGTGTGGCACTACTTTATCCTGGCTGCTGTATACTGTAATACCGACGGTGACCACACCGGTATATAAGTGCTGTGGCAGAATTTATTGGGCAGATTCGCCCTGACCTTCGAATAGTAAAGTCCTGTTTAAGTTACTCTTGTAGTCTGTGTATTACTTCGCTATACAACCCACAGACTTTACAGTATTGTGGCCACGTGATTGATGAAGAGGGGTTACATAAGTCCCCTGACAAAATTGAAGCGGTTGTTAAGGCCCCAGCGCCTGAAAATGTGTCGCAACTGAGGTCATTCCTTGGGTTGGTGAATTACTATCATAAGTTTTTGCCGAATTTGTCGACAATTCTGCACCCACTGAACGCCCTGCTACGAACGGGGGTAGCATGGAAATGGAGCGATGATTGTAAGCATGCTTTTCAGAAGAGTAAGGACTTAATCACTTCAAAGGAAGTATTGGCTCACTACAACCCAGCACTGCCAATCAGGCTGGCGTGTGATGCGTCTCCCTACGGCATTGGGGCGGTACTGTCACATAAATTCCTTGATGGTTCGGAGAGGCCGATAGCTTTTGCGTCACGCTCGTTAACTTCTGCCGAACGTAACTACACCCAGATTGACAGAGAGGCCCTCAGCCTAGTGTGGGGGGTGAAGAAGTTCAATCACTATCTGCACGGTCAAAAATTTACTCTACTAACCGATCATCAACCTCTTGTCTCCATTTTCAACCCTCAGAAGGGCGTACCGATAATGACAGCACAACGGCTGCAGAGATGGTCCCTTTTCCTAGGGGCACACCAATATGACATCGAGTACAAAGGAACTAAACAGCATGGAAATGCTGATGGATTGTCACGTCTACCGTTGCCGACGGTGGAAGAAGAAGACCTTGCAGTGGATCCAATGGAGTTATTCCACTCGACCATAGTCGAATGTCTCCCTGTGACGAATGCAAACATAGAAAAGGAAACACGGAATGACCCGACACTATCACGGGTCTATGATTTAATGGTGAAGGGATGGCCAGCACATGGCGAACCACTGCTGCCAGCATTCTCGCCGAGAAGAGAACAGCTGTCAGTGTGCAGAGGAACCTTGATGTGTGGATCCAGAGTAGTAATTCCACCTAAGTTGACGGATAGAGTGCTCAATGAGCTTCATGAGGGTCATCTGGGTGGGGTAAAAATGAAGAGCTTAGCCAGAGCGTTTGTGTGGTGGCCGGGAATCGATAGAGAAATCGAAGAGATGACCAAGAGCTGTGCAGGATGCCAGAAGGTCCAAAATGCCCCACCACAAGCTCCTCTGCATCCATGGGAGTGGCCCTCATCTCCATGGCAAAGGGTGCACATTGATTTTGCTGGTCCCTTCATGGACTCGATGTTTTTAATTGCGGTGGATGCACATTCAAAGTGGCCAGAGGTAATAAAAATGTCCTCAACCACCACGGAAGAAACTATCTCAGTTTTACGAACCATATTCGCCAGGAATGGGCTGCCTGAACAGATTTGCTCTGACAATGGACCACAGTTTGTGTCTGAAGATTTCCGGAGGTTCTTAAAGAACAATGGTGTTAGGCATTACACATCTGCCCCATATCATCCAGCCACTAATGGATTGTCCGAGAGGTTTGTCCAAACATTCAAGGAGGCTATCAAGGCAATGTGTAATGAAGATATACCCCTACAACACAAGGTGGACAACTTCTTGTTTGCCTACCGGAATGCGACACATGCGGTTACCAACCAAACTCCAGCCATGATGTTCTTCAATCGAAGACTACGATGCCGCTTGGATTTGGTTAAGCCAAACGTCCGAAGAGATGTGGAGAACAGGCAGTTTCAGAATATGAATGAAAGGCCGACCAGGAGTTTTAAGATAGGTCAACCAGTTTTGGCCCGGGACTATCGCACTGAGAAATGGCAGCCAGGAACGATTTGTACACAACAAGGACCTCTCATGTATACCGTGGACGTTGGGGAGAGCATTGTAAGACGCCATGCTGACCAGATTCTAGAGTCACTGGAAAACGTCAACTCCACACCATGATCTGATACACCTGGTAATGAAATCGACGTTCCAATTGCAGCTACCGCAGAACCGGTAATATTGGAAGCAGATGAACCAAACAACGACATAGGTTCTTCTGGCAATATTGAGTCAGAATCAGATACCCCAAAGAGGCATTATCCAGACAGAATCAGGAAGCCTCCTCAAAGACTGAACTTATAATTGCTTAAACTTAACCAATGTATCTAGCAACAGTAATTGTGATTGTAATTCATTATCATTAGTTGTTAAATGAATGTTATGTACTGTTTATCTAAAAGGGGAGGAATTGTTGTGTATGTACCTTTAAGAGAATAACTGGTCTCAGACTGCAGTACCAGCAGTGACCACCCCTGTATAAAAGGCGCTAGAGAGCCTCTGTTGTTTAGTTTCGTTTATGCCTTTCACCAGTAAAGTTCTGTTTGTTTTCTCTCCTGCTAGTCCGTGTCTCAATCATTCACGGACTTAACATCTAGGATTGCTGCTGTCTGCTGCATGTTGTACAACTTTACCATTCAAAGAGGCACACCATGGAGGCCACTAAGGAGGAAGACCCCAGGCTTACCAGGAGGAGCCAGAGCAACATGACGAGCTAGTCAGTAATGAGAAAACTTCATACTGCTCTCATACAGGAGATCATTTCCTAACTTTCAAATGTGCCTCCTGCATTAACAGTCCTGTCTACAATCTTCCTCATGTCTTCTGCATAAATGCCTTCACCTACAGTACCTTCTTTTTTAAGTGCAACTCTGCCTGTTGAAACCTGCTTCCAAATCTTGCCAAGAATATTCTCGGTACAAATAACAATTGTAGTGCAATCATATTTTTAATTTCCATACATTTTGCATCCATGCAGCCCCTATTGTTTATTACCACTGTGTTCCCCCTTGGTGTCAATTTGTGAAATATGTCCTCTTGACCCTAATCTGGTGCTTAATCTAGATTATACCTCAGTGGCAGGAATGTATGAGGTGACATTGCTGCTGCATGTAAATAGGAAACTCGTAGGATTGAGTTGGTTCTCACTTCATGGCAGCCAAGTCCTGCCATTGATCTACGGCAGACTGCAGCACTTCCACAACTGAAAGTGGGCCTGTGTACCTTCTGACATTTGTGCAGGCATCAGAGGATGCTAGCAGGGGAGTCTGTCCTTTTGTTCTCATTCCAGCCATGCTCCTGCTGCTGTACACTGCCTTACCAAGGCCAATGATTAGCGCTTTTATTTTTATTCATTCACTTACTTTTTATTCATTAATTGCCCATCCCTAACTGCCCTTGAGAAGGTGGTGGTGAGCTGCCTTCTTGAACTACTGCAGTCTGTGATGCTTTTGGTACAAATGGCTTGCTGGCCATTTCAAAAGGCAGTTAAGAGTCAACCACATTGCTGTAGGTCTGGAGTCACATATAGGCCAGGCCGGATAAGGATGGCAGATTACCTTCCCTAAAGGACACTAGATGGGTTTTTCTAGTAGTTTCATAGTCATTACTGACGCTAGCTTTGACTGAGAATGGTGGGATTTGAACTTGCATCTCGCGGATCATTAGTCCCGGCTTTTAGATTACTAGTACAGTAACATAACCACTATGCTACCGTACCCCTAATGGTTCCAATGCGATAGTAAAACTCTATCTCAGGGTTCTCTTCACCAAGGCTGTTGAAGCTAGAAGAGAAATCCTCTTCCATGCTGGCACCCCAGGTCTCTCTGCAGCAGTCTGAGCATCCATAGAAGAGTTTTTTGCCCTTAAGATCTCTGGCATGGGGGACACCCTTATGGATGTCCCTGCAGGTGCCACATGCCCCATGGTGGTCTACATCACTGCAAAGCTATCTAAAATGTAGTGATACACATGCAGATAGTGGACACCTCTGGCCGAGCTACCACCTCTGGCACAATTTGGCACACCTACCAATGCCTGCACTAAGGTTTGCTGCTCAGAAAGCATCCTTCTTTTAAAAGCAGGACCTGTGAGATTCACATCCCCCAAAAAGAGGGCCTGTGAAATCCACTTCCATAGGCTGGTCAACCAAGACACAATGCAAGCTGGCCCTCAGGACAGCAAGTTCCTCCACTTCAGCCATCATTAGCTGCTCCTGCTGACTCAGGCTGCGGTTGCGAAATTCGGCACCTTAACACTAGTAGTTAAGGCCGGTTTTGAGAAAAGAAATTGGTGGCCTCCTCGCTTCCAGCCACTTCCGGCGCTGCCTGCGCTGTTCGCCATCTTGGTGAAGGCAATAGTGCAGGCGGGATGTGCATGCGCCCGCAGCATGCAGAGTAGGGAGATCGTGACACCAGTCAGCGTGTAACGCTGATTTGACACCCGACCAGCTATTTTCGACGTCGCCGCTCCAATCGACACCCTCTTCTAAACACGCACAGCTGAACATGTGCTCAGCTGCACGAGGGAACCCCACCAGCGCAATGTAAAGCGATACATCCAACTTGCAGGTAAGTTGATTATTTCTCTTGTACTGGCTCTTGCAGAGTTTCTATGAATACTGGCTTGCTGCACAAGTTAAAGTGTGCAGGGACTGTTACTTGATGGTGGGAAGCCGTGGCTGTTACTGGACGGCCTCTGAGTACACCACTCGCTCCCAGTCCTGGGGGCTCTACTTGCAGTCCCCCTCATGCTGCAGAATGACAGGGAGATGGAGCAGTGGCAGCAAAGAAGACAAGCTGCTCGCAGAGGGAGGAGGAGGAGGAGGGGGATGAGGGCTCTCAGCAGGAGGCCTTACCCACCTAGAGTCTTCATGGACAACTTCTCCTTCCTGCACCTAAGATAGGAGCAGTGTCTTCTGCAGCTCCGCTTCACCAAGGAGTTGGTCACAGAACTCTGCCACCTCTTGGAACCAGACCTGCAGCCTCAGTACAGGGCGATGGTGCCAGCAGATCCTTCCAGGCTGGAATAGGTGCCATAGCAAACATCTCGCAGTTCGCCATCTATCACAACATCCGGAAGGTCATAGAGGCTCTGTACTTTATGAGAAGGGACTTCATTGCCTTCTCTCTAAACAGAGAAGCAGGAGGAGCAGACACTTAGCTTTGCCAGGATATTGGGCGGGGCGCCATCGACTGCACACATGTGACCTTACGGGCGCTGCATATCAATGCTGAAATGTACCATAATCGCAAAGGGTACCACTCACTTAACATGCAGTTGGTGTGCGACCACGCCCAGCACATCATGATGGTGAATGCCCGGTATCCTGGCAGCAGTCATGATCCTCTCATCCTGCGCCAGTCCGCTGTGCCAGCAATCTTCCGGCCACCACGTCAAACCTGAGGGTGGCTGCCAGGCGACAAGGGCTATCCATTCTACTGACTGCTTGGGAGGAGCTCTCCAGTACTCACTGGAGCATATCTCCATATTGTGGTGGTCTACTGCATCTGCCACATGGATATCATGAGGGCGCAGCCCTTACCACCACGGGTTCTATGACCACCTCAGGAGGAGGAGGAGGAGGAGGAAAAGGACGAGTATGAGGAAGAGGAGGAGGTGGAGGAAGAGGAGGAGACAGCCTGCAAATCCCCATTCCAGATGGGCTGTCCCTGAGTGTATCATCAGACTCTGGTTCCCCTGAATGAAAATGTGGAAGTACAGTTTCTCACTTAGACATAAAATGGCTTCCTAGGCATAGAATAAAAACTCAAATGGCCGACAGCATGATTCACTAATCAGTTTCAAGGGGATGAGACAATAAAAGGAATGCTACATACATACTCCTTATCTGTGACAAGCTTAACAAGGAGCCTCGTTTACCAAACAAATAGCCAAGGACAGGATAAGGTAAACATCGGCCCACAGGCTCAGTTGGTACAGTGGGAGAACAGAAGGATCCCATAATAAAGGATTAATTAATCTTATCTCAAGGTATTTCTGTTCGTTATTCTAACGAAGCCTGGAATACGTTGTTCCAATAATTCGCAAGGTCTGTGCCTTTGTAATCAGGTATGATTCAATACTATGTCATGTGGCATAGAAAGCCTGTTTTGTTTCTGTACTGTATAAATATGTTACAAATTCTGTATTACTTTGAAGAGGTCTGATGTAGCCCTTGACTACACAACTCTTCCCTTGCAAGCAAATAAAGCCTGTCTTTAACGATACTTTGTGTTTAAAGAGTCTTACTCGGGAGTCGAGACTTCGACAAAACCCCAGATCCCCGTTGCTCAACACTTCCCCAACTTACCATCCCTCTGTCACGGAATATCACAGCATCCTCTTAGCCACAATGCTGAAATGAAAGCAGCCACCAAACAAACATTCCAAACATCATTTATAAATGATTAATTCCAAAACTATATTACAAAGTCAACTAATCACCCTTGTGCATTCTCTTAGTGTCTGTCTTTCGTGTGCCTTTACCTATCCTAGTGCTCCTACGAAGTGCTACCCCAGTGGCTGCAGCATGGCTGGTGGAAGGCTGTTGACTTTCCATGGCAGCACTGCAGGTGGTCTTGCAGGATGACCTCGAGTAGCTCTGGGCCTGGAAGGCCTGGCTGTAGACTGCACCAGCTCGGCTGGGGCGGCAGCAGTCTGGGCTGGCTGGCTGACAGCAAGGGCACTGGCGGAGTGGCAGTGGTGGAAGTACGAATGCTGTCATCCTGAGAGAGGACAGCAAATTCGTGCTCCACGGAGCCATTGGCACTCACCCGGGATGGTGCCTCGGCAATCCTAGTAATCTGTTGGAGGACAGATTGCTGGACTGCTGTGAGACCCTGCAAGCCCCTATCCACACTTGAAAATGCAGCCTTGATGGCAGCAGTCTGAGCTTGCGTGGCAGGAGTCTGAGCTTCCACTGCAGCACTTAGATATTGGGTCGCTTCCGCTTGTGATGCAATGGAAGCTGAGACATCACACATCACACCCAGCATCATGGTTGGGCCCAGAAATGCTCTAATGGAGTTGCCCATCACTTCCATCCTGGAAATCACGAGCTCCAAGCTCTGCACAAAACCCTGTGCAAGTTTGGAGCTGGACTCCTCCATGCTCCTTGGCAGTGACAAGCAGCTCTCTGGCAGGCCTGCCATTTCACCAAGCATTTCTCTGTGCATGCCCATCACTCTTCTTCTGAAGGTCGCCCCATTGAAGTCCTCATCTGAGTCCTATGCAGAAGAACTCATGTGTGACCTCGCCCTACAAGGAGCTGACACCTGCGATACCCTTTCCCCTTGCCCTGGCTGCAGCCCACTCGTACCCAGTGACTCATCATGTTCAGATCCAGCCTCTATACTACCCTTCTTCTTCTTTCCTATGGTAATAGCAAAGCAAATCAAATATCAATATCTAAGTCAAATATCCAGGCCAAAGCTTCCAGTGTAACAGTGTGAATATCTTGTAGGTTGCCTGCGAATTTCCTCTGAGGGCAGTGCTCAATGATGTGCTCCAGGGTCTGATTAGGAGCTCCACAGTCGCATGATGGGGATGCTTTAATCTTCCCTCTACTACTCTCTAAAGTACGCGCTGTGCCATTTTCTGAGCTGGTGCCTGGGAGTGTCCAATCGAGTGATGGTGTCTCTTCTTTGCTATCACTTTCATCCTCTATTTCTTCATGCACAGGCTGGGCTGGTTGGAGTTCTTGGATATCTGAAAGGAGAAAGGTACAAGGGTCGGATTGTGGTGAGGGGAGTGGGGGAAAGCAAGATGTACATGCCATGGCCTCAGTGACAACCCCTCCAATTATATCCAAAACTGTCTCCTCCAGCTGGGTCAGGTTCTGCTGGTGCTGGTTATGTGCAACCTTGGCCTGCAAGAGAAAGGGAAGTGTGTCAGTGAATGTGGTGCAATGTGTTTTGGTGATGTACCTGTCGGTTGAATAGCTAGCATTGTGTGCAAGGTGCGAGGCTTGCAACAGTGTGAGGGTGAGGTGAAGCTATGATTGTGAGGTATGAGTCATGATTGCTAGAGATTGTTGGTAGGTAAGTGGTGGGGGTGCGGTGCATTGAGCAGTGTGTGAGTTTAGTGGTGCAGTTGGTGTGATATGGCATTTGAAGATGCATTCACTGACCCTGACCACTTGTGTGAGGTCATTAAACTTCTTCCAGCACTGGATTCCGGTCCTGGGGGAAAGACTGGTGGCACTGACCACTTCAGCAATCGGCTCCCACTGCCTTCGTACAGTCTGTCTGGAGGGCCTCCTGGCCCCTTGCGGGTAATCTGTCTCCTCCTATTGACCCCCTGCAGTAAGGCTTCCAATGCTGCGTTTGAGAACCAAGGAGCCTTTCTCTGCCCTGTTGTGACATTGGTACCTTCCCCTTTCCTTTGCTTCACTAAGAATGAGGTGCTTCTTTCAGAAAGCACCTCCCCTTTAAGAAGTGCAGACTGCATTTCACTCTGCAAGCAACCTTTAAATAGAGGTCAGACTTCCCACAATATTGGGCCCCCTGCTGAGCGCTGAGTCAACCAGCAGCGCATTCAGCGCTGGGCTCAGAGCTTCAATCATGTTAATTAGTAGGCAGTATACATTTTAAACATTACTTTAAACGGGCATGGGCTGATCGCGATCCCCACGCCCGTCTTCGCACCTTATCAAATTTAGTCCCCTGCATCTCTTACCCAGCAAATTCCCCTTTAGCTCCTTGTCTAAATCCACTGTGATGGATGGATGTAAACTGGTACTTCAGAGGGAGTGATGCTGGCAAGGCCAGATATACTGGAGCCTGGGTCTTCTTCCTCAGGCAAACCTAGAGAAAAAAGGAAGAAAGGTTACAATAATGTACTAATCAGCAAACTTCACACCTAAATTACAGTAGAAGGAGTGACATTGCACAATTACCCTCTGTATATCTTCTTTAAATGAATAGCTCGAGTCTGTTTTTATAAGGAAATGAGGTTGTTGCTTAAAAAGGATATTGAAGGGTATGGGCAGTGAGCAAGAGAATGGGATTAGATCAGGTGGCTCATGTGGAGAAAAACATCAGTGCAGCTTCATGGACTCAGTGGGCCTATTTCTTTTCTGTAACATTTTGTCCTAGAAATTTGATTGCGCAGTGCCCATTTTTCAGCCACTAAACAGCCCTCTAATCCTCCAATATGGCAGACAGGAAGCGCATGTTCATTGGGAGCTGAAGGTGTGCCACTCGCCATATCAGTAAAGGCATAAAAACAGGCATCCAGGGCTCATGCCTGAAGCAGGCGTTCGACCCTTTGCACATGCTAATAAGGAGCCTAACGCCTGTTTGAAGCCCCCTGCTGAGACAGCTGGCACCGGCTGCATTCAGGAAAATGTGGTCAACATGTGGCCTAACACCACTGCTCCTCCCGGCCCCACATTAAAACTACACGAGTCACTATCGGTCAGTGCTTCCCACCCACCCCCCCACCCCATTACGACCTCAACCCCCCGATCACCTTCACCATCCTCCCCAATCACTGCTGTCACCCTGCCTGTTCACTGTTTTCTGGAACTACTTGCCATTCAGGTTTGCAAGTCTGTAAATCTGCAACTCTCTCTGTTGTTATAGGTTGTCTTTTTCTTGAAAAACAGTACAAAAAGTGAGAAACAGCTATTGTTATCAATGATGTGCAGTAATATCCAACATGCAACACATATTGGGTGTAATGACAATTACATACCTGTAGCGACATTACGTGGGAGGCTTTTGGTACACTAAATGCATATAGGGAACTAAGTGAAACAACAGTCCCAGGTGAAATCTGCTTCATGGGCACTCATGGTAAGGTTTTAAATACTTCAGAGAATGCGAGGGAATATAATTGTAGGTAGATATGCTTCGTACAGTACATTACTGAAAGGTCTGGATAATTTATCTTATCTTGCCTGATCTGGTAAGATCATTAAACTTCTTCCTAGACTACCTCAACATGCATGGAATGCTGGAGTTGACAGTGGAAGATGTACTCCCATTCTCCTAGCAGCTCTTCTTGGAGGCTAATATTTGATCATACAAAAGATGTCCCCAACACCCCCCTGCCCCCGGGGGGACTGTGAGACTGTGCTGGGAAACTATGACAGGGTTGGTGCCCAGAAAGTTAGATAGGCATGAATATTTCTCATCTACATGCTTTCCCCTCAGCGACATCATCCAAAAACACAACATCAGCTTCCATATGAACGCAGACAACACCCAGTTCTACTTTACCAACACCTCTCTGGAACCTCCACTCTCTCTTTGTTGTCCGACTGCTTGTTCTAATCCAGTGCTGGAAGAGCCAAAATTTCCTCCAATTAAACATTGGGAAGATCGAAGCCATTGCCTTCGATCCCCGCCACAAACTCTAGCCATCAATTCCATCCCCTCCCTGGCCACTGTCTCAGGCTGGAACAGATTGTTCACAATCTCTGCATCCTATTTGACCCTGAACTGATCTTCTGACCACACATCTGCTCTATCACCAAGACCGTCTATTTCCACCTCCTTAACATCGCCATTCTCCACTCCTGCCTCAGCCCAGCTATCACTGAAACCCTCATCCATGCATTTGTTACCTCCAGACTTGACTATTCCAAGGCTCTCTTTGCCGGCTTCTCCTCTTCCGCCCTCCATAAACTTAAGCTCATCCAAAACTCTGCTGCCCATATCCTAACTCGCACCAAGTCCCGTTCACCCATCATCCCAGTGCTCCCCGACCACCAACACCTCAATTTTAAAATTCTCATTCTCGTGTTCAAATCCCTCCATGACCTCACCCCTACCTATCTATTTAATATCCTCCAGCCCTATCACCCTCCAAGAACTCTGCGTCCCTCTAACTCTAGCCTCTTGTGAATCCCTCACTTCCTTCACCCCACCATTGGCGGTATTGCCTTCAGCCATTTAGGCCCTAAGCTCTGGAATTCTTTCCCGAAACCTCTCCAACTCTCCAACTTTCCTCCATTAAGGCATTCCTAAAAACCTACCTCTTTGACAGAGCTCTTGGTCACCAGTCCTAATATCTCATTATGTGGCTTGGTGTCAAATTTTGTCTGATAACTGGCACCAGTACTGGGGAAAGAGGGAGCTGTTCTGTCAGGAGGGGCTCTACTTAAACCAGGCTGGGATCAGTGTTCTGGTGAAGCAAATAACTAGGGCAGTAGACAGGGCTTTAAACAAATGAAGGGGGGTGCAGGAGGATTCAGGAAAGAGTAAATTTAAAAGCAATGAGAGAAATGTCAAGGCTCTAGAGCAGAGTAGAGTTTTGGGTAAAAATAACCAGAGTGGGTCAGGAAGGGACAGAGAGAGTAACAAAGTCACTGATGCCTTATTACCTAAGATAACATCAGGGAAAAAGAGAAATAAGTCAAAGCTAAAGGCACTATATCTGAATGCATGAAGCATTCGCAACAAAATAGATGAATTAATAGCACAGATAGAAATTAACAGGTTTGATCTAATAGCCATAATGGAGATGTGGTTGCAAAGTGGCCAAGGTTGGGAACTAAATATTCCAGGATACATAACTTTTAAAAGGGATAGTCAAAATGGAAAAGGAGGAGGGGTAGCCCTGATAATAAAGGATGGGATAAAGACAGTAGAGAGAAAGGATCTTAGTTCCGAAAATCAAGAAGTTTTGGTGGAGCTAAGAAACAGCAAGGGGTAGAAAACATTGTTTATAGTTGTTTATAGGCCCCCCAACAGTAGTTGTAATGTAGGGCAGAGTATAAATTAGGAAATTAGAGGCACATGTAACAAGGGTAATACAGTAATCATGGAAGACTTTAATCTACATATAGACAGGGCAAACCAAATTTGCAGTAATAGTGTGGATAACGAATTCATGGGATGTATGCAAGATAGTTTTCCAGATCAGTATGTTGAGGAACCAACTCAGGAACAGGTTATTTTATATCTAGTATTATGCAACGAGAAAGGGTTAATTAATAACCTTGTAGTAAAGGAGACTTTAGGGAAGAGTGACCATAATATGTTTGAAAGTGACTTCGTTAAATCCAAAACTAGGGTCTTAAATCTAAACAAAGCAAATTACTTAGTTATGAGGGGTGAGTTGGCTAAGGTAGATTGGGAAACTACATTAAAAGGTATGACAGTGAGCGAGCAATGGCTAGCATTTAAAGAATTAATACATAATTTACAACAAATATACATTCCTTTAAGGCACAAAAACCCCACAGGAAAAGTGATCCAACCATGGCTAACAAGAGAAGTTAAAGATAGTATTAGATCAAAGGAAGGGGCTTTTAATGCTGCCAAAGAGTAGTAAGTCTGAGGATTGGGAGGTTTTTAGAATCCAGCAAAGGAGGACCAAGAAATTGATCAAGAAAGGGAAAATAGAATATGAAAGTAAACTAGCAAAAGACATAAAAACAGACTGTGAAAGCTTCTATAGGTATGTAAAAGGGAAAAGATTACCGAAAGTAAATGTGGGTCCTTTACACGTTGAGACAGGAGAAATTATAATGAGGAATAAGGAAATGGCAGAGAAATTAAACAAATACTTTGGGCTCGATTTTGCCATTGGTGCGGGCTGGGGGCGTGTCAGCTGCTTTTCGTGTTAGCCACCCGACTCCAATTTGATGTGGGAATAATATGTGATTTTCCCCTAATTGGGCAATTGATTTCCAGCATGTGGGAACCCCTGGCCCACTTAGTCTTTCCATCATGAAAGTCGCCTCTAATGACATCATCAGTGCTGCTGGATTTAAGGCCTGCAAGTAGCCTTGCTTCTTCTGCAGACTGCAAACCTTATGCCCTTTGCTGTGATAGATTCCAGTAGGCCAAAGTCTGCACCAAGGTTCGATGATGCTGCCCTGCAAGCTTTGGTGGAGGGAGCAAGAGGAAATAAGGAGGTGCTCTTCCCTTCCTCAGGGAGGAGGAAGCCTCCCCAGCAGATGAAAGCTGTGTGGATGCAAGTGGCCCAGGAGGTCAACTCTTTGTCTATGTGCCGCAGAACCTGGCTGCAGTGCAGGAAGAGGTTTCATGACCTTCTGCACACTGGAAAAGTGAGTATGACTTTCCCATCACCCTCAATCTGATCCCCGTTGCCTCTCCTCACCAGCACTCAGCATTGACAACCACTTCCTCCACATCCCACTTGACACTGACATCCCTGCACCCTTACCCATTCCCTCTCTCTCTCTATGGTCACATTCACCTAACTATTTGACTATGCAGCCCACACACTCCCTATCATTGTGATGCTATGAAAACAACTTACAACACACAGGGAGGGCCCTTGGTCTTGCCACCTCACTCCATCTTTGTCTTCTTCTAACCATCAATGATATGGATTCTCTACACTCACTCCTTCATTCTCACTCAAACTCCACTTGTCTCCCTCATTGCAGGAAAAGAGAGCTCACAATAAGAGGGAAAGAGCGAGGACAGGAGGAGGGCCACCCTCAGTTGCCCAGCTCACCCCCTGGGAGGAGGCGGCCCTGGAGATCGTGGGAGTGGAGGAGGATGCGCAATTGGGGGACGGATAGATGGATGCATCAGAGCAAGCTGGTGACAGAATAGTTTATCATCTCTCTCATTGACATTGCATGAGTCACTGATAATGATTCTGATGCTCTAACAGATTGACTTTTGATCATCTGCAATATTCAATGTGCATGTAACCTTGGCCTCACATCTCTGACTCTTTCCTTTACTCCCCCACAGGACCATCGAAAGCCCCCGTCCCCACTATCCAGGAGGAACAGCCTAAGCCTCCAGACTCCTCAGAGGAAGCTGCAACCTCTGAGGGCGCAGCATCAGCAGAATTCAGCGCACCCAGCACCAGCACAGACACACTCACCTCGGTGGGACCTTCGCGAGATAGTGTAGTGTTGTCACCTGGTGTATCACAGCTCACAAGTGAGCATCAACAGATGGTGGAGACAGGGACAGCAGTGGAGAGTCCTAGTCAGAGGGCGCAGGACTCTGCCAGCTCGGCTTAGCTGCATGTTGACCTTCTGCCTCCGGGTCCATCCAGAAGAAGAGTGGTGCTGGATCTCCAGGAAGAGATGCAGGAGTCTCTGGCAGGTTTTGTCTCCAAGGTCGCTGCGAGTGTGGAGCGAATGGAGGGGTCCATCGCTAACATGAGCAGAGCCTTTGTGGAGGCGTTGGCGCATGAATGCATCACCACAGAAAGGAAGGCAATCTCCGTGGAAAGGATGGCTACTTCCGTGGTAAGGCTGGCTACCGTAGAGGAGAGGATGGCTACGGTAGAGGAGAGGATAGCTACATCCATGGAGGAGCTTTGCCGCCAGGGTATGGAAAATATTGTATTTGTTCAGAATAGACGGACATCTCTTGAGGAGCAATCGTCAGCTCCTGAGCAAACAAACCAGACCTTCAGGCAAGTCCTCGGGAGTAGGACTTCCAGTACAGAAATGGGTCCTCATGGCCCCCCTGAATTGCAGCAAGGTGCTGTCAAGCCACTTGCTAGCTCTGAAGTGGGGCTGACCCATGAGAGGGATGTTGGTGGCATACAACAAGGAAGTGGGGGCTCCTCTCCAAGCGCTCTCACACCCATGCTACTGCAGAGCCCTCGGTCAGAGCCCCACCAGAGTCCCCACCCAACTGAGATCGACGTCTCAACCCCTGCACAGCCGCAGGAGCAGCAGACTGCTGCCGAGCCCTCACAGGTTCGCAATCCCAGAGGATGCCCACCAAAGGTGTCGAGACAGGAGCAGCAAGAAAGTGAGCAAGGGGCCTCCACATCTGCTGAAGCCACAGGGGAAGCACCACGTAGGAGCATGTGTAAGAGGAAGGTAATGTACAAGTAGTCACTTGGGTGAAATGTTATGTTTAATGTTGAAAAGCCATCAGTTGGATATTGTCATTAAAAATTCTGATGTCAACTGTTGCAGTTGTGGCGTGAGTCATATCGCTAATGGGGCTTCCACATTGAGGGCTTAGGATGACGTGCAATTGTCAGTATGGTGGTCAGAGTGATAGGAACCGTAGGTTCTTGGCCATTGTCGATGCTCTGGTAAGCAGCTGCGAGGCAAAAGTGCTTGATTGGCTAGGCTAAGCAAATCTGGCCAAGATGAGTGTGTGCCTTGCATCCCAGCCAGCAATGTGCTCGCATGCTGCTGCCACTGGTTGATGTGCCTCTGCAAGCTGGCCGTTGTCGCTCTCCTCCTCCTCCTCATCTGAGGAGGCTATGTGATGAGCCATTTGTTCCTCAGGCATCTGCAAGCCACGATGCTGTGCCATGTTGTGGAGTGCACAGCAAACCACGACGATTCTGGAGACCCTTGCTGCTGAGTACTGCAGGGCTCCACCTGATCTATGAAGGCATCTGAAGCGCATCTTCAGCAAGCCGATGGTTTGCTCGATTATGGATCTGGTGGAAATGTGGCTCGAGTTGTAGCGCTCCTCAGCTTCATTGGATGGGCTCCTCAACGGCGTCATTAGCCACGTCTTCAGGGGGTAGCCCTTGTCTCCAAGTAGCCATCCGTTAAGTTGGTCTGGCGGAATGAAGAGCGGAGGCACACTAGACTGGTGCAGGATGAAAGAGTCATGGCAACTGCCAGGGTACTTGGCACAAACATGCAAAATGTCCTTCTTGTGGTCACACACCAGCTGTACGTTGAGGGAGTGGAAGCCCTTGTGGTTGACGAAAATACCTGGATTGTGATGGGGTGCCTTAAGGGCCACATGTGTGCAGTCAACGACGCCCTGCACCCTTGGAAAGCCTGCCAGATTGTCAAACCCAACCGAATGCGCAGTTACACTGGCTTGATCCTTGGAGAAATGGATGTGATTGTGTGCCATGGTCAAGAGGGCATCGGTTACCTGCATGATGCAAGTGTGTGCGGCCGCCTGGAAGATGCTGCTGATCCCTGGAATGAGCCTGAAGCAAAAAAGTTGAGTGCGGTGGTGACTTTGACGGCCACTGATAAGGGGTGTCCACCTGCTCCTCTGGGCTCCAGGTCTTACTACAGCGTTGCGCAGATGTCACCCACTGCCTCTCGCGAAAGTCTGAGCCTCCTTTGGCACTGGTGCTCAGTCATGTTGAGGTAGCTGATCCTCTGTCTGTAGACCCTGTTTTGGGGGTACCTCCTGTGCCGACGGGCTTCCATGCGCTGACGCATTGTAAGGGGTTTCATTCCTCGAGAGGTTTCCCTGGGGTTTCTCTCTCTAGAGGCCTCTCTCTCTTGCACAGTAAACCTTGAGTGGTTTGACCCACTCGCCCCTTAGATTCTGTACTCTGGACTTAGGCGCAGAAACTACAATGTAGAGAAAACTCGTGTAGACCAAGTTTGATGAAACAAAATGAAATTTTATTGCATAAGGAAAAATATCAAATCAAATGCAAGCAGATAAGGGAGTACATGGGAGGGAAAAACACACAAACAAATCATAACGACACAGTACTAACTAAAACAAATACAGGCATCTTATACTCTACAAAGATTATCATGAAATAAGGAAACACACGGAACATCGAGGGACAACAACTCATGTTAATTGTACCCTTAAATCCACCCCCTTATTAAACCTACCTAGATCTGATTGTGAAGGGCCAGAAACATGCTCACCAATCCCACTAGGAAGTGCAAGGTTTTGAAATCGAGTCTGTGTTTGGTCCTTTCAGGCATTTCGTCTCCACGTGGACCATGGAGTCCCTGCGAGCTGCGCCACACCTCTCTCCTGAGGTGGGGGTCAGGGGCGGCTGGACACCGGCGGGCCTAGATGTCAGCGGGGTCGAGGATTGTCAGCTCGACCCTGGTTAGAGGAGCCTTGGGCTGGTATGGCCCCTTTGCTTTCGGCTGCGGCCCGGGGATGGTCGATGATCTCCCGATGGTTTTCCCCGGGGCGGGACGCTGGTTTCGAACAACTTTCTTTATGCAGTCATAATTCTTCTTCCTCCTCCGACGGTGGAGAGGAGTCTGCTGATCTTTCCCCAAACCAGCTCCTCTTTGCCCAGCTCAAAAGCTGGACCGGCTGCTGAGGCTGCAACGACTGTCCGACTGCCACCTGTAAACTGTCTTTCAGCTTGACTCTCCTTGTGACTGTTCAAGCTTGCCTGTCGTGTCGAGAGAGTGTCTCTCCAAAACCTGCCCCAACTGCCGAAAAGTCTCTCCAGATATACCTTTCTTCCAGAGGCTTCACTTCCCGCCCAAAATCAGGTGTCTTTGTTTTAATTTTGGCGGGCTGAGAGCACAGTGGGGTAGTTATTATATTTAAAATGTCTTAAACGGCTGGTAACAGGCCCATCTCTGGTTTGAAATCACCTCCATTGTTTTGAATGTCCTGCTGATCTCGTTATCTAGTCCTGTGTGCTGTTCTCATGAATATGAAATTGTCCTCTTTTGTCTGGGGCAACATCTTGATGGCCTCTGTCTCCAGGCCAATCTTGACTAGATCTGCATCTAATCCATATGCATACCTGTGGGTCTGGTTTCGGTCTCTCAGGAACGGCTTCCAGAACTTACTGTGGATTGAATTCACAAATCTGTCTGAGGTTGCACAGGAACCATTTTAAAGTGTCCCAATAAGTTGGTCACATGGTATGGTGGCCATTTTGTATGCCCCTTTTTCTGGGCTTCTTTTAAAAACAGTCTTTAAAATCACGGCCTCTTCTGCCATTTAATCCTTATTAATATTAAATCCAATTTTGTGAATCCTACACTCCCCCCTGATGATACTGTAACTTGCTTGAAGTATCATAATTCTGGGTGAGCAAAATTTTCTGACTTTCCACAATCTAACCATCCCCAGTATTTACCTATCTATGACCCCACGACACATGCATTTCCCATTTCAGAAAAATCTAGTGTACATTAAGCATCTATAGATGGCAATACCTTGGAGTTAAAAAAATCTAACAACTTACTTCCAGGCGTGGAGGGGGCCCTTATACCCCTACATCACCTAGTGCATACACATTACTTTCTAATAATAACATCACATCTAATAAAACTTCAATAATAAAATAAAGTACACACATGAAAAATTCAAAATGCACATGAATACATATCAAAAATAATACAGAGGAGGGAGGGAAAACTTTAACTTTATACAAGCAACAAAATCTAAACGAGTGTTTCTTCTTCTACCCGCACATAATACTCCCTCCATTCCTTTCTATTCTCATACTTTTGCGAATGTTTGACCCTTTTACAGTGTACAAACAGTAAATAAACTACAATGACAACCTGGCACACTACAAGAATGTGGAAGGCTATCCTAATCCAGGAAGGGACTTCTATATTAGTGAACAGGTCCCACCACGGTGGGATCACTATATCCAATATGTATGCCCCTATCTCTAAAGTCTTCTGCTCCAGTGTGTAGAAGTGTTTCTGTGAAACAACAACGGCTTTTAATATCTTGGTGAGGTGTTCAGGGAGAGGGGGAATGATATAGCCAAAATGTGCAACGAATCGCTACAAATCGGTGAAATTCTCTCTCACAGTGAGGTGAACAGTGGAAGGTTCAGGAATGGGGACAATTCGCTCTTGGGCCACTTGAACTTCTGCCCTGGGCTTGAAACAGAAGCTGCTGTCACTCACCGGACACCAACCGTGCTGTCCATGTTGGTAGTGGGGCGCTGCAGTGGTGACACAGTATGTCCCACCTCCTATATATGCCACCTGCGGGGGCACATGGCCTTGTGCCATTGCCTCCATGGTGCAATTTATAGGCTCTGCGCCAGCAGTTCTGAACCCGCACTGTGGTTTTGAATGGGCATTCAAGTGCTGGGGACACGTGTGCTCTCCGGCACCCCGAGAGGTCGGTACCCATCATTGCATGCTCCCATCGAATGATGTAAGGTGGGACCCCCGTGTAGCGAATGTGCGCACCCCCCTGAATGACTCCAATGTTCTCCACCCTGTATACCGGGGCGGGTTTTGCTGTCTTTCCCATCACCGGCATTCTTACCACTATACCCATAATGGTGTGATTAGACCATCCACAGTCCACTGGGACTGGGTAGGCCTCTGAAGCCAGTCTGAGCTGGCACGGGCTCAATGTATTCTCAAAAGGGTGGAGGGCTGCGAGGTGCTTGTTGCTGATCCAGGAGGAGACTAAGCCTTGCTTTAAATCCTCCAGATTACTGCGGCCCTCGCCCAGTAACCACGCCCCGTATAGCACACAAGCTTCGTTCTGTGCAGCCTGATCGGACGCATTCCAATCCTCCCTGATGAGAGCATTTACCGTTCTGGCGTGTTTTTCCAGCTCAGCTATTATCTCTTTTAAGTGTAATGTCATTGCCTGGTCCTCGTGTAACTCAGAACCCACTACCTATTCTCATCAGTCAGTATCTTTCTTAGCTGTGTTTTTAAACCATTAATCTGGGTTTGCAGCTCCACGTCATCCAGTGTGTTGATGACGGAAGTTCCTGTATTAAAAGCTGTGAAAATATAATTTACTGCACCCCTTCTTTGTCTCCCTATCCTGTCCAAGACCTCATGTGGTGTGCTGTACAATTCGGCTCTGTCGACATCGGCAAAGTCGAATTCGTAAAACTGTTTAAACATGTTTGTTAACAGGACCTGGTATAATTGCTCTGTTTCCTTAGGGCACCACGTTGGCAATCGTACCTCGGTGAGATTTAAAATCACCGAAGCCACCGCATAGTGGACCCCTTGGTATAGCACCTGATCTGTGGGTACCAATAACAATCCATTCCCGGGTCCCTTTGTCATGGTGGGGCACCCTTCCTTGAGGGCTTTAGCTACTGGAACTGTGGGCAGGGGCTTACGGGGTCGGGTGATGAGCTCCATGGCGTTTACTGGGATCTGTGAGTATGGGACTCCGCACGCCCGTGAGCTGACGTCCCACCTCATTCCTTGCCCAGCATCCTGCCACTGTCTTTGGAAAAAGATGGAGACGCCTGTGGGGCAAGCGCGTTCTGAACCCCACATACAGATGTAGACCCCCTCATCTGGTTCCCAGCATTTGTCCCAACAGACACTCAACCCCCCGTGTGTTCCCGTTATTGTCCAATGGGTGTTATTACCCAATCTTTCCCAGTCCACAGTGGAGTTCTTCATGGTGCTGCTCAACTTGCGCAGCCACCACCAGTGGTCCAAAGGTACACTTCCATGGCAAACAAGGCAAATCTTCTTGGCCACGGTGACGCTGATCCTGGGCGCAATGATCCACACCCTGGGGCACATCAGAGATGTTTCCCTGTATGCAAACCCCGTCTGGCTGGAGTATTCAGAAGAGTTCGACCCCAGCCAGCCTGGCCATCTCCCTTCATGGAAGTAGGTGTAGTGTCCGAGGATCAATAATACTCAGACTGCAGGAGAACAATAAAACAGGTATTTACTGAACAGAGAGTAATTCAAGACTGAAGTACAGAAGCCTGCTATGGCTTTATATACAGGGGTGGTCACTGCTGGTACTGCAGTATAGAATCAGTTCTTCTCTTAAAGGTACATACACAACAATTCCTCCCCTTTTAGATAAACAGTACATAACATTCATTTAACAACTAAATAATAACTAATTACAATTACAATTTTCTCTGTACTATATACATTAACTGAAATAATCATTTATAAGTTCAGTCTTTGAGGTGGCTGTTATGTTCATTAATAAATAGACATTCTTATTATGAACACAGCTAGCTTCTAGCTAGTCATTTATTCAGTACACGTTCTCTAGGTACAGTATCTGTAGAGATGCAGCATGTGTGCTCCTGTGTGCAGGCTGCCATCTTGACTGTTGCCTTGTGGGTAGCCTAGTGCCTCATGGGTAATGTAGTCTTAATATATATACAGCTGGGTAGTGTAGTCTTATACATACAGCTATGTACAGCTCTAAGCAGCTCTACAGCTCCACCTAGTGTCCACTATAGAATGACATGTTATTGATCATTACATCCCCCTTTCTTTGAGGTTTAACAAAATCAATATCAATCAACTTTCAAGAAAACAATAAAGATAATATCAGTAACACTTTTGTTAGTGCTCTATAAACATAAACATTTTCAAAACAGTCCACACATTTTCAAAGCTTTACATTGTACTCAAAGATTAAGTCTATCAGGCTTTTTTACTTCACGTGTGGATCTTCTCAACACGGGTGAGTCTGATGTGTCTTCATGAGATTGTTCTGGCGGTGAATGACAAGATGCAGTTGCGGCATTGTCATCAATCTGCTCTTGTATAGATCGGGGTCTCCTTGTGATCTTTGCTTGGAGAGGGTTTCAGTGTTTCCTTCACTCTTCATGCCATAACTCTCAATGTAGTCAATGCACTCTCGAAAAACTGCTGGCAGCTGGATCCCATCATACAGCATAGTCCTCTCAGCAGCCTCGGCTAATGGAACACCAAAGATTGGCCTGAGGGAAGAAGGAGTATCCATCGGAACTGCTTCCTGCTCTGGTGCAGGCTTCTTCTTTTTCTTTTTCTCTTTCCACTGCTTAACAACATCTGCTGCGGTTATATCTTTGGACTTTTTCTCCTTGTGTTTTTCCTCTTTGTGCTTTTCTTTGACCTTAAAGTCTTTTTCTTTCTTCTTGGAGAAACTAGGCTTTTTGAAGACATGGATACCCTTTGGCCTTTTCATCCTTGATGGGCCCTCTGCTTCATCACCTGAGTCATCTGGTCTGCTTATGGCACAGTTTATACGGTAGACTCTCTTGACCAGTTCTAAGTCTTCACAAGCTTTGTCACCTAGTATCGAATCAAGTCTTTCAGCCACAACAGAAAACATGAGATGATGCACTTTGTCTTTGACTGTCACTTTGAGTCTGCATACACCTAAGCTATCTATTTGCTGTCCATTATAGTCCTTCAGTAGTACTGACTTTTTCTGTATTTTGGGCTTTTCTTTCATATTGTTAATGTCACTCATACTGATTAAGTTTGCTTTTGCCCCAGTGTCCAGTTTCAATGTAATTAATGCTCCATTTATCTGCAGTGGGATCATCCATTTGTCCACTTTTATTGCATTGACTTTATGTTCAGCATTGTCCATTTCTGAGGGCTGCACATTTTCTGTATCTTTTTTGATATTGTCACATGACACCATTCCTACAAAAAATGTCTCACTTAAATCAGTGTCCTCAATCACATTAACTTGTTGCCCTTTCGTTGTTTTTACTTTTGAAAAGCATTGTTTGGCAAAGTGATTCTTTCCATTACACTTTGTGCACATTTTTCCAAACGCTGGGCATTGTCTTAACTGGTGTTTGTAACCACAGCGTTTACAATTAAAAATTTCATCCTCCGATTGCTTTTCATTTCTGTTCTGCCCACGTTTCTTCCCCTTGTAGGACACAGCACCGACAGCAGCATTATCACTCATTACAATCGCATCATTATTGATTTCACTGAAAGTCTTCGCTTGCTTTCGAGTTCGCTCGCTGGCTTGGCATATTTTCACCGCATTTTCCAAATTTAGTTCGGTTTCTCTCAACAGACGTTCCCTGACTTTTTTATCATGAATACCAAACACAATCTGGTCACGAATCATGGATGCTTTGAGCTCAGAGAAATTACATGTCTGTGCTTTCAGTTTCAGATCAGTTATAAAGCTATCAAAAGTCTCATTTTGTTGCTGTGTCCGAGAACGGAAGATGTATCTTTCATACGTCTCATTCTTTTTGGGAGAGCAATGTGCATCAAATTTTTTGAGCACATCTTCTAATTTTCCTCTGTTCGCCTCTGGATTAAATACAAATGTATTAAATACCTCTATCACCTGTGGGCCTGCAACCGTAAGCAGCAACGCTATCTTCCTTGTGTCTGGCTTCATACCGAATCCGATGGCTGCAATGTAGAGTTCGAATTGTTGTTTAAAAATCCGCCAATTGTAGTCGACATTTCCCTCTAGATTCAAACGCTCTGGTGGCTTCAAATTCTCCATGTCGCTTTTCACAATTTTCAGCACATCTTCACCACCCTGGTACCACGTTATGTTCATTAATAAATAGACATTCTTATTATGAACACAGCTAGCTTCTAGCTAGTCATTTATTCAGTACACGTTCTCTAGGTACAGTATCTGTAGAGATGCAGCATGTGTGCTCCTGTGTGCAGGCTGCCATCTTGACTGTTGCCTTGTGGGTAGCCTAGTACCTCATGGGTAATGTAGTCCTAATATATATATACAGCTGGGTAGTGTA
The DNA here is from genome assembly GCF_052327205.1 of Somniosus microcephalus. Taxonomy (NCBI): domain Eukaryota; kingdom Metazoa; phylum Chordata; class Chondrichthyes; order Squaliformes; family Somniosidae; genus Somniosus; species Somniosus microcephalus. The sequence goes on along the minus strand of NC_140989.1, from coordinate 76,967,606 downwards.
GTCTTATACATACAGCTATGTACAGCTCTACATAGCTCTACGGCTCCACCTAGTGTCCACTATAGAATGATGTTATTGATCACTACAGAGGCTTCCTGATCCTGACTGGATAACGCCTTTCTCGAGTATCCTGTTCTTGCGGCGGAGTTGATTCTGGCTCATTGTCATTGGTTGGTTCGTCAGCTTCCAATACCACTGCTTCTGAGGTAGACGCAATCTGTACTTCGGGTTGATTACCAGGTGCACCTGCTCGTGATATGGGTTTGGCTTGTTCCTGTGACTCTAGAATCTGGTCAGCATGGCATCTCACGATGCTCTCTCCAACGTCCACTGTGTACATTAGTGGTCCCTGCTGTGTGCATATCGTTCCTGGCTGCCATTTTTCTGTTCGGTAGTCGTGGGCCAAGACTGGTTGCCCTATCTTGAAGCTCCTGGTTGGCTTCTCATTTATGTGCTGGAATTGCTTATCCTCAACATCTCGTCTTATGTTTGGTTTGAGCAAATCCAGGCGACATCTTAGCCTTCGGTTGAAGAACATTATGGCTGGAGTGTGGTTGGTGACTGCATGTGTCGCATTCCAGTAAGCAAACAAGAAATTATCCACCTTGTGTTGCAGTGGTATGTCATCATTATGCATTGCCTTTATTGCCTTTTTAAAGGTCTGAACAAACCTCTCAGCCAATCCATTTGTGGCTGGATGATATGGGGCAGATGTGTAATGTTTCACCCCATTATTCCTCAGAAACCTCCGGAAATCCTCGGACACAAACTGTGGCCCATTGTCGGAGCAAATCTGTTCTGGCAAGCCATTCCTGGCGAAGATGGTCCGTAGGACTGCAATAGTTTTCTCCGTGGTGGTGGTGGACATTTTGATGACTTCTGGCCATTTTGAATGGGCGTCCACAGCGATTAGGAACATTGAGTCCATAAATGGACCAGCAAAATCAATGTGTACCCATTGCCATGGAGATGAGGGCCACTCCCATGGATGTAGCGGGGCCTGTGGTGGAGCGTTTTGGACCTTCTGGCATCCTGTGCATCTCTTGGTCATATCCTCGATTTCTTTATCGATTCCCGGCCACCACACAAACGCCCTGGCTAGGCTCTTCATTTTTACCCCTCCCAGATGACGCTCATGAAGCTCATTGAGCACTCTATCTCTCAACTTGGGTGGAATTACCACTCGGGATCCACGCATCAAGGTCCCCCGGCACACTGACAGTTGTTCTCTCCTTGGCGAGAATGCTGGCAACAGTGAGTCGCCATGTGCTGGCCATCCCTTCACCGTCAAATCATAGACCCGAGAGAGTGTTGGGTCATTTCGGGTTTCCTTCTCTATACTTGAGTTTGTAACAGGTAGACATTCGACTATGGTCGCATGGAATATCCCAACAGGGTCCACTGCAGTTGCTTCCTCTACCGTAGGCAGCGGTAGGCGCGACAGCCCATCAGCATTTCCATGCTGTTTCGTACCCTTGTACTCTATGTCGTACTGATGTGTCCCTAGAAAAAGTGACCATCTTTGCAGCCGTTGCGCCGTCATCACCAGAACGCCCTTCTTTGGGTTAAAAATGGAGACCAGGGGCTGATGATCAGTCAGTAGGGTGAATTTCTGCCTGTGCAGATAGTGATTGAACTTCTTCACCCCCCACACCAGGCTGAGGGCCTCCCTGTCAATCTGGGCATAGTTACGCTCGGCTGAGGTTAACGAGCGTGACGCAAACGCTATTGGCCTCTCTGAACCGTCAAGGAATTTGTGTGACAGCACCGCTCCGATGCCGTAGGGAGACGCATCACATGCTAACTGAATCGGTAGTGTTGGATTGTAGTGGGCCAATAATTCTTTTGAAGTGATTAGGCATTTACATTTCTGAAAGGCACGCTTACACTCATCACTCCATTTCCATGTTACTCCAGTTTGCAGTAGGGCGTTCAGTGGGTGCAGAATTGTAGATAAATTCGGCAAGAACTTATGGTAGTAGTTCACCAACCCGAGGAACGACCTCAGTTGCGACACATTTTCCGGTGCTGGAGCCTTGACTACAGCCTCAATCTTGTCCGGCGACTTATGCAACCCTTCCTCATCAATCATGTGGCCACAATACGAGATTTGTCTCCTGAAGAACTCGCATTTGGGGCGGTTGGCTCGTAGCCCATATTCCTGTAATCTCGTGAGCACCTGCTCCAGGTTGGCAAGGTGTTCACTGTCATTTTCGCCCGTAACCAGGATGTCGTCCAAATAACACTGGGTCCCCGGGATCCCTTGCAGGACTTGTTCCATCACCCTCTGCCAAATAGCCGGGGCTGATGCTACCCCGAATACCAGTCGATTGTACTGGTAAAGGACTTTGTGTGTGTTTATCGTGAGGTATTTCCTAGATGCTTCTTCCACCTCCATTTGTAGATACGCTTGGGCCAGATCAATCTTTGTAAAGCGTTTCCCTCCAGATAGTGAGGCGAAAATATCTTCTATCCGTGGAAGTGGATATTGTACTGTGTGCAGGACTGGGTTCACAGTTACCTTGAAGTCCCCACAGATGCGAACCTTCTTCGGTTCCCCAGGCGTGCTGCTCAATGATTTCTTCATTACAGGAACAATGGGTGTGGCCCACTCGCTCCAGTCCACCTTGGACAGCACAGCCGAACGCTCCAGACTCTCCAGCTCTGCTTCAACGGCTGGGCGGATCGCGTAAGGTACCGGTCTGGCCTTAAAACATTTTGGGTTTGCGTTATCTTCGATTTTTATCGTTGCCGTTACTCCTTTTAGAGTCCCAAGTCCTTGTTGGAACACCTCTTTCGCGTCAGTTAGAATTTTTGACAGTCGTCCAGGTGTGACATCATCATCCTTCTTATCAGTCACAGTTAGCGCCTGAATGGAATGCCAATCCAATTGTATTTTTCGGATCCATTCACGTCCCAATAGTGGTGGTCCTCCATCCGGTAGTATATATAGATACAGTTTCTGTGTTTCCTTGCCGTTGTATTCAACTGGCACCTTTATTTTTCCTCTGGGGTAGACTTTTTGCCCCGTGTATGTCTTCAATACAATGGACGTGTCCTTCAAAAGTATGTGTGAGAATAGCCGCTCATAGTCTCGTCGATTCATGACAGTTAGGGCTGATCCTGTATCCAATTCCATCTTTACTTGGGACCCTGCTATCATGAGGGCGACCCAAATGGCTCGGTGATCCTCCTTTGCGATCACGTTGTGTAACTTTAGACAACTTGGTCTCCTGCTCCCGGACTCATTATCACTCTCCTGATCTTCCGAACTACTGTCTGTCATTTTTTTTACTTTCTTGTACTTTTCCTTAGTAGTTCTTGTAGTGTTGGTTTTCTTTCCCGACCTGCAGACTCTTGCTATATGTCCCATTTTCCCGCATTGCCTGCATACTTTGTCCTTAAACCAGCAGTCCTTCTGATCATGGGTTGTTCTGCCGCAGCGATAGCACTTTTCTGCTCCATACGCCATTTCATTAGCGCTGTATTCTTGTGGTTTCTGTTGTATTTCCGCAGCTCCCCATGCTGGTGCTTCGTAGGATACTGCCACGCTGAAAGCCTGTTACATAAGAACATAAGAAATAGGAGCAGGAGTAGGCCAATTGGCCCCTCGAGCCTGCTCCGCCATTCAATAAGATCATGGCTGATCTGATCCTAACCGCCAATCCACTATGACAGGACTATCTCCTGAATCTAACAGCATTAGACACACGAAAACAGGAGCAGGATCAGGCTACACGGCCCCTGGGCCCGCTCCGCTACCCACAGGGCCATGACCTATCCGAACCTAGACTCATGTCCAAATTCCTGCCCGCTCCCCGTAACCCTTAATTCCCTTTTCTACTAGGAAACTGTCTATTTCTGTTTTAAATTTATGTAATGATGTAGCTTCGACAGCTTTTTGGGGCAGCATATTCCATGGACCTACCACCCTCTGAGTGAAGTAGTTCCTCCTCATCTCAGTTTTGAAAGAGCAGCCCCTTATTCTAAGACTATGCCCCCTAGTTCTAGTTTCACCCATCATCTGGAACATCCTCCCTGCATCCACCCGATCCAACCCCTTCATAATCTTATATGTTTCAATAAGATCGCCTCTCATTCTTCTGAACTCCAATGAGTAGAGTCCCAATCTACTCAACCTCTCCTCATATGTCCATCCCCTCATCCCCGGGATTAATCGAGTGAACCTCGATCTGTTCTAGCGTCAGGTCCTTTTCCGAAAGTAGTCGTTTCTGGGTTCCTTCACTCTGGAGCCCGCAGACAAACTTATCCCGTAAAGTGTCTGCCAGTCCTGCTCTGAACTGGCAGTACTTCGATAACTTGTGTAGTTCCGTAAGATAGACACCATTGTTCTCATCTTTGTGCTGGTTTCTTTTATGGAACTTGAATCTTTCTGCAATCAGCAGCGGTGTAGGGTTTAGGTGTTCCTGTAAGATATTAACAATCTCTTCAAAACTTTTCTCCATTGGTTTAGCTGGGGTAATTAAATTCCGCAATAGGCCGTACGTTCTCGCGCCCATCAAATTTAATAATACCGACGCCTTCTTTCCATTGGCCACCTCATTAGCATTGCAGTACACTTCAATTCTTTCCACATACGTGGTCCAGTCTTCTACCTCGTTGTCGAAAGCAGTGATACTGCCACTCTTCGGCATCTTGGGTGATTTAAAATGTCGCCTCCCGCACTTTTTCTTCTTCCCCAATGTAATAAAATGGCGCCTCCCGCACTTTTCCTCCTTCCCCAATGGAATAAAATGGCGCCTCCCGCGCTTTTCCTTCTTCCCCTTGCTGCCATGCTGCTCCTAGCGTTCTACAGGGTAATGGCGGCGACCCGCGGCTTCGGCGCATCTCACTTTTCCTTCCCCGCGTTCTATCCTCTCCACGCTGCCCTGTTCTTGAGCACCGACCGCGCCCTGTGCGCTCCACCCTCTCTCTCTCTCTTCCTCCCGACGACGCTGCACGGCCCCTTTGCAGAGTCGCTCGATCAAGCCCGAGCACGCCGCAGTCCGGAAGGGTCAGCGCACTACCTGCTACCAGCACGACTTGCTGGAACACCTCGACTGGGGAGCCAGGCCCAGCTCTCCACAGCCTCCCCTGCAACTCTCCGATGGATCCCTGGGCGGTTGCCCGCGGTCGACGCCCGCCGTTCTGACTTCGACCTCCAAGGAGCTTCTCTTCAGGGAACAGATCCCCGTGAGGTGATGCAGTACTGCAGGTGAGTTCAAACCTGCCCATCGCCAGTGTAGTGTCCGAGGATCAATAATACTCAGACTGCAGGAGAACAATAAAACAGGTATTTACTGAACAGAGAGTAATTCAAGACTGAAGTACAGAAGCCTGCTATGGCTTTATATACAGGGGTGGTCACTGCCGGTACTGCAGTATAGAATCAGCTCTTCTCTTAAAGGTACATACACAACAGTAGGCAGCAGTCTCTTCAGCGTCCCGTGAGCCGGTTCCGTCAGTCACGATGGGGCCTCTATTTCCAGAGCACCCATAAATTGTGGAGTCCTTGGTGCGACCCCAATAGGCGCAGCTACATCCGATCATTACGAACACGACGAGGATCCCTCTCATCTTTACTGGCTTCTGCAACAAACCAAACAATATAGCCAGGCTCCCGAGAGATTCTGGCTTAGGTAACGGCATGATCGGGTCTTTCGACCTCGATCCAAAACAACACGCATACTGGGCAGATTTAAAACTACTTAAACTCTAAATCATCTTTAATATTTACACATCTTAAACTTAAACTAAACTTATGTACAGCGCTGCCCGTCCCCGGGCGGCTTGCCTAATCCCTGATCGGACTGCAGCTTGCCGCTCCCTGTGGGGGGGCTGCAGTGACCTGTGGTTCTGGTTCCCCGCAGCCTTTTGCTGCTGAACGGGGACTGTGTTTTTTCATGGATTTCGATGGTCGGCGTTTACTGGGAGTGGGGGACTCGGGCCAAGGTTTTACAAGCTGAGGCATTCGAGTCGACCTGCGAAAAGGTACTTTGGGCGTGGCTCCCTTAGCGAGTGGACCTTCGGGTGGGACCTTAGCTCTCACAGCCTGTGGCTCTTCCACGACTGTAGGCTTCGTCTCCCTTCCCTTAGGCTCCACCCCTTTGGGATTCGGGCAGGCTCCCTTGGCTAGTGGACCTTCGGGTGGGACTTCAGCTCTCACAGCCCGGGCTCTTCCACGACTGTAGGCTTCGGCTCCCTCCCCTCAGGCTCCGCCCCTTCGGGAATTGGGTCTGTGGCAGACGGCTCCTCCTCACCTGTCCCTACAGGTGGAGAATCTCTGCCCCCAATTTCTACCTCCCCCACGCTCGAGTCGAGGGTGGGATCTCCGTCCTCCAACTCCACTTCTTCCAGAATCGTACCGAGGGCGGGACCTTTTTGTTCGGGCCCCTCCTCGTCCGAGTCCCAGGCCATCGGAGAAAGCTCCCCCCAGGTGGGCGGGACCTCTTCTCCTTCCAAGCAGGCTACAACGCCAGCTTGTGTGGTCTGTGACTCATCGCGCGCCTCAGGCTGAGGATCTTTATCCTCAGACCTGGCTTCGGTTGCTGATGTTTTTGCACCCGGTTTAAACAGTTTGCACTGATTGGTGTGAAGCCATTTACAAGCCCTTAGCTGACCCTCTAAACTGCCAGCCCTCGCTGTTAACCTAGCGTTCTCCTCCCTTAAAGCCTGCTCAACTAACTTAGCCTCCGCAACCTGGCACCACAGGTATTCCTCCATTTTACAGGAGGTCTCTTCCTGTGCATGTCTTTCTAGAGGACACAGGTCGACAGGCTGCGCTGGCTCTAGTCAATTGGGCACAGGAGTCGGGGTTTCAGGAACGACAAGACCAGTGGTGACAGCTATTTTCCCCTGCGAAATCATCAGAGACCGCATTGTCTCTATGATTGATTCAATCGCAGCGGGATCCATAACTGCACCAGCTCCTTGGGCTGGGGCAGGAGCTACGGCTTGGGTTTGGGCTGGTGCTGGGGCGGCGGTCTGGGCTTGGGCTTGGGCTGCAGGAAATCTCCCTTTACTATCCTTCCACGGATTTCTACAGTCCTTGCGCCAATGTCCATCCTTCCCACACCCGTAGCAATTGAGCTTGGCTTGGACGGGGCGATTCCCCTCCTGACGCCACTCCTGCTTGCTTGGGGCTGCGGGTTTTGCCTCATGCACCTTTCCTTTCTGGGGTGGTGTTTCCTGACCTCTGCAATTCTTATACGCTACATTAAGCCGACGGAGTACCGTCTCTTCCGTAACACCAGGACCTTGGGGATCAAACCATGACCTGGCTAGGGCCCGTATCTCTGGCAAGCTGTTGGTAACCAAGCAACGGAGCCAATGAACCCGCTGTTCGTTGCTCATTAGAGCCCGTTCAGGCATACCCGGACAGCTGCGTCGATATACTGGCCACAGCCTTTCTGCAAAAACCCGTGGGGGTTCTCCAGATAGCTGCACGGTCCCTTCTACGTGGTCGAACGGACTACCATCGTCCACTCCCATTACCTCTAAAACTTCCTCCCTGAGATCCGTATACCCTTTCCGTCCCCTCTTGCCATCCTCTGAGAGGCACTGAAGGATTGTGGAATCCAGGGAGAAAAGCAACAGTTTGACCTGTTCCTGATCATCACAGTCATTGATGGCTGCTGTTTCCTCTATCTCCCTGAAATGAATCGAGGGATCTCCCTTTACTGTGAGTCGTGTGAGGTGGCTCACCATGGACCTTAACTGTGGGGCAGCGTAGGGCACCACGAGCTGGTTCTGGTGGGGTCCGACACTGCCATCGGCAGCGTTGGGACCGAACCTCTGGTGCCAAGCGGGACACATCGGTGCCGGTCCCGTCTTTGCTACCAGTGGTTCTTCCACACACTCCACCTCGGCTACCTCCTCCTTCGCTACCCCCTCCTTTTCCGACCAAGTCTCACTATAGCTCGGCGGTGCTGAGGGCTCGGTGGCTGGTACCACAATTACCTCAGCTGGAATCGGCTGTTTTGATTCCTTCAAAAAGTCCATGTGACTGGCTTTCGGGCTGACGAGACACACCATGCCTCTTGCCCTAACCAGGGCCGTTCTTAGGTCCTCTATGGTCTTTTGGCAGGGGCTGTGGTCTGTGCTCTCAAACCCGTGCTCGAGGGCCAGCTTGTAAGCTGCCTTAACCTCCACTACTCTCTCCTCCTGCACTCTTAGCTGTTGTGCGAGGCGGGCGCTTTTCTCCCGTATCCTCGTTTCATTGATCTTTGCTTCAGTAACCTGGCACTCCAGGTACTCTATCCTAGCCTGATGCTGACTAGCTACCACTTGGCATTCCTGATTCAGCGCGTGAAGCGCTGTGATGAGTTTTTCCCCACCCATGGCCTTTTCCTCTATCTCTGCTGCCTGGGTTGTGATCTTGGCTGCCTGTGCTGCAACGACCCGGTCCAAAATCTGGACCTGCTTCTTGTAACACATCAGCCACACTGCCTTTTCCACTGACTTCTTATGCTCTTTGCTCTCTGTCCACCTGATGGCTGCGTCCACCGGACGCCCATCCAGCAAGAGATCGGAAATCCACTGTTTAGTGAGATTTACCTTGCCAAAGACATAATCCGCTATCCTCTCATCCATTGCATTTCGACCATTCAAACTTGGATCTACTACATTGCAATCCTGCTGCCAGAGTCCTGCCGCGGTCGCCATTTTCTGTAAGGGGTTTCATTCCTCGAGAGGTTTCCCTGGGGTTTCTCTCTCGAGGCCTCTCTCTCTTGCACAGTAAACCTTGAGTGGTTCGACCCACTCGTCCCTTAGATTCTGTACTCTGGACTTAGGCGCAGGAACTACAATGTAGAGAAAACTCGTGTAGACCAAGTTTAATGAAACAAAATGAAATTTTATTGCATAAGGAAAAATATCAAATCAAATGCAAGCAGATAAGGGAGTACATGTGAGGGAAAAACACACAAACAAATCATAACGACACAGTACTAACTAAAACAAATACAGGCATCTTATACTCTACAAAGATTATTATGAAATAAGGAAACACACGGAACATCGAGGGACAACAACTCATGTTAATTGTACCCTTAAATCCACCCCCTTATTAAACCTATCTAGATCTGATTGTGAAGGGCCAGAAACATGCTCACCAATCCCACTAGGAAGTGCAAGGTTTTGAAATCGAGTCTGTGTTTGGTCCTTTCAGGCGTTTCGTCTCCACGTGGACCGTGGAGTCGCTGCGAGCTGCGCCACACCTCTCTCCTGAGGTGGGGGTCAGGGGCGGCTGGACACTGGCGGGCCTGGATGTAGGCGGGGTCGAGGATTGTCGGCTCGACCCTGGTTAGAGGAGCCTTGGGCTGGTATGGCCCCTTTGCTTTCGGCTGCGGCCCGGGGATGGTCGATGATCTCCCGATGTTTTTCCCTGGGGCCGGACGCTGGTTTCGAACAACTTTCTTTATGCAGTCATAATTCTTCTTCCTCCTCCGACGGTGGAGAGGAGTCCGCTGATCTTTCCCCAAACCAGCTCCTCTTTGCCCAACTCAAAAGCTGGACCAGCTGCTGAGGCTGCAACGACTGTCCGACTGCCACCTGTAAACTGTCTTTCAGCTTGACTCTCCTTATGACTGTTCAAGCTTGCCTGTCGTGTCGAGAGAGTGTCTCTCCAAAACCTGCCCCAACTGCCGAAAAGTCTCTCCAGATATACCTTTCTTCCAGAGGCTTCACTTCCCGCCCAAAATCAGGTTAGTCTTTGTTTTAATTTTGGCGGGCTGAGAGCACAGTGGGGTAGTTATTATATTTAAAATGTCTTAAACGGCTGGTAACAGGCCCATCTCTGGTTTGAAATCACCTCCATTGTTTTGAATGTCCTGCTGATCTCGTTATCTAGTCCTGGGTGCTGTTCTCATGAATATGAAATTGTCCCCTTTTGTCTGGGTCAACATCTTGATGGCCTCTGTCTCCAGGCCGATCTTGACTAGATCTGCATCTAATCCATATGCATACCTGTGGGTCTGGTTTCGTTCTCTCAGGAACGGCTTCCAGAACTTACTGTGGATTGAATCCACAAATCTGTCTGAGGTTGCGCAGGAACCATTTTAAAGTGTCCCAATAAGTTGGTCACATGGTATGGTGGCCATTTTGTATGCCCCTTTTTCTGGGCTTCTTTTAAAAACAGCCTTTAAAATCACGGCCTCTTCTGCCATTTAATCCTTATTAATATTAAATCCAATTTTGCGAATCCTACAGCCTTCTGGCCTGTGCAGCTTCACGTGGGTGAGCAGCAGCTTGGAGCTCCTGATGTTGCTCCTGCAGTTGGTGCTGCTGTTGTTCAGGGTTCTGCTGCTGCCGCAGCTGGTCTTCATCCGAATCTGATGTCCAGGAGGAAAGGAAATATATGGTTCCCATTCTTCTGGTATATACCTCAGTTGAGGAAGCGCTCATTCAAGGTGGGGAGAGGGGTTTCCCAGGAGGTCACACTGGAGATGGGTGTCAGGCTCCAAACTTCCACAACAATGAGTAGGCCTGTTCAAAGTTCCCCCAGACCTGAGACAACAAAGTTCTGCCACCTGCAAATGATGATTGGTGAAAACTCCTTTTTAATGGTGGTGCTGCAGCTGTTAGTAAGCAGTCCACTTGTGCTGCTGCCAGGATTCACTGGCGTGTTTCAGAGGAGGCGTGCAGCATGTGGGAAAACTGATAAAATCAGAAAGGCCTCTCAAAATGGGATTATAGAGGCACTTAACTGGTTGTTAAGGGCCTTAAGGGCCTATCCTGCCTCTTGGAGGCGGAATGGAGACGGGGTCAGAAAACTCATATGTGGGAAAATTGCTCGGAGGCGGGATGGAGGCGGGATCTGGCCCGCCCGCCAGTTTTTGCGATTTTAACACCTCACACGCCTCCAATCCCGCCTCCTTGGGCCTGGCAAAATCGAGCCCTTTGTGTCTGACTTCACGGAAGAAGATACAAAAAACTTTCCGGAAATAGTGGATAACCAAGGATCTAGTATTAGTATTAGTAAAAAAGTAGTACTGGAGAAATTAATGGGACTGAAAGCCGATAAATCCCCTGGACATGATGGTCTACATCCTAGGGTTTTGAAAGAGTTGGCTATAGAGACAGTGGAAGCATTGGTTGTCATTTTCCAAAATTCAATAGATTCTAGAATGGTTCCTGCGAATTGGAAGGTAGCAAATGTAACCCCACTATTTAAGAAAGGAGGGAAAGAGAAAACAGGGAACTACAGACCAATTAGCCTGACATCAGTAGTAGGGGAAATGCTAGAATCTATTATTAAGGACGTCGTAACAGAGCACTTAGAAAATAATAATAGAATTGGGCAGAGTTAACGCGGATTTATGAAAGGGAAATCGTGTTTGACAAATCTGTTGGAGTTTTTTGAGGTTGTAACTAACAGAATAGATAAGGGGAACCAGTGGATGTGATGTATTTGGATTTTCAGAAGGCATTCGATAAGGTGCCACACAAGAGGTTTTTAAACAAAATTAGGGCTCATGAAATTGGGGGTAATATACTAGCATGGATTGAGGATTGGTTAATGGACAGAAATCAGAGTAGGAATAAAAAGGTCATTTTCGGGTTGGCAGGCTGTAACTAGTGGAGTATCGCAAGGATCAGTGCTTGGGCCGCAGCTATTCACAATCTAAATCAATGATTTGGATGAGGGGGCCAAATGTAATATATCCAAGTTTGCTGATGATACAAAGCTGGGTGGGAATGTAAGTTGGGAGGAGGATGCAAGGAGGCTTCAAGGGGATATAGACAGGCTAAGTGAGTGGGCAAGAACGTGGCAAATGGAATATTATTTGTTTATGGGATGTGGGCGTCACTGGCAAGGCCAGAATTTATTGTCCATTCTTAATTGCCTTTGAGAAGGTGGTGGTGAGCCGCCTTCTTGAACCGCTGCAGTCCGTGTGGTGAAGGTACTCCCACAGTGCTGTTAGGTAGGGGGTCCAAGGATTTTGACCCAGCGACGATGAAGGATCAGATATATACTTCTAAGTCAGGATGGTGTGTGACTTGTAGGGGAACCTGGAGGTGGTGGTGTTCTCATGCACCTGCTGCCCTTGTCCTTCTAGGTGGAAGAGGTCGAGGTTTGGGAGGTGCTGCCGAAGAAGCCTTGGCGAGTTGCTGCAGTGCATCTTGTAGATGGTACACACTGCAGCCACGGTATGCCGGTGGTGGAGGGAGAGAATGTTTAAGGTGGTGGATAGAGTACCAATCAAGCGGGCTGCTTTGTCCTGGATGGTGTCGAGCTTCTTGAGTGTTGTTGGAGCTGCACTCATCCAGGCAAGTGGAGAGTATTCCATCACACTCCTTACTTGTGCCTTGTAGATGGTGGAAAGGCTTTGGGGAGTCAGGAGGTGAGACACTCACCACAGAATACCTAGCCTCTGACCTGCTCTTGTTGCCACAGTATTTGTGGCTGGTCCAATTAAGTTTCTGCTCAATGGTGACCCCCAGGATGTTGATGACGGGGAATTTTGTGATGGTAATGCCGTTGAATGTCAAGGTGCGGTGGTTAGACTTTTGCTTGTTGCAGATAGTCATTACCTGGCACTTCTGTGGCGCAAATGTTACCTGCCACTTATCAGCCCAAGCCTGAACGTTGTCCAGGTCTTGTTGCATGCGGGCAAGGACTGCTTCATTATCTGAGGAGTTGTGAATGGCACTGAACACTGTGCAGTCTTCAGTGAACATCCCCATTTCTCACCTTATGTTGGAGGGAAGTTCATTGATGAAGCAGCTGAAGGTGGTTGGGCCTAGGACACTGCCCTGAGGAACTCCTGCAGCGATGTCCTGGGGCTGTGATGGTTGACCATCAACCACTACAACCATCTTCCTTTGTGCTAGGTATGACTCCAGCCAGTGGAGAGTTTTCCCCCCGATTCCCATTGACTTCAGTTTTACTTGGGCTCCTTGATGCCACACTTGGTCAAATGCTGCCTTGATGTCAAGGGCAGTCACTCTCACCTCACCTCTGGAATTCAGCTCCTTTGTCCATGTTTGGATGAAGGTTGTAATGCGGTCAGGAGCTGAGTGATTTTGGCGGACCCCAAACTGGGCATCAGTGAGCAGGTTATTGGTGAGTAAGTGCCGCTTGATAGCACTGTTGATGACACCTTCCATCACTTTGCTGATGATTGAGAGTAGACTGATGAGGCGATAATTGGCCGGATTGGCTTTGTCCTGCTTTTTGTGGACAGGACATACCTGGGCAGTTTTCCACATTGTCGGATAGATGCCAATGTTGTAGCTGTACTGGAACAGCTTGGCTAGAGGCATGGCTAGTTCTGGAGCACATGTCTTCAGCACAATAACCGGGTTTTGTCAGGGCCCATAGCTTTGCTGCATCCAGTGCACTCAGCCGTTTCTTGATATCACGTGCAGTGAATTGAATTGGCTGAAGACTGGCTTCTGTGATAATGGGGAAATGTTGGTGTTCAGATGGACCTGGGTGTCCTTGTACATGAGTCACTGAAAGTTAGCATGCAGGTACAGCAAGCAATTAGGAAAGCAAATGGTATGTTGGCCTTTATTACAAGAGGATTTGAGTATAAGAGTAAAGATGTCTTACTGCAATTATATAGGACCCTAGTGGAGTATTGTGTACAGTTTTGGTCTCCTTAACTAAGGAAGTGTAGGAACTGGGGTTCCTAGCCAAAGAATTGAGATCGACTCAGAAAATCAAAAACAATAAAATTTAATGAACAAACAAAGCTGTACAGGAAACTGTAGGATACAATGCAAATAGGTCTGGTCTGCTTGAAAGCCTCTCTGGAAACTGCTAGAAGGTACCGAGCTCAACTGCTAGCAGGTTCCGAGCTCAACTGCTAGCAGGTTCCGAGCTCTACTGCTAGAAGGTTCCGAGCTCTGACGTCATGACGTCATCACGTTCTTCCCGCCGTTGAGAGATCACGTGACGGACAGCATGACATCATCACGTGGAGTACAGGAAAGAAGCCCTAGTTCAGTTAACAGATACATTAAAGGTGCAGCCCCCAGCTGTACTACATTGCTGTAAAAGGAATTATATACAATTGTCCGTAATCCTCTGGTGGTTCCGCCACATGCGCCCCCCAGAATTGCTTTTAACAGAGAAGGTAAGGCGAGAAGGGGGTCTGACGAGTCTGTCCGACCGACTGCGATACCCCGGCAGCTGGAACGGAGCGCTAGAAGACGAACTGGCCGTTGGCTGTGGTTGGGATGACGTCGCAGGCGGAGGAGAAGAAGAGGCCATCTGTGGTCGACCCGGTGAGGCGGGCACTGGCGACTCGGCGGATGACTGTGGCTGTACTGGACCAGCAGTCGACGGTGGACGACCACGACGAGGCAGCTCAGATCCAGATATGCCAGTTTCAACCAGTCGATGGAGATGTGGTCAGGCTTACCGCTGACGTCGACTGTGAAGGACTTGTCACCTGACGAGATGACGCGGAACGGACCTGTGTAAGGCGGTTTGAGCGGGTTTTTGCGAGCATCCTGCCGAATGAACACGTATTCTGCGCTCTTAAGATTCACCAGGACATGGGAGCGCTGCAGGTCATGATGCGACGTAGGCACTGGGATGAAATTCCTAGCCGCTTCCTGGTGGCTGACGAGCTGCTGAGCTGGGGACCAGGGTTCCGTGTGAGGAGGAAGAAAATCGCCAGGCACTCTGAGTGGTTGGCCGTAAACCAGCTCTGCTGAAGAAGAATGCAGGTCGTCCTTAGGCGCCGTGCGAAGACCTAGCAGCACCCAAGGGAGCCTGTCCACCCAACTAGGCCCACAGAGACTAGCATGCAGTGCGGCTTTAAGGGACCTGTGGAATCTTTCACACAGACCGTTCGCCTGTGGATGGTAGGCGGTGGTACGATGAAGCTTGGTGCCCAAACCTTGAGCTACAGCATTCCAAAGCTCAGAGGTAAATTGAGGCCCCTGGTTGGAGGAGATGTCAGCCGGTACCCCGAACCGAGCTACCCACGACGAGATGAAGGCTCTGGAGACGTCTGCCGCTGTGGTGGCAACCAAAGGAATTGCCTCTGGCCACCTGGTGGTGCGGTCTACCACGGTGAGGAGGTGAGTGTACCCGTGAGAGGAAGGGAGAGGACCAACCAGGTCCACGTGCACATGGTCGAATCGACGAACCGGAAAAGTGGCGACTGGGGCCTTAACATGGCGTTGTATCTTGGACTTCTGGCAACTCACGCAGGTATTGGTCCAGTCACGGACGTCGAGATGCATGCCCTTCCAGACGAATTTCTTTGCCATGAGTCGTTGTGACGCTCTCATGCCAGGGTGTGACAACCCATGGATAGTGTCAAAAATTCTCCTGCGTCATTCGACTGGAACGATTGGGCGTGGGACGCCCATCGAGATGTCACACAGGAGTGTGGTCCCTGCGGCCTGGAAACTGACATCAGCCACTTGTAAGCTGGAAGGTGCGGTCCAGTATGCCTGCACTTCAGGGTCTGCCTTCTGTTCTTTTGCCAAACCAACATAGTCGACTCCCAGGTGTACTGCGTGGAGCAGGGCGCGGGAGAGACAATCCGCCACCAGGTTGTCTTTGCCCGAGACATGTTGTATGTCGGTTGTAAATTCAGATATGTACGTAAGATGACGTTGTTGCCGTGCCGACCATGGTTCCGCTGTCTTGACCATCGCAAAAGTAAGTGGCTTGTGGTCTACAAAAGCCATGAATGGGCGTCCTTTCAGTAGGAAGCGAAAATGGCGGCTGGCCAGAAACAATGCCAACAACTCCCTATCAAAAGTACTATACTTGCGTTCGTTCTTCCGCAATTGGCGGCTGAAGAAAGCCAGTGGTTGCCATGTGCCGTCGACCCACTGCTCCTGTACTGCCCCGATGGCATAATCAAATGCGTCGGTGGTAAGGGCAATGGTTGTGCCCGGAAGGGGATGTGCCAACATGGTCGCAGCAGCCAAAGCATTCTTAGTGTCGAGGAAAGCCTGGTCCATCTGGGGTGTCCAATCGATCGGGTCTTTGCCCGATTTACCTCTGAGGGCCTCGTACAAAGGTTGCATCAACAATGCCGCCTTGGGGACGAACCGATGATAAAAATTGACCATTCCCAGAAATTCCTGGAGGGCCCTGACGGTCTGAGGAAGAGGGAACGAGGTGACTGCTTCCACCTTCGTGGCCAGCGGGACGGCGCCTTCTGAGGTGATTCTGTGTCCCAGGAAATCAATGCTGTGCAACCCAAACTGGCACTTGGCCGGGTTGATAATAAGGCCATGTTGGCTGAGACGAGAAAAAAGGGTACGCAAGTGCGTAATGTGTTCTTTCGCGCTGTTACAGGCAATAAGGATGTCCTCTAGGTAGACGAAGATGAACGGCAGATCGCGCAACACGGAATCCATGAGACGTTGGAAGGCTTGTGCTGCATTCTTCAGCCCAAATGGCATACGAAGGAACTCAAAGAGCCCGAAAGGTGTGATGACGGCAGTTTTGGGGACATCCTGAGGATGCACGGGCACTTGATGATAGCCTCGGACGAGGTCTACTTTGCAAAAGATGGAATTCCCTGCCAGATGGGCCGAAAAATCCTGAATGTGAGGAATTGGGTACCAATCCGGTGTGGTAGCCTCATTCAGGCATCTGTAGTCACCGCATGGTTGCCATACGCCGCCCGGTCGCCATCCGCTGCCCGGCTTAGGAACAATGTGTAATGGCGAGGACCAAGGACTATTCGAACATCGAATAATACCCAGGCGTTCCATTGTATGGAACTCCGCCTTGGCAGCCGCGAGTTTACCGGGTTCCAGCCTTCGAGCTCTTGCATAAACGGGGGATCCTGTCATGGTAATGTGGTGCGCCACACCGTGCCTCGTGACTGAAGAAGAAAATGTGGGCCTGGAGACGAGAGAACTCATTTGGAGATGGGACTGCACAGGCAACTGACCAAGACATCGCGGTGCTTCGGTGGCAGGGGACCGAGTGAAAAGTGGAGGCACTGATTAGCCGGCAGTGTCGGACGTCGATGAGAAACCCGTTTGCGCAGAAGAAGTCTGCCCCCAGGATGGCCTGTGAGACTTTCGCCGTGATGAACTCCCAAACAAAACGTTGGCCGCCAAAACTCAACTGGATCCTACGCTTTCCGAACGTGTGAATGGCCGCACCATTGGCTGCCTCGAGGGGGGGGCCTTGACCGCCGGATTGAAGATCTAGCTTCGACGCTGGTAGGATACTGCACTGGGAGCCAGTATCACAGAGAAAACGTCGCCCTGACAGGGAGTCTGTAATGTATAGGAATATCCCTGCGGACCTGACGGCCATCGCAACTCTGGCGCGTCCCTTAGGCCTTATTGATCTTCTCAGAAACCGCTGGTTTGAGGTAGGTTTTTTTTTGGTGAGAAACTGCAGGGTGGACAGCAATTTCTGGCCTTCGCGCCAAAACGAGCGTGGTATGCACACCAGCCTGCAGGAGGAGGAGTCGGATTCGCTCTTGTGGGGGATGGGCGCCTCGTGGCTGCACAAGATTGTTGTGAGATGGTGAATATTTTACCCGCTTCCGCGGTGAGTTCAGCATAATCCGTGATCGCGGAATTGGCCAAGGCTGTCTGTACTGGCTCTGGTAGTTGACAGAGAAACAGCTCACGGAACAGAAAACATTGCAATTCCGAGCCCAAAAGCATGAGCATTTGTCTCATGAGCTCTGAGGGTTTTGAGTCCCCGAGGCCGGGCATGGAGATGAGTCTGCGAGCGCGCTCCGACTTGGACAGACTGAAAATCTGCAGTAAACTTACATTTAAAGCTTCGTACTTGCCATCGTTCGGTGGACTCTCGAGGAGGCTGATGGCCCACCAGGCCGTGGCGCTGTCTAGGGCGGAGACCACGTAATAATAACGGGTCGAATCCGCTGCTACTCCCCGGATTGCAAATTGGGCTTCCGCCTGGAAAAACCACGCAGCCAGTTGTTGCTCCCAAAATTGCAGCAGTTTGAGGGTAATGGCATTCGTGTCCATGATATAACTTCAACGAAAATTGCTCGAAGAAATCGGGGTCACCAATGTAGGAACTGGGGTTCCTAGCCAAAGAATTGAGATCGACTCAGAAAATCAAAAACAATAAAATTTAATGAACAAACGAAGCTGTACAGGAAACTGTAGGATACAATGCAAATAGGTCTGGTCTGCTTGAAAGCCTCTCGGGAAACTGCTAGAAGGTTCCGAGCTCAACAACTAGCAGGTTCCAAGCTCAACTGCTAGCAGGTTCCGAGCTCAACTGTTAGCAGGTTCCGAGCTCCACTGCTAGAAGGTTCCGAGCTCTGATTTCATCACGTTCTTCCCGCCATTGAGAGGTCACGTGACGGACGGCATGACGTCATCACGCGGAGTACAGGAAAGAAGCCCTAGTACAGTTAACAGATACATTAAAGGTGCAGCCCCCAGCTGTACTACATTGCTGTAAAAGGAATTATATACAATTGTCCGTAATCCTCTGGTGGTTCCGCCACAGAAGGATATAGTTGCCATAGAGGGAGTGGAATGAAGATTCACCAGACTGGTTCCTGGGATGGGAGGATTGTCCTATGAGGACAGATTGAGTAGACTAGGCCTATATTCTCTAGGGTTTAGAAGAATGAGAGGTGATCTCATTGAAACATACAAAATTCTTACAGGGCTTTACATGGTAGATGCAAGGATGATGTTTCCCCAGGCTGGGGTGTCCAGAACCAGGGGTCACAGTCTCAGAATAAGGGGCCGACCATTTAGGACTGAGGTGAGGAGACATTTCTTCACTCGGAATCTTTGGAATTCTCTATCCCTGAGGGCTGTGGAGGCTCATTCGTTGAGTATATTCAAGACAGAGATCGATAGATTTTTCATATTAAGGGAATCAAGGGATATGGGTGTAATGTATGTAATGTATATATACCTTAAGGGAGAGAACTACTTTTTACAGCTCCTGTATACTGTAGTACCGGCAGTGACCACACCTGTATATAAACCCTGAGTAGTGATCTGTACAGTTAGTTCTAGAGTAACCCTCATTCAGTAAACACCTGTTGAATCGTTCCCTGCAGTCTGTTGTCTAATTACTGAAGGACACAACATTAAGATACACGGACATAACATTGGCGACGAGGCAGATTCGAACCTACCTGCAACTCTGCATCACCTCCCAGGGATTCGCTCCTGGAGAACAGTGGAAGAAGGTCGAGTCCAGAAGCACGGGCGTCGACCACGGGCAACCGCCCAGTCATCCAGCGGAGATTTGAGTATCGCAGGGGAGGCTGTCGAGAGCCAGGCTTGGCTTTCCAGTCACGGTGGTCCAGCGAAACGGGCTGGCAACAGGTACTGCGCAGACCCTTCCCGGACAGCGGCGGGCTAGAGCCCGACCGAACAGCACAGAAAAAGGCCGAGCAGCGTCGACAGGGGAGGGAGAGAGGGCAGAGCGCACAGGGCGTAGCCGGTGTTCAGGACCAAGCGGCGTCAACGGGGGAGAGAGACGAGAGAGAGCAGAGCGCAGCCGGTGTTCAAGGGCCGAGCAGCGTCAACGGGGGAGAGAGGCGCGCAGGAAAACGCGAGGCACTGCCATTGCCACGAGGACCACAGAGAGCGGCGTTGGCAGCAGCGCAGGAGCAGCGCACGAAACCCACAGGGTGTCGCCATTTGCCACGAGGACCGCCGAGAGCAGCGTTGGCAGCAGCGCGGGAGACGCCATTTTAAGCCGCAGCGGGGAAGAAAGGAAAGCGCAGGAGACACCATTTTAAGCCAGTCTAACCACACCCAAAAATGCCGAAGAGTGGCAGTATCACAGCGTTCAACAATGAAGTCGAAGATTGGATGACATATGTCGAACGCATAGAAGTATACTGCAAGGCGAATGAAGTGCCAGATGACAAGAAAGCGCTGGTATTGTTGAATTCAATGGGTGCAAAAACGTATGGCTTACTACGAAACCTAGTAACCCCAGAGAAGCCAGTAGAAAAGGATTTTGAAAACATAGTGACAATCCTACAGGACCACTTAAACCCCACACCACTGCTGATAGCAGAATGATTTAAGTTTCACAAAAGGAACCAGCATAAAGATGAAAGTAATGCTGAGTATTTAACGGAACTGCGCAAGCTATCGAAACACTGCCAGTTTGGAATGGGACTAGCAGATACTTTAAGGGACAAGTTTGTGTGTGGGCTTCAAAGTGAAGGTCTATCAGAAAAGGATCTTACGCTGGACAAGGCTTTCAGCATTGCAGTATCACACAAAGCAGCAGCACAGGGCACTGCAGAGATACAACGGAGACCGCAAGAATATGGCACAAATGAAATGTCATACGGAACAGTGAAGTGCTATCGCTGCGGCAGAACAACACACGACCATAATGATTGCTGGTTCAAGGACAAAGTTTGCAGACAGTGTGGAAAAGTAGGACACATAGCAAGAGTCTGCAGGTCGGGAAAGAAAACCAGCAGCAAGAAATCTCCACAGGAGAAGTACAAGAAGGTACATAAGGTGACGGAGAGTAGTTCAGACGAACAGAAGAGTGATACAGACTCCGGAAGCAAGGAGCTGGGTTGTCTGAAACTACATAATGTGATCAAAATGGAGGATCACCAAACTACCTGGGTCCCGCTCAAGATAGCAGGAGTCCAAGTGAAAATGGAATCAGACACAGGATCAGCCCTAACAGTCATAAACCGAAGGGACTACAAGCGGCTATTCTCACATATACCCTTGAGAGATACAAAGATTGTCTTGAAGACGTACACGGGGCAAAAAGTCTACCCCAAAGGAAAAATAAGGGTGAACGTTATATATAACGGCAAGGAAACACCAAAAATGGACCTATATGTATTGCCAGATGGAGGACCACCACTACTAGGACGTGAATGGATCCGGAAGATACAGCTAGATTGGCATTCCATACAGGCACTGGCTGTGGCTGACAAAAAGGATGACGACGTCACACCTGGGCGACTGTCAAAGATCCTAACTGACGCGAAAGAAGTGTTCCAGCAAGGACTCGGAACACTAAAAGGCATGACAGCGATGATTAAAATTGAAGAAAACGCAAGCCCAACATTTTTTAAGCCCAGACCGGTACCTTATGCGATCCGCCCATCCGCCGAAGCAGAGCTGGAGAGTCTGGAACGTTCAGGTGTACTGTCCAAGGTAGACTGGAGCGAGTGGGCTACACCCATCGTCCCTGTGATGAAAAAGTCATTGAGCAGCATGCCTGGGGAACCAAGGAAGGTTCGCATCTGTGGGGACTTTAAGTTAACAGTGAATCCGGTCCTTCACACCGTACAATATCCAATTCCGCGGATTGAAGATATTTTCGCCTCACTATCTGGAGGGAAACGCTTCACTAAGATTGATCTGGCCCAGGCGTATCTGCAAATGGAGGTAGAAGAAGCATCAAAAAAATACCTCACAATCAACACCCATAAAGGTCTCTACCAATACAATCGGCTGGTATTCGGGGTAGCATCAGCTCCAGCTATTTGGCAGAGGGCAATGGAACAAGTCCTGCAAGGGATCCCAGGGACCCAGTGTTATTTGGACGACATCCTGGTCACGGGCGAAAATGACAGTGATCACCTTGCCAACCTGGAGCAGGTGCTCACTAGATTGCAGGAATATGGGCTCCGAGCTAACCGCCCCAAATGCGAGTTTTTTAGAAAACAGATCTCGTATTGTGGCCACGTTATCGATAAAGAGGGGTTACATAAGTCCCCAGAGAAGATTGAGGCAGTAGTCAAGGCTCCAGCACCGGAAAATGTGTCACAACTGAGGTCGTTCCTCGGGCTGGCTAACTACTACCAATCCGGTTGGCATGTGATGCGTCACTCTACGGCATTGGAGCGGTGCTGTCGCACAAATTCTCGGACGGCTCAGAGAGGCCACTAGCCTTTGCGTCACGATCACTAACCTCAGCCGAGCGTAACTATGCCCAGATTGACAGGGAGGCCCTCAGCCTACTGTGGGGAGTGAAAAAGTTCAATCACTATCTGCACGGGCAGAAGTTCACCTTGCTGACTGACCACCAACCACTTGTCTCCATCTTTAATCCAAAGAAGGGCGTTCCGGTGATGACTGCGCAACGGCTACAAAGATGGACCCTTTTTCTAGGGGCGCACCAATATGAAATCGAGTATAAGGGCACGAAACAGCATGGAAACGCTGATGGGCTATCACGCCTGCCACTGCCTACTGCGGAGGAAGCACCAGCAGTGGATCCTGTCGAAATATTTCATTCGACTACAATTGAATGCTTGCCAGCAACTAACGCTGGTATAGAGAAGGAGACCCGAAATGACCCGACACTGTCTCGGGTATATGATTTGACGGTGAAGGGATGGCCAGCACATGGCGACTCACTGTTGCCAGCATTCTCATCCAGAAGAGAACAGCTGTCAGTATGCCAGGGGACCTTGATGTGTGGATCCCGAGTGGTAATTCCACCCAAGTTAAGGGAGAGAGTGCTCAATGAGCTTCACGAAGGTCATCTGGGAGGGGTGAAAATGAAAAGCCTAGCTAGGGCTTATGTGTGGTGGCCGGGGATCGATCAGCAAATCGAGGACCTGACAAAGAGCTGCTCAGGATGCCAGAAGGTCCAAAATGCACCACCACATGCCCCTCTACACCCATGGGAGTGGCCCTCATCTCCATGGTAACGGGTGCATATTGATTTTGCTGGTCCATTCATGGACTCAATGTTTTTAATAGCCGTGGATGCGCACTCGAAATGGCCTGAGGTGATCAAAATGTCCTCCACCACCATGGAGAAAACTATTGCAGTCCTATGGACCATTTTTGCCAGGAACGGCTTGCCAGAGCAGATTTGCTCTGATAACGGACCACAGTTTGTGTCCGAAGAGTTTCGAAGATTTATGAAAAGGAATGGGGTATGGCATTACACATCCGCCCCGTATCATCCAGCCACAAATGGATTGGCTGAGAGGTTCGTACAAACCTTTAAAAAAGCAGGAAAGGCCATGTGCGATGACGACATTCCACTGCAGCATAAGGTGGACAATTTCCTGTTAGCCTACAGAAATGCGACACATGCAGTCACCAACCAGGCCCCGGCCATGATGTTCTTTAACCGAAGGTTGAGATCTCGTCTGGATTTGCTCAGACCAAATGTACGAAGAGATGTTGAGAGTAAGCAATTCCAGCACATCAATGAGAAGCCGACAAGGAGCTTCAATGTAGGGCAACCAGTCTTGGCCCGCAACTACCGAACAGAGAAATGGCAACCAGGAATGATATGCACACGGCAGGGGCCACTAATGTAAACAGTGGATGTTGGGGAGAACATTGTGAGACGCCATGCTGACCAGATCCTAGAGTCACAGGAACGATTCAACCCCATGTCTCGGCCATACGTACCTGGTGAGGAACCCGACGTACAGGTCGCATCTACCTCAGAAGCAATAGCATTGGAAGCTGATGATTCAACTGATGACAGGGTGCTAGAATCGCCTCCGCACCAAGAGCGAGACACTCGGTATTAAATCCGTGTGTTAATGGAGACACGGAATGCAGGAGTTGGTTTAACAAGTCTTTACTGAATGGAGACAATGGAGAACTGAAATTACAGAAGGCTGCTAGCGCATTTTTATACAGGGGTGGTCACTGCCGGTACTGCAGTCTGAGACCAGTTATTCTCTTAAAGGTACAAATACACAACAATTCCTCCCCTTTTAGATAAACAGTACATAACATTCATTTAACAACTAAATGATAACTAATTACAATCACAATTACGGTTGCTAGATACATTGGTTGAGGTTAATCAATTATAAGTTCAGTCTTTGAGGAGGCTTCCTGATTCTGTCTGGATAACTCCTCTTTGGGGTATCAGGTTCTTCTGGCAAGGTTGAGTCGGGATCAATGTCGTTGTTTGGTTCATCTGCTTCCAATATCACCGATTCTGCAGTAGATGCAATTGGTACGTCGGTTTCATCGCCAGGTGTATCAGATTGTGGTGTGGAGTTGACGTTTTCCCGTGACTCTAGAATCTGGTCAGCATGGCGTCTTACAATGCTCTCTCCAACATCCACGGTATACATGAGAGGTCCTTGCCGTGTACAAATCGTTCTTGTCTGCCATTTCTCTGTGCGGTAGTCCCGGGCCAAAACTGGTTGACCTATCTTAAAACTCCTGGTCGGTCTTTCATTCATATTCTGAAACTGCTGTTCTCCACATCTCTTCTGATGTTCGGCTTAACCAAATCCAAGGGGCATCGTAGTCTTCGATTGAAGAACATCATGGCAGGAGTTTGGTTGGTAACCGCATGTGTCGCATTCCGGTAGGCAAACAAGAAGTTGTCCACCTTGTGTTGTAGGGGTATATCTTCATTACACATTGCCTTGATAGCCTTCTTGAATGTTTGAACAAACCTCTCGGCCAATCCATTAGTGGCTGGATGATATGGGGCAGATGTGCAATGCTTAACACCATTGTTCTTTAAGAACCTCCGGAACTCTTCAGACACAAACTGTGGTCCATTGTCAGAGCAAATCTGTTCAGGCAGCCCATTCCTGGCGAATATGGTTCGTAAGACTGTAATAGTTTTTTCTGTGGTGGTTGAGGACATTTTTATTACCTCTGGCCACTTTGAATGTGCATCCACCGCAATTAAAAACATCGAGTCCATGAAGGGACCAGCAAAATCAATGTGCTCCCTTTGCCATGGAGATGAGGGCCACTCCCATGGATGTAGAGGGGCTTGTGGTGGGGCGTTTTGGACCTTCTGGCATCCTGTACAGCACTAGGTCATCTCTTCGATTTCTCTATCGATTCCCGGCCACCACTCAAACGCTCTAGCTAAGTTCTTCATTTTTACCCCTCCCTGATGGCCCTCATGAAGCTCATTGAGCACTCTATCCTTCAATTTGGGTGGAATTACTACTCTGGATCCACACATCAAGGTTCCTCTGCACACTGACAGCTGTTCTCTTCTCAGCGCGAATGCTAGCAGCAGTGGTTCGCCATGTGCTGGCCATCCCTTCACCGTTAAATCATAGACCCGGGATAGTGTCGGGTCATTTCGTGTTTCCTTTTCTATGTTTGCATTCGTCACAGGGAGACATTCGACTATGGTCGAGTGGACTATCTCCATTGGATCCACTGCAAGTTCTTCTTCCACCGTCGGCAACGGTAGGCGCGACAATCCATCAGCATTCCCATGCTGTTTAGTTCCTTTGTACTCGATGTCATATTGGTGTGCCCCTAGGAAAAGGGACCACCTCTGTAACCGTTGTGCTGTCATTATCGGTATGCCCTTCTGAGGGTTGAAAATGGAGACGAGGTTGATGATCAGTTATTAGAGTAAATTTTTGACCGTGCAGGTAGTGATTGAACTTCTTCACCCCCCACACTAGGCTGAGGGCCTCTCTGTCAATCTGGGCGTAGTTACGCTCGGCTGAAGTTAACGAGCGTGACGCAAAAGCTATCGGCCTCTCTAAACCATCAAGGAATTTATGTGACAGTACCGCCCCAATGCCGTAGGGAGACGCATCACACGCCAGTCTTATCGGTAGTGATGGGTTGTAGTGAGCCAATACTTCTCTTGAAGTGATTAAGTCCTTACTCTTCTGAAAGGCCCGCTTACAGTCATTGCTCCATTTCCATGCTACTCCCGTTCGTAGTAGGGCGTTCAGTGGGTGCAGAATTGTGGACAAATTCGGTAAAAACTTATGGTAGTAATTCACCAATCCGAGGAATGACCTCAGTTGCGACACATTTTCAGGCACTGGGGCCTTAACAACCGCTTCAACTTTGTCAGGGGACTTATGTAACCCCTCTTCATCAATCACGTGGCCACAATACGATATCTGTTTCTTAAAAAACTCGCACTTGGGGCGGTTGGCTCGTAGCCCATGTTCACGTAGTCTAGTGAGCACCTGTTCTAGGTTGTTAAGGTGTTCACTGTCATCTTCACCTGTCACTAGGATGTCGTCCAAGTAACACTGAGTCCCCGGAATCCCTTGCAGGACTTGTTCCATCGCTCTTTGCCATATTGCCGGAGCTGATGCTACTCCGAATACCAGTCGATTATACTGGTACAGACCTTTGTGAGTGTTTATCGTGAGATACTTCCTAGAGGATTCTTCAACCTCCATCTGCAAATATGCTTGCGCTAGGTCAATTTTTGTAAAACGCTTCCCTCCAGATAGTGAGGCAAAGATATCTTCTATCCTTGGAAGAGGATATTGTACTGTGTGAAGGACTGGGTTCACTATCACCTTGAAGTCCCCACAGATGCGAACCTTCCTTGGCTCCTCAGACTTATTGTTTAATGTTTTCTTCATGACAGGAACGATGGGTGTCGCCCACTCGCTCCAGTCTACCTTAGATAACACACCTGCATTCTCCAGATTCTCCAGCTCTGCCTCGACGGCTGGGCGAATTGCATATGGTACCGGTCTTGCTTTGAAAAACTTGGGAATTGCATTTTCCTCTATTTTTATCGAGGCGGTTACGCCTTTAAGAGTGCCCAGTTCTTGTTGAAATACCTCTTTGGCGTCAGCTAAGATTGTTGACAATCGTCCAGGAGTGACGTCGTCATCCTTTTTACCAGCCACCGTCAGTGCCTGAATGGAGTGCCAGTCTAAACTTATCTTTCTGATCCATTCATGTCCCAATAACGGTGGTCCACCATCTTGCAGAATGTAGAGATACAATTTCCGTATTTTCTTGCCGTTGTATTCGACAGGCACCCTTATTTTTCCTCTGGGGTATACTTTTTGCCCCGTATACGTCCTCAAGACAATGGATGTCTCTCTCAAGGGTATGTGTGAGAATAGCCGCTCGTAGTCTCGTCGATTCATGACGGTTAGAGCTGATCCTGTATCCAATTCCATTTTGACTTGAGACCCTGCTATCGTGAGGGTGACCCACATGGTTTGGTGATCCTCTTTTGCGATTACGTTGTGAAGTTTGAGACAGCTTAGTCTCTTGTTCCCGGATTCACTATCGCTCATCTGGTCTTCGGAACTACTGTCCGTCATCTTTTGTACTTTCCTGTACGGTTCCTTAGTAGCCTTTTTATTGTCGTTGGTCTTCTTCTCAGACCTGCAAACTCGTGCAATGTGTCCCATCTTTCCGCATTGCCTGCATATTTTGTCCTTGGACCAGCAGTCCTTCTGGTCATGGTTTGTTCTGCCGCAGCGATAGCATTTTGCAAATCCCCGTGTCATTTCGTGGGTGCCGTATTCCTGTGGCTTTTGTTGTATTTCCACAGCTCCCCTTGCTGCTGCTTCGTACGATACTGCCACGCTGAAAGCCTTATCTAGCGTCAGCTCTTTCTCTGAGAGTAACCTCTTCTGGGTTCCTTCACTCAGGAGTCCACAGACAAATTTGTCCCGTAAGGTATCTGCCAGTCCTGCTCCGAACTGGCAGTGCTTTGATAGCTTGCGTAGTTGCGTAAGGTAATCAGCATTGCTCTCATTTTTGTGCTGATTTCTCCTGTGGAATTTAAATCTTTCTGCTATCAGCAGCAGTGTAGGATTTAGGTGTTCCTGTAGGATAGCAACAATTTCGTTAAAACTCTTCACCTTCAGTTTGGCTGGAGTAATCAGGTCCCGCAATAGGCCGTACTTTCTTGCGCCCATTAAATTTAGCAATACCGATGCCTTTTTCTCCTCGGCTATTTCGTTTGCCTCGCAATATACCTCGACTCTTTCCACATACGTGGCCCAGTCTTCTATTGCATTATCGAAGGCAGTGATATCGCCAGTCTTTGGCATCTGGAAAATCTAAGATGGCGCCTTTCGCGCTTTGCCTTCGTCCCCGATTTAACAAAATGGCGCCTCCCGCGCTTTTCCTTCTTCCCCACCGAGTTAAGATGGCGCCTCCCGCGCTTTCCCGCCGCTGCCGCTGCTGTCAACGCCGCTCTCCGCGGTATTTTTATTTTTAACCGTTCCCGTCGTGGAGCGGACCCTCTGGGACACTTCCCTCCCTCTTCTTAGGTCCGAACGCTGCCCGGCTGTGAAGCACCGGCCGCGCCCTGTGTGCTCCACCCTCTCTCTCTCTCTTTGCTTCCCGACTCGCTGCCCGGCCCCGTTGCAGAGCCACCCGATCGAGCTCTAGCCCGCCGCAGCCCGGGAAGGATCAGTGCACTACCTGCCACCAGCCCGATTGGCTGGGAAACCACAGACTGGAGACCAAGCCTTGCTCTCGACAGTCTCTCCTGCACTTTTCAAGTCGATGATGTGGAGGGCGGTTGCCCACGGTCGACGCCCGTTTCTCGAGTTTCTGTGGATTATTTTTTTATTTTTCTCTCTTCTGGCTTCGACCGTCAATAACGTCGTCTGAGGTGCTGCCGAGTTGCAGGTAAGTTCATTTCTTACTCGTCGCCAGTATTAAATCCGTGTGTTAATGGAGACACAGAATGCAGGAGTTGGTTTAACAAGTCTTTACTGAATGGAGACAATGGAGAACTGAAACTACAGAAGGCTGCTAGCGCCTTTTTATACAGGGGTGGTCACTGCCGGTACTGCAGTCTGAGACCAGTTATTCTCTTAAAGGTACACATACAC
This sequence comes from Somniosus microcephalus, assembly GCF_052327205.1. Lineage (NCBI taxonomy): Eukaryota > Metazoa > Chordata > Chondrichthyes > Squaliformes > Somniosidae > Somniosus > Somniosus microcephalus. Next base: position 76,939,131 of record NC_140989.1, on the reverse strand, counting down.
AACACTCGGGAAAGGCATTATCCAGAAAGAATCAGGAAGCCTCCCCAGAGACTGAATATATGAATGGACTATTTTCATATAACATTGTATATTAAAAATGTTAATTGTTAAATGAGTATTATGGTACTGTTAATCTAAAAGGGGAGGAATTGTAATGTATGTAATGTATATATACCTTAAGGGAGAGAACTACTTTTTACAGCTCCTGTATACTGTAGTACTGGCAGTGACCATACCTGTATATAAACCCTGAGTAGTGATCTGTACAGTTAGTTCTAGAGTAACCCTCATTCAGTAAACACCTGTTGAATCGTTCCCTGCAGTCTGTTGTCTGATTACTGAAGGACACAACATTAAGATACACAGACATAACAATGGGGATAGTTCAGGAAAGTGGAGATGAGATAGAAGATCAGTCATGATCTTATTGAATGGCGGAGCAGGCTTGAAGGGCCAAATGGCCTACTCCTGCTCCTATTTCTTATGTTCTTATAACACTCCTGTCAAGCATCTTTACTAAGTTAAAGGTGCCATATGAATGCAAGTTGTTGTTGAATATCACACTGCACTGCTTTTGGTTACTCACACTAATATTCTGTATTCATTATTGCTAGACTTTTCCTATAGTTAACAGAAATAAATTGTAGAATTAATCTGTTTCACACAAATAAACAAAGGAAGTTAGAAATGGCAATAGTGTGCATACCATGTTTTTATGTATTTCCTCAATAAAGTTCAATTTGACTATAACAATTACACCCGATAAGACACTATTCCATACAGAATGGCTGTCAAAATAGTCAAAACAAAATTATGAGCAAGCACATAGTTACATGAAGCTGGAAAGAGGTTGAATGGTTCAAACAGATGAATGGCATATCCAGCCCATTCATCTGTTAATTTCCTATTCCTCTGCCCTTTCCACATTAGCAGGGAGTAGTCAGAATGGAAAACGTTATCCTTAAAGACCTCATTTATCAAAAGTCTAGAGTTGTTACTTGCTACAAACAAAAACTTGGAAGCAAGACACACTTGTAATTTGGCCACCATTTGGAATTACTTATTCATCCTTACCGACATTACTATTAACAGGATGTTATGATTTATTTAACAGTTAAAGCGGGTGGGAAGGCAAGGTGGATGGTGCCCTAATGGTGGTCCTCCCCTGATTTATTACAGCAATGCTTTAATTTGTCCCCAGGGATATGTGTAAAAATTCCTGCAATACTAATGTACAGTGTGCAAAAATATAGAAGGGGAATAGCAAGAATTTTTTAAGCTCTGCAGTTGTTTCTAGAACATTCATGTGTCACTGAAAAGAGTAATAAACGCTTAAGTCAAACTTGTTCAGTTGTGATAAACCAGTGATAAACTAATGCAACAAAACAAGGAGAAATTTATTCCATTCTTTGTTCATGCTAATTAGTCACAGCACTGTCTCATGACAGAATTCAGGTTTAGTCTAAGCTTAAGACCTTTTTATGGCTTGGCACTAAGGCAAATCAGGCTCTATGCAGGTATGCACATCACAGATGCCATTTCACTAACTATCTATTCCTGGGGTTTCTGCAGCACAGAAAAACTTGATAGGGTTACCTCCGGCCCACCTCCCACTACACACACACACAATCAGTGATTTAACCTACTACTCCTTGGCTTAAGTATAAACCAGTGATACTTATGGACTGTTTGTTGCCCACATCTCTCTTACTTTGAATTCTGTGGTGTTAAATTTCTGTGGTGTAGTGGGGATAGTTGGTAAATAAAGCGCCCTAGAGCATACCTGTAACTGGGGTATTGAATAAATTTTTAAAGAAATTAAAGGGGTAAGTCATGGCAGGAGAGTTCAGACCCGTGCTCTGCTCCTCCTGCTCTATGTGGGAAGTCAGGGATGCTGCCAGTGTCCCTGATGACCATGTGTGCGGGAAATGCATCCAGCTGCAGCTACTTGTAGACCGCATTGCGGCGCTCGAGCTGCGGGTGGATGAATTTTGGAGCATGCGCGATGCTGAAAGGCTCGTGGATAACATGTTTAGCGAGTTGTGCACGCCTCAGGGTAGGGCAGCACAGGGGGTGACCATCAGGCGGAGCAACAAAGGCAGGCAGGTAGTGCAGGGAACCCCTGCGGACATCCCCCTTTCAAACAAGTATACCGCTTTGGATACTGTTGAGGGGGATGACTCACCAGGGGAAGGCAGCAGCGGCCAACTTCCTGGCACTGGGGGTGCTCCTGCTGCCCAGGAAGGGGGGAAAAAGAGTGGGAGAGCAATAGTGGTAGGGGATTCTATAGTAAGGGGAACAGATAGGCGTTTCTGTGGCCGTAGATGTGAATCCAGGATGGTTTGTTGCCTCCCTGGTGCCAGGGTCAAGGATGTCACTGAGCGGCTGCAGGGCATTCTGGAGGGGGAGGGAGAACAGCCAGTGGTCATGGTCCACATTGGTACCAACGACATAGGTAAAAAGAGGGATGAGGTCCTGCAGCAAGAATTTAGGGAGCTAGGTGAAGGATTAAGGAGCAGGACCTCAAAGGTTGTAATCTCTGGATTACTCCCGGTGCCACGTGCTAGTAAGTATAGGAATAGGAAGATAGAACAGATGAATGCGTGGCTAAAGGGATGGTGCAAGGGGGAGGGCTTTAGTTTCCTGGATCACTGGGTCTGCTTCTGGGAAAGGTGGGACTTGTACAAGTCGGACGGTTTACACCTGAACCAGGGGGGAACCAATATCCTTGCGGGGAGGTTTGCTAGCACTGCTGGGGAGGGTTTAAACTAACTTGGCAGGGGGTTGGGGTACAGAGTGGAGCTATAGTAGGGGGTGATTTACGGCCAAATACAGAGGGAAAAACAAGTCAGCTGGGAAGGCAGAGCAAATATGTGAAGGCAAAAGAGAATATGGCAGGGCTGGAAGGCATTTATTTTAATGCAAGGAGTCTTGCAAATAAGGTGGATGAACTGAAGTTGTTGTTGAACACATGGGAGTACGATATTGTTGCTATCACGGAGACATGGTTGAGGGAGGGTCAGGACTGGCAGCTCAATATTCCGGGGTATAGAATCTTCAGGCGAGACAGAGGGGGGTGTAAAAGGGGAGGGGGTGTTGCAATATTAATTAAGGAGTCAATTACTGCTGTAAGGAGGGATGATATATTAGCGGGTTCCTCTAATGAGGCCATATGGGTAGAACTTAAAAACAAAAAGGGGGCAAGCACTTTGCTGGGAGTGTACTATAGGCCCCCAAACAGTCAGGGGGAGATAGAGGAACAGATATGTAGGCAAATCTCCGAGAAGTGCGAAAATAATAGGGTAATAATAGTGGGGGATTTCAACTTCCCCAATATAAATTGGGACAGTCAGAGTGTGAAAGGCTTAGAGGGTGCAGAATTATTAAAGTGCATCCAGGAGAGCTTTTTGAGCCAACATGTAGAAAGTCCTACAAGAGAGGGGGCGGTACTGGACCTAATTCTGGGGAATGTAGCCGGGCAAGTGGTGGAAGTGTCAGTAGGAGAGCATTTTGGCGACAGTGACCATAATTCGGTGAGATTTAAGGTGGTCATGGAAAAAGACAAAGACGGCCCGGAAATAAGGGTTCTAAATTGGGGGAAGGCCGATTTTAATATGATAAGGCAGGATCTGGCCAAAGTGGACTGGGAGCAGCTGCTTATAGGAAAATCCACATCAAAACAGTGGGAGACTTTCAGAAGGGAAATAGAGAGAGTACAACGCCAACATGTTCCTGTAAAGGTCAAGGGTGGGACCAACAAGCAAAGGGAACCTTGGATGACAAGGGATATACAAAAATGCATTAGAAATAAGAGGGGGGCTTTTGGCAGTTACAAAAGACTAAAGACAGAAGAAGCCCTAGAGGAGTATAAAAAGTGCAGGGGCATACTTAAAAAAGAAATTAGGAGGGCGAGGAGGGGCCATGAAATAACACTGGCGAGCAAAATAAAGGAAAATCCTAAGATGTTTTATAAGTATGTTAAGGGCAAGAGGATAACCAGGGAAAGGGTAGGGCCCATTAGGGACCAAAGTGGCAATCTATGTGTAGAGCCAGAGGATGTAGGCGGGGTTTTAAATGAATTTTTTGCATCTGTGTTCACTATGGAGAAAGACGATGCAGACATAGAAATCGGGCAAGGGGACTGTGACATACTTGAACATATTAGCATCGAGAGGGAGGAGGTGCTAGCGGTTTTAGCGGGCCAAAAAGTGGATAAATCCCCAGGCCCGGACGAGATATATCCCAGGCTGCTGTGGGAGGCAAGGGAGGAGATTGCAGGGGCTCTGACACTAATTTTCAGAACCTCTCTGGCCACAGGGGATGTACCAGAGGACTGGAGAACAGCTAACGTAGTACCATTATTCAAGAAGGGTAGCAGGGATAAACCAGGGAATTACAGGCCAGTGAGTCTAACATCTGTGGTGGGGAAATTATTGGAAAAAATTCTGAGGGACAAAATTAATCTCCACTTGGAGAGGCAAGGATTAATCGGGGATAGTCAGCATGGCTTTGTCAAGGGTAAATCATGTCTAACAAATCTGATCGAATTTTTCGAGGGGGTGACTAGTGGGGTGGATGAGGGAAATGCTGTGGATGTGGTGTACATGGACTTCAGTAAAGCTTTTGACAAAGTCCCGCATAGGAGACTGGTCAAGAAGGTAAGAGCCCATGGGATCCAGGGTGCCTTGGCGCGTTGGATCCTAAACTGGCTGAGTGGCAGGAGGCAGAGGGTGATGGTCGAAGGTTGCTTTTGTGACTGGAAGCCTGTGTCCAGTGGGGTACCTCAGGGATCGGTGCTGGGTCCCTTATTGTTTGTGATCTACATAAATGATTTGGATGAAAATGTAAAAGGTATGATCAGTAAGTTCGCAGATGACACGAAAATTGGTGGGGTGGTAAATTGCGAGGAGGAAAGCCTCCGGCTACAGGACGATATAAACGGGTTGGTCAGATGGGCGGAAAAGTGGCAAATGGAATTTAACCCTGAAAAGTGCGAGGTGATGCATTTTGGACGGACAAATAAGGCAAGGGAATACACAATGAGTGGTAGGATCCTAGGAAGTACAGAGGGTCAGAGGGACCTTGGTGTACATGTACATAGATCCCTGAAGGCAGCGGAGCAGGTAGATAAGGTGGTTAAAAAGGCATATGGGATACTTGCCTTCATTAGCCGAGGCATAGAATATAAGAGCAGGGAGGTTATGATGGAGCTGTACAAAACGCTGGTGAGGCCACAGCTGGAGTACTGTGTGCAGTTCTGGTCGCCTCACTATAGGAAGGATGTGATTGCTTTGGAGAGGGTGCAGAGAAGATTCACCAGGATGTTACCTGGGATGGAGCGCCTCAGCTATGAAGAGAGGCTGGACAGGCTGGAGTTGTTTTCCTTGGAGCAGAGAAGGCTGAGGGGGGACCTGATTGAGGTGTACAAAATAATGAGGGGCATAGATAGGGTAGATAAAGAGGAACTTTTCCCCTTAGTGGGGGGGTCAATAACAAGGGGGCATAGATTCAGGGTAAGGGGCAGGAGATTTAGAGGGGATTTGAGGAGGAACTTTTTCACCCAGAGGGTGGTTGGAATGTGGAACTCAATGCCTGAAAGGGTGGTGGAGGCAGGAACCCTCACAACATTCAAGAAGCATTTGGATGAGCACTTGAAATGCCATTGCATACAAGGCTATGGACCAAATGCTGGAAAATGGGATTAGACTGGACAGGGATGGATGGGCGGCGCAGACACGATGGGCCGAAGGGCCTCTTTCTGTGCTGTAAAACTCTATGACTCTATGACTCTATGACTTTAGGACCTCAGGAGTCCCACTGTTCTGTGCATCTTTAGGCCTCTGTTTTACAGCCCACTAGGGTACAAAAAAAGGAACCATCCAAGACTATCCTGTGAGGGTGCAGCACATTAAAGCCAATTGTCACAGACACATTGCAAAATCCACAACAACTAAAGTACTCTGGATCACAGGGCATGATTTGTACAGTAGAAAGGGACGCAGTCTCAGGGTCTAGAGGCACTATAAACTCCTTAAACAGTTCTGATGGTTAAGGGTGTAAGCTGTGGCTCAGTGGTAGCACTCTCGCCTCTGAGTCAGAAGGTTGTCTGACACCACCGTGCAGTACTGAGGGAGTGCTGCACTGTCAGAGGTGCCGTCTTTCAGACAAGACGTTAAACTGAGGCCCCGACTGCCCTCTCAGATGGATGTAAATGATCCCATGGCACTGTTTCGAAGAAGAGATGGGGCGTTCTCCCCAGTGTCTTGGCCAATATTTATCCCTCAACCAACATCACTAAATCAGATTATCTTATATCACATTGCTGTTTGTGGGGTCTTGATGTGTATAAATTAGCTGCCATGTTTCCTACATTACAAAGGCGACTACACTTCAAAAGTACTTCATTAGCTGTAAAGTGCTTTGGGACATCCTGAGGTCGTGGAAGGCACTATATAAATGCAAATTTTTCTTTCTATACTTGTAGGTTTAAATTCAGGTGCTGTATAATCTATATAAAGAAATGAGAAACATATTGAAGTCCAATGATTCCTTCCCAGTGCCAATGATGGTGACCATATTACTCACCGCTGTACAACCTTTTCAATCCCCTCCTGAGTCACTAAATTTAGTCAGTTAATCTGTGTTTCTCAGGTTCTCACTGTCTTGTTTACTTCAATCTGAAAATTTTTTACCTTTGTTTTTCCGTCTTATCCTCCCCATTTGCTTCAATGCCATGTCATGCTATTAGATGGGGCTCTGGAATACACCAACAGAATAAAATAGCTACTTTGAAGTTTAATACCAGACATAACTTAGTGAGACCATGGTGGTGCTACAAACAATAGGTAGAATTCTCATTCTACCTGGACCCCTCCCTCTGGCCTCTTACCCTACATATAGATTGGTCTAACCAAATTAGTAACAATACTGTGGAAGAGGAATTCCTAGAGTGTATACGGGATGGTTTCCTGGACCAATATGTTGAGGAACCAACTAGAGATCAGGCCATCTTAGACTGGGTATTATGTAATGAGAAAGGATTAATTAGCAATCTTGTTGTGCAAGGCCCCTTGGGGAGAAGCGATCATAATATGATAGAATTCTTCATTAAGATGGAGAGTGAAGTAGCTGATTCAGAGACTTAGGTACTGAACTTAAATAAAGGAAACTATGATGGTATGAGGCGCGAGTTGGCTAGGATGGATTGGGGAATGTTATTTAAAGGGTTGACGGTGAATAGGCAATGGCAAACATTTAAAGATCGAATGGAGGAACTACAGAATTTGTTCATCCCTGTTTGGCATAAAAACAAAACAAAAAAGGAGACTCAACATTGGCTAACAAGGGAAATTAGGGATAGCATAAGATAAAAGGAGAGGACATATAAATTGGCCAGAAAAAACGGCAAACCTGAGGATTGGGAGCAGTTTAGGATTCAGCAAAGGAGGACAAAGGGATTAACTAAGAGGGGGGAAATAGAGTATGAGAGTAAGCTTGCATGGAACATAAAAACTGACTGTAAAAGCTTCTATAGATATGTGAAGAGAAAAAGATGGGTAAAGTCAAGTGTAGGTCCCTTGCAGTCAGAATCAGGGGAATTTATAATAGGGAATAAAGACATGGCAGACCAATTAAATACATACTTTGGTTCTGTCTTCACAAAGGAGGACTGAGATGAGGAGGAATTTCTTCACCCAGAGAGTGGTGAACCTGTAGAATTCTCTACCACAAAAGACAGTTGTGGCCAATTCATTAAATATATTCAAGAAGGAGTTAGATATATTTCTTACGGCTAAGGGGATCAAGGGATATGGGGAGAAAGCAGGGACAGGGTACTGAATTTGGATGATCAGCCATGATCGCATTGAATGACGGAGCAGGCTCGAGGGGCCGAATGGCCTACTCCTGCTCCTATCTTCTATGTTTCTATGTTACCCTCTCTTGATCTTTTCATTGCAAACTGCCGCCGGGACATCGGCCGTCTCCATTTCTCTGCTCCCCTTACTCACTCCAACCTACCTCCCTCTGAACTTGCAGCACTCCATTCTCTCAGATCCAACCCCGACATTGTCATTAAACCTGCTGACAAGGGTGGTGCTGCAGATGTTTGGGGAACTGACCTCTACCTAGCGGAAGCTGAACGCCAACTCTCCGACACCTCCTCCTACCTTCACCTGGACCATGACCCCACTACCGAACATCAAGCCACCATTTGCAAGACTGTCACTGACCTCATCTCCTCTGAAGATCTTCACCCCCATGGCCGCCAACCTCATAGTTCCCCAACCCCGCACAGCTCGCTTCTACCTCCTTCCCAAGATCCACAAACAGGACTGCCCTGGTAGACCCATCGTTTCAGCCTGTTCTTGCCCCACGGAACTTTTCTCTTCCTATCGCGACTCTATTTTTTCTCCCCTTGTCCAGTGTAAAGTCTGTGGGTTGTTTAGTTAATTAATACACAGACTCCAAACAGGACTTTACTATTCGAAGGTCAGAGCGAATCTGCCCAATAACTCCTGACACAACACTTATATACTGGTGTGGTCACCGTCGGTATTACAGTATACAGAAGCCAAACAAAGTAGTGCCACACCTAAAATAGTTCTCTTAAAGGTGAACGGTTACATACAATAGTTCTCTTAAAGGTAGACGGGTACATACACTACAATCCTCCCTTTTTAGCTTACAGCATACTTATTCCCCATTAAACATAACATATAATCAACTTCATGTAAAACAATTCACAGATATAGTCTCTGCGGGAAACAGTTCACAGATTCAGTCTCTGCGGGAACAGTTCACAGATTCAGTCTCTGGTCTTGACTCGGTCCGAACAACATCTCTGTGGTGTAGCCGGTTCACATGTCTAGCGTGACTCATCCAATAGTCTTTCCCTTGGCTTAACAGCTTGAACTTCCGTCCTGCTGAACCAGCAGTGCTGACTTTTACAAACAGCTGGACTGCCTTGGTAATTTTTCCTACTTTCCAACTGATTTGGCCCCCTTCGTAGGGCCCACGTGCATGATCTGATAGAAGTGATAATGATTTAGATGGTGATCGTCTTCTGCTTCGTCTTTTTCTTTTCTGCTTCTTGGAGACTCTCGGGGCTCCCTTATCCGCTGCCAGCTGTAGCGCCACCATCTCCCTATGTTCCTTAGACTTTAAGTGCTTCATCCTGATTTCTGCACTTTGGGAGTTTTCATCACAAGCTGGGCAGACCAAGTCATCGTAATATTCCGCGTCACTCAACAGGTCATGGTAATATTCGGTGTCGTCCTGAGCTAGTCTAGCGAGAGGGCCTGCTACTTCTTCCTTACCCAACTGGACGTTAGCCGACTGTTGTTCCCTCCCTAGACATCTTTCCTGAAGAGACTTCTTCATGCGTTCATATTCATCCCGCTCTTCCTGGGTTTCCTGCCAATCCTTCACTAATGACCTCATTTGTGATTCCAATACTTCCCCTTCCATAGGGGATTGATTGATCGGGCTATTCAATCCTTCTACTGGAGCGGCTGTTTCAACATTCTGTAGTTCACATTGACGTGATTCAGCGTACTTTCGGCAGCCCCGTAAAATCTGTGTTGCAACCTCAACTATTCCCCAAACTTTTGAGAGCTCCGAACCCCTTCCCTTTGAAGATTGAAGCTCGTGTTCAAATGGTTCCCATTGCAGAGTCTTGTCTCTCAGCATATGAAGGAGTTGGCTGACCGTTAACTCTTCCACGGGGACCCTGTGGATCAGAGTCTTCTCCATTTCATCCACCTTTTCCTCCAATGCTTTCACCTTCTTTTTCTCTTGTACTTTGGCTTTAAGCGCTCGGAGAAGTTGCGCCTTGATGCTCTCTAGCTCATGTTCAGGGGCCATTCTTACAGTCTCTGTGTTTCTTACAGTTGCCTTTTCTTTCACTGAAAGAATTCCCAGTTGAATCTGTTCTTCAAGTTGTTGAACCTCGGTCATTGCCGCCTCATATTTGTCTTGGGTTTCCTTCAATATTTTTATGAGTTCTTGGACATCTTGACTTTCATGTTCTGCCATGTCTTTCACCTCTAATTTCTCATCTATGGATGGAACTTCTACCGATGAGTCTGTCTTGGCCTTGAGCTCATCAAGAATTTCCTGCAGCCTTTGGACTTCTTGCTCATGTTCAACCTTTAGTTGCTCATATGCTTCCACTGAAACTAGCTTTTCGGAGGTTGCCGAGTTAACCCCCTCCAGGATTGTAGCCTGGGCCTGTTCATACTGTTCCTTCAACTTCTCAAACTCTGCTTGTAAGGAGTCGTAGAGAAGAACTGGAATAAAATCCTGGCTTCCTGAAGATTCCTCTTCATTTGCTTCTTTCTGCAAATATTCTAACTCCTGAACATCATAAGGGAGATGTGATCGGTGATTGGTCACGATGGCTCTATGGTCGCTCTCTGCTTGAGCTAGCTGCTTCTGTTGTCTTTCCAGATTCTCCCATTCGGTGTCATAGAACTTTTTCATTGTTTTCATCTCTTGTACGAGACGGTAACTCAATTGTTCTAATTGTTGTCGTAATTTGAAATAAAGTTGAGTCCGAGCTCGGTGTTCTTCCGTCATAGATATGTGCTTAAACTGAACAGACTCAGAATTCTCTGTCAAACTATGTTGTCGTTGTTCGGTGGAGATCTGTTCTGAAACTTTGTTCTTCTCTGGAGCATAAGCCTTTCTGCATGCCTTCGTTTTTCCAACCTTAGTCGGCAAGTCCATTTTAGCCTTGTCTTTCACATTTGGGTTGCCCTTATCGTCATCCGATTCAGAATCTGAGCTGATTGTCTGCACCGAGTCCTCACTCGTTATGGCTTTTAGATAGTGCCATTCCATGTCTATTTTCTTGATCCACTCCCGTCCTAGAAGTGATGGTCCTCCCTCAGGTAGTACGTATAAGTTCATTCTTGGGTGTTCTTTACCCCTATCTCTCACCTTGACTCTTATCTTTCCCATGGGGTATACTTTATGCCCCGTGTATGTCTGCAATACGAACTTGGTATCTCTTAAGGGTATATGTGAGAATAGCTGGTGGTAATCCCTTCGATTTATGACTGATAGAGCTGATCCAGTGTCCAACTCCATTTTCACTTGGACTCCAGCTATTTTTAGCATGACCCAGATAGTTTGTAGGTCAGCTTCCTTACTCACATTGTGAATTCTCAGACTACCCAGCTCCTGGCCGTTTGGGTCTGAGTCCGAATTCTGTTCGTCTGAACTCTTCTCAGCCACCTTGTGTACCTTGTACTTTTCCTGTGATGGCTTCCTTTGGTTGTTGGTCCTTTGGTTGTTGGTCTTCTTCCCTGACCGGCATACCTTAGCTATGTGACCCAGTTTGCCACATTTCCTACATTCCTGGTTCTTAAACCAGCATTGGTTCTGGTCGTGTGTTGTCTTCCCACAACGATAACATTTTGTTGTTGTCGAGGTAATTTGATCCACACTGAGTGCTGCTGTCTTTAGCTGCATTTCCGCAGTTCCCTTCGCTGCGGCTTCGTGCGATGCTGCAATAAGGACAGCCCTGTCAAGTGTAAGGTCGTTCTCTTCAAGTAGTCGCTTTTGCGTTCCTTCCTTTGCCAATCCGCACACGAACTTGTCTCGCAATGCCTCTGTCAGATTCCCTCCAAACTGGCAGTATTTCGCTAGTCTACGCAGTTCGACCAAGTATTCTGCGTTGCTTTCGTCTTTCCGTTGCGTTCTCGCATAGAATTTGAATCGTTCCGCCAACATCAACGGTGTGGGGTTCAAGTGATCCTTCAGAACAGCCACAATATCATCGAAAGTCTGATCCGTCAGTTTAGCTGGTGATAGTAGATGCTTCAAGAGCCTGTATGTCTTCGCGCCCATCGAGTTTAGCAAGGTTATAGCTTTGTCATCTTCTTCTATTTTATTGGCCTCACAATAGATCTCAATGCATTCCACATACGTGGCCCAGTCTTCTACCTCAGAATTAAAATCGTTGATGTTACCATGCTTAGGCATCTTCCTCTCTTCCTGATAAACACCACGAATTATTTCTTTAAAATTTTTTTTTTTTTTCAAGATGGCGGTTCCCGCGAAAATGGCGGTTTCCCGCGCGTATCTTCTCTCCCCGCCCACTTCAATGGCGGTTTCCCGCTTCTGTCTTCTTCCCCGCCTAATGGCGGCTTCCCGCGTTTCTTCCCTGGCGGGAGGGGTACACTTTCCCCACGGGCGACGGCCGCTGGCTTTCAGGTTCACAGCCTGCGCGTCGGCTTCAGTGCTTTCCCTTTTCTCGGCAGGGCAACCGGCGCTGGATACACCCCATTGACGGCGAACAGTTTCAGCCGCTGGGCTGGCTCTCGCTCAGTTCCCCTTGCTCGGGCTCTGTCTCTCTCCCGCTCGCTCGGCTCTACCGGCGCTGGGTACACCCCGTTGACGGAGAACAGTTTCAGCCGCTGGACTGGCTCTCGCTCAGTCTCCCTTGGTTGGCTCTGCCTCTCCCGCTCACTCGGCTCCCAATCGCGCCTCCCAGCCCTCTTGCAGTCCGGTGCTTCCCTCCCCGGCTGCGGCTGAGTTTCTCTCTTCCCGCGCCTACGTTCCCGGTCGCAGCGCTTCGTGGCTTCGGTCGCTGCCCGGCCTTTTTCGCCGGTCGCGGTCTAGCTGTCTCACGACGCTGTTGCGTCCCCCAGCCTGTCTGTACCACGGCTTCCTTGCTCCACGCTGCCCCAGTCTCAGCGCCTCTGGACCCGACTTCTGTCCGGCTCCTTTCCCCCTCGACCGTGGTCGAGTGCACCGCCCTTATCCTCCGGTTATTCTTTTTACTTTCCCTTACTCACAGTCACCGTGGCCGCCTTGCTTCTCGTGCTGATCGGCTCACTCCTCACCGTGGCAGAAGGGACAGTCAGTGCCTGTTGCTGATGGAAGTCTTTGTCTCTAAATTCTTCCTCCTTTCTAGTTCTGCAGCCTCGAGTTTTCTCCCAGCAGAACGACGAGGGCGGTTGCCTCTTCTCGACGCTCGTTAACTGCTTCGGAAGTATTGTTGCCGCAGGGTACGATCGGACTCGTCGCCACTGTAAAGTCTGTGGGTTGTTTAGTTAATTAATACACAGACTCCAAGAGTAACTTAAAACAGGACTTTACTATTCGAAGGTCAGGGCGAATCTGCCCAATAACTCCTGACACAACACTTATATACTGGTGTGGTCACCGTCGGTATTACAGTATACAGAAGCCAAACAAAGTAGTGCCACACCTAAAATAGTTCTCTTAAAGGTGAACGGTTACATACAATAGTTCTCTTAAAGGTAGACGGGTACATACACTACATCCAGTCTCTTCCCACCTACATCCGCGACTCTTCCGACGTCCGCCACCACTTTAACAGTTTCCAGTTTCCCGGCCCCAACCGCCTCCTTTTCACCATGGACCTACAATCCCTCTGCAACTCCATCCCCCACCAGGATGACCTGAGGGCACTCCACTTCTTCCTTGAACAGAGACCAACCAGTCCCCATCCACCACCACCCTCCTCTGCCTGGCTGAACTTGTTCTCACATTGAACAACTTCTCCTTTGACTCCATTCATTTCCTCCAAATCAAAGATGTTGCTATGGGTACCTGCATGGGTCCTAACTATGCCTGCCTTTTCGTGGGATATGTGGAACACTCTTTGTTCCAGTCCTACACAGGTCCCCTTCCTCACCTCTTTTTCTGGTACATTGATGACTGTATCGGTGCCGTCTCTGGCTCTCGCCCTGAACTAGAAAATTTCATTCACTTTGCTTCCAATTTCCACCCTTCCCTCGCCTTCACATGGTCCATCTCCGACTCTTCCCTTCCCTTCCTCGACTTCTCCGTCTCCATCTATGGGGATAGGTTATTGACAAACATTTACTACAAATCCACTGACTCCCACAGCTACCTGGACTACACTTCCTCCCTCCTCACCTCCTGTAAGGACTCTATTCCATTCTCCCAGTTTCTCCGTCTCTGCCACATCTGCTCCGACGATTCCACCTTCCATACCAGTGCTTCCGACATGTCTTCCTTTTTCCTCAACCAAGGAATCCCCTCTACTATGGTTGACACGGCCCTTGACCGTGTCCGTTCTATCTCCCGCACTTCTGCCCTCACCCCTGCCCCTCACCTCCCCTTTCAGCATTCTGTAGGGACCGCTCCCTCCGCGACACACTAGTCCACTCCTCTACCACCCCCAGCACCCTTTCCCCTTCACCCAGCACCTTCCCGTGCAAGCGCAGGAGATGCAACACATGCCCCTATACCTCCCCCCTTCCCACTGTCCTGGGCCCCAACACCCCTTCCAGGTGAAACAGCGATTTACTTGTACTTCTTGCAATTTAGTATACTGTATTCGCTGCTCGCGATGTGGTCTCCTCTACATTGGGGAGACCAAACGTAGATTGGGTAACCGCTTTGCGGAACACCTCCATTCAGTCTGTAAAGGGGACCCCGAACTCCCGGTGGCCTGTCACTTTAATTCACCGCTCCATTCCCACTCGGACCTCACTGTCCTTGGCCTCTTGCGTTGTTCCACAGAAGCTCAGTGTAAGCTCGAGGAACAGCACCTCATCTTTCAATTAGGCACTCTACAGCCCTCTGGACTCAACATAGAGTTCAACAATTTCAGCTCCTATCACATATATATATTTTCTTTGTTTTATCCACACTTTTTGTTTGGCCTTTTTTTCTTCTCTCCCACATGGTAGCTGTCCTTCATTCTGCCAGCGCAATTCACACTTCATCTAGAGCCATCCTTTATTCCTTAACCTGTCCCATTACCACCTCCTCTTGCCTTGAATACCTCTTAATGTCTCTCAATGTCTCTTAATCTCTCCTGCTTTCTATCCTATCACTGACCTTCCCTTTTGTTCTTTCATCCACTCCCCCTTTTCCCAGCCTCTAAACTTGCTTTCCATTTCCTGCTTTTTTCCAGTTCTGATGAAAGGTCTTTGGCCTGAAACGTTAACTCTGTTTCTCTCTCCATGGATGCTGCCTGGCCTGCTGAGTTTTTCCAGCATGTTCTGTTGTTATTTCAGATTTCCAGCATCCGCAGTATTTTGCTATTGGAACAATATTCTGTCCACTATAAAAATACAATATAGAACACTGCAGAATGGCATGGTACTGGTTCACCTGGTGCAACTTCAAAAGGAGAAATGGGGAAAAGAAATAACTTACAAAAAATTTACCAATATATGTTCTAATGTTTTTGTTTAAAATATTCAAAGCGTATTCCAACTCAAAGTTCAAAAATGACTGAATTTGACCTTTTAAGTGCTAAATTACTTCTGAATAGCATGTTTAAAATTCTGCTTTGTTAAACAGTTAACCTAGAGACATAAAGGAGCAGAGATTTCTCCAGCAACTGTGTCTGAATAATCCACCTCTTTTCTCAATGCAAACACATCTGTAATTATATTTGTCTCCTTGCAGTTCAATGAATCTTAAGTACACTTTTGTTGTGCAAGTATACAGCACATGTTTGTCGCTTCAAGAACTCTACCTGGAAAGAACACGTACAGGATGCAGAAAATGCACATATCCATTTATTCCTCACAAGGTTTCACTAACAAACAAAAAACAGAGTTGTATAGATTCTAGTCCTGCTATTACTGGAGTCTAATTTGAAGTAAACCTGTTTTTAAAAATATCCTGTTCACACACGTTCCATGATCTACAAGGTCTCATAAAGTGCAACTTATTTGGTTTTCTACCAAAAGCCATTAGGAGTGCAGACTGAGCCTAAAATCTGTCCAGCACAACCTTTCAACCTGGTTCCATGGAGTTACAGTGAGATTCTGTGCCAAAAGCTTCTTGGGTGCTGTTACAGGCTGCTAGTGCCAGCAATGGGAGAAGAATTTGTGCAAGCGCAAAACATTTTGGAGGCACGGCATTGAGGACAAACTGAATTGATAGCTTCAGATGTGTTCAATTTTAAAATAATGTCCTCCAACAAATATAGTCAATTTTAAATATAACATAAAATAGTCAGCTTAAAAATACTAATGCATTCAAAAAATGTGCAGGTTTGTAGACTTGAACTTACATTTGCCACTAATAAATCTCCTAACTAGCAGTCTTATTTTTACCATTGCAATTGAGAATTGCACTTCTTTTAACATGTACCAAATACACTAAAGCCCATGATAATATGTATTGTGTAAAAAAATACCTAAATATAGCTGCGGATCATCGTGGGTGTGAATGGAAAACAAAGGAGTTAAGAGCTGAGCGCCTGCTGCTGCGTCATTTTATTACCCATAATTATGTTATTATGTGTACTGCCCACTTAAGCTATATCTGGAAAACCCTCAAAAAGACAGTGGATGATTAATGGCATGTCATCTTTAATTTGCACAAAAAGATAAAAACAAGCAACTTTCCTGCAAGTGCACTCAGAATATAAAAAGTGTAAGGATTTTTCAAAAAGTGTAAGAAACCGTTAAAAAATAAATAGAGGACAAATGAAACATCTGTGTTCAGAGATGGAAATGCCTAGCCACATAAAGCAAATTGTAACACTGAGCTTTTCCCATTTCAATGTAGCAAATAATGAAAGTCTAAATATTTCCACAGCTTGAATCCTCAGTAGTCCAGATGTCAAACTATCACACGGGACTAACAGTTAACTTTCACAACTATACAATAAACTTTCTGGGCTATTTCCATCCCTGGAATATGCTAAAGGAAATCTGATCTTTTATAGCAGTCAGATGGAAAATTTAACAAATCTAAACTATGTGACAAGTGATTCTATGATAGTGGGCTAGGACAGTCCCTTCACCTCTGGGATTTGACTTTAAATCAACTGATGAGATGAAAATTTCTCCTCAATGGCCATCAAAGATCCTAAATGAAGTGACTGTTGCTAAACTTAGCTCCGTTCCCAATAGATGTTAATTCACAGTATAAAGCTGCTTGTAATTTGCATTATTCTGGATGATTTTATTTAATTCAGTTTGACAGTGGTGCAAGTGAGCAAGACCAAGTTTTACTATCCTGCTAACATGAGGCTTGAGTTCGGAGAAAGAGTCTCCATAGGCACACAGAAATACATGCACAGAGAACCATTCATGTACAATCAAATGCTGATTATATTTTTAATGTTAGTAAAGAGTGAACTGAACCATCACCTCTTAAGTGCTTTTACATTTGAGGCTTCTGCAGTTCGAATCACAGAGGAGTGACATCTTATTTCAACTCCTTTATTTCAACTGCAGAACTGTAGATCAGGATAAGTGAGCCAGTTTTAACAATGTAAATTCAAGCCGCTGGCACACGGATATTGCTCTTCTGTGAGCCAACCCAAAGAAGCACCAAAATTTAAAAAGGCTTACTAAGATAAAATTCTGAGTGGTGTGCTTCAGTGATGAATGTTGGGGCCGCTAACATTTCTAATTTACATAGAAACATAGAAACATAGAAGATAGGAGCAGGAGTAGGCCATTCGGCCCCTCGAGCCTGCTCCGCCATTTAATAACGATATAGGTAAAAAACGGGATGAGGTCCTAAAAGCTGAATATAGGGAGTTAGGAGGTAAATTAAAAAATAGGACCTCAAAGGTAGTAATCTCAGGATTGCTACCAGTGCCACGTGTTAGTCAGAGTAGAAATAGAAGGATATTTCAGATGAATACGTGGCTAGAGGAATGGTGCCAGGGGGAGGGATTCAAATTCCTGGGACATTGGAACCAGTTCTGGGGAGGTGGGACCAGTTCAAACTGGACGGTTTGCACCTGGGCAGGGCCGGGACCAATGTCCTAGGGGGAGTGTTTGCTAGTGCTCTGGGGGAGGGTTTAAACTAAAATGGCAGGGGGTTGGGAACCTGAGCAGGGGGACAGAGGAAAGGGAAACAAGGATAAAAGCAAAAGATAGGAAGGAGAAAAACAAAAGTGGCAGTCAGAGAAATCAATGGTTTAAATCAAACATGGCCACAGTAAATAATAATTCTAATAGGTCTAAGAGCGTTAAAAAAAACAAGCCTGAAGGCTTTGTGTCTTAATGCGAGGAGCATTCGTAATAAGGTGGATGAATTAGCTGCACAAATAGAGGTAAACGAATAAGATTTGATTGGGATTACAGAAACATGGCTCCAGGGTGGCAAAGGCTGGGAACTCAACATCCAGGGGTATTCAATATTCAGGAAAGATAGGCAAAAAGGAATGGGAGGTGGGGTAGCATTACTGGTTAAAGAAGGGATTAACACAATTGTAAGGAAGGGTATTAGCTCTGATGATGTGGAATCTGTATGGGTAGAACTGAGAAACACCAAGGGGCAGAAAACATTAGTGGGAGTGGTATATAGACCTCCAAACATTAAAAGGGGAATTAGAGAAGCGTGCAATAAGGGCATGTAGTGTATGTACTTTGCAGAAGGAACTATATTCTGCAGCCCCTGTATACTGCAGTACCAGTAGTGACCACCCCTGTATATAAGCCTGTGTAGTAACATTTGCATAGTAATTCCAGGTTGCCTCCATTCAGTAAAGACCTGTTATAACCAACTCCTGCAGTCCATGTCTCAATTATACACGGACATAATACTGGCGACGAGCAGATACGAACTTACCTACAGTCTGCACCAACTCATGGGGATCCATCCCTGAAGCGAAGTTATCAGAGGTCGAGGCCAGAAGGAAGAAAGAAACAGAAGAAACGGGCATCGACCATGGGCATCCGCCTCTGAGTCAGCGGAGTTGAAGATTTGCAGGAGAGGCTGTCGAGAGCGGGGCTTGGTTATCCTGTCGATGGTGCTTCAGCTAATCGGGCTGGTGGCAGGTAGTACACTGATCCTTCCTGGGCTGCGGTGGTCTAGAGCTCGAGCGGGTGGCTTTGCAACGGGGCCGAGCAGCGTTGTCGGGAAGAGGAGAGAGAGAGAGAGGGTGGAGCACACAGGGCGCGGCCGGTGCTACGAAGCCGGGCAGCGCACAGACCCGAGAAGAGGGAGGCAAGAGTCCGCAGGGTTGTTCCGACGACGGGGAAATAATAAAAATTAAACGCGCAGAAAGCCGCGAGGAGCTGCAGTTTGCCACGGGAACCATGGAGAGCGGCGTTAGCAGCAGCGCGGGGGGAAGTGCGCGAAGACGATAGGGCGTCGCCATCAAGGCATAAAACGCCAGCAACAGCGCTAGCAACAGCGGAGAAGACAGAAAGCGCGGGAGGTGCCATCTTAATCCAGCAGGAAAGAAGGCAAAGTGCGGGAGGCGCCATTTTGTTAAATCGGGGAAGAAGGCAAAGCGCGGGAGGCGCCATCTTAGATTTCCAAGATGCCGAAGACTGGCAATATCACTGCCTTCGATAATGCAATAGAAGACTGGACCACGTCTGTGGAAAGAGTCGAGGTATATTGCGAGGCAAACGAAGTAGCCGATGAGAAAAAGGCATCGGTACTGCTAAACTTAATGGGCACAAGAACGTACGGCCTATTGCGGGACCTGATTACGCCAGCCAAACCGAAGGCGAAGAGTTTTAACGAAATTGTTGCTATACTACAGGAACACCTAAATCCTACCCCGCTGCTGATAGCAGAAAGATTTAAATTCCGCAGGAGAAATCAGCATAAAGATGAGAGCAATGCTGATTACCTAACAGAACTACGCAAGCTATCAAAGCACTGCCAGTTCGGAGCAGGACTGGCAGATACCTTACGGGACAAATTTGTCTGTGAACTCCTGAGTGAAGGAACCCAGAAGAGGTTACTCTCAGAGAAAGAGCTGACGCTAGATAAGGCTTTCAGCGTGGCAGTATCGTACGAAGCAAGGGGAGCTGTGGAAATACAGCAAAAGCCACAGGAATACGGCACCCACGAAATGACACGGGAATTTGCAAAATGTTATCGCTGCGGCAGAACAAACCATGACCAGAAGGACTGCTGGCCCAAGGACAAAATATGCAGGCAATGCGGAAAGATGGGACACATTGCACGAGTTTGCAGGTCTGAGAAGAAGACCAACGACAACAAAACGGCTACTAAGGAACCGTAAAGGAAAGTACAAAAGATGACGGGCAGTAGTTCCGAAGACCAGATGAGTGATAGTGAATCCGGGAACAAGAGACCAAGCTGTCTCAAACTTCACAACGTAATCGCAAAAGAGGATCACCGAACCATTTGGGTCACCCTCACGATAGCAGGGTCCCAAGTCAAAATGGAATTGGATACAGGATCAGCTCTAACCGTCATGAATCGACGAGACTATGAGCAGCTATTCTCACACATACCCTTGAAAGAGACATCCATTGTCTTGAAGACGTATACGGGGCAAAAAGTATACCCCAGAGGAAAAATAAGGGTGCCTGTCGAATACAACGGCAAGGAAAGACAGAAATTGTATCTGTACATACTGCAAGATGGTGGACCACCGTTATTGTGACATGAATGGATCAGAAAGATAAGTTTAGACTGGCACTCCATTCAGGCACTGACGGTGGCTGGTAAAAAGGATGATGACGTCACTCCTGGACGATTGTCAACAATCTTAGCTAACGCCAAAGAGGTATTTCAACAAGAACTGGGAGCTCTTAAAGGCATAACCGCCTCGATAAAAATAGAAGAGAATGCAATTCCCAAGTTTTTCAAAGCAAGACCGGCACCATATGCAATTCGCCCAGCCGTCGAGGCAGAGCTGGAGAATCTGGAGACTGCAGGCATGTTATCTAAGGTAGACTGGAGCGAGTGGGCGACACCCATCGTTACTGTCATGAAGAAAACATTAAACAATAAGTCTGAGGAGCCAAGGAAGGTTCGCATCTGTGGGGACTTCAAGGTGACGGTGAACCCAGTCCTTCACACAGTACAATATCCTCTTCCAAGGATAGAAGATATCTTTGCCTCACTATCTGGAGGGAAGCGTTTTACAAATATTGACCTAGCACAAGCATATTTGCAGATGGAGGTTGAAGAATCCTCTAGGAAGTATCTCACGATAAACACTCACAAAGGTCTTTACCAGTATAATCGACTGGTATTCGGAGTACCATCAGCTCCGGCGATATGGCAAAGAGCGATGGAACAAGTCCTGCAAGGAATTCCAGGGACTAAGTGTTACTTGGACGACATCCTAGTGACAGGTGAAGATGACAGTGGACACCTTGCCAACCTAGAGCAGGTGCTCACTAGACTACGTGAACATGGGCTACGGGCCAATCGCCCCAAGTGCGAGTTTTTTAAGAAACAGATATCGTATTGTGGCCATGTGATTGATGAAGAGGGGTTACATAAGTCCCCTGACAAAATTGAAGCAGTAGTTAAGGCTCCAGCGCCTGAAAATGTGTCGCAACTGAGGTCATACCTCGGATTGGTGAATTACTACCATAAGTTTTTGCCGAATTTGTCCACAATCCTGCACCCACTGAACGCCCTACTACAAACGGGAGTAGCATGGAAATGGAGCAATGAATGTAAGCGGGCCTTTCAGAAGAGTAAGGACCTAATCACTTCAAGAGAAGTATTGGCTCACTGCAACCCATCACTACCGATAAGACTGGCGTGTGATGCGTCTCCCTACGGCATTGGGGCGGTACTGTCACATAAATTCCTTGATGGTTCAGAGAGGCCGATAGCTTTTGCATCACGCTCGTTAACTTCAGCCGAGCGTAACTACGCCCAGATTGACAGAGAGGCCCTCAGCCTGGTGTGGGGGGTGAAGAAGTTCAATCACTACCTGCACGGTCAGAAATTTACTCTACTTACTGATCATCAACCTCTTGTCTCCATTTTCAACCCTCAGAAGGGCGTACCGATAATGACAGCACAACGGCTACAGAGGTGGTCCCTTTTCCTAGGGGCACAGCAATATGACATCGAGTACAAAGGAACTAAACAGCATGGGAATGCTGATGAATTGTTGCGCCTACCGTTGCCGACGGTGGAAGAAGAACTTGCACTCAACCATAGTCGAATGTCTCCCTGTAACGAATGCAAACATAGAAAAGGAAACACGAAATGACCCGACACTCTCCTGGGTCTATGATTTAACGGTGAAGGGATGGCCAGCACATGGCGAACCACTGCTGCCAGCATTCTCGCCGAGAAGAGAACAGCTGTCAGTGTGCAGAGGAACCTTGATGTGTGGATCCAGAGTAGTAATTCCACCCAAATTGAAGGATAGAGTGCTCAATGAGCTTCATGAGGGTCATCTGGGAGGGGTAAAAATGAAGAACTTAGCCAGAGCGTTTGTGTGGTGGCCGGGAATCGATAGAGAAATCGAAGAGATGACCAAGAGCTGTACAGGATGCCAGAAGGTCCAAAACGCCCCACCACAAGCCCCTCTACATCCATGGGAGTGGCCCTCATCTCCATGGCAAAGAGTGCACATTGATTTTGCTGGTCCATTTATGGACTCAATGTTTTTAATTGCGGTGGATGCACATTCAAAGTGGCCAGAGGTAATAAAAATGTCCTCAACCACCACAGAAAAAACTATCACAGTCTTACGAACCATATTCGCCAGGAATGGGCTGCCTGAACAAATTTGCTCTGACAATGGACCACAGTTTGTGTCTGAAGAGTTCCGGAGGTTCTTAAAGAACAATGGTGTTAAGCATTACACATCCGCCCCATATCATCCGGCCACTAATGGATTGGCCGAGAGGTTCGTTCAAACATTCAAGAAGGCTATCAAGGCAATGTGTAATGAAGATATACCCCTACAGCACAAGGTGGATAACTTCTTGTTTGCCTACCGGAATGCGACACATGCGGTAACCAACCAAACTCCAGCCATCATGTTCTTCAATCGAAGACTACGATGCCGCTTGGATTTGGTTAAGCCAAACATCAGAAGAGATGTGGAGAACAGGCAGTTTCAGAATATGAATGAAAGGCCGACCAGGAGTTTTAAGATAGGTCAACCAGTTTTGGCCCGGGACTACCGCACAGAGAAATGGCAGCCAGGAACGATCTGTACACGGCAAGGACCTCTAATGTGTACCGTGGACGTTGGAGAGAGCATTGTAAGATGCCATGCTGACCAGATTCTAGAGTCACTGGGAAACGTCAACTCCACACCACGATCTGATACACGTGGCGATGAAACCGAAGTACCAATTGCATCTACCTCAGAATCGGTGATATTGGAAGCAGACGAACCAAACAACGACGTTGATCCCGACTCAACGTTGCCAGAAGAACCTGATACCCCAAACAGGCATTATCCAGACAGAATCAGGAAGCCTCCTCAAAGACTGAACTTATAATTGCTTAACTTCAACTAATGTATCTGGCAACTGTAATTGTAAATATGTTATTTCATTGTTAATTGAATGTTATGTACTGTTTAGCTAAAAGGGGAGGAATTGTAGTGTATGTACTTTGCAGAAGGAACTATATTCTGCAGCCCCTGTATACTGCAGTACCAGTAGTGACCACCCCTGTATATAAGCCTGTGTAGTAACATTTGCATTGTAGTTCCAGGTTGCCTCCATTCAGTAAAGACCTGTTATAACCAACTCCTGCAGTCCGTGTCTCAATTATACACGGACATAATAGGGCACAGCAGTCATCATGGGTGACATTAATCTACATATAGATTGGGCTAACCAAATTGGTAACAATACTGTGGAGGAGGAATTCCTGGAGTGTTTACGGGATGGTTTCCTGGACCAATATGTCAAGGAACCAACCAGAGATCAGACTATCTTAGGCTGGGTATTATGTAACGAGAAAGGATTAATTAGCAATCTTGTTGTACGAGGCCCCTTGGGTCGGAGCAATCATAATATGATCGAACTCTTCATTAAGATGGAGAATGAAGTAGTTGACTCAGAGACTAGGGTCCTGAATTTAAATAAAGGAAACTACGATGGACTGAGGTGCAAGTTGGGTAGGATTGATTGGGGAATGTCACTCAAAGGGTTAACGGTGGATAGGCAATGGCAAACATTCAAAGATCACATAGATGAACGACAGAATTTGTTCATCCCAGTTTGGCATAAAAATAAAATAAAAAAGGTGACTCAGCCGTGGCTAACGAGGGAATTAGGGATATCATAAGATCCAAGGAGAGGACATATAAATTGGCCAGAAAAAGTAGTAATCCAGAGGATTGGGAGCAGTTTAGGATTCAACAAAGGAGGACGAAGGGATTAATTAAGAAAGGGAAAATAAAATATGAGAGTAAGCTTGCAGGGAACATAAAAACTGACTGTAAAAGCTTTTATAGATATGTGAATAGAAAAAGATTGGTGAAGTCAAGCGCAGGTCCCTTGCAGTCAGAATCAGGGGAATTTATAATTGGAAACAAAGAAATGGCAGACCAATTAAATGCATATTTTCGTTCTGTCTTCAAAAAGGAGGACACAAATAACCTCCCAGAGATGTCGGTGAACATAGGGTCTGATGAAAGGGAGGAACTCAAAGAAATCAGTATTTGTAGGGAAATGGTGTTAGGGAAATTGATGGGATTGAAGGCCGATAAATCCCCAGGGCCTGATAATCTACATCCTAGGGTACTTAAGGAAGTGGCCCTAGAAATAGTAGATGCATTGCTGACCATCTTCCAACATTCGATGGAATCTGGAACAGTACCCATGGATTGGAGGGTACCTAATGTAACACCACTATTCAAAAAAGATGGTAGAGAGAAAACGGGGAATTACAGACCGGTAAGCCTGACATCGGTAGTGGGGAAAATGCTAGAGTCCATTATAAAAGATGTAATAGCAGAGCACTTGGAAAACAGTGACAGGATCGGACAAAGTCAACATGGATTTACAAAAGCTAAATCGTGCTTGACTAATCTACTGGAATTTTTTGAGGATGTAACTGGTAAAATAGATAAGGGAGAACCAGTGGATGTGGTGTATTTGGACTTTCAGAAGGCTTTCGATAAGGTGCCAGTAAACCTGAGGATTGGGAGCAGTTTAGGATTCAACAAAGGAGGACAAAGGGATTAATTAAGAAAGGGAAAATAGAATATGAGGGTAAGTTTGCAGGGAACATAAAAACTGACTGTAAAAGCTTTTATAGATATGTAAAGGGAAAAAGATTGGTGAAGTCAAGCGTAGGTCCCTTGCAGTCAGAATCAGGGGAATTTATAATGGGGAACAAAGAAATGGCAGACCAATTAAATACATATTTTGGTTCTGATTTCACAAAGGAGGACACAAATAACCTCCCAGAGATGTCGGGGAACATAGGGTCTGATGAATGGGAGGAACTGAAAGAAATCAGTATTTGTAGGGAAATGGTGTTAGGGAAATTGATGGGATTGAAGGCCGATAAATCCCCAGGGCCTGATAATCTACATCCTAGGGTACTTAAGGAAGTGGCCCTAGAAATAGTTGATGCTTTGCTGATCATCTTCCAGCATTCGATGGAATCTGGAACAGTACCCATGGATTGGAGGGTAGCTAATGTTACCCCACTATTCATAAAAGGTGGTCGAGAGAAAATGGGGAATTACAGACCAGTAAGCCTGACATCGGTAGTGGGGAAAATGCTAGAGTCAATTATAAAAGATGTAATAGCAGAGCACTTGGAAAACAGTGACAGGATCGGACAAAGTCAGCATGGATTTACAAAAGGTAAATCGTGCTTGACTAATCTACTGGAATTTTTTGAGGATGTAACTGGTAAAATAGATAAGGGAGAACCAGTGGATGTGGTGTATTTGGACTTTCAGAAGGCTTTTGATAAGGTCCCGCATAAGAGATTAGCAGTAAAGTTAAGGCACATGGGATTGGGGGCAAGGTATTGACTTGGATAGAGAACTGGTTGGCAGACAGAAAGCAAAGAGTTGGAATAAACGGGTCTTTTTCCGAGTGGCAAGCAGTGACTAGTGGGGTACCGCAGGGATCGGTCCTTGGGCCCCAGCTATTTACAATATATTTTAATGATCTAGACAAGGGAACTAGATGTAATATCTCCAAATTTGCAGACGACACAAAGCTGGGTGGGCGTGTGTGCTGTGAGGAGGATGCCGAGAAACTCCAAGATGATTTGGACAGGTTGGGTGATTGGGCAAAAGCATGGCAGATGCAATATTACGTGGATAAATGCAAGGTTATCCACTTTGGTGGCAAAAACAGGAAGGCAGATTATTATCTGAATGGCAATAGCTTGGGAGATGGGGAAGTGCAACGAGACCTGGGTGTCCTTGTGCACCAGATGCTGAAGGTAAGCATGCAGGTGCAGCAGGCGGTTAAGAAGGCAAATGGCATGTTGGCCTTCGTAGCGAGAGGGTTTTAGTACAGGAACAAGGATGTCTTGCTGCAGTTGTACAGGGCCTTGGTGAGACCACATCTTGAGTATTGTGTGCAGTTTTGGTCGCCTTATCTGAGGAAGGATGTTCTTGCCATGGAAGGAGTTCAGCGAAGATTCACCAGGCTGATACCTGGGATGGCAGGAATGACGTATGAGGAGAGATTGGGTCGATTGGGCTTGTACTCGCTGGAGTTTAGAAGAATGAGAGGGGATCTCATTGAAACTTTAAAAATTCTGAAAGGACTGGACAGACTAGATGCAGGAAGGATGTTCCCGATGGTCGGGGAGTCCAGAACCAGGGGTCACAGTCTAAGGATAAAGGGTAGGCCATTTAGGACAGAAATGAGGAGGAATTTCTTCACCCAGAGAGTGCTGAACCTGTGGAATTCTCTACCACAGAAGGCAGTAGAGGCCAATACATTAAATATATTCAAGAAGGATTTGGATATATTTCTTAAAGCTAAAGGGATCAAGGGGTATGGGGAGAAAGCAGGGACCGGGTACTGAATTTGGATGATCAGCCATGATCGCATTGAACGGTGGAGCAGGCTCGAGGGGCCGAATGGCCTACTCCTGCTCCTATATTCTATGTTTCTAAGAGATTAGCGTGTAAAGTTAAGGCACATGGGATTGGGGGCAAGGTATTGACTTGGATAGAGAACTGATTGGCAGATAGAAAGCAAAGAATTGGAATAAACGGGTCTTTTTCCAAGTGGCAGGCAGTGACTAGTGGGGTACCGCAGGGATCAGTCCTTGGACCCCAGCTATTCACAATATATATTAATGATCTAGATAAGGGAACTAGATGTAATATCTCCAAATTTGCAGACGACACAAAGCTGGGTGGGCGTGTGTGCTGTGAGGAGGATGCCGAGAAACTACAGGATGATTTGGACAGGTTGGGTGATTGGGCAGAAGCATGGCAGATGCAATATAACGTGGATAAATGTGAGGTTATCCACTTTGGTGACAAAAACAGGAAGGCAGATTATTAGCTGAATGGCAATAGATTGGGAGAAGGGGAAGTGCAACGAGACCTGGGTGTCCTTGTGCACCAGTCGCTGAAGGTAAGCATGCAGATGCAGCAGGCGGTTAAGAAGGCAAATGGTATGTTGGCCGTCGTAGTGAGAGGGTTTGAGTACAGGAACAAGGATGTCTTGCTGCAATTGTGCAGGGCCTTGGTGAGACCACATCTTGAGTATTGTGTGCAGATTTGATCGCCTTATCTGAGGAAGGATAGTCTTGCCATGGAAGGAGTTCAGCGAAGATTAACCAGGCTGATAACTGGGATGGCAGGAATGACGTATCAGGAGAGATTGGGATGATTGGGCTTGTACTCGCTGGAGTTTAGAAGAATGAGAGGGGATCTCATTGAAACTTATAAAATTCTGGCAGGACTGGACAGACTAGATGCAGGGAGGATGTTTCCGATGGTCGGGGAGTCCAGAACCAGGGGTCACAGTCTAAGGATAAGGGGTAGGCCTTTTAGGACAGAAATGAGGAGGAATTTCTTCACCCAGATGTTATGTTCATAAATAAATAGACATTTTCATTATGAACAGCTAGCTTGAGCTAGTCATTTATTCAGCCATGTGGACTAGTGTACAGGCATCCATCTTGACTACTGCCTTGTGGGTAGCCCCCTACTAAACATACAGCTCCACCTAGTGTACCATTCTAGAATGACATGTTTCTGATCATTACATCCCCCTTCCTTTGAGGTTAAACAAAATCAATATCAATCAATATCAATCAATCATAACAACATAAACATCTTCACAACAGTCAACACATTTTCAAAGCTTTACTTTATGAACTCTAAGCTTTTCATTCTTTTATTATAGTTTTCTTTGTCTTCAAATATTAAGTCTATCAGGCTTTTTTACTTCACTTGTGGATCTTCTCAGCACAGGTAAGTCTGGTGTGTTTGCATGAGAGCCTGTATGTGTGTTTGTGTTAGGTTGTTCTGGTGGTGAGTGACAAGATTCAGTTGCGGCATTGTCATCGATTTGCTCTTGGATAGTTTCTTGTGTTTTCAGGAGGGAACGGTGGTTCCTCCTGAGAATCTGTCCTTCCTCAGTTCTAACAGTGTGTGACCTTGGTCCTACTTCCTCAAGAACTGTAGCTTTCCTGTTCCATGCATCTGGATCCTCAATCCTGACAACATCATCCCTTGTCAATTGTTTCAGAGTTTTGGATGACTTGTCATAGTGTGATTTCTGTTTCATCTTTAACAGTTGAAGTCTCTGCCTCAGTTCCTTACTCTGCTTTTCTTTTGCACAGCAGGGTAGCGTGGTGCGCAACTTGCGACCCATTAGGAGTTCAGCAGGTGAAGAACCACAGTCTAAAGGGGAGGCTCGGTAGCTCAGCAGGGCGAGATAAGGATCAGACTTGCTTTCTGTTGCTTTCTTCAGTATCTGTTTGAGAACTTGAACACCTTTCTCTGCCTTACCATTCGACTGAGCATACAGAGGACTGGATGTGATGTGTTGAAAGTCATAATGTGCTGCAAACTGTTGCCACTCCTTACAGTTGAAGCACGGACCATTGTCGCTAACGGCAATCCTGGGAATTCCATGTCTGGCAAAGATGGATTTAACATGCATTATGACACTGCTTGCTGATGTGCTGGAGAGCAGCGCCATCTCAGGATAGTTGGAATAGTAGTCAATCACTATTAGATAGTCTTTACCATTCAAATGAAAGAGGTCCATACCAACCTTTTGCCATGGTGCTGTTGGTAAGTCAGCTGCTATCATTGGTTCCTTTGCTTGTTTGTTTTGGTGTTTCTGACATGTCTCACATATGCCTATCATGTTCTCAATGTCCTTATTTATGCCAGGCCAATAAACAGTGTCTCTTGCTCTCCTTTTGCATTTTACAATTCCGAGGTGTCCCTCATGAATCCTTTTGAGCATGTCTCGACGTAGAGCCTGTGGAATGACTATTCTGTTCTGTTTTAGTAATAGTCCACTTGCGACACTCAACTCTGACCTGATGTGAAAGTACTTTGGACAGGAACCTTTTGGCCAACCATGATGAATGTTCTCTATTACTGTTTGTAACACTGTATCTTTTACTGTTTCTTCTGCTATTTGCTTTGATTTTGTGTCTGACACGGGCAGCGCAGCAGTGACCATATTCACATGAACATTCACGTCTTCCTCAGTAGAGCTCACATGACTCATTGTGGGTGCTCGGGATAGTGCATCTGCTAACACTATGTATTTGCCTGGTGTGTAGATCAGTTCAAAGTCATATCTTTGCAGCTTCATCATGAGTCGTTGAATCCTTGGAGACATCTCATTCAGGTTTTTTTTTTATGATGGCAACCAGTGGGCAGTGGTCTGTCTCAACTGTGAAGGTGGGAAGTCCATATATGTAGCCATGGAACTTTTCTAGTCCAACTACCAAGCCGAGACATTCCTTTTCAATCTGGGCGTATCGACACTCAGAGTCAGTCATAGACCTGGAGGCATAGGCAACAGGCTTCCAATCTTCACCCTCTGCTTGTAGCAAGACTGCGCCTAGGCCATCTTTTGATGCATCTGTTGACACTTTGATTCTCTTTGTTAGGTCAAAGAAGGTGAGTACAGGTGTGGTTGTCAGCACTGTTTTGAGGTTCATCCACTCTTGTTCATGTTTTTCTGTCCATGCGAACTCATTTGTTTTATGTAGCAGGTCTTGGCTGACAAGTTAGGAATGAACTTTCCAATGAAGTTTATCATCCCCATGATGCGTAGCACTCCTTTTTTGTCAGTGGGTCGGGGCATGTTGAGTATGGCAATTACTTTTTCCATATCTGGCTCTATTCCTTTACCAGATAGATTATCTCCTAGGAAAGTGACTTCCTGGACACCAAACTGACACTTGGCTTTGTTGAGCTTTAGTCCATTCCGGCGTATGCTCTGTAACACTTTAGTCAGTCTCTCATTGTGTTCTTTCAGTGTGGAGCCCCAGATGATGATGTCATCAACATAGACCCGAACTCCTTCCAGACCTTCAATTATGTGTTCCATCGCTCTATGAAAGATTTCAGATGCAGATATTATCCCGAAAGGCATTCTGAGGAAACAATACCTGCGAAATGGTGTGCTGAAGGTACAGTATTTGGTGCTCTCCTCATCCAGTTTTAGTTGCCAAAATCCTTGTGAGGCATTGAGCTTTGTGAAGTATCTGGCACCTGACATTTCACTGGTGATTTCTTCTCGCTTGGGAATCTGGTAGTGTTCACGTTTTATGTTTGCATTTAAGTCCTTTGGATCCATGCATACTCTTAGATCATTGTTCTTTTTCTTTACACATACCATGGAGTTAACCCAGTCTGTTGGCTCTTCGACTTTCCTGATGACTCCTAGTGTGGTCATTCTGTCCAGTTCATTCTTGAGCCAGTCACGCAGGGGTGCTGGAACTCTCCGTGGAGCATGTACCACTGGCTGAACATCCTCCTTTAGCTGGATCTTGTAAGTGAATGGTAGAACTCCAAATCCTTTGAACACATCCTGGATATTACTCACTACAGAATCCACTGAGTCATCTGGTCTGCTTATGGCACAGTTTATACGGTAGACTCTCTTGACCAGTTCTAAGTCCTCACAAGCTTTGTCACCTAGTAGTGAATCAAGTCCTTCAGCCACAACAGAAAACATGAGATTATGCACTTTGTCTTTGACTGTCATTTTAAGTCTGCATACACCTAAGCTATCTATTTTCTGTCCATTATAGTTCTTCAGTAGTACTGACTTTTTCTGTATTTTGGGCTTTTCTTTCATATTTTTAATGTCTCTCATACTGATTAAGTTTGCTTTTGCCCCAGTGTCTAGTTTCAATGTAACTAATGCTCCATTTACCTGCAGTGGCATCATCCATTTGTCCTCTTTTACTGCATTAACTTTATGTTTAGCGTTGTCCATTCCTGAGGGCTGTACATTTTCTGTATCCTTTTCGATATTGTCACATGACACCATTCCTACAAAAAATGTCTCACTTAAATCAGTGTCCTCTATCACATTGACTTGTTGCCCTTTCTTTGTTTTTACTTTTGAAAAGCATTGTTTGGCAAAGTGATTCTTTCCATTACATTTTGTGCACATTTTTCCAAACGCTGGGCATTGTCTTGACTGGTGCTGGTAACCACAGCATTTACAACTAAAAGTTCCATCCTCCGATTGCTATGCATTTCTGTTCTGCCCACGTTTCTCCCCCTTGTAGGACACAGCACCGACAGCAGCACAGTCACTCATCACAGTCGCATTATTATTAATTTCACTGAAAGTCTTTGCGTGCTGTTGAGCTAGCTCACTGGCATGGCATATTTTCACAGCATCCTCCAATGTTAGTTCGGTTTCTCTCAACAAACATTCCCTGACTTTTTTATCATGAATACCAAACACAATCTGGTCACGAATCATGGATGATTTCAGTTCAGAGAAATTACATGTCTGTGCTTTCAGTTTCAGATCGGTCACAAAACTATCAAAAGTTTAATTTTGCTGCTGTGTCCCTGAACGGAACACTTACCTCTCATAGGTCTCGTTCCTTTTTGGAGAACAATGTGTATCAAACTTCTTTAGCACATCGTCCATTTTTTCTCTGTCCTCCTCTTGATCAAATACAAATGTATTAAATACCTCTATCACCTGCGGGCCTGCAACCGTGAGCAGTAATGCTATTTTCCTTGCATCTGGCATCGTACCGAACCCGATGGCAGCAATATAGAGTTCGAATTGTTGTTTGAAAGTCCGCCAATTGCAGTCGACATTCCCCGTGAGTTTCAAACCCTCCGGTGGCTTCAAATTCTCCATGTCGCATTTCACAATATTCAGCAGATATTACCAATCCTGGTACCATGTTATTATGTTCATAAATAAATAGATGTTTTCATTATGAACAGCTAGCTTGAGCTAGTCATTTATTCAGCCATGTGGACTAGTGTACAGGCATCCATCTTGACTACTGCCTTGTGGGTAGCCCCCTACTAAACATACAGCTCCACCTAGTGTACCATTCTAGAATGACATGTTACTGATCATTACACCAGAGAGTGGTGAACCTGTGGAATTCTCTACCACAGAAGGCGGTAGAGGCCAATATATTAAATATATTCAAGAAGGAGTTGGATATATTTTTTAAGGCTAAAGGGATCAAGGGGTATGGGGAGAAAGCAGGGACCGGGTACTGAACTTGGATGATCAGCCACGATTGCATTGAATGGCGGAGCAGGCTCGAGGGGCCGAATGGCCTACTCCTGCTCCTATCTTCTATGTTTCTATGTTTCTATGTTTAATGAGATCATGGTTGATCATCCAATTTCAGTACCCTGTCCTTGCTTTCTCCCCATATCCCTTGATCCCTTTAGCCTTAAGAAATATATCTAACTCCTTCTTGAATATATTTAATGAATTGGCCTCAACTCCCTTTTGTGGTAGAGAATTCCACAGGTTCACCACTCTCTGGGTGAAGAACTTCCTCCTCATCTCTGTCCTAAAT
The DNA here is from genome assembly GCF_052327205.1 of Somniosus microcephalus. NCBI lineage: Eukaryota > Metazoa > Chordata > Chondrichthyes > Squaliformes > Somniosidae > Somniosus > Somniosus microcephalus. The sequence goes on along the minus strand of NC_140989.1, from coordinate 76,906,455 downwards.
GGCTTACCCCTTATCTTTAGACTGTGACCCCTGGTTCTGGACTCCCCTGCCATCGGGAACATCCTTCCTGCATCTAGTCTGTCTAGTCCTGTTAGAATTTTATAAGTTTCAATGAGATCCCCTCTCATTCTTCTAAACTCCAGCGAATATAAGCCTAATCGACCCAATCTCTCCTCATATGTCATTCCTGCCATCCCAGGTATCAGTCTGGTGAATATTCGCTGCACTCCCTCCATGGCAAGAACATCCTTCCTCAGATAAGGTGACCAAAACTGCACACAATAAACAACTTGGATTCAGAAGGTCATGCGAACTGGTCGTATTCAAAGATGATACTAAGCTAGCAGGCGGTCAAATCTGAAAGGGCCGCCAAAAGACCTTCAAAATGAGGTTGATAGAATATGTAAATGAGCAGACCAGTCCCAAACAAAATCTGATAAACACAAGTATGAAGCTTTTCACGTACAATGAAACAAATAGGGCACACGGGTAGTTTTTAATTTTTGGGTGGCCAACTGCCTATCCATTCCGTGAGCAAGTAGGCTGGAGTCATTTTGAGGCCCAGACCTCATTTCAATCGAACTGCCTAAACAGATGTATTGATGCAGCTCACTGGAAATGGGACGGTGCAATATTGGCCAGCCTGAAGGGTGACTGGCTGGCAGCAGGGTAAGTCCTGGGGCGGGGGTGGATCACAGTCACAAGGGGAAGGGTCCTGGGTGGCAGTGGCCCAGGCTATTTTTGTGGGGGCCAGAGGAGCATTAATTGGTCTGTAATTTAAAACTTATCTTTTTGGAACCACCTTGCATGTTTCAGCAGTAAAACTGGTCAGAGAGTACAGGGCTCACACTCCGACCAGTTTTGTCCTTAAATGGCAATCGGATTCCTATGCACGTCATACTTTGGCTGCCCAGTGGTAGATCCCTGTAAAAATAGCAACAGCCAGAGCATCAGAGTCAATGGGGCATTAAGTCTTCTGACTCCGTTTTGAGGCCATTTCCACCATGTTAATGCTGATTTTGGTGAGTTAAAAATTGGCCCCACAGACTATGAATAGTGCTGTACTATCAAATGAGGAAGTTGAAAGGGGGAATTAGTACACTCGGCGCTTAACATATCCACTCACCTCCTCCAGCCCTACAACCCTCCAAAATCTCTGCGCTCCTCTAATTCTGGCCTCTTGCGCATCCCCAATTTCCTTCACTCCACCATTGGTGGCCGTGCCTTCAGCTGCCATGGTCCTAAACTCTGGGATTCACTGCCTAAACCGCTCTGGTATTCTTACCTCTCTCTTCTCCTGTAAGTCATTCCTTAAAACCTACCTCTTTGAGCAAGCTTTTGGTCACCTGCCCTAATATCTCTTTATGTGCCTCGGTGTCAAATTTTATCTGATAACGCTCCTGTGAAGCGCCTTGGGACGTTTTACAATGTTAAAGGCACGATGCAAATCAAAGTTGTTGTTGTTGTTGTCACCGAACAGAAATCAACAAAGTAAATAGAATGCTGAACTATATAATAGTATAAGTCAAAGGATGTTGCACTAAAATAATACTTTCTCTGCTCAGACTACACCTTATGCACTGTGTTCAATTTTGTTCACTGAAACACACAGAAGACGTTCAAGCCCTAGAAGTGATGAAGACAAGAGCCATGAGGCTGATCTCAAGCATCAAAGGACAGGCCGGCGTTGGGATAAATCTGATCCAAGTGAAACAAAGGCAATTAAGAACTCAGGGCAAGCTTCTTGCTGGAACTTTGCACTGCCGCCATTGGTAGTGAGGAGAACCTAAGGAAGAGTAAAAATGAGGGATAAACAAAAAGTATTTTCAGTGTAGTACATAGAACATGGGACTGTACACTTACAGTTAAGTCAGAGAATTGTAATTTACAGTGGCTCCCTGGATCATGGGACATTTGATGTGCAGTATGCTTCATTTCTGCTTCTTCAAAGTTTTGCAGAAGTCTGATAGGCCTATAAAAGATTGGTGCTGCACCCTGGATGAGGATTGGAGATCAGTTTGGTGCCACACTCAGTCAAATTCTGCCTTGATGTCAAGGGCAGTCGCTCTCATCTCACTTTTGGAATTCAGCTCTTTTGTCCATATTTGGACCAAGGCTGTAATGAGGTCTGGAACCAAGTGGTCCTGGCAGAACCCAAACTGCACTTCAGTGAGCAGGTTACTGGAATATGTCCTTTTCCTATGAGACAAATTAAGATAGTTGAGGAGAAATGATGATTTATTCATGAAGGTGATACTTTATTTGGTTGCAACAACAACAACTTGTATTTATATAGCACCTTTATATGCTCAAGAGGGCAGAATTAGAGGAGCGCAGATATCTTGGGGGTTGTGTGGCTGGAGAAGATTACAGAGATAGGGAGGGGGCGAGGCCATGGAGGGATTTGGAAACAAGGATGAGAATTTTAAAATTGAGGCTTTGCTTAACCGGGAGCCAATGTAGGTCAGCGAGCACAGGGGTGATGGGTGAATGGGACTTGGTACGAGTTAGGACACGGGCAGCCGAGTTTTGGATGACCTCAAGTTTATGTAGGATAGAACATGGGAGGCCAGCCAGGAGTGTGTTGGAATAGGCAAGTCTAGAGGTAGCAAAGGCATGGATGAGGGTTTCAGCAGCAGATGAGCTGAGGCAGGGGCGGAGACGGGCGATGTTATGGAGGTGGAAATAGGCAGCCTTCGTTATATCATGGATATGTGGTCAGAAGCTCATTTCCGGGTCATATATGACACCAAGGTTGCCAACAGTCTGGTTCAGCCTCAGGCAGATGCTAGGGAGAGAGATGGAGTCGGTGGCTAGGAAAGGAGTTTGTGGCGGGGATCAAAGACAGTGGCTTCGGTCTTCCCAATATATATTGGAGAAAATTTCTGCTCATCCAGCACTGGATGTCGGACAAGCAGTCTGACAATTTAGAGACCTTGGAGGGGTCGAGAGAAGTGGTGGTGAGGTAGAGCTGGGTGTCGTCAGCGTACATGTGGAAACTGACGCTGTGTTTTCAGATGATGTCATCGAGTGGCTGCATGTAGATGAGAAATAGGAGGGGCCAAGGACAGATCCTTGGGGAACACCAGAGGTAATGATGCAGGAGTGCGAAGAGAATCCATTGCAGGTGATTCTTGCAGGTAAGGTTATTGGGCACATGTGCTGATGAATGTTGTACATTGGTTGTTTCAGGCTGTGTCCCCTTTTACATCCTTTTTTATGACTGCTGCTGAGTGACTAGTTCCTTGTGCAAACAAGTCTGCCTCTGGTCACTGTTGCCTGCCCTCCCTTGCCTGTTCCATGGCAAGGCTTTCTTTCAGGACAAACCTGTGCAATGCAAAGCAAACTACAATAATTTGGACAGCTTGGTGGAACTTCAGCACTCACCCCATTTGTTTAGGTTGTGAATGAATAATCATATTCAGAAAAATACACCATTCTATGAAATAATTCTAGCCTTATTAAAACATGACATACTAGGTCTGGAAATCTGGAAGCCTCAACAATCTAAAGCTGTAAACAGCATACAGGCAATTGAGATAAGATAAGTTGTTGACACTGAATCAATAACCTTATTGAAACAGGAGGTTGGAGGCTCCTGAAGTCTGCAGCACTGGAAAAACGACAATGACACATCCTGTTAAGGTGTCCTAAATTACACTTTGGAAAGAAACACAGAAAATTAAGAAACATATGCCTTCGTAAAAATGACATCAAATGAAACACAGGAGACATGATTCTGTGTTGCAACCAGCTGAGGTAAATAAGAATTGCATAGATCACCCTGGTTGAGGAGTTTTAATTTACACCTCGTAAAAAGACACAAGCAGAAGACCTTGGTAAAAATGACATCAAATAGATGCATCTGCTGGTTACACCGTTTTTTATGATAAGCTTCGAACACCTAGGGTAGAGACATAATTCTTAATGTTGCCAGCTGATCTGACTGTAAGAATTGCAGGGGTCAGCAGAAAAATTACTAGATAATTAGCTTACATCAGCAGAAAACTTCAAAGGAAATACCACTGCAAAAGGGTATAAAAATTGAACTTTCAAATGGGATGATAGACTCGCTTGAAGGGGCAAAGCGATTCTTGGCTTCAGAGGCAGGCTCTGTAAGTCTACACCTCTTTGTACCTCAGGTATCAAAGGTATTTGATTTTGGTGGATATCCTGGAATAAAGACTAAGAACTGTAAAAATGTAGCAAAGTTAAGATTTGAGAATAAGGATCTCTGATAATAGAATTGTAAGCTTTCTGTTTTTGGAACTGTTAATATTGCAATTGAAACACCTACTGTAATTACATGTCGGTTCTTTAATAAATCTATATATTTTTAAAATTGTCTCACATAATACTTCTTTATCAGACTCATGAACTCAATCTCTGTATGCTCCTTGGTGAGGAGTTGCAGAATTCTGAGGGAGTTTTCCGGACCCTCATAATATCCAGAACGTTACAGTCTAGCAAAACTTATTAAAAGTGCTATCTGGAGGACAATAACATCTTCAGGTTGTTCCTTTCCTTTAGGGAGAGATAGTCTGGACCTTTAGACCCAATTAAGCGTCTTTAGGATTTGGCTACCTCAAACTTTAGTTGAAAGTGAACGTCTGAGGAATACACCTGATCCGGGGTAGCCCTAAAGGGGCTAGAACTAGTAATAATCCCTTCAAGGTATCTTAATTTTTGCTTCAGGGTGGCAATAACCTGCTCCATCAAGAATCTTACTTTCAGTGTGCACCTCATCATATTGCTTATTTCTTGCCCTTGAGTGTCTCAATTGGATAATGACATAGCCTTGATTCCCTGGCATCCAATCTTTATAGCCTGTTAAATAATGATCTCACTGTGGATTGGTCTAAAAATATTGTATCATGGTAACTGCAAGCAGGCATTATTCTGTACCTATGGTCACAGACTAGCTGCACATACATTGATTGGAATCTCTACCTGTTCATGAAGAGGATAGGGGCCCTTATGGCCACTTAGGTGCGATGAATGATACTGTGCAGTTTGGGGAATCCAGCCAGATGGTGCAATTTCGGGACAGCCCCTTTCTATTGTTTTTCATGGAAAATAGATAAATTGACTGGCCTGTCAAATAAGGCATCTGTGGCCTGCATAATAAACTCTGCACTGCAGGTTGAGAGATTTGACAATATATCTCCTCCTGTTTCTTGGTAGGACACAGTGGTATAAAAGTAGTTACTTTGACAGTTACTGGCAGAGCAATTCCTGCCCTGGCTTCTGGAGTGTACACACTTCTGTGATGGCCTCCTTCTGGTATTGTAATCTCTATTATGTAGGTTTCGCCAGACATGTCCAGGTATGCTTGTCTGGCTCAGTAAACAAGGGTCGCAGTGCAAGGATAAATCATAATTGACTGCCTAAAGTGCAAATGCACCTTCAAACTTCCTCCTCGTACATAACTTCCAAACTTCCAATGCTCAGAGAGATATCCATAGTTCTTAAATAGACAGCACAATTTAATTTTATCAGATTATTAAAAGCATGAAAGATGCTTCAATCTTATTATGTCACATAAGGACATTTTACCTTTAGATAAAGTTCAGAAATGTTAGTGCATAGGAACCAGAAACTTCATAGGACCATTTTGATCCAGAATATCTGTTCCTTTATATGCAAATATATTCTACACAAAATCATTTCTTTTAAATGGAGGTGTATTGTAAACATTATTTTTTAAATATATTTACAACATCACTGCACATAATAACCAGAGCAATTCTTTCCTCAGAGTGTCAGGTTTTGTTGGACTCTTAACAGAGGCATCTCATTTATTACTGCAATTTTACATAAAAGGTCATAACTGTGACAATTGTACTGAAAGGTCCAGGAATACATCAGATTTATGGTAATAATCAGCGAAGTGGAAGTATTGCCAATCACATCATCACACTGCAATAAAAACTAGATATCACATGGTCACATTTATCTGCTTTATCTCAAAAATTAGATTTTAGATGAATAAATTTAGATCATTTAATCTGGTTTATTTAATTATGTGAAATAAAATGTAATCACATCTCTTCATTCTTATTTCCACCTCTGTTTTTGCTTTAAAACGAATGACTCAGTGGAGTTAGTCCAGAGTGTTGCACAAATTGTATCAGGGAATGTGTGTATGAATACATTGAGAATAATTTAAGCATACCCTTGTTTACAATGATGTAGTTAATAGGGATTCAATTTAATTAAGCTGCATTTAATGCATATTCTGAACAAATCAGATCTGTTTTGTACTTCCATTAAACATTGGATAGCACAGTTGATAGTGTGGTACAACAGAAGAACACGGTAAGGGTTTAAGATGATGTTATTCATTTTGCAGTTCATCGATGCTATTGCAATGCCATCATTTTTACTGTTTTACTGCATACTCTAGAGCAGTGGTTGTGAACCAATGAGGCACGATCTCTGAGCTTGACAAACAGTTGTCAGACGGGTCACTGCCACTCCAGTCTTTAATACATTCTTCAATACCATTCCTCCTCCGGCACCGGCCTGATACTGTGCTCTGTTCCAGGAATGGATTTTGTGCCTTGCGCTGTGGGTGGGATTTCATGACCTTGCAATAGTTTTTGCTAGATCCCGAACTCCTGTCTACATCACATGCAGATAATCCACTCCCAGAGTAAAGCAACAGCATAAGGTAAGAGCTGGAGCCTAAATAAACAGTAAGGAGTGCATCAGGGAGAAAGCATACCTCTGAATGCAATGGGAGGGGAAACAGCGTCTTTGTGAATGGGGAGGAGAGAGGAAGAATGCCTCCAACGAGGGAGTATGTCTGCCTCTGAAAAGAAGAGGAAGGAAGAAGGATGTCTTTATTAAAGTAGAATAGAGAGGCAAGAGTGCTTCTGTGAAGACGAGGATTTTTATAGGATGTGATTAGTGATATGCCATCAATGACTCAAAGACAAGGATTCAACTGAAGGCTTTTAATCACTAAGAACATAGCAGCATAGCAGGTCTTCCCACATCGGGTTCGTCTGGTAGTGAATGACTCATACAGCTCCTGAGACCTTTATATGGCAAAAGACAGGGGCGTAGCCAATACACACAATAGGAACAAAAGGGTGCGGTTCACACAATACAAGCAGGTAAAATACAAGCAGGCCTGATGAAGGCATATTTCATCACATTCACCCCTTCTACAGATTTAGTCTGTCCGGGGGTGTGATAGTCCTTCCTGAACGTCGCAACAGTACCTCGGGTTCCGACCGGGAGTCCGTGGTGCCCTCCTGGGCATACCCTTGTGCTGGGGGTGTTGCAGGTACTTCTGGGGGTGGTGAGGATACCTCTGGGGATGGTGGAGGTCCTTCTGGGATGGTGGTGATGGGTCGTCGTCGTCGCTTCCTGCCGAGGCGAGGTCCTTTATGGACACGGTGTCTTCACGCCCGTCGGCGTGCTTGACGTACGCGTACTGTGGGTTTGCGTGGAGTAGGTGTACTGCCTCCACGAGGGGATCCGTTTTGTGGCCCCTCACATGCTTCCGTAACAGGACTGTCCCTGGGGTGGAGAGCCACGAGGGTAGGGATACTCCTGAGGTTGATTTGTGGGGAAAAACAAACATCTTCTCGTGAGGAGTGGCGTTAGTAGCAGTACACAGTAGCGACCTTATCGAGTGGAGTACGTCTGGGAGGACCTCCTGCCAGCGGGAGGTGGGGAGGCCTTTAGACCTTAGTGCTAAGGTGACCGCCTTCCACACTGTCGCGTTCTCCCTCTCCACTTGCACATTACCCCGGGGGTTATAACTAGTGGTCCGACTCGTGGCTATCCCCTTCGACAGCAGGTATTGGCGCAGTTCATCGCTCATGAACGACGCCCCCCTGTCAGTGTGGATGTAGTTAGGCATGCCGAACGTGCAAAACAGGTTGCCGAGGCACTTGGTGACCGTGGCACTGGTCATATCTGGGCAGGGGTAGGTGAATGGGAAGCAGGAGTACTCGTCCACAATGTTGAGAAAGTACACATTGCGGTCGGTGGAGGGGAGTGGTCCCTTGAAATCTAAGCTCAGGCGCTCGAATGGCCGTGTAGCTTTGATCAGGTGGGCTCGGTCGGGCCTGAAAAAACGGGGCTTGCATTCCGCACAGGTGCGGCAGTCCCTGGTCATAGACCGGACCTCCTCGATGGAATAGGGCAGGTTACGGGATTTTATAAAGTGGAATAGCCGGGTGACCCCCGGGTGGCAGAGGCCATTGTGGAGGTCCTGTAGCCTGTCCCCCTGGATGCTGGCACACATCCCTCGTGATAGGGCGTCGGGGGATTCGTTGAGGGCCCCCGGCCTATATATTATGTCATACTCAAACGTGGAGAGTTCGATCCGCCACCTGAGAATTTTGTCGTTCTTGATCTTCCCCCTCTGTTTGTTGTTAAACATGAAGGCTACCGACCGCTGGTCGGTAAGCAGGGTGAAGCGTTTGCCGGCTAGGTAGTGCCTCCAGTGCCGCACTGCCTCCACTATGGCCTGGGCCTCCTTCTCTACCGAGGAGTGCCTGATCTCGGGCCCTTGGAGGGTTCTTGAGAAAAAGGCTACGGGCCGCCCATCCTGGTTGAGGGTGGCTGCAAAAGCGAAGTTGGATGCATCGCTTTCGACCTGAAAAGGGATGTTTTCGTCCACTGCCCGCAGCGCGGCCTTCTCAATGTCATGTTTAATGCTGTTGATGGCGGCGTGGGCCTCGGCTGTGAGCAGGAAGGACGTTGATTTCAGGAGGGGACGGGCCTTGTCGGAATAATTGGGGACCCATTGGGCGTAATAGGAGAAGAACCCCAGGCACCTTTTCAGGGCCTTGGGAGTGTTTGGTAGGGGTAGCTCCCGTAGGGGGCGCAATCGGTCGGGGTCCGGACCGATTTCCCCGTTTTCCACCACGCAGCCCAGGATACAGAGGTGCGTGGTGCTAAAGACACACTTATCCTCGTTGTAGGTGAAATTGAGTCTGAGGGCGGTTTTCAGAAATCTCGCGAGGTTCGAGTCGTGGTCTTGCTGGTCATGGCCGCAGATGGTGACGTTGTCTAGGTATGGGTAGGTGGCTGTTAACTGGTTCTCATCGACCATGCGGTCCATCTCCCGCTGGAAGACCGAGACCCCGTTCGTTACCCCAAAGGGGACTCTGAGGAAGTGGTAGAGACGTCCGTTCGCCTCGAAGGCGGTGTATGGACGGTCCTCCGGCCTAATGGGGAGCTGGTGGTATGCCGATTTTAGGTCGATGGTGGAAAACACCCGGTATTGCGCGATTTGGTTAACCATATCCGCTATGCGGGGCAGAGGGTAGGCGTCTAGCTGGGTGTATAGATTAACCGTCTGGCTATAATCTATCACCATCCGCTTCTTTTCGCTACCCTTAACTACTACTACCTGGGCGTGCCACGGGCTGGTACTGCATTCGATGATACCCTCCCGCTTGAGTCTTTCTACTTCCGACGCAATGAACTGTCTATCCTCCCAGCTGTACCGCCTACTCTTGGTCGCTATGGGTCGACAGTTGGGTGCGAGGTTGGCGAACAGAGAGGGCGGCTTGACCTTCAGGGTAGCCAGACCGCACACTGTGAGGGGCGGCTGGGACCCACCGTAGGTAAGCGTGATACTTTGGTGGTGGCACTGGAAGTCCAGACCCAAGATCACGCTCACACAGAGATCTGGCATTATCAATAGTTTAAAATCTCTGTAATCATTGCCTTTTACCGACAACATAACCGCGCAGAAACCTGTAATTTTTGAGGTATGAGTCTTATCGGCCATGGCGATTTTGCCGTGTGTGGGGACTATCGTTAGAGAAAGTCGTTTTACCAGGCTAGGATGAATAAAGCTTTCGGTGCTCCCGCAGTCAATCAAGCATTTAACCTTGTTCCCGTTTACCTCTATGTCCATCATTGATTTAGACAACGGATGTGGCCTGGATTGATCCACTGTGATCGCGGCCACCAGTGGGTCCTGGAGGTCCGTGTAGTCGGGGCAAGATGGTGGACTCCATGAGGGTGGACAAGATGGCTTCCAAGATGGCCGCTCCCACGGCGCGCACGCGGCGGTGGTGGAGTTGGAGGTGGGGTTCCCTCTGCAGACTTTGCTGAAATGTCCTTTCTTCCCACATTTAAAACAGGTGGTGCCCTTCGCTGGGCACAGATGCCTGGAGTGTTTGTCCTGACCGCAGAAGTAGCATTTCGGGCCCCGATGCATCGCGGCAGTAGTGGGGCTCCTGGGTGGAGGCTGGGGCTCCGATGGTGCTGGCCTGGCCTGAGACCTGGGAGGTGAAGATGGCTTCCAAGATGGCGGCCCCCATGGCGCGCACGAGGCGGAGTGGGCCGCGTGGCCTGGGGAACAGGATTCAGAGTTCCTCTGGGCCATATCCAGCGATCGCACTATATCTATAGCCTGTTTTAAGTCCAGTCCCTCCTTTTCAAACAGTTTCTGCCGAATATAATTTGAACTGAGGCCCGCAATAAGGGAGTCTCGAATCAGCTCCTCCGTGTACACGATGGCAGACATGGCCTTACAGTTACAGTCTCTGCCCAGTACTTTTAGGTTTAGTATAAAGTCCTCTAGTGACTCACCATGTCGCTGCGTGCGAGTAGTCAGAAGATGCCTGGCGTACGCCACGTTTATTGGCCGCGCGTAGTGGGCCTTCAGAATGGTGCAGGCATCCTCGTAGCTGGTGGCATCTTGGATGAGAGGGGAGACCCGATGGCTCACCCAGTTTCGCAGGATTCCCAGTTTCATGTCTCCGGTGGCGGTTTCGGCTGCGGCTATGGCAGTGGATGAGTTTGCAATGAAAAATTCAAAGCATTGGAACCAGTGTCCAAACTGTGTGGCTGCGTCTGAGACATGGGGGTCCAGATCCAAGCGCTCTGGTTTCAGGAGTCGATCCATCTTGGTGTTTTAGTGATTAAAATTGATATGCCATCAATGACTCAAAGACAAGGATTCAACTGAAGGCTTTTAATCACTAAGAACATAGCAGCATAGCAGGTCTTCCCACATCGGGTTCGTCTGGTAGTGAATGACTCATACAGCTCCTGAGACCTTTATATGGCAAAAGACAGGGGAGTAGCCAATACACACAATAGGAACAAAAGGGTGCGGTTCACACAATACAAGCAGGTCTGATGAAGGCATATTTCATCACAATTAGCACCATTTTGAAGCCCTGGGAATGCATGAATTAGAGTAGGAGATGGCATTAGCCCTGATTTTAACTCCAGATGGATTCCCCACTCAAGCCTGAGTTATAATTACAGTCGGGTCTCAGTGATGTCATTGGGCCGCAACATGTATATGTAAAGGACCCTGTTGGCTTCAGGCGCATGTCCTTGCTGCCTGCTCCGGAGAGCAGGTTAAAATTGCAGATGTTGTGATCATGGCGGCTTTCTGACAGGTACGAGCCAGGGCGATTTTAACTGCCTACCTGCCAGGTTTCTGCTGAGCGTGTAGGGTTAAAATCACTCCCGATGAGTCAATTTCAATAAAGAGGATACAGGGAGGAGAAATAGTGGCCTCGAAATTCCCCTTAGCACCTGCCGTTAACAGCAGTTTTCCTGAGAAACTGGCGGCCGCCTCGCTTCCGGTGCGGGACACAGCGGCTGCCATTTTGGAAAGGTCAGCAGCGCTGCTATTGCCTGCGCTTGCATCTCCAAATGCAAATGTGCAGATTGTGACATCAATCGGTGTGCAACACCTGATTTGACGCATGACTGCGATTTTGGACATCGCCGCATGCCATAGCGCCCTCTTCTAACCACGCACGAAAAAACAGTTGTACAGAGACAATGGGGTCGATTTTCAGTGTGCCGTGAGGTGGGCTTTTAGGCGTGCAGGGGGCTAAAATCCCGAATTCGGGGGCCCTGACACCATCCCGCCCAAAACCCGCCTCCACGGAAGTTTCAAAGGAGGCGGGTACCCGCCCCGCACTGGGACCCGCCGACCCGAGGCAGGAAGGGATTAGTGCCAATTAACTGCCTGTTAACAGGTAGTTAATAGGCAGTTTTTAGCCTAATCCCTATTTTGAAGGTTGTCGTGTGGGATTCCCGATGGCTCCAAACCACGGCAGGTTAGAGGAGTCGGGCCGTCGGGTTGAAGGACTTGGAGGGGTCGAGATGCCGGTGTTCAGGTGAGAGATAGGTGCATGAGTGCAAAGGTAAGTGTGTTTAGTGTGTCTAAAGTGTGTAAAGAAGTTTAAATTACCTGTACTTACCTTTACAGCCTTCCTTCCTCTAGGCTTCAGGAGTCCATCATTCAGCCGGCACAGAAAGCAGAATGGCTGTGATCTGTCAAAAGTGACAGCCTGCAGCTTTCAGTGCCGGCGAGATTTCTAACTGAGTCTGCGTAGAAGGACTCAGGTTAGAAGTAAGACTGTCAGTGTTTGACAGCTTCAAACAGCTGTGAAACACTGATATTTCATCTGTCAACACGTCTTGACAGATTACATTTCAGTCTGTGACCTCACCTGTTGCCGGGTGGCCCTTAATTGGCCTGCTGAGCCCGCTGGGCAGGCTCAACAAGGTCAATCAAGTGAAAATCGCCTGGTTTGGCCACAACTTGATGGAGGCGGGACTACAACCCGAAAGTTGTAGTCCCGCCTCCTTCCCGACTTCTGAATGAAAATCCAGCCCAATGTCAGTGCTTCTTAAAGGGACACACACATCCTTCAGGTAAGTTTCGATTTCAGCTTTTGGACTTAAAAAAAATATTTTATTGAAGAAGTGGCTAGGTGCAATACATTTAAAAAGCTGTTAGAGTGTGCAGGGTGCGCTGCTGGGTGTTTGCAAGGCTTTGGATGTTAAAGGAAGGCCTTTTGAGAAGACCACTTGCTCACAGTCCTGGGGGACTCTAGTTGCAGTCCCCTTTGGGCTGCAGCATGACATGGAGATGAAGCAGAGGCAGCAAAGGGGACAAGCTGCTCGCAGAGGAAAGAGGAGGAAGCAGAAGCGGAAGAAGTGGAAGCAAGGAGGCAACCCAGGCAGCCCCTTTCTGGTCAGGATATCCGGGATCAAATCATCTGCCTGCGGTACCAGTGACCACAACCCCAATTCCTCTTTCAACATTTGTCCCACAACTTAGCTTCTCTCTGTTACTGACCATCACAGTGTCCTCTTGGCCACAATGCTGAAATAAAGGCCACCACAAAACCAACTTTCCAATCCAATTTTATCCATATATGCATCCACTATTGCATCAAAAAATCAACTCATCACCCTTGTACATTCCCTTAGTGAGTGTCTTGCTTCTGCCTTTGCCTAACCTGGTGATGTCACGCAGTGCTACCCCAGTGGTTGCAGCATGGCTGGTGGAAGGCTGCTGACTTTCAGTGGGGGAGACTGCAGAGGGCCTTGCAGGATGACCTCGAGGAGCTGATAGCTGGGAGTGTCAAATCGAGTGACAAAGTGTTTCTTCTTCTTCACTCTCCTCTCCTTCTCCTTGGTCAACCACTGGCTGGGCAGGCTGGATTTCTTAGGTGTCTGAAATGAGGAAAGCACAAGTGTAAGGTTGTGGTGAGGGGAGGGCGGGAAAGCAAGAGCTGCATGCTTACATCATGCGCAGCTTGTACATCAGAAGTTATTGTGGGATCAAGGGCAAGTGGGATGTGAGAAGGAGGATAACATATGCGGATACCGGCATCTTGTATGCTTTTAGCCCGCCGCTGGCCAAGGGCTCAGTCATGCCCCTGCCAAGAATGGCCAGCGCTGTGTCCTCCAAGGGGTGAGGTGAAACTGAGAATGTGAGGTGAGCCTTGTTTTTGGTAGAGATTGTTGGTAGGTGAGTGATGGGGGGGATGCGGCGGGGGGTTGTGCAATGAGCAGTGTGTGAGGCTATTGGTGCAGTTTGTAGGAGACAGCTTTTGAAGATGCATTCACTGACCTTGACCACTCGTCTGAGGTCATGAAACTTCTTTGGGCCAGGTGGTGCGGGCGACACTGTGACGGCCTTGGTGATCTGGCCTCACATCTTTCTTTCTGGAGGGCCTCCTGGCCCCCTGTGGGTAGAGGACCTCTCTTCCAGTGTTGATCCCCTACACAAAGCTGGAGTGCTGCATGTGGGATGCTGGGTGCCCTTTTTGTGGCCTGTTGAGCTAAAGCACTTTTACCCTTTTTTTACATGCAGAAGGCAGTTCAGCTTTAAGAGCTGAAGCCTGCCTAGTTTGAAATGATTTTTAATGTTTTTTTTTCAGAAGGCAGTTGAGCTTTAAGGGCTAGAGACTGCCTATTTTTGAATGATTTTTAATTTTTTTCCGAAATGACAGCCATGCTTTAAGAAAAGGCAGCCTCGCACCAGGGATGCTACAGTGATGTGACATTGGGCCTCCCGCTGAGCGCACAGCCTGAAGCACCGCGTTCGTCACTGGGCTGTGTGCTGAAATCATTCAAATCAACAGCACCAAAATAACGTACTGCCTGCGATTTATTTTACGGGTGCGATCAAATCTCACCCCGCATTGCCACCGCCCATTTTTGGCCCTCATCGAATTTCCAGGTCAGTGTGTTATAGGGCATATTTAGAGCTTTGGGGGAATAAGAAAGGGAAAATTCATAAGGTTAGTGACCTTAGCAGTAGTAATAGAAAAGGACAAGTAAGATTGTGATGGAACAGAGTGTTTTCTTTATCCTGTCTAGCAATACAAAAGTGATGCTAATAAATCCTCTCTGATGTGGAAGCAATGTTAAAGTACTGGATGAACTTGGAATTTATAGGAAGTTAAGAGTCACTTAGTAGAAAAGAAGTGTTTGGCAGAAAATGACAATTAGAGGCAGCTTCAGTGTTGGAGAAGCTGTTAGAGTTCTAGTTCTGATTAGAGGAGTTAGTGACAACAAAATCAGTAAATAAAAAGAACCAAAGATGGATACATCAATTATTTTGCATTGCCTCTATTCAAAGTAGTTGTTCAACCCAACTGTCTATTTAATACAGTCATGTGGGGCCCATTAAACATGGTACAAACCTAAGTTGGAAACGGCCACACTCTCTGGGAGGTAACATTTCAAGCATTGTTCACAACAATTGCCAACTGCAAGGCACACTTTTGATGGTGGAGGTGGCAGCCGAGGGACAGCAAACAGATGGTGAGACATCCAGGATGAGGTGCTCTTCTGCTGTTTAAGGATTTATCAGTGGGTTGGCAGTCATAGATATTCTAACAGTGATCCACCCAATGTTCTCTATCAGGTAATGCGAGCACTGTGGATTGGCACACAATGAAAGCATCATGACTACTTCCTGAATAATGGCCACTGATATGCATGATGATGGTTCTGTGGTCAGATAGCACCTGAATATTAACTGAATGAAAACCTTCCCTCCTATAAATGCCATGTGTTGATATGAAGAATCCTGATGTCCACATTTTCCCCATGTATATGCACTTATTTCACATTGGAACATTTGCTTAGAATTTCCGACCCCCACGGGTGCATACGAGGTGTGTACGCGCCCATAGAGGCCATGCAAGTTCCGGGTTTAGGCATCCGCATGCCCAAGAAAAGTGCCTGTGCGGGTGGAGAGTTGCGCTTTTTGCACAACTTCCGCCTGCTGAAAGGCCATAGAATTCTTATACCTGGTAAAAGCAGGCATAAGGCCTGCTTTTACCCACATAAGAGTTTTAAAAAATAGAAGAATAAGATTTTATCACTCACTTATAAATTAAAAACCCTGTCCAATAAGGTAAGGTTATATTAAGCCCTGTTAAAACATATTTTAAAAAATTCAAAAAATTACATTTTTGTTTAAAATAATTGCATTAAATGCCATTTTAATTAATTTTATATATGTAATGGTTTTTATTTATTTATTTCAATGTATTGGTGCATTTTTGCAGTCATCCCCATTCATACTTTTGACAGTTCTGTACATATGGAACTGTCAAAAGTATAAAGGGGGATTCCCTTCTTCCATTGTTTGGGCTGGCCCACGTGGTCTCAGGGGCACTTGTGAACCACATGCACCCCTGGGATACATGGGCCTCTGCGCATTTCGAAGAGGAGAGGCCCAGGATTGGAAGCCTCAGTATCTACGGAACCAGCAGGTAGGTTCGTAGAATTTTTTCTGATCAGAGGCATCCGTCCGCAGGAAGCCTCCGATCGGAAATTCAGGGCCATTATTGTATATTATATTGGTCATGTTCAGTAGCATTTAAACCCATTGTATGCAGTTCTTTCTATAGTATCAATTCCTGCTTTACACTGTAAGAGGCTGTAAGAAGCCTATACAGGAAACTCTTTGGTATCCGGCACCGACGGGACCGGCGTGTTGCCGGTTGATCAAAAATTCCGTATGACGGAGAGGGTTATCTACCGAGGCTATTTTTAACAAAGAAAAATAAGAAAATCAAGAAATGTGCAGTATACAGTAATTGGGTACTCACCTACAGAATGTTGTGTTAAATGGATGGTGGAAGATGCTTGATTAAGTACAGTACTGCCAGTCGAGGGTAATGCAATGCAATGACTACCAGCAGTGTGGGAGACACACAGTACCCCTGTAAAATGGCGGATCAGAAGAGATGACTGGCAGCACGGGAGAGTCAGACTCCTGTTATTGAGGTGTTCCAACTTCTGACAGCGCCAAGAAGTCGAGTAGTGGCAGTTTGGAGAACTACCCCCACTGACTAACTCGGCCACCGCAGGAGACTCAGACTCGGCAACATTGCCGGTTACTGAGGTTTTGTTTTCGGAGTGAGAATTTTGCCGGTTAATAGAGAATTCTGGATATTTAGGTGCTGTTTAAATGAGAGTTTTCTGTATCATAAAGATCTGTGTATAAGTGTTGCACCTTACCTACTCCATTTAGTCTGTAAGTGAAACTATGTTCTCTGGTATTTTGTTTTGATTTGGTTTAATTGTCCTCTCCATTAAAAAGTGGAAATACTGGACTCACTACTATAAAGTAAATGACTATTTCTGACACTATCATGAAACATGGTTTGAAATTAATTTGATTCCACACCCATATAGGATCTCGCTCACATGATTACAAATTTTGGGATTATATCCTGCATAGGTCAAAGATTCCTGGTTATCAGTAAAAGGAAGTCTGCACAAACACATTAACAGAAATCCATTTTTTGCTTTGCTTCTCTCCAAGACTGAAGTCATTGTATTTGTTTTGTTCACGCTCAGAGCCATATGCTGTAATAATCGCTTCCTATAATAATCAGGGCAATTGACGCCACCATGCAGAGAGCCAATTTACTGTGTACATAGAAGAGATTTAAAATTATTGCTAATTCCATTCCCCCTGCATGTATCCCTTTTTATAATGTGATAAGCTGTGAATGTAGGTATATTGTATTCACTGTAGGTTTACATTCAACCTTAGTATGTTTAATGAAACTTTATTCAGAAAAATTACAATAAAGTGCAGCTAAAACACATTGTCATATAAATTATTAAATGGTAGCACTCATATTTGTAGATTGTTGCCCTTAAATTACTGTATGCATTCCACCTGCAGTATCATATATGATAGCTTTCAAAGAGTCAGAAATATACTGATCAACACATAAATATCCAATTATCAAAAGAACAACAGTCTTGTTATATGATAACAAGGTTAGAATATATATAGAAGTATTTATATAATCTTTTTAGTCTTTTAGACATTAGTCTTGTCCTAGGATTTGAGACATCTTAAATAGATCATATCACAGATCAGGACATGTTATCAGCTAGTAATTATCTGCATGTCTGTCAAAATTATGTTAAAGAAAAACAACCAGTAAAATGCTTTATTCGAGAGCGCTATAATTTCTTGAAAAACAAATTATTTACAAATTATCACATAACTGCAGAAAAAACAACCCTTAATGTGATTACTAATTTATATCGAACTATTTTCAAAGATCCATTGATTTTAAATACTAATGCCTTTAAAGCCATTGAATAATAATTTGACGTTAAAGACAAGTGAATTATGAAAAAAATGAATATGGCAGTTTCTGCATAAAAAGACTCATAACTATTATTAATTAACATTTTGCTGAGCATGATTTGTTTACCCCTACCTTTCAGACACATTGGCTTGAAATTGGTTGGCATGGCACCTATTTTACACCTGTAAAATAGATGCCAATGTGTCCAACATGGGGGTGGCGGGGAGTGTGTGCATATCGCACCAGAGGTGTGCTGCCCGCCATATTGGTAAAGGCAGAAAAAGAGGCATCCTGGGCCTGCGCCTGAAACAAGTGTTAGACCCTTTGCATGTGCA
Source organism: Somniosus microcephalus (assembly GCF_052327205.1). Taxonomy (NCBI): domain Eukaryota; kingdom Metazoa; phylum Chordata; class Chondrichthyes; order Squaliformes; family Somniosidae; genus Somniosus; species Somniosus microcephalus. Next base: position 76,888,247 of record NC_140989.1, on the reverse strand, counting down.
AATAATGGGCCAAAAGGCGGCTTGAGGCTCTCTTCGCAAAATTGAACTGGGCTGGCTGCTTTCAAGAAAATGTGGTCTACATGCAGCCGTCATCAAAAAAGGGAACTTTGTGAGGAAATGCTTACCTGGATGTGCCAAAAACTGTTGCTGGCTCCCGTTTGGTCCCCTCTCGATCACCTCACCACCTCACAGGACCTACCTGAGGGCCGCTTCCGGTGACTCAACCATCCGAAATCCGATGCCGATTCATTGGCGAGCTGCATGGGGGCACCCAGCATGCGTCTGCAGCCTGCCGGTCTCATTGAAGTGAGGGCCGAGGCCCAATATTGGGTGTACCTTGGGCCTACCCGTTTCGGCGCAGTGATTGCTGCCTGTGACTAGTTCACACCAGCCTGCTGGAATGAATCAATTTCTAGGCCACTGCCTCTGTCCACCACAAACTCCAAGATGACACGCTTTCTAATCACCCTATCAGGCCAACAGTTTGATTAGCTGGAATCAATGTGCTTCATATTCAACAACAAACCTGAACAGGGTGGTGTACTGCAGTGCTAACATGTAGCATCGTGGAGGATAAAAGGTTTGATTCCCCACTCCACCCACGCCCGCCCCCCCCCCCCCCCCGTGCAGAAGAAAAGGAAGAGAAAAGAATAATGGGAGTATCACTGCTGGTAACTAGCACATACATGCCAGCAGATAGTAAAGGGAAACACTGGAGAAGGTCTAGAAAGAGGAGGTCCACTCTGTCAGCAGCAGAGGTGAGTGACCTAGCAGACACAGATCTTGAAGAATACAGAGGGTGTACACCCTTCATTGAGAGGGATAAAGTAAATAGTCTTGGCAAAAAAATTAAACAAAACCATAAGCCTGAGGTTACTGATCCCATCACCATTCTTCACGCCACATACTAACACTTTCCATACATTAATTTCCTCTCCAAACTCTTCTTCTCAATTTCCTTGTTCCTATTCATTGCTCTCCACAGTGATTGGTATGCTAGCAACTGAAATACCTACTTTCCCCACATCTGTTGGCAAGATACTGTATATATGATTTGATAAAGACAACCAAAAGTCTACTGTAGTAACCTGAAAGAGTTGCAAACTATTGGCAAAGTTGCAGAGTACAAACACTAGTCAGACTATTAGGTAAATATTAAGCTCCTCCTATCGAGTTAAATGGAATTTCTAGTCTCAACTTCCCACTTTTTTTTTCTCTCAATCTTAATCTGGTTATTGCTGAAGGTGCCAAATAGAGGTAATCCCAATTCTACAGAGGGGAGGAGAAAAATCCAAGGGCAAGTCAACCCACTCTGCTTTCATACACTCAATAACAACTGGTTCAAGAGTGGCCTGGAATAAGTTTGGTTAGCTACCTGTCAAGTCTTGGAATAGTACAGGCCTATATTTCTAAATAAAAGTACAAAATGAGCAAAGGAAAAACCCATACTTGCTAGTAACTTTTACCCAGTAATGAGAATTTTCTGGTCCTAATCTCTTGATAAAACCAGGATCATATTTCCCTCTCTTCATTTTCATATTTCTGAAAAAGTATTTCCAAGTAACATCTCTGCCACTGCTGAATGCCTTCTTCATATCATAAGACTACAAACAGCCAACATGAAAGAGTCAGGCTCCAAAAACTTATTCCAAAACCATCGTCCTTACATTCTCCACAGCAATTCTTCAGATCTACCTCTTTCCATTAGTCTCTGCTTTCAAAAGAATTAAATGAACATGCCAGGACCCTCTGATGACTCACTAGATAACTGTACTGTGTGGTGTGATATTGAGCTATACAGACCAGAACAATCCCAAGATCAATCTTTGGGCTGTACTGTCAGCTGATTTCAGCAGAGAAAATAGTGGGACATTAATATTGGTCTCAGTGTCCACAGGCTAAGAAGGGGAGGGAAAATAAATCAACCAAAGTTCTGTTCTTGATCCCTTTCCAGAAACTCTTGCTGAAAAGTATCTGGGTATAGATAGAAGGCAAAGGCAGGAATGTGCTCAACTGTGATACCCACCAAGACTGAATAGCACGTTGACACTCACCATCTATGCTAGGGTTGCCAACTCTGGTTGGAGGCAAGCCTGGAGGTTTGATCACATGATGTTCTGACCACATGACATCTGACCATGTGACATTAGATCATATAACATCAGATCACATGGATGTTTTGGACGCTAGGGGAATCAAGGGATATGGAGGTTGAACGGGAAAGTGGAATTGTGGTCGATGATCAACCACAATCTTATTGAATGGTGGAGCAGGTTTGAGGGACCGTATGGCCTACTCCTGCTCCTATTTCTTATGTTCTTATGACATCGGATCACATGACATTGGGCCACATGACTTCTACAAATCTTATTGGATTTACCGTATAAAGGTTGGGTCCCCTGTAGTTGAGCATCTTTATTTGTGGTTTCGTGCCAGCAGCTGTTGTGTGAGAAGTTTCAAGAACCAGGAGGCCACCCATGAGCAGGCGAAGTGGGGAAACCGAGGGCAGGGAAAAGGAGAAACCATTCTCTTCAGCTCTTCCCTCGTGCCGCCAGTCTCCATCTCTCCCCCCCCCAGCCCCCATTCCCCATCCCTCCCCAGCTCTTGAGCCCCCTGTGATTTCTGCCCCCTGCATGATTTTAGGCCCCCCACGATTTCAAGCCCCCCTTCCCCCCCCCCCCCCCCCGTGATTAATGTGGTTTAACCTCGTTTTGACTCCCGACGCCAGGCTAACAGTGAGTCATTATTTTCGGTACTGCATGTGCCTATTTTTCATGGGGGCGCACTGCCGTGTGAAGTTTAAGTTGTTCATCTCCCGGGCTGCTGGAGGCAGTGCTCGCGATAGGAACCCCCAGTTCCAGGAAGCTCCCGGTCATTTCTGGAAGGTTGGGAACCCTAATCTATGCTCACACATGAGAAACAGCACTCGGACGCGGTACCAGAGGACTGCCAGTAGCTATGGAATCATACTCCAGCATGAGTCACCACTTCATGACAAGAATTGTGAAAAAAAGTGAAGATCTCACCGTCAAAGTATTCTGGAGCACCACTTCTGTTGCACTGAATCACTCTGCATATCAGTAGCAGCCAACTCACAACATTGCACATGTGTATTCCCAATTTTCAATTTTTCAAAAATATACCTAACAGTTTACTTCTTCAATTGTTTAATTAAATAGAACAGTGCACAGTAATTGGTTGGATGTCATTTTACTTCCGCTGGTGGCTGTTTTTGTATCATCACACTCTTCCCTTGGAGAATAGTGTGAAGTAGTGGAAGGATTCACAGACTGATTAACAGTCTGACAGGTTGTGACGTGAACGCCCCTTCCATGGCCGACTTCTACTGGCGAGGCTGACCTTTTAACTGACTCAACAGCTGTCACTTGTGAGTTAAGTGATTAGTTTCACTTGGGGAAAAGAACAGTTTCAATCATTTACAATACAAAATTTTCTACATATCACAGACCCAAATTGTAAAATCTCCCTTCTTCTTCCTCTGGATCTTGTACATGCAACTGGTCATTAACATTACAACACTACCAGCTCTGTTCATTCGTTAATCAGATATCCCAATGAAACCCTAAGCAAAAATTGTATGTGTACACCAACAAATGATGGCAAAAGAGAGTGCTGTACTAGTGGAGACAAAATATCAAAGATATAGACAATGACATACTGTCTCTGAAGATGCCATTCTGATTTACTTCAGGCACTGTAAAGCACCAGTTTATGCCGATAAATAAATATTAATTATTGAATTTGAACCAATTTTTGCTGTACATTCACATCAATGTGCCAGAATTCTGATTAAAGAAAAAAAATTGGCATGATGCAGTGTAAATGCTGAGCCTGTTCCCTCTCCAGGCCAAAAATGATGAATTATTTTAACAAAAGCAAAGAAAAGATGTAATTTTCAACACCTGACTCAAACAGAAAATAACTTCTATACATGTCACTGATCGTCCACTCCTCCAACGATCGCCATCTTAAAACTGTAGAATTCTGTAGGGATAGATGATCAATGCAATAGTAATACTGTCCCTACTCTCACGTTCTGAGGTATGACAAAAGAGTCAGAATGTGCTTCCTTATCTCATTCTCCAGGCAATTTGTGGTCCAGCAATAATTGCCTAATAGTCCAGCTAACCTAGAGACAGGATGGAAGGAATTTAGACCTGTTGCATTGGCAGATTTGATTCCCCAATTTAAAAAAAATTTTAAAGAAAAAAGAAAGTATCCTTAGGAGAAATAACTGTACAAGAAAATTACATTTTGAATAAAAAAAGGTCTGAAGGCCCAATAAAAATCCCTTGGGTGAAAGTTTAACACAATTTAACAACAAGCCCATGCCATTTTATGAAAAAAGAGCATCTCTTTAGAAGATCAGTAAAATTACTTCTGCATTTATTATTCTAGCCAATAACAAAGTTTACAGATCCTACAAATACTAATTATAACCAAGATACTCTTAAATGAGTATTCAAGGGTTGTTTAATAAAAGAATAACTAGAAAACAGGACCTTTTCTGATGTAGCAGAATTTTATTATAATTTTGAAGTTAAAGAAGAACAGAAAACACAACTCACAAAACAATTCTAGCATGAATCTTCATACAAGTAGTTTCTCATTTTCTTCTGACGCCTATGCATACATGTTTAGAATTTAGAGAAATCACTAAAAGAAAGTGGGACCTAGGTGAATTACTTTGAGTCATATACATACAAAAACTGTTAGCTACTCCTTCCCCATTTGAGCAACCTTCCTGATCCTATGAAAATCCCCTTCACTCCATCTCTGGGAATCCTTCCATAGTAGGTTGATTGCTCTATAATTCAGAACTACCGTTGAATCTCTCATTGACATACAGAACCACATGTTGTAAGGGTGAGATTATCTCTTCTATCCCATGAGATGATAAACCTAAAGTGGACATTAAAAAAATGCAATGGAAGTTCTCCCAGTGTCCTGGCCAACATTCATTTCTCAACATCACCAAAACTGATTAACTATTCATCTATCGCATTGATGTTTGTGGGACCTTCTATGAAGATTAATCAAAGCCACTTCATACAGCAATATGGGGGAGAGGGGAAGAAAGAAGAAAATTATATATTTTTTTTAAATTCCAGAACAGATTCAGGTAGGAAGCATGTGGGGGTGGGCAGGGGGGTGGGGGGGGGGGGGCGGTGAGGAATTTTCTGGTAGGTGAGGTGGAGAAGGGTGGCTAAGAAAGAGGCATGCAAGGAAATTGAGGGGTGATAGATCTGAGGCTGGATTTATAATGCATTCTTTGGGAACTAAAACATACGAGACAGCCTTCTGAAGAGGTCTCACACCTTAGATTTAGTGCACTTGATAGTCAGAAAAATACTCCCACGTTTGCCTTGAAATCAGTCCAAAGCTATATTAATACAAAAGTGGTAGAATAAATGAATAAGGGAGGCATGATGCAGAGCTTTTGAAGGGTGAGGAGAAAGGTCAATGAGAGAGATAAAATGAATTTTAAAATTAAAATACACAATAAGGAAAAAATTCAAATCTGGAAAATCATTTGGTAAAATATATTATAGTGTAGCTGACACAAAATGAGTAGAACTTTTTTTATTTGAGGTCACAACTCCACCTTTAATGTTTTCTTTCTTCCCTTGATTCTAACTGTGCCATTCACCATCCACAGACAAAATAGCACATAATATGCTTCCAAGGCCTTCACCTTTGATGTTCTGAAGCCAGTGACTACGAGGTGCTTTCTTATTTTCTCTCTTTTGCTCCTTCATTTAGTACAATTCAAAGCCATTCAAATGAGTAAACTTGATTGCCTACTCCATGACAGTCTGTGCTCTCCTAGACTGGAGTGATATGTCTGAGCTATCAGTCTTCTGCAAAATCTGCTTGCACTTAAGTCAAACCACAATATTCGGAACAAGGAATGCTGCATCTCAGTAGTCTTTACCTATTCCAGAACCCACCACAGGTGCCAGCAGTGAAGCTTCAAGCACTGTTTATCCCGCCGATAGATCTCAGTCCCATACAGTGTTGTCACCTGGGACTCTGTCGCTCATATGCACAAATTCAAATATGGATTTAACCATGGACAGTGGCAATCTGTTGCCCCATTGAGATCCTAATATGCCAATCTTTGCCTCCAGCTGCATCCCATTATTTTATCAAACTAAAAAAGACTTGACCCAACCCTGCTCACCGCCCCCCAACCCACAACCCCCGCCCCCCTCCCAACACAAACACACAACACCCACAGCAGCAAAATAGTTAGGAATTCAGTGTGTGGAGCATACAAAGGCACGTCTTACCACTTTGTGGATCAGAACAGAGGTTTTAACAAATTTCACCACCACACTGCAAAAGGTTTTCTATTTTGTTTCAATTTTAAGTCCAAGGTTATAGTAAAATAAACACTAGCTGCTGTTTTTGGACTATGAAGCTACCTTTTGGAATTCTGTTGCAGAAATGGCCTTGGGAGTGTAATAATGCCCTCATTGTTTAGTTTTGAGAAATATAATACATTCCTGGAATCTCCTGTTCAAGAGTTTACCACACTAGGCCTAAAATAATCAATATTTATTATAAAATGTTTATGCACCAAAAAGGCAGATTTGCATTAATTCTGACTGTGTTCAGACACAGCATTAGTGGGACTGAATGATAGAATCAATCTCCGAAACCCAAAATACTGTTGTTTTTATTAGTTCTGATTAATGTAGATGAAACAGCTCTAGTATTGGAAAGCAGAGTAGAATATGATAATAAAAATCCACTACCATTCTGAGTAGAGTGCACAATTTCAATAGATGGGCCACTGCCATTCCTCCAGCTATCCGTTTCCCCATTACACTTTCAGGGTTCTGGCAAATAAAAAAATATCCACCTGCACTAGACTACCAGGGATTGGCAGAATACATTGTTCGGAACTGGCCCTTTCCTCCAAAAGATTGCCAATGATGCTTAAAAACACTCACCTTTTTAACTTAACAGTAGAGACTACTCACCATTTCCTATTGCCCTAATAAAATGGCTGTATGTCCATGTAGAGAGACATTGACAGCATAGAAACATAGAAGATAGGAGCAGGAGTAGGCCATTCGGCCCCTCGAGCCTGTTCTGCCATTTAATGAGATCATGGCTGATCATCCAAATTCAGTACTCTGTCCCTGCTTTCTCCCCATATCCCTTGGTCCCTTTAGCCTTAAGAAATATATCTAACTCCTTCTTGAATATATTTAATGAATTGGCCTCAACTGCCTTGTGTGGTAGAGAATTCCACAGTTTCACCACTCTCTGGGTGAAGAAATTCCTCCTCATCTCTGACCTAAATGGCTTACCCCTTATCCTTAGACTGTGACCCCTGGTTCTGGACTCCCCCGCCATCGGGAACATCCTTCCTGCATCTAGTCTGTCTAGTCCTGTTAGAATTTTATAAGTTTCAATGAGATCCCCTCTCATTCTTCTAAACTCTAGCGAATGTAAGCCTAATCGACCCAATCTCTCCTCATACGTCATTCCTGCCATCCCAGGTATCAGTCTGGTGAATCTTCGCTGCACTCTCTGCCTGGCAAAAGAAAGAACAAACTTATATTTTGCAGCACTTCTGCATCCTCAGAACATGCCAAAGTGCAACACAGCCAATTAAATATTTTTGGCAGCAGCCCATTTGTGCACAAAGCCCCACAAACAACAAACGAAATAAATGACCCGTTAATCTGTTTTGCTGGTATTGGTTGAGGAAGTAATGTTGGCAGGACACCAGAAGAACTTCCTGCTCTTCTTTGAATAGTACCATTGGATATTTTATGTCCACCAGAACAGAGCTGGCAGGGGCCTGGTTTAACATTTGATCCAAAAAATGGTACCTCCAAAAGTGCAGCACTCCCTCAGTACTGCCCTGAAGCATCAATCTAGATTATGTTTTCAAGTCAATAATGGACATGGACACAAAAATGTCAGTGGGAAGGTGAGTGTTGTTGCCCTTGATATCGAGGCAGCATTCAACTGAGTATGGCACTGAGTGACCCAAGCAAAATTGAGATTAATATGGTTCAAAAGGCAAACCATCCAGTGGCAGAAGTCATACATGACACAAAGGAAGATGGTTGTGGTTATTGAAGACCAATCATCACAGCCCCATGGCATAACTGCAAGATATCCTCAGGGAAGCGTCCTTGACCCAAACTTCCTCAGATGTTTCATCAATAACTTTCATAAGGTCCAGAGTGGGGCTGCTCACCAATGATTGCATAGTGTTAATTTCCATTCACATCTCTTCCGATCATGAAGCAGCTCATGCCAATCTACAACAGCACCTGGATAACATCTAGGTTTAGGTTGACAAGTGGCAGATAAAATTCATGCAACATAAGTGGCAGATAATGACCATATCCAACAAGAGAAAACCAAAGTATAGTCCCCTGACTTTCAACAGCATCAAGTCCTCCACCATCAACACCTTGGAAGTCAATACTGACCAGAAGCTTAACTATACCAGCCATATAAACACTGTGACTATAAGAGCAGGGCAGAGGCTGGGTACTCTGAGACTAATGCTCATCTCTTGACCCCTCAAAGCCTATTCACCATCTATGAAACTCAAATCAAGAGAGTGATGGAATACTTACCACTCACTTGGATGGGTGCAACTGCAGCAAAACTCGAGAATCTCAACATCAGAACAGAGCAGTCCACTTGATCAGCCCCAATGCCATTGGACTCAATATTTACCACTTCAGCACGAGCACATTGTGGCTGCAGCATGTATGACCTACAGGATGCACTGCAGCAACTCACCATCTTCCTGCAACTTCTACCACAGAGAAGGATAAGAACAGCAATGTCATGGGAACACTAACTTGCACACCATCCTGACTTGGACATATAATGCCGTTCCTTCTTTATCACTTGGTAAATATACTGGAAATCCCTAACTAACACTGTCATGGGAGCACCATCATCACAAGCAGTTCACTGCACATGCTCAGGGCAACTAAGTGGGAAATAAATGTGGTCTTGCCTGCATCACAAATAATAAGCCCCCACAATCTTTTGATTCAGTGGCGAGAGTGCTGTCACTTAGCCAATCTGAAACTTCATTGTAAACTAAATTATAAACTTCATTGTAAATTGATATAAAATAATTATTATACATTCCCAAAACTGCCTGCACTATTTGATGGTAACGAGTGGGCAATGCTAAACATGCTCACATACATTCAGCATTTCAGTTCCACGGAACTGTAATACGTGTACAACTAGCTTCAGTGGCAGCAATCCCAAGAGCTCATTGGATAAATGCATTGCCTGGTTTTCTGCTGAGCCATACTGAATAGGAAGGTTCCAGTTTTGATGTAAAGTCTGTGCTGAGTTAAATGATTTCAGCCAGAGTATTTCAATCAGCTTCAGTGACCCCAAACTAGGGAGTGCAGAAGAAAGAACGATCCCAGTTCTGATCAGTATCCACTACGACCTTCTAGAAAATGGGAGTTGGATAAGGACAGAATTGGGCTTGCCTGCGATGTAATCAGTGATAGAATAGTCTCCTGACATTCATGACATGGGCTCACAAATAAAGAATGGACCCTTGGCTGACATCTTGGAATGTTGCCGGCACTTACAGAATTGCACTCCAGCATGAGTTACTGCCTTCAGGAGAATGTGGAAAACTTGTCTGTCACCCAACTCCACCAAGATACAAAAATATCACACCGGGGTGATGACATTGTTTTTTTGTTTCAAAATTCAAACAAAATGCAAAGTTTAACACTTTCCGTACCTCACACTCCAGTCTCAAGCCATTCCTACAATAAAGCCAAACCCATCAATTAATACCACTAGAAATAAGATTAGTTTCAAACATAAACGCAGAATTATTTCCCTTCACCACAACAACTTGCATTTATATAGCACCTTTGACATAGTAAAACATCTCAAAGCATTTCACAGGAGCATAATCAAACACATGGTGACACTGAGCCAAAGAAGGAGACATTAGGACAGGTGACTAAAAGCTTCGTCAAAGAGGTAGGTCTTAAGGAGCATCTTAAAGGAGCAGAGAGAGGGGTGGAGAGGCAGAGAGGTTTAGGGAGAGAATGCCAGAGTTTAGGGCCTAGACGGCTGAAGGCATGACTACCAATGCTGGAGCGATGGAAATGGGGGATGCATAAAAGGCCAGAATTGGAGTAACACAGGGTTCTTATAAGAACATAAGAACATAAGAAATAGGAGCAGGAGTAGGCCAATCGGCCCCTCGAGCCTGCTCCGCCATTCAATAAGATCATGGCTGATCTGATCCTAACCGCCAATCCACTATCACAGAACCATCTCCTGAATCTAACAGAATTAGACACATGAAACAGGAGCAGGATCAGGCTACACGGCCCCTGGGCCCGCTCCGCTACCCACAGGGCCATGACCGATCCGAACCAACCCTTCCGATTCAAAGAGCTTCCAGAGATCGACTGGGGAGCAAGGTAACAGAAAGTCCCATTGACTCAGATACACACTGGTCCTGGAGATGGACTGGGGAGAAAGGTCAGAGAGAGTCCCATTGACTCAGATACACACTGGTCCTGGAGATGGACTGGGGAGAAAGGTCAGAGAGAGTCCCATTGACTCAGATACACACTGGTCCTGGAGATGGACTGGGGAGAAAGGTCAGAGAGAGTCCCATTGACTCAGATACACACTGGTCCTGGAGATGGACTGGGGAGAAAGGTCAGAGAGTCCCATTGACTCAGATACACACTGGTCCTGGAGATGGACTGGGGAGAAAGGTCAGAGAGAGTCCCATTGACTCAGATACACACTGGTCCTGGAGATGGACTGGGGAGAAAGGTCAGAGAGTCCCATTGACTCAGATACACACTGGTCCTGGAGATGGACTGGGGAGAAAGGTCAGAGAAAGTCCCATTGACTCAGATACACACTGGTCCTGGAGATGGACTGGGGAGAAAGGTCAGAGAGAGTCCCATTGACTCAGATACACACTGGTCCTGGAGATGGACTGGGGAGAAAGGTCAGAGAAAGTCCCATTGACTCAGATACACACTGGTCCTGGAGATGGACTGGGGAGAAAGGTCAGAGAGAGTCCCATTGACTCAGATACACACTGGTCCCAGAGATGGACTGGGGAGAAAGGTCAGAGAGAGTCCCATTGACTCAGATACACACTGGTCCTGGAGATGGACTGGGGAGAAAGGTCAGAGAGAGTCCCATTGACTCAGATACACACTGGTCCTGGAGATGGACTGGGGAGAAAGGTCAGAGAGAGTCTCATTGACTCAGATACACACTGGTCCTGGAGATGGACTGGGGAGAAAGGTCAGAGAGAGTCCTATTAAGAACATAAGCAGGAGTAGGCCATATGGCCCCTCGGGCCTGCTCCGCCATTCAATAGGATCATGGCTGATCCGAACCTAGATTCACGTCCACTTCCCTGCCCTCTCCCCGCAACCTCTAATTCCCTTATCTGCTAGGAAAATGTCTATCTCCGTTTTAAATTTATTTAATGTCGCAGCTTCCACAGCTCTCTGAGGTAGCAAATTCCATAGATTTACTACCCTCTCAGTGAAGAAGTTTCTCCTCATCTCAGTTTTGAAAGGGCAGCCCCTTATTCTAAGATTATGCCCCCTAGTTCTAGTCTCACCCATCAGTGGAAACATCCTCACTGCATCCACCCGATCAAGCCCCCTCACAATCTTATATGTTTCGATAAGATCACCTCTCATTCTTCTGAACTCCAATGAGTAGAGTCCCAATCTACTCAACCTTTCCTCATAAGTCAACCCCCTCATCTCCGGAATCAACCGAGTGAACCTTCTCTGAACCGCCTCAAGAGCAAGTATATCTTTTCTTAAATATGGAAACCAAAACTGCACGCAGTATTCCAGGTGTGGCCTCACCAATACCCTGTATAACTGCAGCAAGACGTCCCTGTTTTTATACTCCATCCCCCTTGCAATAAAAGCCAAGATTCCATTGGCCTTCCTGATCACCTGCTGCACCTGCAAACTAACTTTTTGTGTTTCATGCACCAGGACCCCCAGATCCCTTTGTACTGTAGCACTTTGCAGTTTCTCTCCATTTAGATAATAACTTGCTCTTTGATTTTTTCTGCCAAAGTGCAGAACCTCACACTTTCCAACATTATATTGCATCTGCCAAATCTCTGCCCACTCACTTAGCCTGTCTATGTCCTTTTGCAGGTGTTTTATGTCCTCCTCACTCACTGCTTTCCCTCCCATCTTTGTATTGTCGGCAAACTTGGATATGTTGCACTCGGTCCCTTCCTCCAAATCGTTAATATAGATTGTAAAGAGTTGGGGTCCCAGCACTGACCCCTGCAGGACACCACTAGTTACTGATTGCCAGCCCGAGAATGAACCATTTATCCCAACTCTTTGTTTTCTGTTAGATAGCCAATCTTCCACCCATGCCAGTATATTACCCCCAATCCCATGATTTTTTATCTTGATCAGTAATCTTTTGTGTGGAACCTTGTCAAATGCTTTTTGGAAGTCCAAATACACTACATCCACTGGTTCCCCTTTATCCACCCTGTATGTTACATCCTCAAAGAATTCGAGCAAATTTGTCAAACATGACTTCCCCTTCGTAAAACCATGCTGACTCTGTCCTATTAAATTATGTTTATCCAAATGCTCTGTTACTGTTTCCTTAATAATGGACTCCAACATTTTGCCAACCACAGATGTTAGGCTAACTGGTCTATAGTTTCCAGCTTTTTGTCTACTTCCCTTCTTAAATAAGGGTGTTACATTAGCAGTTTTCCAATCTGCCGGGACCTTTCCTGAGTCCAGGGAGTTCTGGAAAATGATCACTAATGCATCCACAATCCCGACCGCCACTTCTCTCAAGACCCTAGGATGTAGGCCAGTAGGCCATCAGGTCCGGGGGTTTATTCACCTTAAGTCCCATTATTTTACTGAGTACCATCTCCTTAGTAATTTTAATCGTGTTTAGCTCCTCCGCCCCCCCCCCATTGCCCCCTGTTTGTCCAGTGTTGGGATATTTTTAGTGTCCTCTACTGTAAAGACTGAGACAAAATATTTGTTTAGCGTCTTTGCCATCTCCATGTTCCCCACCACTAGTTTCCCGGTCCCATCCTCTAAGGGACCAACGTTCACTTTAGCCACCCTTTTTCTTTTTATATAGCTGTAGAAACTCTTGCTATCTGTTTTTATATTTTTTGCTAGTTTACTTTCATAATCCATCTTCCCTTTCTTAATTAATCTTTTAGTTATTGTTTGCTGGCTTTTAAATGCTTCCCAATCTTCTATCCTCCCACGAGATTTGGCTACTTTATATGCCCTTGTTTTCAGTCGGATACTATCCTTTATTACTTTACTAAGCCACGGATGGCTGTCTTTTCTTTTACTCCCCTTTTTCCTCAGTGGAATATATTTATCTTGAAAGATGTGAAATGTCTCCTTGAATGTAGACCACTGCTCTTGTACCGTCTTACACTTTAATCTGTTTTCCCAGTCCACTTTAGTCAATTCTACTCTCATACCTTCATAGTCTCCTTTATTTAAGCTTAGCACGCTGGTTTGAGTTCCAACTCGCTCACCCTCAAACTGAGTTTGGAATTCAACCATATTATGGTCACTCAGTCCAAGGGGATCCTTTACTAGGACATTTTTTATTAATCCTGTCTCATTACACAGGACCAGATCTAAGATTGCCTGCCCCCTGGTTGGTTCAGTTACATACTGCTCAAGGAACCCGTCCCTAATACACTCTAGGAACTCTTCCTCAATGCTGCCATGCCCAATTTGATTAGTCCAGTCAATATGAAAGTTAAAATCCCCCATGATTATAGCTGTTCCCTTATTATAAGCCCCAACTATTTCCTGATTTATACTCCGACCAACAGAGTTGCAACTGTTAGGAGGCCTATAGACTACGCCCACTAGTGACTTTTTCCTCTTATTATTCCTTATCTCCACCCAAACTGTTTCACTATCCTGATCCTTTGACCCAATATCATTTCTGACTATTGCAGTGATTCCAACCTTGATTAACATAGCAACCCCACCTCCCTTTCCTTCCTGTCTGTCCTTCCTAATTGTCAAATACCCTTGTATGTTTAGTTCCTAGTCATGATTATCTTGCAGCCATGTTTCCGTAATGGCCAACAGATCATACCCATGTGTAGTTATTTGCACCGTCAACTCGTCTATTTTGTTACGAATGCTGCATGCATTCAGATAAAGAACTTTCAAATATGTTTTCTGACAATTTATTCCTGCTTTTACCCCTTTTACTACTTTACCTTTTTCATTATACATTCTGTCCCTTCCTGACATGCTCTGGTTTTTAATTCCCCCACTGCTACCTTGCTCTATTGCCTTCTCCGCTGTCATTTTTATTTTTCGCTCTCTTAAAACCTCCCCCCTACTAATTAGTTTAAAGCCCTCTCTACAGCTCTAGTTATTCAATTCGCCAGGATTCTAGTCCCAGCACTGGCCAAGTGAAGTCCGTCCCAACGGAACAGCTCTCTCCTGTCCCAGTACTGATGCCAGTGTCCCAGGAAGCAAAACCCATTTCTCCCACACCAGTCTTTGAGCCACGCATTTAACTCTCTAATTTTATTTACCCTAGCCAAATTTGCATGTGGCTCAGATTATTACCCTTGTGGTTCTGCTTTTTAATTTGGCCCCTAGCTGCTCAAACTCCCTCAGCAGAACCTCCTTCCTTGTCCTATCTATGTCATTGGTACCAACATGGACCACGACAACTGGATCCTCCCCCTCCCACTCCAAGTTTCTCTCTAGCCCAGAGGAGATGTCCTTAACCCTGGCACTGGGCAGGCAACACAGCCTTCGGGACTCTCGCTCTTGGCTGCAAAGAACTCTATTATCCCCCTAACGATACTATCCCCTACCACTACAACATTTCTTTTAACTCCCCCCACTTGAATGGCCCCCCGCTCCACGGTGCTGTTGCCAGGTTGCTCATCCTCCCCGCAGTCCCTGTTCCCATCCTCACAGGGAGTAAGAGCCTCAAACCTGTTGGAGAAGAGCAAGGGCTGCGGCTCCTCCAACACTACCTCCTGGATCCCCGTACCTGCCTCACTTCTAGTCACACCATCCTGACCCTGGCCACGGACTACATCTGAATGAATTAATCTAATTGGTGTGAATACCTCCTGATACACAGAGTCCAGGTAACTCTCCCCCTCCCTGATGTGTCTCAGTGTTTGAAGCTCGGACTCCAGCTCTTCAACACGGAGCCGGAATTCCTCGAGCAGCCAACACTTACTGCAAATGTGATCACCGTGAGCATCAATGGTGTCCACCAGCTCCCACATAGTGCAGCAGCAACACATCACCTGATCCCCCATTCTATGTAATTAATTACATTTATTAATATTATTTTTAAATACCCTCTGTTCTGATTCTAGATGATGAATATCGCACCTTAGAAACTGTAAACCAGAGTTTAAGCTTAAAAAAGAAGAGAAATGCTTACCAAACAATCACTTGCCCGCTTTCTGGTGACGTCACACTTGGATTGATTTTTACCTCTCTCCTTCCCTCCGAGTTCCGAGTTCAGAGACTGGTTGGCCTTACCTGGTCTCTGGGGCCTTTTATAGCCCCGCTCTGCCGCTCGAGTTTCCCGCCGATGCTGTGAGGCCTCACCTGGTCTCTGGGGCCTTTTATAGCCCCGCTCTGCCGCTCGAGTTTCCCGCCAACGCTCTGAGGCCTCACCTGGTCTCTGGGGCCTTTTATAGCCCCGCTCTGCCGCTCGAGTTTCCCGCCAACGCTCTGAGGCCTTACCTGGTCTCTGGGGCCTTTTATAGCCCCGCTCTGCCGCTCGAGTTTCCCGCCAACGCTCTGAGGCCTTACCTGGTCTCTGGGGCCTTTTATAGCCCCGCTCTGCCGCTCGAGTTTCCCGCCAACGCTGTGATGCCTTACCTGGTCTCTGGGACTTTTATAGCCCCGCTCTGCCGCTCGAGATTCCCGCCGATGCTGTGAGGCCTTACCTGGTCTCTGGGGCCTTTTATAGCCCCGCTCTGCCGCTCGAGATTCCCGCCGACGCTGTGAGGCCTCACCTGGTCTCTGGGGCCTTTTATAGCCCCGCTCTGCCGCTCGAGATTCCCGCCGACGCTCTGAGGCCTTACCTGGTCTCTGGGGCCTTTTATAGCCCCGCTCTGCCGCTCGAGTTTCCCGCCAACGCTCTGAGGCCTTACCTGGTCTCTGGGGCCTTTTATAGCCCCGCTCTGCCGCTCGAGTTTCCCGCCAACGCTGTGATGCCTTACCTGGTCTCTGGGACTTTTTTAGCCCCGCTCTGCCGCTCGAGATTCCCGCCGACGCTGTGAGGCCTTACCTGGTCTCTGGGGCCTTTTATAGCCCCGCTCTGCCGCTCGAGATTCCCGCCGACGCTGTGAGGCCTTACCTGGTCTCTGGGGCCTTTTATAGCCCTGGTCTGCTGCTCGAGATTCCCGCCAACACTGTGAGGCCTTACCTGGTCTCTGGGGCCTTTTATAGCCCCACTCTGCCGCTCGAGATTCCCGCCGATGCTGTGAGGCCTTACCTGGTCTCTGGGGCCTTTTATAGCCCCGCTCTGCCGCTCGAGATTCCCGCCGACACTGTGAGGCCTTACCTGGTCTCTGGGGCCTTTTATAGCCCCGCTCTGCCGCTCGAGATTCCCGCCGATGCTGTGAGGCCTTACCTGGTCTCTGGGGCCTTTTATAGCCCCGCTCTGCCGCTCGAGATTCCCGCTGACGCTGTGAGGCCTCACCTGGTCTCTGGGGCCTTTTATAGCCCCGCTCTGCTGCTCGAGATTCCCGCCGATGCTGTGAGGCCTTACCTGGTCTCTGGGGCCTTTTATAGCCCCGCTCTGCCACTCGAGATTCCCGCCGACGCTGTGAGGCCTTACCTGGGTCTCTGGGGCCTTTTATAGCCCCACTCTGCCACTCAAGATTCCCGCCGACACTGTGATATACACTGGTCCTGGAGATGGACTGGGGAGAAAGGTCAGAGAGAGTCCCATTGACTCAGATACACACTGGTCCTGGAGATGGACTGGGGAGAAAGGTCAGAGAGAGTCCCATTGACTCAGATACACACTGGTCCTGGAGATGGACTGGGGAGAAAGGTCAGAGAGGGTCCCATTGACTCAGATACACACTGGTCCTGGAGATGGACTGGGGAGAAAGGTCAGAGAGAGTCCCATTGACTCCGATACACACTGGTCCTGGAGATGGACTGGGGAGAAAGGTCAGAGAGAGTCCCATTGACTCCGATACACACTGGTCCTGGAGATGGTGGCATAGTGGTTAGCACTGTTGCCTCACAGCACCAGGGACCCGGGTTCGAATCTGGCCTCAGGTGACTGTCTGTGTGGAGTTTGCACATTCTCCCCGTGTTTGCGTGGGTTTCCTCCGGGTGCTCCGGTTTCCTCCCACTGTCCAAAGATGTGCGGGTTAGGTTGATTGGCTATGATAAATTGACCCTCAGTGTTAGGGGGATTAAATACGTGGGGTTACGGGGATAGGGTGGGATATGTGTTGGTGTAGGGGTTACGGGGATCGGGTGGGATATGTGTCGGTGCAGGCTCGATGGGCCGAAATGGCCTCTGTCTGCACTGTGGGGTTTCTGTGATTCTGTGATTCTGTGATTCATGTCCAAATTCCTGCCCGCTCCCCGTAACCCTTAATTCCCTTTACTTCTAGGAAACTGTCTATTTCTGTTTTAAATTTATGTAATGATGTAGCTTCTACAGCTTTTTTGGGCAGCATATTCCATGAACCTACCACCCTCTGAGTGAAGTAGTTCCTCCTCATCTCAGTTTTGAAAGAGCAGCCCCTTATTCTAAGACTATGCCCCCTAGTTCTAGTTTCACCCATCATTGGGAACATCCTCCCCGCATCCACCCGATCCAACCCCTTCACAATCTTATATGTTTCAATAAGATCGCCTCTCATTCTTCTGAACTCCAATGAGTAGAGTCCCAATCTACTCAACCTCTCCTCATATGTCCATCCCCTCATCCCCGGGATTAACCGAGTGAACCTTCTTTGTACTGACTCGAGAGCAAGTATGTCCTTTCTTAAGCATGGACACCAAAACTGTACGCAGTATTCCAGGTGCGGTCTCACCAATACCTTGTTCAACTGAAGCAATACCTCCCTATTTTTATATTCTATCCCCCTAGCAATGAAAGCCAACATTCCATTGGCCTTCTTAATCACTTGCTGCACCTGCATACTAACCTTTTGAGTTTCGTGCACCAGGACCCCCAGATCCCTTTGTACTTCAGTACTTTCCAGTTTCTTGCCATTAAGATAATAACTTGCTCTACGATTTTTCCTGCCAAAGTGCATAACCTCACACTTTCCAGTATTGTATTCCATCTGCCAAATCTCTGCCCACTTACTTAGCCTGTCTATGTCCCCTTGCAGTTTTTTTATGTCCTCCTCACTCACTACTTTCCCTCCCATCTTAGTATCATCTGCAAACTTTGATATGTTACACTCGGTCCCCTTCTCCAAATCGTTAATATAGATTGTAAAGAGTTGGGGACCCAGCACTGACCCCTGCGGAACACCACTAGTTACTGATTGCCAGTCTGAGAATGAACCATTTATCCCAACTATCTGCCTTCTGTTAGATAGCCAATCCTCTATCCATGCCAGAATATTAGGCAGATTGTAGGGCTGGAGGAGGTTACCGAGATAGGGAGGGCAAGACAGTGGAGGGATTTGAAGATGAAGATAAGAATTTTAAAATTGAGGTGTTGGTGGACAGGTAACCAATGTAGGTCAGTGAGCACAGGGGTGATGGATGAATGGAACTTGGTACAAGTTAGGATACATGCAGTAGAGTTTTGGATGAACTCAAGTTTATAGAGGGTGGAAGTTGGGAGGCAGGTCAGGAGAGCATTGGAATAGTCAAGGCTGGAGATAACAAAAGCATGGATGAGGATTTAAAGCAGCAGATTGGCTGAGGCAGGAATGGATAAGAGAGATATTATGGAGGTGGAAGTAGGCGGTCTTTGTGATGGAGAGAAAGTAGGTGGTCTTTGTGATGGAGATAATATGGGCTACATGAATTCAAATCTGCCATTCCTTCATTTTTTGTGAACTATTTCATTTTTTAATTTTATGGTGTGAATTTTTTGTAAGGAAGCACAGAGTGGCACGAATGATGTGCACTCTGGGCGGTGCATGGTGGTTGCTGAGTTGTAGAATTCAGGTTTTGTTTTACATTTCCTAGTTGCTTAGCGCTCTTGTAAAATTTTAAAAATTCTCTTACAGCTTTCCCTGCTCGGCAAGCAATTAGGAAAAGCTGGACAATATTTGTTTAATCCTCTCCATTACAAAGACTACTTCCATCTTCATAACAACACCCGCTTCTGTCCCTGCCTCAGCCCATCTGCTGCTGAAACCCTTCTATGCATTGCTTCCTCCCTTCATCCACTAATGGTGACCATGCCTTCAGTTGCCGTGGTCTAGAATTCTTTCCCTAAACCTCCCACCACCTATCATCCTTTAAGGCCCTCTTTAAAACCCATCTTCAACCAAGCTTTTGGTCACCCCTCCTAATATTTCCTTCTTTGACTCACCGTTTATTTTTTCCTTATGCCTCTCTGAAGTGCCTTCGGATTTTTTTTCTACATTAAAGACACTACTATTTAAATGTAAGTTATTGTTTCAATATATGTTTGATTTACAGCTCTTTTTGAGGGTATGACATGCATATTTAAATTTCCTTTGTCTGTGTCAAATTGTAAAATATATCTCAGTTTATCGTGTTCTGATTTAGTCATCTATCTGAAACCATCAACCCTTTGGACTGTCTGCAGAAAGCACCATATAGGTTTTAGGGACTTTATGCTCCAGCTCACATTGAAGTTTAACATAGAAACATAGAAACATAGAAGATAGGAGCAGGAATAGACCATTCGGCCCCTTGAGCCTGCTCCGCCATTTAATGAGATCATGGCTGATCATCCAAATTCAGTACCCTGTCCCTGCTTTCTCCCCATATCCCTTGATCCCTTTAGCCTTAATAAATATATCTAACTCTTTCTTGAATATATTTAATGAATTGGCCTCAACTGCCTTTTGTGGTAGAGAATTCCACAGGTTCACCACTCTCTGGGTGAAGAAATTCCTCCTCATCTCTGTCCTAAATGGCTTACCCCTTATCTTTAGACTGTGACCCCTGGTTCTGGACTCCCCTGCCATCGGGAACATCCTTCCTGCATCTAGTCTGTCTAGTCCTGTTAGAATTTTATAAGTTTCAATGAGATCCCCTCTCATTCTTCTAAACACCAGCGAATATATGCCCAATCGACCCAATCTCTCCTCATATGTCATCCCTGCCATCCCAGGTATCAGTCTGGTGAATCTTCGCTGCACTCCCTCCATGGCAAGAACATCCTTCCACAGATAAGGCAACCAAAACTGCACACAATACTCAAGGTGTGTTCTCATCAAGGCCCTGTACAACTGCAGCAAGACATCCTTGTTCCTGCACTCGAATCCTCTTGCTATGAAGGCCAACATACCATTTGCCTTCTTAACCACCTGCTGCACCTGCATGCTTACCTTAATGCAGTAGATACAACTTTTAATCCTCTGAGTTGGAATAGTTAGGTCCATAACTACTGTAAATCTGCAGTGTATCATTATTATTGTTCACATATCTATTTACTGGTTACTAAATTGATTTGGTGGCTTATAGCCTAAACGATGGTCTAGTGGAAATTTTATTCTACCTAAAATTGAGGAAAATCACATTAGAGCATGTGATATAACCAAAAGCCAAAATACTGTGACAATGGTTTCTGTTTGACCCCTAAAAATGACCTAGAAATTGGGCAAGTAAATGTGCTTTGCAGTTTGTAGGGAGTGAGGGCTTACCTATAGAGTGGTCTGAAATGCTGAACCCAAGAAAAATATCTGGAGTAAAAACCCAAATGTATTAAGGCACCTTGGTTTAACATCTCTAAATGGCAGATCAGCATCCCTTCAGTACTGCACTAAAGTATCTGACTGGAGTACGTGCTCAAGTACTATCAAGTAACAGGGAGATGTAGTACTTAACACTTGAGCAAGATTAGTTCTATAATTTACCAGTAACCAAGTACTGGGTAGAATAAATACTGTATCACCCCTTCCTATTATAGATTACAAATTAAAAAAACAATTCAATTAAATGTAACATTAATTAATAAAACGTTTTCAATTATATTCAAATGGTAGTAGGACAAATCACTTGTAAAGTCTTCAAACATTTCAGAAAAATAATTATGAACCCTGTAATGTCATTGTGGGGAATACACCGTGCAATTGCAAGTAGGGCACTGAATTAATTAAATAAATAATTGGCGGATTTCACGATATGTTGAAATTACCAACAACGGAAAAAAGGATTAACCGACCATTTAAAATGTATATATATACACATATATATGCATTTGTCCGCTCCGTACTTTGGCATGAAAGGTCGCCTGATCTTGAAGCTGCGGAACGTCAGAATCCACATTGTTTTGATAACTCGCTCCTGCCAAAAGCAGCACGTGTTTTCCAACTCCCTCTGGAGTTTCAAATAAAGTAGCGTTGCCTTTCAGATTACAGTGCGGGCAAACAACAAACGTAATCTGTAACCTCAGAATCGTGCTGTTAGTAATCTGAAAGCCACATGAACGGGTGGCACTACACAATATTGTTACAAAAATATGAATTATTGTACGGGTGATCCATCTGGAACGTCCTGTGTGCAGTCTGTGATAAGAGGTGTCCAATGTTAATAAACAGGTTTCCTCTACACCTCATCAGCGCCTTCCTTTTCTAAGCAATTGTTCCTTTAATGTTTTGGTGTGTTTTTCCATTTACTCAGAATTGCGCCTCTGGGGTTGATGCAAGATTATTCGTCGCGTTTCAAAAATAAGTGCCAAGAATGGAGACACCTGTTTTGGAAAGAGACTAGCGCTAAAAATGAATATAAAATAATCATTATAGCCCTAGTGACCTCAGAGAGAATAGTTATTTACTTCCATCTTGGAAACTGTTGCAATCGCCTTCCAATCAACATTGTATTTACTTTGGCAATGTATAACTGAATAGGAAAATCCAAGTAGGAAAGTTAGAGACAAAAAACATGGTCAGATTGGAGCAATAAGAAACATACTGAAAGTTACAGTGTATTTCAAAAAGTGGGTAAAAAAGAGTCTAGAGTTTAAAGAATGAAAATGGAGGAAGAAAAGAAATGAATGTGTCAAAGCAGAAAATGAATAATCCCTCAGTTAATAAACGAATTTGTGAGTTTAAATGAAAATTCAGTTTATCTTTCTCCTTCAGCATTGCTATGTATGCGTGCTTAAACCGTAAACACGTCAGAGTTAACTGGATTCGATTAGTTCATTTACCTGCTCCGCAACACTTAGTGCTCGGGCACAATAACCGGGATTTATATAGAACTTAGTGTCTCGCAATCTATTAACTCGAAATATCCTCAATTTGGAAGAAAGGAATAGACTACGGGAGCATTTTGTTTCTATTACCCACTCCATAACATTCATTTGCGAAAAGCCACTTCCTCCTTTATTATACCTATATAATAAAAACTTTGATGTGTTGCATAACACTCAGAACAACCGAGTTTGCACTTTCAGAGCAAGAGTAGTTTATAATTGTATAATTTAATTTAATGATATAATTGAATCGCCTCACCAGTTATTTCAATGCGAATTAATAAACCAGCTGTTATTAAGTGTAGTCAATCCTAACTATATTTCTTCAAATATTCCATCTAACTACAGTGACAGTTAAAAGAAAGTCAATACAGGTATTTTGTATCTCTTTTTTTAAAACAATCTTCTAACTTAGTCATGAGAAATCATTTCATTGTTTGTTGTGTAATTCAAAATTTCTTTACATCTAAATTGAAGTCACTTTAGTGCAATTTAAAATTAATCTACAAATGGGCCAGAGCTCTCAGAAATGTACAATGTTGTTCAAAAAAGTTTATTCAGAATCCCACCTAGAGAAAATAGATTACATTTCCATTCTTTAAAACAAATCTGTTCAAATTCATGTGTGAGTAATGTACAAAAAGAAAAAAAGAAAAGAAAGGCTTGCATTTATATAGCGCCTTTCACGACCTCACAGCGTCCCAAAGTGCTTTACAGCCAATGAAGTACTTTTGATGTGTAGTCACTGTGGTAATGTAGGAATCGCGGCAGCCAATTTGCTATATAAAGAAAAAATGATAAAATATCCCCTGACAGCACTTCAGCCCTGCATTGAAGTTAGTTAAGATATGAATATTTGAACTAGTATATATATTTTATTTATTACTTCATATAATGACATAGTGCTGATTATCTAATTGAGGCATTTAAGATGATTAAAGGAGTTGATAGGGTAGATAGAGAAAAGCTATTTCTTCTGGTGGGGGAGTCCGGAACAAGGGGGCAAAACATTAAAATTAGATCTAGGCCATTCAGGGGTGATGTCAGGAAGCATTTATTCACACAAAGGGTTGTAGAAATATGGAACTCTCTCACCCAAATAGCTGTTGAGGCTAGGTCAATTGAAAATTTCAAAACTGAGATTGATAGATTTTTATTAGGCAAGGGTTACGGAACCAAAGCAAGTAGATGGAGTTAAGATACAGATCAGCCATGATCTAATTGAATGGCAGAACAGGCTCAAGGGGGTAAATGGTCTACTGTTGTTCCTATGTTCCTATGAGTGCACATACACATGAGAGTTCCTAGGCTTGCAGAATCAGGGTCTCACCTGACCACGGAGAGAAATGTTGTGAGATTCTCTGGAGGGATGGTCTTGGGAGTCATATTGGTTTGACACCGCATGGAGTGTAAATCAGTGCCTTATCAAACTACTTTACAATGTGTTCAGAGGGTCTATTGTTTGCCATGAAGACTTTTTAGACGAGCTGATATAATTTAAATGCTAACAGTACAAGGATTGTCTTTAATCTTAAAACATTTAAATTTTGATTACTGGATGAAGAACTGTGCCTACACATGGTTAGATCCTGTGCAGAGTTCTCTCCTGGGCCAGTGAAATGGAGTTCCTGCAAGGCAGTGTAAACAGGGCACTGCCTAACTGGAATCCATTCTGCAACTACCAGTCTGAGATTGGTAACTGCAGTACAAAGGAAATGTACTTCAGAGTGAACAATATCATAGAATCATAGAATAGTACAGCACAAAAGGAGGCCATTTGGCCCATCGAGTCTGCACCAGCTCCTTCAAAGAGCAATCCACTTAGTCCCACTCCCCCACTCTTTCCCCATATCCCTGCATTTTTTCTCCTTCAAGTATTTATCCAATTACCTTTTGAAGGTTACTATTGAATCTGTATCCACCAGCCTATCAGGCAGTGCATTCCAAATCCTACTCGTTGCGTAAAAAAGTTTTTCCTCACAGCACCTCTGGTTCTTTTGCTAATCACCTTAACTTTGTGCCCTCTGGTTATCAACCTTTCAGCCATTGGAAACAGTTTCTCTTTATTCTATTTAAACCCTTCATGATTTTAAACACTTCTATTAAATCTCCTCTTAGACTTTTCTGTTCTAAGCAATATGAGCAAGTAATCCCCAAAATGACATCAGAATGAAAAATATGGAAATAGAGCAAGTGGATGAAATAGGAACATAGGAACAGGAGTAGATTAGATAATTAGATCATGGCTGATCTGCACCTCGGTTATATTTTCCTGCTTTTGCTCCATATCCCTTGATACCCTTACCTAACAAAAATCTATTGACCTCAGTCTTGAAAGCTGCAATTATCCCAGCATCCACATCCTTATGGGGAGAGAGTTCTAGATTTCTACTGACCTTTGTGTGAAAAATCATTTCTGATTTCACGGCTGAAAGCCCTAGCTCTAATTTTAAGATAATGCCCCTTTGTTCTTGATTCCCCCACCAGAAGAAATAGTTTATCCATATCGACCCTTTCAAATCCTGTTATAATTTTAAACACCTTGAACAGATCACCCCTCAATCTTCTATACTCAAGGGAATACAAAAATAAAAAAGAAAGACTTGCATTTATATAGTGCCTTTCACGACCTCAGGACGTCCCAAAGAACTTTTCAACCAATGAAGTACTTTGGAAGTGTAGTCACTGTTGTAATGTAGGAAACATGGCAGCCAATTTGTGCAAAGCAAGATCCCACAAACAGCAATGAGGTAATGACCAGATCATCTGTTTTAGTGATGTTGGTTGAGGGATAAATATTGGCCAGGACACCAGAGGGAACTCCCCTGCTCTTTTTCGAAATAGTGCCATGGGATCTTCTACGTCCACCTGAGAGGGAAGATGGGGCTTCGGTTTAACATCTCATCCAGAAAATGGCACCTCCAACAGTACTGCACTGGAGTGTCGGCCTATATCTTGTGCTCAATTTTAAGGTTTGTGCAACCTGTCCTCATAATTTAACCCTCTATGCCCCGGTATCATTCTCGTCAATCTGCACTGCACCCTCTCCAAGGCCAATAGATCCTTCCTGAGATGCAGTGCCCGAAACTGAACACAGTACTCCACAAAAGAGTTTATGGGTGATCCAATGACATGAGCTAGCCAAAGTAACAAATAAGTTAAACAGGGGTACTGCAGCAGTTGCAAAGTGAACACAACTTCTGTGCAACTGTAAAAATCAAGTTGGTAATAAATAGAATCTTTAAGTGCTATCTGTGGTCAACACCTTAGTACAGATGTGAAAATTAGGCCTTCAGTGCTAAACAAAGAAAACTGGACATACTTAAGTTATGATGTTACGGACATATGCTAAAATTAGTTGGACAGAAGAATGACTAAGGAAAGGGTCTTTGAAGTAGCACAAGAAAAGAGAGCTGTTGAGGCTGATCTTAATGAGAAAAATGGTATAGAGCGGGCACATGATTCGGAAGTCATAGTGAAGGCAGGTGCCTCAGAATGGAGGTATGCAGTAGACTGCATGCCTTGACAACTCATTACCTTAGATTCATCAAAGCATTAACCGAACAACCGCTCACTGTACTGGACCATATGTTGGTGGCAATAGCACATCACAGAACTGGAGGCTGTCACTGAGGTCAGGAATTGGCACTGGGTTCTATACTGCTGCACTGATGCTGGTAAAAGAAACTCTATGCATAGAACAAGTGAGGTCAAAGTATGGAGTTCCACACTACCTAGAGTGAGTGAGACTACCCTTTATTAAAAATAAATGCTCATCCAATTTTCTCAGTATTTCAAAAGAGCTCTATTTTTATTCATCCACTTCCAAAATGTACTAAAACATTATATCTGTGTGTTTATAGGTTGAAACAAGTAAAATTAGTTACACTGCCTTACTGTCTTCACATTAGTAGTTACTTTCTCATTTCCCAATTATTTTCCATTATCTTTCTCGTCCATTCCCATGCCTGGACTAGGAGTGAGAGCAGAATGTCCAACTATTTATTAACTTTTTATGGGGGAAGAGGAATATTGCACTCATTGGACTTAGAGATGTAATCCCTGGGGAATGGAAAGTGCTTCTACTTTATGTGCCTATTGTCACAAGGAAGTGCACTCAGGCCAGGGTTAAATTCAGAATAAAGCAGTTTCCCAATTTCAGAAGATACCTCCCTGCTTCACTAATGACACTTCTATTTACTGTATCAGCCATCTTTATCACTTCTACAACACTGAGAGAATTATACTTAAATTCTACAAGAGCTGGTCTTGAATAATGACAATATTGCATAGCAATGAGGAACATCTGTAGGTGGGATATAAGCAGGAAAACAGTCACAAATTAAAGTATTAATTTTGTTTGGGTAGGTTATATTTTGATAGATTGGGTCACGCCATCGCAAACCTGCATCGACTAAGAATCCAAACGTTCCTTAAGTTACCCTCGCAACCAAACTGCGTACCTTTGGGTTTTGCGAAGTTGTTGTCTTTACACGGGAGTCAGTAAGAGATCGTGAGGTAGTCAGGTAACTCACATTTGCAGGTAGTACGAATTCAATCAGGGACGAAGAAAGTCCGGTTGTTTTCTGGTCATTGCGCATAGGTTACGATCCATAAGCAGAAGGCCTACAAAACAAGACCATGCAAGACATGATTGTAACTGTCTCCTGATTCACGCCCCATACCCAAGCTCCATGCAACATGTTTTTAAGTTTTCTGTCAAGGAATGTTTATTTTTTTAAATTGTGTAAAGTAACCTTCAATGTGACCCAGCGAACATCTGATAAATACATAGCATGGGATGTTTTCAACATCTAGGTCTCAACTGGCCATTTCATACCCGATTACGAGTGAGGTACAATATTACAGGGAGAGCTGCTGAAGTGCTTCGGGGTTATTTTAAACCAGTTATCGAGAAGAAATACAATGTATATGAACAAAGTGAAAGCAATAGCTATAAAATGCAGTGTGCGACTTTCAAATGACACCTGTAGCGTATTGTAAAATCCCAAGTGGATAAACCTGCATCTCTAAACTGGAAGATAGTGATTAGAATAGGCGCAGTCATTGAATAGTACTCTTATAAATGCATGGACACGGAATTCCTAAAACACCGGACTGGCAGTAGCCGACTATGGACGTGGGAGAGACATAACCTTAATTACGACAAGACTTTTACACTCGTGAAATGGTTTCGCAATTAACAACAGCGATACAATATCCTAAAGTATATTCCATATGTCCAAACATTTTGGAGTTAGTAGCTGAGTACACTTTTACAATGTGCCGCTTAAACTGCACCAGAATTGGACTGTCTCATGATTTTAGATTAGTAATCTACTTATAACATGCACGTCTCCCCTCTATATATATATTTAAAACAACACTTTAATAAGTCACATTTAGCGCTACTTCCATCGCAATAAATCCAAGTACGAGTTAAAAGATAGCCGTTCCCCCTAGTAAGGCACGTTATTTAGCAACTGGTTCACAAACCTTACCTTCAAGTTGCTTGCCTCTACATCTTCCACATAGAATTAAACCGTGGACAGGGTGGAGTTCATGCTTTTGATTTCATGGTATCATTTGCCATTTCCTTTTAATTTATTATAATAATAATTTAGTCGTGCATATATCCAGGCATTTATCCTGTTTTTAGCCAGTAAAAAATTGTGTAACCATAACCTGGATTTTAAAACTGCAATTAAAATTAAAAGCTGTTCCATTATAATTTTGAACAATACGTGTAACTGGTGCCAAACTAATCCTGAAATACATTAATCACTAATATGTTTGCCTGATTGACATAACTGCAATGACATGATCTCTATGGTCATCTAATATAAAAAGATGAAATGTTCTAACCAAATGTGATGAGACTCCCCACATACTAAACAGGCTGAGCGCTGTGAACAAATCCACATTAGAAGCAATTAGAACCTCAATAATCTTAACGTATCCAAAAATGCATTCAGCATGAAAATTATTTTGAAGCAAACAAAAGTTGGTTATTTAGATGATATTTAGTTCATGTTATTCTTTTCTTGATTATTTCAATTTGGTAAATGGTTATTCGATCAGATTAGTGCTTTTGGATGGCATGACACAATAGACGGGAGCCAACCGGATTTGAAGATCCATCGCTTTTGCGGCATACAAAGGTTGGGGTTGACATTAACAACTGACACGTTGCTTTCTTATGTTTAAGGCAAGTTATATTATACGCAAAGGTGTCCAAATAACCTGACGAACGAGAAAGCTGCAATCATCAGAGGAGCCTGGTAAAGTTACTTTCCACCACTTCATAAGTTGGTATGACTTTTATTTCCAGGACTTCTAAGAAGGTTTTTTAATTTAGTAATTAGAAACTCTGCTAATTTTCATTCAAGCTTATTTCATTGTTCTGAATTCCAGCATTAGGTAGATTGACCAAAAAAACACCTCAGCTTTATTCTGCGCAGAAAAGTAGATCATAAGCGATTGACAGGCGTTAAAGTCGAATTCTGATCTGTACTCCTAACAATTAAGATCAATGGCATTGGCACACGTCGAAAAACCATTTAAACACATGGAGCTGTATTCCTTTTTAACAGCGACATTTGTCAAAATAGAATGAATAATTGTCACTCCTAAAGATTGACATTTGACAGGTCTGGAATAGGGAGTGGCATAAAAACCCTATCCCACTTGTGTTTATAAAGGCTGTGATTCAAAATATTTCTCAGTGTAAAGTGTGACACACAGCAGTGTCAAGAATTAATTTTGATTCCTTTTAAACCTAATAGGATTTCAAGCAAAAGAAAACATTTGCGTTGAGATGTTTCGTCATTATATGCAAGTTGTTACCATAACTTCAAAGAACGTTGTATATACTTCACTCGAAGTAATCTTATTTGGCACCTGCGATATAACCTGTATCATTCGGTTATTTTCTCTCTCTCTCGATCACTACACTATCCACGGGCCAAATACGTATTCGTATGGTAGAAAGTCTGCAAAGTCTTTGATTTGTTGTCAGAAGATACGTCGCAGTTTATTGTCACGACGGTTAATGTTATCAAATTACACTGTAAATAACAAATTCGTGATTTAATCATAACAATGGCTAATATACAAGCGAGGCAGAAAGTAACTTGTAGGTTAACTGTAATCGTCACCCACCACCATAAAAGTACCAGTATCAAGGGCTCACGACTAGAAAAGTGCCATCGTGTCTTGACAAATAACTAAAATAATGCGAACATTTGTGTGTGCTTTGTGGGATTCCTTTTTTTTAAATAAGGAAAATTAACAACCAGAACAAAGACAATGATTTAACAGGATGATATCACTATAAGTCCATAACTATTTTATTTGTATGCACAGATTTCAGAATGTATACCGCAAAAAGTTACCTATCCTTTGTTATTTTCACTGGTCCTCCACTTTCGGTGTTACCGTCCCATAAAACTCACTTGTAGCTTTAACCACCCAATTTAGATTTCAGTTTGGAAGCAGTGACACCTCCTATATTCGGTGTTAACCCCTTGCAGCACTTTGTTTCTCTTCACTTTCAACTTTCCCTACCAGAGATTAGGGTCCCCGAGAGTCCGGAAGCTGTCCGAATATTGATTGCGCATCTTTTTCCAACGCTACTTTGGCTTGTCCGTCAACAGTCCCCTCTAATGCCTATTGTCCACACACAAATAGATTGTTTTTGTCCTGCTGTCATTTTGTGAGCAGGTTTTTTCCCCCCAAGCCTATACTACATATTTTTTGGGAAATAAAAAAAGCTGCTATGTTCTTTTCATCTGAAGTTGACAAAGAGTGCGAGTCGAACACGGGGAAAATATGACAATCGAAAAGCTTTTTATAGAAAGAAATCAGTTTATTGCAATGTGCGGCACAGCGTCTCGAGCCAAAGTTGGCAATTGCTGAACGAAAGGGGGGGGGGGAGAAAAAGCCCAATCCCTGGAGCACGTGACACGATTCCCCAGTCCTCGCGCCGATTGGTTGGAAGGGAATATTTTTGAAGCCGACCGCCAAGTCTTTTCTCATTGGACGGCAGCGTTCGCGGTCGAGATTGGTTCGGCCAGGTGACGTCACAAAGACTATGACGCGCGTTCTTCCTGTTTCCTTCCTCGCGTCTTGAAGTGTATCTTCAGCGGCTCGCGCAGAATTAACAATCAGAGAGAGGAGAGCGGCGCGAAGCCCTGCCTCCTGGAGGTATACAATATCCTCACCATCTTTCCCCTTCTCTCTCTCCCTCCCTCCCTCCCTCCTACAAGCAGCAAGCTTTCCTCCTCGCTGGCTACTAATACTACAACACAGTAAGTAACCTTGTCCCTTACTTACCTTTTTTCTACGTCCTTCAGAAACTTTAAACGCTTGCTTGCAGCTAGTTCCTATTCCCTTCAGAGGGGCTTTTAAAAAAAAATGTATCTTGGAAAGAGAGAAGGAGGAGCAGAAAAGTATTTCTAACCCCTTTTTGTTTTGTACACAATACGCTGCTTGTTTTCCAAATATTGCATTGTACTCTTTTGTCCCATCATCTGCTGCCTCTTTGTCTTTTGTGAAGAATTGTATCCTAGGTATTTCGTGTCTCGTCATGCAACGGATTTGCTTTTGATTTGCATGAATACTTCCTTTTTTTATATTGACCTGGTGCAGATGTGTTGGTTTCGGTTTGCTTTCTTTTGGGATATTATTTATTTTGCAAATGTGCTATTGTGTCTTTGGATTCGCCTTGCATTGTGTTCACGCCTGGGTTTCATTAAAACTTTGATAGGGGCAGTGATTAAATGAAGGCTTTTTAAAGTATATACACAGGATCACACTGGTTCCAGTCTTTGCCTCCCCCTCTCCCCCTCTCCCCTCCCTTGCTGGCTGTATTGATGGTCAGACATGGACAAAGAAGTTGTCGTCACAAGGTGTCCTTTGTCAACAATTCCTCCTTTGTACCCATTTACAATTCTGCTCTTAAAATTCGCCGAATCTCGGTGTGTTGGATCTTGATCTGTGTGCGATCGTAGCAATAGCGTAATGAAACTCTGGCACTGCTCTATGTGTTAAGCGTGGAGGTGCGCTGTCAGATCGAATGGTCGGGGCTGCGTTGACAAGGAGTGATTAACAGAAATCAAAATTGCAACTGCTGCGTTTGAACAGTTGGAGCGATAGTATTTGTGGGAAAGACGCATTTTGATTTAAATGCACGCGTGTTGTAGATTACTTCGAGAGGAGTTAGGGAAAAGAAGTGGCCCGATCGAGAAAGTGAAATCAACTTTCAGAAAGTGGTTTCTGCAGCATCACGAATCTTGGAAATGCAGTTTCGTGGCCTGATTAAATGAACCCCCAAAACAGTTCTTGCTGGTTCAAAACGTCATTCTGTAACACGAAGCCCGAAAAACTGCCCAGTACGCGTCACTCCCCAATACTTGCGTATTGCCGCCTTTAGTTTGAGGTTGGTGGAGATCTGGGTTTGTTCTGCTCAGCTGTGACCTCTTTAGAATTGCCTTTAATTGTTTACAGACAATTCAAAGTGGCTGGCATCCCTGCAAGTCTTGTACATTGTTCCTGATATTGATGTTTACCCAGCCAGCTGCTGGATGCCCCGTAGCCCAGGCACACCAACGGAAGGCTCGCTTTGCTAATGTTTTCCTAAAGGCTCTCTTCCCGGCCCCGGCTGGTAAGCACTTCAAGACAGCTTGTTTTTAAGAGGCGAGCGTTGCTGATGGTGAAAGGTGTTGAATGGGGTTGGCATGAGGCAGAGACTGCGCATGGGCAGTGGCGGACAGGTGCGCTGTGTCAGACAGGCAGGTGCAGCTTCGTGTTACACGGGAGCAGCAACACTCCGTGTCCGCCTTGAGAAAGAGAGTTCAGCCTGCCACCAGATCTGATGGGAAATCACGATGGATCAAATTAGATCCCGGCCACCCAGGAGTAAACTTTCAAAAAAAAGACGGTGTCGCCCTTTGTTGTTTAAATGTCTGTCTGCGTTGTAAAAAAAACCTGTAATATGGAACAATATACAGTCTACATAACGCTTGTTTTCATCAGATCACTTGACAAAGCACCCGTTTAAATGTATTGAATTAATCTGTCAATTGTGCCGTACACACAGGGCTAAGCTAACCACAGGTCTGTAGAAACACGTTTTATAGTTTTCCGACTGCTCAAAAAAAACCACAAAGAACTTCAGGAAAATTGTTGGCTTGGAAATATTTTAAAGATACATTTGCAACTTTGGTTCTCTTGAAATGATTCAAAGTAACAGCTGTGTTGTAACAATGGAGTTCTAGGTAACAGCATCTTTTCCCACATCTATCAGCCTCCATAAAGTGTTTCTTTAATTTTCTTAGATGTTCCACTGTATCAATTCGACTTTTGAAACTGCTTCAAAGTAAATGGCATTTATTTAATCCTTCCCATATTTTATAGCCCCTGTCTATAACAGTAAAAGCAAAACTGGGTTGTTACCTGGCATAGATTAGGAGCCTACATTTATAGTGGCTATAAAGTTTTTTAAAAGATAATGCTGTCAAACATCTGTGATTATTCAAGTTATTTTTCTCAAGTGCGGAATCTTTTGCACAGAATTGCGTGTACACTGGATTAGATACCGTGCAGTGTATGTTACATTGCAGGTGTGCAGAATATTATGTACTTGGTTCAGCTGTAGAGAGGAAAACTAAAAAGACAACACATCCCTACAGTCATAGATTTAGCTTCAGTAAGCGTGTTTTGATTTATGATGTTTCAGTAGAAAGGCAGAAAGGACTTGAGAATTATTGGATACTTAAAATGTCAAGATATTAACAATGTGTCTCTCTCATAATATACTTGTAGATGGGTCCTGGAAAATTACAAAATTGGGAATGTTTTTATATTTGTTAATGCAAAACTACACTTTTAGAAAGTGCTTATATATTTTTCCATGATGAAATTGAGACTTTTTAGAATTGTAAAACTATAGTTCCTTTTAGAGTGTTGTCATTCTTCAATTATTTTTCCACCCACACACAGTCTTGTTAATCAATTTAGAACCTACAACAGCCACTTGAATCAGTTTCTCCATTCTTCCCCTCCCCATTCTTCCCCTCCCCCCAACAGAAGGCTAAACAACAACTGCTGTCTTTCTTGCAACTGAAGCTTAATAAACACATAACTGATTTACCACAAAATGTTATGCCCCAATCTGCAGGTGACTAGAAGGATGTACTGGAATTCTGTGCTTGCTTCAGGTAACCAGACCACTTTATTCCCAAGGAATAGAATTGTTGAAAATGTATGTCTTCCAGGTGCTAATGAGCTAAAGCCTACCAAGAGAATAATTAGAAGCCATTCATGTCTAAATGCTTACAACACAACAACTCTGTTGTCTCCCCACCCCCTCCCCATATGAAGCACTGATTTTTTTAAGGGTTGGTATATATAGTTTTATATTTTTGGAGAACAAGTTAAATATCTTGTATAATGACCTACGAAAATATTTGTTAAAGAGGTTTAAAATTTATTCTGCATCTTTAACTACTAAAGGAATTCTGTTTTTTAAGAAACTGGATGGAATGAGAAAACTACATTTTGAAGGCATTTTACTGTTGAGGTCTTTAAAATTAAATTAAGTCCACTGGAAGGCATTTAAACAGTGTAGAACGTTACCATTTTTGATATTGTAACTCTGGAAACATACTTAGCTGGTTAAATGTTTATACTTTCAGTGGTCAGCAACTGCCACTAGATGCAGATTAACCAGCAGTGGTAAGTTCTGATGGCTGTGTCGTCTGAAGAATTATGTTTTGTTCTATTTTATATTAATTATGAGCAATGCGTTCAAGAGACTGACAAATTGCAAGCTTAAATATCAAATCTTTCCACAGGTAAGTGGGCTGATTAAAAAAAATCTTGAGATGGACCTATTACAAATGTATTTGCACACTGAAAGCGAACAGTTGCTTAGGTAGACCGTGATTCTCTAATGATTGTCACAGCTGTGGTCTTGGGGAATATGTAGATGTTTTTACAGGTGAACTGAAAGTGATGGGAGCAATTCCAAAATGTCCGCATGCTGCCTTTGGCAAGCAGTCATGCTATTGTGGAGATGTGCGCTTTCAGCTGATGTAAAAGTTTCACATAGGATAAATCTAGCATGAAAAATATATTGTGATTTGTTGTTTATGTAGGTTATAAACCTAAACCCTATATTCAATAGGACCAGCACTTGAAACTTCCATGGGGTTATGTCTGTGCTCGTTAACCAGGCATGGATTACATCTAGATTGTCTTTATGTGAGAAATGATGCAAACATGTTTGCTGTGTTTCTGTTCTTGGGAAATCAGGGGCTCTGACATAAAAGAAAATACATTCCCTTCCTTTCCCACGCTTTTGTTTGATGTTTTCTTGCTCTGTTGCTGAACATTTTAGATCATTTTCTAATGAGATTGAGGATATAAAGGAATTCTCACATACTGGCATCCGAAAATTATTTTTCACTAAATTATAAAACAAATAAATATCTTTGATCAGTACATAAGTCTCATTGTTTTATATATATCTCTTTAGCTTTGATCAGATAAATATTACCATAAGATTTGCAAATTGATGTAAATGTTTAGTCACATCATTGTCACTTCTGTTTTTTTGGTAGGGTATGAAACAGGAAGTTATATCTTATGACCACAGCGCTAGATAACCTTTCACCAGCCGTTACCTATATATAGGGTTAAAAAAAGAATAAATGGATGGCCTAAACCTATATTTAGGTTTGCTCTGCTGTCTTTCATTTTGTGCAGTCACTAATGCCATATCTTCATGGCATTCTAGGAATGAAGTGTAGAAGAAATGGATGTAAATTAACAAGTTCAATAGTTAAGAGTGCATAGAAAAGAAATTAAAAAAATTAAACTTGAACAAAATAAACTTAAATTTTATGTCAGGACATCTTTTCAGTAAACTGTAGTTTTCAATGGCAAAGGCTATGATAATGCAGTATGTAACAGTACAGAGATATGATATAATACATCAGTATTTTTGTAATCAGACTGATTGTTTGTTTGAATTTTATTCAGACTTTGAAGTCTGATTTAATCAATAGGTTATTTTTTTTGGTTATTTTTTCCCCCCCTTAAGATAAACAGTATAATTTTAGGCATTCATACAGGTGAATTATATTACTGGTGCTTAAGCAGTTTTGCTTTTTTAAAAATCTTAATCCATCTTAAAGCATTGGAGCAGAAATATTTTTAAATGTTTCATTTCATACTGAGTGCATAATGAATTGTAATAAATGTAATGTGCCATAAATCCCACTACCAGCGCATTTCTACTTTATGCAGAATTGAGGTCAGGAAATTTGGAAAAAATTAAAGAAAATGATTCATCAGTCCTTTTGTTCTATTGGCTAGGGTCCCGGGATTCTCGAGCTGTGCCCAGCTGACAAGCTTTTGAAGATGGCACAATAACAGTCCAGTGATGCCTGACCATGACAGCATAGCCCTCTTAACTAGACATACTAAAAGACGAAGAGTCGACATTGGAGTGAAGAGAACTGTAGGGACATCTACGGTGTTTACTAAAGCGAAAGTGAAGCTATTCAGTGCCATGAATCCCCACGGTTCAGATCAGGACATTGAGTGCTCAGTGGTTCAACATACAGATGGGGACAAATCAAATGTGCTCCGCAAGCTGTTGAAGAGGGCAAACTCGTATGAAGATGCCATGATGCCTTTTCCTGGAGCTACCATAATTTCCCAGCTGCTGAAAAATAATGCGACCAAGAATGGAAGCACAGAACTCAATATGCAAGCCAGTGGTCTCTCCAGCACAGGCTCAGAAGCAAATCAGGAGGATGCCTGCAGCAATTCTTCAAGGGAAAGTGCCCAAGAATGCGTGTCG
This sequence comes from Somniosus microcephalus, assembly GCF_052327205.1. Taxonomy (NCBI): domain Eukaryota; kingdom Metazoa; phylum Chordata; class Chondrichthyes; order Squaliformes; family Somniosidae; genus Somniosus; species Somniosus microcephalus. The sequence goes on along the minus strand of NC_140989.1, from coordinate 76,851,919 downwards.
CCATTTAGCAGGCCCAGCATGAGCCAGTTTGATGTGGATCGGCTTTGCGATGAACATCTACGGGCCAAACGCGCCCGAGTTGAGAACATAATTCGAGGCATGAGTCATTCACCGAATGTGGCATTGCGGGGTGGAGAGAATGATCGAGATGGGGTGCAGCAGCCTGTGAGTCCCAGAGAAAGCTATAGGGAAAACAAACGTAAGCAGAAGCTTCCCCAACAGCAGCAACAGAGTTTTCAACAATTGGTTACAGCCCGGAAAGAGCAAAAGAGAGAAGAACGACGGCAATTGAAGCAACAATTGGAAGACATGCAGAAGCAACTGCGCCAGCTCCAGGAAAAGTTCTACCAAATATACGACAGTACAGATTCTGAGAATGATGAAGATGGCAACATGTCTGAAGACAGCATGCAATCAGAAACCGCTGATACTAGGGCACACGACAGGTCTGACAATGAGATGTCAGACCTAGATCCAGGACACTTCCTTGATCGTGCTCGTGCTCTTATTAGGGAACAAGAAATGGCAGCAGAAAATGAAAAACTAAAGAGAGATGGCCACTCAAGGAAAAGCCAAGGCCTGGCCACCTTACATGCTGAGGGGAAACAGCTAGCTGAGACTCTTAAACAGGAACTTAATTCCACCATGTCACAAGTAGTGGACTCTGTAGTCAAAATGTTCTCTAAATCCTCCCACCAGCTTCCTCAGGTCTTCCCACCTATCCAGATTCCACAGGCAAGATTTGCTGTGAATGGAGAAAACCACAACTTCCATACTACTAATCAACGGCTTCAGTGCTTTGGTGATGTCATCATTTCCAACCCGTTGAACACTTTTGCCAACATGCATGTATCTAATTCTTCAGACCAGACAGAAGCACTGCCTCTAGTAGTACGCAAAAACTCATCAGAACAATCTGCCTCCACCCCTTCTATGGGTGGACACCACAGCTCTCTTCATCAGTCCCCACTCTCAGCTGCAGCAGGATTTTCATCCCCTGCTTTCCGCCACCCTCTGCCTCTCCCTCTTATGGCCTATTCCTTTCAGAGCACTCTAGGTAATGCCTCCAGCACAGTTTCTGGGAAAGACAGGTCATCTCCTGAGTCCTTAGACTTGACCAGGGAAACTGCCTGTCTCCGGACCAAAGTGTCATCACACCACATGAACCATCGTCCGTGCTCACCAATGCATTCTTCCAGCACAGCTGAAGGTCTCTCTCTGTCTCTCATTAAATCTGAGTGTGGTGACTTGCAGGATATGGCAGACATTTCACCATATTCTGGAAATACAATATCCTTTTCTGATTATTTGTTCGTGTCTAATGTAGGTGTATGCAGTTAGACAGAGTACAAGTTTTCACCTAATTAGTGGCCTTGGTATCCTATTAGAATGGTGAGTTGAACTTTCAGAAGGGAATCCACATCCCTGAGGCATTCATTTTATGTACCATCATTACCTGCTTTTGCATAACCCAAACACGGTGAAGATGCAACAAGTGCATCACCCCCACCCTCCAATGTTCTGCAAGTTCAGTGCAGCTGCCTGCTATGCATGATTAACCTCTGTTCAGCTGTACACAGAAATCTTTTGTCCTTGTATATACAAAGCAAATGATTTTAAAAGCTTGTGAGCACGATCAGAGTGGGCTCAGCTAAACTGAACTTCTTTCACAAGATTTACTGTACTTGCTTTTTTTCTATATTTTAGGTAAAAGGGTATACATTTTCTTTTCAACACCTTTTTTGAATGATAAAAATTGTGCTGGATTATTTGCTGCAAATTGCCCTCTGTCAAAGAGCCAGTTCTCTGTATAGCTTTTCCTTTTGCTTTATCGTATCACTTTGTCAAAGTAATAGGGCTTCTATTTTTGCTCTTACAAAGATTTGTTGACAGGAGTCAGTAACATACTGCACCATTTGTTGTTGCTTAGCAGCACACTGTTGTATTTCGTGATATAATAGCCAGTTACATATTTCACAGGTAGCAAAAATGTATATTTAAGATTGCTATTATATATTTATTACCTTTATTCTGACAGTTACATTCAAAAGCCATAATATGTAGCCATATTGTTTATTAATGACTTTCTCCTTTTTTATTGCCCTACCCCACCAGTATATTAAACTTGTGTATGTTGTAGGAATTTTGAGGTGATCGGCTTAATTAATTCAGAGGGCGCACAGCCTTATTTTGCTCCTGTAGTAATAATTATATTGTCCTCTTATATAACAAGCAAAAAATGGCAACACCTTCTTCGCTAAGTATAGAACTCTGTCCTTAATGAAGCAGAAGGAAAGAATGTGAACATATAAGAGAAATATACTTTATTTGCAACTGTGTAAAGGTGCATCTCATAGAGTAAATTTAGATTTGATCGTGAATATATTCTGCAGAGTTGCGAATAAAACCATATTAATTGGACACAAGTTTTATTGCAATGGTAAAGGAAACAGTTGAACTGTTGTTCTCAAGATTCCAGCCATGATCTTCCACGTCACGAACCCTCTTTGCATCTCAAGAAAATAGCCTTGTAGAATACAAAAAAATTTGCATACAGCAAATTGGAACAGAGCTAAAGCATTATGCAAGGCTAAAATATCTGAACAGTCAATCTCCATGGCTCTATCATAGAATAAGGGATAGAAACTTGAGTTGTGACAAGTAATAAATGGGGGATGGGCAGAAAAAATAGAACTGTAATCAGGTTCTAATGTTTAATAATTGGTCAACTGCCAATGTATTTAATTGAGAGTAATCTAGTAACTAAGATTACATTGCATATAACTTGAAATGACTCAAAATATGATAACTAGAACAAACCAGAATTTAGAAATTATACCTCCAATGTTGCACTTATCTTTTTGATCACAAATTTTGTAATACGAATTCTCTGGTAGCAAGAATCATAACAATCATACTTACAGTAATATTTCTAAAGCATATGCAGCTTTTGATAATTTTTTAAGCAAGCTTTATTATCCTATCATTTAAAAAGTCTTTAATTTCCTATACGGAATTGAAAACGGTAATTAATATTCCAGTTGCACTGCTGCAGTCTTTGATCCAACTGTACAGTTCTATATTGTACTACACTGACATAACGACTCCTCTGCCTCGCAGGTAATACTACATATTTGCCTTGTAAAAACTCTGTATGCAGACTACACACAAACTCATGTGGTGTTTGAACACTGCTTTAGGTTCAGCTGCAGTGCAGTATTTCTCTGATCTTTTATTTTCCTGAGCAGATGTCTTTCATTAATTTATGGATTTATCATCTTTTCTTTTTTTACACCTGGCAGCTGGCTCAAGTTTCAGCAGTTATTGTCTATTTTGCATGACATGTAGAATTGAATGTCATCTGTCTTAACAAAGCTGAAGCTGAAAGAATGAGGTGAGCCACATGAGCTGCTGGGACAGAGCTGTACGTTTTCTTACCTCCTTAATATTTATTTGTGCTCATTTCTTCTGGCCTTGAATGGGCTGTGCTTGCATTCTGTGCAGCTGTATGTTTACCAAATCTATTCCAACATGAGTCATTGTGCGTGTGTAAGTATCCTAGAAACAGCTAGCGCTTTCTTGGGAGAACAGTTGCTTTCAGCATAAGCACTTAAAAGGGAAATTAGCCAATTGATCAGTTCTGCTTTACAGTATTTTGAGTAGCAGTGGCATCTATTTGCTGTACCTTGAATTTAGGATGCTTTTTGCATTTACTGTTTGAGATCGGTTGCATAAAGTATAAGTTACCTAACATTGTATTAATGATATGCTTGGTTTTTTAACAATGTACTAATGATAAGGTTTTAATAGCTCCTGATAAAAGATGCTATGATAGAATTTTCTTTAGAGGTGCAGTTAGCTTAATATGATTGGGGAAATGTGCAGTGAAATTTAAAGATATATTTACAAAATGACAAAAGGATGAACCCACAGATTTGTTGTATTTATCTTTATAAATCCAATTGTTTTGTCTGACCGTTAAGTATTTAAAAAAAATGTACCCTGTAGTTCCTAAAACATTTTTTAAACAAATTATAACTAATGCATGTATGTATCACTTCAGTGACTCTTCATTTGCTCACTTTCTTCACTCCATCTCTCCTAAATGTATGATTCGTGCTGAGGTACAGTTCTGTGGGCACTGACAGCCCTCCAATAAGTGACCGTTCTTCTTGTGCAAGCTTAGGCAGTGAGCATTGGCAGGTTACTCGACAATGAAGGGAAGGAATCATTGCAGAGCCCAAACCTATCATCACTTAACTGTCTTACATGTACTTTCTAGCAAGAGTCATTGTGTAGTGATCAAGAGTGGGACACCTGCTTGATTGTTGGGTTCAGCCTTTCCTAGCCTGGGGCACTGAGGCCAACTGTGGCACTCCAACTGCCATCACGACTAAGATAAGCTAATTTAAGAGAGGCTCGGAATTAAATCTGGGGCCTCCCTCGGCCACACGGCTCAGTACCACGCTCCGAGGTGCTTTCGTTGGCTGAGTCATTGGGAGCTCTCACTTTTCGCATTGCTGGTTTTGGTCTTTCTTTCCTCACAGTAAGATATGCAATGTGATATTGCTGATTCACATTAGAAAAGTTACAGGTGGAATCCTAATTTGATGTAGCCATTTAGTGTTGGCTTTAATGTCGTGTTGATTTATGCTGGAGTGCAGAGCCAGCTTGTGTAGCTTTGTGCTGCAATATTCTGTACACTATAACCAGACTTCCCCTAGAAATGAGCACCAAGTATGCCTAAGATGAACGACGAGTCTCTAGCACAAGTAAGAATCAAACAATTTTTCTCCACCCCAGATTTACTTATTAAAATAAAGTACTTTTGAAAACATTTGTGCAAAGATATTACCTTAAATTATGGAGCAGGACAGTGTTTACAAAGAGTGGTCATAATTAGAGCTAGCGGGATTTATTAATGCACGGATGAACTGATTTACTTCAGGTTTTTTTTCTGCCTCTGTCCCTCCAAAATGCAAGACTTTTTTTTAAAGAGTTAAGTTTTAAATGACTGCAAATCCTATATTTGTGAATGCACGCTCCCAGCAGGGAAGTAGTGCTCTCAGGGAATGCGATTGAAGACCGAGCTAAAACTGTGTCGCCCTGATTCTTTAACTGCATTCCAGCAAGCTGAGCTCACCACGGGAGTGAGCATTTGCAGAATCACCCCTTAAATTATTTGGTGCAAATGCTAGTTGGGCACAAAAATTAAAAATTGGCCCAAAGAGTACTTGTTAATGTTTTGTTTTTCTTACATGATACATTTTTTCTAAATGATTGTAAAAGAGAGGTACAGCAATAAGATTAAAAGATAATTTAAGTATACCAGCAGATGTCACTCAGAGGGTACATTGTTGCAAGAGGATGCTGGGAGTGGGGCAAGGTTGCACACCTCCATTGAAATAAACTTCTTTGCAAATTCTAAGAAATCTGTTCAGAAATGGTGAAGTAAGTGTTTTTTTTTTAATTTTTGTTCCTGAAAAATAGATACTGTGTTTTCCTTACCCACTGCAGGTAGATATAAATAAATACATTTGTTCCCCACTCACAGCACAGTTACATAAATAAATTAGTCTGTGTATATCTTCTGGAGGAGAGAGTAACTTTTTCCTGGGATAGCAAATGGGCACGCTAATCCATCTGTTTAAAGTGAGGACCAAGAAATATAAAACTTAAGAAAAGATTAAACTAATTTTGAATCTTTCCTATGTTACCAAATATATCTGCACAGTACTTGGTGTTATTAATAGATGATGGTTGAATAAACATATTTAAATTCATGACTTTTATTTAGAACCATCCTCCAAATTTGAATAGTAGTGCAGTCTTTTCTTTCTGCTGCTGTCCTCCAAAGCACAAATAGAATAAATGCAACTGTTCTAATCGGTTAGGTACATTCCAAATTATATGTAAAAATTGAATAATGACCAACTTTTCAAAGTGCAGTTTCACTTGACACACATGTAACATGTGATATTTGCAAACAATGTGTTGAACAGAATAACTTGAATTGAGTTCCTGCGTAAATGTAATCTCCGATAAAACTTCAACATTTATTCTTTGTTATTTTGATGTTTTTATGTTTATTCAACCGTCATCTATTAATAACACTAAGTACTTTGCAGATATATTTGGTAACATAGGAAAGATTCAAAATTAGTTTAATCTTGTAAGTTTTTTTTAATTCAGTTGATTTTTTGGGGGGTAATTATTGTCTTCCCAAGTCATCCTCAGTCAACATAAACATTTCCACCAATGGGCAGTAAAGAAGGATGGGTCTGTGATTACAAACTTAGCATACTCTGTGAATGGTCAGACTAGCTGTCAATCATTAAAAAAATTCTGGGCATTACAGGCACAGAAACATGCAGGTTCTCTGCTACCTTGTTTAGTTTCTTCTGCTAAAGATGATAGCATTTAGAGGCCCCAGGAACTCAAGCCGTAGGCTTCTCCGAGATGCACAGAAATGTTTGACATTTCTGTCGAGACATTTTAAACACAAAATGCTGCTGTATAGATAAGTGCAATCATGGCTTTATTATGCTAAAAACCTTGGGGTCGATTTTAACTCTGGGTGCGTGGCAGGAGGAATCTCAGCAGGTGTGACGTTGGGGCTGGTGGGTGGGAGCAAAAATTGTGTTGGAAGGTTGAGGATGCTGGGGACTCGAAGGAACAATCCCTAGCATAAAATTACCATTGGGCAGGGGCTGGGATGCTGACACTGGGAGGGAGAGGCACGACTAGGGCTAGGGAGGCCCGAGGACTCCTTGCGGGGCCTGCAGCAGCACTCCTTCTCCTCCTGGCCCACAAGAATTCTGCAGATAAGTGATTTTTCTAAACTTACCTTGGTCTCTTCTGGCCACTCCACGTCTCCTGCCATGGCTCTGCTGTCAGGGTTGACCCTCTGTCGGCTTTCATAATTCAGAAGTTATAATGCAGTTGTGCCAACCATGACTTTTTAAAATATAAAGTAGGACTCAGCCCTCCCGTACCTGAATTAAGATAATTTAAGGTAATATGGGGGGGGGGAGCGGGGGGGGGGGGGTGGTGGTTAGCTAGAACTTGACATGACTCTCTCTCTCTCTCTCTCTCTCTCTCTCTCTCTTTCCCCACCCCCCCGCCCCCCAATCTTCTTAATTCCCTACCTGCACCACTCCCACTGTGGGGTTGGGGGGGTGGGGCGGTGTTAAAATGTACTCGCCTATCTCCAGCATTGTTTTTTCATCTAAGTGAGAATCCAAGCGGGCAGCGAAAAAGATTTTGGTGTGACTTTTTATTTGGTTACACTTCTGCTCCCTGCTCTTGGTGCCATGTTGGCAATTCTTGTTGGCCATTTCTGAATTCAATGACAAAGCTTGCTGGACACTTTGGGGGAATTTTTCAGGGGGTCAGCGGGCATGTTTGGTGGCTGGTTAGGTGAGAACTTTTTTGACAGCAGGTAGGAAACCCGCTGTCAACCCGCTGCTACGCTAGTTTCCCAGATGTCGGGTCAGTCAGCGCTGAACAGACCTGACACCAAGCGCCGGGGGAGGCAATTTAGGTCATTATGACCTTGTTAACAGCCCCTTAAAATCTATTTTGAGCTCACCTTTAAATTTTACAAGGTCGCCCACGGGGTCCACGTTGCTCGGGGATCACGTCAGGTAAGGAGGTCGGGAGTTGTGTTAGCATGAAATCATCTCATTACTTGACAGCTGCAGATGTGCTATAAAAGCTCCCCTCTCACAGCTGTTCACTTTCCAAGGTCAAAAGCTGTTGCTTACTGCATTTGGAAGACAGATTGAGCTTTATGCAGGTTGCAAGTGTTTTGGAGTAAACTCTCTATCCAGTGTCACCTCATTGGAACACCATTGACTGATCTCTTCTGTTATCTCAACTTCACCTGACATCTATTATATCAGCATCGGTGCCCTTGAAACTATTTCACCTTGGTCCTCAAAATCCCACCACGATCAGCCACGCACCAGGCACACAGGCAGCACCAACAACAACACCAACCTTCTCCGCAATCAACTGATGCTGCACAGGGCATCAGCACATTGCTGCCCGGGAGGCCAGGGGTGGCCTCACCATGGCCAGATTTACTTCACTTGACGCTGTACACCCTGGCTGCCACATGATGTGCCAGATTGGCACCGCCCCACACCAATACCATAAAGTATCCCTACAATGCCCAAGCCATTCCTTTCACACTCGGCGCCATTGCGGGGGGTACCGTTATGTCTCACCATTCACTGCAACTCACTAAGCCACTTCCAAAGGTGCACATAAATCTGTCCAAGAACGCAAAGTGTTGAAAATAAAGATTTCAATGTTTGACAGCACATTAACAAAAACTTCACATGAACATTGCCTAAAACACACAGGCCTAGAAATTCACTGGCAACCCGTTTGGGGCCCCAGTCTCGCCAGGGCGCCGGAAGGAGTCGCAAACGCCCGCCGGAAATTCAGTTTCAGTGCCCCAGATGGAAGCGCGGCGCTACTCAAGGCGCCCCGCATCCCTTTTGGGGCGCTGCAACTGAAAATCTCAGCGCAACGTGCCGCAGCACCACACGCTGTGGCACGGCGTGCTGCAGTACTGCAGGCCTTCCTCTCCTTCTTAAAGGGGAGGGGCCTGCTGCAGCGTGATCGGTGATCGTGAGTGCCGGCAAAAGAGCCCGGCACCGAGGAGAAGTGTTGGGCTGTTGGAATGCAGTCGGCACTCCGCGGGGGGGTGGGGGCTCAGGAGGCCGGGGACGGCGGCGTGAGGAGGTGCTGGCAGGCGGCCGGCAAAAAAAATGGCCGCCCCGCACCTCCGCGCCTCTACCACCGCAGGTAGGCCCCCTGAACCGGTCGCAAATTGCGACCGGCGTTAAAGCAGGGGGCGCTACCAAATTTTGTGATCGGGGCAGTAGCGGGGCGCTGTGCACACCGATGACATCATCGGTGGCAGCGCAGCGCTAACGGCTAGTGCTGCCATTAGCGTCCTGCTAAATTTAGTGGGAGGCATGGCCAGTGGTGCAAAACCCACTAAGTGCCTTCTTTGGGCGCTAATGGGTGGCGCAGCCCACTGAATTTCTAGGTCACAGTGCTTACCCTTGTGTGTTGTTAGTTGGTATGATTGGACTAGGGTGAGCATGAAGGGTGGCTAGTGAGATAGGAAACTGATCATGTAGATGGAGAGGGATGGGTGGAGGTGCAAGGTAAGTTGGTGTGAGCAAGGATGTGCAGGAGTAGGGTAGGGAAGGCAGAGTGATGGGGATGTGATGAGTGGCATAGCAGGATGAGGTTGAGTGTGACTTTGCAGTAACATTTTGTGATCTACTGAGATCATTGAAAGGTTTGCGTCACTGCAGCCTGGTCCTCCTAACGACATCCCTGCTTGTGTCCTCCTGTGCAATGTGCAACCAGGCTGCGTTGATCTCCTGGGGAGGTCTCTTCTGCCCATGGGAAGGGAAGAGGACCTCCCTAATTATGTGGAGGGAGTCTTGAGAGAGCCTGGGTGCAGCCGTGTCCCTCTGTGCAGTGCTTGTCAGTGTTTGAAGCACCTCATGATGTAGAACACTGACAGAACAAATGTCAAAACCAATTTGGACATGGTCCCTTTAAGGAAACCGGCTGATGATGCGTCATCAAGTGACGTCATCAGACCCGCTTCCTCCAATTGGCCGGGAAACGTGCTGGGCGGGCTTAACAAGCCCAATTAGCGCAAGATCACTTTGGACAGCGGGCTGGAACCAGCAGTGGGGTCGCAACCCGCCACCAAACCCGGCCACACCGGACCCGCCGAGGTAGGGGAATTCGCGGCATTTTTGTTCGCTGTCTAAAGACTGATACAGGTACAACACCGGTAATCCGGCACCCTCGGGACCAGGCCGGTGCCGGACCACTGAAAATTCCGAACCACTGAAGGTGTCGAAAGTCACCACAAACACCGGCACCACCTGCTCCTCCTCTTCCTGCTGCTGCCCTCCCTGTGCCGCCGCCGACCCCGCCGCCCACGGGCTGCTCGGGCTCCATCGCTCCGCCAAGCCGTCGATGATGCTGCGCGGTCCAGGCGCTGATCCTGACCCGGCGGCGGTCCCGGGACCCGAGCCGGACCCATCCCAGGGAGGGAATGTGACAGCAGGACCTTCCTCATGCCGGACCACTGAAGGTGCCGGACCGTCGGGTGCCGGATTACCGGTGTTGTACCTGTATAATGGGGATCTTCAGATGAAGATATTTGGAGGCACCTAATCTTTTGACTTGTGTGATTCTCATCAACAAATATGGGATTTGCAAATGTCTAGCAGGTTGAAATAGATTAACTGAAAATTTTCATAATAAACTTTACCAAAATATAATCTTGAATTGCCATATAATTTGAAGGTTTGCCAATGTAGCCATGCCACTTACTCCATGGAGAGTAAATTTATTTGATATTGCTTTATTACAAATCATCACAGGATGAAGCCTCAAATTACCTCGCCATTTCTAGAAATACCCATAAACGGAGTTTTAGACCTACAATTTACCTAGTTTATATTGACTTGTAACAAGTTAGTTAATAAATATTCCTATACTATCAAATCATGACATTTAGATATTAAATTTACCACTCTGGTCAATAGCAGATTAGTCACTATGGGAGTTCACTGTATCAAAATGATAAACACATTATTTGCATGAAGATGCTATTTAAAGAAAATGTCTTCATTGCAATATTTGATGTGGCTAAAATATAAATTAACTAACCCCCTCAGAGCAATTAGGGATGAGCAATAAATACTACTTGCCAGTGTTGCCCACATCCCAAGAATAAATTAAAGTAAAAAATGGTGTACAGCTGGAAGTACTGTAATAATTGAATGTTTGTGTAAAATAAAAGTAAAGTGAAGCCTGAACTTTAAAATACTACTTTCCTTAGGATCAAATTTTCAAAATGGACTGCTTCAATTTTCATAAATTGTTCATTATTGCATATTTGAACAGTAACTTAAATGAACAGCTTTTATGATGATAACCACTATAGCAACCTTGGTGTCATATTTGATCCTGAAATGAGCTTCCGACCACACATCTGCACCATCACTAAGATTGCCTATTTCCACCTTCGTAACCTCGCCCGTCTCCGCCCCGCCTCCGCTCATCTGCTGCTAAAACCCTCATCCATGCCTTTGTTACCTCTAGACTTGACTATTCCAATGCACTCCTGGCTGGCCTCCCACTTTCTACCCTCCGTAAACTTGAAGCCATCCAAAACTCGGCTGCCTGTGTCCTAACTCAATTTCAAAATTCTCATCCTTGTTTTCAACTCCCTCCATGGCCTCGCCCCTCCAGATAGCTCCGTAATCTCCTCCAGCCCCACAACCATGCACCCCCCGCCCCCCCCCAGAAATATCTGCGCTCCTCTAATTCTGCCATCTTGAGAATCCTTCATTATAATCGCTCAACCATTGGTGGCCGTGCCTTCAGCTGCCTGGGCCCTAAGCTCTGGAATTCCCTCCCTAAACCTTCCTGCCTCTCTACCTCTCCCTCCTCCTTTTAAGACACTCCTTAAAACCTACCTCTTTGACCAAGCCATCTGCGGTACTGCAGGCCTTCCTCCCACTGTTAAGGGGGAGGTGCCTGCAACAGCGCAATCCCCGCTCGCGAGTGCCGGCAAATGAGCCCCGCACCAAGGAGAAGTGCCGGGCTCTCGGGGAAACAGCCGGCAATGCCGCGGGGGGGGGGGGGGGGGGGCGGGTAGGAGGCCGGGGACGGAGGTGCTGGCAGGCGGCCGCCGAAAAAGCGGCCACCCCGCACCTCCACCTTAACTTGCACCGCTGCCGGCACAGTAAGGCCCCGTGAACCGGGCGTGGGTAGCGAACGGCGCAACTGCGCCGTTCGCTATCAAATATCGTGAACTGGGCACGAATGGGGCGCTGCGCACTCCAATGACGTCATCGGTGGCGGCGCAGCGCAACAGGCTAACGCCACCATTAGCGCCCCTCCTGAATATCGCGGGAGGCGCAGCCAGTGGCGCTACAGCCACTGCCTGCCTCTTTAGGCGCTAACAGGTGGCGCTACTCACCCAATTTCTCCCCCGCTATATAAATACTACTTGTTGTTGTAATGCTCTGTTAAAGCACCTGGACCATAACATTAGGTAAAGATTGTCCTCCTGTACTAGTTCACAAAGTGGCTACTTGACCAAAATATCTATTGAAAGATGCTCCAGGAGTTGCAGGTGATTTAGTAATTTCTCACTTATGTTTTAATATTGGCATCTAATGATGGTAAGCACATTCTATTTGAATATATTGTTTTTAGAATATTTTTATTCTGAAAAGTGTGAAGTTTGTAATTATTTAGTAAGTGAGTACTGTTTTCAATTTTGTGATACACCTCCTGAGTGAGTTTATTTTTTTTAGAATAAAAGTACAATAGTTTTATTAATCTGATGGTTAGCACCATTTAAAATTATCATTATTATTTGTATATTCAAGGGGTTTACAACATGACAAATACAATATGATCTGTGTTTGCCAATGTGCCTCTGGCATAACAGATGTAAGCCTGTAAGATTGCTTTGTGTAACTCATTTGACCTTTTTGGGATTTTACCATTTTGACACATCTGAAATAATTTGAGTATTAATGATCATTAAGTTATTTTCTGCCAGTAGAGTTGCATGAACTTTTGTTTTACCAGCTATTGTCTGATTTTTTGGATGCACTATATTTGATTGGAAAAATAATTTGGGCAACCTGATAACATCACTAGAACATTGGATTCATAACCAAAAGGTCATACATTGTACCCTGACATTGCTTGGTGTGGTGGGGTATGGCAAGTTTACCAATTTTAAAAGGACCAGCAAGAAAGGACCCTATTCAGACTTGTGTGCAACCTGGTGAGTTGACCAAGAATATCATTGGTGTAGGTGGAGATCCTTTGACTAGAATTGTCTCACCCTTGCAAGCCAAAGGGAATAGTCAGTAAAAGAGACAAAGAGTGACAAATTATAATTAAGTAAATTCTTACACTTAAGTGGTGTGTATATAAACCATTATTATTTTATCCATCTAACTGTCCATTAGAAAACTGATTGTGAACTGCACTCGATAATTTCAAAGTTAATTTTTTAAAAACTTAAATTAAAAATGCTCCATACTGGTCTTGGCCTGCACATTCCACTTGTATCTAATGCGTACATGCTGAAATCAAGCTCCCACTAAAGCTCTTCAAGGCTTATAGTAAAATTTAAAATTTATATAAATTGTTTAGGATTTCTATATTTACGTCCTAAAATTGTCAATTCAGTTCTACCCTAATCTCCCTTTTCCAGGGGTTTTGCTTCAGTCATCTGGACTGAGCACAGCAGAAATCACTAGTTGGTTTTAAAATTTATGAATTTGAACTGAAATTGACAAATAGATTGTAAGAGAGTGCACTCCTGAATAGAAATTTAAATTGGAATATAGTTCAAAATCCCTTCAAAATGAAATCCCATCAGGTCAGCAGTTTTCCACATGGAAATGTCTACCTTGCAATATTTAGTTCACACATCTTTAAACATTTTGAAGGTCTTGTTTGTTTCTAGTCTTCCCGTTATTCCCTACAATGCAAGCAGGCATTGATTCTTTTAATACTCTGCAATTCATGTGCCACTGCAGAACAGCTTGCTGCACTTCCTTTCATTTGCCATCGTTATTTCACTTATGCATTATGACAGATGGCAGTGGAGAGTGTAATGCTCTTTTAGTCTTCCCTATCAGTCTAATGGAGGTCACAGAAGGTTTTTCAACTCTTCCCTCTTGGTACAAGAAGCATGTCAATCATGAGTTATCATCTCTGCCATCATTAAGCCTCTGAAATACAAAGGACCAGCTTGATGGAGTTGCTAAAGAGTTTGTTCACTCAGATAAGATCTCCTTTTACAATGGTTTCACCTCTGAAATAAATTTGTAGATCCTTTCATAATGACTTGTGTAGCCGTGGACGTTAACAGCATTTTTGCTCTTAAACATACTCTTCAAAAGAACACCCTTTGGAATAACTTCTGGAAAAGACCCCTTAATTGACCTTCCAGGGCCCACATTGATTTTCTCCACATGCATCTTCATTTCTGATAAATTATAAAGCCATTAATTTGTGGAGGAAATGGTGGGCGATCTGCAGCACAGATGTGCCCAAACCATACTAACGCACAAAACACAAAAGAGTGCCAAGAAAGCTGAATGAAAATCAGAATTGCTAGATTGTTACGGTTAGCCTCACATTAAACTTTCTCCTGGGAACTATTTTAGGAAGCTTCTGTCTACAGAGCTGAAGGGTAATAATATTTGCAGATAAATAGGATTCTTTATCAGTGTAAGAAAGAATTTATTGATCAGCTGGCCCCTGGGGACTTTTTGACTGTCAGAAAACTAACCTTTGATACATCTTGGTTCAGTACCCTTGCATAGGTCAGATATCTCCAGATCTACCCAGTAACCCCTCTGTGTAAGGTTTCTAGGCATACAATGTTCTCTGCTATGAGTCAAGATGTTTAATTTTTAACTTTATAATAATACCCTTTTTGTTTTGTGAATTTCTTTTGCATCTATATCTAACTTGTTAAATTTTAATGCAGGTTGTGAATTATTCTGTTACAACATAATAGTTGTTTTCATTTCTTGTTGGAGCTGATGATTAGCTTTATTAGTGGCGTAATGACAATGTAGAGCTCGTGATTGTAAGTGTTCTTCTATCCATCATTACAAATCACTGGGCGGTACAATATTTCTGTTCTTTTCTGCTTAATGCTGAACAAGTGCACTTCTTAAAAGCATTTTTTTTTTTAAAACACGCACCTCTTGTTGGATAAACCTAACATTGAATGAGTGCATTTTGTGCGACCATTGAACATCGGCAGCTGATGTTCTTTTTGGTTTGTTCACTCATTTGCCTGGTCACTAAAGGGTTGCTCTGCAGGCCTGTCCTCTCCAAACAGCCTTGTTTTCCATAATTGCTTTGTATATTTTCCTTGACAAACAGCATCTCACATACAGGAGGGACTGTCGCCTAATCACCTGAAAAAGGCCAAGCTGATGTTCTTCTACACCCGGTACCCTAGTTCCAACATGCTGAAGATGTTCTTCTCTGATGTGAAGGTAAGCAAGAGAAGGAGGATTTTGCCCTCTTTTTTGCCACAGCCACTGCAACAACAAAAAACAATGGTGGCTATTGTCTTCTATTTACTACTTAATTTGTTTTTGATGTAGCATAGACTGAGCATAAGGAGGATGAATAAACTGACAGATTCAGGCCACATTATTTAAATGAGGACGTGAAGGCTGTCCAGTCACAGCTGCACCCTCCCTCTGCTTCTGATATATTTAACCCGCATTTGTATTTTTACTTTCTTGATTTGAACTGTTTGTCCTTTTTTCCCCCAGAGGCTTTTTAAGATAGTTACAAAATCTTAAAATTCTAATTTTTTAAATCTACTATATGAAATAATCTTAACAATAACATTCTGAAACAATTTGTGTTTATTGCTTTTGTTCATTTTTATAAATTTAACATAGACTTTCCTCATTTAGGCATAATTTCCCTCTTCAGAGTTGGGATTTGCTTTTGTTACTTGTTAATGACTAAACATTCAAGCAAACTATACAGTCCTGCAGTGTATTTTTTTAACCTAAAAAAAATTACAAAATTACTGTTACATTCCTAATAAACTGCATTGTTGATATTGGTCCATGTGATGGGTTTATTTTTCCATCTAAGGTGAAACTGAACTTTTTCTAATTTTAAAAATGTTGCATAGTTAACAGAGAAGCAATATTGAATTATTGCACTAATTCCTGGGCATTGCTGTCTGTCTTCTCCGCCTTCTGCTGCTGCCAGTATTTTCCAATCTCTTAGTATATTGTAAGCTGTAAATTGATGTGTGGTTTTGCCCCTCTATTATTATCCATACAACTTTTTAAAATTAGAAAAAACAATTAAGTTCCACCTTAGCTGGGAAACCAAACCTATCACATCGGAGTGATATCCATATTTTAGCAGTACTGCAGTTTATTCAGAGTGCAACAGTAGTATGGTCACTTTGCTGGTTGAAATAATTACTCTTTTTGAACTGTGTGGAATTGTAAGTCAGTCAGTTAACTCTGAGAACTGCAACAGCATTTCTGCACCAAAGTGCCAAGATTATAATTATTAATGTTTTATTCTTAAGAATAATGGGAATTAGCAAATACTTAGTAGCATCTCCCTTATCTTATTTCTGAGGTTCCTCATTTAGTGTAAGAAATTCCTATTTTTTTTTGCAGATGTTTCATATTTTGAAAGCTGACAAAAGGTGATCAAAAAATTAATATCACTTCAATAAAAGCTCAAACTGGCAAGGAAAATAATTGTTAGTCTCCATGGTGAATATTAATGTAATTAAATGTTTTTTGACAGCACAATTATCGAGCAGTTATGAACATTTATAAACCTCATTGTCCAAAAGAAAATATAGAATTTGTGATAATGACCAAGTTCTTGGTCAAGTTTAATATATTCTTTAATATACTGTGCATATTTTTTTCTTCCCTCAACAATTAACCCCTAATTGATCTAAAGATGTCCCTATTTAAACCATATATCGGCAAGGTGTCCCTGAGCAGTGAGATCAAATGGATTGGTTAGGTTAAACACCACTCATACAGCAGATTACCTGTGGGATAAAGAAAGAACTTACATTTATATAGTACCTTTCACATCCTCGGGACGTCTCAGCGCTTTGTAGCCAATCAGTTACGTTTGAAGTGGCACCTCCGACAATCCAGCACGCCCTCTTGCTGCACTGAAGTGTCAGTCTAGATTATGTGCTCAAGTCCTGAAAAAGGGCTTGAACTCACAACCTGCTGACTCTGGGGTGATAGTGCTACTACTGAGCCAAGCTAACTTTTTACTTACATATCCAATCTTTTCCCTATAACCTTTCACATGTACTGCCTTGTTCCTTTTTTACTTCTTTTCCCCAAAGAAAGGAGCATACTTTTCCTCAAAAAATTTTCAACCAAACTAGAGCTGGATTTTCCAGCAGGCAGCACTTTTACTGTCCTATATTTCAATGGTTTGATCTGCTGATAATATTTCAATGGTTTGATCTGCTGATAATAGTGCCTGCCAGTTGCGACCATTTTCCTGAAGGTGCCCATACAGATGGAATAGATTCTTAGCCCATATGGGTGGAACTGAGTAATCAAGGTAGTGGAATTACTGCTCTGCATCTTTTGCTTTTTGGAAAAAAAGGAATTTCTGCTCCTTTTATACAGCTGAAATTGTGCTTTCAACAAAGGAGGACTCTATTTGCCATTGACAATTACTAAAAAAAAATTCATCTAGTTCACACTCTGCCACTGCACGTGATGCCTTTTCTGTGAGCTTTATTTCCTCCTTGTTAATTTCTGAATATCACCAGTAAAAAAAAATTACATATTTAAAATAATAGGCTTGCCACCAGCAGTGATAAATATTGCACTTGGGTCACAAGATCAAGCCCCAAAATTCCACATACTGACTTGTAGTCCTTTTGGAGTAGCAAATGGAAGCCAAATTAAACCATGAGTTCAGCTTCAGTTTGCCCCTGTAAATGGGATAGTTTATCGTTTTCAACTTAACATTGAAGATGCAAAACAAAGTCCTGCCTTTAGATTAATGCCATCATAAACTTCAATACAGCTGAACATGAAGGAAATGGTGGCTAGAAAAAAAACCATGGCCTTCACCAACTTAAGTGGGTGAATTTCTTCCACTCCTCCCTGTATGACTAGCGAAGTAGTTTCACCATTAACTGTACTGTGCCTCCCCAGAAATTGAGGAAGTTGTAGCCCAAAAAGAACTAAAACTCTACATGTGCCAGCACATTTATTTTTCACCTGTTTCTGCGGAAGCTCTATTCTCAGATTGGTGACAACAATGTTCTTTGCGTCCTTTGCTGGCAAAACCATTCACCACTGTAAATGAGATGGTTTTAACGGGACAGTGAAAATCAAAAGTTATTTTTAGAAGTGGCTCTGTGCTATAAAAATCTTATTTAAGCCCTTTTTTTGATATTGGTGTGTGGTGATAGGATGGGGTGGGGGCAAGTCCATGAGAGCAGTGGTCAAGTGAAGACCTGTGAACTCCAATCACTGCCCTCCCTTCTTTGCTGCACCTGTACACTGCTGCTCCCTCTTGGAGGGCAAATAGGAACATCTGTTCGTTTTCTGTACTTTCAACAGGCACTCTCAAGACCTATGGAAGTGCGACGCACAAAGTTCACTTAATTTATATTCTAGTGCACCTTCAGTGGTGATGGGCACACGGGACTACCAGCAATGGCACATTATTAATATAAAAGTGCCTTTTGATTACATGGTTTAAGATCTATTAAATGTGCCTGAGGTCATTTTTCATTGAAAACAACTTTTTTTTCAGTTATAAAATACATCTAAGGCCTATTTATGGAAGCTTTTGATGGTGTTTTGTCCTTTTATTAGCTGATGGAAAATGTGTCCTATGTTTCATGGGAAAACTTAATATTTATGATCAATATATAATGTGCCATGCTCCTGTCATTGACATTTAGTAACACAATATTAACTGTAATTGTAAAAGTAAGATTTTGCAAAAAATTATAAAGGGAACGACTGAGACATTTAATATTAGGCACAGAATAGTGGAGCAAATTTTTGTTATTTTCAGTAGTAACATTAAAATATATTTTGTAGTAATTAAAATTGGCCTGTTCACCTAAACAATTTTGAGCAAAGATGGAAGAGATTAGAGACCAACATTTGAATATTGGGAATGAATTCTGAGCCAAATATATAATGCAGTGGAATATGGGATGGATCTTACACAATAGGCATAATTGCAAAGTGTATTTACTCAGCAGTTTCTGAAATGCATCTTTGCTTTATTTCTCACTGGACCATTTATACACTTCTTCCCTCTCCACCTCTAAACTTGATTCAAACTGCTTTTATCTTTGGAGGTAATAGCGTAATATGGGTGGGGTGAAAGTTTACATCTATGCCCTGCGACTGGTATTTATTCTCCAGTTAGTATGCTTGATATGATGATCATACAGCGCAATATATTGCATAAAAGTGGAGTAAACACATCATTTAATGTTTTTTTTTATGATAAGTAAACTTATAATACTTGAATCCCAATGGTTTTGCAGTTCAAAGGCCTTGTGTTTTTTTTATTAATGACATTTTGCCATTACACAGACATTTTGATGTAATGCCAGAATTGCTTTGAATAGTGTCCATGTTTGCTGCTGGAGGAATTGTAAAGTAGCCCATAAACATTCTGGCTCCATAGAAACTTTGTAAGGTGGTGAGTTTAATATGATTTGCAGCAACCAATAGTTCTTGGACTGCCTGCAGTCTTTATCACCTCAAATAAAGAGAATTCTGAGCTTCAACAGCTCTGTGTCTAATGTTAAATATCTTCATTCTGCAAGCGAAGATGCCATTATGGCGTCTGTAATTCGCTAATGACTGATGCATATAATTACAATATATATTGAACATTCTTACAAAACATTTTAAAGTTGTGTACATCAGAACTACAGATTGAGTCACTTCAAGTAAGGAGAATGTGCACAGAATTTAATCTGTTTAGAAAACTATAAAAAGGATTTTTTTCCTAATCTAAGACAGTAGAGGAGATAATGTAGTGCTTGAAGAGGAAGTGCCATTTTTTAGAATTTCTCATGACCACTGAGAACAGGGTTTTCATCTGTAAAATTTAAAAAATCTAATTTTCTCTTCTGTCCAGCGCCTCCCCTCCACCCCCACCCCCCCCCCCCCCCCACCCATCGACTTGAGTCGATTACTGCCTAGCTAGATTAAGGTGTCAAATTGATTTGTTTTATGCGTCTTTTGACTGTGCTCATTGAATATTTAGGAAGTTTCTTCAGCAAACACTGGGATTGGACATGTCCCACGGGAAGCATTAATCCGTCACAGGCACAATTAGGCTGCAGAAAGAAGAGGCCGTCTCTTGTGCCATTCACTTGTTTGTGATGCACCAGCGAGGACCTTAAAGATCAAGATTACTATGTTTGTTTAAAAAAAAACTGTAATTCAGGAACTGTTAATGTTTGATAAGCAAAAAGTGACACAAGTCTTAAATGCTGAGCCCTCATGTTTGAGTGGCTCTGTTGTTTTGGCCAGTGCATCTCTGGTATTTCAATTCTGTAACAATAGGTTTTAAATCTCCCTTTATACCCTTCTGCCAAACACTGTCATGTGGACTTACTTTTTTTTTGTAGTCCCATTAGGTCATCTACAGGCCATTCTAGAAAAAAATACCCTTTCTTTTTTCTCTATTCTTGTATGTAGGAGACAATGTCTTGTAACAATACTGAAGCTTAATCTCCATGTCAAAGCAATTTTCATTCCCGGGTGCGCAGGCTGCTATCGTTTTGTTATGTTTTGTTTCTTATACTAAAAGAATTAAAAAGGAACAGTAGTCGTCATGGGGCCTGTAGTTCTTATCTCAGTGTCTGGAAATTTGGACAGTGTATTTTGCTGCAGAGATAACATGGAAAGAACTCTGAGTTCAGCAAATAGTAATGGGTTTAAGTTCTATTGAAATCAGCAGCAAATCAGATAACGGGGTCCTTCAGTTGTCTTTTTAATCAGGTCCCCGCAAGGCTGAATGGAGACAGAGCAGACACACAGAGTGAAAATATAATTCTTGGATAGGTTAAGTACATGTTTGAACTCTTGCAGTCAGAGTGATTTGATGATGACTTAATCATTTTCTGGTCAATTATCTGTGAGGACCCTTGCAACTGGAAGGCAATTATGATGCAAGCTGGCCTTTGGGAGCTGCAACAGCCTCCACTTCTGTTTCCTTGTTACTTAGCCTTCACTGCCATGAATTTTCATTCACTTCATTATCTTAAATTCACTGGAATAGAAACAACTTTCTGCATTGTAATTACACACCCATTAGCTGTCAGCTTGATAGAAGCAGGCAGCCCTCTTCATGGCCAGAGCAAATGCTTGATAAGTGCTCACTGTGATTTTTGATTAATGCACACCCCTTGCTCTAAAGGGGAAAAATGATAGATGCCTATGATGAGAAAAGGCAGTGGATCAGGCTGTCTGATGTACAGGCAGTTTGAATTTATTGGTTTTAACTTGACTAATAGAGATTTAGCTGACCTTGTGCACACACAAGACCCTGTTGGAGAGGAGGGCAACATTTGTTGTAGTCAAGTAGGTCTCCATAAAAGTTCAGGGTCACCAAGCTACTAAGTCTGAAGCCAACTACCACAAGCAATCTAACTTCTAAATAGCTTGACAATAGATATGTCTGGAAGACTGTCTATGACCTTAACTCCTTTTATGAAGAGGGAGGGGATAGAAAAACTACCCTGAAATCATTCCCTTTGGTCACTTCAGTTCCCAGCTGTGGCTAGTGCAGACTATAATTCTGAAGCCTTGAACTTTGACTTTTCCACTAGCTCTGGAAATATTGGCGGGGGGGCGGTGCAGAGAAAGAAAAGAGAGGCGGAGATTATTAATTAGCCTGTGTGCAATATTTGCCAGCTTGTTTTTCAAAATATTGATTTACACTTTAAAATTAATGTTTTGAACATTTAAGCTTTAGTTTTGTTTGCATGAAAAGTGAGCTAGAAAATCACTAAATTTACATGGGCAGTTAGCCCAGCACATGTGGTGGGATTGTGCCCTCCAGTGCTGGCACAACAAGAGTATTGGCGTGGGCCCAGCAGGAGCCTTCATCACTACCGATGCATTTTGGTTGTCTGCCAGGAACTTTGGGGGGGGGGAGGGGGAAGTGCCAGGTCCCCCACTACAAAGAAATTATTTTTATGCCCTCTTGGCCCCATTTTTAAGGATGCTGATAATAAAAATCAATTCTGTAGGGGCC
Source organism: Somniosus microcephalus (assembly GCF_052327205.1). Taxonomy (NCBI): domain Eukaryota; kingdom Metazoa; phylum Chordata; class Chondrichthyes; order Squaliformes; family Somniosidae; genus Somniosus; species Somniosus microcephalus. The sequence continues at coordinate 76,830,037 of NC_140989.1, read as the reverse complement.
CAGGCCTATTCTCTGGCCTAACCCCCAATGGGGCCCACTTGTGCTCTTCTAAAAGCCAGTGCACTTCATCTCACTGAGAATACTGGCCTCCAACCTTATGTTGGGTCCCACTGAGATCGGTGAAGCCGAGACTTCCAGTGTATGGAGTCCCTAGTCCCTCTGACATTTGAGGTGGCTGAAGGTTCCGCCCTAGACAAGGCCCTCCATTGAGGGCTGGGTCCCAACCAATTTCTGAGGGTTTCTGCTGCACTCCTGCTGAATTTAGGGGGTCCTTGTCTTTTCAGACTTAACATATGTACTTGTGTTTGACCCATATCATTTTATCAGAAAGATTGCCTCAAAAGATACATGCTACTTAGTATATTGCTTGTAAATATAGGACTGCAATATTAGAGAATCACAATAGTTATTGAGAATATTGAGGTTGAAGGCTGTATTAAAATAAGGTGCTCAGAGTGTGTACTTATACCATTTCATCAACCCTGATTAAAATTGGCCAAATGGCCACCTTCATATGTAATTATTTTGTGATCATGACAATAGAGGATATTATTGAATCATGATGTCTCTATATTGCTTTTTTATACAATATTTTTCCTTTCTCCCCCTGAATGGTAGCCTGTTTCATGCGCCAACCAAAGGGTGAATAGGCAGTGTACTTCCAGGCCTTTACCTATGCAGGCCAGGCAGAGAAGGTGCATGAAAGCAGCCCTGGGTGAGATGATGTCCCATGTCCCCTCCTTCTGGGGATGCACCTGGTCTCTTCATACTTCCTCATGTTGCTGTTCCTTCTCCTGAACAGATGTTTGGGAGGGGGAAGGGAAAATAAGAATACACAAATATAGAATTTTATAGACCAACTTACATTTTTGTGATCTACAAAATAGTTTAATAAACCAGGATTAGAAATACTTACAGCATGACAACCTAGAAAATGCTGAAAATTTGTCTTAGTTACTTGAACTAATCTTATACGATTAAGCAGTAGTCAATTTTGTACTGTTTTTGTGTGGTATAATGGATGTATCTTGCATACATGCAAATTTAGGAGCAGAAATATGCTTTTTTTTAAATATACTTCAATGATGGATTCAGTTCATAGACTAAATATGATTTCAATTGAACTTGGGCACCAAATCAATTGAATGAGCTCAAGTATTTTTTTTTTGTTTTGGTTGCATGTTTGCAATGACCTATTTATTGAATTAACAATGTGTGCAGGTAGACACTGTGAGGCAAAATTACTTCATTAGGAATTCTGAGCAGAATACTGCTTTTGTTGTACAAAATGTCTCTACTAGATATAATGCATACCATTTTATGTAATATCATCTAAAATAGTTATTTTTGAATGTATTTCTAAATATATTATTTTATTTAAAATTTTAGTGACTGAAGTATATTGTGGCAGATTGAAATTGAAACTGCTCATCCTGTTGTGTTTTCCTATTGACAGTTTAATAGGTGCATCACCTCACAGCTTATCAAGTGGTTCAGCAATTTCCGAGAATTTTACTACATCCAGATGGAGAAGTTCGCTCGTCAGTCTATTAATGATGGAGTAACTAGCACCGAGGAGCTAACTGTCTCCCGCGACTCTGAGCTCTTCAGAGCCTTGAACATGCACTACAACAAGGCAAATGATTTTGAGGTACAGACTAATTTGTTTCCTTTTTAAGTGGCTGTTCAGTGGCAAGTGTGAAGGCTGATGTTCATGGTATTAGTGAAGATACCTCAGCTCATTATACTTTATACAACCAATTTGACTTTCTTTGTAGAAAGCAGTAGAACCATAGGCCAGGACTTTATTTTAATGCTTCTAGATTGACAACTGCTGAAAGTATGAGTCGATGAAAGCTTACTTATAATAAAATTATTGAGAATAATATTGAAAACATAAGCAGCACATCCTAACAATTTTTGCCAGCTAAAATTATGTTGAGTTCACCAAGCAAAAGGATTTAAAATCATAGCTTGAGGTCTTAGTGCTGGAAGTTTATAGATCTCTTTGTTGTCTGCTAATTTTGTGCTTTGACCTTGGGTGTTCTCAGCAGTTAGTCTTTGATGTCAGTGAAATTTAAATTCCACTATGTCACAAAACTCTTGGTATGATGCAGTCTACTTTTTAGAGGTCACCCTAAAGAAGCCACCACTAAAATATTTAAACATGGGTAGTGACCATGGCCGCAGGGAAGAAGGAAGTAAAACTGTTTTTTAAAATGGCCACATATTGACCAATATTTTTACAATAGATTATGGCCTAGAAATTGAGTTTTGGCTTAGCCAGGGCTTTAGCGCCGGAAGTTAGTGCCGGCGCTAAGTCCCCCTGCGCGCACCAAAAATTCAGCAGGGCCGCGCCCAAACGGCTGCCGGCGCTACTGAAGGGTCTTTGCGGCGGTAAATCGGCGCTAACTGCCGTTTCGCGCCGCAATTCCGGCGCTGCGGCACCCGATGCGGTGCGGCAGGCTCGGGAAGTGCAGGCCTCCTCCTTCCCTTAAGGAGGAGCTGCCTGCACCCGATCGCGGCCCGCGAAAATCTTTTAAAAAATGAGCCCGGCACCTCGGACAAGTGCCGGGCTTGCTTCTGTTCCGGGGGGGGGGGGGGGAAGTCCGGGGAGGGAGCTGCGGCCAGGCGGCCGGCGGGAAAGCGTCCGGCCGCCGCGGGGCCTTTAATGCGCCGGCGCAAAGACTCGTAAGACTCTGTTGCCAGAGTCTTAGTTGCGGCTGTCACGGGCGAGGCGGCCGCAACTGAATTTCGGCGCTGGGGCCCGTCGGCATGGCAACCGGGATGCTGCGCACACCGATGACGTCATTGGTGCCGGCGCAGCGCTACCGGTCTACCGCGGCGTAAGGGCCCCAGGCAATTTCGGCGCCGGCACCAAATGCAGCGCTAGGCCCTCTAGCGCCGCAAAATCGGCGCTAAGGGCACTCAATTTCTAGGCCTATATCTTCTTGCTCCATTCATGTGCATTTTCTAAAATCATCCCACAGACTATAAAGGTTAATGTAAGATTAGTTAGTGAAGGAAGTTTGAACATACTCATTTTACTTTCATATCTGGTTTTCAAAAGAAATATACTTTAGAAAGCAAATAAGAGTATATCTAAGGGATGGATTTAAAATGTTTTAGAAGAGGTATGCAACGTTTTTGAAAGAGGAAATTTAACTCTAGAAGACCTAAGTCAGTTTGGGTAGAAATCTGTGACACAAGTGGTGAAGAAAGTAATAATTTGGAATTGTGATAGGCAACCAGGACACGAAGAGGAAATTGATTACTTTTTTCAACAAATAAAAGCTGCATTAGGGAAAAGGAGAGAGTGATGGTTATGAGGGTTTGTATCTGCCTTAAATTAAAGTGGAATAGTGATGGAATCATCCAAAATGTCTGTTTAGGAAACCAATGCAGGTCTGCTTTTTGATCCCGCTTGTTAAAATGGGGACTAGGAATTTATATATTTGATGTAATATTTAGTAATGAGATGGTGGAAAACTTTTACGGTAGAGAACGTAACGTTAAATTTGATACTGTGATATATTTGAGCAAAGCGATCAATTTCAGGAAAGTTGATTTTAACGCCATAAGGTCAAAATAGTTAGGATAAATTAAGGGGAAAAGTAGCAGAGAGGTATATTGCCAATGAGAAATTAAATGCTTTTAAGAATTTTTGATGGTGAAAATTAATTGTATCTCATAAGGTTAATGCTGAAATATAAGAGTTTCAGCTTGCCCACCATTTGTTCTTAGGATATGGGCAACACTGGCAATGCAGTATTTTATTGCCCTGAAGGCATTGAACTGTATTGTGGGATTGGAGTCACATGTAGCCAAACTGGATAGCTGCAGCAGATTCCCTTCCCTGAAAGACATTAGTGAACCAGTTGCGTTTTTATAATGAGAAGCTTTCATGCTTATTTTTCTGGTGCTAATACACAAATTACTAGATTTATTTAACTCAAATTCCCAATTTGCTATGTTGGGATTTGAAGGCAGAACTTCTGGGTTGCCAGTCCAGCACTCTAATTACTAGACTATCGTACCTGGTAATAATTGTATAACCAATTGGGGGGGGCAGCAGCAGGACATTGGACGGAGAACCGTAATGTTGGAACCCAACTACTTTCACACCCGCCCTGTTTTCTGCTGCCATTTCTGGTTGCCAAAAGAAGTGCCCATCCTTTTTTTGCATGGGCACATGCAACTGAGGCAGTGATGTCATACAAGCCATTTTCCATTTCATTCGAGTTCATTCATATTCCCACCAGTACAAAATGGGCTTCTAGCGTTGCTAGTGACCACAGAGAAGACAGAGGAAAATTGAACAGTTCTAGATTCACTATTAACGTGCAGTTAATAGTCAATTTGTTTTTTTATTGTTGCCAACTATTTTGTCATCGACCTTTTATACCATTTACTGATGGCTGCTGTTCTTCCCCTCCTCCTCCCCCCAACCCCATTTCTGATTGGAGGAAAAAGAGAAGGAGGAGGAGGAGGAGGAGGAGGAGCAGAGGAAGGAGAGCATGCTAGTGAGGCTACACTGAAGGTACATGCCACCCACTCACTTCTACCCCCACACAAAAGTATACTTGCATCTCACCTACACCACAGCACTGCTATACCAGAGGCTGCTAAGGTCACCACCGCTTTTAATTTCAGCTGCCACTGGGCACACCTGTAACATTAGCTAAACAGCTGTGCATGAATGCATCAAGCAAGCCATGGATTCAATTGGGGGAATTTTAACCCCAAAAAACAGGTGGGTTGGGGTCAGGTGGGAAGTTAGTGTTAAAAAACTGAATCCTGATCCCAGCCTGCCTCCAACCCGCCCACTTCCGGTTTTAAAAGAGGCGGGACCAGGGGGAGGGGGGGATGGGGGCAGGGTGGCGGGTAGCCAACCCGCTCCCAGGAGGCGGGTCATCCATTTAAATACTATAATGAGGCTGACGTGCCTCCGATTTAACCAGCTTTTCAAATTTAACTGTGGCTGGTCAGGTTTCTCGGGCCTCTGAGAACCCGCCAGCTAAAGTAAGGTGAAAACTGCTGGTTCCAGGAGGTAGGTGCCTTTATACTTACCTCCTGGATCCAGCGTCCCTGCCTTATCCACCCTCTGCAATTGCAGACCCACCCTCCCCCGGCCGAGACCTCCGATTTTCATTCTCCCGGGTTCCCGCCCACTTTCTCACCCCCGCTCCCAACCAACCCCCCTATTAAAATTCCGGCATTGTTCTCTAAAGCCACCAATTGTATCTTCTCTATAGACAGCCAGTGACAAAATGACAGGACACTGTAATTTTACAAAAGGGCCAGATTCCCCAATATCCAAGGGGTCATATTGTACCCACATGTCCATAATTGTTCTCTTGCTTAAGCCCTTTATCTATGTTAACATGAAAAGATTCCACTTTCTTATTGTGTAGTATGTGATTGGCAGTGCACCATAATACAAGTTAATTCTTGCTTCTCTGGGAATTGCCACAATACCTTCATTTTAAAGCAGCCCACCGTGAAAGCACTCTTTGACCCTTAAAGGCAAGATGCTGCGTGGCTCCTTGGAGATCAAGGCTATCCTCTGTAGCCATGGTTAATGATGCAGGCACTGTCCTAGGATTTCAGATGAGCACCACTTTAATGAGATTCATTCATGACCATCATTGAGGACACCATTAGCATGTTGAAGGTGCTCTACAGGTGCCTGTATCAATCTATGGAGGGGAGGAGGTGACAGGGAAGGTACAGGTGGGGAGGAGCATGGGAGGGGAGGGTAGGAGCGTGGGGGGGGGAGAAATGAGGGAGGGGAGGTGGAGGAGCACGGGAGGTGGAGGAGTTGTGACTGAAATTTCTTGCAGCTTTTTTCTAAAACTTTCTAAAAGGATCTAAGCATAATCCTAGGAATCGATGATCTGCCGGCTTAACATCTATAGTAGGAAAAACTTTGGGCCAGAACCTGATGTAGCAGGGATTCTAACTGTGTCTGCCATTGGTTAAACTTGCCCCTGCACCCTTCAGCTCCAAAAAATTTAGAGTAGGTGAATTATATGTCAAATCAGGTACAAAGAGGGAAAGAAAGATTCGAAATAGGAGAGAAAGGAAAGTCTCCAACAACAATTAAAACCTGAATGAATGAGACTCCACACATGTAATAGTTAATTTTCAGTGCTAGATGGGTTGATTGGCAGTCATCAACGTTTATCACGACGTTAAAAGGGTACTTACACTTGTAATGACAAAACTTAACTTTCTGTGGTGAGTTTAATGGGAAAATTCCTACAAAAATGGGGAAGCTAAGGATAAGATGTCGTTTTCGCAAAGCTGACGGCAGAACGGTGCAATTTGAACAGCAACTTTTCGATATTCACATTTAACCTCGTATCTGTTCCTTGCCTGAAGTTGCTGTACCATTTATCAATAAATAACGGCGAGCGCCGTAATGTTGTGGATGTTGTATTGCTTGATGTTCAGATTTATAAAGGGGTGATTTTGCCAGTGGGGGCGCGTTGGAGGCGGGACTGCTGCTTGTGGGTTTTAGTCCCGCCTCCATCGACTTCTGGCCAACCCACGCTATTTTCCTTTGATTGACCTTGTTAAGCCCGCCCAGCGGGCTTAGCAGGCCAATTAAGGGGAAGCCGGTTACAGAGAACGTCAGTGTATGACGTTTCATCTGTCAAAGTTTTGACCGATGAATTGTTATCGTTTGACAGCTTTGAGAAACTGTCAAACACTGACATTCTCTGTTGTTTGGTAAGTTCTTGTACTCGAGGCTCACCAAACCTCTCTTGTGAGCAGAAAGCAGATGGTTGTTGCATCGGAGAATGCAGCAGCCATTCTGTCATCTCTGCCATTGAAATGCCGGAGCCTCCGCATCCCCAACGATTGAAGCCTGCAAGGTAAGGAAACTTTTTCTATCACTTTTCACTCACCTCACATACTTACCTCTCCACACTTGCACCCAACAATCACCTCCACAGCGCACTTTTGGACCCTTCCGACCCCCACAGACCCACTGCTCGCCTCGGTGACCCTGGCGGGGTTTCCCGACATCGGGAGGCTCGCACCTCTGCTGGAAAAATGGGGATAACCTTCTTAACTGCCTGTTAACTACATGTTAACAGGCAGTTAAGTGGCTGTAATCCCCTACCTGCCTCCAGGAAATGCGACCCGGCGCGAGTCAGGTACCCGCCTCCTGGGAAGATGGCATGGGGGCGGGATGGGTACCCGCCCCCAGATTCTGCCATTTTCCAGGCAGTCCCGCCTCCAAACCTGCTTCCCCAGGGCTGGCAAAATAGCCCCCATAGTGTTTAACAGCAAACTTGTGGCTAAACTGAAAGCTCTTGAAATAAAGGAGGGTGTTTCCAAATGGTTACTAATAGGAGACAAATGGTTAGTTCAGCCAATGGCAGGAGTTCAAATTGGTCAGCTATGGACAATGGAATACCCCAGAGATCAGTTAGGGATAGGAGTAGGCCATTTGGTCTCCCATTTTGTTAGCCATGGCAGCTCTATCTTAATCCCAATTCCTTGCCCTTTACTGCATAAACCCATACATCTAATTTTGCCTGCCAATTTCCATTGGGAGGCATAAGGTTCCAGTTGAAGATTAAGGGCTGGATTTTGTCAGCCCTGGAGAGGCGGGTTTGGAGACGAGACTGCCGGGAAAATGACAGAATTTGGGGGCGGGTGTGTCCAACCTTGTCAGGAGGCGGGTAGCCGTCTCGCGCCGGGTCCCATCTCCTTGGAGGGGGGAAGGGATTACAGCCACTTAACTGCCTGTTAACAGGCAGAAAATAGGATTATCCCCATTTTGCCCACACAAGTGTGGCCTTCCCAAAGGCTCCGAAACCCGCCAGGGTCATCGAAGCAAGTAGTGGGTCTGCGGGGGTCGGAAGAGTCCAAAAGTGTGCTGTGGAGGTAAGTGATGGGTGCAAGTGTGGAGAGGTGAGTATCTGAGGTAAGTGCAAAGTGTTAGAAAAAGTGTACTTACCTTTTGTTTCTTCCTGCAAGCTTCAACCTGTGGGTATGCGGAGAGTCTCGCATCTCCGCGGTAGAGATAACAGATGGCCGTTGCATTCTCCAATGCAGCAACCATCTAATTTCTACAAAAGAGGTTTGATGAGGTCTTGAATTCAAGAACTCATCAAACTACAGAGAATGTCTGTGTTTGACAGCTTCACAGAGCTGTCAAACGATGACAATTCACCTGTCAAATTTTTGACAGATGAAACGTCATACGTTGCCGTTCTCTGTAACCGGCTTTCCCTTAATTGGCCTGCTAAGCCCGCTGGGCGGGCTCAGCAAGATCAATCAAGGGAAAATAGCGTGGGTTGGCCAGAAGTCGATGGAGGCGGGACTGAAACCCGATAAGTGGGAGTCCCGCCTCCAGAAGCTCCTCATTGGCAAAATCCAGCCCTAAACCTCTGAGAAAGTCCAAAAAACAATTATGGCCTACTTGTAGTTTATCAGCCTGCCCCCGGGACTCCCACACACCGTACGGTCAGCAGGGGCTAAAGAGTAGGCCACAGCACTAGCTTTTCTGTGCGCCCTAGTGCTGGGGTATCCAGCAGGTGAGGCAGAAAACCAGCAATCCCCCCCCCCCCCCACCTCATTTAAATGGTGCTGTCTGCCCTATGCCTTCTGTAGACTCAGGCCAGGTTCGTCCACCACCCTGTCCCACCCCAGAAAGTTCCAGAAATCAAAGGGCAGCATTAAAGAGGTAGAGAACCAGTCATTGGGTTTCAGCCCCTTTTCCTGATCCTTGAGCCATATGACTGCTCAGTTCCAGAAAAATTGGCCCACTTTATTTAGTAAATTTCACATCCTCGGAATGTCCCAAAGTACTTCAACCAGCAAGTAATTACTTTTGAAGTGTAGTCACTGTTGTGTAAGCAATTTTGATGGCACTGTTGTGTAGGAAAATAGCATTTTTTTTAAAACAACCATTTCTAAGAGGAATTGGATTGAGAACACCACAGTGGAAGTTATGAGTCTCCAGAGGGGAGAGAGAAAATCAAAGGGTGCTGTCACTGGCATGTTCTCAGTCCTTCCCAACTAGCAGCTCAAATAGTATTAATGGGGGTGCTCCCTTTCTTGCACTTTTGTTCTCTTTCTCACTTTGCTTTCTCAATCATTTTTAATAATAATCAGAGCCTCACTATTGTACTGATAACAGAACACTATTTTGTGTATACCTCTCTCGTTTTCAATTTTTCTTTCACTTTCTGTACCCTTTCTCTCCCCCCTCTACTTCTCTCACTTTCTCTTCCCCTCGCTCTCATCATCTCTTGCCCCCATCGTGCCCTTTTGTACTTCAGCCCCCTCCTTTTTCTTTTTCTCTTGTCTCACTACCCCCCCCCCCTTTCTTTATGGCCTTTCCACTCTGATTCCTTCTGCCAAACATCCAACAACTTTCTCTCGAATGATCTCTTGTAGTTATTCTAGAATAATTTGTCACTGTGCCGAATTGAGTCTGGAAGTCCTGAGCCAGTTGAACCCATCTTGTGTCTGAACCATATCAGAAATACTTGGCCTTCACCTTAATGCATGCTTACACATGCTCCAGCTTCAAAGCTGATGTTAGAGATGCACTCCGATACTTACTTTTCTTTTGATTTACAGCTATTAGGAGATTCTTTGCAATCCATTACCAAACGGATAGGGTGGGGGTGGAGGAGGGAAGAAAAGGTTGAATTATTCTTAGATATTCTCCCTATGGCAATTTTACTACTGACAAATTACAGCACCATGCAGTACAAAGGAACAGCAGAACCTCATGAAAATGTCTCATTGATTTCTATAAGCAATGTTTGGTACATAATTATTGTCCGTGACATACAAGAAGAATAAGTACAGCTGTGTTATTTTAAATAGGTGCTCTTCCCTTTTTGGAGGTAATGAACCTAATTCAGCTGAAATAAACTACTGGTGTAGATGACATTTGGTGGGAAGATTTTGAATATTCAATCCAAGGAATCTTGTATTCAAATGCACCTTCCAACATTATGAAAATGACATTAGTTCATCACACAAGCCTCACTGTAATGTAGCCTACTGCTATATTGACAGAGTTTAAGCTTTCGACTATGGGGTAATGCAGTAAGTTGGAGCACCAATGCCATGGAATGTTGAGATGCAGGTCAGTGATGGCAGACACGAAATAAAGATCTGGTTACTTCCCACAGGAAGTAAGGGAAATTTGGGTGAGTTAATCCATGCCATTTCACTAATGTCCTTTAGGGAAGGAAATCTGCCATCCTTACCTGGTCTGCTTTATATGTGACTCCATACCAACAGCAATGTGGTTGACTCGACTGTCCTGAAATGGCTTAGGAAGCCACTCAGTTGTAACAAACCACTGAAACACAAGGTAGACTACCCTTTATCCGAATTTCCGAAAACCAAAACCCTCTAAAAAACCGAAGGTTTTTTCGTTCAGCGTAAGTCGTGCGCACGACTTACGCTGAACGAAAAAACCTTCGGTTTTTAGAGGGTTTCGGTTTCGGAAGTTCGGATAAAGGGTAAGTCGTGCGCACGACCCCCCGCGGACCCCCGCCGACCCCGACCCCCGCCGACCCCGACCCCCACCGACTTACGCTGAGCGTCAGCGTAAGTCGTGCACATGACCCCCGCCGGCCCCGACCCCCACCGACCCCCCGCCGACCCACCTTCCGAAATCCGAAAACCGAAACACGGCTGGTCCCGAGGTTTTCGGATAAAGGATAGTCTACCTGTAATAATAAGAATAAAACCGGACAGACCACCCAGCATCGACCTTGGCACTAGCTACGGACACGGCAATGGCACACCCAGCCCAGTCGACCATGCAAAGTCCTCCTCTCCAACACCTGGGGACTTGTGCCAAAATTGGGAGAGGTGTCCCACAGACGAGTCAAGCAACAGCCTGACATAGTCATACTCACAGAATCATACCTTTCAGCCAATGTCCCAAACTCCACCGTCACCATCCCTGGGTATGTCTTGTCCCACCAACAGGACAGACCCACCAGGGGTGGCGGCACAGTGGTATACAGTGGGGAAGCAGTGGTCCTGGGAGTCCTCAACATTGACTCCGGACCCCATGAAGTCTCATGGCTTCAGGTCAAGCATGGGCATGGAAACCTCCTGCTGATTACCACCTACCACCCTCCCTCAGCTGATGAATCAGTACTTCTCCATGTTGAACACCACTTGGAAGAAGCACTGAGAGTAGCAATGGCACAGAATGTACTCTGGGTGGGGGACTTCAATGTCCATCACCAAGAGTGGCTCGGTAGTACCACCACTGACCGAGCTGACCGAGTCCTGAAGGACATAGTTGCCAGTCTGGGCCTGCAACAGGTGGTGAGAGAACCAACACAAGGGAAAAACCTACTTCACCTCATCTTCACCAATCTACCTGTCTCAGATGCATCTGTCGATGACAGTATTGGTAGTAGTGACCACCGCACAGTCATTGTGGAGTCGAAGTCCCATCTTCACACCGAAAACACCCTCCACTACCACCGTGCTAAATGGGATAGATTCAGAACAGATCTAGCAGCTCAAAACTGGGCATCCATGAGGCGCTGTGGGCCATCAGCAGCAGCAGAATTGTATTCCACCACAATCTGTAACCTCATGGCCCAGCATATCCCTCACTCTACCATTACCATCAAGCCAGAGGACCAACCATGGTTCAATAAGGAGTGTAGAAGAACATGCCAGGAGCAGCACCAGGCATATATAAAAATTAGGTGCCAACCTGGGGAAGCTGCAATACAGGACTACATGCATGCTATAGACAGGGCTAAGCGATCCCACAATCAACGGATCAGATCAAAGCTCTGCAGTCCTGCCACATCCAGTCATGAATGGTAATGGACCATTAAACAACTAACAGGAGGAGGAGGCGCCATGAATATCCCCATCCTCCATGATGGTGGCGCCTAGCACGTGCAGGCAAAAGACAAGGCTAAAGCGTTTGCAACCATCTTCAGCCAGAAGTGCCAAGTGGATGATCCATATTGGCCTCCTCCTGAGGTCCACACCATCACAGAAGCCCGTCTTCAGCCAATTCGATTCACTCCACGTGATATCTAGAAATGGCTGAGCGCACTGCATACAGCAAAGGCTATGGGCCCTAACAACATCCCGGCTGTCGTGCTGAAGACTTGTGCTCCAGAACTAGCCGCGCCTCTGGCCAAGCTGTTCCAGTATAGCTACAACACTGGCATCTATCCGACAATGTGGAAAACTGCTCAGGTATGCCCTGTCCACAAAAAGCAGGACAAATCCAATCCGGCCAATTACCGCCCCATCAGTCTACTCTCAATCATCAGCAAATTGATGGAAGGTGTCATCGACAGTGCTATCACGCGGCACTTACTCACCAATAACCTGCTCACTGATGCCCAGTTTGGGTTCTGCCATTACCACTTGGCTCCTGACCTCATTACAGCCATGATCCAAACATGGACAAAGGAGCTGAATTCCAGAAGTGAGGTGAGAGTGACTACCCTTGACATCAAGGCAGCATTTGACCGAGTGTGGCATCAAGGAGCCCTAGTAAAACTGAAGTCAATGGGAAAACTTCAGGTGAAAACTGCTCCACTGGCTGGAGTCATACCTAGCACAAAGGAAGATGGTTGTGGTGGTTGAAGGTCAATCATCACAGTCCCAGGACATTGCTGCAGGAGTTCATCGGGGCAGTGTCCTAGGCCCAACCATCTTCAGCTGCTTCATCAATGACCTTCCCTCCCTCATAAGGTCAGAAATGGGGATATTCGCTGATAACTGCAGTGTTCAGTGCCATTCACAACTCCTCAGATAATTAAGCAGTCCATGCCCACTTGCAACAAGACCTGGATGACATTCAGGTACGGGCTGAGAAGTGGCAGGTAACATTCACGCCACACAAGTGCCAGGCAATGACTGCCTCCAACAAGCGAGAGTCTAACCACAACCGCTTGACATTCAACGGCCTTACTGTAGTGTCCGTGTGTAGATAAAGACACTGAAGACAGGAGTTGGTTCATAGGTATTTACTAAGCAAGTCTGGGGGGGGTTTCTAAAGGATATACACAATACACAGGCTTATATAGCCCAAGTGGCAATTACCGGCATTACGCACACCTGGGGCTCTTAAAGGCACATACACCACAATTCCTCCCCTTCTAGCTAACTAGTACATCATATTTTAAGTAATTATTAATTACATGTTATATGCAAAATAATATACATTGCTGTATTAATTAATTATAAGTTAGTCTCTCAGGAGGCTTCCTGACTCGGTCTGGATAACGCCTCGGGGGTGTAGTAGTTTCTGGTGGTGTAGTAGGTTCTTCTGGCAAGGCTGATTCGGCTTGAAGGCCAGTGTCGGGTTCATCGGGCTCCAGTATCACCGGATCGGAGGTAGATATGGGTATCTCTACTTCATCGTTAGATGTATAGAGTGGTGGTGTAGGTTGTCCCTTTTCGGATGACTTGATGATTTGGTCAGCATGGCACCTTATTATGCTGTCTCCGATGTCCACGGTATACATCAGTGGTCCTAATCGTGTGCAGATAGTTCCAGGCTGCCATTTCTCGGTACGGTAGTCCCGGGCCAAAACCGGTTGGCCTATCTGGAAGGCCCTAGTTGGCCTTTCATTCATGCCCTGAAACTGCCGGTTCTCCACGTCCCTTCGGATGTTGGGCTTGACCAAATCCAGCCGGCATCTTAGGTTTCTATTGTAGAACATCATGGCGGGAGTTTGGTTAGTAACCATATGCGTTGCATTCCTATATGCAAATAAGAAGTTATCCACCTTGTGCTGAAGTTTTATGTCTTCATTACCCATGGCCTTGATGGCCTTCTTGAAGGTCTGGACAAACCTTTCAGCCAATCCATTGGTGGCGGGATGGTATGGGGCGGACGTGTAGTGCTTTACCCCATTGTTCTTTAAGAACTTTCTGAATTCTTCGGACACAAATTGCGGTCCATTATCAGAACATATCTGCTCCGGCAGCCCATTCCTGGCAAATATGGTCCTTAATACTGTGATGGTTTTTTCCGTGGTGGTGGAGGACATCTTTATTACCTCCGGCCACTTGGAGTGTGCATCAACTGCGATTAAGAACATTGAGTCCATAAATGGACCAGCAAAGTCGATGTGCACCCTTTGCCAGGGAGATGAGGGCCACTCCCATGGATGTAGAGGGGCCTGTGGCGGAGCATTTTGGACCTTCTGGCATCCTAGGCAGCTCTTGGTCATGTCTTCGATGTCTCCATCGATACCTGGCCACCATACAAACGCCCTAGCTAGGTTCTTCATTTTCACTCCACCCAGATGCCCCTCGTGAAGCTCCTTTAGCACTTTATCCTGGAGTTTGGGTGGAATCACCACTCTGGATCCACACATCAAGGTTCCTCGGCACACTGACAGCTGTTCTCTTCTTTGCGAGAATGCTGGCAACAGTGGTTCGCCATGTGCTGGCCATCCCTTCACTGTTAAATCGTAGACCCGTAGAGAGTAGGGTCATTTCTTGTCTCCCTTTCAATGGCAGAATTTGTCACCGGTAGACATTCCACTATGGTAGAGTGGAATATCTCTACTGGGTCTACTGTAGGCGCCTCTTCTATCGTTGGCAACGGTAGGTGTGATAAACCGTCAGCATTCCCATGCTGTTTTGACCCTTTGTATTCAATGTTGTATTGGTGTGCCCCTAGAAAAAGGGACCACCTCTGTAGTCTTTGTGCCGTCATAATGGGGACACCTTTTTTAGGGTTGAATATGGAGATGAGGGGTTGATGGTCAGTCAGCAAGGTAAATTTTTGTCCGTGTAGGTAATGGTTGAATTTCTTCACTCCCCATACCAGGCTGAGTGCTTCCCTGTCTATCTGGGCATAGTTACGCTCAGCTGAGTTCAATGAGCGTGACGCAAAAGCTATCGGCCGTTCCGAGCCATCAGGGAATCTATGGGACAATACCGCTCCTATGCCGTAAGGGGATGCATCGCACGCCAGTCTGATTGGTAGTGATGGGTTGTAATGAGCCAAAATTTTCTCGGATGTGATTAAGTCTTTACATTTATGGAAGGCACGTTTACAGTCTTCGTTCCATTTCCAAATCACTCCTGTCTGTAGAAGATCATTAAGAGGGTGTAGAATAGTTGATAAGTTCGGTAAAAATTTATGATAGTAATTTATTAATCCCAGGAATGACCTTAATTGTGAAACATTTTCAGGTGCTGGGGCTTTTATAACTGCTTCAATTTTTTCAGGTGACTTATGCAACCCTTCCTTATTAATTATGTGGCCACAATATGATATCTGATTTTGGAAAAATTCGCACTTGGGGCGATTTGCTCGTAGGCCCCGTTCTTTCAGCCTAGTGAGCACCTGCTCCAAATTGGCAAGGTGCTCGTTGTCGTTTTCTCCTGTTATAAGGATGTCGTCTAGGTAGCATTGAGTCCCCGGAATCCCTTGCAGGCCTTGCTCCATAGCTCTTTGCCAGATAGCTGGAGCTGATGCTATTCCAAAAACCAGTCGATTGTACTGGTACAGGCCTTTGTGTGTGTTTATTGTGAGATACTTTTTAGAGGTCTCCTCAACCTCCATCTGTAGATATGCCTGTGCCAAGTCAATTTTTGTGAAACGTTTCCCTCCGGATAGTGAGGCGAAAATATCTTCTATCCTCGGAAGAGGATACTGTACCGTGTGAAGGACTGGGTTTACAGTCACCTTAAAGTCCCCACAGATGCGAATTTTTTTCTGTTCCTCAGTTATTTTTCAATGTTTTTTTCATGACTGGAACGATGGGTGTTGCCCATTCGCTCCAATCTATTTTGGATAATACGCCTGCCTTTTCCAAATTTTTCAGCTCTGCCTCAACTGCCGGACGTATTGCGTATGGCACCGGTCTTGCCTTAAAAATTTTTGGAATTGCTGTATCTTCCACTTTTATTGAGGCGGTGATGCCTTTCAAGGTTCCTAGTTTCTCTTGAAACACTTCTTTGGCGTTGGCCAAGATGTCTTTTAATCGTTCAGGTATGATGTCATCATTGTTTTTTTCCTTACTGGTCACCGTCAGTGCCTGAATGGAGTGCCAGTCTAAACGCATCTTCCTTATCCATTCACGTCCCAACAACGGTGGACCACCATCTTGTAGAATGTATAAATACAACTTTTGTATTTCTTTGCCGTTGTATACCACAGGCACCCTTATTTTTCCTTTGGGGTAGACTTTCTGCCCCGTATATGTTTTTAAGATAATGGATGTGTCTTTTAGAGGTATATGCGAAAATAGCCTCTCGTAATCTCGTCGATTTATTATGGTTAGAGCTGATCCTGTATCGAGCTCCATTTTAACTGGGGACCCTGCTATTGAGGGTAACCCAAATGGTTTGGTAATCCTCTTTGGCAAGTACATTATGTAATTTGAGACCGCTTAGTCTCTTGTTTCCGGAGTCGCTATCGCTATTCTGGTCTTCGGAGCTATTGTCCGTCATCATTTGTACCTTCCTGTACTTTTCTTTATTGATTTTTTGTTTTCTGTCAGTGGATTTATTTTGTCCAGATTGGCATACCCGTGCAATGTGTCCAATCTTACCACATTGCCTGCATGCTTTGCCCTTGAACCAGCAGTCCCTCTGGTTATGGGTGGATCTGCCGCAGCGATAACATCTTCCGAACTCCTGTGTCATTTTATGGGTGCCGAAGTCCTGTGTCTCTTGTTGTATCTCTGCAGCTCCTGTTGCTGCTGGTTCGTATGATACAGCCATACTGAAAGCTTTGTCCAATGTTAAATCTTTTTCAGAAAGCAGTTTTTTTTGTGTTCCTTCACTTAAGAGACCGCAAACAAATTTGTCTCGAAGATAATCCGATAGTCCTGCTCCGAATTGGCAGTACTTTGATAGCTTTCTTAATTCGTTTAGGTAATCAGCGTTACTTTCATTCTTGTGTTGATTTCTCTTGAAGAACTTGAATCGTTCCGCTATCAGCAGCGGTGTTGGGTTTAAATGCTCCTGCAGGGTATCAACAATTTCTTTAAAAGTCTTGTCCTTTGGTTTGGCTGGAGTGATTAAATTTCGTAACAGCCCGTATGTCTTTGCGCCCATTAAGTTCAGAAGTACTGAAGCTTTTTTTTCATCTGTTATTCCATTTGCAGTGCAATAAACCTCTACTCTTTCCACGTATGTGGTCCAATCTTCTATTTCGCCATCAAAAGCCTCAATATTACCAGATTTAGGCATTTCAGAAAAGATATGGCGCTTCCCGCGCTATTTTTTTCTCTCTGTAGCAACGATATGGCGCTTCCCGTGCTTCCCCGCCGCTGCTACCGATAACAACGCTGTTTTACTGTGGTTTCCGTTTATTCACTGTTGGAGACTCGTTCCCGACGGAGGTCTAAACGCTGACCTGCTTGCCGCGCCGGCCATCTCTCGAGTGCACCCTCCCAGTCCGTTATTGCTTGCCTCTGATTTCGCTGCCTGTCTCAGCTGTAGAGCCCGCCGCTGGAGCTCCAGCCTGACGCCCAGGAAGGATTAGCGCAGTACCTGTCACCAGCTTGGCCAGCTGGTGAAACCACAGTTTCTCTTGCTTCCTTGAGTCTTCTGGACGCTGGAGGAATCGATGTCCTTGAGGTGCTGCCGAAT
Organism: Somniosus microcephalus; assembly: GCF_052327205.1. Lineage (NCBI taxonomy): Eukaryota > Metazoa > Chordata > Chondrichthyes > Squaliformes > Somniosidae > Somniosus > Somniosus microcephalus. The sequence continues at coordinate 76,812,436 of NC_140989.1, read as the reverse complement.
TGCAGGTAAGTCCGTTTCCACTTCGTCGCCACTGTAGTGTCCGTGTGTAGATAAAGACACTGAAGACAGGAGTTGGTTCATAGGTATTTACTAAGCAAGTCTGGGGGGGGTTTCTAAAGGATATACACAATACACAGGCTTATATAGTCCAAGTGGCAATTACCGGTATTACGCACACCTGGGGCTCTTAAAGGCACATACACCACACTTACCATCGCCGAATCCCCCCACCATCAACATCCTGGGGAGTCACCATTGACCAGAAACTTAACTGGACCAGCCACATAAATACTGCGGCAACAAGAGCAGGTCAGAGGCTAGGTATTCTGCTGTGAGTGTCTCACCTTCTGACTCCCCAAAGCCTTTCCACCATCTACAAGGCACAAGTCAGGAGTGTGATGGAATACTCTCCACTTGCCTGGATGAGTGCAGCTCCAACAACACTCAAGAAGCTCGACACCATCCAGAACAAAGCAGCCCACTTGATTGGCAGCCCATCCACCACCTTAAACATTCACTCCCTCCAACACCGGCATACCGTGGCTGCAGTGTGTACCATCTACAAGATGCACTGCAGCAACTCGCCAAGGCTTCTTCAGCAGCACACCCCAAACCCGTGACCTCTTCCACTTAGAAGGACAAGGGCAGCAGGCACCTGGGAACACCACCACCTCCAAGTTCCCCTCCAAGTCACACACCATCGTGACTTAGAAATATATCGCCGATCCTTCATCGTCGCTGGGTCAAAATCCTGGAACTCCCTACCTAACAGCACTGTGGGACCACACGGACTGCAGCGGTTTAAGAAGGTGGCTCACCACCACCTTCTCGAGGGCAATTAGGGATGGGCAATAAATGCTAGCCTTGCCAGTGATGCCCACATCCCATAAACAAATTTAAATTAAAAAAAAAAAAAAAAAATTCAGAGCTATATTGGCATCAGCCTGAGAACAGGTAACCTACTTCCCCCTTCCTTGTCACCTATAAGGAGATGATGGGGAGAGGGAGGAATTTTAGAAATAATTAGCGGGTTAATACCTTCCAGCAAAGCTTCAGGATTATGAAAACCATATAGGTCTGGCCCTGTTCCTGCTTGTATGCTTTCTTGCGAAATCATGAGTGGTCAGGTGAATTGCAGTTAGGCTTATATTCCAGTTATTTTGGACTAGCATCTAATAGTTTATCTTCTACCATGATAATAATAGCCTTCCAATGCAAAGTCAGCACCTCCCATACGCTCCCACTGAGGTTGTAATGCTGCTTGCATCACCCTGCAAACGTGTTAAACCATGATTCAGATTGTTATGCACTGTGGGTGTGCTGTTGGTACAGAGATTCCAAGGAAGCCAGAGCATCCAAGGTCTATGGTCAATATTACCAATCCACACAACTAATACTTAACCAATCTATCATTTTAGTCAACCTGCAGAATCTGACTCATGCTGGTAAGTAAATCGAAGCATTGATGTGTTGGATCTGTGTATTAAACTGGAGCTGGACAAGGCTATTTTGCAAAACATGGTGCTGTGCTGACTGGTTTGCATTTTGTTTTGTACTTACGATCAAGCGGCATTTGAATGCAACACTAAAAAATATTTGAATATACTGCTTATAAGGCACACGAACCTCAAAACAATTCCATACACATGTATTAGAGAGTACAACTTTTCAATTTTCTTTATACAGCCTAGTGGCAGTTTTCATATGTAGACAGCGCTCCTTATGATCTGAAATCTGCATCTTTTGCTTTCTAGTCTTGTTTGATAAACTCCACCTATTTTAATTCTATCCACTTTGATTGCAGTAAGTTAGTCACTAGAAGGTTCATAGGATTCCCTCCATATCGCTGGAAGAATTGAAATATCATATGTTAAACCAGCTTAATAGAAGAGCTACACCACAACTTGAATTCATACACTAAGCTAACGTTTCCGAGCTGCCATCCTTTAACTAAGATTGGGATGTGTCGCATGTAAGTCACCCACACCTTCATTTATGCAGATTTGCTGCAGCTAATGGCTGAAATTTCATATAAAAAACAGCAACAAATTAAATAAGTAGGCAATGTATGAACCAGCAAGTTTCAAGAAAGAGAAACACACCAAATATGAAATTCAAAATCTATGAATCAAACTAGACAGTCCACAATAACTGCCAATTATAAAATATTTTTAATTCCTTTTGGCCACCATCTTGGTTTCTCCATTTAAGCTGAGCACTTACTACTGGAAATATGGTCTGACATTAAAATATTACACATTTTGCAAGAAATTGATTAAACATATCTATACACCAGCATTTCTTGTTTGATCCTGAAGTTCATGCAAGGATGTTGGGCCAAAGAAGCAGATGACTGTTGGCTGAAGAGGCTCAAGCTGTCAGGCTACAGATCCTAGCATGCACATGTACATACAATTGATGTTGAAACATTTTAATAATTGACAGCAGGGCTGGTCATTCATGGATCATGATGTGTCTAAACCCTTGCCCTTCCAATAGAAAATTGCAGGGAACAAAAACCTCCAGAGAGCATTTGTTTTTTGTGCAAAACACAGTAAAGCATGTTCTGCACTATTTCTGAGGTAACTTTGAAATCAAAATTATGCATATTATTTTAATTTGATGTCTCACAGCTGCAGTCAGGAAGTACAGTGAGAACGCCAAACAAAGTTAGAAGTGAGGAGAAAATTGCAAGTGGGAAAGTATTCAGAACAGGTCTTTATATTTTGTAATATTCTAAATATTTTTAGTACTTTTTATTTGTTATGTGACCAATGGTGCTTTTTGCGTTCCAAGTATGAACAGTAGCAAGGAGTATCATTATTGAGATTGGATTTAAGTCCTGAATTTAAGTTTGAGATTTTTAAAAATTGTTGTAGCAGTATTCAATGAACAAGGATAGATGCAAATTAATTTAATCTTCAATCTATATACTTTTTGGCCTGTGACTTCTATAAGGGGCTAAAAAGCATACCCTAAATAGACCTAGAGAGCTCTTTAACGATCAGGAAGGACAGGCAGGAAGGAAGGGGAGGTGGGGTGGCTATGTTAATAAAGGAAGGAATCACTGTAATACAGAGAAATGATACTGGGTCAAAAGATCAGGATAATGAAACAGTTTGGGTGGAGATAAGGAATAATAAGGGGAAAAACACACTAGTGGGCGTAGTCTATAGGCCTCCGAACAGTTGCAACTCTGTTGGACGGAGTATCAATCGGGAAAAAGTTGAGGCTTGTAATAAGGGAACATCTATAATTATGGGGGATTTTAACTATCATATTAATTGGACAAATCAAATTGGGCAGGGCTGCCTTGAGGATGAGTTCATTGAGTGTATTAGGGATGGGTTTCTTGAGCAGTATGTAACTGAACCGACCAGGGGGCAAGCAACCTTAGATATGGTCCTGTGTAACGAGACAGGATTAATTAAAAATGTCCTAGTAAAGGATCCCCTTGGAATGAGTGACCATAACATGGTTGAATTCCATATTCAATTAGAGGGTGAGAAGGTTGGATCTCAAACAAGCGTGCTCAGCTTGAATAAAGGAGACTATGAAGGTATGAGAGCGGAATTGAGTAAAGTGGATTGGGAAAATAGATTAAAGGGTAAGACGATACATGATCAGTGGTGTACAGTTAAGGAGTTATTTTACAACTTCCAAAAAAAAAATATTCCACTGAGAAGAAAAGGGTGCAAAAGAAAAGACAGCCATCCGTGGCTAAGTAAAGAAATTAAGGATAGTATTCGACTAAAAACAAGGGCATATAAGGTAGCCAAATCTAGTGGGAGGATAGAGGATTGGGAAAACTTTAAAAGACAGCAAAAAATAACAAAAAGATTGATTAAGAAAGGGAAGATAGATTATGAAAGGAAATTAGCAAAAAATATAAAAACAGATAGTAAGAGTTTTTATAGTTATATAAAAAGAAAAAGGGTGGCTAAAGTAAATGTTGGTCCCTTAGAGGATGAGACTGGGAAATTAATGGTGGGAAATATGGAGATGGCAAAAACACTGAATATTTTATATCAGTCTTTACAGTAGAAGACACTAAGAATATCCTAACACTGGACAAACAGGGGGCTAAAGGGGGGGAGGAGCTAAACACGATCAAAATCACTAAGGAAGTGGTACTCGGTAAAATAATGGGACTCAAGGCGGATAAATCACCTGGACCTGATGGCTTACATCCTAGGGTCTTGAGGGAAGTGGCGGTAGGGATTGTGGATGCATTGGTAATAATTTTCCAAAACTCCCTGGACTCAACAAAGGTCCCGGCAGACTGGAAAACTGCTAATGTAACACCCTTATTTTAAAAAGGGCAGTAGACAGAAGGCTGGAAACTATAGACCGGTTAGCCTAACCTCTGTGGTAGGTAAAATATTGGAGTCCATTATTAAGGAGACAGTAACAGGACATTTGGATAATCATAATTTAATAGGACAAAGTCAGTATGGTTTTATGAAGGGGAAGTCATGTTTGACAAATTTGCTGGAGTTCTTTGAGGAAGTAACATATAGGATGGATAAAGGGGAACCAGTGGACGTAGTGTATTTAGACTTCCAAAAGGCATTTGACAAGGTGCCACACAAGATTATTGCTTAAGATAAAAATCACGGGATTGGGGGTAATATTCTGGCATGGATAGAGGAATGGCTATCTAACAGAAGGCAGAGAGTTGGGATAAATGGTTCATGCTCAGACTGGCAATCAGTAACTAGTGGTGTTCCGCAGGGGTCAGTGCTGGGTCCCCAACTCTTTACAATCTATATTAACGATTTGGAGAAGGGGACCGAGTGTAACATATCAAAGTTTGCAGATGATACTAAGATGGGAGGGAAAGTAGTGAGTGAGGAGGACATAAAAAACCTGCAAGGGGACATAGACAGGCTAAGTAAGTGGGCAGAGATTTGGCAGATGGAATACAATACTGGAAAGTGTGAGGTTATGCACTTTGGCAGGAAAAATCGTAGAGCAAGTTATTATCTTAATGGCAAGAAACTGGAAAGTACTGAAGTACAAAGGGATCTGGGGGTCCTGGTGCACGAAACTCAAAAGGTTAGTATGCAGGTGCAGCAAGTGATTAAGAAGGCCAATGGAATGTTGGCTTTCATTGCTAGGGGGATAGAATATAAAAATAGGGAGGTATTGCTTCAGTTGTACAAGGTATTGGTGAGACCGCACCTGGAATACTGCGTACAGTTTTGGTGTCCATGCTTAAGAAAGGACATACTTGCTCTCGAGTCAGTACAAAGAAGGTTCACTCGGTTAATCCCGGGGATGAGGGGATGGACATATGAGGAGAGGTTGAGTAGATTGGGACTCCACTCATTGGAGTTCAGAAGAATGAGAGGCGATCTTATTGAAACATATAAGATTGTGAAGGGGTTGGATCGGGTGGATGCGGGGAGGATGTTCCCGATGATGGGTGAAACTAGAACTAGGGGGCATAGTCTTAGAATAAGGGGCTGCTCTTTCAAAACTGAGATGAGGAGGAGCTACTTCGCTCAGAGGGTGGTAGGTCCATGGAATATGCTGCCCCAAAAAGCTGTAGAAGCTACATCATTACATAAATTTAAAACAGAAATAGACAGTTTCCTAGAAGTAAAGGGAATTAAGGGTTACAGGGAGCGGGCAGGAATTTGGACATGAGTCTAGGTTCGGATCGGTCATGGCCCTGTGGGTAGCGGAGCGGGCCCAGGGGCCGTGTAGCCTGATCCTGCTCCTATTTCGTGTGTCTAATTCTGTTAGATTCAGGAGATGGTTCTGTGATAGTAGATTGGCGGTTAGGATCAGATCAGCCATGATCTTATTGAATGGCGGAGCAGGCTCGAGGGGCCGATTGGCCTACTGCTTCTATTTCTTATGTTCTTATGTTTTTATTTACATACGTGTGGTATGCGAGAGAATAACGTTCTATTATTTATCTATCTATGACCACATAATCTTGGTTGACACTTCAACAGAACTGAAGGAGTCCTGAATTGTTAGCGGTGCTGCCTTTAGTGGCTGTGCCCATAGTGCATTATCCTTTCTCTACTTCTCTCCAGCCTTAGACATGGTTGCCACACCAATCTCCTTCTTCAATCTCTTTGGAAGAAATGTTAAACTGATGCCCCATCTGCCTGTTCCAAGAGGACGTAAAAGATCCCATGGCAATATTTCAAGAAGAAGAGGGAAGTTTTCCTGGTGCCCTGAGCAACATTTACCCCTTGACCAATGCCACCAAAAGAAACATGTTGGGACAGATCTTGCTGGAATAATAACGACGTGTTAACCTCACACCCCATTATTAATGTGCAAATCAGCCAGCAAGTTCAGGGGATTCAAAGATACGTGTGTGGCGAATCTCCAGAACTTGCTGGTCGATTTACGCCACTCCGCCAATTGCTTTGCACAATCGGCATTTCGCCCTTAGCCTTCCCCGTTATTTATAAGCACTTTCTGGATTTGCACGTTAATTGCCTATTAACTTGCCACCAAAAGTTAAGTCTTGTAATTAACAGCAGAAGTACCTTTTTAAACATGTGATGCTTGTTAATGCAATGCCAATCAACTTCTCAGGCCCAAAAATGGAACAAATTAAAGTGTTCAATCTCATTCCCGTATGTGGTAAATTCTTCTTAGATATTTAAAATTTCATATTTTTCCACTTTTTTCTTTTCCTTTCTATCTCTCTTTCTCTCTTAATCCAATTTTTATTTCCCTGTCTATTTCTCTTTCTATACCTGATTTGACTCTAATTCACCCAATTTCCTTCTCTGTCATTCCTGTTTGTTTCTTTCTTAATCTTTAAATCTCATTGGTTAAAGAGATACACTGTTGGTTTCACCTTTCACTAAGGTTCCAGAATCCCCGTTGCCCTCGCACGTTGTTATCAACTTGCACTTCCAGCAAGTTGCGGCACGAAAACATTTTGAGCTGGAGGGTGCATAAAAAAGTCTAACATGCCGCCAGATGTCCTGCTCCAGCAAAATCCAGCCCATTAACTGGTAATTTATCTAATTTTCTGTGTGTGGGATCTTACTCTGTGTAAATTGGCTGCCTCGTGTGTGCATATATAACAATGGTGTCCACACTTCAAAAGTATTCATTGGCTGTGAATCACTTTAGGACATTCTGAGCATGTGAAAGGTGCAATATAAATGCACTCAGTTTGACTGTCCATTCGAACATCTACCTACCAACCTATCTGCAGTGAGTAATTAAAATATTTATTGTGCAGGAATCAATCAAAAAACACTTTACTGTCTCTGGGGAGATTTCTTACAAACTACTTTTTAAATTCTCTCTGTGGAGGTGTGAAGTCCCCCACTCCCCCCACAATAGGATAACCACTGACTCATTATGAGCAATGCAATTTATACTAAATAATCTCAAAACAGTCCACTCTCCAGTATCTTTAACTAGAGACATCTGAACTTTTGTAGTACATAAGAACATAAGAATTAGGCGCAGGAGTAGGCCATACAGCCCTTCGAGCCTGCTCCGCCATTCAGTAAGATCATGGCTGATCTTCGACCTCAACACCACTTTCCCGCCCGATCTCCATACCCCTTTAGTCCAAAAATCTATCGATCTCAGCCTTGAATATACTCAATGACTCAGCATGCACAGCCCTTTGGGGTAGAGAATTCCAAAGATTCACCATCCTCCGAGTGAAGAAGTTCCTCCTCGTCTCAGTCTTAAATGGCCGAACCCTTATCCTGAGACTATGCCCCCTAGTTCTGGACTTGCCAGCCATGGGAAACAATCTCTCCGCATCTATCCTGTCAATCCCCCTCATGAGGAATCTTATATGTTTCAATGAGATCTCCTCTCATTCTTCTAAACTCCAGAGAGTATAGGCCCAATCTACTCAATCTCTCCTCATAGGACAACCCTCTCATCCCAGGGAGTAGTCTAGTGAACCTTCATTTGAACCGCCTCTACGGCAAGTCTATCCTTCCTTTAGATAAGGAGACAAAAACTGTACACAATACTTCAGGTGCGGTCTCCCCAAAGCCCTGTACAATTGTAGCAAGACTTCCTTACTCTTGTACTCTAACCCCCAATAATAAAGGCCAACATGCCATTTGCCTTCGTAATTGCTTGCTGTACCTGCATGCTAACTCTGTTTCCTGTACGAGGACACCTAAATCTTTCTGAGCACCAACATTTAATAGTTTCTCAGCATTTAAAAAAATTCTGTTTTTCTATTCTTCTACCAAAGTGAATAACCTCACATTTCCCCACATTATACTCCATCTGCCACATTATTGCCCACTCACTTAACCTGTCTATATCCCTTTCCAGCCTCTTTGTGTCCTCCTCACAGCTTACTTTCCCATCTATCTTTGTGTCATCAGCAAACTTGGATACATTACACTCTGTCCCTTCATCTAAGTCATTAGAGTCATAGAGTCATAGAGTTTTACAGCACAGAAAGAGGCCCTTCGGCCCATCGTGTCCGCACCGCCCATCCACCCCTGTCCTGTCTAATCCCATTTTCCAGCATTTGGTCCATAGCCTTGTATGCAATGGCATTTCAAGTGCTCATCCAAATGCTTCTTGAATGTTGTGAGGGTTCCTGCCTCTACCACCCTTTCAGGCAGTGAGTTCCAGATTCCAACCACCCTCTGGGTGAAAAAGTTCCTCCTTAAATCCCCTCTAAATCTCCTGCCCCTTACCCTGAATCTATGCCCCCTTGTTATTGACCCCCCTACTAAGGGGAAAAGTTCCTCTTTATCTACCCTATCTATGCCCCTCATCATTTTGTACGCCTCAATCAGGTCCCCCCTCAGCCTTCTTTGCTCCAAGGAAAACAACCGCAGCCTGTTTAGTCTTTCTTCATAGCTGAGGCGCTCCATCCCAGGTAACATCCTGGTGAATCTTCTCTGCACCCTCTCCAAAGCAATCACACCCTTCCTATAGTGAGGCGACCAGAACTGCACACAGTACTCCAGCTGTGGCCTCACCAGCGTTTTGTACAGCTCCATCATAACCTCCCTGCTCTTATATTCTATGCCTCGGCTAATGAAGGCAAGTATCCCATATGCCTTTTTAACCACCTTATCTACCTGTTCCGCTGCCTTCAGGGATCTATGTACATGTACACCAAGGTCCCTCTGACCCTCTGTACTTCCTAGGGTCCTACCACTCATTGTGTATTCCCTTGCCTTATTTGTCCGTCCAAAATGCATCACCTCGCACTTTTCAGGGTTAAATTCCATTTGCCACTTTTCCGCCCATCTGACCAACCCGTTTATATCGTCCTGTAGCCTGAGGCTTTCCTCCTCGCAATTTACCACCCCACCAATTTTCGTGTCATCTGCGAACTTACTGATCATACCTTTTACATTCTCATCCAAATCATTTATGTAGATCACAAACAACAAGGGACCCAGCACCGATCCCTGAGGTACCCCACTGGACACAGGCTTCCAGTCACAAAAGCATCCTTCGACCATCACCCTCTGCCTCCTGCCACTCAGCCAGTTTAGGATCCAACGCGCCAAGGCACCCTGGATCCCATGGGCTCTTACCTTCTTGACCAGTCTCTTATGCGGGACTTTGTCAAAAGCTTTACTGAAGTCCATGTAAACCACATCCACAGCATTTCCCTCATCCACCCCACTAGTCACCCCCTCGAAAAATTCAATCAGATTTGTCAGACATGATTTACCCTTGACAAAGCCATGCTGACTATCCCCGATTAATCCTTGCCTCTCCAAGTGGAGACTAATTTTGTCCCTCCGAATTTTTTCCAATAATTTCCCTACCACAGATGTTAGGCTCACTGGCCTGTAATTCCCTGGTTTATCCCTGCTACCCTTCTTGTATAATGGTACTACATTAGCTGTTCTCCAGTCCTCTGGTACATCCCCTGTGGCCAGAGAGGTTCTGAAAATTAGTGTCAGAGCCCCTGCAATCTCCTCCTTTGCCTCCCACAGCAGCCTGGGATACATCTCGTCCGGGCCTGGGGATTTATCCACTTTTTGGCCTGCTAAAACTGCTAGCACCTCCTCCCTCTCGATGCTAATATGTTCAAGTATGTCACAGTCCCCTTGCCCGATTTCTATGTCTGCATCGTCTCTCTCCATAGTGAACACAGATGCAAAAAATTCATTTAAAACCCCGCCTACATCATCTGGCTCTACACACAGATTGCCACTTTGGTCCCTAATGGGCCCTACCCTTTCCCTGGTTATCCTCTTGCCCTTAATATACTTATAAAACATCTTAGGATTTTCCTTTATTTTGCTCGCCAGTGTTATTTCATGGCCCCTCCTCGCCCTCCTAATTTCTTTTTTAAGTATGCCCCTGCACTTTTTATACTCCTCTAGGGCTTCTTCCGTCTTTAGTCTTTTGTAACTGCCAAAAGCCCCCCTTTTATTTCTAATGCATTTTTGTATATCCCTTGTCATCCAAGGTTCCCTTTGCTTGTTGGTCCCACCCTTGACCTTTACAGGAACATGTTGGCGTTGTACTCTCTCTATTTCCCTTCTGAAAGTCTCCCACTGTCTTGATGTGGATTTTCCTATAAGTAGCTGCTCCCAGTCCACTTTGGCCAGATCCTGCCTTATCATATTAAAATCGGCCTTCCCCCAATTTAGAACCCTTATTTCCGGGCCGTCTTTGTCTTTTTCCATGACCACCTTAAATCTCACCGAATTATGGTCACTATCGCCAAAATGCTCTCCTACTGACACTTCCACCACTTGCCCGGCTACATTCCCCAGAATTAGGTCCAGTATCGCCCCCTCTCTTGTAGGACTTTCTACATGTTGGCTCAAAAAGCTCTCCTGGATGCACTTTAAGAATTCTGCACCCTCTAAGCCTTTCACACTCTGACTATCCCAATTTATATTGGGGAAGTTGAAATCCCCCACTATTATTACCCTATTATTTTTGCACTTTTCTGAGATTTGCCTACATATCTGTTCCTCTATCTCCCCCTGACTGTTTGGGGGCCTATAGTACACTCCCAGCAAAGTGCTTGCCCCCTTTTTGTTTTTAAGTTCTACCCATATGGCCTCATTAGAGGAACCCGCTAATATATCATCCCTCCTTACAGCAGTAATTGACTCCTTCATTAATATTGCAACACCCCCTCCCCTTTTACACCCCCCTCTGTCTCGCCTGAAGATTCTATACCCCGGAATATTGAGCTACCAGTCCTGACCCTCCCTCAACCATGTCTCCGTGATAGCAACAATATCGTACTCCCATGTGTTCAACAACAACTTCAGTTCATCCACCTTATTTGCAAGACTCCTTGCATTAAAATAAATGCCTTCCAGCCCTGCCATATTCCCTTTTGCCTTCGCATATTTGCTCTGCCTTGTTTTTTTCTCTGTATTTGGCTGTAAATCACCCCCTGCTATAGCTCCACTCTGTACCCCATCCCCCTGCCAAGTTAGTTTAAACCCCCCCCAGCAGTGCTAGCAAACCTCCCCGCAAGGATATTGGTTCCCCTCTGGTTCAGGTGTAAACCGTCCGACTTGTACAAGTCCCACCTTTCCCAGAAGCAGACCCAGTGATCCAGGAAACTAAAGCCCTCCCTCCTGCACCATCCCTTTAGCCACGCATTCATCTGTTCTATCTTCCCATTCCTATACTCACTAGCATGTGGCACCGGGAGTAATCCAGAGATTACAACCTTTGAGGTCCTGCTCTTTAATCCTTCACCTAGCTCCCTAAATTCTTGCTGCAGGACCTCATCCCTCTTTTTACCTATGTCGTTGGTACCAATGTGGACCACGACCTCTGGCTGTTCACCCTCCCCCTCCAGAATGCCCTGCAGCCGCTCAGTGATATCCTTGACCCTGGCACCAGGGAGGCAACAAACCATCCTGGATTCACGTCTGCGGCCACAGAAACGCCTATCTGTCCCCCTTACTATAGAATCCCCTGCCACTATTGCTCTCCCACTCTTTTTCCCCCCTTCCTGGGCAGCAGGAGCACCCCCAGTGCCAGGAAGTTGGCTGCTGCTGCCTTCCCCTGGTGAGTCATCCCCCTCAACAGTATCCAAAGCGGCATACCTGTTTGAGAGGGGAATGGTCACAGGGGTCTCCTGCACTACCTGCCTGCTTCTATTGCTCCTCCTGGTGGTCACCCATTTCCTATCTTCCTGTGCAGCCCTTCCCTGCGGTGTGACCAACTCACTAAACGTGTTATCCACGAACCTCTCAGCATCGTGAATGCTCAACAACCCATCCACCCGCAGCTCCAGCGCCTCAATGCGGTTTGCTAGTAGCTGCAGGTGGATGCATCTCTGGCACACGTGGTCATCAGGGGCACCGGCAGTGTCCCTGAATTCCCACATAGAGCAAGAGGAGCATATCACGGGGCTGGGCTCACCTGGCATGACCTTCCCTTTACTTAATTTAAATTAATTTACTATCACCAATTAAAAATATCTCTAAGGCGCTTGTATAGTCTACCAACAGTCCCTGCTACACCAGAAAAGACCCTAGTAACTATAAACTACAGAGTTTAAGTTTAAAAAAGAGAAATACTCACCAACCAATCACTTACCTGCTCCCTGGTGACGTCACACTCTGATTACTTTTCACCTCTCTCCTCTGCTGTTGATTTGGTGCGCCTCTGCTGAACCCGCCGGTTTTAAGTGCCGCCGGTCGCGCTGCTGCTCTCCCACAGGTCCAAGCTCTCTGTCCTCGCCTCTGCTGAACCCGCCGGTTTTAAGTGCCGCCGGTCGCGCTGCTGCTCTCCCACAGGTCCAAGCTCTCTGTCCTCGCCTCTGCTGAACCCGCCGGTTTTAAGTGCCGCCGGTCGCGCTGCTGCTCTCCCACAGGTCCAAGCTCTCTGACCTCGCCTCTGCTGAACCCGCCGGTTTTAAGTGCCGCCGGTCGCGCTGCTGCTCTCCCACAGGTCCAAGCTCTCTGACCTCGCCTCTGCTGAACCCGCCGGTTTTAAGTGCCGCCGGTCGCGCTGCTGCTCTCCCACAGGTCCAAGCTCTTAGTATAGATTGTAAATAGCTGAAGCCTAAGCACTGATCCTTGCAGCAGCCCACTAGTTACAGCCTGCCAATCTGAAAATGACCCATTTGTTCTTACTCTCTGCTTTCTGTCTATTAACCAATCCTCTATCCATGCTAATATATTACCTCCAATCCCATGAGCCCTTCTGTTGCTGAACAACCTTTTATGTGGCATCTTTATTGAATGCTTTTTGGAAATCCAAATATACTACATCCACTGGTTCCCCTTTATCTACCCTGCTAGCTACATCCTCAAAAAAATCGAATAAATTTGTCAAACACGATTTCCCTTTCATAAAACCACATTGACTCTGCCTAATCATATGATTTTCTAAGTGCCCTGTTACCACTTCCCTGAAAAATGGATTCCAGCATTTTCCCGATGACTGACTGATATCAGGCAAACTGGCCTGTAGTTCCCTGTTTTCTCTCTCCCTCCTTTCTTGAATAGCGGGGTTACATCAGCTACCTTCTAATCCATTGGGACTTTTCCAGAACTAGGGAATTTTGGAAGATCACAATCAGTGCATCCACTATCTCTGCATCCACCTCTTTTAGAACCCTAGGATGTAGGCCATCAGGTCCAGGGGATTTGTCGGCTTTTAGTCCCATTAGTTTCTCAAGTACTTTTTCTCTACTGATATTAATTACTTTTAGTTCCTCACTCTTATTAGCCCCTTGGTTCCCCACTATTTTTGGTATACATTTTGTCTTCTACTGTGAACTATAAACCGGTTAGCCTAACATCTGTGGTAGGTAAAATATTGGAGTCCATTATTAAGGAGACAGTAACAGGACATTTGGATAATCATAATTTAATAGGACAAAGTCAGCATGGTTTTATGAAGGGGAAGTCATGTTTGACAAATTTGCTGGAGTTCTTTGAGGAAGTAACATATAGGGTGGATAAAGGGGAACCAGTGGACGTAGTGTATTTAGACTTCCAAAAGGCATTTGACAAGGTGCCACACAAAAGATTATTGCTTAAGATAAAAATCACGGGATTGGGGGTAATATTCTGACATGGATAGAGGATTGGCTATCTAACAGAAGGCAGAGAGTTGGGATAAATGGTTCATTCTCAGACTGGCAGTCAGTAACTAGTGGTGTTCCGCAGGGGTCAGTGCTGGGTCCCCAACTCTTTACAATCTATATTAACGATTTGGAGGAGGGGACCGAGTGTAACATATCAAAGTTTGCAGATGATACTAAGATGGGAGGGAAAGTAGTGAGTGAGGAGGACATAAAAAACCTGCAAGGGGACATAGACAGGCTAAGTAAGTGGGCAGAGATTTGGCAGATGGAATACAATACTGGAAAGTGTGAGGTTATGCACTTTGGCAGGAAAAATCGTAGAGCAAGTTATTATCTTAATGGCAAGAAACTGGAAAGTACTGAAGTACAAAGGGATCTGGGGGTCCTGGTGCACGAAACTCAAAAGGTTAGTATGCAGGTGCAGCAAGTGATTAAGAAGGCCAATGGAATGTTGGCTTTCATTGCTAGGGGGATAGAATATAAAAATAGGGAGGTATTGCTTCAGTTGTACAAGGTATTGGTGAGACCGCACCTGGAATACTGCGTACAGTTTTGGCGTCCATACTTAAGAAAGGACATACTTGCTCTCGAGTCAGTACAAAAAAGGTTCACTCGGTTAATCCCGGGGATGAGGGGATGGACATATGAGGAGAGGTTGAGTAGATTGGGACTCTACTCATTGGAGTTCAGAAGAATGAGAGGCGATCTTATTGAAACATATAAGATTGTGAAGGGGTTGGATCGGGTGGATGCGGGGAAGATGTTCCTGATGATGGGTGAAACTAGAACTAGGGGGCATAGTCTTAGAATAAGGGGCTGCTCTTTCAAAACTGAGATGAGGAGGAACTACTTCACTCAGAGGGTGGTAGGTCCATGGAATATGCTGCCCCAAAAAGCTGTAGAAGCTACATCATTACATAAATTTAAAACAGAAATAGACAGTTTCCTAGAAGTAAAGGGAATAAAGGGTTACGGGGAGCGGGCAGGAATTTGGACATGAGTCTAGGTTCGGATTGGTCATGGCCCTGTGGGTAGCGGAGCGGGCCCAGGGGCCGTGTAGCCTGATCCTGCTCCTATTTAGTGTGTCTAATTCTGTTAGATTCAGGAGATGGTTCTGTGATAGTAGATTGGCGGTTAGGATCAGATCAGCCATGACCTTATTGAATGGCGGAGCAGGCTCGAGGGGCCGATTGGCCTACTCCTGCTCCTATTTCTTATGTTCTTATGTAGATACAAAATATTTATTTAAGGTCACTGCCATTTCCTTGTTCCCCTAATATAAGTTCTCCTGTCTCAGTCAATACGTCTTCCCATACATTCCGTGACATTCCATTGTAGTAAATACATTTCTCGGCCAATAACTTTTATTTATATAGCACCTTTAATGTAGAAAACTGTCCAAAAGCGCTTCACTGAGATGTAATTTCAAATGGATGTTAGGCCAAAGAAGCAGATATTAGGAGGGGTTACTATAAGCTTGATGAAAAATGTGAGATTAAGGAGGGCCTTGGAGGAGGAGGGAAGTAGAGAAGTAAAGGGGTTAGTGAGGGAATTCCTAAGCATGAGACCTAGGTGGCTGAAGGCATGGTCATTGATGGGATGAAGTGGGGGAGTGCAGAAGAGGCCAGAGTCAGAGGAATGGAGAAATTCAGGGTGGGGGTGGGTGATGTAGGGTGGAAGGAGATTAGAGATAGGAAGGGCAAGATATGAAGAGATTTAAGCACAAAGATTATATTTTAAAAATTGAGGCCTTGGGGAACTGGGAGCCAATGTACGTCGACAAGGACCGGGTTGATGGGTGAGTGGGAGTTGTTACAGGATAGGATACGGACAGCAGAGTTTTGGTTATTCTGAAATTTACAGAGGTTGTAGGATGGGAGGCCTGCTAGGAGAGCATTGGAATAGTTGAGTCTGGAGATGACTAAGACATGGATGAGAGTTTCATTGGCAGATAGGCTGAGGTAGGGACGAAAGCGCGCGATGTTCCTGGAGTGAAAATAGTGCACCATGGTCCGTCACCAAGAATGGTTTTCATGACTTCAGTGCTGTGGCAGAGATGGAAACCTGATTGGAAAGATTCAAACATGGACATGAATTTAGAAAGCAATAGCACATCAATAATTTTGACGAGCAAAGGGAGGTTGGCGACGGGGTGGTAATTTGCAAGGACTGAGGTGTCTAGCGTGGGTTTTTTGAAGAGAGGGTGATAATTGCAGTTCTGAAAGGGAAGGGAACCATTTATAATGCCAGCTTACATAGGCCAAAAGGAAATTGATGGTAAGAGTTTATTGAAAATAGGGTCAATGACGCATGAGGTGGATCTCCTGGTCAAGGTGAGCTTGAAGAGGGCATGGGGGAAAATGGGAGTGAAGCTAGAGATATGTAGGTTCACCGCTACAGCAAGGTGAGTCTGGCGGAAAGAACTATGGAGGAAGCAGCAAAGGCAGCTGATGAGATGGTCTCCATTGTGTTGGCAAAGAAGTCCATGAGATCCCCGCACTTGTTGAGGGGGGCTGGGGAGAAGAGTTTGAGGTAGTGGAGAAGGAAGCTGGGGCTTATCTTTGTTCTCCAAGATGATTCCAATGACATTAGTATCCTACTTGCTTTGGAAAAAATGCTGGTTTTTTTGACAATTCATTCCTTGACTGCTATTTTATATATAATCTATACATCAGGCACTTTTGTTTCTGTTATGAAAGTGAATAAAAGATAGCTTGAGTGTGCTTGTTACAAGTTGTAATCCAGATGTTGTTACCCTAAAGTTAGAGATCAAGGGGGGAATTTTAACAAATGTGAGCGTGTGGGAGTGGTTCGGCGGTTAAATGGGGGGAAAATTTGAAGCGTGTTGGGAAGCCGGCTCCACCCCGCCGACTTCTGGCTTTTACTCAGGCACGACAAGGGGCGGAATGTCAACCTGCTCCCAGGAGGTGGGTTGCCACTTTAAATATGATAATGAGGCTGGAAGCCTCGGATTTAACCTGCTTTGCAGTTTTTATTGTGGCCGGCCAGGTTCCTAGGCCTTGGGGAATCCCGGCAGCTGCAGCGAGATGAGACTGGGAGCACTCCTCGTGGGCCAGGAGGAGCAGGAGTGCTTCCCCCCGGCCCCTCAAGCTCCCCCCTTTCTGCACTGAATAAAAGTTGGCACCATCATGTTAATAGTGATTGAAGAATAGAAAATCAGCCGTTCAATGAGAAAACTCTGAAAAGAGTAAACTAAACTATTTGGCAGTTTGGATGACTAGATTGTGTAAATTTCTGTAATTTCCCTCATGTGGTTTATGACATTCAAGCACTTTCTTAATAGTTCCAGCCTTGTCACAGACTAGCAGACATTGGGATGGACATCCCCTGGGATCGGATTCCACCGGGGGTCGGGGATCAGATTACCCCCTCCCCCACTGGGGATCAGACCTACCTAGTCATGCAGCCTCCTCTAGAGGGTCCGATCCCGGTGGATGTCCATCCCAATGGCTTGCAGTCTGTGACCAGTCTGGAACAATTAAGAAAGTGCTTGAATGTCATAAACCACAAGAGGGAAATTACAGAAATTTACACAATCTAGGCATCCAAACTCCCAAATAGTTTAGTTTACTCTTTTCAGAGTTTTCCCATTGGAACGACTGATTTTCCATTCTTCAGTCACTATTAGCATGATGGTGCCAACATTTATTCAGTGCAGAAAGGGCTAGATAATTATTACCAAGTCAGCTGATGCCGTGTACTCTCAGTAAAACCCTCTATTCCTGTTATATAATGTAAGGCACTCTTTTGCATTTATTATATATAGAAGGTAGATTTCCACGTGTGGTGTACATCAGGTGGATGGTGAGTGGGGCGTCCACCCAATAGCACCAGCAAGAGGGCCGAGCCATTTTCATAGTCGAGCATCGTTTTAATATTCCAATATTTGGGTCATGAACGAGAAGCTCACTGATGGTGGGGGGGAAGGATATATGACTGCTCATCCGTGAAGCCAAGCCAGCATTTCCTGATTAAAAAGAGGGGAAGAAGGCAATTCCGGGGAGGGCTTCCGGGGATCGGGTATCTGCCTACTGGCACTTGAAAATTGACATAATCGGACCACGATTTTCATTTTATAATGAGGCCCCTGCCTGTTTTCAGCAGGAGCTTTGGCTGCCTAGTACCTGTCGGAATGGTAGCAGGAATGGGATGTAAAGGTCTGTACTCTGATTTTGAGCGTGCTACCTCCCTATTTCCACCTGAAAACAGGGATGAAAATCAGAGCTAGACTGTCATTGCAGAGAAGTAATGTGGTGATAAAGTTTGGTTTAAAAGTTATCTAAACTGAATGGCAAAATTACAACCTTGAAATTGCTCCCATGCATCAGAATTTTTAAGTGGGTGTATTTTTGTGTATATATGTAGAGCATTTTATATAAAATACTAGAGTAGTTGAATGAGCTTTTTCTTTATTGGTGCTGGGCATCTTGTGGGATATTTAGTCTTGGTACTCTAGGGGCAGGATTTTAATTGGGCCGTGGAGGTGGGATTGGAGGCGTGTGGGGTGTTAAAATCCCGAAATCAGGGGGCACGAACCCATCCCACCCCCAACCTGCCTCCATGCCAGTTTCAAAGGAGGTGGGTACCCGCCCCGCACTGGAACCTGCCTCCCTGATGCAGGAAGGGGATTAGTGCCAATTAACTGCCTGTTAACAGGTAGTTAACAGGCAGTTTTTAGCCCAATCCCTATTTTCATTGTTGAAATGTGGGATTCCTGACTGCTCCAAACCACGCCAAGTTAGCGAGGCGGGCTGTCTGGATGAAGGGCTTGGAGGGGTCGAGATGTCCAGTGTTCAGGTGAGCGATGGGTGCATGATTGCAGAGATAAGTGTGTTTGGTCTGTGTAAAGTGTTTAAAGAAGTTTTACTTACCTTTTACAGCCTTCCTTCAGGCCTCGGGAGTCCCTCATCTCACCGGCACAGAAAGCAGAATGGCCGCGATCTATCAAAAATTGCAGCATTCAGCATTCTGTTCTGGAGAGATCTCTAAACCATCCTGAGAGGAAGGAATTAACTTCGAGTACAGATTGTCAGTGTTTGACAGCTTCAAACAGCTGTGAAACGCTGATATTTCATCTGTCAAAAGGTCTTGACAGATGAAATATCAATCTGTGACGTCACCTGTTGCCGGGTGGCCCTTAATTGGCCTGCTGAGCCCACTGGGCGGGCTCAACAAGGTCAATCAAGTCAAAATCACGTGGGTTGGCTACAACTCGATGGAGGCGGGACTACAACCCCAAAAGTTGTAGTCCCGCCTCCTACCCGCCGCCTCAATGAAAATCCAGCCCTAGGTGTCTATCCCCATTGATGTATTCATGGTTGTGATCTCACTGCAAGTTTATTGAGTATAATCAACATTTAACAGGGTAATATAGCAGTCTGCATATAGAGTATGACCACCTTTTCTCTTCAAGCTAGTAACTCTGTTCTAAAAGTGCTTACAGTGCTTACTTCACATTTCTATGAATAAAGATATATGTCTATCAGACAGAAGCTATGGTTGGGATTGTAGCATTTTGTTGGATTATAACGTTCCTCATCTGAGCTGCTAGGATGTCCAGGTGAAATGACATTGCATTCCTCGCCGGATGGCTAAAAAGACACAACTCACTTAAACAAAAAAAAACTTCTGTTTACTGTAAAATCTTATTTTTTGCACCTATGACTTTTTAAGCCAGCTAGGAAATCTTTACTTTTTTTGTCTTATGCAAATATCACTTCTGCCATTTAACCATGCCCTGTTCTCCACCTACTCACTTTACAAGTCATTGTATTTCTTTTCCTGTATGTGTGTTTTATTTTCCCTCCCACCCCCCCCTTTCCTTTTGTTCTTTTCCTTTTTACACACTATTCATCTGTAATATCCTCCAGTTCTGAGGAACGTCAACTTTTGTTCTCTCCACAGTTGTTGCCTGACCTGTGTCTCCAGCATTTTCTGTTTTTGTTACAGCCTTCCAGCATCTGCAGTATTTTGCTTTTTGTTCAGGACATTTCTAGACTGTACCCTAGTTTTACATTTCATAAAACCCTCCACTAAGCTAGAATGCTAAAGTAATGCAAAGAAAAACCCAATTCTTACTAGAGTCAATTACGATAATATCTTTATCATTAGACATTTGTGATGATGTGGAAGAACTATGAATTCTGAGTTATCAGATTTTTGCTAATGATATTCCTGAAATAGTGCATAAGATTCTTTCACATTAAATTTAAAGGACTGGAGTTCCCTCCGCATTTGTGCCCAGATACACCCGTAATTTGGGCACCAACAAATTACTTGAACTTTTGTGCGTAAGTGAGTTACACGTGCAACTAGAATACGGCCAAGTCTCCTCGATCTTTTACATCCATCCATCAATCCCTCCATCTGAATAAATCTCCACTCACAAAGCTGGCCATGCCTCCGACTCTCAAATATGAATATCCTCCAATTTAACTTGTTTGGGGAGGAGGGAGGTCATTCAACATTGTGTCCAGCTTTTCGGGTGCAGCAGGAAACAATTTTTCTGCTCTTTTAATTGCAATTGTTGAGCATTTTAAAAACATTTATCCTCTGAAAATACAGTGAAGAACTGAGATCTGCTCTGTATTTTCTGTTTCTTTTAATGCATTTTTCTGGCTTAAGTATGTCACGTTAAAAATCAAAAAGCTTCCCCAATTGCAGGTTCTTATACATGCTGTGCCTGAGGCGAATGAATGATGGTTACATGAGATTAAATCTAAATTTTAAGATTCCTTGGGCCTCATTTATTTACGGTGATTCCCACTGATGTTGGCCATTTACACCCATTTTATGTTCGGGCGTATTGTAATGAGATTGGGAAGATACTTGAACGCAACATTGGGCGCATTTTTGGGTTTAACTTCTGGGTTGCGCCCAAGGAGGGAACTCCAGGCCAAAGTAACTACATCACAGTTGTTAAACCTTCAGAATCAGCAACAGTGAGTGCATTGACAGTTGGTGCTGGCATGAACAACCACTGCCAGCAGAAAATAGAATAAAGCTCCACTTAAAATTAAAACTGTATATATTTTAAAAAGTGATTACAGGGCTGTAATCTAATCTAGGGATTCAGATGCCTGTTATAAACCACTCAAGCTTTGTTCTCGCAGTTTATGATGCCATGTCAAGCCTTCGATCAAATTACTGCTTTGTAATCATTGCCAGGTATCCATTATTCTCCATAAAAAAAAAAAAAATTGTGACTCTTGTTGAGTTGTGTCTGGTTTGTGTAATTTATTCATAGAATATTATTCAGTTTTAAAAAGAAGCTGTTAGAGGGGAAAGAACATTTTTTTTTAAAAAGGTAAGAGTAAGTAAAGCTAGATTCTGTGATATTGCCGTTATTTACATCAATATTGGCGGGTTTAGATGGACTCAAATGGAAGTACGCTGTTTACACCTGATTTTCCAAGGTCAGCATAGTTAGAGGTGCAGATGCAGCTTGTGTACCAGTGGTTGAAGCGAAGAATTGTGTAAGTGACATTTACTTAAAAATAAGAGCAGTATCACAACGGGGTGGTGGTGGGGGGGGGGAATTCTTGAAGACTTTGAGGAGACCCAAAAGGCAACTAAATCCATTAGCAGCCTAACTTTACCAATGCTGAAGGGGCAAGGAACTAAGAAGAATAAGCAAACATGAAAGAAAAGGAAACTCAACTCTATTTAATGGCTGCTAAAGTAGAGGTGGTGCTACATGAAATAGTTGCAAGAAGGGTTGCCCTCTGTGCTACTCCATGGTACTGTTCCCATATGTCAACATTGCAGCTTGCCTACTTGTGCTAGCCCTGTGCTACATGGGAGGCACAGGTGTTCTAGTAGCAGATGACTCAACCCTGCACCCGCCCCTCTGCTAACCCAGAAATTGCCAGGCAGGTATGCCAAGGCCTGCAGAAATGGCTGGCATTATGGTGGGCATGGCCATGCAGAACTGGTGAAAGTACGACATATTGTGATTAGGGTGCTTCCGAGGATGCATTCAACATTACAATTAGTGGGGCTTTCACATATCTCACTGTTGCCATTGGTTCTGCTGCCCAGCTTTCTTTGGGAAGAGAAGCCTCCTTCTGCAGTTATCATTGACCAAAGTGAGATGTTTTCACCCTATCTATAGGTGCAAGTACCAAGGAGTAGGCACAGATCATATCTCATGCAACCTGACATGCCTGGTATCTCAATAGGTCTTCCTCTTCCAAATACATCAGATAGGGGATTCCCACTGCTGCCAGTAATGATGCTGGGGGGTGGTGGTGGTGGGGTGGGGGGTGGGGGGGGGGGGGGGAGATAATTGACATCAAAGGCTCATAAGAAGCTAAGTACCAGCTAAGAAAAAACAAAAAAAACATTAGTTAGGATGCCTAAAATTAATGTTACCTTTAATGTGTCCTTTCCATGACTTCCAGCATATTTACTGCCACATAGCAACCCCAGACGCCATTTCAGATGGACGTTCTTTACATCTGGCATCCTGCAACATCAGAATGGAGGTAAATGGTGTGCACCCACAAATTAATATTTAATTTAGTATGGGCCTGTTTAACGCGGGCGCTTCCACCACCTGGTGGCCCTGCCCACCAGAAAATGTGTGAGACCACAAGCTTGGCATGTTTGAGGGGTGGAACTGGGCCTTCATCCACCCAATTTCCACTGCAGCAATGGGCAGCTAGCATCAGAAAGTCCAGTCTGAAAATTCTATTTGCCCAAACTCTCCCACGTTAGCATCCTACTGTATTTTGAGTGGCCCCAAAATATTTTGTCTTTACTAAGCTACCAGGCAGGTTATTCCAAATATTTATCACCCTTTGAATGAACAAGATCTTCTTGATGTATATTTATTTAGTTTTAAATTTACTTAACAGGAGAAATGCCGTTCAAAGTATTTCCCTTTGACTTCCCCATTCTATCTGAAGAAAGTAGATAATATATATGTTACTATATAAGATATATACTATACTAATACTGCATCAACCTCACAGAAATCTGTCATTTTGGATCCTTGCCTCTGTTCATAAGTCACTTCATGACTTGTTACAAGAAGGACTATATACATCCTAGAGAAGTTTCATTCACTGCAATGGGGAAATACCCACTAATAGTATATTTTTTCCCCTCTAGGGCTGGGCAGCTACATTTGGCTCCCTGCCAGGCCTGTTCAAAGTGTGCCTTCCAGACACCCATTGGTAACATTTCCAAAGTCTGCCACTTTGCCATGTATCACTCTATTAAGTGCAGCCCTGTATCACCACGTACCAGAAAAAATTAGCTGCAGTGAATTAATCTTATTAAGTTGCGCAGAGCTAGTGGTGTTTGTATCTTGTACATCATGATCTTCTCCATATTGGTTTTGATATGTTTTAATATTAAGTTAGCCCCCAGTTGAAGAAGTAGCACTGGTGACTGTTTACATAGCCAGCTGCAGGGCATACAGAAGACCTGCTACCTATACACATGACTAACCCTGATGCTACCACAGGGGTCAGCAGGCTCTGGAGCTGTAGTTGCTGTGGGCTCAGTGCTTTGAGTTAGTGCCTACTGTTATTTGTGCAGGGTTATGTGATAGCACTGAACAACTGTTACCATGAGTACCAGTGGGTTACTGCTGTGCTCCTCCATGCATGAGGTGGAGGGTATCTGCTCACAATGCCCATTAATCTGTTTGAACATAGGAAAGTGGCCATCTGTAATGTTTCAGAATTGTTTCTTCCTTCCTTCTCCCTGCCCGACCCTGGTTATGGCTGGCTGTAACCTTTCTCCAAGCCAACTGAAGCGATCTGTGCCTTCACTTTGGAATTTTGACCCCAAAGCCTCTATCAGCAATGGGAAAATCTCTTGCATATGGGCCTGTGGCCTTCATAACGGAAGTCTCCATTGCAGATTCTGCCATGTGCTTAGTGGAGGTGCAAAAAACCATTGCTTCCTAACATCACATGCAGGAGATGGCAGTACATATCTAGGTGATGGGTTCCTCCAGACTATCCAGCCACCTACTGATGTAGTCTGCAAGGAGACAATTACCTCCTTAGTACAGTGCTGCTGCTGTAACAGCATTAGGGCCTCAATATATTACTCATTAGAAGAACATAGCATGCTGGGCTTTCTTCCTGCTGCTTCCCCCTCCCCCACCCCCACCACCACTACCATCAATCACTACCGCTCTACCTTTCCTTACTAATACTTGATGCCTTACTCTGTACTTTCTTATCCACATCAGTGTCAACAACATCTGCATTGTGTATATATGTGATTCCCTTCTGTATTTACATTGCTACTTTGATGTTGTATATCATGTAAAACATTAATATATGATAAATATGGTAAATAACAACAGAAAATGTTGGAAAAACTCAGGTGGTCAGGCAACATCCATGGAGAGAAATTTGAGTTAACGTTTCGGGTCGAACCCTTCAAAACTGGAAAGAAAAGAAAACAGATCGAAGGCAGGGCTGCGATCGGACAAAAGAAGTGAAAGAAACAAAAGAGCTAGACGAGATGGTAATAGGCTGAGATTAGGTGTAAAGTGTACTGGCAGGGCAAGAGATAGTTGCCAGGTGTGAGAGAGAAACAAAAGGAAAGGGGGGGCGGGGGGGAAAAGGAGTGGAAAAATTACAAGAAAAAATGTGTAATGGGGCCGAGGTTATCATCTGAAATTGTTGAACTCGATATTGAGTCCGAAAGGCTGCAGAGTGCCTAATCGGAAGATGAGGTGCTGTTCCTCGAGTTTACGTTGAGCTTCCGTGGAACAATACAAGAGGCCAAGGATGGTGAGGTCCGAGTGGGAATGGAGTGGTGAATTAAAATGACAGGCGACCGGAAGCTCGGGGTCACCCTTACGGACTGAACGGAGGTGTTCCGCAAAGCGGTCACCCAATCTGCGTTTGGTCTCCCCAATTCCACTCCTTTTCCTCCCGGCCCCCCCCCCTTTCCTTTTGTTTCTCCCTCACACCTGGCAGCTATCTCTTGCCCTGCCAGTACACTTTACACCTAATCTCAGCCTATTACCATCTCGTCTAGCTCTTTTGTTTCTTTCACTTCTTTTGTCCGATCGCAGCCCTGCCTTCGATCTGTTTTCTTTTCTTTCCAGTTTTGAAGAAGGGTTCGACCCGAAACGTCAACTCAAGTTTCTCTCCACGGATGTTGCCTGACCGCCTGAGTTTTTCCAACATTTTCTGGTGTTATTTCGGATTTCCAACATCTGCAGTATTTTGCTATCGTGATAAATATGGTACTTGTCGTGAGTGGTATTACAGACTCCAGTCTTTACCCCTTCCAGTCAATTCTCTGTGAAGCAAATCCACCATTCTTTCCTCATGCAGTATGAATGCTTCAGACATGAGAATCCATCCCTGATGCTTGTTTTTCCCTGTCCTATTACGTGAGAGTTTTGCCCATAAAGTTAAGAGTAGCAGGATTTGAGATACAATAATTTTGCCATGGTAGTTCCTTACTACGGTACATTCTCTCTCCCATCACGGTATGTAAAATGTAATGTGCATCGTCACTTCTAAGACCTTACTTGCTACAACCTCATTAACATTTCTTCTGTATGTTGGTAGTGTTCTTTTTGGATATATCTTTACATAAACATTCCCTTGTGCATATATTTCCTCTGCTCCAACATTACAGTAATGTTCACGCCTTCCTTATGTGCTGCTCTTCAAACTTGTTCACCTTTCCCAAATCTCCAGCCAGTAGAGGAAACTGTGTTGTCTCTGCCAGTGACATGCTGCTGTGTTTATCACCTTCCTGAATATTAAGTAAAGGAGGATAAATTCCATCCTGCACCAAATGTGCCTCCACCTCTCTGGTCACTATACTCCTAGAACCTCCTTGCTGAAACAGGCTTTGTGCTACTTTTTGTTGGGTGTTCTTTGTCAACCGTTACCTTGAACTGCATAGCCAGAGATTCAGACTTGTTGAAATAAATAGGGATCAAGTATCTTGTTAGCTGCTTCAGCAGCATGAAAAGGCCGTTATTACCAGTGCAGTGATTGGCTGTTACTACTTCGTTGCCAGTCATGAGTTGACACTTCACACACTTGCCACTTGGGAAAAAGCGATTTTGTTTGCAGATCCATTGAGTGCATCAAAAAATATTTTATGCATGTTTTTAATAAATTGAGGAATGTTTCTGTGTTAATAGCCATTCTTCATTTTAATAGGAGAAGAAAATTAAGTAAGAAACTCCCACATTTCTGTTGCTACTGCCAGGAATAAACTAGCTGTAATGATCTGGTCATAAAAGACTATGCACATTCTCTCCAAAGCTGTTAATGACTGCGAAAAGTGGAAAACGTCTAAATTGAAACTGGCTTTATATCTATGTTATATTAAAAATCTTGCGTTCACACACATTTCTTGTTCACACAACTTGGCCTAGAAATTGGGCGACATAGCTACAATTTGTGTCAACTTTTTCCTGTTATAAATTGCTGTGTCCACACTTGTAATGGGCTTTGAACATGTGGAAGCTGTCCCCATGTCTTCAGCACAAGTATTTGAAAAGGAAGAATATAAAAAGTTATTAGGAAAGGACAAGAAAATGGGATTAGAGTAGATAGAATAGAACTAACATGGGCATGATGGGCTGAATGGTTTGTTTCTGTCTTGTAACTACAATGAACTATAACACCGGTGTTATGGAAAGCATTAACTCTAACCGATTCCCCTAGTTTATACAACCCCAGTGCATCATCTCTTCTATTTGCATTATGAAATGAAGAATGTATAGGACTCCATACAGGAACTAGGATTTTGTTTTCTTGGGTCTTGGGGTGGGGGGAGGGGGGGCTGTGAGTGGGTTAGGCTTTTCAACCCCCCCAGTTGTTTAGGGTGCATCTCTGGAGGGGGGTGCTTTTGTCCACCATGTCAACTTTTCAGCCTCCGGGATATTTGCGTACTGGAGGCAGGCTCTCCAGCTTCTGCCAGAGGGTAGAATTCTCACACGGCAGGCCTTGAATGGTTTTCAGAAAAACATTTTGACTCCCTTCTTGGTGTGCATGGCAGCATTCAGTCATTGCGCAGGCCGTGGCTGCCAGAAACATTTTTCTTCTCCCTTCCATCAATCTTTCAATGCTAACTGCCTGGATCAAACAGGTGGTCCTTGCGTCCAGCAACAGTGGAAATGGTGAGAACCATGAATGGTGGACATTTTTCCATCAATTGCATAACATTTACATGCACCTGCCTACATCTAAGTCAGTGAACTCTCTGGCAATGGGGCTAGCCCCGGAAAAAGAAGTGGGACTGCAGCAGAGCATGTTCCTGATCACCACCTTTTCTATCCCATTGCCCCAGATATGCCAATAAATCAGTGGCAACTGATGAAAAGCCAAAACCACTGTTCACACAACCCAGGCTGTGGGCTGAATGTGGCCTCACTAAGCAGCTTCTGATTGAAGAAGGAGCTGATCTATTGGGGTAAAAGTAACAAGACAGACAAACAGTGGCTACTTGCTCTCTGAGAGTGCAGTGGGCTGACACACACATCCCTCTTCCAGCAGTGGTCTTTTTCCCCCTCCATCTTGGACATACAGATCACAAATTCTTGGGGCAAGCCTCGACTGGAGGGGAAGAGGAGTGTCCTGGGAATGCAAGGTGCATGTCAGGCCGCACTCCCTCTAAGAACCAGCAGCACTATTGTAGAATTTGTTTTTATTTCTCACTGGCAAATCAGTTTCTGCCGTTGGGTTTTTCCAGGGGTGAGGGTTTTACAATAGGTGGCCTTGGATGTTTCTTCCTCTAACTTGCTTGTAAGCCTAAATACAGATACTGCCATGGTTGAAGAGACAGAGGAAAGAGAGAGGCAAGAAAGAGGAAGTGAAAAATGTAAAGTGAAGAGAGAGAAATGTAAATGAGCACAGAAAGAGTGAAACAAAAGTAGAGAGTGAAGGAGTTGGAAATTGCATGATACACGACTCCAAAAAATGCAAAAAAGATTGGAAGTTGGACATGGTATTTAATGATGATGATGATGATTCTTGAAAAACGTGGCTCACTCACAAGTTATGATGCATATATCTGGCCCACTGTTACAAAAGGTTGGATACTGTCTTAGACTAAGTAAGGTTTAAGATGGGGAAACTTGGAGTCTTGGTAGGATTGATGAAATTAAAATATTTAGCATTCTAAATGGATGTCAGATTTGGCAGAATATAATCTCTGCTTGCTACACTGCACTGGAGGTTTTTGTGATATTGGGCTAAGGTGAAAGAGGAACAAAATTTGGTTGGGGCATTTATCATGCTACATGAATGTAGATTTTCTTGTCTTAGCCCTTCCTAGAAATGACGCACAACCGGGAGCAATTTTTAACCCTACCCACTCAGCAGAAACCTGGCGGGTAGGCAGTTAAAATTGCCCTGGCTCTTGCCTGTCCGAAAGCCGGCATGATCCCAACATCTGCAATTTTAACCTACTCTCCTGAGCAGGCAGCAAGGACACGAGGCTGGAGCCAACAGGGTCTTTCTTTTACATATGCATGTTGTGACCTGATTACATCATTGAGACCCAACTGTAATTTTAACTCCAGCCTGAGCAGGGAATCCACCTAGAGTTAAAATCGTCATTAAGGAGTAGAATCAACAAAAATTGTTAACACAAATCATGGTTCTCTCTATTTAGTGACACTGCAAACGTAATGAAATGTGCCCTCTATTTATTATAGTGCTGACCAAGGGTAGAGACCAAGTCCCATAGGATTTGTCATTCATCGTTTTCATTGAGAGTAGGTTGTTTAATTTTGCTCTGTATGCTATACGCTTAATATTGAAACATGATCTGTAATGGTTAACTATTACTATTCAGCCTGATAGTGATCATTTAACAGCAGCAGCAAACTGCATTTATATAACATTCCTCACATCAGTCTTTGAATTGTTAAGGATGTGCGTAACGGCATTCTGAATGAGTTGCAACTTATGGAGAGCGAAAGCAGAAAGACTGACTAGGAGAGTATTTGAGAAGTTGACGCTCAAGGTGATAAAGACATGAATTAGAGTCTCTGCCACAGTGGGGCAAACATGGGGAAGGAAAGTTGGTCTTGGTGACTGAACAGATATGGGGAAGAAAATCAACTTGGGATCAAGCGATAGGCCTAGACTCTACACCATCAGACTTAGCCTGAGCTGGCAGTCAGGAAATTGATAGAGTTAAGCAGAGGCACATAGAGGTAAAAAGGATGGCTTCCATTTTGCATACATTGGCCCAGTCCTCTTCCCCCTGCCCAGCAGCCAATGAATAGCATACGTAGTACTGGCTGCATGTCTGAATCATTTTAATGAGGTCCCAGCATGAATTTAACATCCTGCCTGGTACCACATGAGCAGGTACATGCAGCACTCTCCCTGCCTCCTGTGTGCCTGCTTTCGGGCGTGATCGAATTTCTGGGCCATAATGTCTGGCATTTCAAGTAGAAAATTGCCATTTGCACTAGCTGCAGAATAGTTTGTTCAAAGCTGAACATCTGTTTGTGACTGTGAAAGGGTTAAAGTGCGGATTGACTCCAGCTAGATTCTAATCCTAATTGCAGTTTAGTGGTTTTAAGTTGGTGTATCTCATTCACTTTCAGGGGCTCTGCCAGCTTAAGACAGCTGAGCACTGAGCATAATCGAGCTCCAGGACATCAGTTTTATTTAAAGCGGCAATACAAATAAAGCTTTAGTCAGTAAAACCATCCAACCAGCAGCAAGGTTGATACCTTCTGTAATTCTGACCAAAGCACACAAAAGTTGTGCAAGATTGCAAAATGTAGAGGTTACTTCAGGATACTTTTGAAAGATTTTTCTAACAGGGATCACCATTGGTGCCCTTTGTAGATATTATGCAACATTTCAATCCTGGTACCCGCATAGTCACCCAAATTATATACCATCACCTTTCAAAGGAACAAAAACCCACTTAATCATAAGCATTCTTGTGCTTAGTTCAGTTTTGAGACAACTTTGCAATGTACTTGTGTTTCCTACGTACTCTCTCTTCATATTTCATTGTGGATGTATACCAATAAATGAGAAGTGAATGCACTGTAGAGAAACCAGCTGAGGGATATTGTGGCTTTGGTGTGGACAATATTACATGCACTATATTACTGATGAGCTTTTTTTCCTTGGTACATATTTAACTCTTTACCTGCATCATCCTGAATTATTGCTGCACAAAACAACATAAGCTGTTGGCATTGTAATCCAGTAAAGATAAATGATTTTGTTACTTTAAAGAAGTGTGCAGGATTGCATCAATTCATTTGCAGCTTTCAATTGATTGACTTGTCATTAAGCCACCCAGTATTTGATTACTATTGTATTTGGCAGACATTTGAGCCACTTCAGAATCTTGCTGTATAGAAATCAACTGACGTAAAATAAAAATAACATCTTGAGTTAGTAAACGTTGCAATAGGTAGGGTCATCAGATGAATGCCACCTAACACTGGGGGTGGGGTTTCAATCTAAATTGTTATACTCCCTTTATGTGGTGGAATGTGTGTGTGTGTGTAAGAACATAAGAACATAAGAAATAGGAGCCAATCGGCCCCTCGAGCCTGCTCCGCCATTCAATAAGATCATGGCTGATCTGATCCTAACCTCAAATCTACTTTCACTCTCCATCCCACCCGAACCCATGTGATCTCCCGGGAGAGGCGAAAAACCAGATCAAAAACCCAATGGCCAATTTGGGAGAAAAAATCTGGGAAATTCCTCTCCGACCCATCTAGGCAATCGAAACTCGTCCAGGAGATCACTCTGTCCCTGTATTTCCTGCAGTACTTACCTTCTGTAAGAGGTGATCTCCACCCCAGCCAGGAACAGGCCCAATTTACTCTTGAAGGACTCCTAGCTGGCAGCCTGTTCCCGAGGTCTCCACTAATCCCTGTGAAAAGAACCATCTCCTGAAATCTAACACAAAATTAGAACACAAGAAGTAGGAACAGGACCAGCTACACGGCCCCTGGACCCGCTCCGCCACCCACAGGGCCATGACCGATCCGAACCAAGCCTCATGTCCGATTTCCTACCCGCTCCCCTTCTAGGAAACTGTCTATTTCTGTTTTAAATTTATTTAATGATGTAGCTTCCACAGCTCTCTGGGGCAGCAAATTCCACAGACCTACCACCCTCTGAGTGAAGAAGTTTCTCCTCATCTCAGTTTTGAAAGAGCAGCCCCTTATTCTAAGATTATGCCCCCTAGTTCTAGTTTCACCCATCATTGGGAACATCCTCACCGCATTCACCTGATCCAACCCCTTCACAATCTTATATGTTTCAATAAGATCGCCTCTCATTCTTCTGAACTCCAATGAGTAGAGTCCCAATCTACTCAACCTCTCCTCATATGTCCATCCCCTCATCCCCGGGATTAACCGAATGAACCACCTTTGTACTGCCTCGAGAGCAAGTATGTCCTTTCTTAAGTATGGACACCAAAACTGTATGCAGTATTCCAGGTGTGGTCTCACCAATACCTTATACAACTGCAGTAATACCTCCCTGTTTTTATATTCCATCCCCTTAGCAATAAAAGCCAACATTCCATTGGCCTTCTTGATCACCTGCTGCACCTGCATACTAACTTTTTGTGTTTCGTGCACCAGGACCCCCAGATCCCTTTGTACTGCAGTACTTTCCAGTTTCTTGCCATTAAGATAATAACTTGCTCTATGATTTTTCCTGCATAACCTCACACTTTCCAGTATTATATTCCATCTGCCAAATCTCTGCCCACTTACTTAGCCTGTCTATGTCCCTTTGCAGGTTTTTGATGTCCTCCTCACTCACTACTTTCCCTCCCATCTTTGTATCATCTGCAAACTTTGATATGTTACACTCGGTCCCTTCCTCCAAATCGTTAATATAGATTGTAAAGAATTGGGGTCCCAGCACTGACCCCTGCGGAACACCACTAGTTACTGATTGCCAGTCTGAGAATGAACCATTTATCCCAACTCTCTGCTTTCTATTAGATAGCCAATCCTCCACCCATGCCAGAATATTACCCCCAATCCCGTGATTTATTATCTTGAGCAATAATCTTTTATGTGGCACCTTGTCAAATGCCTTTTGGAAGTCTAAATACACTACGTCCACTGGTTCCCCTTTATCCACCCTGTATGTTACTTCTGTGGTAAACCACTGTTTGTATTCCACTGTGTACATGCCTGGACATGCCTCGGCTGACTCCTCCCACAAGTCCTAGTATAAAGGTGACTGCTCCCCAGCCCTTTGTATTTCTGGACCGGTCGACCACTCGAGGCAGACCTTCATTCTTTTGTTAATAAAAGCCTTTAGTTACTCTCTTAACTCTCAGTCTTTTATGAGTAATTGATAGCGCATCAATTTTATTAACAAAATTTTTATAATGGTGAAGATCCTCACACCAGCATGCCTGGACTTAGATCATCGGGAGGCGGACTCATCCACCAAGTTTACTCACTGGCTTAAGTGTTTCGAAAAATTCCTGACCGCCTCCGCAGCAATCAAATCGGACAAGGACAAACTGGATGTCCTGACCTCCAAAGTGAACCACCGAGTGTACTCGGTCATCCAAGATGCGACCTCGTACGCGGACGCTATCAAGCTCCTCAAGGACCAGTACACGCGCCCAGTGAACGAAGTGTACGCCAGGCACCTTCTGGGGAGTCGTAAACAACAACCTGGGGAATCGACCGTGGAATACCTTCAGGCACTGTCTGTGCTTGGCCGGGCCTGTGGTTGTAAGGATGTAAAGGCTGCCGTGTACACAGAGGAACTTATCCGGGACGCTTTTGTAGCGGGCCACAGATCCAATTACACCCGACAGCGACTGTTGGAGCAGAGTGACCTCGACCTCAACAAGGCCTCTGAACTCGCACTATCATTGGATGCAGCCTACCGGGGCATGGATGCCTACTCCTCTGCACCGTGGACGCCGCAGGGAATGACAGCCTGGGACACGGTAGGACCGCCTCATAGCGCCGTGCCACCCCAGCCACACCCCAGCAACGGCCCAACTACCGCAGCAGTGTCCCAAGGCCAGACAGCAGTGCCCCAAGGCCAGAAATGCTACTTCTGTGGCCAGGCAAAACACCCCAGAGCGCGCTGCCCGGCGAAAAACGTGATCTGCTCGGGCTGCGGGAAGAAGGGACACTACGCTAACGTCTGCAGGGCCAAAGCCACCCCGAACCCCAGCAGCGCCGCATGTGGGCCATGCGGGCCGCCATCTTGGGCCTCCCCGGCCATGTGCGAACCACCGGTACAGCAGCCATTTTGGACGCCTCCAGCCACATGGGGATCATGGACGCCGCCATTTTGGACGACAGCCGGAATGCAGCAGGCCCCCAACACCGCCTCATCTGATATCCGCAGCGACACACCGACCCCTACGCTGGCATCCGTTACACTGGACCAAGCGAGACCGCACCAGCTGGCCAGTTCCACAATGGACATTAAGGTAAATGGCCACGATACAATCTGCCTTTTTGACTCTGGGAGCACGGAGAGCTTCATCCACCCCGACACGGTGCGGCGTTGCTCTCTCCCAGTCCTGCCTGCGCACCAGCGGATTTCTATGGCCTCCGAGTCCCAGTCGGCGGACATCGGCGGCTACTGCGTAGTGACACTCATAGTAGACGGGACCGTGTACGATCATTTTAAACTTCTGGTCCTGCCCGACCTCTGCGCTGCCGTCCTGCTGGGGTTAGATTTTCAGTGCCACCTTAAAAGTGTTACGATGGCGTACGGTGGACCCCTACCCCCACTCACAGTCCGCAGCCAGCAGCTCCACACTCAGAGTCACCCCCCCCCCCCACTGTTTGCTAACCTCACCCCCGACTGTAAGCCCATCGCCACAAAGAGCAGGCGATACAGTGCCGGGGACAGGGTTTTCATTAAAACCGAAGTGGAGCGGCTCCTGAAGGAAGGAATTATTGAGGGCAGCACCAGCCCCTGGCGAGCCCAGGTTGTGGTCGTTAAGACCGGCGAGAAGCAGCACCTGGTCATCGACTACAGCCAGACAATAAATCGCTACACCCTGCTGGACGCCTACCCACTCCCCCGCATAGCTGATATGGTCAACCAGATCGCGCAGTACCGCGTCTTCTCGACCATTGACCTGAAATCAGCGTACCACCAGCTCCCTATCCGCCCTGAGGACCGCCAGTATACTGCCTTTGAGGCAAACGCCCACCTCTACCACTTCCTTAGGGTTCCCTTTGGCGTCACCAACGGGGTCTCCGTCTTCCAAAGGGAGATGGACCGGATGGTAGATCAAAATGCGTTGCAGGCCACTTTCCCATATCTGGACAATGTGACCATCTGCGGCCGTGACTTGCAGGACCATGACGCAAACCTCGAAAAATTCCTCCGCACCGCCCAACTCCTGAACCTGACATATAACAAGGAGAAGTGCATATTCCGCACAAACCGCCTCGCCATCCTTGGCTGTGTTGTGGAACACGGAGTCATCGGCCCCGACCCCGACCGGATGCGTCCCCTTATGGAACTCCCACTGCCTCAAGGCCCTGAAGAGGTGCCTAGGGTTTTTCTCCTATTATGCCCAGTGGGTCCCCTACTATGCGGACAAGGCCCATCCGCTGATCAAGTCCACCTCTTTTCTCTTGACGGCAGAGGCCCGCTTAGCCTTCCACCGTATCAAGGAAGACATTGCCAAAGCCACCATGCACGCAGTGGACGAATCCATCCCCTTCCAGGTGGAAAGCGACGCGTCCGACTTTGCCCTGGCCGCTACCCTCAATCAGGCGGGGAGACCCGTGGCCTTCTTTTCACGAACCCTCCAAGGCCCGGAGACCAGACACTCCGCTGTTGAGAAGGAGGCCCAGGCGATTGTGGAGGCTGTGCGTCATTGGAGGCACTACCTGGCCGGAAAACGATTTACCCTGCTCACTGACCAGCGTTCAGTTGCTTTCATGTTTAACAACAAGCAGAGGGGCAAAATCAAAAATGACAAGATCTTGAGGTGGAGAATCGAACTTTCCACCTACAATTACAAGATCTTGTACCGGCCCGGGAAGCTCAATGAACCCCCGGATGCGCTATTGCGTGGCACCTGCGCCAGCGCGCAGATCGATAGACTGCGGGCCCTCCACAATGACCTCTGCCACCCGGGGGTCACCAGGTTCTTCCACTTCATCAAGGCCCGCAACCTGCCTTACTCTATTGAGGAGGTCAGGACCATGACCAGGAACTGCCAAGTCTGCGCTGAGTGCAAACCGCACTTTTATAGACCAGACAGGGCCCACCTGATAAAATCCACTCGCCCCTTCGAGCGCCTGAGCGTTGATTTTAAAGGGCCTCTCCCCTCCTCCGACCGCAATGTGTACTTCCTCAATATTATTGATGAGTACTCCCGTTTCCCGTTCGCCATCCCCTGCCCGGACATGACCAGTGCCACGGTCATTAAATGTCTGAACGACCTCTTCACCCTGTTCGGTTTCCCCAGCTATATCCATAGCGACCGGGGCTCATCGTTTATGAGCGACGAACTCCGTCAGTACCTGCTAACTAGGGGTATTGCCACAAGCAGGACCACCAGTTACAACCCCCGGGGGAACGGACAGGTGGAAAGAGAAAATGCGACAGTTTGGAAGGCCGCCCTGCTAGCCTTAAAGTCTAGGGGCCTTCCAACCTCCCGCTGGCAGGACGTGCTCCCCGATGCGCCCCACTCTATTCGGTCACTGCTCTGCACTGCCACTAACGCCACCCCTCATGAGAAAATGTTTGTCTTCCCAAGGAAGTCCACATCGGGGACATCGCTACCGCCATGGCTGACGTCCCCAGGGCCGGTCCTACTGAGAAGGCACGTGAGGACCCATAAAACGGACCCCCTGGTCGAGAGGGTCGACCTCCTCCACGCCAACCCCCAGTATGCTTACATTGCATACCCGGACGGGCGGGAGGACACAGTCTCCATAAGAGACCTTGCACCCTCGGGGGCCGCAGTAACCCACTACTCACTACCACCACCCCCCCCCCACGATCCGATATCCAGCCCCAGCAGACGGCAGGCCTGGGCCCCGCGACCCGCTCGACATCTACGAGGACGACACGCCTGTGCCACAGCCCACGCAGGACTCGACGCCGGAAGCTCCACTACCCCTGCCGTCGCCACGCCGATCACAGTGGCAGACAAGACCTCCGGAGAGACTCCAATACACTAACTTTTAATACACTTCATCCCGCCGGACTCAATTTTAAACAAGGGGTGAATGTGGTAAACCACTGTTTGTATTCCACTGTGTACACGCCTGGACATGCCTCGGCTGACTCCTCCCACAAGACCGAGTATAAAGGTGACTGCTCCCCAGCCCTTTGTATTTCTGAACCGGTCGACCACTCGAGGCAGACCTTCATTCTTTTGTTAATAAAAGCCTTTAGTTACTCTCTTAACTCAGTCTTTTATGAGTAATTGATAGCGCATCAACTTCCTCAAGGAACTCAAGCAAATTTGTCAAACATGACTTCCCCTTCGTAAAACCATGCTGACTTTGTCCTATTAAATTATGTTTATCCAAATGTCCCGTTACTGTCTCCT
This sequence comes from Somniosus microcephalus, assembly GCF_052327205.1. Taxonomy (NCBI): domain Eukaryota; kingdom Metazoa; phylum Chordata; class Chondrichthyes; order Squaliformes; family Somniosidae; genus Somniosus; species Somniosus microcephalus. Next base: position 76,775,877 of record NC_140989.1, on the reverse strand, counting down.
TAATAATGGACTCTAAAATTTTACCAACCACGGATGTTAGGCTAACTGGTCTATAGTTTCCAGCCTTCTGTCTACTACCCTTTTTAAATAAGGGTGTTACATTAGCAGTTTTCCAATCTAACACACTATCCCCACATGCTGCATCCCTTACAATTCGCCCAGATCCATACAGAAAAATTCTCTTTGCTACATCAAGTTATCGAATCATACTTCTTTGCAATCCATTGCTTCAAAAAAGTCTGAATGCAGAAAGCAAAATTATTCCTCAACACCCTACTTCACCAGTTTAAAAAAAAAACCACCTAAAATCATAGGCCTAGAAATTGGGTTGGGGCGCCAAAGTGGCGCAAAAGTCGGCTGAGCGCAGGATTTAGCGCAGCGATCGGAGTGATACCGATCGCCAGAAATTCAGTTTCAGTGCCCCTCGAGGGAGACGGGGCGAGGCTCGAGGCGCTCCGCGTCCCTCTTAGGGCGCTGAAACTGATTATCGCAGCGCAACGTGCCGCAGCGCCACACGCTGCGGCACGGCACACTGCGGTACTGCAGGCCTTCCTCCCACTGTTAAGGGGGAGGTGCCTGCAACAGCGCGATCCCCGCTCGCGAGTGCCGGCAAATGAGCCTGGCACCAAGGAGAAGTGCCGGGCTCTCAGGAAACAGCCGGCAATGCCACGGGGGGGGGGGGTGTTAGGAGGCCGGGGACGGAGGTGCTGTCAGGCGGCCACCAAAAAAGCGGCCGCCCCGCACCTCCACCTTAACTTGCGCCGCTGCCGGCACAGTAAGGCCCTGTGAACCGGGCGCGGGTAGCGAGCGGCGCAACTGCGGCGTTCGCTACCAAATATCGCGAACGGGGCACGAATGGGGCGCTGCGCACACCGATGACATCATCGGTGGCGGCGCAGCGCAAATGCCTAATGCCACCATTAGCGCCCCTACTGAATATCGCCGGAGATACAGCCAGTGGCGCTACAGCCACTGACGGCCTCTTTAGGCGCTAACAGGTGGCGCTACTCACCCAATTTCTCCCCCATAGAATCTTACGGCACAGAAGGAGGCCATTTGGCCCATCATGCTTGTGCCGGCTCTTTGAAAGAGCTGTCCAATTTAGTCCCACTCCCCAGCTTTTTCACCATAACCCTGCAAATTAGTCCTCTTCAAATACCTGTCCAATTGCCTTTTGAAATTTCCTACAGAATCTGCTTCCACCACCCTTTCAGGTAATGCATTCCAGATCTTAACAAGCCTTAATGTGAAGAAAAAATGTCTCATCTTTTCCCCTCTAGTTCTTTTGCCAGTTATTTGAAATCTATGACCTCTGGTTACTGACCCACTTGCCAGAGGAAACAGTTTCTCTCTACCTGCTCTATAAAACCCCCTCATAATTTTGAATACCTCTATTAGAAACTCCCTTTAACCTTCTCTGCTCTAAGAAGCACAATCCAAGCTTCTCCAGTCTCTCCACATAACTGAAGTCCCTCATCCCTGCTATCATCCTGGTAAACCTCCTCTGTACCCTCTCCAAGGCCTTGATATCCTTCCTAAAGTGTGGTGCCCAGAATTGCACACAATACTCCAGCTGAGGCCTAACCAGTGATTTGTAAAGGTTTATCATGACTTCCTTATTTTTGTATTCAATGCCCCTATTTACAAAGCTAAGTATCCCATACGCTTTCTTAGCCGCCTTATCAACTTGCCCTGCCACCTTCAAGAATTTGTGAATATGCACCCCCAGGTCCCTCTGCTCTTGCACCCCCCCCTGAAAAAATAGTACCAGTTAGATTATACTGCCTTTCCATGTTGTTCCTCCCAAAGTGCATTACTTCACATTTATCTGCATTAATTTGCATCTTTCATGTGTCTGCCCATTTCACCGGTCTATCTATGTCCTCCTGAAGTTGGACTCTAGGGGAATCTAGGGATATGTGTTATCTGGTGGGAAAGTGGAGTTTAGGTCGAAGATCAGCCATGATCTTATTGAATGGCAGAACAGGCTCAAAGGGCTGTATGGCCTACTCCTGCTCCTAATTCTTATGTTCATAATTCTGCTACAATCCTTCTCACTACTATATTGCCAAGTTTTGTATCATCTGCAAACTTTGAAATTGTACTCCCTGTACACAAGTCCAGGTGATTTATATATAACAAGAAAAGCAATGGTCCTAATACTGATCACTGGCAGACCCTACTGCACACTTCTCTCCAGTCAGAAAAACATCTGTTCAACTTTTTCCTTCAATCTATTTTTAACATTATTGTGGTTCTAGAAGCTATTACTCAACAAATAATCTATGTGTTAACCAAACAAAGATATTTTAAGATGAGATTCATTCAGAATAAATATGAACACACCACTGTGGAGGATATTGTGTATTTGAAGCTGATGACCACCATTTTTTCATTTAATGTATTCACTTATTTGGTTAATGATTTTGAATATTCAGTTACTAAAATCTGTTGGCACAGCTCTAGGCAGCTTTAAAAACTGTTGATAAATCTTATAACTGTGGTTAAATCAATGCCCATACATTGAGGTTCTACAAAGAAAAATCATTTGTAATTCTTACTCAGTGACCTGCCTTTTTCATTTGGTTATAATACTGAAATGAAGTGGTGGGGGACGGGGGAGTGAGAGAATGCCACTTTTGAATCAAAAATTAGGACATTGTGATATTTTCCTGTGTAGAAAGCGAGACTAATTGCAAAGTGAGGCAAAATATAAGTTTGCATTTATTTAAGACATTTAATTATTGGGCTTAGGCTCACTATATTTTTCTTCTTTGTGATCCTTCCCTGGACTTGTTTAGTGATGTAGTTGAACATAAACCAATTGCAGTGAGCAATCCAAACATGTAGCCTATTAGAGGGTGAATTGAGAAAATGATGTGTTATTTTCAATTTAACAAAATCTTGTGTTTAATCATTGTTAAAATAAGTTCAGGAGAACATATTCCTTTAACTGGCTTCAACATTTAAGAACTTGGAGATTTGGTGCAATTTTTTAACATTAGCTGTTTTATTTGAACAGTAAGCATAAGTAAAATTGGCAGAAAATCACCGTAGTCGTTTAGCTTTTCAGTGCTATATGTAAGTAAATTATTGGTTGCTATGGTAGCATAGAGCACCTGTTCTGACTTATTAATCTTAGGAGTTTATCAGGCTAGGCTGCTCGTGTGTTATGAAAGCATTCCACTTGGGGAGGGACAAATGAGCAAAACCAGAAAAGCTGCTATGGCTGTCTTTCCTCACTAAATGCTGCTGCTTTCAGACAACTGCAAACAAACATGGGAGATTGTGGCACACATTGCCCCAGCACATAGGGCTTGTTTTGAGTTATCAGCTTTTTAGAAGTTGTTGGTTATCGTTTGCTAGTTTTCTAGGTTGGCTTCTATGTCAACTTGTGCTGGGTACCATTCCTTGGATACAAGCGACCGTCTGGGACCTAAACCAAGTGGCAGTTCTTCATGTGTGAGCATTGTCTATAAGTGTTAGCAGGTTGTTCAACTGTGATATTTTTCGCACATGGCACCCACACACATGCACTTTGCAGGATGGGTTACTCAATAGCAATCAGGAGTAAGAATAATGGCTGCTTTTTTAAGTGAGAGAAATTTCCTGTTTCCCCAGTCAAGAGATGCTCAGGATGTAGCAATCCCCCTAATGCCACTGTCATTGCCCACTCCTCAAAAACTAATCTTTGACCTCACTGACTACTTTCTAACCTTCCTTTCTTCTCCAAAATCCTTGAAAGTGTTATCACCTCTGTGCCAATCTCCCCCGCAACACTCTGTTTGAATCCCTCCAATCTGGTTTCTGCCACTCCCACAGCACTGAAATGGCCCTAACCAAAATCATGACTGGTATACTCTGTGGCTATAACCGTGGTGCATTATCCCTCCTTGTCCTCCTGACAACCAATCTTCAATGAGCTTAATTTCCCCCAGCTAAACATTAGGAAGACCAAAGCCATCATCTTTGGCCCCCACCACAAACTCCACACCACCAACTCCATCCCCTACCCAGTCACTCCATCTGAACCAGAGAGTTCATATCCTGTTTGACCCCAAATTGAGTTTCTATACTCGTATCCTCTCCATTACAAAGACCACCTGCTTCCACCCCTACCTAAGGCCATCTGGTACCGAGACCCTCATTCATGTCTTTGTTGTCTCCAGGTTCGAATACTCCAATGCTCTTCTGGCCAGCCTCCCGTCCTCCGTGCTTCGTAAACTTCAGCTCATCCAAAACTCATCATATATTCCTATTTCCCCCAACACCTCAAATTTAAAATTCTTATCCTTGGACCCCTCCTAATATCTCCCTTGGCACAGAGTCTGTTTTTCCTTGTCTCTCTGTAGACCCTTAAGATGTTTTTCTGTGCTAAAGGTATATATATATTGAAAATATCCACACAGATATTTGAATCATGAACTGTGGAAAATGTCATGTCTTCTACGTGTAATATAACTGTCACACTACCTGCACTATTTCCTATGCAAAAATAGAATCAGCAGGCAAATGTACCCATCACCAAAATCATAAGCAGCTTTGCTGTGCGGATCCATTTTCAATGTGCAGTTCTACAATTTTGCTCTTCAGTTTATAGCTTCATTGGGCACGTTGCCCTGATCCAGAGAATGATGGCTTAAAACTCCTTTTACTTTTTAGCATGTGTTATAAATAATGTTCTGTTTCCTTCACCCTTCCACAACCCCGCCCCCCCCCCCCCCCCAAACAATATTATTTCTTTCCACTTCTGAATTAACCCATTTTTGGTAAATAAACTTCTGAGGGGCGGTGTGGGGGGGCGTTACATAAATTACGTAATGGTGTATTGCCCATGATCTTCCGTGTATAGACTGAAACTGATTAATTGCATCCTTTTGCTTTTAAACATTTATGATGTGCAGCAGATGTACTAATTTTAATTGACTATTTGGAATGTCTTTTTTTAGTTATTCTGACATTAGACTTTAAAGAAATTGCTGATGCTGTTAAAATTAATGTACGTATAACAAAATGTGCTTGTATGACTGACAAGTAATAGTTGCACAAAGAACATATGAAATATTAAACCTAGCACATTCAGCAAATTGTACATTTGCCAAATTTAGAATCATCAAAAGTTCTTTTTCACCTTGTTCTGTAGTCTGGAAATGAATAAGCCTTCTTATGATCTTTCTGATGTTGATTTGTTCTGTCAGTGCTTTCCTAAAATTCTTTTTCATTCACTCACTCACTTTTTCACACACACACACACACACACACACACACACATATTCTGGGCCTTACTGCACTAAAGCAGAACAACATTTATAATAGGATCTTTTCTTTTTTTCCACCATTATTTCTGTAGATGATTAACTGATCATTTCTCCTATCCTTTTCTTCTTTCTGTATGAGATTTGGTAACTTGCAGGTGTCAGCTGTGGCTCAGTGGGTAGCACCCTTGCCTCTGAGTCAGAAGGTTGTAGGTTCAAGTCCCACTCCAGGAACTTGAGCACAAAAATCTAGGCTGACACTCCAGTGCAGTGCTGAGAAAGTGCTGCACTGCCGGAGGTGCAGTCTTTCGGATGAAATGTTAAACCGAGGTCCCGTCTGCTCTCTCGGGTGGACGTAAAAGATCCCACGGCACTGTTTCAAAGAAGAGTAGGGGAGTTATCCCCGGTGTCCTGGCCAATATTTATCCCTCAATCAACATAACAAAAACAGATTATCTGGGCATTATCACATTGCTGTTTGTGGGAGCTTGCTGTGCGCAAATTGGCTGCCACGTTTCCCACATTACAACAGTAACTACACATCAAAAGTACTTCATTGGCTGTAAAGCGCTTTGAGACATCTGGTGGTCATGAAAGGCGCTATATAAATGCAAGTCTTACTAGGACCAGTGATTCATAATTATAAGCACAAGATTTAAACTAAGATCCTACTTTCTTTTTTTGGTGTTTAGTCTTTGTTGAGGTGAATACGGCTTTACTGCTACAGTACTGCAAATAATTGTCCTTGCTTTCAATAGCTGTGTCTTCGAATGTATCAGAGTTCAGAGGAACCTCTGGGAAATAAGTTTTTTGTTGGCTTGGAAGGGTCTCGTCTTTCCTTCAGAATAGTTGAAGGCTCTTCTGTCATACTTTGCTACTTGCAGCATTTTTCCTCCTACTTCATAAAGTTTGAGAGGCCTGTTTGGAATGCTATGATCTTTGTGCTTTGAAAGATTGTCCCTGTGCAGTATTAGCATAGAAGCATCCTTTGAATTGTAAGTTTGGGATTTGTGTCTTTGGGTATTATGTGTCTGACCTTATCAGTTACTCCATTTAATGTTTGAGAAAAAATCTCAAGTCTTTGTGTTTGTCTGTTTTGCCTCCCTCAATTGCTGTGGTGAAAAGAGTGTCCCTTTTAATGCACTGCTGAGAGGCCATTTCCAACTCTGACCTACCCTGTGGCTCTTCTGAAAATTGTTCTTGAGTGAGTGGATGATTTCACAGTGAGAATGGAATTACACAGGGGCAGTCACATATCAAAAAATTCTTTCACTTCCTTTTAAATGATCTATCGGTTATTTTGGTTGCTGCTGCTGTTGCTGTCCCCCGAAAGGCACAGCCATTTAACAAACATGAATACCGGCAGGAGAGCTCGACCAGCAGTAGCTTCTCCCTTGCTTTGACCTACCCCAAAGGCCTTCATAATTAATCGTCCTTCAGAGATGGGGAGAAGTTCAAAGACTGAATGTGGTGATGTCTATTGTCTGACATTCAGTTCTCCTTACCCACAGCTCTGTCAGCTCAGTTCTTTCTTCATTCCGGAGAGGGTTATCAATTGGAGCAAAGACTAGGCTCTTCAAACAGCTGCTGGGGGTCACAGCCTACAGTGAAGCATGTATTCCCACTAACAATAAAGTTAAAATGCAGAAGCCAATAGTTCAAAAGCAAAGGTGTGAGGGATTTCAGTGAGCAAACTGAGTAAAAAGGAAGACGACACTGACAAAGCACAAATTATTCTGTGAATAACCTTTTGAGTTTTTATGCCTACTTACCTTGTAATAGAGCTTTCAAATTCTACATGACATTGATTATTTGTGTGACATTTAGAAAGTAATAGTCTATCAAAGAGAGCTTCATAAGGTATTTTTCAATATCCTTTTAAATATTTTACGTTCAGGTTACCAGAATTATTTTGGGTTGCAGTTATACTGCAGCTACTGACCTGAGACTGCTATCTGTCAGCTGCAGTGCATAGTCAGCAGAGCTTGTTTGCAATGAACTGAATGCAGTCTGACCGGCATCGAAGTGCAGCAATAACAGAGCTCTATGCAGGCAGCAAACTCTGCTTTTTTTGTCACCTAATGTTTAATGTTGGGAAAGTGCAGCAGGACTGACTGCTTTTTCCTACTACTACTAGGCCTTTCAAAAGGGAATTGGATAAATACTTGAAGGGGGAAAATATTGCAGGGCTATGGGGAAAGAGCAGGGGAATGGGCCTAATTGGATAGCACTTTCAAAGAGCCGGCACAGGCACGATGGGCCGAATAGCCTCCTTCTGTGCTGTATGATTCTATGATGCTTTTCAACTATCATAGTTGAAAACTAGTATACAAGATAGTAGATTTCTAGATCAGTATGTTGAGGAACCAACTAGGGTACAGGCTATTTTAGATCTAGTATTGTGCAACGAGAAAGGGTTAATTAAGAACCTTGTAGTAAAGGGGCCTTTAGGGAAGAGTGACCATAATATGATAGAATTTTATGTTGAGTTTAAAAGTGATTTAGTTAAATCCGAACTAGGGTCTTAAATCTAAACAAGGCAAACTACATAGGTATGAGAGGCATGTTCACTACGGTAGATTGGAAAACTACATTAAAAGGCATGACGGTAGAAAAGCAATGGCTAGCATTTAAAGAACTAATACATAATTTACAATAAATGTACATTCCTTTAAGGCACAAGAACCCCACAGGAAAAGTGGTCCAACTGTGGCTAACAAGAGAAGTTAAAGATAGTATTAGATCAAAGGAAGAGGCTTATAATGTTGACAGAGAGTAGTAAGCCTGAGGATTTTAGAATTCAGCAAAGGAGGACCAAGAAATTGTTAAAGAAAGGGAAAATAGAATATGGGAGTAAACTAGCGAGAGACATAAAAACAGACTATGTAAAAGCTTCTATAGGTGTGTAAAAAGTGAAAGATTAGCGAAAGTAAATGTGGGTCCCTTACAGGCGGAGACAGGAGAAATTATAATGGGGAATAAGGAAATGGCAGACAAATTAAACCAATACTTTGGGCTGGATTTTGCCAATGAGGAGCTTTTGGAGGTGGGACTCCCGCCTCCATCAACTTCTGGCCAACCCATGCTATTTTCTCTTGATTGACCTTGTTAAGCCCGCCCAGCAGGCTTAGCAGGCCAATTAAGGGAAGGCCGGTTACAGAGAACGTCAACGTATGACGTTTCATTTGTCAACATTTTTTGACAGATGAATTGTCATCGTTTGACAGCTCTGTGAAGCTGTCAAACACTGACATTCTCTGTAGTTTGATGAGTTCTTGAATTCAAGGCCTCATCAAACCTATTTCTTTTGCAGAAATTAGATGGTTGTTGCATTGGAGAATGCAACGGCTATCTGTCATCTCTGCCGTGGAGGTGCGAGACTCTCCGCATACCCAACTCTTGAAGCCTGCAGGAAGAAACAAAGGTAAGTAAACTTTTTCTAACACTTTCCACTCACCTCACATACTCACCTCTCCACACTTGCACCCATGACTTACTTTCACAGCGCACTTTTGCACCCCTCTGACCCCCGCAGACCCACTACTCGCCTCGGTGACCCTGGCGGAGCTCGGAGCCTTCGGGAAGCCCACACTTGTATGGGCAAAATGAGGATAATCCCCTTATCTGCCTATTAACTACCTGTTAACAGGCACTAATCCCCTCCCCGACTCCAAGGAGACGGGACCCCACGCGGGTCGGCTACCCGCCTCCTGGCAAGATGGTATGGGGGCGGATTGGGCACCCGCCCCTAGATTCTGCCATTTTCCCGGCAGCCCCGCCTCCATACGCGCCTCCCCAGGGCTGGCAAGATTGCACCCTTTGGGCAGGATTTTCATTCAGGAGTCCGGTTGGAGGCGGGACTACAACTTTCAGGGTTGTAGTCCCGCCTCCATCGAGATGCGGCCAATCCACGCGATTTCAACTTGATTGACCTTGTTGAGCCCGCCCAGTGGGCTCAGCAGGCCAATTAAGGGCCACCTGGCAACAGGTGACGTCACAGACTGAAATTTCATCTGTCAAGACGTTTTGACAGATGAAATATCAGCGTTTCACAGCTGTTTGAAGCTGTCAAACGCTGACAGCCTTACTTCTAACATGAGTCCTTCTCCACAGACTCAGTTAGAAATCTCTCCTGCACAGAAAGCTGCAGGCTGTCACTTTTGACAGTTCGCAGCCATTCTGCTTTCTGTGCCGGTGAGATGAGGGACTCCCCGAACCTAAAGGAAGGAAGGCTGTAAAGGCAAGAAAAGGTAATTTACACTTCTTTAATCACTTTAGACACACCAAACACACTTACCTTTGCACTCATGCACACATCACTCCCCTGAACACCAACATCTCGACCCCTCCAAGCCTTTCAACCCGACGGCCCGACTCCTCCAATTTGGCGTGGTTTGGAGCCGTCGGGAATCCCACAGTTCAAGCTTCAAAATAGGGATTAGGCTAAAACTGCCTATTAACTACCCGTTAACAGGCAGTTAATTGGCACTAATCCCTTCCCGCCTCGGGGAGGCGGCTCCCAGTGCAGGGCAGGTACCCATCTCCCTTGAAACTGGCATGGGGGCGGGATGGTGTCGGGACCCCCGCACGCCTCCAATCCAGACTCCACGGCACACTGAAAATCGAGCCCTATGTGTCTGTCTTCGCAGAAGAAGACGCAAAAAACTTCCCGGACATAGTGGAGAACCAAGGCTCTAGCGAGAATGAGGAACTGAAAGAAATTAGTATTAGTAAAAAAATAGTACTGGAGAAATTAATGGGACTGAAAGTCAATAAATCCCCTGGATCTGATGGACTGCATTCTCGGGTTTTGAAAGAGTTGGCTATAGAGATAGTGGATGCATTGGTTGTCATTTTCCAAAATTCCATAGATTCTAGAATGGTTCCCATGGATTGGAAGGTGTCAAATGTAACCCCACTATTTAAGAAAGGAGGGAGAGAGAAAACTGGGAACGACAGACCAGTTAGCCTGACATTAGTAATAGGGAAAATGCTAGAATCTATTATTAAGGATGTGGTAACAGGGCACTTAGAAAATAATAACAGGATTGGGCAGAGTATACACAGATTTATGAAAGGGAAATCATGTTTGACAAATCTGTTAGAGTTTTTTGAGGTTGTAATTAGCAGAATAGATAAGGGGAACCAGTGGATGTGGTGTATTTGGATTTTCAGAAGGCATTCGATAAGGTGCCACACAAGAAATTATTAAACAAAATTAGGGCTCATGGGATTGGGGGGGGGAAAACTAGCATGGATTGTGGATTGGTTAACAGACAGAAAACAGAAGTTAGGAATAAACTGGTCACTTTCGGGTTGGCAGGCTGTAACTAGTGGGGTACCGCAAGGATCAGTGCTTGGGCCTCAGCTATTCACAATCTACATCAATGATTTGGATGAGGAGACCAAATATAATATATCCAAATTTGCTGATGATATAAAGCTGGGTGGGAATGTAAGTTGTGAGGAGGATGCAAGGAGGCTTCAAGGGGATTATAGACAGGCTAAGTGAGTGGGCAAGAACATGGCAAATGGAATATAATGTGGAGAAATGTGAAGTTAGCCACTTTGGTAGGAAAAATAGAAAAGCAGAATATTTTTTAAATGGTGAGAGATTAGGAAATGTTGGTGTTCAGAGGGACGTGGGTGTCCTTGTACACGAATCACTGAAAGTTAACATGCAGGTACAGCAAGCAATTAGGAAAGCAAATGGTATGTTGGCCTTTATTACAAGAGGATTTGAGTATAAGAGTAAAGACTTCTTGCTGCAATTATATAGGGCTCTGGTGAGACCACACCTGGAGTGTTGTGTACAGTTTTGGTCTCCTTACCTAAGGAAGGATATACTTGCCATAGAGGGAGTGCAACGAAGGTTCACCAGACTGGTTCCTGGGATGGGGGGATTGTCCTATGAAGAGAGATTGAGTAGACTAAGCCTATATTCTCTACAGTTTAGAAGAATGAGAGGTGATCTCATTGAAACATACCAAATTCTTACAGGGCTTGACAGGGTAGATGCAGGGAGGATGTTTCCCCTGGCTGGGGAGTCTAGAACCATGGGTCACAGTCTCAGAATAAGGACTCGGCCATTTAGGACTGAGATGAGGAGAAATTTCTTCACTCAGAGGGTGGCGAATCTTTGGAATTCTCTACCCCAGAGGGTTGTGGAGGCTCAGTCATTGAGTATATTCATGACAGAGATCGATAGATTTTTGAATATTAAGGGACTCGAGGGATATCGGGATAGTGCAGGAAAGTGGAGCTGAGGTAGAAGATCAACCATGATCTTATTGAATGGCGGAGCAGGCTCGAAGGGCCAAAAGGCCTACTCCTGCTCCTATTTCTTATGTTCTTATGATACTACTACTACTACTACCACTACTTTTACTACTACAAAAACAACATCTGAAACATTCAACTTGAAGAAATATCACTTAACCAGAAATGTATTGCATCTTTTCAAAATGATTCATGCTATAAAAACTTGTCTATGCAGTATCCCTCTTTTTGTGTCCTCAGGTTACAAACATTTTGACCCTGCTCATAACTGCCCTTTCCATTTTCAAAATGCACACTTTTAACATGTAGTATCAAATTGTAATAAATTATAGAAACATATAGATCATATTTCTATTTTTGCCTTGCACCCGTGAAGCACCTTGGAACATTGTTCTACGATAAAGGTGCAATATAAATGCAATTTGTTATTGTTGTTTCTCCCCTCATATTAAGAACATTCTACATGGGATTACATGGGATATTCGGCACAGAAACCCGCCATTCAGCTGAACCAGTCCATGCCGGCATTTATGCTCCACTCGCGCTTCCTCCCGTCTTTCGTCATCTAACTCTATCAGCATAACCCTCTATTCCTTTCTCCCTCATGTGCTTATCTAGCCTCTCCTTAAATGTATCTATACTATTCGCTTCAACCACTCCCTGTGGTAGCGAGTTCCACATTCTCACCACTCTCTGGGTAAAGAAGTTTCTTCTGAATTCCCTATTTGATTTCTTGGTGACTATCTTATATTGATGGCCTCTAGTTATGTTCTTCCTACTGTATCTCTGTATCTACTCTATCAAAACCTTTCATAATTTTAATTACCTCAATTAGGTCCCCCCTCAGCCTTTTTTCAAGCAAAAAGAGACCCAGCCTGTTCATCCTTTCCTGATATGTATACCCTCGCATTTCTGGTATCATACTTGTAAATCTTCTCTGCACCCTCTCCAGTGCCTCTATATTCTTTTTATAATATGGCGCAGTACTCTAAATGTGGTCTAACCAAAGTTCGATACAGGTTTAGCATAACTTCCCTACTTTTCAATTCTATCGCTCTAGAAATATACCCTAGTGCCTGGTTTGCCTTTTTTATGACCTTGTTAACCTATGTCGCTACTTTTAGTGATCTGTGTATTTGTACTCCGAGATCCCTTGCTCCTCTACCCCACCCAGACTTGCACCCTCCAAGTAATGTGACCTCCCTATTCTTCCTACCAAAATGTAATACCTCACATTTATCTGTGTTGAATTTCATTTGCCAATTATATGCCCATTCTGCAAGTTTATTAATGTCCTCCTGTAATTTGTTTCAGTCCTCCTCAGTATTGACTATTTCTCCCCCCCCCCCAAATTTGGTGTCACCCGTAAATTTAGAAATTGTGTTTTTGATTCCAAAGTCTAAATCGTTAATATAAATTGTGAACAGCAGTGGTCCCAGCACTAATCCTTGTGGAACACCACTGCCCACCTTCTGCCACTGTGAATAGCTACCTTTTACCCCTAATCTCAGCTTTCTGCCTTGAAACCAGCGAGCTATCCATTCTGCTACTTGTCCCCTGGCTCCGCATTCTCTGACCTTTTTCATTAGTCTATTATGTGGTAGCTTATCAAAGGCCTTTTGAAAATCTAGATAAAGTACATCTACTGCATTGCCCTTGTCTGTTCTTTCTGTTACCTCTTCAAAAAATTCAATGAGCTTAGTCTAGCAAGACTTTCCCTTTTGAAATCCATGCTGACTATTCATTATTATATTTTTGGCTTGTAGATGTTCTTCTATTTTCTCCTTTAGTAGGGATCCCATTATTTTTCCTACCACCGGTGTTAAGCTGACTGGTCTGTAGTTCCCTGGACATGTTCTATCTCCCTTCTTAAATATAGGTATTATGTTAGCTATCCGCCAGTCCTCTGGCACTACACCTTTTACTAATGAATTATTAAATATGTGTAGTAATGTCTTTGCTATCTCTTCCCTAGATTCTTTTAAAATGCGCAGATGTAATCCACCCGCAACAGGGGTTTTTTTCCTCTGAGTTTGATTAGTTTATTTAATATATCTCCTTTTTATTTTAAGTGCAGTTATTTCATTACTAATCTCATGATCTACTGTCATGTCTACCTGTTCTATCTCCCTGGTAAATACTGAGGCAAAGTAATTATTTAATATTTCTGCCACCTCTCTATCACTGCCTGTGGTATTATCCTGTCCATCCCTTAGTGGCCCTATTCGCATCCCGACCTTTTTTATTGATGTGCCTGTAAAATATTTTATTATTTTGTTTTCTGTTCCTTGATAATTTAATTTCATAGTTCCTCTTTTCCTTCCTAATTTTTTTTGACTTCTTTCCTAATCTCTTCATATTTTCCCTTCTCATGCTCTCCCCTGCTGTCCATGTGCTTAATGCATACCTCTTTCCTTACCCTCAATTTTTCCCTTATGGCTTTATTCATCCATGGTGTCTCATTCGTGTTTAGCTTGTTTTTGTTTTTTAGTGAAATATATTTTTCTTGGACTCTGTTGAACATCGTTTTAAATGTTTCCCATTGCTGTTCTACATCATTGTTTGCCAATATTGTTGTCCATTTTATTTTCCCAAGTTCTATTCTCAGCCCCTCAAAAATCAGCTTTTCTCCAATTTATTACCCTGGTCGTCGTCATACTTATGTCCTTCTCAATTATTATTTTAAAGTGTATTGTGCAAAGCCTTTGTGGGCCTGCCTGGGCTACTTTGAAAATGTAGCTTTGTGCTGGACTAGAGTTGAATTGCAGCCAGCACAAGCTCCCAGCAGTGTGAAATGGCTTCTTGGAAGTGTCCACACTCCTTGCCTTCAGTGTGCCTGGGTATCCGATTCGGATTTGACATCTGAGTTATATTGCCAACTTTTGCAATGGTGCACACCCAAAACCACTTTGTATTGACACAAAAGTGGGAGTATAACTATAACTTTAGAAATGTCCTTTGTTTAATTATTTAAAACAATCAGTAACCATTTCTATTTATTCAAATGCCCAAAAAGGACACTGTTAATAGTTCCACATGTTTTGAAGTGCAAAACATTTTTAAATGTCTTTAGCAGTTACTTATCAACATTATCCACCACCTAATTACTTTTAGAGATCACATATGGGAAGTAATTCAATGATGGGGGTTCTGATGCCTTAAGTGCGAGATCAAGGCTCAAGCTTATGAACATCACCAAAGCCTCAAATGACATCACGACCATAAATATACTGCAGCAATGCATTGCACAGAAAACATTTATTGAATCATTTGTTTTAATAAAAATGGACGAGTATCGATGCTGTAAAATACTGTGCCACTTACCCAAGATTTGCTCACAGTGGGTATGAACTCATCTGTGCATTCAGGAAGAGGCACTGAGCAGAGGGAAAGCAAATGAATAAATGAGTTACTCTGGCCTATAATGGCATTGTGAAAGGCCTGGGAACAAGTCACCTCCCTACTATATTTTTAGGGGATTTGTGCATGGTATCAAAGTCTGTAAAGAGTGGTTTTATAATAATTGGAGAAAGTGTGTGTTACTTTTTTGACTGCTGCGGTGGGTACAGTGAGTGCATTAGTACTGTAAAGTTAGCATGATGTAGATCTACAAGGTAATAAAAGTGAACTGGATCATTCAACCTGAAGGAATGTGGCATCACTTGATCAGAACTGTATTACGTCTTTTCAACACAATTCAGGATTTAATAACTTGCTTATAATTTGAGGCCAAAATACCTGGATGGATATCTCACCAGTATATTGACCTTCTTTGAATTGCCCTTTCTGTTTTTTCCCAGTGCCTGTATTTTAGTATGTAATATCAAATTGCAATGAATTATAGAAATATAAATTACTTCTCCATTGTGTTCCCTGATTAAACTTTAAAAAATATTTCTAAATTGCTACTGAAGTAAAAGTTAATTCTAAAAAGATTTAGACGTGTGATACTTTCTCTAGTCTTCGCATATCTAGATTTTACTGGTATCTCTTGGATGAAGTACGATATTTATATTTGTATTGTTCATTGATGAAAATAGAATTTCCTTTTGGAATATTGCCTGCATTAGGCACAAGATCCCAATAAATGATCTGTAGCAATTGTCTACCTAGCATACAGCAGTTATTGCTATACTTTTTTTGTGGTGAATCCATGTGTTTACTGAAACTTTATTGTTCTCTCTGTAATAAAGAAGCCACAGCTGGTGAATGCAATATTTCATTTTGGTCAATAAAAAAACACTTGTTGTGTTAGATTTCCTGAGGCAGTCTAAATAGAATAAAGGCAAAGTTATCAATCAAGTGGTGTATTTTTCATCTTGGGTTTTATTCATATATTCATACATACACACATATACATACATGCATACTATATATATATATATATATATATATCATATGCATAAAACTCAGTGAAATTAGAAGTAGATGTTGTCGATATGGTAATGCAAAAAGACTCATGAAAAATTGAAACTGTTCTTATGAATCTTTAATTAGAAGCAATGAAAGGGGCACTACTGGAGCCAAATGCTTTGTTACAATCTCTTCTCATTGGTTATTTGCCATTATTCTTCCACCTTCACAAGCAGACATTCACTTAAAGCTGACAAAAGTCACTTGAAGCCCAGACAGCTGTAGTCACACGAACACCTCCACCACACAGAAAAGCCTGTTGGCAAGTAATTAGTGCCACTTAAAAGAAGCTCTCTTAATTTTTGTTTGTGTTTAGTCCACAGTCTAACACTTGAACATGAAGCTTGGTCTTAGTTTCTCTTGCACATAAGTATCTTTGGTATCTCTAGTGGGGAGAGAATAGAGAAGAGGGAGGCTGAATCAATCTTGCAGTATGTATTCAGTGCCTCTGAAGGATTCACTTTCATTTTTTTGTCTCCCATGTCACCTTGTGTGCAGTCTGGTCTGTGACACTGATGGTGATTATGTCATTATTTTGCTCTAGGGGGCTTTGACACATCTGCAAAGCTGATGCACATCTTCTTCCAGCGCTGGCATACGGCCCACATCCCCAATGCTTCATTAGTCACCACTGCCTGGCCCTCGCCAGACAAAACGCCCAGCTCTGAGCTGCCTCCCCACTGCATTGTCCGTGCTGTGCTCCTTGTCAGTGCCTGTGATTGGTTTATCCATGCACCTCCTTTTCTTGTTCTCACTCCATGCTCCAGATGTCCTGATTTTTGCCTGTATAAGCAGAAAGCTACACAATAAAAACAAGGTGACTTTTTAACCCTTTCATTCCGCTGTAATCAAATAAGACCTTGCATTTTCTGAAGAAGGACTGAGAAATGTTCAGAATTCAGTGACTGCCAGTGTTCTGCACAGATTTGTGTGGTTATGGAGGTCGGTAAAGTGTGTGTGTGTGTGTGTGTGTGTGTGTATGTCTGTTTGGACATAGTTTGTTGGGTTCTAAGTTACATGTGCTTCTGTGACATTGAAATGTCTCTCCCCTCATGAAATATTCCTTGGACATTGAAATATGTGTGCATGATGGTACAGTAGTTAAGAGAATATGCATAAATGAAGTAATGTGGAGAAATGTTGCTGTCTGTTTGAGTTAATGTACCATAAAAAGTTCAATTTCTACAGTTTCATGTATACTTTCAAAATGTGTCTACACCAAATGCCTTTTGTACTATATTTGAGAAGTATCCCCTTCCCCTTTCCTCCCTGGATGTGTTTCTTTGACATGCTCTATGAGCATCTAATTGAAAGAAGAATACTCAATTACCAAATGTTTGGTGTAAGGTGAATGTTCAGCTCAGTACTGGCTTACAAATACAAGCACATCCGATTCTGAGCTAAGTCTAATTGCTGTTAACAGTCATTTTGTATAAACAAAACTTTGGCTCAGTACTAGATCTCTGGGCCTTTTCTTTTGGATTGACTTCCAACTTCTTGTAGTATAGAGCTCTATATTTCTTTTCACAAGTTATCCAAACACACGATAACCAGAATGGAATTGGTTCACACTTGTGTGCATTTTCTGTAGAGCTGAAGTTCCAACAGACTATTTTTGAGAGTAGACTTCAAAGTTATTTGACTGGCTTTTCAAAAAAGTAAAGCCTGACATCATAAGGTTGATTTTAAATGCTGGCAGTAATTCAGTGTGAGAATTTTTCCCTTTTTAAAAAAAAAAAAATTACTTAATATATTTTATTTTTCATTAATGCAGCTGGCTGAGCCAAATATGTGTGCGGTTCTGGTTGTTTAGCATAGAAAGGCTGATATTGCCCTGGGGTTGGTACAATGTTGGGCAACAAAGATAAAGGGTGTCAGGAATATAATTTATGAGGAAAGGTTAATGAAGCTGAGCATTTTTTCTTTGAAAAGAGGAGGCTTTTTGGTTAACTAACTGAAGTTTTCAAAATTATGAAGGTATTGACAAAATGTATCTACCCATCACCCTAACAACCAAAGAGTGCCAAAAGCTTTTTTTTCTGTTTTAGTTACTGTATTTAGGAATGAGTATGTAGTTGGGCACTATGGGGAACTTTCTCTGTCCTGGTGGACCTAATAAAATCTGATCTATTTTAATCAATCAAACTGTGATCTATTAAGAAATTACTGAAATAATTAATAAATGGTAGTAATATGAGTTTTCTCTAAAACCAATAGAAATAATATTACTGGTTTAGTCGTATGTTAGTAATTTGAATGATCGTTATCTCTGAGATTACTGTTGTGGCACCAATTAATCAATTACCCCCTCCTAGTGGCAGTATTTTGTTTATTTTCCATGGAAGATTTTCTGCATTGAAAGATCCTATTTAGTTGTCTTGCGTATGTTGTGAAAAATTATTTGTTACACAGCAATTGATCGGCATTTTCTGAAAAACCCTTTCCAGATCGAGGTCATCAAAAAATGGCTGACTTCCCATGCAGCATATGGAAATTTCTGGGTGGGAAAAGATTGTATGTAAGAAATCCGTTCCAGTTCCTTTTGAATAATCATTGCTGCCAGAAAAGTATTTGAAGATTTTTTTTTTTAGTGGATCTACTATCATAGAGACTCATTAAAGAAACTATTAGTAAAATGTACATGCATAAAAACACCACTTTCTTAAAGAAAATGCACAACTAATGGCATTCAAATAAATAGCATATAATTTTTGTAGAGATGTTGATACTGGGAATCATATGAGTGCTTTACTGGATTTACATAATACAAGTGGGTTTTTTTCTGAAAGGCAGTCATTGATTTCTCAGACTTCCAAAATGATGCAAAATAGTTGAGTGGAACTCCACAGATGCAACTGGATCAGGAGAAACACAACACAAACGTAACAGGATTCTTCCGATCGGATTAAGAAACCTGTTTTACAAAAATTATCTATTAAATAGCAGGACATTTGCGCAAATTAGGAAATTGGGCCATGTGGATAATTTCTAAGAGCAGCAAATATCTAATAGAAAGGTTTTGAATGGAAGATTCCGATCAATAATGGTACTATTTCGGGGAGACTGGATTGTCCAAAAGGAATGATGTTTTGGAGGTCACTAATGAACTAGATTAATTGTTAGGTTTTTAAATCACCTCAATAGAGAGTCAAAATGAAAGCTATAGTATGCAAATAATATCAACTTAGGTACCTTATGTATTGATAATCTTAAAAAAAATTAGAAGGAGCAGAGAGGGGGAGATAGAAATACCAAAAAATGGCTTAAAAAGAATTCCTCCCCTATAATATAAGAAATCAATTGAGAACCAAATGACATTTCAGTCAACTGTTGCATATACCTTGTTTTCATAACATAATTTTAATCAAAACCTCATGGGATTTCCATCTCCTGAACCTACCTACATAATTGCATATCAGCAGCTCCAGAGATACCAATGCTATTAAGCAGATTATGCAATTAAGCAGTCCCACATGGTGATCCTTTAGTACAAACATTTCAAACAAGTTGTTTTGAAGCTCCGTTGACTTTAATAATCTTTTGGCATTATTGCTTACTATCTACGGCCCTGTCTGTATCAGTAGGGGTTTTAGTTTGTGCTGGTTAGACCAAGAGACAGAATTGTAAGGAAAATACATAATTGAGTGGGCAGGTCTCCATCTAAAAGCTGAAAATCCCATGCAAATAAATGGGTTCTTCATATATTTATATATTGAATTAGGCAGCCTAGATTCCCATTGAAAATAATAGGAAAATCTTTTGGTACTCTAAATACTTAACTGATTAAACACATTATGAAATTAAATGGAAGGTAATGAAGATGAAGGAAATGCTTGAAAACCCTTTTCGGTGTGCAGAATTTGTTGCAGAATGGCATGTTTATTTGTGCAGTTCATACTAATACAATAATGCAATTCTGTGTAGCATGGCCAAAGAAAATCTGTTTGGCAGAGTGGTGCGTAGTTTCATACTGCCAAGTTAATCTTCATTAGCTACTTTTTAATGTCCTTTCACATTGCAATGGTGGAATTGCATCTGTGCAACAGGAAGGAAATGGCTTCCCTTGGCACAGGAAGTTTAAAGGAGCCATTTCCTCTCTGGTCACAAAGCAACTGCATTAAGGCTGCTGGGAACTCCCAACTACACAAAGTGGTGTAACACCACTTCTACTCCACCTTTAATGTAACAGTATGGACACCTTGGAGCTGAATCAGTGTAACTACCTAAAAATATAAGCAAAAAATTACACTTTTAGCACCTGATGTTCCAGTACATTTCTTTTGGACACAACTATTCTTGCCTTTCAGGTTAGATAAATTGATAAGCTGTTCCATATAATAGACTAAATTATTCCTTCTACAGATGCTGGTGCACCCAGCCAGATCCATCACCCTCAATGGAGTTGGTTCCTGTTCATTTTTAACAGAATCCATCTTACACTTTTTTTTCAATGCAGTAGATTGATTCTTCTCTGACGTTCACAAGAAATTGGTAAGGTTGGGGGAGATTAGACTTGTATGCTAATCATTGAGTTGCCAGTCAAGACCCTCTCTTACCAAGTTGTTATGGAGATGAGGATGTCCACATCCTCAGTGGAAGACATTTAGAAATAAATAAATAACTTGCATTTATATAGTGCCTTTCACATCCTCAGGACATCCCAAAGCGCTGAACAGCCAATTAATTACTTTTGAAGTGTAGTCACTTGTCTTTTAGGCAAAAGCAGCAATCAGTTTGCACACAGCAAAGGTCCCACAAACAGCAATGATAAAAATGAACAGTTAATCTTGGGAACCTGAACAGGGGGACAGAGGAAAGGGAAACGAGGATAAAAGCAAAAGATAGGAAAGAGAAAAACAAAAGTGGCAGTCAGAGAAATCAACGGTTTAAATCAAACATGGCCACAGTAAATAATAATTCTAATAGGTCTAAGAGTGTTAAACAAAACAAGCCTGAAGACTTTGTGTCTTAATGCAAGGAGCATTCGGAATAAGGTGGATGAATTAGCTGCACAAATAGAGGTAAACGAATATGATTTGATTGGGATTACGGAAACATGGCTCTAGGGTGGCCAAGGCTGGGAATTCAACATCCAGGGGTATTCAATATTCAGGAAATTTAGGCAAAACGGAAAGGGAGGTGGGGTAGCATTGCTGGTTAAAGAAGGGATTAACACAATTGTAAGGAAGGATATTAGCTCTGATGATGTGGAATCTGTATGGGTAGAACTGAGAAATACCAAGGGGCAGAAAACTTTAGTGGGAGTGGTATATAGACCTCCAAACAGTAATGCGGAGGTTGGGGATGGCATTAAAATGGAAATTAGAGAAGCGTGCAATAAGGGCACAGCAGTCATCATGGGTGACTTTAATCTACATATACATTGGGCTAACCAAATTAGTAACAATACTGTGGAGGAGGAATTCTTGGAGTGTTTACGGGATGGTTTCCTGGACGATTATGTCGAGGAACCAACCAGAGATCAGGCCATCTTAGACTGGGTATTATGTAATGAGAAAGAATTAATCAGCAATCCTGTTGTACGAGGCCCCTTGGGTTGGAGCTATCATAATATGATAGAATTCTTCATTAAGATGGAGAATGAAGTAGTTGACTCGGAGACTAGGGTCCTGAATTTAAATAAAGGAAACTATGATGGTCTGAGGCGCGAGTTGGGTAGGATTGATTGGGGAATGTCACTCAAAGGGTTGACTGTGGATAGGCAAAGACTGCATGGATGAACTACAGAAATTGTTCATCCCAGTATGGCAGAAAAATAAAACAAAAAAGGTGACTCAACCGTGGCTAACAAGGGAAATTAGGGATAGCATAAGATCCAAAGAGCGGACATATAAATTGGCCAGAAAAAGCAGTAAACCTGAGGATTGGGAGCAGTTTAGGATTCAACAAAAGAGGACAAAGGGATTAATTAAGAAGGGGAAAATAGAATATGAGAGTAAGCTATCAGGGAACATAAAAACTGACTGTAAAAGCTTTTATAGATATGTGAAGAGAAAAAGATTGGTGAAGTCAAACGTAGGTCCCTTGCAGTCAGAATCGGGAATTTATAATGGGTAACAAAGAAATGGCAGACCAATTAAATACATATTTTGGTTCTGTCTTCACAAAGGAGGACACAAATAACCTCCCAGAGATGCCGGGGAACATAGGGTCTGATGAAGGGGAGGAACTGAAAGAAATCAATATTTGTAAGGAAATGGTGTTAAGGAAATTGATGGAACTGAAGGCCGATAATTCCCCAGGGCCTGATAATCTGCATCCTAGGGTACTTGAGGAAGTGGCCCTAGAAATAGTAGATGCATTGCTGATCATCTTCCAACATTCGATGGAATCTGGAACAGTACCCATGGATTGGAGGGTAGCTAATGTTACCCCACTATTCAAAAAAAGTGGTAGGGAGAAAACGGGGAATTACAGACCAGCAAGCCTGACATCAGTAGTGGGGAAAATGCTAGAGTCCATTATAAATGATGTAATAGCTGAGCACTTGGAAAACAGTGACAGGATCGGACAAAGTCAGCATGGATTTACAAAAGGTAAATCGTGCTTGACTAATCTACTGGAATTTTTTGAGGATGTAACTGGTAAAATAGATAAGGGAGAACCAGTGGATGTGCTATATTTGGACTTTCAGAAGGCTTTCGATTAGGTCCCGCATAAGAGATTAGCATGTAAAGTTAAGGCACATGGGATTGGGGGCAAGGTATTGACTTGGATAGAAAACTGGTTGGCAGACAGAAAGCAAAGAGTTGGAATAAACGGGTCTTTTTCTGAGTGGCAGGCAGTGACTAGTTTGGTACCGCAGGGATCGGTCCTTGGACCCCAGCTATTCACAATATATATTAATGATCTAGACGAGGGAATTGGATGTAATATCTCCAGATTTGCAGACGACACAAAGCTGGGTGGGCGTGTGTGCTGTGAGGAGGATGCCGAGAAACTCCAGGATGATTTGGACAGGTTGGGTGATTGGGTAGAAGCATGGCAGATGCAATATAACGTGGATAAATGTGAGGTTATCCACTTTGGTGGCAAAAACAGGAAGGCAGATTATTATCTGAATGGCAGTAGATTGGGCGAAGGGGAAGTGCAACGAGACCTGGGTGTCCTTGTGCACCAGCCACTGAAGGTAAGCATGCAGGTGCAGCAGGCGGTTAAGAAGGCAAATGGTATGTTGGCCTTCATAGCGAGAGGCTTTGAGTACAGGAACAAGGATGTCTTGCTGCAGTTGTACAGGGCCTTGGTGAGACCATATCTTGAGTATTGTGTGCAGTTTGGTCGCCTTATCTGAGGAAGGATGTTCTTGCCATGGAAGGAGTTCAGTGAAGATTCACCAGGCTGATGGCAGGAATGACTTATGAGGAGAGATTGGGTCGATTGGGCTTGTACTCGCTAGAGTTTAGAAGAATGAGAGGGGATCTCATTGAAACTTATAAAATTCTGACAGGACTGGACAGACTCGATGCAGGAAGGATGTTCCTGATGGTCGGGGAGTCCAGAACCAGGGGTCACAGTCTAAGGATAAAGGGTATGCCATTTAGGACAGAAATGAGGAGGAATTTCTTCACCCAGAGAGTGGTGAACCTGTGGAATTCTTTACCACAGAAGGCAGTAGAGGCCAATTAATTAAATATATTCAAGAAGAAGTTGGATATATTTCTTAAGGCTAAAGGGATCAAGGGGTATGGGGAGAAAGCAGAGACCGGGTACTGAATTTGGATGATCAGCCATGATCACATTGAATGGCGGAGCAGGCTCGAGGGGCCGAATGGCCTACTCTTGCTCCTATCTTCTATGTTTCTACGGTGGTGTTGGTTGAGGGATAAGTGTTGGCCAGGACACTAGAAGATATCCCCTGCTCTTCTTTGGATAGTGCCATGGGACTTTTACATCCACCTGTGCAGGCAGATGAGACTTCAGTATAATATCTCACCCAAAAGACAGCATCTCTGACAATGAGGCATTCTTCAGTATTTCACCAGCCAGCCTGAATTATATCCTGGAGTGGGCTTGACCTTATAACCTTCTGGTTCTGAGGTGAAAGTGGTACCATTGAGCCAAAGCTTATGCTTAACATTGGAGTCCAAGCAAACTGGCTGTACTTCACTCTTGGTCAAGTTTCGTTCAATAAATCCAGTGAAAAGGGACTCCGATCCTATTCTGTGGCAGTAAGACTCATCTGGTAGCCATAATAGGCTTTCCATTTCATTGTGCAAGACGACTCTCGGCAGGTTGCTCATCGGTATTTTATTGTTATGTCATTGTTATCTTTCTTTATGAAGGAATGTTTCTTCATGAAGGAATGTTTCTTTCCATAGCCTTGGGCCTGAATTTGATTCCATGCATGTTCATGTAAACAGCCCACCCTCTAACTTGTATCAAATTACACTTATCAACCACGAGCCACTAATATATTCATTTGTCACTGACTTAACTATCTCATTTAGTTCATCCACTTAGATCTTGCCTATGTTGCTTCCATGATCAGATTACATTCAGCCTCACCTTCCTATCCTGTCCACACAAATCTGCCCACACGGGCTCCACTATGTGGCAAAACAGAAGGACTATATTTTGTTGTGTAAAAAATAAAGACTTGCATTTATATAGCACCTTTCACGACCTCAAGATAACCCAAAGTGCTTTACAGCCAATGAAGTACTTTTAAGTGTTGTCACTGTTGTAATGTAGGAAATGCGGCAGCCAATTTGCTCACAGCAAGCTCCCACAAACAGCAATGTGATCATGACCAGATAATCTGTTTTAGTGATGATGATTGAGGGATAAATATTAGCCAGGACACCAGGGATAACTCCCCCTGCTCTTTGAAATAGTGCCATAGGATCTTTTACATCCACCTGAGAGAGCAGACGGGGCCTCGGTGTAATATCTCATCTGAAAGATGGCACCTCTGACAATGCAGCACTCCCTCAGTACTGCACTGGAGTGTCAGCCTAAACTTTTGTGCTGAAGTCTCTGATGGGAGACTTGAACCCACAACCTTCTGACTCAGAGGCAAGAGTGCTGCCAAGTGAGCCAGAGCTGACACATTTGTAGACCAAGTCAAAGTGTCAGGAGGTTGACTGCTTTGTTTGTGTTGTATGGGAATAGGATTTAAGAATGCCTGCTGTTAAGGTAATAGCTCACTAGTTTGCAGTAAGAAATTGACCCTGACCGGGCCAGAACCTATTTCACTACGAAAAGTATTGTTGACTTCAAATAGGTGATCTTTCAAGACACCTGCAAGACAGAAATTTGAATAACCTTCACTGCAATATTTGCCTGCTAAGAACAGGCAGTTTTGCAAAGGTGTCTTCATGATGCTTGGAGACTATGATCAATCCTCCTTGAGTGGTAATACTTGAAGAGAGATCCAAATCATATGCAGAGAATACCAAATGGAGCAAAATAAATTGTTTACTCTTTATGTACAGTAACCCTCAATCGTCAAATTAAGATGTTCTGCACTTGCCATGTATGGAACTTACCACTCTTCAACTGCCAGGATCTTGATGAAGAGTCATAGGAACAGGACTAGGCCACTCAGCCACTCAAGCCTGTTCCACCATTCTGGTAGAACATGGCTGATCTGTACCTCAAAAGTCTATCAATCTCAATGTTGAAAGTTTCAATTGACCCAGCAGCCACATCTTTTTGGGAAAGAGAGTTCCAGATTTCTAATATCCTTTGTGTGAAAAAGTGCTTACTGATTTCACTCCTGAATGGCCCAGCTCTAATTTTAAGATTATGCCCCTTTTGTTATGGATTCCCCCACCAGAGGAAAAAGTTTCTCTGTGTCTACCCTATCAGGTCCCTTTACTATTTTAAACACCTCAATTAGATCATCTCTCAACCTTCTAAACTCAAGGGAATACAAGCCAAGTTTATGCAACCTGTTCTCTTAATTTAATGTTTAAGCCCGGGTATCATTTTGGTAAATCTGCACTGTATCCCCTCCAAAGCCAATATATCTTTCCTGAGACGTGATGCCCGAAATTAAATGCAGTACACCAGATGGGGTCTGACCAAGGAAGCATCACTTCATTTTTGTATTGCAAACAACATTCCATTTGCCTTTTTCATTGCTTTTGTACCAGTCCACTAGCTTTGTGATTTGTGTAGCTGGAGACCTAAATCCCTTTACTCTCATGCTGCTCCTAGTCTCTCATTAAGAACATATTCCAATTTGTCTTTCTCCAATCCCAAGTGGATGAACTCCTACTTCCCCACATTGAACTCTAACTGCCATAGTTTTACCTAGTTAATCTGTCTATGTCCCTTTGTAACTTCCAGTTCCCATCTACACAACTTACTATGCTTCCTAACTTGGCATCAGATGCAAACTTAGATATACAACTCTCTACATCTTCTTTCAAGTTATTAATCTATATGGTTAATAGCGGAGGCCCAAGTACAGATCCTGGGGAACACCACTTGTCACATCCCACCAATCAGAGAATGTTCCCTTTTTCCTCACTTTCTATCTCTTGCCTCCAACCCATGTCACAAAGTTACCTCTAATTCCATGCACATTAATTTTTGCAAATA
Organism: Somniosus microcephalus; assembly: GCF_052327205.1. Lineage (NCBI taxonomy): Eukaryota > Metazoa > Chordata > Chondrichthyes > Squaliformes > Somniosidae > Somniosus > Somniosus microcephalus. The sequence continues at coordinate 76,749,361 of NC_140989.1, read as the reverse complement.
ATCTTTTGTGTGGAACTTTATCAAATGCCTTCTCGAAGTCCATATAGACGCCGTGCATAGATTCATGCCAGTGACGATCTCAAAAAATTCAACTAGATTAGTCAGACATGACCTATCCTTCACAAATCCATGCTGACTTCCTTTGGTCAGCAGATACTTGTTCAAGTGCTCAGTCACTCTGTCCCTGATGATGCATTTCAGCAACTTCCTCACAAGTGATGTTAAACTAACAAGTCTATAGTTACGATAGCAAAATACTGCAGATGCTGGAAATCCAAAATAACAGAAAATGCTGGAGAGAAAATAGTCAACATTTTCGGTCAAACCCTTTGTCAAGACTGAAAAAGCACAGGAAATGAAATAGATTAAAAGGCCAGGCTGGGAGAGAACAAAAGAGAAGTGAAGAGACATTAAGAGGTAGTTACCTTGTTTTCCCCTTCCTATCTTCTTAAATAATGGAGTGACATTTACAATTTTCCAAAGCATAACCACAATTCCTGAATCTAGAGAGCTTTGGAAAATTATGACCAACTCATTTGTAATTTTCTCACCTTTTAATATCCTAAGGGGTGTGTTTCCTCACTTTCTGGTATAAGTAAAGCATCACAGAACTAATGGTATTGATCACCTGTTATCCAAAATTGGCTTATTGAGATTCACATTTCACAAACTTGTTTCCCTCACTATTGTTAATTGTAGTTAACCTTGTTAGTGCTAACATATTTGGCAACAGCTTGCCTACATAAAGATTACAAGGAAGCATTCCCTTATACGTAGAATGAAATGGAGCATAACCTTTTACTATTCTGCTGGAAGATCACATTGGTAATAGGGCAGAGAGGGGTTTCTTTAATAAGATGTTTTCAGGAAGGAGAAATCACATGGATTTCAGCTACCAATGTCTCTTAAAACTGATGTAACTCTTTGATGCAGTAGCTGTGTAGCTTACTTAATCTATGGCTTGGGGCCTGATTTCATTTGAAGAATAAGATGAAACCTAAAAGGAAATAATCTACCTTTCCTGAGTGAACCATTGTTGGGAGGAAAAAATGTTAATATAATGTGCAGGGAGAGGAGATAAGACATAATACAAGATGCAATTGTAATTTATTATACAGACAGCATTTTATTAGTCTATTTTCTTCTGTTTGTCAGTGTTGTAAATTAAACTTGTCCATAAGGCTCACCATTCCTTTAACTTGTCTATTGAGTGATTGACTTAAAAGCATATGAATCACAATTTGTTTTAAAAGTGCTAGAAAGAGATCAATACACAAGCTATCTTATCATTTTTAAGTGTGTTTATCTTGCTTTGTGCTCGAAGACTGGTGGCTGCTTCAAGGCCAAATAACATTTGAACCTTGGTTGCAACACGTCAGCCCATTTTGAAACCATCTTTATCTAACTGAGAAACCTGAAATCTGTTTGACAAAGTGACACTAGAGCCAGCTTATCTTGGAACAGAGTTGTATCTCACATAGGTCATTGATTCTGTGAAATTAATGTTTACATGTTGGTCTGTTTTTGTAAGCAATTTTTGCTTTGAGATTGTATGTATCAGTTGTAGGAAACATGGCTTAAGACTAAAGGGAGTAATTTTTCATAAGTGGTATTTGCCTCTTGTTTTTCTTTTTTACCAAACCCATTTATATTCTTAAATTAAAATACTGTCATTTGTTTTACTGGGAAAATCAAGCTGCCAATAAATTAAAGTCTAAGGGGGCTAAATTCGGTTGATTTGCGCCTCCCATTAGCGCCCTAAGAGGGTGTAACGGGGTGCAAATGAACTCGCGCCTGGGCACGGCACCACTAATGCGAAATTCAGCGGGAGGTTGGCGGCGCTAACCGTTGGTGTGGCGCGCCACCGCTGGCAATGACGTCATTGCTGTGCGCAGCGCCCCACTCGCGTCCTGGCTGTAACATTGGGTGGCACCCCCCGACTTACTGCCGGACGCTATGTCCGACGAGGTCTGGGGGGGCCTACCTGCGGCAGGGGAGGTGGTGGGTGGCCATTTTTGTTGCTGGCCGCCTGCCAGCACCTGCCCCCGTTGCTGTCCCCGACCCCCGTGAAGCTCCCCCACGGGGTGCCGGCTGCTCTCCGTGAGGCGCTGTTTTGGCTCGCAGCGCCCCAAGAGGGACACGAGGCGCTTCCAGTAGCGCCCCTCCTCCTTCTCTGGGCTTTACCTGGGAAAATTGGCCTTGGGGGCGCTAACTTTTTCGGGGCACTAAAATTAAGGGGCGCTACCCAATTTTTACCCCTAAAACATTTTGCCAGTAGAGACTGACTGTCTCTATTAGTTCTTTCTGTCAAAGAAGAAAACAGAAAGCAGCATATGTAGGCTATAGTCCATAAGATGTAAATCTCAGTTGCAATGTTCCTTTTCCTGGGTCCTCATAGACTTTCTTTGACATCTGCAATAATGTGTTGACCAGTAGTCCCACTTTGGCATCAAAATTAGGACAAAGATCACCAGTCCAATTATTTTGAATTGGGGAGAATGGCGATTATTAAAATGTCAGTATACACTATTCTTTTTCCAAGTTTTCAATTATTAATTACAAACTTACATAACTAAATATTTACTTGAGAATATTTAAAAACCTTGTTGAGTTGGAAGGCGATATTAAGGGGGGATAACCCAAAAGTTTGGTTGAAGAGGTCAGTTTTTAGGAGGGTCTTAAAGGAGGAGAGAGAGAGGTGAAGAGCCGGAGGACTTTATGAAGTGAATTCCAGGGCATGGAGCCTAGGTGGCTGAAATCACAGCCACTAGTCGTGGGACATAGTGACAGGGGGGACGTATAAATAGCCAAATTCAGAGGAATGGAGAGTCTGAGGGGGGTTGTAGGGCTGGATACGGTTAGGGAGATGGGGAGGGATGAGGCCATGAAAGGATTTAAACAAAAGAATGAGAATATTAAATTGAGGCATTGTGGGACCAGGAGAGAATGTAGGTCAGCGAGGAAAGGAATGATGGGTGAGAAGATCTTCATACTCGATAGGAGACAGGCAGCAGAGTTTTAGATGAGCTGAAGATAAGAGGATGAAGGATGGGAGGCCAGCTAGAAGAGTGTCGGAATAGTCGAGTCTAGAGGTGACAAAAGCATGGATGAGGGTTTCATCAGCTGCTATTTTGATGCAGCTGATGTTAGAGGTGGAAGTAGGTGGTCTTTGTGATGGAGAGGATATGAGGTTGGAAACTCAGCTTGGGGTCAGATAGGATGCCATGGTTATGAACAGTCTGGTTCAGCCGAGATGGTGGCTGTGGAGGCAGATCGAATTGGTGGCAATGATATGGTGTTTGTGGCAGAGGCTGAAGATGATGGCTTTGGTCTTCTTAATGTTTAACTGAGAAAATTGCAGCTCATCCAAGACAAGGTGCCGAACAAGTAGTCTGACAACACAGAGGCAGTGGAGGGGGTCACGAGAAATAGTGGAAACATAGAGCTGGGTGTCGTCAGCATAAATGTGGAAGCTGAGTCCAAGTCTGCAGATGATGTCGCCAAGTGGCAGCATGTAGGTGAAAAAAACAAGTGGTCCAGGGATACATCCTTGGGGGACTCCAGAGGTAATGGTGCAGCGGTGTGAAGAGAACCCATTGCTGGAAATACTCTGGCTATGATCAGATGGTAAAATATTTTCAGATTTCACAGTTTTAGCCATGGCAGAAGTTTTCCCAAAACGCTTTAATACTGTTAAATGTAATCCTATTAACCTGTTGAAGATTGATTTCTTCCCCTCCCACCACTCCCTTTATGATCCTTAACAACTGCTACTGAAAGTTAGGTTGTCTTCCTTGGTCCAAATTTGCACTTGAATCTCTTGAAAGAACTTGCTGGATGACCATACTCCGCATACAGCAGACATTGACACCAGATATAATTTGGTGTTTTTAAATTTAAAATTCCAAACTTATTTCTGGGCAAATCGAACAACAGTGTCCCACATCACAAAAATACAGAATTACAAATGAATGTGGCTCTTTACTTATTTTAGGTAAAGGTATTTAATTGATTTTTTGGACTTATTGGCTGATGTGCTCTCTTTATATCCAGTTGTTCATGGTTGAGCAACAGTTGTTACTATATATTTAGCACCTTTAATGTAAAGAAATTACTAGGCGTTTCATAGCGGGAAAACAAATGGCAGGCCAGGAAGAAAGAGATTAGGGGGGCTGAAAAAAATCCTAGTTCAAGAGATGGGTTTTGAGAAGGTTTTCAAGGGAGGAGAAAGGGGTGGAGAGTTTGAGGGGGAATTCCAGAGAGTAGAACACAGGTGGCTAACGGCCCTGCCAGGAATGGCGGGGGAGGGGTTAAAGGGAGGGAAATACACAAAAGACCAAAGTCAGAGAAGCAGAGTTTTCAGGAGATATAGGGCTAGAGGTGATTGCAGATATAGTGAGGGATTTAAAGACAAGTACAAGAACTTTAAATTTAATTCATTGGGGGATGGCGAGCTAATATAGGTCAGCAAGGACAGGGTGACAAAAGTGAGCGGGGTTAAGTGTGAGGCAGGATATGTGCAACAGAGTTTTAAACTAGTTGATTTTCATGGCGAATGGGAGGGCAACAAGGACAATGTAGCTGGGTGGTTAACTCAGTCACACATCTTACAGTAAGAGAATGTGTCTTAAAATTCAAAAAAATATATTTCTGTACAGTGATACTGCACGTGTCACGTATGTGATGAGACACAAGTTGATTTCCAACCTCTGAGTTCCTGATCTCTGCCATATTACTGTGATGAGGACCTAACCAGGCTCCCAACACAGGAATGGAAAATCATAGGAGACGTTGGGCCGGATTTTGCCAATGGGGAGCTTTTGGAGGCGGGACACCCACTTGTCGGGTTTTAGTTCCGCCTCCATCGACTTCTGGCCAACCCACGCTATTTTCCCTTGATTGGGGGCTTAGCAGGCCAATTAAGGTGAAGCCGGTTGCAGAGAACGTCAGCGTATGACGTTTCATCTGTCAAAAATTTTTGACAAATGAATTGTCATCGTTTGACAGCTCTGTGAAGCTGTCAAACCCTGACATTCTCTGTAGTTTGATGAGTCCTTGTATTCAAGACTCATCAAACCTCTTTCTTTAGCAGAAATTAGATGGTTGTTGCATTGGAGAATGCAGCAGGCATCTGTCATCTCTGCCGGTGAGATGCGAGACTCTCCGCATCCCCAACGTTTGAAGCCTGTAGGAAGAAACAAAGGTAAGTAAACATTTTCTATCACGTTCCAATCACCTCACATACTTACCTCTCCACACTTGCACCCATCACTTACCTACACAGCGCACTTTTGCACCCCTCCGACCCCCGCCTTGCTGACCCTGGTGGGGTTCGCAGCCTTCAGGAAGCCCGCACTTGTGTAGGTAAAATGAGGATAATCCTCTTATCTGCCTGTTAACTACCTGTTAACAGGCAGTTAAGTGGCTGTAACCCCCTCCCCGCCTCCAGGAGACTGGACCCAGTGCGGGCCGGCTACCCGCCTCCTGGGAAGATGGCACGGAGGCGGGTTGGGGGCTGGATGGGCACCTGCCCCCAGATTCTGCCATTTTCCCGGCAGTCCCACCTCCCCAGGGCTGGCAAGATCACGCCCGTTGTCTCCAGGCACTCTTGAGCATGCCCTGAAAGTGAACATTGGTAAATGCTTGGAAGTCTGGAATTCAGATCATCAGCTGACCCTCTTGACTTCAGTAATATTCTTTTTGGGACATGCTATGAAGAAAATAGAGGGATTAATACTCTGAAATTAGGCTTAGCCCCATAACCGACTAACTGCATTTCCACATGTATTAGTAAAAATTTGAGGAGCCACTGATTCATTGTACTTTCTGTGTGCCTATTTTGTTCATTATTGCCTAACTCATGTGCTTGGCTCAATTGCTTTGTGGGATTCACCTAGAGTGAATCATTACTTACAGTTCAAACTCCATGGCATAGTTTCATCTGGAGGTCTGAGTAAAGTTTTTTTTTAATAACTTGCAGGGGTAGCTTGCCTTGGTTTGGCGCTGATGGAGCCCACATCTTCAATGGTAGATACATTTATTAGGGGTGATGGTTACAATCTGAAATTGAGCTTCATATCCTCCATCATGACATGATATCTCCGGATGGCTAGGCAGTAGGTTTTGTATTAAATGTTGTGTTGGAGCGTGGATTTGTGCAGCAAAGATTTGACACAAGTTTTATTTAAAGATGTTACAATAGGATTGCCTTTGAAGGTACATAATCATGTATAAAGAAATGAAAATCCCAGTTTTGTAGAATGCCAATATAATCCTGTCATTTTCTTTGGAAATGTAACCTTTTGAATAAATAAAGCTTGGTCGTGGTAGTTTTAATCCGTTTTCAATTTATCCCTGTTATGGTGGTTTACAATTGCATAAAATAGAGCTGCACTTAATACCTTAGGACTTCTAACTATATTGTGGGCATTTATCATGTTCACTGCTAAAAATTAAATTATTGAATTCAAGATAGAGCTTTAAATAAATTGAGGTGGAGGAGAAGGCTGGTTGAGTTACACAATCACATTGGAACAAATATTTGACGAGAGTTCCTTACTAACTAACAGGAAAAGTTGCAAGCGTGCTGTCATTTGAGCCACTTTCTGGATAAATATTGTATCCAATGAGACCTGATGTTTGCACTGTTATACTATTATTTCTGTTGGTAACTATAATTCTATAACCATTTGTTTCATTTAAAAATTCATTTTCAGACATATTGCCTTCTTCAGAGCAGACTGAGGTGCCTTGGAACGACAGCTCTCTGCTAAGCAGAAGCGTTGCCTCTCCCCCCAACCCAGCTGTTCTCTATCCTACCCCAATGTTCTAAGTGAGTAGGATTATAAAAGCCTATCCTGAAATCTACCTATAAATCACTTTGGGAACTTACTTGACAGAATATAAATGAAGACAGAAGTGGGCAGAAGTATTGTCAGCCCAGCTGCAAAAGTTTATCGAGGTTGATATTATGGTAGTGCAATGATCTGTGGAAGTGCTAGGATGAAATATTTTGAGCAATGCACTGGATACTTATGCTTTATACCACTGTTCTACTTGCATATTTGTTCTGCATTCATATCATTCTAATCATAAAAGCAGCTCTAAAATTGAAGTATGATCATGTTGGAGCTGGCGGCTGTACAACTCTTCACAGCCTCATTAGGAGCAAGACCCTCTATGAAGTGGTGGGTTTGCAGGGTATTAGTGCTGCATGCTCTAATTTAGCAGTAGGAGTTCACACAGCAGCTCAAAAGCCATTGTTGTGAGGAAACATGCGCAATGCTGCTGTTATTCGTAACTTGCAGTGAAAATCTGATTCTCTGGATGGACTTTTGACTAATAAATATTTAGTACTTGTGTCAAACTGGCAGTACAAAACTGCACCATTTAGCTTCCTCCAAATCTTATGACACAAGGTACATATAGCCACTCAGATCCTGTTTGTTGCTAAGAAGGAATTTGGGAGGTAGTGAGCTGAACCTTACATAGTTGGTTAGGATCTTTGACAGTTCACTTAAATCTGTATTACAATAGCATTACCACATACGGTATTGAAGTAGTGAAAATCACATCAAACACATGTTATTCTAAAGATTTAGAGACTCGTACCATGGCATAAATCTAAATATTTAAGTATCTGAGTGGGAGGGCATTAAGTTCAGCAGAGGGAACGTTTTTCTCTGCACCTGTTTATTCGGCTAACAGCATTTTAACTGCTGCTAATTGCCTTTTTTCAAAATTAAGCAACTAATCTTGTAATCTTAATCACTAATTACCTTTTAGTCTAATAATCTGTCATTTTTAATAGTTTCTTTGTTAGTCTCTTAGCTCAACCTCTGCTTCTCTGAGGCTGCGAGGGTTTCTCAGTTACTATTTTTAACAATTGACCCAACAAGAGTGTTTCCACTAAGGTACAAATAAGAAGTATGTATGTGTCCAGTTCTTACCTAATGGGATCAGCCCGTCCACCAAGAGTTAGCTAAGAAGTGATCACTATATGTAAAGTGGACAGGCTGAGCTGTTAGCCTACTGAAGGGGTCAAGATCTGCATTTTTAATCCACTGACTAATGAGGGAGAATTTTAAAACCTGGGATTACTGTGCTATGTTTCTCCAATTCTACTTTAAAATATTGAAAATAAGAAACTTGTAGGAAATGTTTCTTCATTTTCATTGAAAACCTCTTAAACGCAATGAAACACATTCAGTCCTCCCAAATGAGTCGCTGCTTATCCACTTGATTTCCACATTTTTTTTAGCAATTTCTGAACAGCATTGGTTTTAAATTTATGACTATTTTCTTAATAATTAAATGTCATTTTCTGAATGAATGCTGTTTTAATAATAAACTTCTCAGTCTGCAGAAATATTTAACATAATTTTGTAGTTACGCTAACCATCCCATAATTAAAACTGTGCAAGATGGGTAAAATGTCCTTAGGTTTATACATGGAACAGAACAAGTCCCCAGCTTATGTCACTGCTATCAGGAGATGCAACTCTCCTTGATCAATATTTGCTTAACAAACAGCAGGGATCGGGGAGTTTGTTCAGAGAAATCATGTGCATGCAAGGGTGAATGAATGTTCGGTGAAGTACTTTGACTATTTGCCTCCTGCTGTTTTTTTTGCCCCCTCTTGTGTTGTGCTTTGTTCCTAACCAGGGGGACATGCACCTACACAAATCCTCCAAACAAAATAACAATTGGAAGGTCTGCAGAAAAAAGTCCTGATGACAAATAAGCGTCATCCTGGTTCCTTTATTAGAATCAGCAATTCCTAGAAATAACACACTCCACTTCCTCAGCATCAGGTGGCAGCAGTCAATCAAGTCGCCGTGAGCTTGTCAGGACAAAAGAGCGCGTAGTTTGCACAATGTAAATGCGGTGACTTTGTGCCAAAGAACCACCCCATCTCTGAGTTGCTTTCCCTTCAGGGGTCATTTGTTTGATCTTCTGACTGTCCCCAGACTCGGCAGCACATAATAAAAGCCTGACATAGCAGCCTGCCTGCCTTCTGTGTCCTGCGGATACTCATCATAAGTGTCAGGACATACCAAGGTTAGCGGTCACTGAAACGGTGCTCATTTGCCTGCCTTCGCAAAACACTCAAGTGAACCAATGTCGCTTGTAACAGAGGGGAGAATTTTATAAAGGCGAAAGAGATGAGAGCCAGGCTTTTGTTATTTCACAAAAGTTGATTTGCAAAAACAAGGCAAATTAATCACACCCAGTAGTCCTCTCTTAAGATATTGTAGTTTCCCAAAAAGTTCAATTTCTGTCATTTAATTGTTTTAATGGTTGGTAAATGCTGCAGTGGTACTGTCTCATTTTTTGACTGTAAAAGGGAATCATGCACTTACTATTATAAGAAGATAACAGTAGGGAGGGCAAGGAGAAAAGGGTTATTGGTATTTTGGATTCTCTTGACTCCTCGCCTTGGAGAGAGGGTTATTCTTGTCACTGCCTTTTGTCTACATCTGCTGACTGCTTGCCTGCAGCCAGCAGCATGCTTTAACTGTTCGGTCACCTCCTAACATCACATGCATCAGCTGTTGTGCTTTTGTTAGAGGTTTTGTACGTCTAATCCAGTGTGACCATACTGCTGCACAGTAAATCAAATGTAGATTGTTCCTGGGATGACTTCCTCATAAATATTTTAGACAACCTTTACTGCCTTTATTCTTAAAAATTGAAAAACAGATTAAACTTAAATGCTTGTCTGCTGAGTGTATAGATGATCACTAGATACTTCCTGCTGTTAATTGTAATTTTGGAGAGGGTGAGGACGTGACATTAACCCTTTGACGACGGAAAGATTTTTTTTATAGGTCTTAACATTTGCACATTTAACCTTGATATCTTGAAAATGAAAAATTAAGTAAAATCTGAGAAACCTCTCGGTGCAGTCGAAATTTATGAGTGCTATTTTAGCATACTAGTTAATGGCTCTTTCCAAATTCCTATTTACTACCCATTTATTTCAAATAGGTTGGAATGTCATTAAACTAGCACACACAGTAATTTTACATGAGCGCATTAACCAGTGCATCAAAAATAGCGTTCAGCCGGATTTTAACCTGAATTTATAGCATTCTTGGCACTAAAACTGAAACCTTGTGTGTTTGAACTGATGACAAATCAATGTAGCTGATTCCACCAAGCTACTTCGTCTATTGTGGACACCATGTACGAAACTTGGGGTTTAATTCTATTTCCTCTACCTGTATCAGAGCCAAAACCATGGGCAATTTAGAGCACACGTGGGCTAAAACTCTATTTTATTAAGTAGGTATCGCAAATTAGTAGCAGTTTATGACAGTGTAAATAGTTTTCTGTAAATTTACTATCGTAGAGACACTTACCAGGAGCAATGGTGAAGAATGGTAAAACACTGCCTCCATTAAAGTCAATTTTGTTCCCAGCTCCTCCGAAGCAGCATAGCATAGAAATCCTCTGCTGCAACAAATGAGGATTCAAAAAGGTGCTTTGCGTGACACGAAAAGCTGTTGATGACACAAGTTGTATCTGTAACACTATTGATTGGGTTAGAAGAGAAGTCTAGGGCTAAAATGTAACCTTTTTGTTTCTAAAATATTATTGTGTATATAAAGGATGTAAATGTGCAACCAAGAGAGATTTTCTTTTTTATATTCATTCACAGGGTGTGGGTGTCACTGGCAAGGCCAGCATTTATTGCCCATCCCTAATTGCCCTTGAGTCACCATTTCAGAGGGCAGTTAAGAGTCAACCACATTGCTGTGGGTATGGAGTCACATATAGGCCAGACCGGGTAAGGATGGCAAAGTTCCTTCCCTAAAGGACATTAGTGAACCAGATGGGTTTTTACGACACTCTGGTAGTTTCATGGTCACCATTTGTATTCCAAATTTATTTAATTAACTGAGCTTAAATTCCCCAACAGCCGTGATGGGATTTTGACTCATGTCCTTTAGCCCAGGCCTCTGGATTACTAGCCCAGTAACATTACCACTATGCTACCGTACTCGATATACGTTCTATCTCAGGAGTGAGTTGACTTCATAATTAAGCTTGGTGTCTTGTACAGTTTACTTTATCACTTTATTTGAGTTGTTTGTTGGTAAGGAGTTACCCATAACTTTTTATCATTGTGTATTCTGTTTTTTTCACACAAAGTGGGAAGTTGATTGCTGCACAGATTGCAGTGATTCTGATGACATCACTGAGAATGTTATCAGTTGTAATGGAATCCCCATGAGATACAAAATATTCCACAGAGATGATGTCAGCATATGTGGTATAACTTTCACTTAGAAACGCTTAAATGTGACCATCACAGAATTGTCATCAGTAGCCTTTTTCTCCTCCACTAATTTTGAAAGCAAGTACATAATTAGTTTTGCTTTGAGTTTAATTTTAGCTATCTTATTTAGCATTTAGATGAGCACTTGAAACGCCATAGCATACAAGGCTACGGACCAAGTGCTGGAAAATGGGATTAGAATAGACAGGGCTTGGTGGCCGGCGCGGACACAATGGACCGAAGGGCCTCTTTCTGTGCTGTATAACTCTATGACTTATTAAAATTAATTTGGCTATTTTTTAATTTACTTCATATTGCTGGTAATATGGGCTGCATTGAGTTGACAAGAAAGTCGGGGAACGCATCATTTTGCTAAAGTGGAACTATCCTAAAATGCAACCAACTCACTTAAGCTTTTTTATTTTCTTTTCTATTTTATCTCTGTCTCTTACAGTCCACCTGTGCAAGGAGTGGATAGAATCAGCTCCTGATGTTACCACTGCCCATATCATTACTTCATTCATCAACTTTCCCTGCCATTTGATCTATTGACATCAACCTTTCCTGACTGTAACAGCCCCAACAACTTTCCTTCAAACTCCTGAATAACATGTTCACATTATTCAAATTTTCTCATCATGATCAACTCCCATCACTTCTCTCTTGTACTTGTACTTGTACCAGGACACCCTCATTAGTCATTCTTCTTGTCAAACTTATTTTCAGCCTATGTCTGTGACACCCTCCTTTAGGGTTTCATTTCAAATTATTTGGCATTCTACATAGTATTTCAAAAATGTAAATGTCAGCATTTTTCAAATGCAAAAGAGGTGCTACAAGTACCTTTTGATATTTTGGTTAAGTGAACTGGGATATACTCAGAGTTCCTCTGTAAAAGGGTTGTAATCCTCGATGAGCAACTTTTTTTCTTAGAACAGCAGCTTTATATGTAAAGAGCTGTCAAGATATAGTTAACAGTCGAATTCAGGGAAATCTTGCAGTTTTAAGAAATTCCTTATTTCATCAAGTCACACTCAAGCGTATACCGATCTGTAAAGAATTAGGAACAAGCAGAACTTTGAAACAATGGACATTATGGCCAGGATTTTCTGCTTGCATGCTCACTAGCCTACAGTTTTTCTACCCATTAAAATCAATAGAAGGAAAATCGTGAACTGGCAAACGTGCTAGCGGAAAGCCCCAGCCTCTGTTCTGTGTCTAATAATATGGGATCTATAAGTAAATCCTGTACTCTTCCCCTGTAACATGCACTGTCAGCAATCTGAGCATGGTAGTCAAGCAACCTTTACCAATTCTTTATCTATGGCACAGGGTCAGATCACCTCAGAGATGTGGAAATATCAGCCTTAGTGACCATGCCACCAATATTTCCCTCCTTCCATATTAGAAAGTACCTGACTGTCATTCAATGCTGCTTCATAACCTAATAAAGATTAGACATTTTCTGAATGAGGATTTGCATGTGTGACCAGTGTCCTCCCACTCTAAAGCAGCACATTGATAATCCACTTTATTGCACCCTATAGGTAAATAGTATTTTAAATTATATATATCAAAATAAGTTATGTCAGAAGGAAGAACTGGGATCTTGTGTGCATTTGTATGTGTGTGCACGTACCCATGTATCAAATATACAATTCTGTTAGACGTTCCTTATTAATCAAGATAACTCCAACAAATCAGCAATGACCCTTTCAAGATGCTATAAATTACAATTAACATGTTGCAGCCTACAATCTCGTACCCAACATTCTAAATATCTGAGACTCCAAGCATTCTGGACAATTCCAGCTATTCATTTTTACAGTAGCAGATTAATGACAAATTCAGCCTAGAGGTAACAAAAACATGAATAAGAGTTTTAGCACTGGTAGGAGTGAGATAGAGGTGGAGAAGGGCAGTGTTGCAGAGCTGGTAATTATAGGCCTTGCTAATGGATGGGATATGTCAGCTGTGGCTCAGTTGGTAGCACTCTCTCTTCTGAGTCAGATCAACTCCCATCAGAACATGGGCCTGTACCCACAATGTGCCACAGAATGGTAGAACATGGGCCTGTATCCACAATGTGTCACAGAATGGTAGAACATGGGCCTGTACCCAGTCCCACTCCAGAGACTTGAGCACAAAAATCTAGGCTGACACTCCAGTGCAGTACTGAGGGAGTGTTGCACTGTCGGAGATGCCGTCTTTTGGATGAGACATTAAACCGAGGCCCCGTCTGCCCTCTCAGGTGGATGTAATAGATCCCACGGCACTATTTCGAAGAAGAACAGAGGAGTTATCCCCGGTGTCCTGGCCAATATTTATCCCTCAATCAACATAACAAAACAAAATTATCTGGTCATTATCTCATTGCTATTTGTGGGAGCTTGCTGTGCGCAAATTGGCAGCCATGTTTACTACATTACAACAATGACTACACATCAAAAGTACTTAATTGGCTGTAAAGCGCTTTCGGATGTCTGATGGTCATGAAAGGCGCTATATAAATGCAAGTCTTTTTTCTTTTTTGGAGTTTGAAGCTCAGCTCTGGGTTGAACTAAACATAGAGTTTGCGTGCCATCATGTTCAGCAATGGAGTCGATGGCAAGAGTCGAGCTTTGGCAGGAACCAAATAAGATGGCTTTGACTTTCCCAATATTAAATTGAAGGATGTTCTGACTCCATCACATCTTGGTGTTGGACAGGTAGTCCTGCAACACAAAGGTGCTCATGGACTCTCGGGACGAAGAGAAGATGTAGAACTCAGTGCCGTCAGCAGACATATAGAAAGGCATTACATGCTTATGGATAATGTCAGTGAGTGGCAACAATAAATAAGGAAAAGGAAGGGGCCAAGGATAGAACTTTGGAGTACTCGGAAGTAACCATATGAGGGCAGGAGAAGCTTTCTGCTGGAGATGCATTGACTATGATGAGACAAAAGTGGAATCACGTGAAGGCAGCCCCACAGTGGTGCACTACACAGGATGGCATGGTCAATTATGTTGTACGCCACATAGAGATCAAGGAGGGATAGCATGCTGCTGTTGCAGTGACTGATGAGCCTTTGTTAACGTTGACCAAGGCTGTGTTGGTGCTGTGTGCAGGACAGAAACTGGACTGAAGGGTTTCAAAAAGGGAATTGTGGGATTGGTGAGAGCAGAACTGGGAGGAGGTGACAACGCGATTAAGGACCATAGAAAGGAAAGAGAAGTTGGAAATGGGGTGATGGTTGGAGAGGACAGAGGGGTTGAAAGTCAGCTTTCTTAAGGAAGGACTGATGGGAAGAGGAGTGTTGCCAGGGCAAAGGGAGTCATTTACAATTTCAGTGAGCTTTGGGGTAAGTACAGTTTTGATCTCACGTTTTGCTCCATATACATTGTTTTTTTCAGAATTGACATAACTGACAAACTGATTTGCATTGATTGGAAAGTATCATCTGAATGAGTGGTACAATATGCTGAATGTACACTTAACCAAGAAGTCTAGGAATGCTAACTCAAGTGAATGGCTGCAACATCTGTGTAACATTATTCAAGGACATTTCTATCCTTGGCATGTGTGCTGATCTTAATATACTGCAAGTACATCAAAATGATAACATTAATATTTGTCTCAAAACATAGCTTCATACTATCAAGCTTAATAGGTAAAATGATACCTCGAGGCACTATGATGATCACAAGTACAGTACATTAATGCTCATATAACACACCGAAGCTAATAGAATTCAGTCTAGCATTCCTTTTAAAAATAGATACTCTCTGAAGTGTCCATATTCCCCATATATACCTCTAAGAAATGAGATGTCACTTTAAATTAATTCATGATTTATTCCAAAATATTAAAATTAAATATCTGGAAAATATTCCTGGTAAATGTAGAAACTCTGCTTGTAGAGTACAGTAATGAATTTTAAAACAAAACAGCTTCTGATTTTACATTTTTATCTCATTGCTATATTGTTATTGAGTCAAATTGTTGACCTAATTCATCTGCAAATTACAGAAAACAGAACTTTTTTGTTTATCAAAAATTAAATTATAGAAAATGTTGAAAGCTTGCAAAGTGCACTTGAGCCTTTGAGTGTGGAGGTAGATAAGTCTGATTTCTGGAATGAAAGAGGATAAAAACATAAAGATCATCTTTCTAGAAATAGCCTTCCTGGAATAAACTGGAAACTGCTAACTTTGCCATATTTAGGGGCTGGATGCACAGAGCTGCTGCAGGCCTCGGGGAGGTTGATGAAAGCTCAGCCCTCCTCCCCTCCCCTTTTAATGAATCAGAGACTTTGGATTGAAATTGAAAACTCTACTAATGTCATTGTCTCCTTCTGTATCAGCAGGTTCCGGAGAGGTTCTTGGAAGTGGCTCAGATCACATTACGAGAGTTTTTCAATGCCATTGTTGCAGGCAAAGACGTTGATCCTTCCTGGAAGAAGGCCATCTACAAGGTCATTTGCAAGCTGGACAGCGAAGTCCCGGAGGTTTTCAAATCTCCAAACTGCCTGCAAGAGCTACTACATGAGTAAAGATGCCCAGAGTCATCTGAATGTATCAGATGTAATATACCCCTTCTGTTCTGATGCCCAATCCTTGTATTGTTGCTTTTCTCAGCTCTGATTTGTTAATTTTCCCCACTGTTTTACCCTTTTACATTTGACCTTGTAAGAAGATTGTTCACCACAGCCTTGAACCCACTAACACTGATACCTGAACCCTTCTGTTTTGAAGGTTAGATTTGATTTGATTTATGGAAGGAAAAACTGAAGTGTGAGAGTGTACTTTTAATTTTTTATTTCAAGGTAGGGTATTACACCTAAAGTAATCTGCTCTGTCAGACAGAAGGATTTATTAATGATTACTTGTGGCAAATGGCAAATAACTATGACATCATTTGGACAATAAAGTAGCTGTCATGGGATACAACACTACACACTAGGAGGTTTTGCCCAGCTGTATCACTATCAGAGATGTCTAAGCCTGCTATTGTTTTGATTTCAGGCATGGTACCAATTGATCTTTGCCCCCAGACTAGAATGCACCATATAGTCAGATCTTACCTATGGTGTCATTTTTATACCTACTTCACCACCACCTGCAAATGACATGTGTTTCATTCTTCAGCCTCTGTAGCTGATGTTGGTCATATTGTGCTGATCCCTATCTTACAAACAGCTATTGCTTTTCTGCCAAGATTCATTACTTTTTCACCAAAAATGACCACTTCATGTGAGAACAGCCTCTCCGGTACAGAACAATTCTGCTTTCTCGCAGTGACCGCGGATCAGGTTCCTGTGCACTTCTAATGATTCCAAATTAATTCTGCAAAGGTTCATAGCTGGCCAGATCACCAGAGATAGGTTGTACTCTCCTGGGAGAGTGAGAAAAACAACATTTGCTGTTAATTTTTACTGAATTCAGATAAAATAACAAACCTCTTAAATATTTCTATTCAAAGTGAGGCTACCCAGTCAGCCTGGTGTTATTAGCAGCAGTTTGCATTGAACCTACAGCTGAGATTTATTTTTTGGAGTTTTTAACGTACTCTATTAATATCACTTTTATTTACTGGAACAATGTACTGTATTCAGTTCTTGAGTACCCTGTAAACTGACAGATTTTCAAACCTAAAAATGTGCTGTTAACTTTATTGAAGACTTTTCCTGGCTCTGCTACTTAAAGTAATGCTAACGTGACAGTTTGCATTGCAGTGTATCACTGAAGAAAAAGAACTTGAAAATTGAATTAATAAGAATGTGTCAGTTTACCATTTTTGAAACCATGAAAAGACATCAGATTGTCATTGTTTAAGTTAGAGGGAATCCATTCAGGTACAAAAGAAAAAAAAAAACTCATGCAAAAAACAAATGCGCTTTAAAGTGCAAAACATTACAAGAGTACTGCTGAGTGCAATGAGTGCATTATTGTAATTAGAATACAGATTCTTTGTGAAAATGGTTACTTGTACATAGTGTGCAAACGTTCTATTGACACGGAAAGTCGCATGTGCCTAAACATGCCATACTGTTAGAATCAGTTTTAAACTAAATTGCTCACCACAGGGAATTTGAGACTGTGGCCAGATTTAATCTGATTTCTTGTTAACTGCAACTATATGAAACAAATTACATTCTGTTTTAAATCGTTTGCAAGGACACCTAAAGTATTAAATCTGATTTGATACCACTTTATAAACAGCAAGATTTCTCCCCCTCACCCCATTACCTTCTTTAGCAGTTTGGTTTTTGTGTTGACACTGACTGCTGAAAGCGTCTTGAGTCACTAGATGAAGAGAACATGCCGAACCATGTACAATTTTTAAAATTTATATATAATATATACATATTTACGCAGTCGTACTGAAAATACCCTCATATTAGCCTGATTTAATTGTTATTGGAGCGTGACCTTTAGTACTAGTGTATTTATTTTATTTGCCAACATAATTACTACTGAAAGCAAACCTCTATATATGACTTTGTGATCTATAGCTGTATCTGTCAGTTTATTTGGGACTAATTTGACTTTAAACTAATCCAGTTTGATGACCGCACACATTTTGAATCAATCAGATCCACCAGCCAGTACATGCACAAGATATTTTAAAATGACTATACTGAGGTATAATAAAATGTTAGAACTGGATTTGAATATAGCCACTCTGCCTTTAATTGCAGTTTCTGACGAAATGATGAAGCATGCAAGTGTGCACTTTTCGAATACACAATATAAGATATTACTATTATAAAAGGATTGGCATAATTATTGCACCTTTTTGAAATGTATCTAGATAGATTGATTTTCAACTTGCTAGCTCACCTCAATCCAACCATTCTCTCAGTACAAAAAGGCTACTATGCTGATCTCTCATTATAATTCTAGATTTCTGCAATCACAGACTAAAAATGGATCTGTTTCAGTTTCTGCCTTAGTTAAAACTAATTTATGTCAAACTTATTGGTTCATGGTATGTTACAGATTTATTTTTGCCTAATTGGGTTGTAATTTAAACCTACTTATAAAATCAAACCTACACAACTAGATGTTAAATGGGTTGTGTCATCAGGAATTTCTGGTGTGCAAGCCAGAAATTCCTGATTGTAAGCAATGATTCACTCAACAATTTCCAGGCTGCAGAAAGGCTGATACTGCATTATAATTTTGTTCAATAAGTATTATTGGAAAAGATTCCAGTAGGTTCCCAGTTTACTACCTTAGACAATACCAAACAGAAGTATAGCTAGTTAGAATGGCTTAGACTGTTCTAAGCTGTTAACCACAATTGCTCACCACCTGACTCTTCTCAGCAAAATGACCTTGGCACTTTAGGATGCATCCATAATTGTTTTAAATCCTTTCACTGGCATTGGTCTATATTTAGGGTTGCAATAAAACCACTCCAAGATAGTACAAAGCTAAATTTAGGATTTCTGTGCTATTTTTCCTCTTCTACAATTAAACACATTATCTGTGAATAAATCACACATGAATTCAATTCACAGTTCAACAATACTGAATTCCATCTTCAACTTATGAATGTGTTGGTTAAATGGCATCTGCAGAACTGTATTTTTACTGTAAATATCCTGCACTGATTATTCCAGATTAGAATTGGACAAATATACAGAACTTGAGGATTTACTTTCAGTATATTCTGAATAAATTAAGACTGAGTTAATTATAACTGGGTGCAAAAGCTGTTCAGGCTATGGAACCTTGCGTCTTGGATTTCAGCATTACAAACCTTGGATGCCCTACAGAATGTACAAATACATCGACACTTTACGGAGCATGTAGTCAGTTTGGAAAAAAATGTGCAGTACATTTTCAAACTTTAAAACGAAAAGTAATCCCAATTTTTTGATGTCATTTTTTTAATAATTCCATTAGGTAAGGATTACATTGCTTGGAAAGCTACTTTTGAGTAGATGAATAGTAAGGATTAAAACGGCTATGATTTATATAGTAAAAGTTTAGCATTTGTTAGAAGCCTCGGGGAGAATGTGGTACAATAGAGTAAATTAACCATTCATATTGATAATTATGTAGCACTAGAGCATTAGTGGAATTCATTATTTGTGAATTCTTTTGCGCAGAAATGCAGCTGATGGCCTCAAGAGGTTATAAAATTATAATTAGTCACATTGGAAAAAAAAAATTCAACTTTCCAGCAGCAGAAATGCAGTAAGCCAATGAAAGGGTTAAACTATTTTTTATTAAAATTCAATACTAAATTTACCACCGTGCAGAGCGGAGAATAACTGACACCGACAGGGTTGCTGTCAACTTACTTAATTCAAGCGCCATGAGCATTACAAAAAAAGTATGTTTTTGGTTTATGTTATATTTTCATGATTAAATCCAGTTGGGAAAAAGAGAGCTCTCTTAAGATGAGCAGAGCACTTAAAATCTAGAATGTACAAAATTTAACATATTCTACATTTGCATTTTAAAAACTATGAAGAGTGAGAGTGGTAACAATGTGACTGACCCCAATGCTACAGTTTAACTAGTTGTAAGTGTAGTTGATGGATAGAAATGCAGGGAAGCAATTAATGTCAGCACATAGCCTTAAAACCTGCTGACTTCAAATTAACAGCACAATGCCTGCAATGCCCTGTCATTATTATAAAGCACTTGCAGTATCTGCAGACTTTAGGCAATGCAGACAATAGCAATGAAGTGCCAATGTATTCACTATGCATCTAAACCAAGTCTGTCGTCTTAATTTTGGTATGCCCCCAAAGTGCTGAATCTTTTACTTTATTTTGTGTTGTGTTCTACACTCTTCCCGAGCCTTTCCTGGCAGAATTATGTACCAGTCACTCAGTCTCACTTAGTACTGACATGTTGTGACTATGAAATTTGAAATCAAACTTGTCTAATGAAATTAGTCATGAGCATTGGTGGTCCTATTATAGGAGTGACCTTGAAGAATACAAGCTAACAGTTCTGTGCTGACATTACAATGTGGTCTCAATTAGAGGTGCAATGATTATAATAAACAGAGTAAAGGGTCCTACTACCTTGTTTACTTGTTTGGAGATTAGAGGATAATGTGTGTAAGATCTGTCAAATAATTAAATTGTGCACAAGATTGCAAAGATTACCATATATCCTGACATTTTGTAAAAGAACAAAACAATTGGGTTCTAAATCATTTCAGTACTTTATTCTGTAATTATTGCACCACTGGTCTAATAGGAGAGTTTTGTAATATGATTTTAATAAAGACGCGTTCAACAGTCTAATTGTAATTCCATTTAAACTAATTTCACTTTGTGCAGTATATAAAGAATGTTCTGGAAATTTCATTTAAACTGGAATGCTTTTATGAGAGCCATAATGCCTTTGTGCCTCCAGCTACATTTTTCCTTACAAACCTGAGATTATCTCGATTGCTTCACAAGGTTTGCTGTCATTATACTGGCATACACTTTACGTATTCATGATGTAACAGCTACAAGAGGCAAGAGGTCAGATGTTTTAGAGTGGAAATTTATATAGTTTAATATGAGCTCATGATGGATGCTATATCTGTAAATTAATTCCCATTTTCTGTATTCTTATTGCTAATAGAAATTTAACATTGCATATAAACTTGAGGTGATATCCTGTGCCTAGACCTTAAATGCACCAGCTTGAAGGATACAGACACCTTCAATTTACCAATTTCCCACATATACAATTGTTCTTGTGCCTTCTGTGGCTGAACATTTCTTGTTTTGGGATTCTTGAGGATTTCCTTTTTATCCATAACCAACTGCAATAAATGCCAGATTTTGTTTTTTTCCTGCAGTTTACCATGAAGGTGATAGCTATGCATATATTGTATCTTTATAAAAATAAAACAGCTGGAAAAAAAAATTTTGAAGAAGAGAATTTTTAGAACAGTTTGATAAAGCAAATTATTTTTTCCTCTTCGACTGTTTGCTCAGCATTCGAGTTTGGGAAATCTTGTAGAAGCCAATTTTTTGTAACTGTGGTGCAGATTTTGTGTTTTCATAGATTATAAAAAGTAGTATAGAAGCAATATTTCATATGATGTGATATACGTGTGAAGTGAAAGCTGAATTTTCCCTTTAGATGGACAACTTTTCTAATTTTAGACATGCTGAAAATATGTTTTGTGAAGAGAATGTTTTATTGTGACCTCTGCGACACTTATATTTATGACTATTGCAGGATACGTCGCAGAGAATGTTCACAGTAATGAGAAATTTACATGGCAGACATTGAGTTGTAGTATTTAAATAGTATGAGGTATTTACTCACATATTTTGTTGCAGTTCGGTTGTGCCTCAGAATATCAAAAGCTGGTAATCTGCTTTAAGTTTCTGATTTAATATTTTTGATTTTTTTTAAATCTGTTGTTGTAAAGTAATTGCATTAAAATATGTGGGTAAATATTCCATGAAGAAGTTTAAAAAGGGAGCCCTCGAGAAATGCTAACCTTAAATTACCATTTTTCATTTAATTTCTTTTGCATACTTTAATTTTTTTTCTTCCTCTTTTATATTTTTCAACTAATCACCTTTCACCTCCGATTTATGTTGCTAAACTTCGTGCTATCACAGGAAATACAATGCATGATGTGATACTGATCAAAAAGTATGTATTTAATTCCCTATGAAAAATACCTATTGCCATTTTTCCCACATATATGTAAGCTCATTACCCCTTGGAACTCTTATTACATTTATAAAAATTCTTTGAAGTTCACTTCATTGTTTATTGTATTCAAAATCCACAAATTCTGCGCTCATTGCTCATTATGACTTCTGTATCTTGTAAAATATTTACAGAATGTATATTGCATCTACCCAGTAAATAAATGAGTAAATGGATGAATCCTGAGACCTTCCTTGTGGTGATGTCAGTGGCACAGAAATCAGCAGCTACAGCAAAAGCACATGCACTTGTAAACTCTAATTTACCCAAATCCTGACCACATATAATCTTTTTTTTAAGTGGTAGTTTAATGTTGACCTATTTTTTGAGAACTCCCTTCAAATTGAATGACAAGGGAGATGGTTATTTTGGAAATGGTTGCTGCGTATTGCACTTCTATTGCAGAATGTGAAGTTGAATGAAACACACTCATCTTGTCATAGAGAACTGTGGGATATGAACTGCCTGCGATGAAAACGCTTGTATGTATATGGTTGCAGAAAAGTGACAAAAACACTGCCTTTATATTATTTAGCAATATGTTGTACATAGCATTATGCTCCTTTTTGTATTAAATACCTGTTAATTTGAAAATAGTGCAGTAATTAAAGCTGACCTAGTCAGTGTTTTTGATTTTATTTTCTAGCTAGAGACCATTTTGATTGTGGAATTTTGTTGTTGTTGTCAATTGTTCTGAAGACTTTGCATAATTTATTGGTTTAATTTATCCTAATTTATTTGAAGGTGTACAATTTTGTATTACCAGGGATGTACTGTAATAATTGATCATATAATGAAATGATAAGCCCTGTCCATGTTATAGGGGTGCAGTAGCCAACTGACTTAAGCAATCCTTATTAAATTCTGCTTGGCAGCTACTAAATTTTGAAGATAAAACCTTTTGTTGAATAACTGATTTTATTTTGTGTGTTTTAAGCTTTTTTGTATGGTATCCAGACTTTTACCTTTGCTTTGTACCACCTACAGACTACAGTAGTTCAATTGCCTTGTGTGCCTTCCATTCTTCTCTAAACTGAATGTATGTGCAGTATATATGCAAGCTTGTGCAGAATAAATATAATTCCAAATACACTGTTTGCACTTATTTTGTGTTTGCTTTTCACAAGTATATATTTTTTTAGTTTGTGTGGCTGGATGCTTTCATTCACACCTAGAGAGCGAATGAAATGAGTTCATAGAGAAGCTGAACTCGAGTAATAAATGTATTCATTTCCTTGCATTACTGAGCCTTTATCCGTGCCTTTATTTTCAAGTGTGTAAAATTTGATGTTAATGTGGGGAAACTTACCAGAAAGTAAATAACTGCACTGATTTTTAAAAAGGTTTAACTGATCTAGGCTGGGAATTTCCTGCTCCTGCTCTTCACTGCAAGTGCGGAAGAAACCCCATTTACGTGTGTAAATTACAGAGATGGAGTGGGCGCAGCTCCAAGGAAATCCTCAGCCACAGTGTTTAAAAATCATTTTATTTACTCCGGAAGCACCAGACATTAATATCCAGTGGGTACAGACAATTGATAAAACTAGCAGATCTCCTATGGCATTGCTCAGGGTAAGATGGAGGCGCATTGTACCATATAATGTATTCTGCCTCAAAGGTGAAGTTATGTTTAAGATAGTCTGTTCCTTTGAGGCCATAAAGTCTAATTATTGTATATAGGCACATCCTGAGGCAAATTGTGATTGGTGATTTTTTTATTTTAATTTTTTTTTAAGATGCTTCATTGGTAGGCCCCTTAACTTTTCAGTTGTGATTTGTTGCTGTTTTCTCTATGACGTTGGAGCCAATCAGGTTCAAATGCCATTTTCCCTTTGAAGTAAAATACTTTGAGGTGTGACACTTTTTTTAATGTGACACTTTGAGCCATGCCAGATGTGTGCTCAGTTCAAAACTTTGAATATAAAAATAAATGAGCGAAAAATAGAGAGCAGGTGTCACATTTTACGATTTTTTTGATCATTACTTCAGAAAGGATGGGAAATGCGTTCCATTTAAGTAGTGTGTTTTAAATTAAAGTGAGTTCACACAGGCTTAAAATTCTCCTTACAACCATATGCTGCAGCAGCTGAGACAAAGAGGAGTTTATGTGTTAATGAATCAGGCATTGAATGTGTTTACACAATGACTGGGGATAATAGTTATCTCATATTGGGCTGCCCACAACATTCACTCCTATTATCATTTGGATGGCTTATTAATTTGAACCCTGCCTGGGGTGTCAGTTGAGAATCCATTCTTGTGGGGGGTGGGGGGGAAGTAGACTGGTGAATAACTCAACATGGAAGAAGTTGGGGGATAGTTCAGAAGTAATACAATGAAGAGAACAATGAAGAGAAAAAACAATGTTCAAGATCAGTCTCGTTAGGTCTGGGAGGTTTGCTCATCCTAGCAAGGAAAAACTCACTTAGCTCAGAGCTGTTCAAAACCAAAGGGTGACCAGCAAAGGTAAGATAGCTCATTGACGTGGGATAGTGGCTTATTTTTCTTGTTCATGAGGAGGGGTTTGAAGTTAGGTGACGTAAGTGAGTTTTGATTATAACTGTTACTCTGTACCTTCACTTGTCTGTAAAATAGATATGCTTAATGATTCATATCTGGCCTCTCATGAAAGTATTTTCATTCCACCTACTGAAAGATTGGAGGAGCAGATGTGAGGGCATGAATGAAAGCAACAAGATGCAGCTCTGATTACCAGGGGTGCTAATGTTATGCTTCTGGGTCACACTATCATATGATTAGACATTGGGCAGTAGGGCACATTCCTGAACTTAAAGACACTGGGACCACTTACAGAAGCGACCACCACCACTGAACCTTGAGAGAATATGTAAAGCGGGAATGAAATTTGTAGGTTTGCAGTGGAAAAATCTCTCTTCCTAGTTGGACTATTTCTCAGTTTCTCGTTGTTCAGATCAGAATACTTATTTAGTTCACCTGAGTTCCAAGATACATTTCTAAGAATTATAGGTAAACTTTCCCCCCCATGTGTTCTCTTTTTTGTGATCCAATGTTTCATTCTCATTTTGGTAATCAAGTTAATGGTATAGAGATAGACTTTACACATCAACTAATATTCCTTAATTAAATACTTCATAATTGATATCCAAGAAGCCCCGAGTAAATGAACATGCCATGTTCTGAATGGAGGAATAAGAAGCACTAGGAAATAGTCCCAATAATTTTAATGGGAGAGAAAGTGAGTATGTAGTAAAGGTCTATGGGGGTTGTACTTTTTAGAGCAACAATTTGTATTTATATTTAAGGTAAGAATGCATCCCAAGGTCCTTCACAAATAATTATAAGGAGAATGAATGCACAAGCCAGAAGGGAGAGATTAGGAGGAGCGATTGAAAGCTTGGTCAAAGAGATGGGTCTTGAGCCGTTTAATGATGGAAAGAAAGATAGAAGGAGTTAAGTAGCGAGTTCCAAAGAGGAGAATTTAGTTTGCTGTGTGCTCTGCCACCAATGGTGGGGTAAAGGGAGGAGGAGAATGCACAGTAAGAGGAATGGAGCATTCAGGAGGGGATTTAGAGCTGGGGAAGATTACAGAGATAGTGTAGAGCATAGCTATAGAGACATTTACAGAAAAAAAGACTTGCATTTATATAGCGCCTTTCACAACCACCAGATGTCCCAAAGCACTTTACAGCCGATGAAGTTCTGTTGAAGTGTAGTCACTGTTGTGGGACAAGGACAAGAATTTTAAATGAGATGCGCAGAATTTGCTAGAGCAGGCCATGCGTTGGATTATTTTTTCTCACCCTTCAGCGACAATTATTTTTTTGCTGGAAG
The DNA here is from genome assembly GCF_052327205.1 of Somniosus microcephalus. Lineage (NCBI taxonomy): Eukaryota > Metazoa > Chordata > Chondrichthyes > Squaliformes > Somniosidae > Somniosus > Somniosus microcephalus. Next base: position 76,723,588 of record NC_140989.1, on the reverse strand, counting down.
TGTGAGTTGATAACAGCGCAGCAAGGTCAACAGAGCATTTCAGACGTTGATGAACAACAGGACCAACAGTCTATCTCCTTAACCAATAAAATTTAAGGATAAAGATACTGAGAGAACAGCGGAGAAAGAAATAGGGTGAATTAAAGCCAAATTGGATACAGAAATAAAGGCCGCAATTTCGCTGACCAAGGTGATCCGGGGTGGCCGGGGTCGCTAGCGCGATTCCAGCCCGCTGCCGGCTCCAGCCCACACTCTCCAAGTGATTTTCCCCTGATTGGGTTTGTTAAGCCCGCCTAGTGCGTATCCCGGCCAATTGAAGGAAACGGGTCTGACAACGTCATTTGATGACGCGTCATCAGCCGGTTTCCTTAAAGGGACCATGTCCAAATTAATTTTGACAGTTGTGCTGTCACTGTTCTACAGCATTGAGGTGTTGCAAACACTGACGAGCACTGCACCCAGGCTTGCCCATGACTCCCTGCATATGCTTATTGAGGGAGTCATCGCACGCAGGGAGGTTCTCTTCCCTTCCAATGGGCGGAAGACATCTCCCCAGAAGACCTAGGCCACCTGTTTGCACATTGCACAGGAGGGCATGAGCAGGGATGTGTTCCAGAGGACCAGGCTGCAGTGGCACGAACCTTTCAATGATCTCAGTAGATCACGAAACATTACTGCCAAGCAACACTCAACCTCATCCTGCTGTGCCTCTCATCACATCCCCATCACTCTGCCTTCCCTACCCTACTGCCGCACATCCTTACTCATACCAACTTACCTTGCACCTCCACCCATCCCTCTCCATCTACATTATCACTTCCCCATCTCACTAGCCACCCCTCACACTCACCCTCATCCTACTGCAAGCATACCAGCTAACAACACACAAGGGTAGGCACTTGGGTGGTTTAGCTAATGTTCATGTAAAGTTTCTGTTAATGTTATGTCAAACATTGAAATAATTATTTTCAACACTTTTTGTGTTCTGGGACAGATTTGTGTGCACCTTTGGAAGTGGCTTAGTGAGTTGCAGTGAATGGTGAGACGTAACGGTACCCCCGCAATGCTGATGAGTGTGGAAGGAATGGCTTGGGCATTGTAGGGATGCTTTATGGTGTTGGTGTGGGGCGGTGCCAATCTGGCGCATCATGTGGCAGCCAGGGTGTGCAGCGTCAAGTGAAGTAAATCTGGCTATGGTGAGGCCTTCCCTGGCATCCCGGGCAGCAATCTGGTCAGGTGCTGATGCCCTGTGTCCTGTGCAGCATCAGTTGATTGCGGAGAAGGTTGGGATTGTTGGTGCTGCTGGTGTGCCCGGTGATGCTGGTGTTGGGGCTGATCGTGGTGGGATCCTGAGGACCAAGGTGAGGTTTTTTTCAAGGGCATCGATGCTGATGGAATAGATGGCAGGTGAGGTTGCGATGACAGAAGCGATCGGTCAATGGTGAGAGAGGTTGTTCCAATGAGGTGACACTGGATAGAGAGTTTGCTCCAAACACTTGCTAGCTGCATTAACCTCAATCAGACTTCCAAATGCAGTAAGCAAGAGCTTCTAACCTTGGAAAGTAAAGACCTATGAAATGGGAGTTTTTATAGACCATTTACAGCTGTAAAGTTAGTAAATCATCTCATGCTGACACAACACCCGACTTCCTTACCTGACGTGATCCCCGAGCAGCGGGGAAGCCGTTGACGAACTCTAAAAATCTAAAGGTAAGCTTAAAATAAGACTTAATTGCCTCTTAACAATGCATTTAATGATCTAAATTGTCTCCCCTGCCGCTTGGTGTCTGGTCTGTTCAGTGCTGATAGACCCGAAACCTGGGAGATTTGCATGGAGGCAGGTTGACAGCGGGTTCCCGACCCGCTGTCAATCTTTTCTATTTTGACAGCTGACCCGCCTCTGATCCCGCCCTCTCAGTGCCAATAAAATTCCAGCTCTAGAGAGAAAAGAAAGATTGGATTAAGAGAGAGACAGAAAGGAAAAATAAGAGAAAACATTAAAAATTTAAAAATCTAATAATTTATTACCTGCAGGCGTGAATTTCCAGTTTGGGCCTCCGAGATTGAGCAGCATGTCAGGACCATTAATCACCCCAATTACAGGGTTCTTATGCCCTAAAGTAGCAGTCCGAACTTTCTGCGGCGAGTTTAATTCGTATTTATGCGCAAATCCAGCAATTTCTTGAAACTCACGGGGAGGTTGATAGCGAGATCCCGTGAATTGTGAATCGCACAAATTGCAAATCAGCCAGCAGTTTGCAGTGATTCACAATTCACGGCATATCTCTTCCTCGACACAAATTGTTGTTTTTTACGCGCTAATAACGGCGTGCACCGTGAACTCACCGTTATTTTCCCCGCAAATTCTCGCCTGATATGTGGTGGGGACCAAAAGCCAGTGCAGATCTGTAAGGATGGGGGAGTGATGGGGAGCAGAATGTAGTGCCTTACACAATATATGCAGCAGAGTTTTGGACCAGTTATAAAAAGTTCTTGGACTACATTAGTAGGATTTCAGATGATCAGATTATTATAATGTCCTTATTAATGTTCTAAATTTTAATGGTTACGTTTTCACCAAAATGTTTTTATTTTTACATCAATTGTTTGAAATAAAAACCTGAATAGTGATTCTAACATCAATGCTTCAACAATTGTGAGAATGACAGGGATGGATGCTTGAGGTGCTTATACTTTTACATGGTAAATCTACAGTGCCTTGTTACTCAGCAGAAACCAAAACTGAAGACTGAAGACATTGTGGTCAAAACAGGAAGGTGCAATTTCTTCATTTGACTTCAGGGACTGAGGTATTTTGTTAGAGGATTTAAAATAAACAATGCAAAATTTTGGTCATTTTGTTTTGGAGCTATGTAAACAGCATAATTAGAAGCAATATTTATATGTTCAATATTCAAAACATCCAATAACATTCTAGAGCTCTGCTTCATTTAAGTTCAGTCATTGGTAGTATTTCTGTAATAAGAAGCACCTCTAAAAATTCAAATCAAATCAAATCAACTTTTATTGTCATTGTTAGTGCACAAGTGCAGTACAACGAAATGTAGGCTTGCGGCTCCCGAGAGTGTACATTTAGATTAATTTTCAGTGAATTTATGATATTTTTGTCTTCTAATGCTTGTGCTTGAAGTCATAAATGTTCAAAGAAAGGAGAAACTAAAGTGTCCAAAACAATAATTTAATACTAAAACTTATGAAAATGTAATGCATGTATAATGAGGTTGCAGTTTATTAGCTGTTTTATAGGAATATACCTGATTTGAGGTTTTAGATAACATAATTTTGCCATTTTGGCAAATTGTAATGCAAGATGGAGATGATTAGTGACACTAAACAGCCTGAGTTGGTGCACAGTGTATCTGCCACTACAAACAAAGGCACTGACCTGAGGGGACCAGGCACAGAGGTTTGTAAAGCTTCTGACACAGGATAGATTTCTTAAAGGCAGCTGCATGATTTCAGCAAAAAAAAAGGAAGGTTGGTAATACACAGAAGGTCAAACAGCATCTGAAGGAAGAGTAAGTAACCTTTCACAGAACTCATCAGTACAACCTTGGTATTTATTTAAACAGATTCCTTCTTATAGGTGATGGTGATTGTGGGTTATACTTCCTCCTGGCTAGTACCCCAGCCTATGTATAGTTCTGTTGATTAATGGTCACTACATAAGAGAGAAAAATCATGTTGATTAGTAAATAAATAACTCCATCCAAGGTGTCCTCAGCTTAAATTGATATTTTATTTTCACATATACTGATGTTCAACAATGTGAAGTAACTGTTCCTGCAAGAGATGAAAAACAAAATATTATTGATGCGATTGAAGAAATAATTTTCAAAAACATTAGTTTTATTTTGCACATGTTAAAAATATAAGCTACATGAGAAAGTAAGAAACAATATGATTCTTGTATTTAGAAAAATAGACACAGGTATTTTAGGTGATGTACAATTAAATTAAAATAAAAAATATAATTATACACTGCAGATAGTGTAGAATGAAACAAAAATCATACATATACAAAACTGAAATAATTACAAGACTGTGAGGTATAACCAGCGTACCACAGACCAGTTGGAAACAATTGCTGAGGACACTTTTAACAAGTTTAAATGATTGCTATTGTAGAACCTGAGAGCTGCATTTAAAAATATAAAAGTAACACAGCTACTGCCAAACACATGGATAATTCTTTAGTGCTCAAAAACAGAGTTAAGCATTTCCTATTTCCAAAATACGCTAACTTCAGTATTTGTTTTTGCAAGGCCATCACCAAGAAATAATTTTGACTGACAGTTTGATCAACAACTAGGCAGAGCACGAGGGTGACAATAAAACAGGACAATCCTCACATTCAGGTTTTCACCCAATGAAATCCACCAACAAACCATGCTTTGAAAAAATATTTTTATTAACAGTAGTTTTTGTTTTTTGGGAGGCAGAAGGGGTTAATTTTTCAAACAATTGCGATTCAAAGAACATGGATCACTCTCCTTCAAGCAGTTTGTTTTCGCAAGGAGGGAAATTCACTTTTTGTTTTCCTAAAGAATAATATATAAATCTGTTTTTTTAAATTTAAAAGACAAATCACAGCAAAATAAATAGTGGTAAAATACCAAATATGTAAAAATACCGGTGTGAGATCCACCAACAATATAAAAAAGGTTCCAAATATAATTCATTCTATGATCCTTTATACAGTCGTGTAATAATTGTGTTGTAATTCAGTAACGTGCCAGAGTTATGTCATGATGTAGTGCAGTCATGTGGCACCATTCCTCCTGTTTCATTTGTCTACTGGTGTAAAAATCAGTTACGTAAACCAGATGACATAAAAACAGAGACATGTACCAATGATTAGACCCTGATCTTGTGTTAAAATTGTCAATTATATATTGTGGTATAATATTTAAATTTAGGGGTGCTGATAGAAAGGAGGAAATAGAAAGATTTATTTTTTAATATAATGAGCACTGTCTAAAACTCACTTCAATTAAAACTTTAATCTGCTGCTATAATAACCCCAGCACAATTAAAATAATATCTGAATCCAGTCCAGTCCTGTTATTCAAGGATTATGAGATCTCTTCATTCCCTGGAGAAGATCAACATCCCACTGCTACCTAACGGATAGAAAAAATATATAATAGATATCTATGTGTATGAATACACATTATGATAATGTATGATCGAAATCTTAAGAAAGGCCATGCTGGATTTCTATCTATCCTGCTGCCATCTCAATTACCAATAGTGCTTTTCACTCCAAATTCAAATTTAAATCTAAATTAGAAAAGTACCTTGTAAACAGGGCTATTGACGCCATGGGTGAATTTAGTGTTACTGTCAGACACGACAGCCAGAAGCAGACAGTTTGTAACGACACCACCACTGGAACCACCTGCTTTCTAAATTTCCCTGAAATCTTTTCCACCACCACTATCTGCAGCGCCTCATGTATGGCTGAAGCGGCATCTTTGTATTATACGAACAGTCTGCTCCATAATCAAATACCATCTGTCGCTACATCTGAACCTAGTTTTAACATCTGTGCTTTCTGGTTTTAACAAAGCTTTAAAAACCAATTCACAAGTTTCACAGTCCACTGCCTGGATACAAAATTACAAACTCAAATGTGTGTTTTCAAAAATTTGTTAATGTATTCTTACACTAGAGTTTGCAAATCGTCGAGGTGTTCCCTCTCTGAGGTATTTGTGAGATTAAATACTATTCGCCTCAGCTTGGGCAGCCAAGTGTAAAGGAACAACACTTGTTCCTGGGAGCTGCAGCAACCTTTGCCTGTGCCAATGGAATCTGCACATGCCAATTGAGAAACGGCAAGTTGATCAGCACTGCAAACCTCTTATTTTGAATGAGACTGTAAATGCAGTCATGATGGGGGAGTACTAATTGGTGTAACTACTTTATAGGACTGTACCGTAGAACAAATGGTAATGTAAAATCTACAGAATGTTCTTTGGAGGTTGTTACAATTGAAAGCCATAGTGCTTTTGTAGCTTGCATTTTATTCCTTCTTTATTCCCTTGCGCACACTGATCCCCTGACCAGGGGTGTGAATTGATAGACTTCTGTACAGCTTTCAGCAGATTGTCAATTGACCAGCAGGAGGCAGACAAAACTAAGGTGGAAGATGATAGAAAACACATTGTTAAGTGGCAAGTACCAAGATTAAAAATCAACTACCGTAAGGTGTGAGATGAGACAAGCTCAGCTGCTCTCTGGGTCACAGCTAAAGAAATCCTTAGTCATCAGTCCTGACCAGCCTCTTGTCAGTTGTTTGCCATCAGTTGTATACTATGAAACCTGCCCTTGATTTCAGGTCACCCTGATTAAATAGAAGCAGAAGGATTTCTAATTTGATTAAATGAAACCTATACATGGATTAAACAGCCATATGCTAATGGAGAAACAGTCCCTGGTAAAATTTAGAGGTTATAAGTAAATGGAACGTGTAACTAAATTTAAGTTGCTCTGTTTAAATGAAGTTTAGATCATTATTTAATTTACCATTGTTGGATTTAAGTCATCATTTCAATATTTTTAGTTTGGATTGAACAAAGACCTGCCTTTATGCACCAGTTCAATTTATTTCGAATGGTGACTATCTTTTGTGGGTTTCTTAGGTCACATGTTCACAGTTTAGATGGAGAAACTCTTTTCACATTCAATCTCAAGCTTTCAGGATATCAATTCTACCATGTTCTAGCTACTACATCCAGCTGTTGTTTAGAGGAGTCCATCCTCCTGGTCTCCACCTCCCCTTTTGATGGCCATTCCAGTTGTTGATCATTCTGTGTAAAGAAATACTTCCCAACATCTGTCCTAAATTTGCCCTTCACAACAACAGAATCTGTGCCCTATTGTCTTACTGTCTTGGTGTGTCTGAAACTATCGTTCCATATTTGCTTTATCTATCCTATCAAGTATCTTATATTCACCTACAAGGTCCTTTCTGAGACATCTCTTTTTGAAGCTGAAGAGCTTTAGCTTATCAAATCATTTTTCATGGTGGTTCCCTTTAAACACCAACAATCAACTTCATTGCTTCTGCACTGCCTCTCAGTCATAGGTGGGCCCCTGAGTTATGGTGCCCAGAGCTGTGCACAGTAACCAGGTGCAGCTGCAGCATGACTTCTGGATATTTGAACTCAATTCATTTGGCAATATAACCCAGCATCCTAGGATGTAGATTATCAGGCCCATGGGATTTATTGTCCTTCAATCCCATCAATTTCCCTAACACCATTTCCCTACAAATACTGATTTCATTCAATTCCTCTCTCTCATTAGACCCTATGTGCCCCGACATCTCTGGAAGGTTATTTGTGTCCTCCTTTGTGAAGACAGAACCAAAGTATGTATTTAATCGGTCTGCCATTTCTTTGTTCCCCATTATAAATTCCCCTGATTCTGACTGCAAGGGACCTACACTTGACTTCACCAACCTTTTACTCTTCACATATCTATAGAAGCTTTTACAGTCAGTTTTTATGTTCCCCGAAAGCTTACTCTCATATTCTATTTTCCCCCCTCTTAATTAATCCCTTTGTCCTCCTTTGCTGAATCCTAAACTGCTCCCAATCCTCAGTTTTGCTGCTTTTTCTGGCCAATTTATATGTCCTCTCCTTGAATCTTATGCTATCCCTAATTTCTCTTGTTAGCCACAGTTGAGTCACCTTTTTTGTTTTATTTTTATGCCAAACAGGAATGAACAAATTCTGTAGTTCATCCATGCGATCTTTAAATGTTTGCCATTGCCTATCCACCATCAACCCTTTAAGTAACATTCCCCAATCCATCCTAGCCAACTCGCGCCTCATACCATCGTAGTTTCCTTTTATTCCTAACATCTTTAGGTCTGGTTAACTTTTGCTTTGGCAAGTTCGATCCCATCAGGGAGCTTCCTATTTTTACTTCCAATGTACAGCACCTTGTATTTGTCCATATTGAATTTCATTCGCTACTGATCATCCCAGGGTGCTTACCTTGCAAATATACAATAAAACCCATGGGTTAGAAAGGGGGAAAATCAGCCAGGGATTCGTCTTCTGATTGCTATCCAATGATGCTGCTGGAAAGTGCATGCTCATCGACATCAGTAATGGACACGATCGGACTTTGCTATGATGTCCCAATGGTTGAAAAACCTGCCAACAATCTCTACCTAACCTGAGCTATGGAGGATGATTACTAGGGTGAGATACTGGAAGGTAGCCAGTATCTGAGTGCTGGCAGGCTAGTCCACGCCAGGATACATCGCAGCCAAGCCCGATCTTCATCTCACCTGCTGGCCACAAACGTGCACTTGCCAATTGGGGTCACTGGGTAGTGAGCAGAGGTGAGAGCATTGCTGATTTATTCCCCCTCCATAGTTCAGGTAACTGCAGCACCCCAGATCAGATCGGCTAATCTGGCACAGAACAGCGATTGAGCCTGGCACCATCTGATCTGTAGGACTACACTAATCAATGCTTGGTTCAAGCTGTGACTTTCAATATTTAGATGCACGTATGAGGGCTAGCCACTTCACTCTTCGTGGTACCCGAAGGGTCACTATTACTCAGGGATCTACACTCTTTCAAGGAATCTCAATGAAGAGCAGAAAATTGGTGAAACAATAGGAGGGAAAAAGGTTTGCATTGCACTTGTTAGTCATACTATATCCGGTACAAAGGTCAAGCAGGCCTGGAAGTGGGTTTGCACCTGATGCCTAAACATCAGTTTAGCTTCAGTTATTCTGCACCATTCTGCATCATTAGGAAGTTGAGACCACTTTGCAGTAAAGCAAAATGCAAAGTACAACCGGATCGGAGATAAAAAGTCAGTAATACTCACTTCAACATAGTTAATGACTACAATAATGTAAATGCCAATATCCACTTTTATATAATCAAAGGAATTCATGCAAGGAAATACGTATTCAAAGAGTGTTTTGCATATTAAATACATGTTGTCTGAAGTCCAGAGTTTTCCTTTAGTTTAGTAGCACATGGTTTTAAAAAGAAGCAACAGCTGCTTCAGAATTGAGTCAGACTTGTGGACATCCATTGACTGAATGAGACCACGGAAGGCAAGAGAGAATTGATACACAAGGACCTTTTTTAAAAAAACATTCTTCAAAACTGACAGCTAGAAGACAGACTGACTGACAGTTAGAAAAAGAGCAGATTGAGAGGAAAGGAAAACAAAGAGCAATGAGTCACAAAAGGAAATGCAAAATTAAAGATCTGATAAAGCTTGGGACGTCATTATTTTAAAACAGGTGTAAAAGAGTAGCTGCAAATAAAGGATATATTACAAAGAAAAAAACAATTATCTCAGAATAAACCAGTGAAAAATATTTAGATTCCAGCACTAAAAGTCTCCCTTTGTGCTCACTGTTGCTACAGTCTAATTACGCTTAAACAATATCAGCAAGTTGACTTTCACTTGTTCCAGTTATCATAATTAGTTTCATTTGAAAAACCACATGCAGATAAATGCAACGCCCTCTTTAGATCTTAAGCTAACTTGTTTCATGTGACAGTGCACAAGGGAGTATATGTGACATGCCCCCCTAAGGGCTTCAACAGTTTAATTTATAGCTACAAGTGCAATTCTTAATTGTCTTGTTAATCTTTTATTTACTTTTCTTGACACTGGAGTGTTTAAAGTCTCATTTTAATCTAAACAAAATATTTGCAAGCTAGTCTGATCTTGTATTTCTGTCTCCACTGGGGAGGTATGACCTGGGAGTGAAAGAGCAGTATTTTCTGTGCAATAGATCCTTGTAGCTGTCCTTGATTTCCGTTTAAAGTACACGTATCATCTTCCTTGTATTCTTGAAAGGAAAACCATAACCATATCACTTAAAGCAGTGTGGAATTTGTGATTACATCCATAACTTTAGTGTGATTTAAAATGCTCTGTTGCCTACTGTCTCCAATATTGGCATATGAACACAACACATTCATGCAACAATACTTTATCCTCTCTTTTAAATAGGCTTGTGCCTCCATTAAAGTAGTGGACATGCAAATGTCATACAAATGTGTTATGAGTCCATATGCTAATATCACAAACAATCATTTCTAGGCTAAAAAGACTAAGGGGGTGATTTTCATTCAGAAGTCAGGAAGGAGGCGGGACTACAACTTTCGGGGTTGTAGTCCCGCCTCCATCGAGATGCGGCCAATCCATGCGATTTTAACTTGATTGACCTTGTTGAGCCCACCCAGTGAGCTCAGCAGGCCAATTAAGGGCCACCCAGCAACAGGTGATGTCACAGACTGAAATTTCATCTGTCAAGACGTTTCACAGCTGTTTGAAGCAGGCAAACACTGACGGTCTTACTTCTAACCTGAGTCCTTCTACACAGACTCAGTTAGAAATCTCACCGGCACAGAAAGCTGCAGGCTGTCACTTTTTGACAGTTCGCAGCCATTCTGCTTTCTGTGCCGGTTAGATGATGGACTCCTGAAACCTAGATGAAGGAAGGCTAAAAAGGTAAGTACAGGTAATTTAAACTTCTTTACACACTTTAGACACACCAAACACACTTACCTTTGCACTCATGCACCTATCACTCACCTGAACACCAACATGTTGACCCCTCCAAGCCCTTCAACCCGACAGCCCGACGACTCTAACTTGGTGTGGTTTGGAGCCGTCGGGAATCCCACACTTCAAGCTTTAAAATAGGGATTAGGCTAAAAACTGCCTGTTAACTACCTGTTAACAGGCAGTTAATTGGCACTAATCCCTTCCCGCCTCGGGTAGGCAGGTCCCAGTGCGGTGTGGGTACCCGCCTCCTTTGAAACTTACATGGAGGCGTGTTGGGGGCGGGATGGTGTCGGGACCCCCGAATTCGGGACTTTAACCCCCCGCATGCCTCCAATCCCGACTCCACGGGTCAATGAAAATCGACCCCTAGGCATTGACAGTCATCACAAGGCATGTTATGGTTTTCTCATTATCATTGATCCATAAATATTGTGTGTGTTATATTTCAAGGTATTTAATAGCACATGGGTACTGCTGGTGTTGATGTGAAAGGAGAATCTTTGCCATGGATGGAAATAGAAACTTTTTCTGGATTATTGATGAGTTGACCATTATTTCCAAAGAGCCAAATCAAGGGTGAAAATCAGCTTTGGCTTCAATCAATTCAAACTGTCCAATCTAAACTCAGAGCCAAAATAGAAAATGACAACCCCTTGTGCCAGTCATTTGTGTCCTGAAATAAATTACTTATTTCTTTAATTTGAATAGGCAATTGAAGATCAAATTAATTTGTCATGATAGTTTTTAATAACTGGCATTTTACTTAAGCCAAAGCATGGTTTTGAAAATAATTTAAATCAAGTCCATAAGAGTGAAAGAGTGGGAATGAAAAAAATGTGGGGGGGATTTTATTTTTCATTTATAAATTGCCACTTTCTCAAATGTAACACTGTTGAAAAGAAATGAGATGGAAAATGACAGGAAATATACATCATTCAATGCGAAAGTGGGGCCACCCCCAAAACAAGAAATTAACTTATAGAGCTTAGTTTTCATTCCAGTATGAATTGCAGCCAATATTGAAATCAGCTGATAGGATGTTAACGGACAAGGCAAAATATCCCAGCATCCATTCTTCAATTGTGGAATGATTTTACAGGTTTCATTAGCTCATTTCAGAGTGTGCTACAGAATCCCATTATCTAAACTATCTAGAGAAAGGGATCATTCAAAAATTTCTGCTAATCATGAGTCTCCATTCTGATGAGAATGTTTTCTGTTTAATGTGCATGCAGTACCTTTCACTGTATTCACTAGCAGTGCACTGTTGAGGGCAATAATAAAATCCAATCTGCTGTGTTAAGCAACAACAACAACTTATATTTATATAATGCATTTAATGTAGCAAAACTCCCAACGCGTGTAACTAGTGCAATATCAATAAAAACATTTTTGACACTGAGCCACAGAAGGAGATATCAGGACAGATGACCAAATGCTTGGTCAAAGAGGTAGGTTTTAAGGAGCCTCTTAAAGGAGGAGAGAGGTAGAGATGTTTAGGGAGGAAATTCCAGAGCTTAGAGCCTCGGCAACTGAAAGCACAGCCGCCAATGGTGGAGCGATTAAAATCGGGAATGCGCAAGAGGCCAGAATTGGAGGAGCGTAGAGATCTCGAAGGCTTGTAGTGCTGGACGAGGTTACAGAGATAGGGAGGGGCGAGGCCATGGATGGATTTAAAAACAAGGATGAGGATTTTAAAATTGAGGCATTGTTGGACTGGGAGCCAGTGTAGGACAGCAAGCACAGGGGTGATGGGTGAACGGGACTTGGTGCGAGTTAAGATACAGGCAGCAGAGTTTTAGATGAGCACAAGTTTATGAAGGGTGCAAGATGGGAGGCCGGCCAGGAAAGCATTGGACTAGTCAAGTCTAGAGGTAACAAAGGCATGGATGAGGGTTTCAGTAGCAGATGAGCTGAGGCAGGGTTGGAGTCGTGCGATGTTATGGAGGTGGAAGTAGGCAGTCTTGGGATGGAGCGGATATATGGTCGGAAACTCATCTCGGGGTCAAACACAACACCATGTTGCAAATGATCTGGCTCAGCTTGAGACAGTTGCCGGGGATGGAAACAGTGCCAATGGAATGGAGTTTGTCGCAGGGACCAAAGACCGTGGCTTCAGTCTTTCCAATATTTAATTGGAGGAAATTTCTGCTCATCCGATATTGGATGTCAGACAAGAAGTGTGACAAATCAAAGACAGTGGAGGGGTCGAGAAAGGTGGTGGTGAAATAAAGCTGGGTGTCGTCAGTGTACATGTGGAATCTGATATTATGTTTCGGATGATATCGCCGAGGGGTAGAATGTAGATGAGAAATAGAAGGGGGCCTAGGATAGATCCTTGGGAAACTCCAGAGGTAATGGTGCAGGAGTGGGAAGAGAAGCCATTGCAGGTGATTCTCTGGCTACAATTCGATAGATAGTAATGGAACAAAGCAAGGGCAGTTCCACCCAGCTTGACGACAGAGGAGAGGCGTTGGAGGAGGATGGTATAGTCAACTGTGTCAAAGACTGAAGATAGGTCGAGAAGGATGAGGAGAGATAGTTTATCATGGTCACAGTCACAAAGAATGTCGGACTTTGATAAGGACCACTTCAGTACTGTGGCGGGGCCAGAAACCTGATTGGAGGCATTCAAACATGGAAGTGCGGGAGAGATGAGCTCACACTTGGGAGGTGACAACACATTCAAGGACTTTGGAGAGGAAAGGAAGGTTGGAGATGGGGCGGTTGTTTGCAAGGACAGAGGGGTCAAGGGTGGGTTTTTTGAGGAGAGTGTTTTGACGGCAGATTTGAAGGAGGGGTGTGGACAGTGCGTGAGGAGAGGAAACCGTTAACAATATCAGCAACAAGGGGCCTAGGAAGGGAAGTTGGGTGGTCTACAGTTTTGTCGGAATAGGATCGAGGGAGCAGGAGGTGGGTCTCATGGACAAGATGAGCTTGGAAAGAGCAAGGCAGGAGATGGGATAGAATCTAGAGAAAGACATGAGATCAGGGCTAGGGCAGTGGGGAACATATGGGGAAGTTTGGCCTGGTGGGCTAGGGGAAGGGAGGGAAGCGGCAGAGGCAGCTGAATGGATGGTCTCGCGCTTTGTGACAAAAAAGTCAATGATCTCCTCGCACTTGTTGTTGGAGGTGAGGGTGGAGGAGGCAGGGGATGAAGAAGACAGTTTGGACTGGAGAAGAGAAGCTGGGGGTGATCTTTGCATTCATGGAGGATCTTGCAATAATGAGCAGTTTTAGCGCTGGAGAGCAGGACCCGATAACGCTTTATGTGGTCCAACCAGATCTGGCGATGGATGGTTAAACCAGTTGTCCGCCAAAGACATTCAAATCTGCAATTCTGCACCTAAGGGATCAGCGAAGAGGGGTATACCAGGGGGAACGACTAGGGTGAGAGAGAGTAATGGTTTGAATGGGGCCAAGGGCATCAAAGGCAGTGGAGAGGGTATGATTTAGCAAATCGGCAGCTGCAGAAATGTCATGATGAATTGTAGGTCAAAGGCTGGATAGTTGGGAATTTGAAAGTACAGTGGTAAGTGACTTGAGGGAGAATATTTTCCAGGGGCGGACACAGAAAGAAGTGGGTTTGGGAGAGGGAAGGTGAATATGGGTAGAGAGCGATACAAGGAAATGATCAGAGATTGTCTTATCAGTGACAGTTACAATGGGAGTAGCGAGGCCACGTGAGATGGCAAGATCGAGGGAGTGGCCATGTATATGGATAGGCGAGTTTATATGGATGGAGGGATTTAGGGAGGAAAGGAGGGCATATATTTAATATATGAATTAAAGCAGAGCCACAATGAATATGGAAAGCAACCTTTTTTGTTTTTATAGGTCAGGAAATATAGATAGCACCCTATCTTGCATGAATTATAATTAGAGACAGATGTTGGCTGCTTAAGGTTACATAGGTGACAATGTGACAGTGCTGGTAGAGTGAACATGCTGTTAGTCAGACAACAGATGTTTCTCAATTTCTGCACCAGAACCATAGGCCTGACTTTGTCACGGCCTTATGCCTGGAAAAAATAGACTACTGTTGTGTCAAATCTGTTAAATTGCTGCCTAATTCTACATCACACAGTTTTAAATGTAGAGAGTATTAACAGGGCTTCCCTTACAGTTCAATTTACTTTGCAACTCATGTCTGAATATATAAATGTGTTCATTCTTGATTAATAAAGAAAGAACTTGCATTTATATAAAGACTGTCATGACTTCAGGATGAACAAAAGCACCATCACCCAAAGCACTATCACACAAATGAAAAGTGTTAAAACTATCATACAAATTAAATGAGTCTTGGTAATTTAAATATAGGCAGGTATTCGCTTGTCCTTGAGTTCCGATACACAGGTGAGCTTTCAGAAGATGTGTTTTAACACTTTTCATTTGTATTATAGTTTACAACAGTAACTAGATTTTTAAAATATTCAAATAATATAGTCAGGCATGTGCTGCAAAGTAAATTGAATTGTAATGGAAACTCTTGCATCTTCAGATACCAGTTGCTATAAAGGACATTTAAGTAGAATCAGTAACTGTCTACCTAAAATTGATTGGTTAAAACCTGACCTCACAAGAAATCATTTGGTCAGCAATGGATGGATGGTAGCACTCGACTGCAAGTAATCAATTGGTAACATTTCATAAAGTAGTTTAAAATTTCTAAATCTGTATATAAATTAACATTAAAATCCAGCAATGTGTATTTAGGAAAACGAGCCAATTTTCTGCCCATTGACTATGGGGTGGTAGCCAACCCAAAGTCATTAAGGCAATATTAAGTCAGCAGTCTTGTTCAAAACAGGATTCCAAATCCTCCTAATGTGATCACCATTTTTTCCATTGATTATGTTCTGGAGAGTCCATATGACAATTTTTTGTAAGGATCCTCTCTATACTTATGTTCAGAGCCAATCAGCTTTGCATTCCACCATTTCAGCTCATGCTTTTCCTGTACCACATGCTTAGTCAAAACTGATTTACTTCTTTCATCTCACCCACCGTATGTTGCGTGTGTTCTTTTAGCCAATCTCATATTACGACATGCAACTGTCCACATATTAGCTGAGTATATGGCACACAATGGGCATGAGCCGAAATGGTGACTCCCATTAGCCTGAGTGAGGGGCTTAATGCACGTTCTAGCAACATTTTAAATCTACTCCTGATTGCAATAAGCAAACACCCAGCTGGAATCCTGAACACCTCAGAATGACAATGAAAAGCAGTGATATTGGTTGCTCCTTTTTGTCCCTTGTCACATGTTTAATTCTGATCACCTGACCCCAATTAGCATATTCTGCCCAAACTGGTGATTGAGAACTATTTCCACTTTGACGTCAAAATGCAAAAGAGGGCAGTAACTGTGCAGCCAAGGGGAAGTCCAGGCCTATGTGACATAACTACTCTTCCCAGTCTCTGACTCAATTCTGGCAATAATACTTTGACATTAAAATATAATTTTAGAAAAAATCCAGAATAGAGAGTAATTCTCACTCTGAGGGAACCATACTGAAGTATGACAGTATCCTGCCTAGATAGAAAAAATAGATTCAAATTCAGTTTGGAGAGCGGGCCTGTGCTAATCTCTAAACTGAATTCAAACTTAAAGTACCCTGGAAGGTGAGGAGATTTTTTTTAATGATATCTGGATCCAGAGGTTGTTTTTAAATGGTTTTATAATGGAATCTGTACTCCAGAATGGAAACAACTCCAACTTCAATCTGGATTTTAAAATGTGCAACACATATACTAGACACTATACATACCAAACTACAAACTAAATAAATAATATTTGGAATCCAGGAATGAATGCAAGGTATAATCTAATTGAGGGAATCAAATAATTCAAAAATGCAAAAGATATAACCACCATCTGAATTCACAGATTACTGTCAAGTAATTATACCAAGGCTCGTCTTGGTTCTAAATGCATTTATTAACAAAAAGAACTACACAACAGTTTTTAAGTTTCAGTCTTACACAGCAGACTGCTTTTACAAGGACTATCTTGGGAAGATTTCTCAGCACACATTCCTTTCTCTTTTAAAGGAGAAGTGGCAATTCCTAATATTTAACAGCAACTTCTCATTCAAGTAGATTGTAGGCTTGTAATAATTCCTGGGAAGCGATTTCCCAGTGGTTCATTGACTTTATTTGGTAAATAGCTGAGTCCTGCAGACTCGAAGGTCCCAGGTTCGATCATAGTCTGTGTCAATTTTACTTATTTCAGCTAGGGTGGGATGAGGGGAGCTATCATTGGCTCATTCACCTGGTGCAGAGGGAGAAAAAAATTGACCCGATCACTATCCAGCGACTCTTGTTGGATGTGTACGTGTGATATTACATGAGGACAGGACTGAGCATGGCGGTGATCTCATCCACGTGAGAATAGTCAGGCATCATACAATGTCAATGTTCACAAATAAATAATAGTCACTTTGGAGAGCTACCAGAGGGCACCTGGTACCCATGGAATCATGCCCAAGAAAAAATCAATGCCTTCAGAAGAGAGGAAGGGAGAACATTGGCAGAAAAAATGCATGGTAGATGATGCTCACATAATTTACACTGATTTCATGAAATTGCTGCCTATGAGATTTCTGCTGAGGTTTTGGTAAAGCAGTTTAAAGGGCATATCAACAAGTGATATACACAAGAACCCACACTGAGATCAGAAATGTCATTTGTAAAGGGGTATCAACTTCAAGACAAAATGTTTGGCAGGCCATTTGTGGTTAGGATAGGGCAAGAGCCGTACACCATTTTCACCAAGATGGTGGCACATAGCGAGTCTCTGATCTCAGCCAGGCTGCCCTGGGAACCACTCAAACGGAGGCCAGGGACTTGCCCACTGGAAGGAGAACAAGTCAGCTGAGCTCACTATTGTGCACTTCTGATTTTCTAACGGGCTGAAATTAGTTGGGCTGTCTCAATCCAGTTCCTATTGAGTGTGAGGCCACATCAGAAAACTAACCACAATTTAGCACCATTTGTCATAAAATTGGCCCTCTCACTCAAAGAGATCACAGGTTGGCTGGGGCACAGAATAGAAAATTCGTACTAGTACAGTAAGAATTGCTCTTATGAAGTTGAGATTAAGACAATATTGTCAGTCAGTTCCAAGCCACTCTGGTTTACTCAGGGAGAAACTGATCTGGGAACACTGAAGTAAGTGATCTCAATCTGATACAGCTCAGCTCATTGCAAAGGCAGCGTGATCAATTTGGGGAGTGGGGGTGAATCTCCTTGGGGTGTGTAAACAGGGTTTCTGCCGAAAATATGTTGGCAGAGCATGAGAAGCTTGGAGGAAATTCATCCCCTTGGTCTCAGGCTGCTGGAATAGTACTAGGGAAGATCCAGAAAGGTTAGAAACGTATATTACAGTGTAAGTGAGAGAGACATCTCATTGTATTTTTGGTGATAGTATATGTGCTGAAAAATGCAATTAATTTACTCTTCAGTCATGTTACTAATAGGGGTGTGATTTCCTGTGCATTTGCGCCCTCTGAGAGACACATGTAATTGAGGCGTAAAGCAAATACTTGGGTAAAAGATCGAGGAAACTCGGGCGCAAGTGTGTTCTGCAGGTAATTATGCTACTCTCAAATTTCCCTGATCTTTTATGTCTATTGATCCCTGCACCCAAACACATCTCAACTCATTACAATGGCTCTGCCCCAGGACTAAAGTGCCATAGACGTCAATTTCCTACAATTGCACAAGTTCATAACAAATGTAAAATTACACCCAGAATTTTTGCCACAGCAGGAAACAAAATGATTTTCCTGGTGTTGTATTGTGATTTTTAGAAATGTTTTAAAATTTATCTTCACTGAGAACTGCGCTGTACTTTCTGTTTCTTTGAATGTATTTGATGGCTTCAGTATGAGTCACATTAAATGTTAAAAGCTAATTCATAATGAGAGTGTGAAAAAAGCAAGCCTGAAGGCTTTGTATCTTAATGCTAGAAGCATTAGGAACAAGGTGGATGAATTAGTTGTGGAAATAGAGGTAAACAAGTATGATTTGATTGGGATTACAGAAACGTGGCTGCAGGGTGGGCAAGGCTGGGAACTTAACATCCAGGGATATACAATATTTAGGAAGGATCGGCAAAAAGGTAGGGGAGGTGAGGTAGCATTGCTGGTAAAGGAGGGGATTAATGCAATGGAAAGGAAGGATATTAACTCAGATGAAACGGAATCTGTATGGGTAGAAATGAGAAATAGCAAGGGGAGGAAAACGTTAGTGGGTGTGATATATAGGCCTCCAAATAGTAATATGGAGGTGAGGGAAGGCATAAAAAGGGAAATTAGAGAAGCGTGCGATAAGAGCACAGCTGTCATCATGGGTGACTTTAATTTACATATTGATTGGACTACCCAAATTAGTAAAAATTCTGAGGAGGAGGAATTCCTGGAATGTTTTCGGGACGGTTATCTGGACCAATATGTCGAGGAGCCGACTCGAGATCAGGCCATTTTAGACTGGGTATTGTGCAATGAGAAGGGACTTATCAGCAATCTTCTTGTACGAGGCCCCTTGGGTCAGAGCGATCATAATATGATCGAGCTCTCAGTCGAGATGGAGAGTGAGGAAATTGAATCAGAGACTAAGGTCCAGAACTTAAATAAAGGGAATTACGAGGGTATGAGACGGGAATTGGGTAAGATTGATTGGGTGGTGTTTCTGGGGGGATTGACAGTGGATAGACAATGGCAAGCATTCAAAGATAGAATGGAAGAATTCCAGAACATGTTTATACCGGTTTGGCATAAAAATAAACCTAAAAAGGTGACTCAACCGTGGATAACGAGGGAAATTAGGGACAGCATAAAATCAAAAAAAAGGGCATATCAACTGGCAAAAAAAAGCACCAGACCGGAAGATTGGGGGCAGTACAGGATACAGCAAAAGAGGACAAAGGGATTAATCAGGAAGGGGAAAATAGAATACGAAAGTAAACTTGCAGCAAACATAAAGACAGACTGCAAAAGCTTTTATCGGTATATCAGGAGGAAAAGACTGGTAAAATCCCAAGTCGGTCCCTTGCAGTCCGATTCGGGAGAATATATAATGGAGAATAAGGAAATGGCAGACCAATTAAACTCATACTTTGGTTCTGTATTCACAAAGGAGGACACAAATAACCTCCCAGGAATATCGGCAAACATAGGGACTAATGAGAGGGAGGAGCTGACAGAAATTAGTATCTCTAGGGATATGGTGTTGGGTAAGTTGAGGGGACTGAAGGCCGACAAATCCCCGGGGCCTGATAAACTACATCCTAGGGTACTTAAGGAGGTGGCCCTGGAGATAGCAGATGCTCTAAGGATCATCTTCCGGAACTCCATTGACTCGGGAACAGTACCCGTGGATTGGAGGGTAGCTAATGTTACCCCAATATTTAAAAAGGGGGGTAGAGAGAAAGCAGGGAATTATAGACCAGTAAGCCTTACATCGGTTGTGGGCAAAATGCTAGAGTCCATTATTAAGGATAAAATAGCGGAGCACTTGACAAATGGGGAAAGGATCGGACAGAGTCGACATGGATTTACAAAGGGTAAATCGTGTTTGACTAATCTGCTGGAATTTTTTGAGGAAGTAACTGGTAAAATAGATGGGGGAGAGCCAGTGGATGTGGTGTACCTTGACTTCCAGAAAGCCTTCGATAAGGTTCCACACAAAAGATTATCATGCAAAATTAAGGCTCATGGGATTGGGGGCAAAGTATTAACGTGGATAGAGAACTGGCTGGCGGATAGAAAACAGAGAGTTGGAATAAACGGCTCGTTTTCGGAGTGGCAGGCAGTGACCAGCGGGGTGCCGCAAGGATCTGTCCTGGGACCCCAGCTGTTCACAATATATATAAATGATCTGGATCAGGGAATTGGATGCAATATTTCCAAATTCGCTGACGACACTAAACTAGGAGGAGGGGTGGGCTCTGATGAGGGTGTCAGGAGGCTACAGTGCGATTTGGACAGGTTGGGGGAATGGGCGGATACGTGGCAGATGCACTATAATGTGGATAAATGCGAGGTTATCCACTTTGGGGGTAAAAACAGGAGGGTGGATTATTATCTAAATGGCAATAGATTGGGAGATGGGGAAGTGCAGAGGGACCTGGGTGTTCTTGTGCACCAGTCACTGAAGGAGAGCATGCAGGTGCAACAGGCGATTAAGAAGGCAAATGGTATGTTGGCCTTCATATCAAGGGGGTTCGAGTATAGGAATAGGGATACCTTACTACAGCTGTACAAGGTGCTGGTGAGACCGCATCTGGAGTATTGTGTACAGTTTTGGTCGCCCCATCTGCGGAAGGATGTTCTTGCCATGGAAAGAGTGCAGCGGCGATTCACCAGGCTGATACCTGGAATGGCGGGAATGACCTACGAGGAGAGATTGAATAGTTTGGGCTTGTACTCACTGGAGTTTAGAAGATTGAGAGGGGATCTCATCGAAACATATAAAATTATGGCAGGCCTGGACAGGCTGAACTCAGAGAGAATGTTTCCAATGGCAGGGGAGCACAGAACCAGGGGCCACAGTCTAAAAATAGCGGGCAAATCATTTAAAACAGAGATGAGGAAGAATTTCTTCACTCAAAGAGTGGTGAGCCTGTGGAATTCCCTGCCACAGAGGGCTGTGAAGGCTAATTCAATAAATATTTTCAAGAGAGAATTGGATATATTTCTGAAGGCTAAGGGGATTAAGGGTTACGGAGAAAAGGCGGGGACGGGGTACTGAACTGGTAAGATCAGCTATGATCTCAGACGAAGATCAGCCATGATCTCATTGAATGGCGGAGCAGGCTCGAAGGGCCGAATGGCCTACTCCTGTTCCTATCTCTATGTTTCTATGTTTCTATGTTTCTTCCATGATCACATGTTTTTGAACATGCTGTGCCTAATGTGCATGAATGATGGTTAGATGGATTGAAAATTTATTTTTCATATTTAAAGAAGGAATATATGGTGTGAGTTTCGCACTTTCCTTGGGCCCCAATTGTTTACATTGATTTTCCCTAGTTTACACTGAATTCAAATCAAATCAAATCAAATCAACTTTTATTGTCATTGTTAGTGCACAAGTGCAGTACAACGAAATGTAGGCTTGCGGCTCCCGAGAGTGTACATTTAGATTAAGACATTTGAACATTCAACATACATTTGGCTTGTAATACATTAACATAAACATAACCATAATAAAGTGCATCGGCAGATGTGCAGGCTTTAGAGTTTATTTGTGGAGTTCAGTAGGATGACAGCCCTGGGAAAGAAGCTGTTCCTAAATCTGGTCGTACGGGTGCGAATGCATCTGTAGCGTCTCCCAGATGGCAGGAGGGCGAACAGACTGTGGCTGGGGTGGGTAGGGTATTTGATGATGGACCGTGACCGCCGTAAACAGCGTTTCTGGTATATGTGCTCTATGGTCGGTAATCTCTAATGAGATTGGCAGGAAATTTAGGCAGAAATTGATATTGGCAAAATGAGCACAAAATGGGTGTAATTTCACATATAACTTCCCAATTACACCCCCACAAGAAATTCCATTCCTGGAGATTGAACTCTGCAAACACCTTTCAGGTGAAACTCCCAATAATGTATAGAGAAACAAGTATGGCAATGGGGTTTTCTAGAGGCTTAGTGAAAACAACAGTGACATCCTTCCCAGATGATGGCGCTACAAGTCATTGGGCTGATGGTAACTGATATAGGCTGATGATAATTGTATTTCAGGATATTATGGTGTGGCAGGATGCTGGTTCACAGTGCTATTCCCCAGACAGTGAGTTCCTGATCTCAGTTGTGCTGTCAGGGGAGACACCTCTCCAAGGGGAGGCGAGTGAATCACTCTGGGGATGAGGTCTCCCAGCAGCTGGCTCAAAACCACCATTGGTGGAGGCCTGGGAGACATCACCTGTACAGTGGCTCAGTCTAAAGATGGGAGGTTCGTACATAGAAAATTGTGCAAAATATTTTGTACAGGCCACTGGCTGCAGTAGCTTGCATAAAATACTTTACCTTGGGGACAGGAAGTTCAATGTGCAGACGTCCGTTAATTGCGGAACATTATGTTGGTTAGCAAAAAGTTCACGCTTGAATCATCCACCTCTTCGAAATAAAGGAAACTGCAAGGAGACAGCAACCCTTGTGGAAAGACCATGGGAAATTGAAGCAAGAAATACTATCATTATTAAGATGTCACAATCTAAACAAAATGTAAATATTCACACTTACGTTCATTAAACATCCTTTATGCATTTGCTAGGTTTAAAAGTTCATTTTAAGCAATTTTCAAAAAGCTTTCTTTTATAGTGAATGTTTTGTGCTGAGAACAAAACAACGACCCTTATTCCCTCTCCATATAAGCATACTAGATAACAGGCAAAACTCACTCCTAACTTTTTACTGCCATCATGTGGTTAGCAGGAGGAATTATAATGATCTTTTCAAGCAGTATTTCAGCTGCTAATATGCAGCTTGTTTTCTGTCTCTGAAAGTTTGCCATTTTTGTTTTTGATTTGTGGAATGATCTCGGTCTGTCTGTATTAACAAGATTCTGGATTGCCATGAACATTTCAGGAGCAATTGCTTCACAGCATTGCTTCCGCCTGTTCACTCATTGCTGGTAGTGGAGTTAGTATCCTGTCAATCAGCTCAGGCAAGAATGAGAGAAAAGAAGCTGATCCTAATTGGATTAGACCATTGTATCTCCCGATATGATGTACAAGCAAAGTGTCAAGGGCAATCAGAAAAATTATCAGTAACTTCTCCAGAGTGTTTGAGAAATCAAATCACAACATTTTTTTTAAGAAGTCACAGCCCTGGAGAAACGAGTAAGGTGACCTTTAATTTCAGCTGGCAGTCCATCTTCATGCTGAAAAAGATTTGCCAACAAGAAAGTGTTTACAAGAGAACGCCTATCAGCTTTAATCTTCCATCGTTCCACGGGCATCAACTGCTTCCACATAGGACATTCCAAAGTAACAAGCCCCAGACTGAGAAGCAGTTTGAATGATTGTATTTTGGTAATCATTAGTAAGTACTCATAGATCTCCTGTGGTGTTGCTCACAGTGAGTTGGAAGAAAGACTGATTTGTAACATTGACCCACTTAACCCCCAAGAACACTCATCCCTCCCATTCCCAACAGAGCCAGATCTCCCTGGGGCAGAAGGGTTTCTCTCCTTCTCCTCTACCCACATCCCCCCACCCCACCCTACTCTCCTCCCACTCAACAGGGCAGGTCTGTGTGTGACTCACTCTCTCCCTACTGCCTCTCAGTGCTTTTTTCCTCTACAGGTTGTCTCTCTCAACTCCCCCACAACAGATTAATGTGAGTGTTGATGTGCTAGCCTTCAGCTGTCAGCAAATGTGCTGCACCAATTCAACATGTTGCTGCTGTCGGTAATGACTCGCAAATAGTTGAGCCACCTCAGTTTTGCTCACTTCCATTGTTCCTTGTTGCTTTGTTAACGTCTTAACCTGATGTTGCTCCTTGAGCATTTGTCCTCTGCATAGGTGTCATTGAAGTGCACATAGATGGTCTGCTGGGGGCAAACTTAACAATGATACTCTCCAGCAACTCCCCCATGGAGAAGACCACTGTGCCAACTGCCATCATGGCATTGACAGCCTTTACTGAAGAATTCATGATCTCATTGTGATCAGCAGCCCACCCTCTTTATGTGGCAACATGCTCAGCACCCTTCCTCCACAGTACCATACATATATTCAGGCAATACCTGCTGGAGGTGCACTGCAGACTGTTTGGAGAGCGTGTCAGCACAGTTGGCGTTGAGCACAAGCTGTTGCTGTCCAAGAGTCTCCAAGCTGTTGGTGGCATTTTGCTCCCTACTAACAGTTCCTCCTTCTGCTCTCAAGCTGCTGCCCTCCTCAGTTGGCATGTTGGCATTTTTGTTTTCAGACAGGGAGGGTTCGATATGGCAGATCCCATTTTCCTGATCAATCTTTTGTGCCAAAGTTAGTGTCAGGATTAAGATACAATCAAATAATTATGTAAGATATTAAAATTAGTCAAAATGGTGCAGAAAAACCTCCACAAAAAAGCGCTATTGTATGAATGTCACAGATGTCAAAAAAAATGTGGCAGAAATCAAGGGTAAGGATGGCACCAAGATTTAAAAATAATGAGTGCAGATAACTTAGGGATCACATTTGCCTGTTGTGTGAGGGGATTGCAAAAAGCAAGCAGTGCTCTGGCTGCCGACTGGAGCTAAGCTTGTACGGTGGGTGCTGTCTGCAGGGGGAGTTTACATAATGTGAACCCTGTGGTCATATATAAAATATCTTCATATCTTTGCTCATCAAAAAATTAGCTTTCTTAAAAATAATTTTTAAAACAAACATAAACATGAGATAATGGACACATGAAAGAACTGAAATTTTGGGGCGATTTTAACCCTTACCCACCTGGCGGAAACCGGACAGGTGGGCAGTTAAAATCGTCCTGCTCACTTACCTGCCCTGGCGCCTCCAGGAGCCGACTGTTCCCATTTTTAACCTATTCAACTGAGCATGCCCAAAACCGGTGGGTCCTTTTTTACATATGCACATTGGGTCCTGATGACATGACTGGTCAGCCTGAGCAGGAAGCTGCTGTGACGTGCCCACTAAGTGAAGACAGCGCGAAAGAGGATTGGGGCCTGAGGAGACCCAAACTGATACATTCTTTTAACTTTCCTTGTGGGACCAGGAGGACCAGGAAAGCTTGGGCCTCTCCTGCCACGGACTTGCCCTCCTTCCTGATCGCCAGACCCCCACGAGACAGCCCCGGCAGCCAATCCTGGCCCAGTAATCAAGACAGACTTGACGTACACAACAGACAGGAGAAATGTTACTATAAATGCATGTGATAATTTTCATGCTGATGTCTCTTTGAAGAAGGGAAATAAATGATGCGATAGTTTGGTTGCTTTTAATATTACACTTCTTTCCATATAATGATAGGAATGTTGCCTGCATGGCTGCAGAGGTAATAAAATGATTTCAAGACCCTGACAAATAGTAGTTATTGAATATAAACTAAATATTTAAAAGATCACACTGTATTTCAATCATCAAGAATGCTGACAATGTCAGTGGAAAACATTCTGCAGCAATGAGCCTGACAGTGTGCATATGTCAGATTGTTTTTAACCATGTCAATAATTATTTTGGCAAGACGTGAAACTCAGTACTAAATCAAACACTAGTATGGTAGAAATCCCATTCTATGCAGCCTTTTAAATTTGCCTAGATAACAATTCCTGCATTTCAAATAAGGAATTAATAGCATAAACCACTTTGACAATGTTAAAGGCACTACGTAAGTGGAAGTATTATTAAATTCATTTTTTTTTACTAAATTTCCTCCATTTGCAATCTGCATGTAAAAACTAGTTACTGTTTTATAATTAGAATTTTAGTAACTGTCAACACCTATCTATACTTCAAAGGGTTTTCAAATGAATTTTAAATGAACGGCTCCTCACATTAGCCATGAGCAGGATCTTTATACAGTACAGAGGTGTCTATAAAGGATGGCATAATTAGCATTTTCTTATTGTAAGTTATTTTCTCCCCTCCCTGCCCCATGTTCCTCCTGGAGTGATCCAAGGATCTTTAATTGGCCCTCTCCTTTTACTCATCTACATACTGCTCCTTGGCGACATCATCTGAAAACCGTGTCAGTTTCCACATGTATGCTGACAACCCCCAGCTCTACTTCACCACCACTTCTCTCGATCCCTCCACGGTCTCTACGGCTGCGATTTTCCCTACCTCGGCGGGTCCATGGCGGGCGACGTCGGTGGCGGGTTCCGACCCCACTGCTGGCTCCAGCCCGCTGTGTAGCATGATTTTACATTGATTGGGCTTGTTAAGCCTGCCCGGCGCGTTTGCCGGCCAATTGAAGGAAGCGGGTCTGATGACATCATTTGATGATGCGTCATTAGCCGGTTTCCTTAAAGGGACCATGCGCAAATTTATTTTGACAGTTGTGCTGTCAGTGTTCTACAGCTTTGAGGTGCTGCAAGCACTGACAAACACTGCACAGAGGTGCACAGCTGAACCCAAGCTCTCCCATGACTCCCTTCATATGCTTATGGAGGGAGTCACAGCACACAGGGAGGTTCTCTTCCCTTCCATTGTTCGGAAGAAATCTCCCCAGGAGACCAATGCAGCCTGATTGTACATTGCACAGGAGGACACAAGCAGGGATGTCACCAGGAGGACTAGGCTGCAGTGGCGCAAACCTTTCAATGATCTCAGTAGATCATGAAACATTACTGCAAAGCCACACTCAGCCTCATCCTGTTATGCCACTCATCACATCCCCATCACTCTGCCTTCCCTACCCTACTCCTGCACATCCTTACTCACACCAACTTACCTTGCAATTCCACACATCCCTCTCTATCTACATTATCACTTCCACATCTCTCTAGCCACCCCTCACACTCACCCTCATCCTAGTGCAAGCATACCAACTAACAACGCACAAGGGTAGGCACTTGGGTGTATTAGCCAATGTTCATGTGAAGTTTCTGTTAATGTGCTGTCAAATATTGAAATCTTTATTTTCAACACTTTCCGTTCTTGGGCGGATCTGTGTGCACCTTGGGAAGTGGCTTAGTGAGTTGCAGTGAATGGTGAGACATAACGGTACACCCTGCAATGGTCATGAGTGTGAAAGGAATGGCTTTAGCATTGTAGGGATGCTTTATGGTGTTGATGTGGGGTGGTGTCAACCTGGTGCATCATGAGGCAGCTAGGGTGTACAGCATCAAGTGAAGTAAATCTGGCCATGGTGAGGCCATCCCTGGCGTCCCGGGCAGCAATATTTTCGGGTGATGATGCCCTCTTTCCTGTGCAGCATCAGGTGATTGCGGAGAAGGTTGGTGCTGTTGTCAGTGCTGCTGGTGTGTCTGGTGTTGGGGCTGATCGTGGTGGGATTCTGAGGACCAAGGTGAGATAGTTTCAAGAGCACCAATGCTGATGGAATAGAATAGAATCATAGAATCATAGAGTTAAACAGCACAGAACAAGACCCTTCAGCCCATCGTGTCCGCGCCGGCCTTCAAGCCCTGTCTATTCTAATCCCATTTTCCAGCACTGGGTCCATAGCCTTGTATGCTATGGTGTTTCAAGTGCTCATCTAAATGCTTCTTGAATGTTGTGAGGGTTCCTGCCTCTGCCACCCTTTCAGGCAGTGAGTTCCAGATTCCAACCACCCTCTGGGTGAAAAAGTTTTTCCTCAAATCCCCTCTAAACCTCCTGCCCCTTACCTTGAAACTATGCCCCCTGGTTATTGACCCCTCTACTAAGGGGAAAAGTTCCTTTCTATCTACCCTATCTATGCCCCTCATAATTTTGTGCACCTCAATCAGGTCCCCCTCAGCCTTCTCTGCTCTAAGGAAAACAAGTCCCACCTCTCTTCATAGCTGAAGCGCTCCAGCCCAAGTAACATCCTGGTGAATCTCCTCTGCACCCTCTCCAATGCAATCACATCCTTCCTATAGTGTGGCGACCAGAACTGCACACAGTGTTCCAGCTGTGGCCAAACTAGCGTTTTGTACAGCTCCATCATAACCTCCCTGCTCTTATATTCTCTGCCTCGGCTAATGAAGGCAAGTATCCCATATGCCTTTTTAACCACCTTATCTACCTGCCTTGCTGCCTTCAGGGATTTATGTACATGCATACCAAGGTCTCTCTGATCCTCTGTCTTTCCTAGGGTCCTACCATTCATTGTGTATTCCCTTGCCTTGTTAGTCCTCCCAAAATGCATCACCTCACACTTTTCAGGGTTAATTTCCATTTGCCACTGTTCTGCCCATCTAACCAACCCATCTATATCGTCCTGTAGCCTGAGGCTTCCTTCCTCGCTATTTACCACTCCACCAATTTTCATGTCATCTACGAACTTACTGATCATACCTCCTACATTCATATCTAAATCATTAATGTACACTACAAACAGCAAGGGACCCAGCACTGATCCCTGTGGTACACCACTGGACACAGGCTTCCAGTCACAAAAACAACCTTCGACCATCACCCTCTGCCTCCTGCCACTAAGCCAATTTTGGATCCAATGTGCCAAGTTACCCTAGATCCCATGGGCTCTTACCTTCTTGACCAGTCTTCCATGCGGGACTTTGTCAAAAGCCTTACTGAAGTCCATGTAGACCACATCAACTGCACTACCCTCATCCACACACCCAGTCACCCCCTCGTAAAATTCAATCAAATTGGTCAGACATGATCTCCCCCTGACAAAGTCATGCTGACTATTCTTGATTAATCCTTGCCTCTCCAAGTGCAGACTAATTCTGTCCCTCAGAATTTTTTCCAATAATTTCCCTACCACTGATGTTAGGCTCACTGGCCTGTAATTCCCTGGTTTATCCCTACTACCCTTCTTGAATAATGGTACTACATTAGCTGTTCTCCAATCCTCTGGCACCTCTCCTGTGGCCAGAGAGTTTATGAAAATTTGTGTCAGAGCCCCTGCAATCTCCTCCCTTGCCTCACACAGCAGCCTGGCATACATCTCGTCTGGGCCTGGGGATTTATCCACTTTTAAGCCCATTAAAACCGCTAGTACCTCCTCCCTCTCAATACTAATTTGTACAAGTATATCACAATCCCCCTGTCTGATTTCTATGCCTACGTCATCCTTCTCCATAGTGAACACAGATGCAAAATATTCATTTAAAACCTCACCTACATCTTCTGGTCCAATAGATGGCAAGTGAAGTTGAGGTGGCAGAAATGATCTGTCAATGGTGTTCCAATGAGGTGACAATGGACAGAGAGTTTGCTCCAAACACTTGCTAGCTGCATAAAGCTCAATCTGTCTTCAACATGCTGGAAGCAAAAGGTTCTGAGCGTGGAAAGTGAACAGCTGTGAGTTGGGAGCATTTTTTAAATATTCGTTCTTGGGATGTGGGCATCGCTTGCAACGCCAGCATTTAGTGCCCATTTATTGGTGGTGGTGAGCTGCCTTCTTGAACCGCTGCAGTTCGTGTGGTGGAGGTACTCCCACAATGCAGTAAGGGAGGGAGTTCCAGGATTTTGACCCAGCGACGATGAAGGATCGGCGATATACTTCTAAGTCACGATGGTGTGTGACTTGGAGGGGAACTTGGAGGTGGTGGTGTTGCGCCTGCTGCCCTTGCCCTTCTAGGTGGAAGAGGTCGCGGGTTTGGGACGTGATGCCGAAGAAGCCTTGGTGAGTTGCTGCAGTGCATCTTGTAGATGGTACACACTGCAGCCACGGTACGCAGCTGGTGGAGGGAGTAAATGTTTAAGGTGGTGGATGGGGTGCCAATCAAGCGGGCTGCTTTGTCTTGGATGATGTCAAGCTTCTTGATTGTTGTTAGAACTGCACTCATCCAGGCAAGTGCAGAGTATTCCATCACACTCATTACTTATAAGAACATAAGAACATAAGAAATAGGAGCAGGAGTAGGCCAATCGGCCCCTCAAGCCTGCTCCGCCATTCAATAAGATCATGGCTGATCTGATCCTAACCGCCAATCCACTATCACAGAACCATCTCCTGAATCTAACAGAATTAGACACACGAAATAGGAGCAGGATCAGGCTACACGGCCCCTGGGCCCGCTCCGCTACCCACAGGGCCATGACCGATCCGAACCTAGACTCATGTCCAAATTCCTGCCCGCTCCCCATAACCCTTAATTCCCTTTACTTCTAGGAAACTGTCTATTTCTGTTTTAAATTTATGTAATGATGTAGCTTGATGTAAGAAAAAGGAGACTTACCATCAAGTAACTTTAAAGTAAGCTTTAAGTAACTTATAAACACACTATATACAAGAGAGGTCTTTACCATGCCTCTGGTAGAAGCCTCTTACAATACTGAACAGACCAGTATTTATAGCAGTCCAACAGGAAGTGACATTTACAGGAAGTGAGGTATGTACACAGTTCATAGTTCATAGTTCATAGTTCACAGGAAGTGATGACATAACTTCCCGGATGTTATCATTTTTATCACATTCTTCCCTCCTGCAGGATTAGGAGGCTGTGGTCTACCTTTTGGTCCGCAGCCGCCGAACAAGGAAGAGTCGCACCCGTTTGGATTCCCGTCGTAGAGGGTCGCTGGTCCGCTTACATGCGGTTGGCCATTGGTCAGAGTCTGTGTGGCCTGGATTGCCCTGTGAAAGGTCGGGGAGATCATGGCTTCGAGTACGAGCCCCAATAGGTTCAAAGTCGGACTGCCTCTGTTCAGAGGGAGGTGCAGAGCTGGTCTGTGGCGGATCAGTACTTTCATGCGCGGTACTGGGAGGGTCGCAACCTTGAGTACGGGGTTCTACCGGCACCAAGCTAGTTGGTGTCCGATCAGGATCCTGGAGAGGGGTACCCGATAGGTCCCAAGAGTTTCCTGGTGAAATGTCATCACCCGATGTCCCACTAGGTCCTGGTGGGCAGGGAGCCAGATCCCGTAATGATACGGTAGATTCTCGGCCGTCGGAATATCGTATGTTTGCATAGGTGGGGTTGGCATCGGTTAGTTCGACCTCGTCTATGAGAGGGTCATTTTTAGACGTCCGAATGTATCTTCGGAGTAATACAGGTCCAGGAGTAGTTAGCCATGACGGGAGTGATGTCCCATGAGATGAGCGACGCTGGAATCCAAAGAACCGCTCATGAGGTGTAGTATTTGTGGCTGTAGAAAGCAGGGACCGTATAGAGTGCAATGCATCTGGAAGCACTGTTTCCCATTGCTGGTCTGGTAGGCCCCGAGATCTTAAAGCGAGACGTACGGAATTCCAGATGATACCATTATACCTCTCTACCTGCCCATTTCCGATGGGATGGTATGGTGTTGTTTTGCTTGTAGCAATTCCCCGTTCTGAGAGGTAGTCCTTGAGTTCCCTTGACATAAAGGATGGACCCCGATCTGAGTGAATATAAGCTGCCATGCCACAGAGAGAAAATACCTGCTCAAGGCAGCAGATTACTGTGGATGCCAGCATATTGGAGCAGGGGAAGGCAAACGGAAAACGTGAATATTCGTCGATCATGGTGAGCAAATATGTGTTCCGAGTTGAAGAGGGCACTGGGCCCTTAAAATCGATGCTAAGTCGTTGCATCGGTTGGGTTGCATGTATGAGTATACCATCTGAGGGGCGGAAGAACTGAGGTTTTAATTCCGCACAAAGCCGGCATTCTGAGCATATTTTCTTTACATCTCCAGTGGAAAAAGGGAGATTCCGTGATCGTACGAAATGTAGCATGCGCGTAACGCCAGGATGACACAAACCATTGTGGACATCCATGAGAGTGGAGGATGACATAGTGGAGCAGAATGCCCGTGTGAGGGTGTCCGGGGCCACATTCTCCTTGCCAGGCCGATAGAGAATGGTATAACCAAAAGAGGCCAGTTCCATCCTCCAAAGTTGTATTTTATTATTCTTAATTTTGGTTCGTTTTCGATTATCGAGCATGAAGGCGACTGATCGTTGGTCCGTGATCAACGTAAAGTGCTGGCGAGCTAGAAAATGGTTCCACTTCCGTACTGCCTCTATGATGGCTGTGGCTTCTTTCTCAACCGGAGGATAATGTAGCTCGGCACCTTGTAAGGTCCTGGACATAAATGCTACAGGACGACCTTCCTGATTCAGAGTAGCCGAGATCGCCACCTCCGAGGCATCACATTCAACCACGAAAGGGAGATTCTCATCAATGGAGTGAAGAGCCGCTTTCTCCAACTGTTTTTTGAGAAGGTTAAAGGCTGCAACAGCCGCTGTTCCCAGTGGAAATGATCTAGCATGCAGCAAGGGTTGGATTTCGTCCGAAAAATGAGGAATCCATTTAGCGTAGTATGCAAACAGACCGAGAGCCCGACGTAAAGAAGCCGGATTCTTAGGTGACGGGAGCTCTTGGAGCGGGCGAAGTCTTTCTGGGTCTGGCTTAATGATACCATTGCCTACGCAGTAGCCAAGGATGTTGATGGTCGGTTGCGACTCAACAGATTTGGATTCATTCAGGGTCAAATTACGGCGATGGAGGGCATCCCGAAATTTTTGGAGGTTGGAGTCGTGTTCCTGTTGATCGTGACCTGCAATGGTAATGTTATCAAGATAGGGAAAAGTGTCCCTTAGGTTTTCCTGCTTAACCAGGCCATCCATTGCCCGTTGAAAGACAGCCACTCCATTAGTAACCCCGAATGGGAGGCGACGAAATTGGTACAGCCGTCCATTAGCCTCAAAGGCTGTGTACTGCTTATCTGAGACCTTCAAGGGTAACTGATGATAGGCACTTTTTAAATCGTAAGTTGAGAACACTTTGTATTCGGCCAGTTTATTAACCATATCATCAATGCGTGGCAATGGGTAGGCGTCCAAGTCGGTATATTGATTGATGGTTTGCGAATAATCGATGCATAGTCGCTGTTTGTGAGGTTTTAGAGGGTTCTTGACAATGACGACTTGAGCCCGCCAGGGCGACGAACATGGTTCAATGATATCCTCTGCTAGAAGTCGAGAGATTTCAGCCGCAATAAAAGATTGGTCTTCCTGATTAAAGCGCCGCGATTTCGTTATTATCGGTTGGCATTGAGGCGGAATACTGGCAAATAATGAGGGTTCATTAAGTGAAGCTGCTGATAATGCACAAAATGGTAATTTAGATGGTATATTAGAAATAGTAAGTCCGGGTTTGGATCCACCAAACTCAATGGTGAGTTTCTTATGCTGTTTTTGGAAGTCCAGCCCTAAGAGGAGATCACTACATAAGTCTTTGAGCACCGAAAGTCGGGTGGAGGGATACATACGACCATGAAGTGTCATATCAACAACACAAAAGCCGGAGATTCTGGTATTAAGTGATGACTGGGCCATCGCAATTGCCTGGTCCGATGGGAAGACATGTAGTTTCAATTTCGCAACAATCTGTTCCTTAATGAAACTATCAGTACTTCCTGAGTCAATTAAGGCATCTAAGGTATGCCCTTTAATTGAAATTTTTGTGGCTGCCTGAGACAGGTTCTGTGGGCAAGCAGCTGTAATTGGTGTCGTTGCACAGAGAGTGGCTAAAACTCTCGGTGTGCTTCTTCGGGAGAGAGCTCGAGAGGAAGCTTGATAGGTCCTAGCTGGAGCATCTTGATAGGCCCTAATTGGGGCAGTTCGGTAGGCCTTAGCTGGATTGGCCCTCGTAGAGGCCCTTGATAGGCAAACTTTAGCAAAGTGTCCTTTTTTCCCGCAATAACTGCAGATTGCATTGCGAGCAGGGCAGGTTTTCCTAGGGTGAAAAGCATCTCCACAAAAGAAGCATTCCTTCCTAGATTGCCAAGAGGCTGCTAAAGTGGGGTCGTCCTCCTCTTCTTCATCAGAATTATCAGAATTAGATTCCCCCATGATAGGGTTCACCTGAGACCGCTTGAATTGTCTGGTTGCAGCTACAGCAGCAGATCGAGATCTGGGCAGCTGATAGAGGTCTGCATTTCTCTTTGCCAAATCCAGTGAACAAGCTAGGTCAAAAGCTTTTTGTAGCTCAAGTGTTTTACTTTCTAGTAGACGCTGGCGTATAAATGGAGAGGCAATCCCGCAGATGAAAGCATCACGAATCATTTCTTGGCGGTACAGTTCAGCTGAGGCTGCCTGAAAGTTACAATCTACGCTGAGCCTGCGAAGTTCTTGCAGGAATTCGTCAATTGATTCCCCTGGCCCTTGTCGGGCTGTGGCCAGTAGATGTCTAGCATAGACCTCATTTGGGGTCTTCGCATACAGTTTCTTAAGTGCCCGAATCACCTCTTCGTAACTATCCCAGTCATCAACATATTCGAACACTTTTGGGGTCACATAATTGACAAGTATCTTCAATTTAGCAGGAGCATCCACTTTACATTCATCCAGAAAATTCTCAAAAGTACGATACCAATGCTTCCATACCCTGCCAGCTGCTGGTGTATTCGGGTCCAAGTCCAGACGAATAGGTCTAAGGATTTTCTCCATGATGGGTGGTTCCCTGGATCCTTAACTTCCGAGTTTGTCTGAAGGTCTAGTATTTGTCAGTGTAAATACTAAGTTACTTAAATTGATGTAAGAAAAAGGAGACTTACCATCAAGTAACTTTAAAGTAAGCTTTAAGTAACTTATAAACACACTATATACAAGAGAGGTCTTTACCATGCCTCTGGTAGAAGCCTCTTACAATACTGAACAGACCAGTATTTATAGCAGTCCAACAGGAAGTGACATTTACAGGAAGTGAGGTATGTACACAGTTCATAGTTCATAGTTCATAGTTCACAGGAAGTGATGACATAACTTCCCGGATGTTATCATTTTTATCACATAGCTTCTACAGCTTTTTGGGGCAGCATATTCCATGGACCTACCACCCTCTGAGTGAAGTAGTTCCTCCTCATCTCAGTTTTGAAAGAGCAGCCCCTTATTCTAAGACTATGCCCCCGAGTTCTAGTTTCACCCATCATCGGGAACATCTTCCCCGCATCCACCCGATCCAACCCCTTCACAACCTTATATGTTTCAATAAGATCGCCTCTCATTCATCTGAATTCCAATGAGTAGAGTCCCAATCTACTCAACCTCTCCTCATATGTCCATCCCCTCATCCCCGGGATTAACTGAGTGAACCTTCTTTGTACTGACTCGAGAGCAAGTATGTCCTTTCTTAAGTATGGACACCAAAACTGTACACAGTATTCCAGGTGCGGTCTCACCAATACCTTGTACAACTGAAGCAATACCTCCCTATTTTTATATTCTATCCCCCTAGCAATGAAAGCCAACATTCCATTGGCCTTCTTAATCACTTGCTGCACCTGCATACTAACCTTTTGAGTTTCGTGCATCAGGACCCCCAGATCCCTTTGTACTTCAGTACTTTCCAGTTTCTTGCCATTAAGATAATAACTGGCTCTACGATTTTTCCTGCCAAAGTGCATAACCTCACACTTTCCAGTATTGTATTCCATCTGCCAAATCTCTGCCCACTTACTTAGCCTGTCGATGTCCCCTTGCAGGTTTTTTATGTCCTCCTCACTCACTACTTTCCCTCCCATCTTAGTATCATCTGCAAACTTTGATATGTTACACTCGGTCCCCTCCTCCAAATCGTTAATATAGATTGTAAAGAGTTGGGGACCCAGCACTGACCCCTGCGGAACACCACTAGTTACTAATTGCCAGTCTGAGAATGAACCATTTATCCCAACTCTCTGCCTTCTGTTAGATAGCCAATCCTCTATCCATGCCAGAATATTACCCCCAATCCCATGATTTTTTATCTTAAGCAATAATCTTTTGTGTGGCACCTTGTCAAATGCCTTTTGGAAGTCTAAATACATTACGTCCACTGGTTCCCCTTTATCCACCCTATATGTTACTTCCTCAAAGAACTCCAGCAAATTTGTCAAACATGACTTCCCCTTCATAAAACCATGCTGACTTTGTCCTATTAAATTATGATTATCCAAATGTCCTGTTACTGTCTCCTTAATAATGGACTCCAAAATTTTACCTACCACAGATGTTAGGCTAACCGGTCTATAGTTTCCAGCCTTCTGTCTACTGCCCTTTTTAAATAAGGGTGTTACATTAGCAGTTTTCCAGTCTGCTGGGACCTTTGCCGAGTCCAGGGAGTTTTGGAAAATTATTACCAATACATCCACAATCCCTACCGCCACTTCCCTCAAGACCCTAGGATATAAGCCATCAGGTCCAGGTGATTTATCCGCCTTGAGTCCCATTATTTTCCCGAGTACCACTTCCTTCGTGATTTTGATCATGTTTAGCTCCTCCCCCCCCCCTTTAGCCCCCTGTTTGTCCAGTGTTGGGATATTCTTAGTGTCTTCTACTGTAAAGACTGATATAAAATATTCGTTCAGTGTTTTTGCCATCTCCATATTTCCCACCATTAATTTCCCGGTCTCATCCTCTAAGGGACCAACATTTACTTTAGCCACCCTTTTTCTTTTTATATAACTATAAAAACTCTTACTATCTGTTTTTATATTTTTTGCTAATTTACTTTCATAATCTATCTTCCCTTTCTTAATCAATCTTTTTGTTATTTTTTTGCTGTCTTTTAAAGTTTTCCCAATCCTCTATCCTCCCACTAGATTTGGCTACCTTATATGCCCTTGTTTTTAGTCGAATACTATCCTTAATTTCTTTACTTAGCCATGGATGGCTGTCTTTTCTTTTAC
This sequence comes from Somniosus microcephalus, assembly GCF_052327205.1. Classification (NCBI taxonomy): domain Eukaryota; kingdom Metazoa; phylum Chordata; class Chondrichthyes; order Squaliformes; family Somniosidae; genus Somniosus; species Somniosus microcephalus. The sequence continues at coordinate 76,686,780 of NC_140989.1, read as the reverse complement.
ACCCTTTTCTTCTCAGTGGAATATATATTTTTTGGAGGTTGTAAAATAACTCCTTAAATGTACACCACTGATCATGTATCGTCTTACCCTTTAATCTATTTTCCCAATCCACTCTACTCAATTCCGCTCTCATACCTTCATAGTCTCCTTTATTCAAGCTTAGCACGCTTGTTTGACATCCAACCTTCTCACCCTCTAATTGAATATGGAATTCAACCATGTTATGGTCACTCATTCCAAGGGGATCCTTTATTGGACATTTTTAATTAATCCTGTCTCGTTACACAGGACCAGATCTAAGGTTGCTTGCCCCCTGGTCGGTTCAGTTACATACTGCTTAAGAAACCCATCCCTAATACACTCAATGAACTCATCCTCAAGGCAGCCCTGCCCAATTTGATTTGTCCAATTAATATGATAGTTAAAATCCCCCATAATTATAGATGTTCCCTTATTACAAGCCTCAACTATTTCCTGATTGATACTCCGTCCAACAGAGTTGCCACTGTTCGGAGGCCTATAGACTACGCCCACTAGTGTTTTTTTCCCCTTATTATTCCTTACCTCCACCCAAACTGTTTCATTATCCTGATCTTTTGACCCAATATCATTTCTCTGTATTACAGTGATTCCTTCCTTTATTAACATAGCCACCCCACCTCCCCTTCCTTCCTGCCTGTCCTTCCTGATGGTTAAATAACCTGGTATGTTTAATTCCCAGGCATTGTCACCCTGCAGCCATGTTTCTGTAATGGCCACAAGATCATACCCATATGTAGTTATTTGTGCCATTAACTCATCTATTTTGTTACGAATGCTACGTGCATTCAGATAGAGAACTTTCAAAGATGTTTTGTGACACTTAGTTCCTGCTTTTGCCCTTTTTATTACTTTACCTTTTACTCCATACCTTCTGCCCCTTCCTGACACGCTCTGGTTTTTAATTTCCCCACTGCTACCTAAGTCTATGACCTTCTCTGTTGTCATTTTTATTATTTGCTCTCTAGGAACCTCCCCCCCCCACTAGTTAGTTTAAAGCCCTCTCTACAGCCCTAGTTATATGATCCGCCAGGACTCTAGTCCCAGCACTGGCCAAGTGAAGCCCGTCCCAATGGAACAGCTCCCTCCTGCCCCAGTACTGGTGCCAGTGTCCCAGGAAGCAAAACCCATTTCTCCCACACCAGTCTTTGAGCCACGCATTTAACTCTCTAATTTTATTTGTCCTAGCCAAATTCGCTCGTGGCTCCAGAGATTATTACCCTTGTGGTTCTGCTTTTTAATTTGGCCCCTAGCTGCTCAAACTCCCTCAGCAGAACCTCCTTCCTTGTCCTATCTATGTCGTTGGTACCAACATGGACCACGACAACTGGATCCTCCCCCTCCCACTCCAAGTTTCTCTCCAGTCCAGAGGAGATGTCCTTAACCCTGGCACCGGGCAGGCAACACAGCCTTCGGGACTCTCGCTCTCGGCTGCAAAGAACTCTATCTATCCCCCTAACGATACTATCCCCTACCACTACAACATTTCTTTTAACTCCCCCCACTTGAATGGCCCCCCGCTCCACGGTGCTGTGGCCAGGTTGCTCATCCTCCCCGCAGTCCCTGTTCCCATCCTCACAGGGAGTAAGAGCCTCGAACCTGTTAGACAAGTGCAAGGGCTGCGGCTCCTCCAACACTACCTCCTGGATCCCCGTACCTGCCTCACTTCTAGTCACACCATCCTGACCCTGGCCACGGACTACATCTGAATTAATTAATCTAATTGGTGTGAATACCTCGTGATACACAGAGTCCAGGTAACTGTCCCCCTCCCTGATGTGTCTCAGTGTTTGAAGCTCGGACTCCAGCTCTTCAACACGGAGCCGGAATTCCTCGAGCAGCCAACACTTACTGCAAATGTGATCACTGTGAGCATCAATGGTGTCCACCAGCTCCCACATATTGCAGCAGCAACACATCACCTGATCTCCCATTCTATGTAATTAATTAAATTTATTAATATTATTCTTAAATACCCTCTGCCCCGATTCTACACGGTGAATATCACACCTTAGAAACTATAAACCAAAAAGATTTAAGCTTAAAAAGGGAGAAATACTTACCAACCAATCACTTACCCGCTTTCTGGTGACGTCACACTTGGATTACTTTTTACCTCTCTCCTTCCCTCCGAGTTCCGAGACTGGAGATTGGTAAACTTACCTGGGTCTCTGGAGCCTTTATACAGCCGCTCAGCCCGCGATTCCCGCCGATTCTCGCACTGAGGCCTTACCTGGGTCTCTGGATCCTTTATACAGCCGCTCAGCCCGCGATTCCCGCCGATTCTCGCACTGAGGCCTTACCTGGGCTCTGGATCCTTTATACAGCCGCTCAGCCTGCGATTCCCGCCGATTCTCGCACTGAAGCCTTACCTGGGTCTCGGGATCCTTTATACAGCCGCTCAGCCCGCGATTCCCGCCGATTCTCGCACTGAGGCCTTACCTGGGTCTCTGGATCCTTTATACAGCCGCTCAGCCCACGATTCCCGCCGATTCTCGCACTGAAGCCTTACCTGGGCTCTGGATCCTTTATACAGCCGCTCAGCCTGCGATTCCCGCCGATTCTCGCACTGAGGCCTTACCTGGGCTCTGGATCCTTTATACAGCCGCTCAGCCCATGATTCCCGCCGATTCTCGCACTGAGGCCTTACCTGGGTCTCGGGATCCTTTATACAGCCGCTCAGCCCGCGATTCCCGCCGATTCTCGCACTGAAGCCTTACCTGGGCTCTGGATCCTTTATACAGCCGCTCAGCCTGCGATTCCCGCCGATTCTCGCACTGAGGCCTTACCTGGGCTCTGGATCCTTTATACAGCCACTCAGCCCGCGATTCCCACCGATTCTTGTGCCTTGTAGAGGGTGGAAAGGCTTTGGGGAGTCGGGAGGTGAGACAGTCGCCACTGAATACCTAGCCTCCGACCTGCTCTTGTTGCCACAGTATTTATGTGGCTGGTCCAGTTAAGTTACTGGTCAATGGTGACCCCCAGGATATTGATGGGGGATTCAGCAATGGTAATGCCGTTGAATTTCAAAGGGAGGTGGTTAGACTCTCGCTTGTTGGAGACAGTTATTGCCTGGCACTTGTGTGGCACAAATATTACCTGCCACTTATCAGCCCAAGCCTGAATGACATCCAGGTCTTGCTGCATGTGGGCATGGACAGCTTCATTATCTGAGGAATTGCGAATGGCACTGAACACAGTGCAGTCATCAGTGAACATCCCCACTTCTGACCTTATGATGGGGGTAAGTTCATTGATGAAGCAACTGAAGATGGTTGGGCCTAGGACACTGCCCTGAGGAACTCCTGCAGTGATGTCCTAGGGCTGTGATGATTGACCTCTAACCACCACAACCATCTTCCTTTGTGCTAGGTATGACTCCAGCCAGTGGAGCATTTTTCACCCGATTTCCATTTACTTCAGTTTTACTAGGACTCCTTGGTGCCACACTCGGTCAAATGTTGCCTTGATGTCAAGGGTAGTCACTCTCACCTCACCTCTGGAATTCAGCTCTTTTGTCCATGTTTGGACCAAGGCTGTAATGAGGTCTGGAGGTGAGTGGTCCTGGCAGAACCCAAACTGGGCATCAGTGAGCAGGTTATTGGTGAGTAAGTGCTGCTTGATAGCACTGTCAATGACACCTTCCATCACTTTGCTGATGATTGAGAGTAGACTGATAGGGCAGTAATTGGCTGGATTGGATTTGTCCTGCTTTTTGTGGACAGGACATACCTGGGTAGTTTTCCACATTGTCGGATAGATGCCAGTGTTGCAACTGTACTGGAACAGCTTGGCTACAGGCACAGCTAGTTCTGGAGCACAAGTCTCCAGCACGATAGCCGGGATGTTGTCGGGGCCCATAGCCTTTGCTGTATCCAGTGTGCTCAGCCATTTCTTGGTATCATGTGGAGTCAATCGAATTGGCTGAAGACTGGCTTCTGTGATGGTGGGGACCTCAGGAGGAGGCCGATATCGATCATCCACTCGGTAGTTCTGGCTGAAGATGGTTGCAAACGCTTCAGCTTTGTCTTTTGCACTCACGTGCTGGGCTCCACCATCATTGAGGATGGGGATATTCATGGAGCCTCCTCCTCCCGTTAGTTGTTTAATGGTCCATCACCATTCACGACTGGATATGGCAGGACTGCAGAGCTTTGATCTGATCCGTTGATTGTTGGATCGCTTAGCTCTGTCTATAGCATGTTGCTTCTGCTGTTTAGCATGCATGTAGTCCTGTGTTGCAGCTTCCCCAGGTTGGCACCACATTTTTAGATATGCCTGGTGCTGCTCCTGGCATGCTCTTCTACACTCCTTATTGAAACAGCGTTGGTCCCCTGGCTTGATGGTAATAGTAGAGTGAGGGATATGCCGGGCCATGAAGTTACAGATTGTGGTGGAATACAATTCTGCTGCTGCTGATGGCCCACAGCACCTCATTGCTGCCCAGTTTTGAGCTGCTAGATCTGTTCTGAATCTATCCCATTTAGCATGGTGGTCATGCCAAACAACATGATGGAGGGTATCCTCAGTGTGAAGACGGGTCTTTGTCTCCACAATGAATGTGCGGTGGTCTCTGCTACCAGTGCTGTCATAGACAGATGCATCTGCGACAGGTAGATTGGTGAGGATGAGGTCAAGTAGGTTTTTCCCCCTTGTTGGTTCACTCACTGGCAGCACGGTGGCATAGTGGTTAGCACTGTTGCCTCACAGCACCAGGGACCCGGGTTCGAATCCGGCCTCAGGTGACTGTCTGTGTGGAGTTTGCACATTCTCCCCGTGTTTGCGTGGGTTTCCTCCGGGTGCTCCGGTTTCCTCCCACAGTCCAAAGATGTGCGGGTTAGGATGATTGGCTATGATAAATTGACCCTTAGTGTTAGGGGGATTAAATACGTGGGGTTATGGGGATAGGGTGGGATATGTGTTGGTGTAGGGGTTACGGGGATCGGGTGGGATATGTGTCGGTGCAGGCTCGACGGGCCGAAATGGCCTCTATCTGCACTGTGGGGTTTCTGTGATTCTGTGATTCTGTGACTCACCACCTGTCGCAGGCCCAAACTGGCAGCTATGTCCTTCAGGACTCAGCCAGTTCGGTCACTGGCCACTCTTGGTGCTGGATATTGAAGTCCCCCACCCAGAGTACATTCTGTGCCCTTGCTACTCTCAATACTTCTTCCAAGTGGCGTTCATCATGGAGGTGCACTGATTCATCAGCTGAGGGAGTGCGGTATTTGGTAATTAGCAGGAGGTTTCCTTGCCCATGCTTGACCTGAAGCCATGAGACTTCATGGGGTCCGGAGTCAATGTTGAGGCCTCCCAGGGCCACTCCTACCTGACTGTATACCTCTGTGCTGCCACCCATGGTGGGTTTGTCCTGTTAGTGGGACAGGACATACTCAAGGATGGTGATGGAAGAGTTTGGGACATTGGCTGAGAGGTATGATTCTGTGAGTATGACTATGTCAGGCTGTTGCTTGACTAGTCTGTGGGACAGCTCTCCCAATTTTGGCACAAGTCCCTAGGTGTTGGAGAGGAGGACTTTGGAGGACCGACTGGACTTGATGTGCCATTGTCGTGTCCGTAGCCAGTGCCGAGTGGTCCGTCCGGTTTTACACTTACTGTTTTTCGTAGCGGTTTTTTACAACTGAGTGGCTTGCTAGGCCATTTTAGAGGACAGTTAAGAGTCAACCACATTGCTGTGGGTCTGGAGTCACATTTAGGCCAGACTAGCTAAAGACGGCAGATTTCCTTCCCTAAAGGACATTAGTGAACCAGATGGATTTTTACGACAATCCGATAGTTTCATGGTCACCATTACTGATACTAGCTTTTTATTCCAGATTTATTTAATTAACTGAATTTAAATTCTCCAGCAGCCATGGTGGGATTTGAACTCACGTCTCCAGATCATTTGTCCAGGCCTCTAAATTACTAGTCCAGTAACATACCCACTATGCTACCATTCCCATTTTATAGCACATTTGCAGCTGTCAAGTAATGAGATGATTCCATGTTGATACAACTCCCGACCTCCTTACCTGACATGATCCTGAGCAGCGTGGACCCCGTAGGTGACCTTGTAAAATGATATGGTGAGCTCAAAATACTTTTAAGTGGCTCTTAACAAGGTCATAATGACCTGAATTGTTTCCCCCGCCGCTGTGTGTCGGGTCTGTTCAGGCCTGACAGACCCGACATCTGGAAAAGTCGCATAGCAGCGGGTTGAAAGTGAGGTCCCAACCAGCTGTGAAAAACATTTTTTCCCACCCGACCCGCCACCGAACGTGCCCGCTGACCCCCCCCAAAAAATTCCCCCCTAAATTGTCAGACTGCTCGTCTGACAGCCAGTACCGGATGAGCAGAAATTTCCTCCAACTAAATACTGGGAAGACCGAAGCCATTGTTTTCGGGCTCTGCCACAAATGCCTTTCCCTAGCCACCGACTCCCTCTCCCTGGCAACTGTCTGAGGCTGAACCACACTGTTCACAACCTTGGTGTCATATTTGACCCCAAGATGAGCTGCCAACCACATATCCGCTCCATCACTAAGAACACCTATTTCCACCTCGATAACATCGCCTGACTCCATCCCTGCCTCAGCTCATCTGCTGCTGTAACCCTCGTCCATACCTTTGTTCCCTCTAGACTTGACTATTCCAACGCACTCCTGGTCTGCCTCCCATGTTCCACCCTCCGTAAACTTGAGTTCATCCAAAACGCTGCTGTCGTGTCCTAACTCATACCAAGTCCCATTCATCCATCACCCCTGTGCTCGCTGACCTACATTGGCTCCCAGTTAAGCAACACCTCGATTTAAAAATTCTCATCCTTGTTTTCAAATCCCTCCATGACCTCGCCCCTCCCCATCTTTGTAATCTCCTCCAGCCCTACATGCCTTCGAGATATCTGCACTCCTCGAATTCTGGCCTCTTGAGCATCCCTGATTTTAATCGCTCCACCATTGGTGGCTGTGCCTTCAGCTGCCAAGGCCCTAAGCTCTGGAATTCCCTCCCTAAACTTCTCCGCCTCTCTACCTCCTTTACGACGCTCCTTAAAACCTACCTTATCTGCCCTAATATCTCCTTCTGTGGCTCGGTGTCAAATTTTGTTTGATAACACTCCTGTGAAGCGCCTTGGGACATTTTACTACATTAAAGGTGCTATATAAATACAAGGTGTTGTTGTTTTTGTTGAAGTGGCCTCATTCTCTGTAGCTTCATCAGCTGAGAAGACAGGATGTGTGATCTGTTCTCAGACTTCAATTCATAATCAGATTGACCCTACCTCTAAGAGGTCCATGAGAGTGGTACAGCAGGTGACTAGTTCCCTAATTGTCCCTCCCTCCCTATGGGGAGACACCAAACCTCTGTTCAGTGACTCCCTATAACAGCCACAATGTGAGACCAGACAACTAAGTGTCGGGAATGACTTGAATCGTACCGTTCCGGGGTAGTGCTGTGTCACTGGACACAAGGGGGTAGATTTTCTGCTTTACTGCCTGGACACAGTGCAGAGAAGAAAATCATTCAAGGAGGATTGTATACCCATCGTGGAGCATGCCATCCTTCCCGCTTGATGTTTCTGCCCAGGAAATGTTAAATGTCCAGCTGATAAAAATGAAAGTGTAGCCCAATATATATTTTGAAAGGAATATTCTGTATAAGTATAATGGGGCTTGACAAGTATACAAGGTTGTGCTATCGATTCACACCACTGACGACTCCAACTAAACATTTTGTTTTGTTGTCATCATGTCTCTCTGGGTCTATACCACTAATACCTAGCTGAGCTCTTTGGGCAGCTATATGGTATTTGAGGTATACAAATATTTGCCAGAAAAATGTGATTTGTACTGAAAAAAAATTGATTTGAACACATATCCTGTTTTTTACTGAGTCAATGGGAAATGGAACCTTATGAGATGGGACTTCTGTTCATGATTTCACCTGTACAATGATACTACATCGTGGGAATGTTCGAACATGTGTGCCAGGTTACTATTATAGAATTGAAAGTACCTGTTTGAGATTAATACAAATGGTTAGGTGTGAGATTGGCAGTTTATTGTCTAATGTCACCACCTTACTGTGTTCATGGAGTGGGCCAAAATTGTACACTTCCAACATGGAGACCGGCCATATGCCCTGCTTGGTAATAGTGTGCACGTGAGCTAGGAGTTCCTATATGCAGTCTAATGAAAATCCGAACATCATGAATGCTCAAATTACATCACCTTTTTGGATCTGTCCAGAGTTTCGATTGTGTGTGAATCAATTACCCATCTCTCTTCAGGTCTGAAGTGGTGAATAGGCAGCCAGAGCTCTGTGATGGGGTGAGTGACGGCAGGTGTTGAAGAGACAGGAATATGTATGTGTCAGCACAGCACATCCCCTATCAGAATGACATTTCCATCTAACACTATTTCAAACAGAAATACTGACTCCCTGGTACAAATTGATGCCCTTCATGCCTCTTGATGTAACCACAACAACATCAAGGAAGCCCAAACCTTAATCGGACCACTTCAAGGGTTAGTCTAAGCACAGTATGACAGTCCAAACAAATAATAAGATAAAATAAAGAACTGCATTTGCCGCTTCCATGAAATTTGTGACAAATCTGGAAGAATCAGCTCAATCACCTGCCCTCCTGGCTAGAAGAGGATATGGCTGTAAAAAGGGGAGAAGGATATAATAATAATAATAATAAATGTTACAAAGGTAAGTTAAGGACAAAATTACTTAATAAACAAAAGTGTGGATTCTGGCAACGTAAGATCAATTTCAAGGGCTACAGCTCCAACTAAAACAGTCTGACCCCAAAACATCACCAGAGCACACTCTAATCACAGGAGATGTACTCTGCTAAGCCCAGCCCTCATCAGCTGGGCAGGCCCATTGTAATGAATATGAAAATTAAATCCTTTTCAGCTTTGAGACCAAGAATATTTTCATCTTTGCCCTGAAGGGAAAGCTTCCTACAGTAGCAGGATTACAAGGTGAACCCATAGGTCACAAGGAGACCTTTCTTTTTCTCATCAAGGAAATCAATTTCAGAGCCCAAGTCTTTTAAAATAATACATTCTTGCAACTCATGCACCGCTTTTATTCATATCTGGTATGGAAAAAAAATAAGCTTGCAGAAGACGTAAAGAGGATCAGAGGTGGGGATGGAATATTATTATAATCTGCCACACTCACACATCAGCCTTTTACTGAGTAATCACAGATAAATTGAGGATTTACATATTTAAGAGGGGGAGAGAACTGCTGCATGAACATTTTAATTCAAAGATCAGTTTCCAAGACTTTAACTCTTGCGATCCCAGTTCACCTCAAGTTCTTTTTATTAATATGGCAATGGGCAATTTCCCCCATGTGCCACAGTGAAATATAACCTTAGCTTTTTTAAAGAAAAGATTAATTTTGTTTTTGCATTTTTCTTAATTGATTCTACCATTTGACCTGCCATCATCTGCAATGATTGCAGGCTTGTCCTTTTAAGGCGCACTATCCCATATAGTAGAATCTGCTTGTCAATTTCAGACCAATGTAATCAATTTAGAATCAAATGATCAGTAGCCTCTATGCCCTTAGATGGTGTGTGGGACTACAGCAGGTGGATTGCTGCTGTAAAGTATACACAGATGCAGAGAGGCAATTAGTTGGAATGCAATACTAATGTAACAGATGATTCAAGGGACGCACATAATCAAAGGTGAATATCAAGAGCATGATATACTGCCGACAGACTTAACACAATGGTAAAAAGTAATAGTGGTTCAATAACTTACTTATTCTTATCCCATTTTTGATTATAAATTATGCTTTTTTTTTACATTCCTTGTTATTAATACTACAACCATTAAAAGACGTGTATGCTGGTCTCTATAGCAACCTTGCCAATGGTAACATAGACCCACATTTTTTGAGAATTTCATTAGCATACACTGGAATGTAAAAACTGGCGTAAAATAAGCGGAAATCAACATAACCAATTGGGGCCTGAGGAAAGCGTGGAACATAAGCCATCTTCCTTCTTAAATCCCTTCTGCTAATGTTATGAAAATTAACATTGGAAGCCATCAGGCCATCATTTATGCTCATTAAGCACAGCATGTATAAGAAAATGCAATTGTGTAAGCTTTACTTTTTACTGTAGTGAGTTCTTGGTGTAGCAGATGCTTTATTTTCTGAAGCCCAAAATTCAGCAATGTGCTTTTGCAATTTTTGTAAATCAGTTCACATCATTGCACTCTCCTGTTTACTATCCTGGTAAATTGAGAACATGACTGGCAGAAACAGAGAAACAGGGAGAGCCAAATGTCAAACAGGACACTAAGTTGTCCCAAAACAGCTTGTCTTAGTGGCAGTACGAAGGCCCGTATTTTGGATCTGCTGGAGCCTGAATAAAGCTAAATGATTATCCTACTGAACAGGAACTTTGTAGTAAAGGAGAATGATTCCATCATGTTGGGGAAGCAAAATTTCAATGAACATATTATGGTGTAGATGAATAAATTATGTAGAAAATGAAATTGAAGTCCGTGGTTCCCTAATCCCAGAAAGCAAGTGAGAGGTTAATCAGTTCACGGCATATATATTTCACATCAATTTTCTCTGCCAACTTTCTCCCTCCCACCTCTCCTAAATCCTTTGACTACTTGCTGGGTAAGGTTCCACAGGTGCCAGGTACCTTCCAGTACCTCAACCAAGGCCATTATTCATGTGTGAATCTTGACAGTGATGGGTGTCAACGAGCAATTTGATCATGAGGGGTTTCGCAGTCGAACCCAATCCTGTCCTCACCCAAGATCTGCACTTCCAGCAAAGTTGCTGGATAGCTATCAGGAACAGGAATCCTGGTGGATTTTCTCTTCCCTAACCTGGTGTACTGGAATCCGTTGTCATACCCTTGCCATTACCACAGCTGAGGTCAGCTGACCCAGCACGGACCAGTGATTGAAGCTGGGGCCTTCCTGCTCTGCATGGCTCAGCATTCACCAATAAAAGAAAGGAGCCGCTGAGCCAGTCAAATCAATCCAGACAGTTCCTATAGTTGGTTTACCCCCAACAGAAAATTTACAGGTATAAGTATCATTTATAAATAAGAAACTCATTGAAAAAAAGTAATAATTTTCTGAGTGTAAAGCTTAATTTTATTTATAGAGTTGAATGTATGGCATTGTAAATTCCTAGAAATGTTTTCTCAGCGAGGCTTATTCCTGGCTTGGTTCCCAAGCCATGGTCACTTTTCATGCCACCATTGTAACCATGGCTGTTTTATCCTGACAGTGCAGCTGTGCCATGGTTAGTGTTAAGTCTGTGTGTTATATTGAGAATTACTACACAGACCACAAGAGTAAACTTTAACAGGTCTTTACTAGTTGAAGGTCAGGGCGGAACTGCCCAATAAATCCTTACACAGCACTTATATACCGGTGTGGTCACCACCGGTATTACAGTATACAGCAGCCAAGATAAAGTAGTGCAACCCTTAAAATAGTTCTCTTAAAGGTGGAACAGTTACATACACTACAATCCTCCCTTTTTAGGTTAACAGTATATATTCCCATTAAACATAACATCATAACATATATACACAACTTAATGTAAAAACAGTTCACAGATTCAGTCTCTCTGGAGGCTTCCTGACTCGGTCCGGATAACGCCTCGGTGGTGTAGTAGTTTTCGGTGGTGTAGTAGGTTCTTTTGGCAAGGTCGATTCGGCTTGAATGTCAGTGTCGGGTTCATCTGGTTCCAGTATCACCGGATCGGAGGTAGATACTATGGGTATCTCTGCTTCATCATTAGGCGTATAGAGTTGTGGTGTAGGTTGTCCCTTTTCGGATGACGCTATGATCTGGTCAGCATGGCGCCTTATTATGCTTTCACCAATGTCCACGGTATACATCAGCGGTCCTAGTCGTGTGCAAATAGTTCCAGGCTGCCATTTCTCGGTACAGTAGTCCCGGGCCAAAACTTGTTGACCTATCTGGAAGGTTCTAGTTGGCCTTTCATTCATGCCTTGAAATTGCCGGTTCTCTACGTCCCTTCTGATGTTTGGCTTGATCAAATCCAGCCGACATCTTAGTCTTCTATTGAAAAACATCATGGCGGGAGTTTGGTTTGTGACCACATGTGTTGCATTCCTGTACGCCAACAAGAAGTTATCTACCTTATGTTGTAGATTTATGTCTTCATTACCCATGGCCTTTATGGCCTTCTTGAAGGTCTGGACAAACCTTTCAGCTAATCCATTGGTGGCGGGATGGTATGGGGCGGACGTGTAATGCTTAACCCCATTGTTTTTTAAGAACTTCCTGAATTCTTCGGACACAAATTGCGGTCCATTATCAGAACAGATCTGTTCCGGCAGCCCATTCCTGGCAAATATGGTCCTTAATACTGTGATGGTTTTTTCCGTGGTGGTGGAGGACATCTTTATTACCTCCGGCCACTTGGAGTGTGCATCCACCGCGATTAAGAACATTGAGTCCATAAATGGACCAGCAAAGTCGATATGTACCCTTTGCCATGGAGATGAGGGCCACTCCCATGGATGCAGAGGAGCTTGTGGTGGGGCGTTTTGGACCTTCTGGCATCCTAAACAGCTCTTGGTCATTTCTTCGATGTCTCCATCGATACCTGGCCACCACACGAACGCTCTGGCTAGGTTCTTCATTTTCACTCCACCCAGATGCCCCTCGTGAAGCTCCTTTAGCACTTTTTGCTGGAGTTTGGGTGGAATCACCACTCTGGAGCCACACATCAAAGTTCCTCGGCACACTGACAGCTGTTCTCTTCTTTGCGAAAATGCTGGCAACAGTGGTTCGCCATGTGCTGGCCATCCCTTCACCGTTAAATCGTAGACTCGTGAGAGAGTCGGGTCATTTCTTGTTTCCTTTTCGATCGTAGAATTTGTTACTGGTAGACATTCCACTATGGTTGAGTGGAACATCTCCACTGGGTCCACTGCAGGCACCTCTTCTACCGTTGGCAACGGTAGGCGTGATAAACCGTCAGCATTTCCATGCTGTTTTGATCCTTTGTATTCTATGTCATATTGGTGTGCCCCTAGGAAAAGGGACCACCTCTGTAGCCTTTGCGCTGTCATAATGGAAACGCCCTTTTTAGGGTTGAATATGGATACCAACGGCTGGTGGTCTGTCAGCAGTGTAAACTTCTGGCCCTGCAGGTAATGATTAAACTTCTTTACTCCCCACACCAGGCTGAGAGCCTCCCTATCTATCTGAGCATAGTTGCGCTCAGCGGAGGTCAACGATCTGGATGCAAATGCGACTGGCCTTTCCGAGCCATTTGGCAACTTGTGTGAGAGTACTGCTCCAATACCATAAGGAGAAGCATCACAAGCTAAACGAATAGGTAGCGTTGGGTTGAAGTGAGCCAACACTTCCTCTGAGTTGATCAATGTCTTGCTTTTGCGAAAGGCCTTCTTACAGTCCTCGCTCCACTTCCATGGTACTTCTTTCTGCAGAAGAGCATTCAGCGGGTGCAGCACCGTGGATAGATTTGGCAGAAACTTATGGTAATAGTTAATCAACCCTAGGAACGATCTCAACTGGGATACATTTTCCGGAGCGGGAGCCTTCACAACAGCTTCGATCTTGTCAGGTGACTTGTGCAGCCCCTCCTGGTCAATGACATGACCACAGTACGAGATCCGTTTCTGAAAGAACTCACATTTCTGGCGATTAACTCGAAGGCCATATTCCTTCAACCTGGTGAGCACCAGTTTCAAATTTGCAAGGTGTTCCTCATCTTCCTCTCCTGTAATCAGGATATCGTCCAAGTAACATTGAGTGCTTGGAATTCCCTGTAATACCTGCTCCATGGCCCTCTGCCAAATTGCCGGAGCCGAAGCCACTCCAAAAACCAGTCTATTATATCGATACAAGCCTCTGTGCGTGCTGATTGTGAGATACTGGCGCGACTCTTCCTCAACTTCCATCTGTAAGTACACTTGCGCCAGGTCGATCTTGGTGAAGCGTTTCCCGCCAGACAATGAAGCAAAGATATCCTCAATCTGCGGAAGCGGATATTGCACCGTGTGAAGCACCGGATTAACTGTGATCTTGAAGTCTCCACAGATGCGGACCTTCCCCGGTTCCCCTGGCTTGTTACTCGATGAACGCTTCATGACGGGAACAATGGGCGTGGCCCACTCACTCTAGTCCACCTTAGACAGTACTCCTGAACGTTCCAGCCCTTCCAGCTCAGCTTCCACAGCAGGTCGTATCGCATACGGTACCGGTCTGGCTTTGAAAAATTTTGGGTTTGCATGTTCTGCAATCTTGATTTTTGCCTTAATTCCTCTCAGTGTTCCCAGTCCCTGTTGGAACACCTCTTTAGCCTCATCCAATATTCTGGACAATCGTTCAGGTTTGACATCTTTTTTTCCGGAATCTACCGTTATTGCGTTTAGGGAGTGCCAGTCCATATTTATTTTCCTGATCCACTCCCGTCCCAGAAGTGGTGGACCTCCCTCAGGTAGTACATATAAGTCCATTCCTTGGTGTTCTTTGCCCTTGTGTGTCACCTTGACTTTTATCTTTCCGATGGGGTATACTTTTTGCCCCGTGTATGTCTGCAATACTATCTCCGTATCCCGTAGGGGAATATGTTTGAATAACTTTTTGTAATCTTGCTTATTCATGACCGTCAACGCCGATCCGGTGTCCAATTCCATCTTCACTTGGACTCCTGCTATCTGCAGTGTGACCCAGATAGTTTGTCGGTCAGCTTCCTTACTCACGTTGTGAATTTTTAGACTACCCAGTTCCTTGCTGTTGGAGTCTGAATCTGAATTCTGTTCATCCGAACTCTTCTCAGCCACCTTATGTACCTTTCTGCACTTTTCCTGTGGTGACTTTTTGTTGCTGGTCTTCTTTCCTGACCGGCATACTTTAGCTATGTGACCAAGCTTGCCACATTTTCTACATTCCTGGTTTTTAAACCAGCATTGGTTCTGATCGTGTGTTGTCTTCCCACAACGATAACATTTCATTGTACCCGAAGCCATTTGATCTACGCTGAGTACCGCTGCCTTCAGCTGCATTTCCGCGGTGCCTCTCGCTGTGGCTTCGTGCGATGCTGCAATAGTGACAGCCTTATCAAGTGTAAGCTCATTCTCTTCAAGCAACCGCTTTTGTGTTCCTTCTTTCGACAATCCACACACGAATTTGTCTCTCAGTGCCTCTGTCAGGCTTTCCCCAAACTGACAGTATTTCGCTAGCTTGCGCAGTTCAATTAAATACTCCGCGTTGCTTTCCTCTTTCAGTTGCGTTCTCGCATAAAATTTAAATCGTTCCGCTAACATCAGCGGTGTGGGGTTCAAATGATTCTTCAGGACAGCAACAATATTAGCGAAAGTCTGATCCGCCGGTTTAGCTGGTGATAGAAGATGCTTCAATAGCCCGTATGTCTTCGCACCCATTGAGTTTAGTAAGGTTAGTGCTTTATCTTCATCTGATATTTTATTTGCCTTACAATATATCTCTATGCGTTCTACATATGTGGCCCAATCTTCAACATCGGGATCGAAATCATTGATGTTACCACGCTTAGGCATCCTCGCGATCTTCTTGAGAAACAAAAGAATTTTTTTTTTTTTTTCTTTTACAAAATGGCGGTTTCCCGCGCTTGTCTTCTTCCCCCGCCTCCGAAAATGGCGGCTTCCCGCGTTTGCCTTTCTCCCCCGCTGGCTGTAATGGCGATTGCCGATTTGCTGCGTTCGCCCTCCCCCAGCGGTTTTCAAATCGTGCCTCCCAGCCCCTCTTGCAGTCCGGCCCTTTCCCCCCCGGCTGCGGCTGAGTTCGCCGCGGTTCTTTTTAAATTTTCTCCCGCGCCTTACGCTGACCCGGTCACTGCGCCTCGCGGCCTCGGTAGCTGCCCGGCCTTTTTCACCGGTCGCGGTCGAGCTCTCTCTCGACGCTGTTGCATCTCCCAGCCCGCTTGTAGCCCGGTCTCTCACACCGGCTGCGTTTGCATTCACCGCGGCTTCCGTGCCTTACGCTGCCCCAGTCTCAGCGCCTCTGGCCCCGACTTCTGTCCGGCTCCTTTCCCCGGCCGTGGTCGAGTTCTCCGCCCTTATATCCTCCGTTTTTTTTTTAATTTTCTCCCCTACTCACAGTCAGCGTGGCCGACTTGCTGCTCGTCGCTGATCGGCTTACCCACCACTGTGATAGAAGGGATGATCACTGCCTGTTGCTGATGGAAGGCTTCATGTCAGAATTCTTCCTTTGCTCTGCAGACCCGAGTCTTTTCTCAGCAGAATGATGAGGGCGGATGCCTCCTCTCGACGCCCGTTAAACTGCCTTGGATGTATCTCTGCCGCAGGGTGAGATCGTACTCGTCGCCACTGTTAAGTCTGTGTGTTATATTGAGAATTACTACACAGACCACAAGAGTAAACTTTAACAGGTCTTTACTAGTTGAAGGTCAGGGCGGAACTGCCCAATAAATCCTTACACAGCACTTATATACCGGTGTGGTCACCACCGGTATTACAGTATACAGCAGCCAAGATAAAGTAGTGCAACCCTTAAAATAGTTCTCTTAAAGGTGGAACGGTTACATACACTACAGTTAGTTCTGGTGTTATCTGTGCTGCAGTAAACACTTTTAATGCTGCTGTGTACCCTCTGCCAAAACTGTTTCCCTTCCCCAGTCCTTCCAGATCTTAGGAGCCCACTCCGCAGTACTGCTTGAGCCCAGAGTCTCCGCACATTGCTGACAGACCCTCTGACCACACCCCCCTCCCCATTCCTCAGTATTGCCAGATCTTGGGACCATCCTCCGCACTGCTGTGACATCACAGGACGTCGACCTTCCATCCCTGGTGTTCGCAAACCTCGATTCTCCTCAGTATTGCCACATTTTTCCCCTTCCCCCCCTAATGATTGGCACCAAGACTGCCCCATTGCCTCAAAACTCTAGGACCCCTCATGTTGCCAGACCACAAGACATCCCATCCATTGTTGCCAGACCTTGGGAAATGGCTCCCTTGTACTATCAGACCTTAGGATGCCCACTCCCCCCAGCCGCTCCAAGATCTCAAGATTCCTCTCAGTGCTGTCAGACTCAGGTGCCTCCCCCACGTCCACCCCACCCACCCCCACCCACTGCCTGCAAGTACAGGGACTGCCCCAGTGCTGCAAAACCCTAAGACCCTCCCACAATGCTGTCAGAACCAACATTCCTGCTTTTCCAGTGCTACCAAATGCTCCTTCAGCTCCTCAGGAAAATTTTAAAATAATTTTTCTTTAAAACCTACCTTTGGTTGGCAGCCACTGGAGCCACTGCAGATTCCTGAGCAGGGCAAGCATTGAAGACAAATTTCTAAAAGGGGTCTTCAAAATGCATTAGTCCCCTCATTTACATATTCAGGACACCTAAAAAACAGGCTCTACGAATTTAGCAGTGGGACCAATGTCTGTGCAGATTGGGAGCAGCAAGTCCCACTGTCAAATCTGTATGCTTTTAGGCCTGAAAAACAGGAGCAGTGCATGTCAAGTTCTACCCCATATTTTTGGGGAAATGATAAAGTGCAATAAAAGTTCAAAATATCCACCTTGTTTTCCTTAGCATCCAAGTGGTACAAAAATAATAGGAAGCTTCTGAAAGGCAACATAAATTATATGCATGACACACAAATGAAAGCTTGCATCTGACCTCACAGCATGAGTTTACATAAAGCCCCAGCACCAGTGTGTAAAAGGTTTATTGGTATCGTGTATTAGAGCAGGGAGATGAGCTCTGAAGGAGGCCACATTTGGAGAGAATTACTGGGAACAAATTTAGCCTTGATGAAATGTATATAACGCCATGTTAAAGGGCATTAGTTCACTTTCACTGGAATTATCAAATCTGTTCAGAAAACCTTCATTATGATATTAAACAAGACTTAATAAGTGAAAGTGACTTGCAGTGATGATCATGAGAATTAATCAAGCGGGCTTCTGTCTCTCCCTATGCAATATGTTCGGTGGGTTACTGTAAACCTCTTTCATATTAGGATTTCTTAAAGTGAAATCTTTATGAAAGATGTGAAGAAAGGGCAGCTTTTCTTTTAAAGCGATGGAGGTATCTTCTCCTTTCAATCTCGAACTCTATTCCTGACATAACCTGGTCTTTTCAATATACTGGGGTCTAAATTCCGCATTGCTGCACCTGTTTCTCAGGCATGAAACGGGCCCCACAATGACGAATTTAGCAGTGCGACGGCCCGAGGCTAACTTGTGCATGCACCGGGGCCAATGCTAAATAACTCTTCTTCAGATTTTTTTAGGCAGCCCTGATGACTGTCTGTATGGAGTGCAGCATTGATTTAAATATGAATATGAGGGTCCTGAGCCTGAATAAGGACCTGTTTGCTAAATTTCTATATGGAAGTGCCTGATTCGCACCAGTAGGCTGCAAAGATGTCACTGTCTCTTTGGAGAGTAGCATTGTGCCTGAAGGCCTCCTCCAATGCCAATACCTCCGGGAGCTTCAGACATAGGCCTGGTACCCCTTGCTACTACAAGAGAACAGCTGCCAGAAGCTGGTCCCTCTGGCACTGATGCTTCCCTGGCATGAGAGTCACCTCAGGGTCTTAAGGCTCTGGAGATTGGCAGAAGTTCTTCTCAGTGACTGATTTTGTGAGGGTGTGGGGAGGAGGTGTGAAGTGATTTTATTTACTTGGTCAATCTTATACACTGAAAGCACTGGGCTGTAAGTCAGCTCTTCTTTTCGCTGGCTGCTGGCTGTCCTGTCCCATGTCTTCTCCTTCCTCTGGACTCTCCTCCTGCTATGGGGATGGAGGCACTTGACTCATCCCCTTATCATCATCACCTTCAGTATCCTGCAATACGCCTTTCTTCATTGCAATATTATGTAGCATATAACAAGCGATTTATTATCGGGTAGAAATTGGTATGCAGTGCGCCTGTTTTTCAGCTGTAGAATGGGTGCAAAGTGTACCAATTTAGCAGTGTGACTTTCTGGGCCCACTCTGCGCGGATGCTGCTCCCACTATTAAATTCATGGGTGCCTTTTTTTGACGTCCCGGGCAGATGCCTAAAACATTCGTTAGTCCCCTTGACTATGCAAATTAGGGACCTCATTAAGAAATCTGTTGGTGATGAATGAGGCAGGCATTGGGTCTACCCCGCTCAGGATTCCTTAGATCCACAGGAGTCACAATCTAACTTCGCCCCCCCACCCCCCCCTCAGGATTCCTTAGATCCACAGGAGTCACAATCTAACTTCGCCCCCCACCCCCCCGCTCAGGATTCCTTAGATCCACAGGAGTCACAATCTAACTTCGCCCCCCCACCCCCCCCCCAGGATTCCTTAGATCCACAGGACTCACAATCCCACTTCGCCCTCGCCACCCCCCGCCTGATAGCCTGCTCCGTGTATCATGAGGCTACAGTGGTTTGAGGTATGATGTTCTTGGAATATGTAAGTGTGGCTAGGCCCTCAATTGCCATGAAAGTATGCCCTGCCTAGATATGGTTCTCTACCATAGTTGGCAGGCTACCCAAAACACAGTGATGTTGGATAGTCTTACCTTGCCAGATTGCTTAAAATTCGCTGTGTTCTCCAGTACCTGCCCCCATGTCCTGCGGCTAGTATATGTAGCGTTGAGGCTGGTCATCTTCTGTTAATAGGCATTATTTGGGGAGGATACCCTGGAGTGCCAAACAAGGCAACCCTCCTTGTACCCACCTCATACAGCAGCACCTCCACTTTTCCAGCTATGAAACAGGGTGTTGAGTGCGGCACCTCTCCATCACTTGCCCACAGACTCAACATCATGTTTCTTTTCACTTCCTTTTTTTCTGCTACTTCCTTTCCTCCTCTTCCCCTTCAGCCTTGGCAGAACCTGGCACATCATCAAAGTGCATTTTAAGCTTTTTTCGAAAGGTTCTGAGAATATTTGCACCCTTCTATGGCCATTTAATTTGAAGTAGCCACATCCCTTTAAAATTTAGCTGAAGCATGATTTCATCAGGCTAGCTCCCTGCACAAGGCCAAAGCTGCACAGCCATGAAAGATTATGTAAGGGAGCAGACTCCAAAATACTGTGGGACTTCAGCTCACTGCACTGTTAGCTAGATTAGTGCCAGCAGCTAGACGGTCAAGCCTACATTAGCCTAGTCCAGAAATTCGGTCTCCATTATTTGACACAATCATAAAGTAACAGGCTCAATCAACCAAATGTTTGCAATCTTCATGTTATCACAAGCTTAATAAAATTCCAGAATAGCATTTGTGTACAATTCTGTACAAAATTATTGTTTATATATTCCCTGAAATTATGATTCAGAAACTCTAGGAGTTGCTTATTATTATATTTGATCCTTGTGATATTCCAATAATTTCGCTCTAATTTCCTCATATAATTTTGCATGTGATGATATATGCACATGATAGTTTTAAAATGGGTCAATCAATCCTGTGACAGATGCAAGACATGTTGGCTTCCAAAGCCTTACCACTGGCAGCCAGCCTAGATGTAGCATTTAATTTAATGCAGTTTATGAATGTCTGAATATTTCTGTAATTTCTTGCTGAAGGTCAAGTGACAATGGCCCAACATCTCTGCCGATTTCACTGAAAAGTTACAGGAGGAAAAACATGGTGTAATGAGAGTAGGAACACAAACAGACTATTCACCCTGTTTATTGCTGATCTGAGCATTCAAAGGAATTAAAATGTTACAAAAAATGAGAAAAAAAGCTGAATTTCATTTGTTTCGGCACTGAGGTCAATAATGATGAAACCTTGCCGCCTCCCTTAGCTGCCCAGTAAAAGCAAAAGTGAGTATTTTACTCCAAGTAAGAACTGGAGTTAATGGGGTCTAAATTAGTAATTGCCCAAAAACGGGGACAAGATGGTCGGCTTGCTCTAATTGTGCACCTGTCCACGTGGGCTCGGACACTGTTCCAAATTCGTCCTCGTACCTTCTTAACATGAAATAAACAAGCTGCCAGCACTCTTCATTGGCAGCTCGCCTAACCGGGGATGGGGGCAAAAAATTGGACGTCACTGGCATGAGTTAAAGGCACCCAGCAGCTTATTAACGGGGAGGTGCACTGTTGCTTCAATCAACTTCATTCTGAACACCACTGAAACGACAGGCAGAAGAGATGCTGGAAGGGGTCCCCGCTTTTCAGATGCAGCTTTGGAGATGCTGGTGGAGGAGGTCGGGAGGAGGGAGCTCAGCTATTCACCCAGTGGCAAGAAGGTATCCTGAAGCTTTGTGGCAACAGTGGACAGAGGTGGCAGAGCAGGTCAGCTCCAGAAGCATTGCTTCAAATACCTGGCTGCAATGCAGAAAAAAGTTTAACAATGCTAAATAAAGACTTCTAACACTTCTCTCATTACTTTCTATTTAGCCCTGCATTATCTGTAGGCTCAGCATTCACAACCCTATCCTTCCCCACTTCCCACCGCCCTCCTCCGAGCACTGCAACACACTTCACTCCACCTCCTTCAGCTGCCACTGACACAGCTCTGCACCAACTATTGTCCTCATTATCACTCCCCTCACCTCCTCACAACTGTGCCATCTTTCGCACACCAGCAACACTATTCCACCTTGACATGCACATCCTCAAAACATCTCACTAGGTTAACACTAACACACTCCTTTCTTGCAGTAGAAGCTAGCGTGCAATAACAGGGAGCAGGCAGCCGCAGGAGGAAGCCCAGCATCCATACATGTCTTGTCCCCTCTGGAAGAGCTGTCATGGATATTTTAGCTCCATACGGCATAGCTGGACCAGTGGAAGAGAAGGACATCCCTCCAGAACATCACTGAACCTTACCCAAGCAAACACCAGTACACAGACTGGCACCACGCCTAGTTTAGAAGCTATAGTGAAGAGGTGGAAGATTCATCGAGCACAATTATGCATGAGTACGGACTACTGGATAGGACATTTCAGGAAGCATGTTGCCAGAGGCAAGTTTGCGAGGTGAAGACCGCAAGGACCCGGAAAAGAACTGTCGACTATACAGCACAAACTTCTAAGTGCACTGGGCACCCTGCACCAAAACTGCACACAATACTCAAGGTGTGGTCTCACCAAGGCCCTGTACAACTGCAGCAAGACATCCTTGCTCCTGTACTCGAATCCTCTCGCTACGAAGGCCAACATACCATTTCCCTTCTTAACCGCCTGCTGCACCTGCATGCTTACCTTCAGCAACTGGTGCACAAGGACACCCAGGTCTCGTTGCACTTCCCGTTTTCCCAATCTATTGCCGTTCAGATAATAATCTGCCTTCTTGTTTTTGCCACCAAAGTGGATAACCTCGCATTTATCCACATTATACTGCATCTGCCATGCATCTGCCCAATCACCCAACCTGTCCAAATCATACTGGAGTTTCTCTGCATCCGGCTCACAGCACACACGCCCACCCAGCTTTGTGTTGTCTGCAAACTTGGAGATATTACATCTAGTTCCTCGTCTAGATCATTAATATATATTGTGAATAGCTGGGGCCCTAGCACCAATCCTCCAGTACCCCACTAGTCACTGCCTGTCACTCGGAAAAAGACCCATTTATTCCAACTCTTTGCTTCCTGTCTGCCAACCAGTTCTCTATCCAAGTCTGTACCTTACCCCCAATCCCATGTGCTTTAACTTTGCACGCTAATCTCTTATGCGGGGCCTTATCGAAAGCCTTCTGAAAGTCCAAATACACCACATCCACTGGTTCTCCCTTATCTATTCTACCAGTTACATCCTCAAAAAATTTCAGTAGATTAGTCAAGCATGATTTACCTTTTGTAAATCCATGTTGACTTTGTCCAATCCTGTCACTGTTTTCCAAGTGCCCTGCTATTACATCTTTTATAATGGACTCTAGCATTTCCCCCATTACCAGGCTTACCGATCTATAATTCCCCGTTTTCTCTCTACCACCTTTTTTAAATAGTGGGGTTACATTAGCTACCCTCCAATCCATGGGAACTGTTCCAGAGTCTATAGAATTTTGAAAGATGACCAGTAATGCATCTACTATTTCTAGGGCCACTTCCTTAAGTACCCTAGGATGTAGATTATCAGGCCCTGGGGATTTATCGGCCTTCAATCCCGTCAATTTCCCCAACACCATTTCCCTACAAATACTGATTTCATTCAGTTCCTCCCTCTCATTAGACCCTATGTTCCCCGACATCTCTGGGAGGTTATTTGTGTCCTCCTTTGTGAAGACAGAACCAAAGTATGTATTTAATTGGTCTGCCATGATGTTATAGAATCCTACCATCTCCATCAGAGTTCATGAGAGATGCACCTATTCTGCTTTTGGCTTTGGAAGTGAGGTCTCCTTTGAAGATGCCCATGACATTGCCACGTGCTTAATGGCAGACAGTAATGCAAATAACCAGTGCTCCATGACATCATTCATAAGAGCAGGAGTGGGACTGGGAATGTTCAGCTCCAATCACAACACCTCCAATAATGAAGCAGCCGATGCCAGCCTACAGTAGGAAATGGACAACATCCAACATCCAGGCTTGGGCTGCCAAGTGGCAGATAACATTTGCACGACATAAATGCCAGGAATTGACTATCCAACAAGAACAGGCCCAGCCAAGAGATTATTAGCAAAATTGAATGCGCACTGAATTGAAGGTAACTTTGATCATTTGTATGTGGCAGGTGGGGAAGGAGAAGTGGTCCTGACAAGGGCATGGAGGGGGAGATCCAGATCTGGGCAGTGAGGCAGCAGTAGCAGGGTCATAGAAGAGCGTCTATCTTTCAAAATCCTGCCTTGTTTGGATAAGGTTCTTATTGTAAGGATAGGGTTATAAGAACATAAGAACTAGGAGCAGGAGTAGGTCATACAGCCCTTCGAGCCTGCTCCACCATTAAATAAGATCATGGCAGATCTTCGACCTTAACTCCACTTTTGCGCCCTATCCCCATATCCTTTAATTCCCTTAGTGTCCAAAAATCTATCTATCTCAGCCTTGAATATAGTCAATGACTGAGCATTCACCGCCCTCTGGGGTAGAGAATTCTAAAGATTCACAACCCTCTGTGTGAAGGCATTTCTCCTCATCTCAAGCCTAAATAGCTGACTCCTTCACCTGAGACTGTGGCCCACTAGTTCTAGACTTTCCAACCAGGAGAAACAGCCTCTCAGCATCTACCCTGTCAAGCCCTCTCAGAATCTTATATGTGTCAATGAGATCACCTCTCATTCTTCTATACTCCAGAGAGTATAGGCCCATTCTACACAATCTCTCCTCATAGGACAGCCCTCTCATCCCAGGAATCAATCGAGTGAGTCTTTGTTGCACCCCCTCTAAGGCAAGTATATCCTTCCTTAGGTACGGAGACCAAAACTATACACAGTACTTCAGGTGTGGTCTCACCAAAGCCCTGTACAATTGCATCAAGACTTCCTTACTCTTGTATTCCAAACCCCTTGCAATAAAGGCCAACATATCATTTGCCTTCCTAATTGCTTGCTGCATTTCGTGTACAAGGACACACAAGAACACCAACATTTAATAGTTTCTCACTATTTAACAAATATTCTGTTTTTCTAAGTTTGTGTGTGAAAGAATAGCATCAACAACAACAACAATTTGCATTTATATAGCGCTTTTAACATAGTAAAATGACTCAAGGTGCTTCACAGGATTGTTATCAAACAAAATTTGACACCAACCAAAGGAGATTTTAGGACAGGTGACCAAAAGTTTGGTCAAAGAGGTAGGTTTTAAGGAGCATCTTAAAGGTGGTGAGAGAGGTAGAGAGGCAGAGAGGTTTAGGGAGGGAATTCCAGACCTTAGGACCTAGGCACCTGAAGGCACGGCACCAATGGTGGAGCAATGAAAATCGGGGATGTGCAAGAGGCCCAAATTGGAAAAGCGCAACAACAATTTGCATTTATATCACCTTTAACGTAGCTAAACGTTCCATGGTGCTTAACAAGAGCATTATCAATAAAAATTTGACACCGAGCCACAGAAGGAGATATCAAGACAGATAACTAAAAGCTTGCTCAAAGAGGTAGATTTTAAGGAGCATCTTAAAAGAGGAGAGAGAGGTAGAGAGACAAAGCGGTTTAGGGAAGGAATTCCAGAGCTTAGGGCCAAGGCAACTGAAAGCACGGCCGCCAATGGTGGAGTGATTAAAATCAAGCTCAAGATGCCAGAATTGGAGGAGAGCAGAGATCTCAAAGGCTTGTAGGGCTGGAGGAGGTTACACAGATAGGAAGGGGTGCGGCCATGCAGGGATTTGAAAACAAGGATGAGGATTTTAAAATTGAGGCGTTGTCGGACTGGAAGCCAGTGTATGTCAGCAAGCACAGGGGTGAGGGGTGAGGGGTGAACGGGACTTGGTGCGAGTTAAGATACGGGCAGCAGAGTTTTGGATGAGCACAAGTTTATGTAGGGTGGAAGATGGGAAGCCAGCCAGGGGAGCATTGGAATAGACGAGTCTGGAGGTAACAAAGGCATGGATGAGGGTTTCAATAGCAGATGAGCTGAGACAGTGTCCGAGTCGGGCGATGTTACAGAGACGGAAGTAGGCAGTCTTGAGATGGAGCAGATATGTGGTCGGAAGCTCATCTCGGAATCAAACTCAACACCATGTTGTGAATGGTCTGGCTCAGCTTCAGACGGTTGCCAGGGAGAGGAATGGAAATGGTGGTAAGGGAACAGATATGTGACAGGGATCAAAGACCATGGGGCAGATTTTGGGGTACTCTGAGAGTACGCCGTCATACCGCCTTTGAAATATACCGCAAGTTCGGGATTTCCGTATGCACTTGCACATGTGCTAAATCCCAAACTTGCGATCTGTCAAGGTACGCCTTGACAGATGATCCGCACTGATGGGGAAATACTCATTGCTGGCGCAGTGTTGGGCTAATTGCCCACCAACTGCCCAGCAATTACGTTTGAAAATTTTACGGTTAGTGAAAGCAGGTGGAGGAGTCTGTTTCACATCTTAAAAGAAGATCTATGTGTGTATACTGTGTACCTTTTGGTGGAGGAGACTTTTTTTGTCAGTCCAGTTTCATTTGAATTACTTGGGAAGTTGAATAAGAAAGTTAAATAAAGTGAACATCTATCAGATTTTAGTGACCAATTCTGTCCTCTCAACTCAAAAATGACTAACATAACAAAGAAAGGCTTGCATTTATATAGCGCCATTCACTACTTTTAGCATCCTGAAAAAATTAGAGCCCCCGCAGCCGATTTTCCCAGGTAACGCCCTGAGAGGGAGGAGGGGCGCTACTGGAAGCACCCCGCGTCCCCCTTGGGGCACTGCGAGGCAATATCGCAGCGCTATGTGGTGCTGCGGCACGTCGCACCACGGTACTGCAGGCCTTCCTTCCCTTATTAAAGGGGAGAGGCTTGGCGCAGCGTTTCCCGGCGCCCAGCTGGGCCACCAGGGATCGGGAGTGCCGGCAAACAAGCCCGGCACTCAAGAGGAGTGCCGGGCTCACGGAGAGCAGCCGGCACCCCGTGGAGGGGCTTCACTGGGGCCGGGGACAGCAATGGGGGCATGTGCTGGCAGGCGGCCAGCAACAAAAATGGGCGCCCGCCACCTCCCCTTTAACTAGCGCCGCCCCGGCCGCAGGTAGGCCCCCCTGACCCCGTCGGACATAGCGTCCGGCGGTAAGTCAGGGGGCGCTACCGAAGATCGTGGCCGAGGCATGAGCGGGGCGCTGTGCGCGGCGATGATGTCATCGCCGGCAGCGCAGCGCCATGGCGCTAATTGGTTTGCGCCCGTTAGCACCCTCTTAGGGTGCTAATGGGAGGCGCAAAGTAATCTACTTTTTCCCCCACAGTGCTTTACAGCCAATTAAGTACTTTTGATGTGTAGTCACTGTTGTAATGTAGGAAACAAATAATATAATGCATCTATAACAGGGAAAATAGATCTATCTATTACCAGTCTAAATGAGTTCTGAATAATATATTTTAATCCTGAAAATTAACATTGAATATATGGCTGGGAATCTCTTTCCGAAGTTCAGTAACATTACTTGTAGGAGATATAAAACATTATTAGACCTTTACTGAGTATCAAAAAAGGAAGTTGTATACATAGGGACTAATAAATTGTGAGATTGGATGAAAAAAATAAAACAAAATGCTGATGTATGAAATAAGTCCAAGTACTGTACCCCTTTAATTAACAGTTTTTAAAATGTAATTTCAATGGAAGAGACTGAAAGAAGATTCTGTGGATGTGGCTTAGTTTTGACAGCTTTTGTGGGCATGTCTTCCCTTACATAGAGGCTGTATGCTGCGCTCCTGGCCTTCTGCAATCTGGTGATGTAATATGCTATGCACAACTCTGCAGCGCCAAAGAGCAAGTCTCCGTTCTAGACCTCGCGCGAGGTAAGTTTGTATTCTTTTCGTAGGTCGGCAGCGTACTCTGTAGCTATGCTGCCGACCGCAACTTTGGGGCCAATGGCTTCAGTCTTTCCAATATTTAGTTGGAGGAAATTTCTGCTCATCCAATACTGGATGTCAGACAAGCAGTGTGACAAATCAGAGACAGTGGAGGGTTCAAGAGAGGTGTTGGTGAGATAGAGCTGAGTGTCGTCAGCTTACATGTGGAACCTGATGTGCTTTCACCAAGGGGCAGCATGTAGATGAGAAATAGGAGGGCACCAAGGATAGATCCTTGGGGGACTCCAGAGGTAATGGTGCATGAGCAGGGAAAGAAGCCATTGCAGGTGATTCTCTGGCTACGACTGGATAAATAAGAATGGAACCAGACAAGGGCAATCCCATTCAGCTGGACAACGGAGAGGCGTGGAGGAGGATGGTGTGGTCAACCATATCAAAAGCTGCAGAATACCAGTAACATTCTTACACCTTATCTAGGAAATATCTACTCTAACTAAATTTGGAGCTCTATTTACATTAGTTTTGCCCCTGGAGTCACTCAGATCAATCTCAATATCATAAAATATTAAGCAAGAAATGTCCATTGAGCTCTTTAAGTTACTCTTTTCATGGACAATATACAATCTACCCTATCATGGACTCCACCGCACTTATTTAATCTTCTGAGGAAAATTTTTCTCTGACTCTTAAAGGTAGTCAAGTGAAACTTTAGAATAGCTTCTCCTGCCACATCTCTAGTATCCACTCTTAATCCATTGCTTGCTATGGATGATTGTTCCTTTGTCCCAGTAGTACAGAGTTACCAGGTCTGATTTTTGTGTTGCACCAATTCACGAGCACAGTGGTCCAAAAAAAGGGACAGAAACCCATAATCACCAGGTCTCCCCCCTATTTGCCCCTGATGTGCATTTCTGATTGGCCTGGGTGGAGCACGAAGAGCTTCCACCTAAAACAGCTGAGGGCTTCATTCAAATAGTCAATGACACTGCGAGTAACATCATTATGCCTCCTGCATCCAGTCTTTACAGGGGTGCAGCACCCAATCATAATCCCACCCATATGTGACAGGTGTCTTGGGCATCAGCTACGGGCAGAAGTTCATTTAAAGGGCACGGTAAAAGGTTAAATAGGCTTTGATGAACTCTGGTGGTAATTGCTCTCATCATTTTTCTTTACTGCATTTACTAATGGGTTTTCTAATGGAATTGCCCACAAATGAGAACTTGTTAGACAAACAAGAGAAAGACCTCAAGCAGAGAAGTGGCAGGCAGGTCAGGATGCACGAGCGATGTTCTGTGCCCACCCACTGATACTCTCACATGGACAATTTCACAGAGAATTAGTGAATGTGGAAGCTGCAGCTCTCAAGGTATGTTGTGACAGTAGGTCCATTAGTGCAGATATGTGTGAAGGTCTGACAAACCATAATGCAGGATGGTTCTTTAGAAGCATCCCTATTACAATGCACCATGCTTTCAGTAGTACTACAAGAAAGAAGGCCTAGGTGATCAACAGCCAGCCTAGCCTGACTGACTATACCCACAAAGATGCCAATAACTATATCTGCAGGCATTGTTGTACCTATCTGGCCATAACTGTGGGGCAATATCTTGATAAGCTCCAGGTCAACAGAGCGGCAGATGCAGAGCTATGCCATCTGCTACAAGGGTATCTGCAGTAACATACAGCAAAGTAAGTGACAGTAACAGTCAGCCGTGGTTTCCCACCTGTTTCCATCTCCTTCTAGACCCGCTGCAATGCTGATTTATGGGGATGTGGCGTTAAGGTGGCCAAGAGGTCCACTCTCTTCACAAGCACCTCCTGCAGCACCACCACCACTTCAGCAGCCATCAAAACTCCATCACTTGCCTGCAAACTCATGCCTACACATTGCGTTTCATTTTTGCCTGTCACTTCTCCACCTTCAGCCATAGCAAAGGCTGCCAATTGGTTGAGATACTTTGTGAGCCTTTCCAAAGGCTGTCAGAATTTATATCCCTCTATTCTATAATTTCCCTTTAATTATCCATATCCCTTTAAATTGCAGCTGCTTGCAATTTTCCGCCCTCACCACAACTGTGCTTCTTCACCCATCCAAATCTGTACATGGCGCTGTGAATAATTTTGAAACTGTATTGACCCATGAAAATTGAGTTCTTTTAGCATATTATCATTCTGCCAAGATTTGTGCCAGTTCTTAACATGAAAATCAGCCTCATTATGTTCTATGCAGTATTTCATCAACTTTGTGTCTACTTATCTCGACAGCTCTCTTTTTGAAGGAGTTAATTCACGAAATGAACTGTTTTTGCTGGAAATCTGTTCCACCTATCCACCACTTGTGATTAGTATCAGAACTAATCTGTTTACTTATCTTCACAGTGGACCAGATCTAACAGGAGAAGTTATGTCAAGTGCTGCAGATACCACCCTATTAGCATCCATGTTGATAAGAAACCATAAGGCCTGCGACTAAAGTGACTTTCAGGCAGCTGTTTTACACTGCTCTGATTCGAGAGCTACACCAGCATGAAACACACAGCTGGAGTGTCAACTTTCTGTGCCAGTACGACTCCTAAGGGAATACTCTGGCAGAGTTTGCATTACTACATCTGACTCTGGAATTGAATCTCTACATTACACCAAGGTCAGTGTTTACAGTAAGTAACAAAAATGAATTGTTGCGTGTACAAGTGTGTTGGTATTGTGAACTGATAGAAAAGACATTCACGGGCTGTTATGATATAATATGCACTGATTTGTATTGGAGTTTAATGAAAGAAAATTGATCCTGCACCGTAGTGAGGCAACAACAATGATTGGCATTTATATAGCACTACTAGTAAAAAGAAAAATCCCAAGGTACTTCACAAATACCCTCGGGGTAGCATTAATGGTGGTGATAGTCTGTCCTCATTAGAAAATTTGGCAGGGTCAGAGTGGGGTCATGCTGGTTTTCGAAATCCCGTACCAACGGACTTCAGGTCAGAATGGCACTGAATCTGAATAATCCGGGTTTTGATATCAGCAATCTAACAGCATGGAGATGGTCAAGGGGTTGAGCGACTGATGAAGAAGCAGAGCTGGGTGTCATCATCATTATATGGAAGCTGACCCTGTGCCTGTGGATGGATCACCAAGGAGCAGCAAACAAATCAGGAAGAGGAGGGCAGTAGCGATAGATTCTTAGGGACTCTGGAGGTGACAGTATAGAGAAGGGATGAGAAGCCGTTGCTGGAGATGCACTATCTGTGTTTCACTAAGAAAAACTGAAACCATACAAGTGCAGTCCCATGAAACTGGATGGCAGAGGACAAGCATTGGAGGAGAATGGCTTAATCGTCCATATCAAATGCAGCTGATAGATCGAGGAGAACAAGTAGGAATAATGTATTATTTTGTGATGCACTAAAATGCAGTATGTACCATTATGGGAGTTTTTATGAATGGTTGGGGATGAATGAGGTTTTACTGGGCAGAACTAAAGCATGATATCCCAGACCCATTTAAATTGTAAAGTGACAAGAATAATTTTGAAAAAGAAGGAAAAATCTAAGTTGGTGTCAAGTTTCAAGATTTTTGACTCTGGTTTTCAGGTAATTTAGATGAAGATGTTGCCATTAAGTTAAGTTTAGCGCACAAGGGATTATGTCAGCCATGGCTCAGTGGTAGCACTCTTGCCTCTGAGTCATCAAGTTGTGGGTTCAAGTCCTACTCCAGAGATTTGAGCACGTAATCTAGGCTGACACTCCAGTGCAGTACTGAGGGAATGCTGCACTCTCGGTAGAATGAGACCTTAAACTGAGGCTCTGTCTGCCCTCGCTGATGGACATAAAAGAGCCCATGGCACTATTTTGAAGAAGAGCAGGGTGTTCAGGTCAATATTTATCAAACAAAATGAAAATAGGGTGAGATGTATAATGGGCAGCTGATTCGATATCACCTGTTTTACACTATCGGCCAAAGTTAAAATTACCCCACTATGTTATTCTGTTCATTAACATATTGGACCTGAAATTGCGGACGGAGGCTTCGGGTTTGGGTTCCGCCAAGACCACTCGGCTCCTGACCTCATTACAGCCTTGGTCCAAACATGGACAAAGGAGCTGAATTACAGAGGTGAGGTGAGGTGAGATGAGAGCGACTGCCCTTGACATCAAGGCAGCATTTGACCGAGTGCGGCATCAAGCAGCCCTAGTAAAACTGAAGTCAATGGGAATCGGGGGAGAACGCTCCACTGGCTGGAGTCATACCTAGCACAAAGGAAAATGGTTGTGGTGGTTGAAGGTTAATCATCACAGCCCCAGGACATCGTTACAGGAGTTCCTCAGGGCAGTGTCCTAGGCCCAACCATCTTCAGCTGCTCCATCAATGACCTTCCCTCCAACATAAGGTCAGAAATGGGGATGTTCGCTGATGACTGCACAGTGTTCGGTGCCATTCACAGCTCCTCAAATAATGAAACAGTCCATGCTCGCATGCAACAAGAACTGGACGACGTTCAAGGCTTCTTCGGCAGCACCTCCCAAACCCGCGACCTCTTCCACCTAGAAGGACAAGGGCAGCAGGCACATGGGAACACCACCACCTCCAAGTTTCCCTCAAAGTCACACACCATCCTGACTTAGAAATATATCGCTGATCCTTCATCATCGCTGGGTCAAAATCCTGGAACTCCCTCCCTAACAGCACTGTGGGAGTACCTTCACCACACAGACTGCAGTGATTCAAGAAGGCGGCACACCACCATCTTCTCAAGGGCAATTAAGGATGGGCAATAAATGCTGGCCATGCCAGTGATGCCCAGATCCCATAAAAACGAATTTTAAAAAATAGCCCAATCCTGCGCCAGTGAATGTTCATTTCCTTTGGATTCATACGATCTGTCATAGGAACAGGAGTAGGCCATTCAGCCCCCCGATTCTGTTCTGCCATTCAATGAGATCATGGCTGATCTGCGACCTAACTCCATATATCTGCCTTTGGCCCATATCCCTTAATACCTTTGGTGAACAAAAAGCTATCAAACTCCGATTTAAAATTAACAATTGCTTTAGCATCAATTGCCGTTTGCAGATGAGAGTTGGCAGATTGAAGGTTTTCGTGCATGCGCTACAGCGTACGCGGTTATAGGCCTCGGAAAATCCGGGCCAACATGTACGTAAAATAAATCCACTTGTTGGTTTACAATTGACCTCATCTCACTAGAGTGTTCATGAGTCCACCTTTTGAAAGGTATAAGAACTCATCTTCGGGCACTTGCAAGATTACAGTATCCAGTTCACATAATGTCTTCTGTCTTTTAATCTCTCCTGCCTTCCATCCTATCACAGACCTTCCCTTTTGTTCTTTCCTCTCCTCCCCCTTTCCTTGCCCCTGCACGTGCTTAAAAATCTGTTACATCTCGAACTTTTCCCAGTTCTGATGAAAGGTCATTGACCTGAAACGTTGGCCGCGATTTTATCAGCACTGAGAGGGCGGGTTTGGAGGCGGGTCAAAGGTTAAAATCATTTTGATTGACGGCGGGGTCCGATCCCGCCATCAACCCACCTCCAAACAATTTTCCCAAGTGTCGGGTCCCCGATTTGCGCATGGACCTGACACCTAGCAACGGGAAGAGGATTAAAGCCGCTTGCCTGTCTGTTAACAGGTACTTGATAATTGTTAACAGGCTATTTTTTAATTTTGCCGCTTCTGTCTCAGGGTTCCCGATGTCCGGACACCACGCCAGGTAAGTGTGGCGTGTTGTGAGTCTGCTGTAATGTTTCTGCATTGATGACAGCTGCAGAAGTGGTGTGAAGGAAAAATGGTGCACTGGTGAGTCTCAGAGGTAAGAAAATGTTGGGAAAATCATTTTTAATGCATTTACACATTTCTTTAGGTCACAAGTTTTGAAAACAATGTCTAGTGCCACCTCATTGGGAGAACCTCTCTCACCAGTGACTGATCGCTCCTGTCACCTCACCTGCAGCTGCCATCTGTTCCAGCCTATGGAGGGAGTCACTGGGGAGCCTGGGTGCAAGAGCTCACCTTTGTATAGTGATTGTCAGTGTTTGCAGCACCTCAATGCTGTGAAACACTGAGAAATGAGCTGTCAAAAAAAATTGTGCGTGGTCCCTTTAAGAAAATCGGCAGATGACGCGTCATCAAATGACGTCATCTGACCCGCTTCCTCTTAATTGGCCGGCAAGCCCGCAGATCGGGCTTAACAAGGTCAATCAACGTAAAATCACGTCCGTGGGCCGGATGCAGTTGGGGGCGGGACTGGAAGCCGGAAACCACCTGACCTGCTCCCAACCCGCATCCATTGATAAAATCACGACTGTTAACTCTGTTTCTCTCTCTCTCCACAGATGCTACCTGACCTGCTGAGTATTTCCAGTATTTTCTGTTTTTATTTCACACAATAAGGAGTTTCATTGTTAAGACCCTGGGACATGCTATCATATGACTAGATGTTAGACAATAAAGGTAAATGCCAGATAGTAAGGGTGTGTTTAAATATTGAAATATTTCGAGTCTCACTATGAGAAGCCTCCCTTGTTCAATCTGCTGATGACCAGTAGATGGCAGTGACTGAACACAAATCTTACAGTTAGATGTACTCCAGGGAGTTTACTGATAACTCCCAACCAACCGAGGAGCTGTGACTAGTTACAAAATTTTTTTTAAATCCTTACCATGCAAAACAACTCAAATTATATATAGCTTACACTGAACAACAACATGTAGTAAAGTCTGAGTCAAGTGCACTGTTAGCATGACAGGACTTCTGCCTGCTGTAATATAACGAGGTGGCACGGACCATCTCAGGAGATGCTTTAAGCCCGTTGACAGCAACACACATTCATGTTTTCCACTTGCAGCATTGCATGTGACTATATTGTCTGGCCGTGGGTCACTTTCTTGCAATGCTGCCGTACGTGGACCTTGCTCCAATATTGAAGGATCAGGGACAGAAAATGAAAGTTGTAACCTTGACAGATCGCTGCTACACTGCCGTTTTTCAGGATCTTAGTGCTGAGGACTGTTGGCCAACTGTGTCTATTAATAAATTTTAATTCAAAACCTACTACTTTAAAAATTATTTAATCTCAATTAATAAACACCTGTGTATCAGCTGAAGTTTAGAACTTTAACTAGAAAAGGACAGCTAATCCAAAAAGTAGTATTTTCTTCCATATCTCTATCATTATTTCTCCATCATCTTTCACCATGACACTCTCTTTCTACTTTCGCCATGCTGTTTATCGAATTGATCTTCTTGTGTCCTCTTCACATTCTCTCACTGTTCTTTTATCTCTCCACATTCTCATTCTCTCTCCACATTCACGCACACTTTCTCTCTGTTCACATTTAAACACACGCATTCTCTTTCTCTCTCTGCAGGGCATCATCAATGGGGGCATGGGCAGTGCACTGGCAGACAGGAAGTGGGGGAAATGGGAAATGGGCAGACACCGGGGGAATATGGTGCAAATAATTACCACCACTGTATAGATGGCTGTAGGAGCTGCCGGAAGGTATTCCCGCGATGAATAACACATAAAAACAGAAAATGCTGGAAACACTCAGCAGCTCAGGCAGCATCTGTGGAGAGAGAAACAGAGTTAAAGTTTTAGGTCGATGACCTTGCGTCAGAACTGGAAAAAGTTAGAGGTGTAACAAATTTTAAGCAAGTACAGGGGTGGGGAAAGGGAGGAGGGGAAGAAACAACAAAAGGGAAGGTCTGTGATAGGGTGGAAGGCAGGAGAGGTTAAATGACAAAAAGTATGATAGTACAAAGCAAAAGGAGA
Organism: Somniosus microcephalus; assembly: GCF_052327205.1. NCBI lineage: Eukaryota > Metazoa > Chordata > Chondrichthyes > Squaliformes > Somniosidae > Somniosus > Somniosus microcephalus. The sequence goes on along the minus strand of NC_140989.1, from coordinate 76,651,539 downwards.
TGGTAATGGGACAAGTAAAGAAACAAAAGATGAGTCTAGAAGAGGTGTAAATGGGAATGGCAGAAACATCACCAGCTGCCATGTGAAAAAATAGGGGCAGAGGTCATGGTCTGAAATTGTTGAACTCGATGTTGAGTCCAGAAGGCTGTAAAGTGCCTAGTCAAAAGATGAGATGCTGTTCCTCGAGCTTACATTGAGCTTCGTTGGAACAGTGCAAGAGGCCGAGGACGGAGAGTTCAGAGTGGGACTGGAGCGGAGAATTAAAGTGACAGACGACCGAAAGTTCGGGGTCACCCTTACGGACTGAACGGAGGTGTTCCGCAAAGCGGTGACCCAATCTGCGTTTGGTCTCCCCAATGTAGAGGAGACCGCATCGTGAGCAGCGAATACAGTATACTAAATTGCAAGAAGTACAAGTAAATCGCTGTTTCACCTGGAAGGAGTGTTTGGGGCCTGGAGAGTGGGAAGGGAGGAGGTAAAAGGGCAGGTGTTGCATCTCCTGCGCTTGCACGGGAAGGTGCCGTGGGAAGAGGAGCGAGTGTTGGAGGTGATTGAAGGTCACTGATGTCCTACTCAGGAGGGCTGCACAAGTAATTTCTTTCCCAATGGAAGGGACAAACAAAGAGAGAACGCTATACAGTTCAACCGACTAGCAGGGTTCGCAAAGGTGCAAGGAGAAATTGATGGAAAGGACATAGCACTCAAAGCTGCATATGACACCCACTTAATTTTAAGAATAGGAAAGGCTTTCATTCTATCAATATCCAGCTAGTGTGCAATGCCAATCACCTTATCCTGAACGTCAATGCCAGATAGCCAAGAAGTTGCCATGCCAATTTCATCATGCGACAATCCACCATGCCAGTCAGGTGCTTGAGCCTGAGAGGGCCCAGTGCGGACTTCTGCACTTCAGCTTCTGCTGAGGCAGTGTGCCTAGCTGGCTTTCTGGCACCATACTGATATTGGTTGAGGGAGTGGCAAGGGAGCCGACTTGTTGACATTGTAAGAGAGGTCAACACCTGCTACTCCCGCTGCGCCACTGCTACTCCCATGGGTCTGGGGCTCATCACTTCCATGGAACTGTGGGAGGGCAGACTCCTTGAAAGCCACTATCCATTTGTTCCATCAATCTATCCAAAGTGGATGTCTTTCTATCCAAAGTGCAGCACAAGTTTGAGCCCAGAGCCTGTATGACAGCTGTTTGAGATGCCACCAACACTGCAAAGCCTGCGAACGTGCACTCCTTTTGTCAGGGCCCGGCTGCAGTGCATCTGGAGGTAGCCACACTCTCCAAGATAGACTGCTGAGTGGTGATGCCATGCGAGATGACACCATTCAGGCTCAAAGCGGACCTGTCCATATTTTCAGCCATTTTGGTGAAACTCCTTGGCAGGCCGTCCAATATCTGATATAACTGCTTGTGTGAGGCAAACAGTTTTCTTCTCATAGCTGGGCCCCTGAAGTCCTCAGCTCTATCCTCCTCAACAGAGCTCAGAAAAGACCATGCCCTTCAGGGAGCTGTGACCTTAGCTGTCCCTGCCACCACTACCTGCTCCTGTCTACTAGTGCCGGGTGCATCAGCACATGCAGACCCCTCTCTAGTGTCTATCCTGGTGCTTGGCAGTGATGGAGCATGTGACAGTGCCTCCTCAAAAAGGATTCTCCACTTCTGAGGTGTCTCATTCAGGGGGCTCTGACTGTTGAGGAGGACCTAGATGAAAGAGAAAATGGATGGCATTGGGCAGCTTCACAGTTGCAGAAGATCTGCATCACGGTGTAATTTGATGTAGTCAGTCTGGCTGAATGTGTATTTTTCCATTGCTTAATGAAGGGATACATATAACTGTAAGAGACCCTGTTCAGCAAAAGCCCCAACTTCAAAATGCCCAAAACACAACATAAATTCAATAATTAGAGGTGCTGAAATGATCATTTGCAGTTCAGACTGACAGTCCCAGATGCTTTTTGCCTCCCAGATGCTAGAGTAAGGGATCTCTTAACCTCGCACAGCTCAACATCAGCAGCAGGAAGAACCCCCCACCAGCAATATTTAAAGGGATCATCACCAACTTTCAGATGACTTTCTTTTTGATTTCTTCAGGCTCTGTGGAAGTTTGTGGAAGTGTTTGGAGATTTCTAGAGTTATTTAAAGTTGGTGAGGTGACAGGAGGTGGTGCTGCAAGTGGAGAAGGCCTTGCTTCTGATTTCAAGGTTTCTGGTCAGACCACTTGCTCCCAGTCATGGGGGCTCTCGTTGTTATCTCCCTTGGCCTGCAGCATGACAGGGAGATGGAGCAGAGGCAGCAAAGAGGACAAGCTGCTCGCAGAAGGAGGAGGAATCTGGGTGTCCTTGTACATGAATCACAAAAAGTTAGCATGCAGGTACAGCAAGTAATTAGGAAGGGAAATGGAATGTTGGCCTTTATTGCAAAGGGAATGCAGTATAAAAGCAGGGAAGTCCTGTTACAACTGTGCAGGGGGTTGGTGAGACCACACCTGGAGTACTGCGTACAGTTTTGGTCTCCTTATATAAGAAGGGATATACTTGCATTGGAGGCAGTTCAGAGAAGGGTCACGAGATTGATTCCAGAGATGAAGGGGTTGTCTTATGAAGAAAGGTTGAGCAGGTTGGGCCTATAATCGTTGGAGTTTAGAAGAATGAGAGGGGATCTTATTGAAACATATAAGATTCTGAAGGGGCTTGATAAGGTAGATGCAGAGAGGATGTTTCCCCTCGTGGGGGAATCTAGAACTAGGGGGCATAATTTCAGAATAAAGGGACACCCTTTTAAATCGGAAATGAGGAGGAATTTCTACTCTCAGAGGGTCGTGAATCTTTGGAATTCTCTACCCCAGAGAGCTGTGGAGGCGGAGTCATTGAATATATTTAAGGTGGAGATAGACAGATTTTTGAACAATAAGGGAGTCAAGAGTTATGGGGAGCGGGCAGAGAAATGGAGTTGAGGCCAAGATCAGATCAGCCATGATCTTATTGAATGGCGGAGCAGGCTCGAGGGGCCAAATGACCTACTCCTGCTCCTACGTCTTATGTTCTTATGGAAGAGGGGAAGAAAGGCTCTCAGCAGAAGGCCTTACCCACTTAGGGTCTTCTAAGAGCAATTCTCATACCTCAGCCTGAACCAGGAGCTGTGTCTGAGGCATTTGCGCTTTACGAAGGAGGTGCTCACAGAACTCTGCCACCTCTTGTAACCAGACCTGCAGCCTCACTCCCGGGCAAGGACAGCGCTGCCAGTGGTTGTGAAGGTGACCGTGGCCCTGAATTTCTTTGCGTCGGGATCCTTCCAGGCTGGAGCAGGCGATAATCTGTAACATCTCCCAGTTCGCCGTCCACTGCTGCATAAGAGAGGTGACAGAAGCTCTTTATGCCAGGAGAGGGGACTTCATTGTTTTCTCTCTGACCAAAGAGAAGCAGGCGGAGTGTGCATATGGCTTTGCCAGGATAGCGGACTTCCCCTTGGTGCAGGGCGCCATCGACCGCACGCATGTGGCTTTGCGGGCACCGCTTCTAAATGCTGAGATGTACCGCAACTGCAAAGGTTTCCACTCGCTGAATGTGCAGTTGGTGTGTGACCATGCTCAGCATATCATGATGGTGAATGCCCAGTATCCTGGCAGCAGTCATTATGCTTTTATTCTGCGCCAGTCTGCTGTTCCATCTGTCTTTGAGCCAGCAAGACAAACCAGAGTGTGGCTACTAGGCAACAAGGGCTATCCCTTGACCACCTGGCTCATGACTCCGCTCCGCAACCCAACCACAGGTGGCCAGCATGCTGCCGCACAAAACATCATAGAGCAGACCACTGGGGTGCTGAAGCAACAGTTCCGCTGCCTGGACTGCTCTGGAGGAGCCCTACAGTGTGTCGTGGTCTGCTGTATCCTCCACAACTTGGCCATCATGAGAGCACAGCCCTTGCCACCAGGGATACGGCCACCAGCTCAGGAGCAGGAGGAATATGAGAAGGAGAAGGAAGAGGATAAGGAGGAAAAGGAGGAGGAGGAGGAAGAGGAGAAAGCAGAAGAGGATCTGGACGAGGAGGAGGAAGAAGCGGAAGGAGGCAACCCAGACAGCCCCATTCTGGCCGGGGTATCCAGGATCGAATCATCCGCCTGTGGTACCAATGAACATAACCCCAATTTCCCATTCAACATTAGTCCCACACCTTACCTTCCCTTTGTTACTGACCATCACAGCGTCCTCTTGGCCACATGATAAAATGAAAGCCCCCACAAAGCAAACATTCTAATCAGAATTTATACATCTATCGATCCAATATTACATTAAAAAATCAGCTAATCACCCTTGTGCAATCCCTTAATGACTGTCTTGCATTTGCCTTTACCTAGTGCTCCTATGCAGGGCTACCCCAGAGGCTGCAGCATGGCTGGTGGAAGGCTGCTCAGTTTCAGTGGGGGAGACTGCAGATGGCCTTGCAAGATGACCTTGAGGATCTCTAGGCCTAGTAGGCCCAGCTGAGGCAGCACTACCTTGGTATGGGCGGCAGCATTCTGGGCTGACAAGAGGGAGCGAAGAGTCAAGAAGAAGAAGAAACTTTGTCACTCGATTTCACACTCCCAGCCACCAGCTCAGATACTGACACTCGCGTACTATGGAGGCTAGGTTAGACAAAGGATCTGCATGTGGTAAGATACAGAGCACGAGTGGCCTGCAGCCGGGGCAGGGGGAAAGGGTAGCTCAGGTGCCAGCTCCCCGGAGGGCAAGACCGCACACGAGTTCTGCTGCACTGGACTCAGATGAAGACTTTGATGGGGCGGCCTATAGAAGAACACTGATGGCTATATACAATTAAATGCTTGGTGCATTGGCAGGCCTGCCAGAAAGCCTGATTGCAATGTCAAGAAGCATGGAGGAGTCCAGCTCCAGCCTTACACAAGGTTTAGAGTAGAGCTTGGAGCCCATCCTTTCCAGCGTGGAAGGGATGGGCAGATCCATTAACACACTTGTGGATCCAACCGAAGTCTCAGCTTCCATTGTAGCACAAGCCACCCAATATCTGAGTGTCGCAGTGGAAGCTCAGACTGAAGTCATGCAACCACAGACTGCTGCCATCATGGCTGCATTTACCAGTGTTGAAGGGGGCTTGTAGGGTATAACAGCAGCCCCACAATCTGTACTCCAGCAGATTACTAGGATTGCTGATGCGCTGTTTGAGGGGAGTGACAATGTATCCATGGAGGACGACCCTGCTAAAATTGATAAAGAAAGGGAAAATAGAATATGATTAAACAAGCGAGAGACATAAAAACAGACTGTAAAATCTTCTATAGGTATATAAAAAGGAAAAAATTAGCGAAAGTAAATGTGGGTTCCTTATAGGCTGAGACAGGAGAAACTATAATGGGGAATAAGGAAATGGCAGAGAAATTAAACAAATACTTTGGCCGTGATTTTCCCATTGGTGGCGGGTTGGGTGCAGGTCAGGTGGTCGATGGGTTCCAGTCCCACCGCCGCATTCAGATGGAAAAAGTTGTGATTTTACCCTAATTGGGCAATTGAGTCCCTGTGTGTGCGCTCCCCTGGCCAATTAGTGTTTTGGGTCTGGAACTCACCTCTGCTGACGTCTGTGAGCCAGCTGCATTTAAGGGGCCCGTGCAGCCTTGGTTCATTCTCTCATTATTTGCTGCTGGATTTCCTTCTAACAACTGCTGCCATGACTACCTCAAGGGCCAAGGCCTCTCCTCGATTTGGTGATGACTCCCTCCATGCTCTTGTGGAGGGAGTCAGGGGGCGCAGAGAGGTCCTCTTCCCATCCTCTGGGTGGAAGAAGCCACCACAGCAAACCAAAGCAGCCTGGCTGCAAATTGCTCAGGAGGTGAGCTCCAGATCAATGTGCATTCGAACCTGGGTGCAGGGCAGAAAAAGGTTCAATGACCTGGTCCACTTAGGAATAGTGAGTATAACATCACACTTGGCCTCAATCTGCTCCCCATCTCCTCTCATTACCAGCACTCTGCATTGTCAACCTACTCCTGCACATCCCACTTTACCCTTACATACCTTGCATCCTTAACCATCCCTCTCTCTCTATGTACACAATCACTTCACTATTCGACTATGCTGCCCTCACACTCACTGTCATAAATCGCAACTTCTACAAGAAGTACTACTGAACGGCCAGCTGAGGGCGCTGCCCGAGAAGTATAAATACTCGGGCGTGGGCCCACCTTGGTCAGAGACAGTCTGGAAACAGGAAGCTAGTGACTACTAACTAGACCGCCATGTTTTGTTACAAGTCGATTAAAGCCTTGCTTTATGTACAACCAAGTGCGTAGTGAGTCTTTATTACGTCACTCACTATCACTGTGATGCTATGACAACAACTAACAACGCACAAGGAGGGCCCTTGGTATTGGCACCTCACTCCATCTTTGTCTCCTTCTAAGCATCTATGCTATGGATTCTCTACACTCATTCCATCATTCTCACTCAAACTCCACGTGTCCTTCATTGCAGGAAAAGAGAGCCCACAATAAGAGGGAGAGGGCTAAGGCAGGAGGAGGGCCACCTTCCATAGCCCATCTCACCAACACTGAGGAGGCAGCCCTGGAGATCATTGGAGGCGATGAGGATCTGGAAATGGGGGATGGTCAGACGGGCGCAGCAGAGCAAGCTGGTGACAGAATAGATTTGCATCTCTCTCATTTACATTGCATGAGTGAATGACATGGCATCTGATGCTCATACAGATTGACTTATGATCATCTGCACAATTCCATGTGCATGCTACGTTAATATCACATGTCTAACTCATGCCTTTACTCCCCCACAGGACCATCGACAACCCCCCTCCCCACTGTCCAGAACAAAGAGCCTGAGCTGGAAGACTCCTCAGGAGGAACCTGCAACCTCTGAGGGCACAGCATCAGCAGAATTAAGCGCACCCAGCACCAGCGCAGACACTCACACCTCGGTGGGACCTTCGCGACATAGAGTAGTGTTGTCACCTGGAGTATCACAGCTCACAAGTGAGCATCAGCAGATGGTGGAGACAGGGACAGCAGTGGAGAGCGGACCGACCTGTGAGGGAACAGACGAAGGAGGAGTGAGGAAATAAAGCCCGAGGCTCAAGGCCCAGACCGAGCTATTGGGAGCAGCAGCGAGAGCGGACCAAAACAGGCAACATTCGAAAGTGACGTCAGAGATTAAAAGTGATGTCGGCACAAGGGAAGGAGCTGATTGGTAAGTAGGACCTGGTGAGTATTTCTACAGTCCAGTCATTAAAGTAAAAGTAAGGTCTCTAGTTCAGAGTAAGTAGTGTTTAAAGTAAAGTAAGGTCCCTAGTGTATTTAATATTCTTTAATTTAAAGGAAGTAAAGGGAGTAAATTAAGGATAGGACATGGCAGGGCAGCTCGGCAACGTGAAGTGATCCTCCTGTGCTATGTGGGAAGTCAGGGACACTTTTGGTGTCCAGGGCGAAGACATGTGCAGAAAGTGTCTCCAGTTGCAGCTACACGAAATCCGTGTTTTGGAGCTGGAGCTGTGGCTGGAGTCACTGTGGAGCATCCGCGAGGCTGAGAACTTCATGTTTAACGAGGTGGTCATACTGCAGGTAAAGAGTGCACAGGCAGACAGGGAATGGGTGACCGCCAGACAGAGTGAAAGAACTAGGAAGGTAGTGCAGAAGTCCCTTGGGTCCATCTCCCTCTCCAACAGATTTTCCGTTTTGGATACTGCTGGGGGAGATGGTTTCTCAGGGGAATGCAGCAAGAGCCAAGTCCGTGGCACTACGAGTGGCTCAGCTGCAGAGGAGGGGAGGAAAAAGAGTGGGAGAGCAATAGTGAGAGGGGATTCTATCATAAGGGGAACAGATAGACGTTTCTGTGGCCGCAGACGTGACCCCAGGATGGTATGTTGCCTCCCTGGTGCCAGGGTCAAGGATGTCACTGAGCGACTGCAGGACATTTTGAAGGTGGGGGGTGAACAGCCAGAGCTTATGGTCCATATCGCTACCAACGACATAGGTAGAAAGAGGGACGAGGTCCTGCAAGCAGAATAAAGGGAACTAGAAAATAAATTAAAAAGCAGGACCTCAAAGGTAGTAATCTCAGGATTACTCCCAGTGCCACGTGCTAGTGAGAGCAGAAATAGGAGAATAGACCAAATGAATGCGTGGCTGGAGAGATGGTGTAGGAAGGAGGGATTTAAATTCCTGAGGCATTGGGACCGATTCTGGGGAAGGTGGGACCTGTACAAGATGGACGGGTTACACCTCGGCAGAAATGGGACCAACATCCTCGCAGGGGGGTTTGCTAGTGCTGTTGGGAAGGATTTAAACTAGTTTGTCAGGGGGCTGGGAACCTAAGTGTGGGCCCAGAACGGAGGAGAAACAAAGCTGGAAGTGCAAGTTAGAAAAGTAGTCAGCAAAACTAGTAGGGAGCAGAAACAAAGGCCAACAGTAAAGAGGGTCAAAGTGCAGAAAAATATTAAACAGGTAAAGTTGAAGGCACTTTATCTAAATGATGCACGCAGCATTCGCAACAAGGTGGATGAATTAATGGCACTAATCGAAGTAAATGGGTATGATGTAATTGCCATTACAGAGACATGGTTGCAGGGTAACCAAAGCTGGGAACTGAATGTTCCAGGGTACTCAACATTTAGGAAGGACAGACAAAAAGGAAAAGGAGGTGGCACAGCGCTGTTAATAAGGGATGAGATCGGTACGGTAAAGATAAAAGATCTTGGCTTGGCAGATCGTGATGTAGAACTGGAATCAGTTTGGGTGGAGCTAAGAAACAGCAAAGGGTGGAAAACATTGGTGGGAGTTGTGTATAGGCCATCAAACAGTAATGGTAATGTAGGGCACAGTATCAATCAAGAGATTAGAAGTGCATGTAACAAGGACAATACAGTAATCATGGGGGGCTTTAATCTACATATTGACTGGGCAAATCAAATTACCACTAATGGTGCGGAGGACGAATTCTTGGAATGCATGCGAGATGGTTTCTGGATCAGTATGTGGAAGAACCAACCAGGGAACAGGCTATTCTGGATCTGGTACTGTGTAATGAGAAAGAGCTAATCAATAATCTTGTGGTAAAGGGGCCTTTAGGGACAAATGACCATAATATGATTGAATTTTACATTAAGTTTGAGAGTGATGTAGTCCAATCTGAAACTAAGATCTTCAATCTAAACAAAGGAAACTACAAGGGTATGAGGGACAAGTTGGCCTTGCTAGATTGGGAGACTACACTAAAAGGTATGAAGGTGGGCATACAATGGCTAACATTCAAGGAAATAATGCATAATTTGCAACAAACATATATTCCTCTAGGGCAGAAAAACCCAAAAGGAAAAGTGATCCAACCATGGCTAACAAAAGAAATTAAAGCTAGTATTAAGTCAAAGAAGGAAGCTTATAAAGTTGCCAGAAAAAGCGGTCAGCCTGAGGATTGGGATCTCTTTAGAAATCAGCAAAGGGGGACCAAGAAATTGATAAAGGAAGGGAAAATGGAATATGAGCACAAACTAGCAAAAAATATAAAAACAGATTGTAAAAGCATCAAAAGGAATGTGAAAAGGAAAAGACTGGCGAAGATAAATGTAGGTCCTTTACAGTCAGAGACGGGAGAATGTATAATGGGGAATGAGGAAATGGCAGAGAAATTAAATAAATACTTTGTTTCTGTCTTCACGGAGGAAGACACAAAAAGCCTCCCAGAAATACGAGAAAACCAAGGGTGTGATGAGAATGAGGAACTTAAAGAAATTATTATTCATAAAAAAACAGTACTAGCAAAATTAATGGGACTAAAAGTCAACAAATCCCAAGGACCGGATGACCTACATCCTAGGGTTTTGAAAGAGGTGGCCGTTGGAATAGTGGATGCATTGGTTGTCATCTTCCAAAATTCTATAGATTCTGGAACGGTTCCTGCAGATTGGAGGATAGCAAATGTAACCCCGCTATTAAGAAAGGAGTGAGAGAGAAAACGGGGAACTACAGACTTGTTAGCCTCACATCAGTAGTTGGGAAAATGTTGGAATCTATTATAAAGGATGCAATAACTGGGTACTTAGAAACTAATAGTAAGATTGGGCAGAGTCAACATGGATTTATGAAAGGGAAATCCTGTTTGATAAACCTATTGGAGTTATTTGAGGATGTAACTAGTGGAGTAGACAAAGAGGAACCGGGAGATGTGGTGTATCTGGATTTTCAGAAGGCCTTCGATAAGGTCCCATACAAAAGGTTGGTGAACAAAATTAGGGCACATGGAATTGGGGATAATATGCTAGCATGGATTGAGAATTGGTTAACAGACAGAAAACAAAGAGTAGGGATAAACGGGTCTTTTTCAGGATGGCAGGCTGTGACTAGTGGGGTACCACAAGGATCGGTGCTTGGGCCCCAGCTATTCACAATCTATATCAATGATTTGGATGAGGGGACTAAATGTAACATTTCCAAATTTGCTGATGATACAAAGCTAGGTGGCAGTGTCAGTTGCGAAGAGGATGTGAAGAGGCTTTGAAGGGATCTCGACAGGCTCAGTGAGTGGGCGAGAACATGGCAGATGGAATATAATGTGGATAAATGTGAAGTTATCCACTTTGGTAGAAAAAACAGAAAGGCAGAGTATTTCCTAAATGGTGAAAGATTGGAGAATGCAGATGCTCAAAGGGACCTGGGTGTCCTTGTACATGAGTCACTGAAAGTGAATGTGCAGGTGCAGCAAGCCATTAGAAAGGCAAATGGTATGCTGGCCTTCATTACAAGAGGATTTGAGTACAGGAGTAAAGAAGTCTTACTCCAATTATATAGGGCCTTGGTGAGACCACACCTGGAGTACAATTTTGGTCTCCTTACCTAAGGAAGGATATACTTGCCATAGAGGGTGACATGAATCAGTCATTCATGAAAGAAAGACTTATGAAATAATACTGAGCGGCCTGCGGGTGGCGCTGTCCAGGGAGAGTATAAATACTCGGGCACGGGCCCAGCTTGCACAGGACATTCTTAACAGGAACTAGTGAAGGACACAACTGGACCTCCATGTTGTAAAACAGTTGATTAAAGCTTTGTTTAACGCTTAGACCAAGTGCCTAGTAGTTTTCTTACGTCAGAGGGAGTGCAACGAAGATTCATGAGATTGATTCCTGGGATGGTGGGACTGTCGTATGAGAAGAGATTGTGTAAACTAGGCCTGTATTCTCTTGAATTCAGAAGAATGAGAGGGGATCTCATTGAAGCATACAAAATTATTACAGGGCTTGATGGCAGGAATGACGTATGAGGAGAGATTGGGTCGATTAGGCTTATATTCGCTAGAGTTTAGAAGAATGAGAGGGGATCTCATTGAAACTTATAAAATTCTAACAGGACTAGACAGACTAGATGCAGGAAGGATGTTCCCGATGGCGGGGGAGTCCAGAACCAGGGGTCACAGTCTAAGGATAAGGGGTAAGCCATTTAGGACTGAGATGAGGAGTAATTTCTTCACCCAGAGAGTGGTGAACCTGTGGAATTCTCTGCCACACAGGGCAGTTGAGGCCAATTCATTAAATATTTTAGGAAGGAGTTGGATATATTTCTTGAGGTTAAAGGGATCAAGGGATATGGGGAGAAAGCAGGGACAGGGTACTGAATTTGGATGATCTCATTAAATGGAGGAGCAGGCTCGAGGGGCCGAATGACCTACTCCTGCTCCTATCTTCTATGATAGGATGGATGCTGGGAGAATGTTTCCCTTAGCTGGGGAGTCTAGACCCAGGGGCCACAGCCTCAAGATAAAGGGTAGGCCATTCAGGACAGAGATGAGAAGAAATTTCTTCACACAGAGGTTAGTGAATCTTTGGAATTCTCTACCCCAGAGGGCTGTGGAGGCTCAGTCATTGGGTATATTCAAAACAGAAGTTGATAGATTTCTGACTAGTAAGGGCATCAAGAGATATGGCGATAGGGCCGGTGAATGGAGTTGAGGCAAAAGATCAGCCATGATCTCTGAGTGGTGGAGCAGGCTCGAAGGGCCGAATGGCCTACTCCTGCTCCTATTTCTTATGCTCTTATGGAGAATCCTCGTCGGTGGCCGCAGAGCACTCCCAGCACTGCTCAGCTGCATGTCGACCCTGTGCCTCTGAGTCCATCCAGAAAGAGAGCAGTGCTGGAACTCCAGGAACAAGAGCAGGAGTCTCTGGCAGGTTTTGTCTCCAGGGTTACTGCGAGTGTGGAGAGGATGGAGGAGTCCATCTCTAAGATGAGCAGTGCCTTTGTGGAGGTAATGGGGCATGAATACACCAACACAGATAGGATGGCATCCTCCGTGGTAAGGGTGGCTACCTCTCTGGAAAGGATGGCTATGGTAGAGGAGAGGATGGCTACGGCCATGGAGGAAATAAGTCGCCAGCATCTGGAAAACATGGTGAATGTTCAGAATAGACTGACATCTCTGGAGGAGCGATGGGCAGCTTTTGAGCAGAGAAACTAGAGCTTCATGGAAGTCCTTTTGAGAAGGACTGCCAGTGCAGATACGGTTCCTCATGGCCCCCCTGATGTGCAGCAAGGTGCTGTGAAGCCACTTGCTTGCACTGAAGTGGGGCTGACCCATGAAAGGGATGTTGGTGGCAGACAACAAGGAAGTGGGGGCTCTTATCCAAGCGCTCACACTCCCATGCCACTGCGTAGCCCTCGGTCAGAGCCCTACCAGAGTCCTCACCCAAATGAGATGGGCGTCTCAGCCTCTGCACAGACGCAGGAGGAGCAGACTGTTGTCAAGCCCTCATAGGCTCGCAAACCCAGCAGATGCCTGCCAAAGGTGTCGAAGCAGGAGCAGCATGAAAGTGAGCAAGGTGCCTCCACATCTGCTGAAGCCACAGGGAAAGCACCACGTAGAAGCATGCGTAAGAGGAAGACAAAGCACAATTAGTCACAAGGGTAGTCACTTGGGTGTTCTGTTCTGCTGTCTTTAATTTTTGCTATTGTCATCCTTTTGTGCATTGATTAAACAGAAGGGATGGCAAACAGTTAAAGTTCTGGCCTATGTGATCTGGGAAATGGAAGTTGCACATTGAGGGCTCAGGGCGACTTGCATTTGTAATGATGGTGGTGAGATTGATAGGAACCCATAGGTTCTTGTCCATTGTGTATGGTGTGATAAGAAGATGCCAGCCACATGTGTTTGATTCATCTACCTAAGCGAATCTGGCAAAGATTAGTGCATTCCTTGCATCCCGGGCAGAAATGTGCTCGCGTACTGCTGCAGCTGGCTCATCCGCCTCCGCAAGGTCTTCTTCCTCCTCCTCCTCCTCCTCATCTGAGGTGGCTATGCACTGAGCCACTTGTTCCTCAGGCAGCTGCAAGCCACGATGCTGTGCGATGTTGTGCAGGGCACAGCAGACCATGATGATTCTGGAGACCCTGGCTGTTCGAGTACTGAAGGTCTCCACCAGATCTGTCAAGGCATCTGAATTGCACCTTCAGCAAGCTGATGGTTTGCTCGATGATGGATCTGGTCGAAATGTGGCAGGCATTGTAGCGCTCCTCAGCTTCGTTCGATGGCCTCCTCAATGGCGCCATCAGCCACGTCTTCAGAGGATAGCCCTTGTCTCCAAGTAGCCATCTGGAAAGTACTGTTGGCGGATTGAAGAGCGGAGGCATATTAGACTGCCGCAGGATGAAAGAGTCATGACAACTGCCTGGGTACTTCGCGCAAACATGCAAAATATCCTTCCTGTGGTTGCATACCAGCTGCACGTTAAGGGAGTGGAAGCCCTTGCGGTTGACAAAAACAGCTGGGTTGTGATGGGGTTCCCTAAGGACCACATGTGTGCAGTCTATGATGCCCTGCACCCTTGGCAAGCCTGCCGTATTTGCAAAGCCAACTGCATGTGCGAATACACTTGCTTGATCCATCGAGAAGTGGATGTAATTGTGCGCCTTTGCAAAGAGGGCATCGGTAACCTGCATGATGCAAGTGTGTGCGGCCAATTGGGAGAGGCCACTGATGTCTGCTGATGAGCCCTGGAAGGACCCTAAAGCAAAGAAATTGAGGGCGGTGGTGACTTTGACAGTCACTGGTAAGGGATGTCCACACGCTCCTCTGGGTTCCAGGTATTGGTGCAGCATTGTGCTGATGTCACCAACTACCTCTCGCGAAAGTCTCAGCCTCCTTTGGCACTGCTGCTCAGTCATGTTGAGGAAGGTCACCCTCAGCCTGTAAACCTGTGTTGGGGGTATCTCCTGCAGCAACGAGCAGCCCTGCGCTGATGCCTTCTGCCCTGTGCAGCATCAGGTGGCTGAGCAGGAGGTTGGCGCTCCTGCTGTTGGTGCTGCTGTTGTGCCTGGTTCTGCTGCTGCCGCGGCTGCACTTCCTCCAAATCTGAGGACCAGGATGAAAGGAAATAAATGGTTCCGGACGTAAGAAAACTACTAGGCACTTGGTCTAAGCATTAAACAAAGCTTTAATCAACAGTTTTACAACATTGAGGTCTAGTTGTGTTCTTCACTAGTTCCTGTTAAGAATGTCCTGCGCAAGCTGGGCCCAGCCCGAGTATTTATACTCTCCCTGGACAGCGCCACCCGCAGGCCGCTGAGTTGATTCATGTCAGTTCCCATGCTGCTGGTAGATATCTCAGTTGAGGAAGCGCACAGTCAATGTGGGGAGAGGGTTTTCCCAGGAGGTCACAGTGGAGATGGATTTCAGCTTCACCACTTCCAAGATCAGTAGACCTGCAAAAAGTTTTCCAAGATCTGAAAAAACAAAGTTCTGCCATCTGCAACTGAGCTCCATTTTTATGCTGGAGCTGCAGCTATGAAGAAGGCAGCCATTTGTGAACCTGGCACAATCAGCTGGCATGGTTTGGGGACAGCGTGGAACATGCAGAAAAAGTGGCAAAATCTAAAAACGCTGTCAAAATAGCATTATCCAGGCAGTTAACAAGCAGTTAACTGCCTTAAGGGCTTATCCCGTCGCTTGGTGGCGGGACCGATCGGGAGTTTGGGAGGCCGCCTTTGGGAAAGTTGCACGGAGGCGGTTTGACGGCGAGATATGAACCCGCCGTCAATATTTGCGATTTTGCCACCTGACCCGCCTCCAAACCCGCCCTCTAAGTGCCGGCAAAATCGTGGTCTTTGTGTCTGTCTTCACGGAACATAAGAACATAAGAAATAGGAGCAGGAATAGGCCACTTGGCCCCTCGAGCCTGCTCCGCCATTCATTAAGATCATGGCTGATCTAGGGCTCTAAGCCACTTCCCCGCCCACTCCCCATAATACTTCACTCCCTTATCTTGCAAAAATCTGTCTATCTCCACCTTAAATGTATTTAATGACCCAGCCTCCACGGCTCTCTGGGGCAGAGAATTCCACAGATTTATGACCCTCTGAGAGAAGAAATTCCTCCTCATCTCAGTTCTAAAAGGGCAACCCTTTATTCTAAAACTGTGCCCCCGCATTCTAGATTTCCCCAAGAGGGGAAACCTCCTCTCTGCATCTACCTTGTCGAGCCCACTCAGTGTCTTATATGTTTCAATAAGATCACCTCTCATTCTTCTAAATTCCAATGAGTATAGGCCCAGCCTGCTCAACCTTTCCTCATAAGTCAACCCCCTCATCTCTGGAATTAACCTAGTGTATCGTCTCTGAACTGCCTCCAATGCAAGTATATCCTTCCTTATATAAGGAGGCCAAAGCTGTACGCAGTACTCGAGGTATGGTCTCACCAATACCCTGTACAGTTGTAGCAGGACTTCCCTGCTTTTATACTCTAACCCCTTTGAAATAAAGGCCAACATTCCATTTGCCTTTTTGATTACTTGCTGTACCTGCATGCTAATTTTTTGTGTTTCATGCACAAGGACCCCCAGGTCCCTCTGAACTGTAGCATTTTGTAATCTCTCTCCATTTAAATAATAATTTGCTTTTTTATTTTTCCTGCCAAAGTGTATAACCTCGCACTTTCCCACATTATACTCCATCTGCCAAATGTTTGCCCACACACTTAGCCTGTCTATATCCCTTTGCAGGTTCTTTGAGTCCTCTGCACAACTTGCTTTCCCACCCATCTTTATATCATCCGCAAACTTGGCTACATTACACTCAGTCCCTTCATCCAAGTCATTAATGTAGATTGTAAATAGTTGAGGCCCGAGCACCGATCCCTGTGGCACCCCACTAGTTACCGTTTGCCAACCGGAAAATGACCCATTTATCCCGACTCTCTGCTTTCTGTTAGTTAGCCAATTCTCTATCCATGCTAATATATTACCCCCAATTCCGTGAGCTCTTATCTTATGCAGTAACCTTTTATGTGGCACCTTATTGAATGCCTTCTGGAAATCCAAATACACCACATCCACTGGTTCACCTTTGTCCACCCTGCTCGTTACCTCCTCAAAGAACTCCAGCAAATTTGTTAAACAGGATTTCCCTTTCATAAAACCATGCTGATGCTGCTTGACTGCAGTATGATTTTCCAAATGCCCTGCTGCTGCTTCCTTAATGAAGGACTCCAGCATTTTCCCAACGACAGATGTTAGGCTAACTGGTCTATAGTTTCCTGCTTTCTGTCTCCCTCCTTTCTTAAATAGGGGTGTTACATTTGCAGTTTTCCAATCTGCTGGGACCTCTCCAGAGTCCAGGAAATTTTGGTATATTGCAACAAATGCATCCACTATCTCTGCAGCCACTTCTTTTAAGACCCTGGGATGCAGGCCATCTGGTCCAGGGGACTTGTCATCTTTTAGTTCCATTATTTTACCAAGTACTATTTCCCTAGTGATAGTGATTGTCTTTAGTTCCCCACTCCCTGTGGCCCCTTGATTATCTATTACTGGGATGTTGTTAGTGTCTTCTACCGTGAAGACAGATACAAAATATTTGTTCAGAGTCTCTGCCATTTCCCCGTTCCCCATTATTAATTCCCCAGTCTCAACCTCTAAGGGACCAATGTTTACTTTAGCTACCCTCTTCCTTTTTATATACCTGTAGAAGCCCTTACTCTCTGTTTTAATGTTTCTTGCCAGTTTACTCTCATAATTCATCTTCTCTCTCTTTATTTTTTTTAGTCATCCTTTGCTGATTTTTTAAAATTTCTCAATCCTCTGCTCTCCCACCAATCTTGGCAACATTGTATGCCTTCATTTTCAATGCTTTACTTCCTTAGTTAGCCATGGATGGTGCTCCCTTCTCTTAAAATCTTTCTTTCTCACTGGAATATATTTTTGTTGAGAGTTATGAAATATCTCCTTAAATGTCCGCCATTGCATTTCAACTGTCTTACCCTTTAATTTATTTTTCCAGTCCACTTTAGCCAGTTCTACCCTCATGCCATTGTAATTGCCTTTGTTTAAGATCAGGACACTGGTTTGAGAAACAACTTTCTCACCCTCCAACTGAATTTGAAATTCAACCATGCTATGATCACTCTTTCCTAGAGGATCTTTTACTATGAGATCATTTATTAATTCTGTCTCATTACACAGTACCAGATCCATGATAGCCTGCTCCCTGGTCGATTCCATTACATACTGTTCTAGGAAACCATTCCGCATGCACTCTATGAACTCCTCAAGGCTACCATGGCCAATTTGATTTGTCCAATCAATATGGAGATTAAAATCACCCATGATTATTACCGTACCTTTTTTACAGGCCTCTATTATTTGTTGATTTATACTCTGTCCAACAGTATTGCTACTGTTCAGGGGCCTGTAGACTACGCCCACCAGATACTTTTTCCCTTTATTAATTTTTATTATCTCCACCCAAACTGATTCTACATCTTGATCTTCTGAGCCAATATCACTTTTCACCTCTGCACTGATCCCATCTTTTACCAACAAAGCCACCCCACCTCCCTTTCCTTTCTGTCTAACCTTCCAAATTGTCAAATAACCTGGAATATTCAGTTTCCAGCCCTGATCGCCATTACAGAGACGTGGTTGCAAGGTGATCAGCTCATAACCATTTGTATCTATTTGTGCCGTCAACTCATCTATCTTGTTACAAATGCTGCGTGCATTCAGATATAGAGCTTTTAACTTTGTCTTTTTACCATTTCTCCTTGTTTTGGCCTCATTTTCTGTTGCACTCTTATTTTTAAACATTCTGTCCCTTCCTGTCACACTCTGGTTATTATTTCCCCCATCTCTATCCTGCTCTATTGCTTTCTCATTTCTCATTGACTTTTTATTTTCCAGCTCACCTGGATCCTCCCCCCCACTATTTAGTTTAAAGCCCTCTCTACAGCCCTAGTTATTCGATTTGCCAGGACTCTAGCCCCAGCATGGTTAAAGTGAAGCCCGTCCAAACGGAACAGCTCCCTCTTATCCCAGTACTGGTGCCAGTGCCCCACAAATCGAAACCCATTTCTCCCACACCAGTCTTTGAGCCACTCGTTCATTTCTCTGATCTTATTTACCCTATGCAAATTCGCTCGTGGCTCAGGTAGTAATCCAGAGATTATTCCCTTTGTGGTTCTGCTTTTTAATTTAGCCCCTAGCTGCTCATACTCTCTCAGCAGAACCTCTTTCTTTGTCCTACCTATGTCATTGGTACCTACGTAGACCATGACAACTGGATCTTCCCCCTCCCACTCCAAGTTTCTCTCCAGCCCAGAGGAGATGTCCTTAACCCTGGCACCGGGCAGGCAACACAGCCTTTGGGATTCACGCTCTCGGCTGCAGAGAACAGTGTCTATCCCCCTAACTATCCTATCCCCTATCACTACAACATTTCTTTTTACTCCCCCCACTTCAATGGCTCCCTGTACCACTGTGCTGTGGTCAGATTGCTCATCCACCCTGTAGTCCCTGCCCTCGTCCACACAGGGAGCAAGAATCTCTTCCCTTGGCCTTGTCCAACAGGTATGAGGCTCCTCCATCACTATCTCCTGGATCCCAATACCTGCCTTGCTTGTAGTCACACCCTCCTATTCCTGACAATGGGCCAAATTGGAAGTAAATACTCTAGTGGGTGTGACTGCCTCCTGGAACTTAGTGTCCAGGTAACGCTCCCCCTCCCTAATATGTCGCAGTGTCTGAATCTCGGACTCCAGCTCATCAACTCTGAGCCGAAGTTCCTCGAGCAGCCAACATTTGCTGCAGGTGTGTCACCTTGGACCTCAATGGTGTCCACCAGCTCCCACAGGCAACAACAACAACAACACATTGCCTGGTCTCCCATCTCAATTAATTAATTCATTCATTTTAAAATTTGGAACACGTATATCTTTTAATCTACACCAAGGCACTTAAATTTAGAAGCCCAAGTTTGGAAAAAAAGCAAGAAATATAGAAATACTCACCAACCAATCACTTACCTGCTTTCTGATAGCGCCATGCTTCTTATGTTCATTAATAAATAGACATTCTTATTATGAACACAGCTAGCTTTTGCTAGTTACTTTATTGAGCACATGTGGACTAGGTACAGTATCTGTAGAGGCTTCCATCTTGACTGTTGCCTTGTGGGTAGCCTAGTGCCTCATGGGTAATGTAGTCTTAATATATATACAGCTGGGTAGTGTAGTCTTATATACATACAGCTATATACAGCTCTACACAGCTCTACGGCTCCACCTAGTGTCCACTATAGAATGACATGTTATTGATCATTACATCCCCCTTTCTTTGAGGTTTAACAAAATCAATATCAATCAACATTCAAGAAAACAATAAAGATAATATCAGTAACACTTTTGTTAGTGCTCTATAAACATAAACATTTTCAAAACAGTCAACACATTTTCAAAGCTTTACATTGTACTCAAAGATTAAGTCTATCAGGCTTTTTTACTTCACGTGTGGATCTTCTCAACACGGGTAAGTCTGATGTGTCTTCATGAGATTGTTCTGGCGGTGAATGACAAGATGCAGTTGCGGCATTGTCATCAATCTGGTCTTGAATAGATCGAGGTCTCCTTGCGATCTTTGCTTGGAGAGGGTTTCAGTGTTTCCTTCACTCTTCATGCCATAACTCTCAATGTAGTCAATGCACTCTCGAAAAACTGCTGGCAGCTGGATCCCATCATACAGCATAGTCCTCTCAGCAGCCTCGGCTAATGGAACACCAAAGATTGGCCTGAGGGAAGAAGGAGTATCCGCCGGAACTGCTTCCTGCTCTGGTGCAGGCTTCTTCTTTTTCTTTTTCTCTTTCCACTGCTTAACAACATCTGCTGCGGTTATATCTTTGGACTTTTTCTCCTTGTGTTTTTCCTCTTTGTGCTTTTCTTCCTTTGGCTTCTCTTTGACCTTAAAGTCTTTTTCTTTCCTCTTGGAGAAACTAGGCTTTTTGAAGACATGGATACCCTTTGGCCTTTTCATCCTGGATGGGCTCTCTGCTTCATCACCTGAGTCATCTGGTCTGCTTATGGCACAGTTTATACGGTAGACTCTCTTGACCAGTTCTAAGTCTTCACAAGCTTTGTCATCTAGTATCGAATCAAGTCTTTCAGCCACAACAGAAAACATGAGATGATGCACTTTGTCTTTGACTGTCACTTTAAGTCTGCATACACCTAAGCTATCTATTTTCTGTCCATTATAGCTTTTCAGTAGTACTGACTTTTTCTGTATTTTGGGCTTTTCTTTCATATTTTTTATGTCACTCATACTGATTAAGTTTGCTTTTGCCCCAGTGTCCAGTTTCAA
This sequence comes from Somniosus microcephalus, assembly GCF_052327205.1. Taxonomy (NCBI): domain Eukaryota; kingdom Metazoa; phylum Chordata; class Chondrichthyes; order Squaliformes; family Somniosidae; genus Somniosus; species Somniosus microcephalus. The sequence goes on along the minus strand of NC_140989.1, from coordinate 76,630,904 downwards.
TGTAACTAATGCTCCATTTATCTGCAGTGGGATCATCCATTTGTCCACTTTTACTGCATTGACTTTATGTTCAGCATTGTCCATTTCTGAGGGCTGCACATTTTCTGTATCTTTTTTGATATCGTCACATGACACCATTCCTACAAAAAATGTCTCACTTAAATCAGTGTCCTCAATCACATTAACTTGTTGCCCCTTCGTTGTTTTTACTTTTGAAAAGCATTGTTTGGCAAAGTGATTCTTTCCATTAAACTTTGTGCAGATTTTTCCAAACGCTGGGCAGTCTTAACTGGTGTTTGTAACCATAGCGTTTACAATTAAAAATTTCATCCTCCGATTGCTTTTCATTTCTGTTCTGCCCATGTTTCTTCCCCTTATAGGACACAGCACCGACAGCAGCATTATCACTCATTACAATCGCATCATTATTGATTTCACTGAAAGTCTTCGCATGCTTTCGAGCTAGCTCGCTGGCTTGGCATATTTTCACTGCATTTTCCAAATTTAGTTCGGTTTCTCTCAACAGACGTTCCCTGACTGTTTTATCATGAATACCAAACACAATCTGGTCACGAATCATGGATGATTTCAGCTCAGAGAAATTACATGTCTGTGCTTTCAGTTTCAGATCAGTTATAAAGCTATCAAAAGTCTCATTTTGTTGCTGTGTCTGAGAACGGAAGATGTATCTTTCATACGTCTCATTCTTTTTGGGAGAGCAATGTGCATCAAATTTTTTTAGCACATCTTCTAATTTTTCTCTGTTCTCCGCTGGATTAAATACAAATGTATTAAATACCTCTATCGCCTGTGGGCCTGCAACCGTGAGCAGCAACGCTATCTTCCTTGCGTCTGGCTTCGTACCGAATCTGATGGCTGCAATGCAGAGTTCGAATTGTTGTTTAAAAGTCTGCCAATTGTAGTCGATTTTTTCTGTGAGTTTCAAACGCTCTGGTGGCTTCAAATTCTCCATGTCGCTTTTCACAATTTTCAGCAGATCTTCACCACCCTGGTACCATCTTATGTTCATTAATAAATAAACATTCTTATTATGAACACAGCTAGCTTTTGCTAGTTACTTTATTGAGCACATGTGGACTAGGTACAGTATCTGTAGAGATGCAGCATGTGTGCTCCTGTGTGCAGGCTGCCATCTTGACTGTTGCCTTGTGGGTAGCCTAGTGCCTCATGGGTAATGTAGTCTTAATATATATACAGCTGGGTAGTGTAGTCTTATATACATACAGCTATATACAGCTCTACACAGCTCTACGGCTCCACCTAGTGTCCACTATAGAATGACATGTTATTGATCATTACAATGCTTTGATTACTTTTTATTTCTTTACACTCACCGGTCTGTTGTAGCCGCTCACCTGGGCTCCCGCTGTGTTTTATACCACCGAGGTCCCGCGCTCACCTGGGCTCCCACTGTGTTTTATACTGCCGAGGTCTCGCGCTCACCTGGGCTCCCGCTGTGTTTTATACCGCCGAGGTCTCACGCTCACCTGGGCTCCCGCTGTGTTTTATACCGCCGAGGTCTCGCGCTCACCTGGGCTCCCGCTGTGTTTTATATCGCCGAGGTCTCGTGCACTCCTGGGCTCCCGCTGTGTTTTATACCGCCGAACTCTCACGCTCTCCTGGGCTCCCACTCACCTTTTGAATCTGCCGAGGTCTCGCACTCTCCTGGGCTCCCACTGTGTTTTGTACCACCAAGGTCTCGCGCTCTCCTGGGCTCTCGCTGTGTTTTGTACCGCTGAACTCTCGCGCTCTCCTGGGCTCCCGCTGTGTTTTGTAACGCCGAACTCTCGCGCTCACCTGGGCTTGCGCTGTGTTTTGTACCGCTGAACTCTCATGCTCTCCTGGGCTCCCGCTGTGTTTTGTACCGCTGAACTCTCACGCTCTCCTGGGCTCCCACTGTGTTTTGTACCACCGAACTTGTCTTCTTCCTATTTTTTAAATGGTGAGAGATTGGGAAAGTTAACATGCAGGTACAGCAAGCAATTAGGAAAGCAAATGGTATGCTGGCCTTTATTACAAGAGGATTTGAGTATAAGAGTAAAGACGTCTTTCTGAAATTATATACGGCCCTGGTGAGCCCACACCTGGAGTACTGTGTACAGTTCTGGTCTCCTTGCCTAAGGAAGGATATACTTGCCATAGAGGGAGTGCAACAAAGGTTCACCAGACTGGTTCCTCGGGTGGGGGGGGATTGTCCTATGAAGAGAGATTGAGTAGACTAGGCCTATATTCTCTAGAGTTTAGGAGAATGAGAGGTGATCTCATTGAAACATACAAAATTCTTACAGGGTTTGACAGGGTAGATGCAGGGAGGATGTTTCCCCTGGCTGGGGAGTCTAGAACCAAGGGTCACAGTCTCAGAATAAGGGGTCGGCCATTTAGGAGTGAGATGAGGAGAATTTCTTCACTCAGAGGGTGGTGAATCTTTGGAATTCTCTACCCCAGAGGGCTGTGGAGGCTCAGTCATTGAGTATATTCAAGACAGAGATCGATAGATTTTTGAATATTAAGGGTATCAAGGGATATGGGGATAGTGCAGGAAAGTGGCGATGAGGAAGATCAGCCATGATCTTACTGAATGGCGGACCAGACTCGAAGGGCCAAGTGGCCTACCCCTGCTCCTATTTCTTATGTTCTTATGTTGTCTCTTAGGATGACAGCATTCATCCACCCACCACTGCTACTCCGCCAGTGCCCTTGCTATTGTTTGTCAGCCAGCCAGCCGAGAATGGTGCCGCCCATGCCGAGGTGTTGCAGTCTGAGTCCATGCCTAGTAGGCCTAGAGCTCCTCAAAGTCATCCTGCAAGGCCATCTGCAGTCTCCCCCACTGAAAATCAGCAGCCTTCCACCTGCCATGCTGCAGCCACTGGGGTAGCACTGCATAGGAGCACTAAGATAGGCATAGGCACATGCAAGACTGTCACTACGGGAATGCACAAGGGGGATTCATTAAATTTTTCATGTAATATTGGATGGATTTATGGATAGTGTTTGGAAAGTTTGCTTTGTGGTAGCATATGTATACGGTGCCCGCAAAGTCACGTGTTTGCAGTTGATGGTGCCTTGCACCATGGGGAAGTTCGTTATCCTGGCAAAGCCACATATAAGCTCCATCTGCTTCTCTCTGGTCAGAGAGAAGACAATGAAGTCCCCTCTCCTGGCATAAAGGGCGTCTGTCACCTCCTATGCAGCAGTGGACGGCGAACTGTGAGATGTTACTGATGTCGCCTGCTCCAGCCTGGAAGAATCCCGACGCAAAGCAATTCAGGGCCACGGTCACCTTCACAGCCACTGGCAGCGCTGTCCTTGCCATGGAGTGAGGCTACAGGTCTGGTTACAAGAGGTGGCAGAGTTCTGTGAGCACCTCCTTCGTGAAGCACAGACGCCTCAGACACTACTTCTGGCTTAAGTGTAAATCATTATCTCTTACAATGTATTGGTATTAGTAGTCTACTGGACCCCAACTGATTTGGAGCCCTGGTCAATAATCATACAGATGGGCTCCACTCCCAAATACAATATGCCTGAAAAAATTGCTGCTGCCCTGCCTGTACAAGCACTATCATCCTAGCAGCAGCCATTATTTCCCTAGATGATAATTCGTAAAACTCTAGTAGTATGAAGTGAGTGGTTTTGAGAATCACAGGAAAATGGATGTTACACCCATTTTCCGCTAAAAATATATTTTTTGAATTAAGCCAGAAATTGTGAATAAAATGACAAAAGCCAATGATGTAGAGCAGATTTCACCAATGTTTATAAACTCCAAAACAAAAGCAAAATACAGCAGATGCTGGAAATCCAAAATAAAAACAGAAAATGCTGGAAATACTCAGCAGGTCAGGCAGCATCTGTGGAAAGAGAAACATTTCAGGTCGATGACCTTTTGTCAAAACTGAAAAAAGTTAGAGATGTAACAGTTTTTTTTAGCAAGTGCAGAGGCAGGGAAAGGGGGAGGGGAGGAAAGAACAAAAGGGAAGGTCTGTGATAGGGTAGAAGGCAGGAGAGATTAAAAGACAAAAGGGATGATGGTGCAAGGCAAGAGGGGGTGGTAATGGAACAAGTAAAGAAATAAAAGATGGATTCCAACTTAAATTCCACCCTTCCTGCTTCGAATCCATCCATGATTACAGATATTTCCATGATATTTAGCATTTCTCGAACCACTGCTCTTACCACTTCCTGAGTTCCACGCTCAATGCCATGCGCCACCACAGGCATGTTCTCAACCTCTCTCTTCAGCAGCACCGACACACTCGAGTTCAAGGCTGTCCTGGTTCGCAGTTCCATTTCATCCTTCGCCTCATCTGGCGTTTAACAACAAACCTTTTCTTCCTTTCAAGTGTCAAGGATCGCAAGCTTCAACAACCAACGCCCCTCCAGATTCTTCTTCCCCATCACTTTCCTCTGACCTTATCCATCCCTCCAATCTCACGCTGACCTTCCCCTCTGACCCCGAACGATCAGTCCTCAGCAAAGGCCTCAACTTCATCCTCTTACGTCCCACCTCAATTAATTTTGAGCTCGGCACAATACTGAACTCTTCTTCTGTCGCCTTCGCTCCCGCGCCCACTTCTTTGGCCAGGCGTCTTCCCCCTGCACAGCAGACCCTTTCTCCTGTCTTTAGAATTCTTGTTCCACCTGGACCCCTCCCTCTGGCCTCTTACCCTCTCCTGATCTATTCATTGGGAACTGCCAGCATGACATCGGCCGTCTCAATTTCTCTGCTCTCCTCACTCACTCTAACCCACCTCCGTTTTCTCAGGTCCAACTCTGACATTGTTGTTAAACCTGCTGAAAAGGGTGGCGCTGTTGTTGTTTGGTGAACATCAAGCCATCGTTTCCCAGACTGTCACTGACCTCATCTCCTCTGGAGATAGAAACATAGAAACATAGAAGATAGGAGCAGGAGTAGGCCATTTGGCCCCTCAAACCCGCTCCACCATTCAATGAGATCATGGCTGATCATCCAAATTCAGTACCCTGTCCCTGCCTTCTCCCCATATCCCTTGATCCCTTTAGCCTTAAGAAATATATCCAACTCCTTCTTGAATATATTTAATGAGTTGGCCTCCACTACCTTCTGTGGTAGAGAATTCCACAGGTTCACCACTCTCTGGGTGAAGAAATTCCTCCTCATCTCTGTCCTAAATGGCTTACCCCGTATCCTTAGACTGTGACCCCTGGTTCTGGACTCCCCGGCCATCGGGAACATCCTTCCTGCATCTAGTTTGTCCAGTCCTGTTAGAATTTTATAAGTTTCAATGAGATCCCCTCTCATTCTTCTAAACTCCAGCGAGTATAAGCCCAATCGACCCAATCTCTCCTCATACGTCATTCCTGCCATCCCAGGTATCAGTCTGGTGAATCTTCGCTGCACTCCCTCCATGGCAAGAACATCCTTCCTCAGATAAGGCAACCAAAACTGCACACAATACTCAAGGTGTCGTCTCACCAAGGCCCTGTACAACTGCAGCAAGGCATCCTTGTTCTTGTACTCGAACCCTCTCGCTACGAAGGCCAACATACCATTTGCCTTCTTAACCGCCTGCTGCACCTGCATGCTTACCTTCAGCGACTGGTGCACAAGGATACCCAGGTCTCGTTGCACTTCCCCTTCTCCCAATCTATTGCCGTTCAGATAATAATCTGCCTCCCTGTTTTTGCCACCAAAGTGGATAACCTCACATTTATCCACATTATACTGCATCTGCCATACTTCTGCCCAATCACCCAACCTGTCCAAATCATACAGGAGTTTCTTGGCATCCTCCTCACAGCACACACGCCCACCCTGGGCAAAGAAGTGAGCGTGGAGGTGAAGGCGACGGAAGAAGAGCTCAGCATCGTGTCAAACTCGAAATGCAGTGAGGTGGGGGTGTAAGGGGATGAAGGTGAGACGAACAAGATGCTGTTCAGGGTCAGAGAGGGGAAGGTCAGAGGGGATAGTTAAAACACGACAAATGGTGAGATTGGAGGGAGGAATGGGGTCAGAGGAAAGTGAAGGGGAAGAAGGATCCAGAGGGGTGTTGGTATATAAGAGTTGTTGAAGTTTGCAGTCCTTGACAACTGAAAGGAAGAAAAAATGTATTTTTATTAAAGCACCAGATGAGGTGAAGGATAAAATGGAACTGCGGACCAGAACAGCTTCGAAATAAAGTGAGGCAGTGCTGCTGAAGAGAGAGGTTGATAGCAGACAGTAAGAGCTTCTACAGGTATATAAAAAGGAAGAGAGTAGCTGTAGTGGCGCTTCGTAATTTCCAAACATGCAGCCACTGAGCTTTGAGGCTTTTAACAACGAGTAGACGCGTGTCGAAATAAAACGTTCCAAAACGTAACTTTGTCTTTAAACTGTTTACTGTAACACCTTACAAACAGAATTACAAAGCAAAACACGTTTAAACGAACACGGTCAAAAACTGTATTGCTCCAGCCCTCAAAGCCTTTACCTTCTCTCTAGCCTCATGGAGCTTGAACTGTAAAATGGCTGGATACCATGTGACAAGCTTAAGGACTGTACCATTGTAGCAAGAATAAAGGGGGTATCTCAGACTATACTACTGGAACAAGAAAATAGGGGGTTTCTCAATACAATAAGTCAGTCAGGTAAATTAACTGTATTATACTATTTAACCAATATTTTAAAGTATTTTCTTTCTTAAACTTTCATGACTCTTACATTCCAGCCCCTAATTGACTAGGCACATGAAGCATATCAATTACTCAAACATTCTTAAGAGTCATAAACTAATGAGTTCAACATATTTACAATATAAATGTCCACTTTTTTCATTCAGGAACCTTTCACGCTGCTTCTTGTAGCGGGCAGAGCTTTGTGATCGGTCTTTCCAGGGTCGTGTAACCGTCTGCAAACAATGCATTCAGAGAGTATTTTTCTTATTACAGAATTAGCTCCTGGAATCCAGTATCTTTGTCTTAGCTTCACAAGCACGTGGTTCCTCCCACTGTGTCCAATACTCTGGTGTATATGCTGAAGAATGAGAGTAGCAACCCGGAGGTCCTTAGAAAGGATAGCAGGATGCTTGGCCTCCTCTGGCATTGCAGATTTGTTTAGTCGCCCTCCCACCCTCAGTACTCCGTCTTGCAGTGTAGGGTCCAGCTTGTAGATATGACTACCTTTCTTGATTGGAGTATTTCGCTGTAAAGCTTCGATTTCTTCTGGATATCTTTGTCTTTGACTGAAGCAAACTATCTCCATCTCAGCCTTGGCCAAATCCTCCACGGTCAATGAATTCTTACCCAATGTGGTCTTGTGCTGGTGCATATATTGCTGTAGAAGCATTCTCTGCTTATCAGGGTTACTTTCAGACTGATGGATAGTGGCTCGATACTCTTTTCTCTTACCGCTCAGGTGTAGCAGCAACTCTTTCAACCTTAGAAACCATGCAACTGCTTTCCTCAACTGGTGCCATCCTGAGAAATGGTTAACAAGCTTGTTCACTGTGTCAAAGTTCTCTTTCGTAGTTATGAGATTTGCTGTGACTGATCTCTTGACTTCGACGTCGTCTTCAGCAATCTGACTTGGCATATCTGGTCTTTCTGGCCATGATCTCTCTGTTTCCAGCAGATAACTTGGGCCTTGTATCCACGTTTCACTCCTCATGAAGTTTTCAGCCTTCAATCCCCGTGAGGCTTGATCTGCTGGGTTTAATGAGGTGTTTACATACCTCCACTGAGATGGTTGTGTAGCTTCTCTAATGGATGAGATTCTGTTCGCTACGAAGGTCTTGAAGCGTATCTTCTCATTTTCTATATACTTCAGCACCGCCGTGCTATCCGTCCAGAAGACAGATTCTTCTAGTGGGAGCTGTAACTCTTTCCGCATCACCTGGTCAACTTTAACTGCAACAACCGCTGCCGTCAACTCCAGTCTCGGGATGGTGACCTGCTTCAGCGGAGCCACCCTGGATTTCCCCATGAGGAAGGCACAATGTTTCTGGCCCTGTTGATTTGTCAGCAAGAGGTAAGTAGCCGTGCCATAGCCATCCTCACTGGCGTCCGAGAAATGATGTAGTTGAGCCGTCTTTGTAACTCCAAAACTCACAGGCTTGATGCATCTACTGACGTTGAAGCTAGAAAGTTGTTGCAAATCTGTCAACCATCTGAGCCATCTCTGAGCTTGACCTTCTGGGATATCTTCATCCCATCCTCTCTTGTCTCTACACAGCTCTCGTAGGATCAGCTTCACCGGCAGAATGAGTGGTGCCAGGAATCCAAGAGGGTCATAGATGGAACTGACCACGGAGAGAATCCCTCGTCTTGTGGATGGTCTTTCGTTCACCATTATTCTGAAGTTGAACGTGTCTGACTCAATGCACCATTGTACACCAAGAGCTCTCTTGATAGGAAGGACATCGTGGCTCAGGTCCAGATCTTTGACTTCAGTGGCTCTTTCCTTTTCTGGGATAGAAGCTAGAACTGCTCTGCTGTTGCTTATCCACTTAGTCAGATGGAATCCTCCATTCGAACACAGAGTTCTAAGGTCTCTTGACAGTGCAATGGCATTGTCTTCTATTGACACGGACTTCAGACAGTCATCGACATAAAAGTTTCTGAAGATTGTCTCCACAGCCTCTGGTGGTGCTTTGCCTTTGCCATCTTCTGCAGTTTTTCTGAGAGCGTAGCTTGCACAGCTGGGAGATGATGTGGCTCCGAACAAGTGTACAGCCATTCTACATTCCACCATAGCTTGACTAACGTCGCCATCTGGCCACCAAAGGCAACGCAGAAGATCAGCATCTTCGTCAGGGATTCTGACTTGGTAGAACATTGATTCTATGTCTGCCATCATGGCAACGAGCTCTTGTCTAAACCTCGTCAAGACGCCAATGAGGGTATTAGTAAGATCAGGACCTTGAAGCAGCTGGTCATTCAGTGAAGTTCCTCTGAATGAGGTGGCGCAGTCAAACACTACACGGATCTTTTTCTTCTTTGGGTGATACACACCGTGATGAGGAATGTACCAGACCCTTCCATCGTCTCTGTTCAACTGTTCCTCGGGCACTTTTACAGCATAGCCTTTCGCTATGATGTTTCTCATGAAGCCTTTGTAGTCTTCGTGAAAGTCGGGGTTCTTGTTCAGCTTTCTCTTTAGACTGATGGCGCGCTGCTCTGCTATGCAGCGATTGTTCGGCATCTTCGCGGTCTGTCTTCTCAGTGGCAAACCAATGTGATAGTGGCCATCAATGAACTGTGTAGACCTTGTCATCAAATCCATGAACTGATGGTCTTCTTGTGACATCTCTGTCTTTTCCTCACAGCTGCGTTCTGAAAAGTCTGCGTTGAACTGCTGTATCAACAGCTCTTCAATGCTTGCGATAGAGATACGATTAACTGTTACATTTTGTCGTTGCTCCTTGTTCGACTTGTTGCCATCATCTCTCCTTACCGGTCCATTGACTACCCATCCAAGGGCTGTCCTGACTGCGTAGGGTCCGTCATCCTTGCTGTTTATCACCTGCCATGGCTCCATAGTTTTGTCGGCATTGGTTCCAATTAATAGGCCAATTTCTGCTTCAATATATGGGAGACGCACCTTTTCCAGGTAAGGCCATCTCTCCACATCCTTCTGCAGGGCTAAGTTCCCTATTTTAACAGGAATCTCCCTCTGTGTGAAAACATTAGGCAGGTCTATGAAGTCCTTCTCTCCAAGTCCACACACTTCTAAGTCTGACAGGATATAACTTTGCATTGACTTCTCATGACCCATGGTGCGTAATAGGATTTCTGTTCTTCTGCCTCTAACGTTCAGCTGTCGCATGAGTGATTCTGTGCAGAACGTTGCCGAACTACCTGGATCCATGAAGGCGTAAGTCTCCACAAACTTCTCACTCCTCTTAGACTTGATCTTTACAGGTACGATGGCAAGAATACAATCACTGTCACCGGCCCCAGTGAATCCACAAGTCTCTGGTTCTCGCGACACCAGAGCACTTGAAACAACCTTCTCGTCGGTATTGTTTTCTTCACTCTTCTTAGAGACTTGTTCTTCTTTGTGGATATGCAGCAGACTGGGATGTTTCCGAGTGCACTCTCTGCATGTTGTTCTTTGCTTACAGTTTCTACTCAGGTGCCCCTGAGAGAGACATCCAAAACATAGGCCATTGTACTTCAGAAATTCGATTCTGTCTTTATGTGGCTGTGCTTTGATGTCACTGCAGAAATCCAATGTATGATTCTTCTGGCAGAATAAACATGGCTTCTGAAAGGCATTAGCAGGCGTCACTGTGCTGCTCTTTTTGGGAGATGAGTTCTGAGACTTTTCTTCCCCAGCCTGAGTGACGATAGTTGCAAAGCTGCTTCCCCTGGAACCACCTTTCCTGAGAGTCTTTGATTCAGCAGGCTTGGCTTTCACTCTTCCATCAGTAGTCGGGCTGACATCCTGGATGTTTCCAAACAATGGGTCCCTAGCAATTTTAGCCTGTTTGTCTATGAAATTCACTAAGTCTGCAAACCTGGCTCTACTTTTCCGTCTCTCCATTATCTCAAAGGCTGTTCTTCTCCATTGTTCTCTCATCCTGTAAGGAAGCTTAGAGATGATGATTCTCATAGTCGTAGGATTGTCCATCTCTTCCATGAATTCAACATCCTCCATGGTGTTGCGACATCCTATGAGAAAAAGAACATATGTGTTCAATGCCTCCCCGTCCTCCGATCTGATCTGTGGCCACTTGATAGCCTTTTCAATATATGCAGTGGCTATCTTCAGCTCGTTACCATAGTGCTCCTGCAGCAACTTCCTGGCTTCTATGTATCCCCGGTCCGGTCTCATGTGTTCACAGCTTCTGACCAGGTCTTGTGGTTTACCACTGGTGTACTGTCCCAGGTAGTACAACTTATCACTGCTGCTCTCTGTTTTGGAGTCGATGGCTTGTTCGAAGGATCTGATGAAGGGCTTATACTTGAGCGGGTCGCCTTGGAACACTGGTATGTCTCTTTGAGGGAGTCGAAACAGATTCTGTTGTTTTACAAGCATCTCTGTAATTTCGTTCTGACGTTGCATCACTCGGTATAGGCTTCTCTGTGTGTCTTCAGGCCTTTGGTGGTCATCAGCAGGGTCTAGTCTAGACCGTCTGACATCTGGGGTAGCATCACGTGCTCCTGTTAGTGGAGAGGCCTCTCTTCCACGCTGTAATGCCAGGAGATGGCCTTCAGACTCTCTTTTAACTCTTGAAGGTGCCCTGGATCCAACTCTGTGTGACAACATTGACTGGCAGTAGTCGTTCATGCCATCCTGTGAGCCTTCATAATCTTCATACACACTCAACTTGGCATCTGAGACCGCAATAGTTGTTTTTATCTCCAGCTGTTCTTTCTTTGCCTGCACTTGGGCCTGTTGGGCCTGCAGTTGGGCCTGTTGGGCCTGCAGTTGGGCCTCTTCCCGTTCAAGAGCTTGCTTCTCCACTAAAGATGCTGCGCACGCCATCAACGCTGCCCGTTCAACCTCCTCTCTCATGCGTCGCGACGAGCATGTGGTAGAAGCGACTGACCTGTGTCCAGAAATAGAGCTACCTTCTTTTCGATTTTTGCTCAGTCTGACTGAAGTCTCTGAAATGCTATCATCTGGTCCGACTTCATCGTCATCTTTATCTTTCTCTGCTGTATCAGCATCTTGACGAATCTTTAACATCCACTGTTCTGTGGCCTTGACATAGTCCTTAATGCTGGATGATTTATGATCAAACCAGTTGTGCTGATCAGCGTTTCCCTCTTCTTCAGACAGAAGTGCTAATACATCTTCATTGAGTACATTAAATTCTTCATGCAACTTGGAGAAATCATAATGCATTATGTCTTCAGCTTTCTTAATATTAGCATTATCTTCCATGAGACAATCAATTATCTTCATTTTTCCAGTTATCTGAGCTAATTTAGCCCTCCTTGCACCTATTCTTCTATGTAACTTCTCTTCCATTGCCTTTGGGGTGAGCTTTACTTCCCTCTTTTGGCCAACAATCTTTCTGGCTGGGAGAAGCTCCTCACGGCTCCGTAAGGCCTCGCCCTTTTTACCCGCAGCTCTTATTTAGCTTCTCAATAGAATGAACAAGGCAAGTAACAGTCACTGTACCTTCGCTTTCTTATATTGTCGTCTGGCTCCGTGACCATTCATGTATACGTTCGCCGACAATTCCGTCCTTTCCTTCTTAGGGAGCTAGTTTTTGACTAATGTAGTGGCGCTTCGTAATTTCCAAACATGCAGCCACTGAGCTTTGAGGCTTTTAACAACGAGTAGACGCGTGTCGAAATAAAACGTTCCAAAACGTAACTTTGTCTTTAAACTGTTTACTGTAACACCTTACAAACAGAATTACAAAGCAAAACACGTTTAAACGAACACGGTCAAAAACTGTATTGCTCCAGCCCTCAAAGCCTTTACCTTCTCTCTAGCCTCATGGAGCTTGAACTGTAAAATGGCTGGATACCATGTGACAAGCTTAAGGACTGTACCATTGTAGCAAGAATAAAGGGGGTATCTCAGACTATACTACTGGAACAAGAAAATAGGGGGTTTCTCAATACAATAAGTCAGTCAGGTAAATTAACTGTATTATACTATTTAACCAATATTTTAAAGTATTTTCTTTCTTAAACTTTCATGACTCTTACAGTAGCTAAAGTAAACATTGGTCCCTTAAAGGATGAGACTGGGGAATTAATAATGGGAAATAGAGAAATGGCAGAGACTCTAAACAATTATTTTGGATCGGTCTTCACGGTGGAAGACACTAAAAACATCCCAATAATAATAGATAATCAAGGGGCTATAGAGAGGGAGGAACTTAAAACAATCTCTATCACTAGAGAAAAGGTACTAGGCAAGCTAATGGGCCTAAAGGCTGACAAGTTCCCTGAACCTGATGACCTGCATCTTAGAGTCTTAAAAGAAGTGGCTGCAGAGATAGTGGATGCGTTGGTTGTAATCTACCAAAATTTCCTGGTTTCTGGAGTGGTCCCAGCAGATTGGAAAACCGCAAATGTAACGCCACTATTCAAGAAAGGTGGGAGACAGAAAGCAGGAAACTATAGGCCAGTTAGCCTAACATCTGTCATTGGGAAAATGCTGGAATCCATTATTAAGGAGGTAATAGTAGGACATTTAGAAAATCATAAGACAATCAAGCAGAGTCAACATGGTTTTATGAAAGGGAAATCGTGTTTGACAAATTTACTAGAGTTCTTTGAGGATGTAACAAACAGCGTGGATAAAGGGGAACCAGTGGATGTAGTGTATTTGGATTTCCAGAAGGCATTCGATAAGGTGCCACATAAATAGTTACTGCACAAGATAAGAGCACACGGGGTTGGGGGTAATATATTGGCATGGATGGGGAATTGGCTAACTAACAGAAATCAGAGAGTCGGGATAAATGGGTCATTTTCCGGTTGGCAATCAGTAAATAGTGGGGTGCCACAGGGATCAGTGCTGGGGCCTCAACTATTTACAGTCTATATTAATGACTTGGATGAAGCCAAATTTGCTGATGATACAAAGATAGGTGGGTTAACAAGTTGTGAGGAGGACACAAAGGGCAGGATTTTCATTGAGCCGTGGAGGCGGGATTGGAGGCGTGTGGGGGGTTAAAATCTTGAAATCGGGGGGCACGAACCCATCCCGCCCCCAACCCACCTCCATGCCAGTTTCAAAGGAGGCGGGTACACGACCTACACTGGGAACGGCCTCCCCGAGGCAGGAAGTGGATTAGTGCCAATTAACTGCCTGTTAACAGGTAGTTAACAGGCAGTTTTTAGCCTAATCCCTATTTTTATTCTTGAAGTGTGGGATTCCCGACAGCTCCAAACCACACCAAGTTAGCGAGGCGGGCCGTCGGGATGAAGGGCTTGGAGGGGTCAAGATGTCCGGTGTTCAGGTGAGTGATGGGTGCATGAGTGCAGAGGTAAGTGTGTTTGGTGTGCTTAAAGTGTTTAAAGAAGTTTTACTTACCTTTACAGCCTTCCTTCCTTCAGGTCTCGGGAGTCCCTCATTTCACCGGCACAGAAAGCAGAATGGCCGCGATCTGTCAAAAATTGCAGCATTCAGCTTTCTGTTCCGGAGAGATCTCTAAATCATCCTGAGAGGAAGGAATTAACTTAGAGTACAGATTGTCAGTGTTTGACAGCTTCAAACAGCTGTGAAACACTGATATTTCATCTGTCAAAAGGTCTTGACAGATGAAATATCAATCTGTGACGTCACCTGTTGCCGGGTGGCCCTTAATTAGCCCGTTGAGCCCGCTCAACAAGGTCAATCAAGTCAAAATCGCGTGGGTTGGCTACTACTCAACGGAGGCGGGACTACAACCCCGAAAGTTGTAGTCCCGCCTCCTACCCACCTCCTCAATGAAAATCCAGCCCAAAGAGTCTGCAAAGGGATATAGATAGGTTAAGTGAGTGGGCAAAAATTTGGCAGATGGAGTATAATGTGGGAAAATGGGAGGTTATCCACCTTGGAAGGAAGAATGAAAAAGCATATTATTATTTAAATGGTGTTAGACTACAAAATGCTGCAGTACAAAGGGATCTGGGGGTTCTAGCACATGAAACACAAAAACTTAGCATGCAGGTACAGCAAGTAATTACGAAGGCTAATGGAATGTTGACCTTTATTGCAAGGGGTATGAAGTATAAAAGTAGGGAAGTTTTGATGCAACTTTACAGGGCGCTGGTGAGACCGCACCTGGAGTACTGTGTACAGTTTTGGTCTCCATATTTAAGGGAGGATATGCTTGCATTGGAGGCAGTGCAGAGAAGGTTCACTAGGTTGATTCCTGGGATGAAGGGGTTGACGTATGATGAAAGGTTGAGCAGGTTGGGCCTATACTCACTGGAGTTTAGAAGAATGAGAGGTGATCTTCTTAAAACATATAAGATTCTGAGGGGGATTGACATGGTAGATGCGGAGAGGATGTTTCCCCTAGTGGAGGTATCTAGAACTAGGGGGCATAGTTTCAGAATAAGGGGTCGCCCATTTAAGACGGAGATGAGGAGGAATTTCTTCTCTCAGAGTGTCGTGAATCTTTGGAATTCTCTACCCCAGAGAGCTGTGGAGGCGGAGTCATTGAATATATTCAAGGCGGAGATTGACAGACATTTGAACTACAAAGGAGTCAAGGGGTATGGGGAGAGAGCGGGAAAGTGGTGTTGAGGCCAAGATTGGATCAGCCATGATCTTATTGAATGGCGGAGCAGGCTCGAGGGGCCGATTGGCCTACTCCTGCTCCTGTTTCTTAGGTTCTTATGGTCTTATGCATGACATTAAGGCCGCGATTTTCCCAGCGGAGGCGGGTTGGAGTCAGGTTGGCTGGTCGGCGGGTTCCGGTCCTGCTGCCGGTTTCAAGCTACTCCGAAATAACAATTTTCATTTAATGGACTTATTAAGCCCGCTGTACGCGCTACCCGGCCCAATCAGTGGGTGCGGGTGTGCTGCTCGCCTCTGCTGACGTCTTTGATTCAGATGAATTTAAGGGGCCCATGTAGCCTTTGGATTTCATTTCCTTTCTGATGCTCCTGATAACTGATCTTTGGAAGATGACTGCTTCAAGAGCAAAGGCTGTTCCTCGATTTGATGATGACTCCCTCCATGCTCTTCTGGAGGGAGTAAAAGGGCGCAAGGAGGTTGTGTTCCCTCCCAATGGCCGGAGGAAACCTCCTCAGCAAACCAAGGCAGCCTAGCTGCAAATTGCTGATGAGGTAAACGCTAGGTCGTTGTGTTCACGCACCTGGGTGCAGTGCCGAAAAAGGTTCAATGATCTGCTACGGTCAGCAAAAGTGAGTATAACATCACACTTACCTTCAATCTGCTTCTCATCTCTTCTCATCACCAGCACTCTGCATTGGCAATCTACTCCTGCACATCCCAACTGACCCTTACATCCCTTCCACCCTTAACCATCCCTCTCTCTCTATGTACAGAATCACTTCACTATTCTACTATGCACCCCTCACACTCACTCTCACTGTGATGCAATGACAACAATTAAAAACACACAGGGAGGGACCTTGGTATTGGCACCTCACTCCATCTTTGTCCCCTTCTAAACATTTATTTTATCCATTCTTAACACTGACTCCATCAATCTCGCTGAAACTTCACTTGTGTCCCTCATTGCAGGAAAAGAAAGCCCACAATAAGGAGAGAGGGAGGACAGGAGGAGGCGCACCATCCCTAGCGCATTTAACAAACGATGAGGGGGCTGCTCTCGACATCGCTGGAGGTGCAGAGGAGCTGGCAGTGGGGGACGGAGAGACGGGCGCAGTAGATCAAACTGGTGACAGAATAGATTTGCAACCCTCTCATTTAGATTTCATGAGTGACTGAGATGACATATGGGCCTAGAAATTCAGTATAGCCACTTTTGGGGCGGTAAAGTCGGGCGGCCGCTAAAGTTTGCGCCCGGCGCAAAGTCGCGCCACCTTCGCCGATATTCAGTCGCATCGCCCCAAGAGGTTGCTGCTGCGCTAAAACAGGCGATGCATGACTATCTTTAGGCGCTAAGCCGGCGGTGCTGAGCGATACCACCGAGGCCGGGAGCAGCGCCGGTGCGACGAGTTGTTGATTGACGGCAGACACTCTGGCGCCGGTCAGCTCTTAAAGGGGGAGGGTGGATTTGTTTGCCTGCCACGCCCTGCACACTGCAGCCCTCAACCTAGGCCTGACCACTTCAGCTTCATCTGCACAATGCCCAGGGCTATGGAGAAGGCCAGGGAGAGAGCGCAGCGCTTCAGCGACGGTGACCTGAGGCTGCTGGTTGGCGGAGTGGAGCGCAGGCGCCATGTTCTGTTCCCAGAAGGTGGCAAGAGGCCGCTGCCCAGCGCCTACCGGAAAGCCTGGAGGGAGGTCTCAAACAGGGTGTCGTCCAACAGCGTGGTTGCCAGGACTCCTGTGCAATGCCGGAAGAAGTTCAACGACCTCACTCGGGTTGTCAGGGTGAGTACCCTTTCCAGTGTCCTCCTCATCCCTGCATGTGCACCTAACTTTATGGGCAAAGGGACCTGAAAGCCCTAATGGCCAGCCCTCATCCAGCAGCTATGGGACTGTCATGAAAATCACTTGCACATTCAGCACTTTACACACTGTACAAGCTATTCGACCATGGGAGGCATTGCAGACAAGATCAGGGCTTCACCCTGTACAAGCTATTTGACCATGGGAGGCAGTGCAGACAAGATCAGGGCTTCACACTGTACTTAGAGGCCGTCCTTTCTCTTGCAGGCCAAGGTGGCGCACAACCGGCGGAAACGAACTGAGACCGGGGGAGGCCGTCCTGACGTAAAAGAGCTCTCCGACCTCGACCAGCGTGTGGAGCGCATTATGGCAGGCCAGCTGATTGGCCCCGTCGCCAGTGGAGATGCCGACCCTGTTCTGGGCACCAATGGTAAGGGCATCACCTTTTTGACCTCTCTCGTTCCACTTGCGCCTCAGATCAGCATCCTTTGCCACTGTCCGACCAATGCAGTGAATGGCACCACTCATGCCTCCCTTGCTGCCGCCCTGTCCTCACTCTAAAGCTACTCTTGTGCCTTCCTGCTTTCAGATGGTGAATCGCCAGGTGAGGAGGCGGGCCCTCAAGCTGCCACTGTCAGCGCTTCAGAATTCGAGGAGGAGGAAGAGGAAGCCGGCCCATCAGTGCCACCCTCAGCCGCGCCACCCCATGGCGATGAAGGGGACACGTCTTCCCTGGAGGGGAGCCGGGGGGAAGGGTCAGAGGAGAGTGAAGCTCCGGGGCCCAGCGGCCTGCAGCAACGCGGGAGGGGTGGGGAAGCTCGGCGGACTTCTCCCCAGAGGGTGAGTGCGGCCTCCAGTCCTGCGACGGTCAGCGCAGAGGAGGTGCGGCTCCTGGAGGAAATGGCCGTCCAGGCTGAGCGCAGGCACAATGAGCTCATGGCTGCAGTGGCAAGGATGCCTGACTCCATTGAGTCTTTGTCAAGGAGTGTGCAGCAATTTGGAGCAGCACAGGCCAGGAGTCTGGATCAATTCAGTGCAGCACAGGCCAGGAGTCTACAGGACTTCGCGGCAGCACAGGCGGCTTCGAGCCAAGTGCTCAGTCGTGCCGTCCATTCACTGGCTGTTGTCATGCAGACACAGACCAGGGCCACACGGGCACTAACTGCTGCCACCCTCGCTGGATCAGCCAGGCATCGCCAGGGCACTCGCCGCGCAGCAGCAGTCTGTTCTTCAGCTGTTTGCTGCGCATGCTGCAGTGCTGGCCCGTGCGAGTGCCAATGTCTCAGGCGACCAGCGAGCACCTGCGATCTGCCAGGTTGGCACCATTCCTGCAGCCGACACTGCCACTCCGCCAGTGCAGCTGCCACGAGCCGCTGGACAGACTGCTACCGCCCAGGCAGAGTTGGAGCAGTCAGCAGCCGGCCACTCCAAGGCCAGAGCTGGTGCAGGCCGACCCCCAAGGGCATCTGCCATCTCGCCATCTGCCCCTCAGCAGCCTTCCCCCAGCCTTGCTGCAGCCACTGGGCTCCCATTGAGGAGGAGCTGCAGGGCGGGCAGGGGCCAGGCAAGGATGCGAAAGGCATCGCCCTCGCAGGGCAAAAAGTAGAAGGTCTGCACAAATGCCTGGTGCTTTTTGTAAGGCCGAGATTGGTGTAGTTGTGTTTTTGTAAGGCCGAGACTGGTGTCTTTCTTTTTGTAAGGCCGAGACTGGTGCAGTTGCGTTTTTGTAAGGCCGAGACTGGTGTCTTTCTTTCTTTTTGTAAGGCCGAGACTGGTGTAGTTGTGTTTTTGTAAGGCCGAGACTGGTGTCTTTCTTTCTTTTTGTAAGGCCGAGACTGGTAATTTTGTGTTTTTGGAGGGGGCTTCTCCACATGAGGATGTAATGTGGGAAGAGCAGAGGTTTGCAATAAATTATTGTTCTTAAATTGCACTGTGCATGGTTTTTTTGTAAAGTCCTGGTTGCCCTGCTCGGCTGAGGGCTTGTGGAGCGGCTACATTCATCTGCTGACATTGGCACAAGCCATTCCCTGAGAGGGGGCCTAGAACCGACGTTCAATAAGCCGGCGACGGGCGGCCCTTGCACTTTCTGCCTCCCTCCTGTGCTGGTCTTCCTCCTCCTCCTCCTCCTCCTCAGGTGGTCCTCCAATCTCTGGTGGCAGTGGCTGAGTCCTGCGGATAGCCAGGTTGTGCAGCATGCAGCAAACGACCACGAAATGGGAGACTCGCTCCGGCGAATATTGTAGGGCTCCACCAGAACGATCCAGACAGCGGAACCATTGCTTCAGGACGCCGATTGTTTGTTCGATGATGTTCCTGGTCGCTTGATGGCAATCGTTGTATCCCTCTTCAGCAGGGGTGCTGGGCGCACGGAGCGGGGTCATCAGCCAGGTACACAAAGGATAGCCTTTGTCCCCGATAAGCCATCCTCGTGGGTGAGGCTGGGCCTGGAACATGTCTGCCACAGAAGTCTGTCGCAGGATGAAGGCATCGTGGCTGCTGCCTGGAAAGCGGGCATTGACAGCTAGGATGAGCTGCCTGTGGTCACACACCAGCTGGACGTTCAGCGAATGGTAGCCCTTCCGGTTGCGGTAATCCTCGGCATTCTCCAGAGGTGCCCGCAAAGCCACATGCGTGCAGTCAATGGCGCCCTGCACCATGGGGAAGCCCGCGAATGCTGCAAAGCCCATTGCACGCTGTTGCTGCTTGGCAAGGGCCATGGAGAAGGAGATGAACTGACGTCTCCTTTTGAAAAGGGCATTGGTCACCTGGCGGATGCAGCAATGCACGGCGAACTGGGAGATGTTGGAAATGTCCCCAGTAGCGGATTGGAAGGAGCCAGTGGCATAGAAGTTGAGAGCCACCGTCACCTTCACTGCCACCGACAGAGACGTCCTGCTCCTCAGCTGTGGCTGCAGATCACCGCCAAGCAGGTGGCAGATCTCTGTGACCACCTCCCTTCTGAATCGCAGCCTCCGAACACACTGCTCGTCAGACATGTTGAGATAGGAGAAATGCTGGCGGTATACCCTGGGTGGGTAAGGCCTCCTTTCCCGACGCCTGTTGCCCCCTCTCCGTCTAGCCAGGGCTGCCACTCTCTCACGGCGTCTGTGAGCCCTTTGGATGCAATTGAGAAAGCCAGCGTTTGCACCCATTGCAGCCCCCATAATATGCTGGCAAACAATGATATGTCAATGAAGGCAAAGACAAGTGGAAAGCTGTGGCCTGAAGCCACAAGTACCTGTCCGAGTGTTGAGCCAAAGCAAAAAGCTCTCTACCTTGGTCTCTCTGCAAAGATCCGTCTCTCAAGAAGGAGTGCTGCGAAATGGCAGCCTTTTATAGTGCAGGAGGAGTGCCCTTTAATTTGCGCCCCCCGCGCCCCGCATCGACTGAGCACCGTTCCACTCTACCAGTCGCTAGGGGCGCCAGGCGCACAATGGGGCGTCGCGACTGAATTTCCGGTTGGGGGCGCACAAAGGGCGTTGCACGAGGAAATGACGTCATGATCTGCGCGCGCAGCTGAGCACGCGCAAAGACTTTGCGCCGCCGCTAAATCGTGAGTGGAGTTGTGGAGAGGCGCAGATCGCGCTGCGCCCGGCCGCTAGCCGCCTAGCGCCCGACATCTACTCCTCCTAAGGCGCTACCGGCTGGTGCAACCAACTGAATTTCTAGGCCATGATGTTCATAGAGATTGACTTCTGATCATCTGCACAATAGGATGTGTCTGCTACCTAAATATCACATGTCTATCTCATGTCTTTACTCCCCCACAGGACTATCGAGAGCCCCCCCCCCCGCTCTGTCCAGGAGTAAGAGCCGGACGACTCCTCAGAGCAACCTGCAGCCTCTGAGGGAGCAGCATCACCAGAAATCAGCGCAGCCAACACCAGCGTAGATACGCACACCTCGGTGGGTCCTTCGCGACATATAGTGCTGTCACCTGCTGTATCACAGCTCACAAGTGAGCATCAGCAGATGGTGGAAACAGCGACAGTAGTGGAGAGTCCTCATCGGAGGCCACTGGACGCTCCTTGCTCTGCTCAGCTGCATGTAGATGCTGTGCCTCTGGGGCCATCCAGAAAGAAAGTGGTGCTGGAGCTTCAGGAACAAGTGCAGGAGTCTCTGATAGGGTTTGCAACCACGGTAACTGCGAGTGTGCAGAGAATGGTGGAGTCCATCTCAAACATGAACAATGCTGTGGCGCACGCAATGGCGAATGTAGGTGCCGCCATGGAAAGGATGGCAACCTCCATGGAGGACATAAATCGCCAGACTCAAATGAACATGGTGACTCTTCTAAATAGATGGTCTGCTATGGAGGATAGATGTCCATCTATTGAGGAGAGAAACCAGAGGTACATGGACGTCCCTGTTATGAGGACAGTCAGTACAGAGACGGGTCCTCATGGCCCCACTAATGTGCAGCAAGGTGCTCTCAAGCCACTTTTTAGCAGTGAAGTGCGGGTGACCCATGAGAGGGATGTTGGTGGTCCACAACAAGGAAGTGTGTGCTCCTCTTCAAGTGCTCACACTCCCATGCCACTGCAGAGCCCTCGGTCAGAGTCCCAGATTCCTCACCCAACTGAGATGGCCGTCTCAGCCCCTGCACAGCCGCAGGAGGAGCAGACTGTTGCAGAGCCCTCCCAGGCTCCCAAACCCAGAGGATACCTGCCAAAGGCATCTAAGCAGGCGCAGCATAGAAGTGAGCAAGGTGCCTCAACATCTGCTGAAGCCACCGGGGAAGCACCACGTAGAAGCACGCGTAAGAGAAGGTTAACACACAAATAGTCACAAGAGTGTTTTGATCTCATACAAAGAACATTTTCATCGTGATTTTAAATGTAATAAAGAAATGCGATGGCAAAGATTCAAAGAGTTGGCCTATGTGTGCTCAGAAATGGAAGTTGCACAGTGATGGGTCAGGGCGCCTTTCACCTGTAATGATGGTGGTGAGAGTGATAGGAAACCAGTTTATTGTACAGATACTGTATGGTGTGTTAAGAAGGTCAACCAGACATTCATTTCCATATGCCAGCCACATGTGGTTGATGCGTAAACTTACTCGAATCTGTCATGGATTAGTTTTTCCCTTGGCTCACAGCCAGCAATGTGGTCGCGTGCTGGTGGAATTAGCACATCCACCTCCACAAGGTGTCCCTCATCTGTCGCCTCCTCCTCCTCCTCTTCCGAGGAGGTTGTGCGCTGAGCCACTTGTTCCTCAGGCAGCGCCAAGCCACGCTGCTGAGCGATGTTGTGCAGGGCACAGCAGACCATGATGATTCTGGACATCGATTGGAGTGTACTGTAGAGCTCCACCAGATCTGTCGATGCATCTGAATCGCATTTTGAGCACACTGATGGTTTGCTCTATGACGCTCCTGGTGGAAATGTGGCTCACATTGTACCACTCCTCAGCTTCATTTGTTGGCCTCCTCATTGGTGTCATTAGCCACTTTTTCAGGGGATAGCCCTTGTCTCCAAGTAGCCATCCGGAAAGCTGGGTTGGCGGATTGAAGCGCTGAGGCACAGTAGACTGCCGCAGGATGAATGGGTCATGGCAACTGCCAGGGTAATTGACGCAAACATGCATAATGTTCTTCCTGTGGTTACACACTAGCTGGACGTTAAGAGAGTGGAAGCCCTTGCGGTTGACAAATACAGCTGGGTTGTGATGGGGTGCCCTAATGGCCACATGTGTGCAGCCTACGATGCCCTGCACCCTTGGGAAGCCTGTCATATTTGCAAAGCCAACTGCATGCGCGGTTACACTTGCTTCATCTGTGGAAAAGTGGATGTAATTGTGTGACTTTGCAAAGAGGGCATCGGTAACTTGCATGATGCAAGTGTGTGCGGCCGACTGGGAGATGCCGCTGATAGAAGCATAGAAAAATAGGAGCAGGGGTAGGCCATTTGGCCCTTCGAGCCTGCTCCGCCATTCAATATGATCATGGCTGATCCTCTATCTCAATACCATATTCCCGCTCTCTCCCCATACCCCGTGATGCCTTTTGTGTCTAGAAATCTATCTATCTCCTTCTTAAATATATTCAGTGACTTGGCCTCCACAGCATTCTGTGGTAGAGAATTCCACAGCTTCACCACCCTCTGAGTGAAGAAATTTCTCCTCATCTCAGTCCTAAATGTCCTACTCCATATCCTGTGACTCCTCATTCTAGAGCTCCCAGCCAGGGGAAACATTGTCCCTGCATCCAGTCTGTCTAGCCCTGTCAGAATTTTATACATTTCAATGAGATCCCCTCTCATTCTTCTAAACTCTAGTGAATACATACAGTGAACTCTAGTCGACACAATCTCTCCTCATATGGCAGTCCTGCCATCCCAGGAATCAGTCCGGTGAACCTTCGCTGCACTCCCTCTATGGCAAGTATATCCTTTCTTAGGTAAGGAGACCAAAACTGCACACAGTACTCCAGGTGTGGTCTCACCAAGGCCCTGTATAACTATAGTAAGATATCCTTGCTCCTGTACTCAAATCCTCTTGCAATGAAGGCCAACATACCATTTGCCTTCCTAACTGCTTGCTGCACCTGCATGTTTGCTTTCAGTGACTGGTGTACAAGGACACCCAGGTCCCTCTGTACATCAACATTTCCCAATCTATCACCATTTAAATAATACTCTGCCTTTGTTTTTAATACCGAAGTGGATAACTTCACATTTATCCATGTTATACTGCATCTGCCATGTATTTGCCCACTCACTCAACTTGTCTAAATCACCTTGAAGCCTGTGCATCCTCCTCACAACTCACAATCCCACCTAGTTTCGTGTCATCAGCAAACTTGGAAATATTACATTTGGTTCCTCCATCCAAATCATCATTGATATATATTGTGAATAGCTGGGGCCCAAGCACTGATCCCTGCGGTACCCCACTAGTCACCGCCTGCCACCCCAAAAAAGACCCATTTATTCCTACTCTCTGTTTCCTATCTGTCAACCAATTTTCTATCCATGCCAATATATTACCCCCAATCCCATGTGCTTTAATTTTGCACACTAACCTCTTATGTGTGACTTTATCAAAGGCCTTCTGAAAATCCAAATACACCACATCCACTGGTTCTCCCTTATCTATTCTACCAGTTACATCCTCAAAAAACTCCAGTAGGTTTGTCAAACACGATTTCCCTGTCATAAATCCATGTTGACTTTGTCTAATCCTGTTGATATTTTCTAAGTGTCCTGTTATCACATCCTTTATAATAGACTCTAGCATTTTCCCTAGTACTGATGTTAGGCTAACCGGTCTGTAGTTCCGTTTTCTCTCCCTCCTTTTTTAAATAGTGGGGTTACATTTGCCACCCTCCAATCTGCAGGAACTGTTCCATAATCTATAGAATTTTGGAAGGTGACAGCCAATGCATCCACTATTTCCATGGCTACCTCTTCTAGTACTCTGAGATGCAGATTATCAGGCCCTGGGGATTTATCGGCTTTCAGTCCCATTAATTTCCCCAGCACTATTTTTTTTACTAATACTAATTTCCTTTAATTCCTCCTTCTCACTCAACCCTTGGTTCCCTAGCATTTCTGGGAAGTTATTTGTGTCCTCTTCCGTGAAGACAGAACCAAAGTATTTGTTTAATTGCTGTCTGCTGATGATCCCTGGAAGGACTCTGAGGCAAAGAAGTTTAGTACGGTGGTGACTTTGACAGTCACTAGTAAGGAGTGTCCACCTGCTCCTCGGGGTTCCAGGTGTTGATGCAGCATTGCACAGATGTCTGCGACTACCTCTCATGGAAGTCTCAGCCTCTTTTGGCACTGCTGCTCACTCATGTTGAGGAAGCTCATCCTCGGTCTGTAAACCCTGTGTTGGGGGTATCTCCTGCAGCGCGGTGCAGCCCTGCGCTGACGCACTCTGCCCTGTGCAGCATCAGGTGGCTGAGGAGAAGGTTGGCGCTCCTCTTGTTGCTGCTGCTGTTGTGCCTGGTTCTGCTGCAGCCATGGCTGCTCTTCCTCTGATTCTGAAGACCAGGATGAGAGGGTATAAATGGTCCCCATTCCACTGGTATATATCTCAGTTGAGGAACAGATGTTATAAATGCTCAGTCAATGTGGAAAGAGGGCTTTCCAAGGAGCGCTCAGTGCATATGGATCTCAGCTTAAACACTTACAACTCAATAGATCTGCAAAATGTGTTCTAAAACCTCAAAATACAAAGTTCTGGCATCTGAAAGTCAGCCATGTTGCAGGTCCGCTTTTATGCTGCAGGAGCAGCTGTCAACAATTCAGCTCCTTGCTGAACCCGACACAATCAGCTGGCATGTTGGTTGCACAACGGGCAACACGTTGAAAATGTACTAAAATGGGAAGAGCCTGTAAAAATGGGATGATCTAGGCTGTTAACTGCCTTAAGTGCCTCTCCTGCTGCTTGGTGTCGGGTCTGATCGGGACTCGCAGACCCGACACTTTGTAAAGTTGTGTGGAGGCGGGATGGCGGCAGGTTCACAACCCGCCATCAATCATATGGATTTTAATTCCCGACCCACCTCCAAACCCGCCCTCTGACCGCTGGCAAAATCGCGGCCTAAGCATTTATAAACGCCATCCTTTTTTGCTGCCCTATAAAATAATTTTAAATTGGTCATCATAAATGAGTCCAGATTTTCTGATCGGCATTACTTTAACATGAATAGCATTAAAATAATACGATCGGAAAATTTGGAGTACTCAGAAGTTTCTAACATTAGCAAAGCTTCATCCTCACTCCCCTACAGATTTATCTGCTTACCTTAAATCCCTTCATTATAACTCCCCCCCCCCACCACCCACCCCCCCAGGTATAGCTGGCATTGAAATTTCTGTTTACATGTGTTTTTCCTTCCAATGTTCTCCTTTACTCACCTGAAGGAACTGATTCTTGCTGAGGTACTGTTACACAGGCACTGGCAGCCCTCTGCTATCATATCCAACTGGCTATTATTCACATGTGACCCTGGACAGAATGCCAGAGGCAATTTGTTCCGTAGACGGCATCACACCCAAATCAACGCTGTCCTGACCAATTATCCATAAGCAGGCAAGCGTCACTTGATAATAATCAGAAGTGAGAACCCGGGTGATTTTTCACCCAACCTGGACTGCTGACATTAATCGTAGCATACCAACTGCTGCCCCCGGGGAAATCAGCTAAAGGCAGTGATTGGATTGCTCTCCAAATCCACCTCGCAATACGGACAGAGTAAAATTGGAAAACGGGGCCCTGAATCATATTGCAGAACCAGCTCCTTTGGAAGCAGCACAAATAGGGTATAGACTAATAGCTTTTAATAAATATTTTTAAAAATATAGTGTATATATATAGTTGATTTGTAACAATGTTCGATATTGCCCTTTTAAGCCTAAACAGCATAAAGTTATAAAGCTTTAAAAATAGTTTTTGAATTTTTCAGTGAGATTACGAGAAAAAATAAATGAGTGAGACTGGTGTACTCTTTTTTTGTATGGACCATAAACAAATAAACTGTAACTTAAAAAACCATTAAATAAAACTTAACAAATTAAAGTTTGGTTGCTGGGGGTGATGATGCACTCCAGTCCCCGCGGCGCCCACCGGTCGCGGAAGGCCTCGAGTGTGCCGGAGGACACCACATGCTCCATCTCCAGGGCCACCCGGGCGCAAACATGGCTGCGGAAGAGAGGCAGACAGTCGGGCCGAACTACCTCCTTGACTGCCCGCTGCCTGGACCAGTTGATGGCCACTTTGGCCAGGCACAGGAGCAGTCCTACAAGGAGGTCCCCCGACCTGCCCACTCCCCTCCGCACTGGGTGACCAAAGGTCCGGAGCATGGGACTGAAGTGCAGCCAAAAATTGAGGAGCAGCCCCTTCAAATAGTGGAAGAGGGGCTGCAATCTCTCACATTCGATATATACATGGAACACGGACTCCTCCAAGCCGCAGAATGAGGAGCAGCCCCTTCAAATAATGGAAGAGGGGCTGCAACCTCTCACACTCCATGTAAACGCGGAGCACGGACTCCTCCAGGCCGCAGAAAAGGCCTTGGAGTCCCTGAACCTACTTAAAACCTTGCTGCACGGGACTGCTCCGTGCAACACCCTCCAGGCCAAGTCCCCAATAGATAAAGGGAGGACTCGCGCGTAGAGAGCCCTCCATTGGGGTGAGACTGGTGTACGTTTCCTCAATATCTAGATAGATAGACACAGGAAAAGACCAACGAACAGGGTTAGCGCTTGGACCCGGGGGGAGCATGTGGCTGGTTGCAGCAATGAGGATGTGAGCGGGGAGCGCGGCTGATCGACTTCCATTTAAGTAGTTGGTGCTGGCTGGGCGGAAAGTGACGCACTCTCGGCGAAGAGGTGGATTGAGGCCGGCAGCCATGGAGTCTGATCGCTGAGAGGTGGCGAACCAAGTGAAGGGAAAGAGGGAGAGACTCCCCCCGGCCGTGAAGCGTGTGCGGGGCGGAAGAGCTGTAAGGAGAGCGGCGAGAAGGTGGCGCGGAGCCAGCCTGCCCGCCTCACTTCAACCATGGAGAAATTTCTGAGCGAGGGCAAAGGAAGGGGTCTGCAGGCTCGGAAAGATTTTCGGATAGGAGAGCTGCTCTTCACCTGCCCAGCCTATACCCACGTCCTGACTGTCAATGAACGGGGAAATCATTGCGAATTCTGCTTCGCTCGGTATGTGATGCGTGGATTGCAGTAAAACGTGTTTGTTGCAGCTTGCTTACTACTACGATTGCTTCTGTCTGCCTGGAGATCCCATGACTGCAGTGCTTTCACTCTGGGTCCTAGTGAACGTACGTCGAGTTACTGCTTTGCGCTCACAAGGGTTGCTCGTGCACCAGAAGCGGGTAGAAATCAGCATTTCATTGGAATTTATCAATTGTTCTCCAAGGACAAGTAGCTGTGTGATTTAAAGATCTAACACTTTTTTTATTTCTAATCAATTTATTATTAGAATGACATCATTAGTATTATTCTGGGGTGTTTTAACTCCTTTTTGAGCACTTGAGTTTTCAAAACATGATCCTTGTTCTTTTGGAATTTTCTACTGAGTAACATTTTTAAATGGAACTGGAATGAATGTAACCAAAGAACTGTGTCGTTTACAGAATTCTGCACGAAATCTGAAAGTTCTGTTTTAGATTGGAGCCTTGGAGAGGGCAGAGGAGGTGAACGAAAGACTTTCATTTATATAATGCTTTTCATGACCTCCAAACATCCCAAAGTGCTTTACAGCCGATGATTACTTTTTTTTTTGAAGCGTCACCACTGTTATAATTTTCAAACATTAAGAAACAGGGATCATGTACTAGACTGATACCAGGGATGGGGATTTCAGTTATGTGGAGAGACTAGAGAACCTGGGATTGTTCTCCTCGGAACAGAGAAGGTTAAGGGGAAATTTAATCGAGTTGTTCAAAACTATGAAGGATTTTGATAGAGTAAAAAAAGTTTCCACTGGCAGGAGGGTTGGTAACCAGAGGACACATAAGATAACCAGCATAGGAACCAGAGGGGAGATGAGAATTCTTTTAGGTGGTGAGTTGTTATGATCATGAATGCGCTGACTGAAAGGGTGATGGAAGCAGAGTCAGTAGTAACTTTCAAAAGAGAATTGGATAGATACATGAAAAGGAAAAATTTCCAGGGCTATGGGGAAAGAGGGGAGTGGGACTGATTGGATAGCTCTTTCAAGGAGCCGATACAGGCACGATAGGCCGAATTGTCTCCTGTGCTGTATGATTGAGATTTTGCTGCTCAACTGCTGCTATAGGTGTTAAATGGGTAAAAGCAATTGCTTAACTTTTTTATAGAATCATAGAATGATACAGCACAGAGGAGGCCATTTGACCTATCCAGCCTATGCTGGCTCTTTAAAAGAGCTATCCAATTAGTCCCATTCTCCTGCCCTTTCTCCATAGCTCTGCAGATTTTTCCCCTTCAAGTATTTATCCAATTCCTTTTTGAAAGTTATTATTGAATCTGCTTCCACTACCCTTTCAGGCAGTGCATTCCAGATTGTAACAACTCGTTGCGTAAAAAGAAACAAAAATTCTCCTTCTCTCGCCTCTGGTTCTTTTGCCAATTATCTTAAATCTGTGTCCTTTGGTTACTGACCCTTCTAGCACTGGAAACAATGGCTCCATCCTTTTATCAAAACCTTTCATACTTTTGAACATCTCTATTTAAATCTCCCCTTAACCTTCTCTGCTCCAAGGAGAACAACCGTCTTTGCTCTAAGAGGAACAGCCCCAGTCTCTCCATGTAACTGAAGCTTCACATTCCTGATACCATTCTAGTAAATCCCACCTGCACCCTCTCCAAGGCCTTGACATCCTTCCTACGGTTTGGTGCCCAGAATTGGCCATAATACTCCAGCTGGAGCCCAACCACTGATTTTATAACGATTAAGCACAACTTCCTTGCTTTTGTATTGTATGCCTCTGTTTATAAAGCCAAGGATCTGTTTTTCTTTAACAGCCTGCTCAACTTGCCCTGCTACCTTCAAAGATTTGTGTATATACGCCCCAGGTGTCTCTGTCCTGCACCCCTTTAAAATTGTACCATTTAGTTTATATTGTCTCTCCTCATTCTTCCTACCAAAATACATCACTTCACACTTCTCTGTGTTAAATTGAACCTGCCATGTGTCTGCACATTTCACCAGTCTGTCTATATCCTCCTGAACTCTACTACTATCTTGCTGTTTATTACGTTTCCAAGTTTCGTGTCATTTGCAAACTTTGAAATTGTCCTGTGTCCCCAAGTCCAGATATATAATATAATGTGTGTTTGAATAGGCATGTACCATTTGCACTACTCCCATATCTAAAGAGGATTGCAAGATTGTGGCCAGAGCCTTTGCTATCTCCACCCTTACTTCCGTCCTCAACCTAGGGTGCATCCCATCCGGACCGGGTGACTCTTCTACTTCGAGCACTGCCAACCTATGGATAAATACCTGAAGAGAAAAAATTTGCAGGGCTACGGGGAAAGGGCAGGGGAGTGGGACTAGCTGAAGTGCTCTTGCAGAGAACCAGCATGGGCTCGACTGGCTGAATGGCCGCCTCCTTCTGTGCTGTAACCATTCTATGATTCTAACCTTAGTACGTCCACTTTATCTATTTTTATCCTATTCAATTTCTCTATTACCTCCTTTACTGTGTCATTGGCAGCATCCGCTTCTGTAGTGAAGACCGATGCAAAGTACTCATTTAGTACCACCACCATGCCTTCTGCCTCCACAAGAAGATCTTTAGTCCCTAATCGGCCCCCCTCTTCCTTTGACTACCCTTTTACTATTTATATGTTTATCAAAGACTTTTGGGTTCCCTTTTATGTTACCCACGAATCTATTCTCATACACTCTCTCTTTGCCCCTTTTATTTCCTTGTTCAGTTCTCCTCTGTACTTTTCTGTATTCAGCTTGGTTCTCTACTTTAAAATGAGCCTGATATTTATCATAAGCCTCCTCTTCCTCTTTCATTTTTAATCCCTATATCTTTAGTCACCCAGGGAGCTCTAGCTTTGGATGCCCTTCCTATCCCCCTTGTGAGAATGTGTCCAGTCTGTACCCGAACTATCTCCTTCCCATTGCTGATTTACTGTTTTACCTGCCTCTCTCATTCCAATCCACCTGGGCCACATCCCATTTCAACTCACTGAAATTAGCCCTCCTCCAGTTGAGTATTTTCACGTTTCATTGTCCTTTTGTATTTAAACCTAATATATCCTCAACTTGGGAGGTGATGGGTGTTGCTGTCTCGGTTGCCTACAGTCAGGTATGGTGAGCGATGCAGCAGAGCACCTGCAGTGTTCTGGAAATTGGGTCACACTGCAGGGGATGGTAATGTACAACTGCAGTGCTGATTCTTATTGTGGAAGAAGAGCAAACAAACTGCTTTGTTTTTAAATCACTCCCTTCCCTGATTTTTTTTTTTTTTAAAAGCATTGCTTTCTTTGGGGGGGGGGGTGGTGGGAGTACAGATTTGATCATAAGTGTATGGGTACTGTTGCAAACATCGTCTTGAAGTAAAGGGAATTAAGGGTTACGGGGAGCGGGCAGGAATTTGGACATGAGTCTAGGTTCGGATCGGTCATGGCCCTGTGGGTAGCGGAGCGGGCCCAGGGGCCGTGTAGCCTGATCCTGCTCCTATTTCGTGTGTCTAATTCTGTTAGATTCAGGAGATGGTTCTGTGATAGTGGATTGGCGGTTAGGATCAGATCAGCCATGATCTTATTGAATGGCGGAGCAGGCTCGAGGGGCCGATTGGCCTACTCCTGCTCCTATTTCTTATGTTCTTGACTGGAAAAAGTCTTTTTTTAAACCTTGTGCTACTGCAGAAGTTGAGTGAAAGAATGTCAAGAATTTTGCCTTAAGAATGAGTGACATTTATCTTGCTAGTATGGGTTCTATTGAGATGTTTCCAGATACCTTTTCATGCACCAGATATATTGACCTATCTTTTATGGTGCAATAAAAATATGCAATCATTGAAGGAGTGAATGGTGAGCGGGACGGGATACGGGCAGGAGTGAATGGTGAGCGGGACGGGATACGGGCAGCAGTGAATGGTGAGCGGGACGGGATACGGGCAGCAGTGAATGGTGAGCGGGACGGGATACGGGCAGCAGTGAATGGTGAGCGGGACGGGATCCGGGCAGCAGTGAATGGTGAGCGGGACGGGATACGGGCAGCAGTGAATGGTGAGCGGGACGGGATACGGGCAGCAGAGTTTTGGATGAGCTCAAGTTTATGGAGGGTGGAAGTTGAGAGGCCGGCTAGGAGTCTGGAGATAACAAAAGAATGTTTTTAGTAGTAGATGGGCTGAGGTGGGGTGGAGGAGACTGGCGATATTAGAGGTGGAAGTAGGTATTCCTTGTGATGGAGTAGATATGGGTTCGGAAGCTCAGCTCGGGGTCAAATAGGACATACAGGTTGAAAATAGTCTGGTCCAGCTTGAGACAGTGGCCAGGGTGGAGGAGGGAAATGGTGGCGAGGGAATGGAGTTTGTGGTGGGGGCTAAAGACATCAGCCCGGATTTTGTGGTGGGTAATGATGGTGAACTGTCAGCGTTTGCCGTCATTACCCCTCTGAAACTGACCATAACTTCAAGATTTAGCCCATGCACATCTAAACGCGTCGCTGTCTCCTCACGAGTAGTAACCCCAACTGTCCCATCCGCTCTCCCTCCGACCTTCTGTCTAGTGTGCCTGTGGGGAGCCAATCTTGCCCATCTCCTCTCCTCCCACCCCCCCCCCCCCCCCCCCCAGCGCTGACCCTGCGGATGCTGGCAGTGGATCAGCCATAACCGACTCTCGCCGCATCTCCCTGCAGAATGTCTGTTCACTTGCGAACAAGGCCCTTGCCATCCATGAGTTTTTCGTGGATGATTGCATCGACATCATGGCCCTGATGGAAACTTGGCTGAGGGGTGATGACACCTTACCCTTAACTGAAGCCTCCCTGCCTGACTATACCTTCCACCACTTGCCCCGTCCAGACCGCTGTGGTGGCGGTGTTGCCCTCATCACCAAATCACACCTGGGTCTGTCCCCCTACTCCTCCGGCACTTTCTCCTCCCTTGAGCATCTCTCCTTATTCCACCCCTCTTACCTCTCACTTAAAATTCTCGTTCTCTACCACCCACCCAAGTACAATAAAAAAAATTATCACCGAGATATCCTCACTGCTTTCCTCCCTCAGCCTCTGCACCGAGCAACTTCTCATCCTCTGATTTCAACCTCCATCTCAATTCATCATGCTCTCTCTCCTCTGAGTTCACTACCCTCCTATCCTCCCTTAATCTCTCCCTCCATGTGAACTCCCCAACCTATATTCACAGCCACCCCTTTGACCTTGGCCATCTCTCATGGCCTCGCTACTCCCACCGTGTCAGTCGAAGATGAGGCCATCTCTGACCATGTCCTTGTATCGCTCTCCACCTACTTCCCCCACCCAGCCCTACTTCCTTCTGTGTCCACGCCTGGAAAAACTGCCAACTCTCTTACAACTGTACTTGCGAAATGTGGTAAACCACTTTTATCGTTCACTATCTTTACACTATGGTTATCACTGTTTATATCGTTACACTATGGTTATCACTGTTTACACTGTTGTATCACTACACAAGGTTACCTCTTGCCACGCTGTTATACCTGGGCTGACCACAGCTGACTCCGCCCATGGCTCCGCCTGCTTGGCCAGGTATAAAGGTGGTCGACTGGCTGGAATTCCTCCTTGTTGGATCCGATCACCCACGAGGGTGGGCTCTGTTATTTAGCCAATAAAAACCTATAGTTACTAACTTAACTCATCGCTTTTCATGAACTGAATTGATAGGTATATCAATTTTATTGGCTAAATTTTGAAATGTCTGTACCGGAGCAGCCAAACGACCAGCCAAACGAACAGCCCCAGCCAACCGGCCAGCTACAACAGCCCCAGCAGCCGGCCTGGCTGCGAGCCCTCCGACCGCCGTACCTGGATCTAAACCCACAGGCTGCGAATTCAGCCCTCGACTTCGAACACTGGCTGAGCTGCTTCGAAGCCTACCTGGGAGAATCCGGCGTTCCTCCGGTATCCAAACTAAGAGTTCTGACCGCCCAGGTGAGCCCTAAAGTATTTGCACTCATCCGGGACATTGCTACATACGAGGATGCCTTCAACCTGCTAAAAGAGCAGTACCGGAGCCCTGTAAACTCAATGTACGCCAGGCATCTCCTAAGATCCCGCTCGCAACAGCCAGGAGAGTCGGTTGATGATTTCTTACGGGCGCTACAAATACTCGGCAGGGACTGTGACTTTAAAGCCGTAACAGCTGCAGAACATACCGATGGAAATATCCGCGATGCCTTCGTGAAAGGCCTTCGGTCAGACTACTCACGGCAAAGACTGCTGGAATCAAAGGACCTCGACCTGAAAACAGCTGCTATCCTCGCTCGCTCCTTGGAAGTGGCCCATCGGGACCTTGAGGCGTACTCCAGGTACTGTGCTGCGCGACCCTGGGACTCGGGCCCGACTCCGGCCGCAATACCCCTCGCACCGCCGCCCCTGGGGCCTACCACAGCGTCGGTGTCCCGGAACCGATCGGGACCGCCACCCCCGGTACCGGCTGCGACATCGGAGCCCTGCGATCGGGCCGCCGGCTGCTTCTGTGGCCAGGCGAAACACCCGAGGGCGTGCTGCCCTGCAAGAAACGCGACCTGCTCCGACTGCCACAAGAAAGGCCACTTCGCGAAGGCCTGCAGGGGGAAAGCCACAGACGCCAGCAGTGCCTCATGCGAGTTGTAGGGGCGGCCATCTTTGATCAAGGCCACCGACGCCGGCAGTGCCTCATGTGAGTTGTGGGGGTGGCCATCTTCTCCGCCATTTTGTACAACGTCGTGGGCGCCGCCAT
The DNA here is from genome assembly GCF_052327205.1 of Somniosus microcephalus. Lineage (NCBI taxonomy): Eukaryota > Metazoa > Chordata > Chondrichthyes > Squaliformes > Somniosidae > Somniosus > Somniosus microcephalus. The sequence continues at coordinate 76,596,539 of NC_140989.1, read as the reverse complement.
TTTGTTCACCACACTCGACCGCCACCTTGTCTCCAGACCCGACCACCGCCTCACCCGCAGACTACAGCAGCTCGCTCAGCCATACACTAGCCTCCGTCACACTTGACCAAGCTCGCCCGCATCACCTGTCCAAGTCCATGATGGACATCAAAGTAAACGGCCACGCCACGACCTGCCTGTTCGACAGTGGAAGAACGGAGAGTTTCATCCATCCAGACACGGTGAGCCGCTACTCCCTCACTGTCCGGCCAACGCGCAATCGGATCTCGATGGCGTCGAGGTCCCATTCAACAGACATCAGCGGCTACTGTGTTGTGACCCTGTCGGTTAGGGGCACGGAGTATAAAAATTTTAAACTTCTCGTCCTGCCCCAGCTCTGCGCTGCCGTCCTACTAGGGCTGGATTTCCAATGCCACCTCCAAAGTGTCACCATGGCATACGGTGGATCCCTTCCCCCCCCCCCCCCCCCCCCCCTCACGGTCTACAACCAGCAATTCCTAAACCGCCCACCGCGTACCACCTGCGGCCTCTCCACCCTCAAAGTCCCGCCCCCCCCTCCCTGTTCGCTAACCTCACCCGCGACTGTAAACCCGTCGCTACCAAGAGCAGGCGGTACAGCACCGGGGACAGAGCTTTTATTAGCTCCGAGGTGCAGCGACTCCTGAAGGAGGGCATCATCGAGGGAAGCAACAGCCCCTGGCGTGCCCAGGTCGTAGTCGTTAAGACCGGCGATAAACACCGCCTGGTCATTGACTACAGCCAAACCATAAACCGGTACACCCAGCTGGACGCATACCCCCTTCCCCGCATATCTGATATGGTCAATCAGATTGCACAGTACTGGGTATTCTCTACCATTGACCTTAAGTCGGCCTATCACCAACTCCCTATCCGCCCTGAGGACCGCCAGTATACCGCCTTCGAGGCGAATGGCCGCCTCTACCACTTCCTTAGGGTTCCCTTCGGCGTCACCAACGGGGTTTCGGTCTTCCAAAGGGAGATGGACCGGATGGTTGACCAGAACGGGCTGCATGCCATGTTCCCTTATCTAGATAACGTCACCATCTGCAGCCGCGACCGGCAGGACCATGATGTTAATCTGGAGAAATTCCTCCGTACGGCCCAACGGCTGAACCTCACCTACAATAAGGAGAAATGTGTGTTTTAACACCTCGCGCCTTGCCATCCTCGGCTGCGTAGTAGAGAACGGAGTCATCGGCCCCGACCCAGAAAGAATGCGCCCCCCCTCATGGAGCTTCACCTCCCCCACTGTCCAAAGGTGCTGAAGAGAACCCTGGGGCTCTTCGCTTACTATGCCCAATGGGTGCCCAATTATGCGGACAAAGCCAGACCCCTCATGAAGTCCACCTCCTTCCCCCTGACAGCAGAAGCATGCGCAGCCTTCTCCCTCATAAAGGGAGACATTGCTAAGGCCACAATGCACGCGGTGGATGAGTCTATCCCTTTCCAAGTGGAGAGCGATGCATCCGACTTCGCCCTAGCTGCAACCCTTAACCAGGCGGGGAGACCTGTGGCCTTCTTCTCAAGGACCCTCCAGGGCCCTGAGGTCCGACACACTTCTGTCGAGAAGGAGGCCCAGGCGATCGTGGAGGCAGTACGACGCTGGAGGCATTACCTGGCAGGCAAACGATTTACCCTCCTCACCGACCAGCGTTCGGTCGCTTTTATGTTTAATAACAAGCTGAGGGGCAAAATCAAGAATGACAAGATCTTGAGGTGGAGAATTGAGCTCTCCACCTACGATTACGATATCTTGTACCGGCCTGGTAAACTGAACGAACCCCCAGATGCTCTATCACGAAGTACATGTGCCAGCGCGCAAATTGATAGACTGCAGACCCTCCACAACGACCTCTGCCACCCCGGGGTCACCAGACTTTACCACTTCATTAAGGCCCGCAACCTGCCCTACTCCATCGAGGAGGTCAGGACCATGACCAGGAACTGCCAAACCTGTGCCGAATGCAAACCGCATTTCTATAGGCCGGACAGAGCAAGCCTGATCAAGGCCACCCGCCCCTTCGAGCGCTTGAGCATCGATTTTAAGGGGCCCCTCCCGTCCTCTGACCGTAATGTGTACTTCCTCAACATTATTGACGAGTACTCCCGTTTCCCCTTTGCCTTCCCCTGCCCAGACATGACCAGTACCACGGTCAGCAAATGCCTGAATGACCTCTTCGCCTTGTTCAGGTTCCCGAACTATATACATAGCGACCGGGGCTCATCCTTCATGAGCAAGGAACTTCGCCAGTTCCTACTAGCGAGAGGTATTGCTGCAAGCAGGACCACCAGCTACAACCCCCGAGGGAACGGCCAGGTGGAAAGTGAGAACGCGACAGTCTGGAAGGCCGTTCCCTTAGCCTTAAAGTCTAAGGGCCTCCCAACCTCTCGCTGGCAGGAAGTCCTCCCGGCAGCGCTGCATTCCATCCAGTCACTGCTTTGCACTGCCATTAACGCCACCCCCCATGAACGAATGTTTGTTTTCCCCAGGAAGTCGACTACGGGAACCTCGCTACCAACATGGCTGACTTCTCCGGGGCCCGTCTTGCTGCGGAAGCACGTGAGGACCCATAAAATGGACCCCCTGGTCGAGAGGGTGGACCTCCTGCACGCCAACCCCCAGTACGCCTATGTGGCATACCCAGACGGGCGGGAGGACACAGTCTCCTTACGAGACCTCGCACCCCTGAGACACCACCATTACCCCCCACCACTCCCCCAAATCCAGCCCCGGTAGACGGCATGCCGGAACCCCATGAGCCTTCGCCGACCACGCAGACACCAGCCTTAACTTTGAATACTACACCGCCGCTGCTGCGCCGATCAGAAAGGCTTACAAGGCCTCCGGATAGACTGACATACCCGAACTGGTAGTACACTTCACCCCGCCGGACTCAAATTTAAACAAGGGGTGAATGTGGTAAACCACTTTTATCGTTCACTATCGTTACACTATGGTTATCACTGTTTATATCGTTACAACAGTGTAAACAGTGATAACCATAGTGTATCACTACACAAGGTTACCTCTTGCCACGCTGTTATACCTGGGCTGACCACAGCTGACTCCGCCCATGGCTCCGCCTGCTTGCCCAGGTATAAAGGTGGTCGACTGGCTGGTATTCCTCCTTGTTGGATCCGATCACCCACGAGGGTGGGCTCTGTTATTTAGCCAATAAAAACCTATAGTTACTAACTTAACTCGTCTCTTTTCATGAACTGAATTGATAGGTATATCACGAAATCCCAACTGTCCAGCCTTTGGTTCTCCATTCACCACGACATTTCTACAGCTACCAATCTGCTCAACCACACCCTCACCACCACCTTTGATGCCCTAGTTCCTATTAAACCCATTACTCTCTCTCTCACCCTGGCCGTTCCCCCTGGTATGGCCCACATCTTTGCTCCCTCAAGTCCAAAGGACGCAGACTTGAACGGATATGACTGACAACTGGTTTGGCCATTCAACGCCAGATCTGGCTGGACCACATAAAGCATTATCGGGTCCTACTCTCGTCTGCCATAACTGCTCACTATTCCCGGATCATTCTGGAATGCAAAGATACCACCCCCCCCCCCCCCCCCCCCCCCCGGTTAACTGTCTTCTTAAACCCCTCCTGTCTCCTTCACCCTCTCCTCCAACAACAAGTGCGAGGAGCTCGTGGACTGCTTGCTCTCTCAAATTGAGAGCATCCAATCAGCTGCCTCTGCCACTTCCCTTCCTTCCCCTAGCCCACCGGGCCAAACTTCCTCTAAGGTTCACCCCTGCATTAGCCTTGAACTCACATCTTTCTCTAGTTTCTCTCCGATCTCCCCTCTTGACCTCTCCATGCTCATCTTGTCCATGAGACCCACTTCCTGCTCTCTCTACCCTATTTCCACTAAACTGCGACCACCCAACTTCCTTTTCTGGCTCCTATGTTAGCTGACATTGCTAACTGTTCGCTTTCCTCAGGTACTTTTCCCCCTCTCCTTCAAATCTGCCATCATCACCCCTCTCAAGAAAACAACCCTTGACCCCTCCGTCCTTGCAAACTACCACCCCATCTCCAACCTCCCCTTCCCCTCAAGTCCTTGAACGTGTTGTCGCCTCCCAAATCCGTGCCCATCTGCCCCAGAACTCCATGTTTGAATCCCTCCAATCCGGTTTCCACCCAGCCACAGTACCGAAACTGCTCTCGTCAAAGTCGCAAAAGAAATCCTTTGTGACCGCCGAAGGTAAACTATCCCTCCTCGTCCTTCTCAACCTGTCTTTGATACGGTTGACCACTCCATCCTCCTCCAACGCCTCTCCACTGTTGTCCAGCTGGGTGGGACTGCACTCGCCTGGTTCCATTCTTAGCTATCTAATTGTAGCCAGAAAATCACCTGCGAGAGTGGGAAGAGAAGCCATTGCATCGTTACCTCTGGTGTCCCCCAAGGATCTATCCTTGGCCCCCTCCTATTTCTCATCTACGTGTTGCCCTTGGGGACATCATCCGAAAACACGGCGTCAGTTTCCACATGAACTCTGATGACACCCAGCTCTACCTCCTCACCAATTCTCTCAACCCCTCCATGGTCTCTAAATTGTCAGACTGCTTGCCTGACATCCAGTACTAGATGAGCAGAAATTTTCTCCAATTAAATATTGGGAAGACTGAAGCCATTGTCTTTGGGCACCGCCACAAACTCTGTTCACTAGCCACTGAATCCATCCCTCTCCCTAGCATCTGTCTGAGGCTGAATCGGGCTGTTCGCAACCTTGGTGTCATATTTAACCCTGAAATGAGCTCTGACCACATATCCACGGCGTAACTAAGACCACCTATTTCCACTTCCGTAACATCGCCCATCTCCGCCCCTGCCTCAGCTCATCTGCTGCTGAAACCCTCATCCATGCCTTTGTTATCTCTAGACTTGACTATTCCGACACACTCCTGGCTGGCCTCTCACATTCTACCCTACGTAAACTTGAGGTCATCCAAAACTCGGCTGCCCGTGTCCTAACTCACACCAAGTCCCGTTCACCCATCACCCCTGTGCTTGCTGACCTACATTGGCTCCCCATTTAGCAATGCCTTGAATTCAAAATTCCTATCTTTGTTTTCAAATCTCTCCATGGCCTCACCCCTTCCTATCGCTGTAATCTCCTTCAGCTCCCGCCCCCACCCCCGAGATATCTGCGCTCCTCTAATTCTGCTCTCTTGAGCATCCCCGGTTATAATCGCTCAACCATCAGTGGCCGTGCCTTCTGTTGCCTAGGCCCTAAGCTCTGGAACGCCCTCCCTAAACTTCTCTGCCTCTCTTTTTCTTCCTTTTAAGACGCACCTTAAAACCTACCTCTCTGACCAAGCTTTTGGTCATCTGCCCTAATTTCTTATATGGCTTGGTGTCAATTTATTGTCTTATAATACACCTGCGAAGCGCCTTGGGACATTTTACTACGTTAAAGGCACTATATAAATAGTTGTTTTTGAAATCCTGAAGTTGCGGCCAATTATCAGCCTGCTCCGGCACTGGCTGTGCTGTGGGCCCCCGGCCCCCATTGCTGGCAATCAGTGGAACTGACAATAACTTGAGCTTTTCTGCACTACTATCGCTGTTAAACACCCCATTAAATGTTAAGCCTTGTTGGAATAGGTGTAACTGGGGTTTTAACAGCGTATTGGCTGCTAAACAACCGTTCTGGCCCTGAAAATTTTTATATTTGTAGAATGTCAAATTTCTCCATGATAAAAATAACTAGATTTTTTTTTTTAATTCAAGTTTGTTCATATTTCAGCTTCTACCTTAACCCCATGTACATGTCCCAATCTTCATTTCGCTGTCTGTAACATTTTTAAAAAGTACAGATAATCGGTGCTTTTCATTTCCTGGTTTGCTGTCTGAGAGAATTCGTCAGTGATTGACATCATCAAGCGGTCTAAGCAGCCAATCAATCAATTACACATCGAAGAAGCTAAAGATCTCGCCATAGAGTTTGCAAGATTCTTTATGGAATATACTTATTCTGTACCTTCGCAATCTCTCTAATAAAAAAATTCCACTTTCCTCTGCAGTCCTGTGTGCCAATCTCTCCTTCCACCTCACCTCCAGTGAGCGATCTCCTCATTTTGTTGTTTTTTGCACTGACTTTTTCTATTCCATTTGGACCCTAAGCCTAATCATATTGTTTTCTCTACTTCCAAAGTGCTCACCCACATTTAGCTCATCTACCTGATCTATTTCATCTGCTGCAAATCATTTTATAATTGACCTTGCAACTAGGAATAACAACTTTTTCTTTCAAGCACGGCTATTTTACATTGGTTTCTTTTTGTTTCTGTCACATGTTTTGTGTTAAATTACTATTGCTGACCGCAGCCAAAGTCCTTCATTATTTGAGCTGTTCACATAGTTGTTTTAATCAGGTAAGCGAATTCCCTGTAACAAACATTAGCGAGGTGTTATTGGTGGCCCAGGTGATGCACCAAGGGTTATCGTATGCAGTTGCAATTCACCATGTCGTGAGTTCTCAAACTTCTGGCCAAGGAGGAGGAAAAACTAGGCATTTTAATCATCTGTTGGGCGACTTGCAGTCCTATTCCACAGCTGCATTTGTAGAGGCCTAAAAGTATTGCTCCTCATAATATGTATTTGGGAAATTACTCACAACATCTTTAAAAAAATGATTGTATTCATTCGTTCAAGGGTTAAAGCAGATTGTGCCTTGGTACCAAATTTAGATAGATTATATAGGCTGCAAAGGGTAGTGGAGTGGTTGTCAACGGAAACATAATGTTCTCCTGTTATTTACAGTAATGAGTTACTAATTATACATTGTTGTGTGGAATATATTCTTCCATTGCTATTTAAGAATGTTTGCTTTTATTTCCACTGTCACAGACGCCCCGAAATAATTGAAGAAAGCTGTGGGTTGTCAGGCCACAAACTCCGTTCTTGATCTCATTGAAACATTCAAAATTCTTACAGGGCTTGACAGGGCAGATACATGTTTCCCCTGGCTGGGGAGTCTAGAACCAGGGGTCACAGTCTCAGAATAAGGGATCAGCTATTTAGGACTGAGATGAGGAGAAATTTCTTCACTGAGGGTGGTGAATCTTTGGAATTCTTTACCCCAGAGGGCTGTGGAGGCTCAGTCATTGAGTACATTAATCCCTCCCCAACCACAGGGGATACGTCCCTGAAAACCCCCGTGGTTAGTAAAACCGCGGTTGGCAAATACAGTATAAATGTTCAAATAACACACAGAATATAAAAGCAATAAAATCATGTTGTTTACCTTTAATCTTAAATTAAAAACTGCGTATACGCAAAATTCACTGCCGCGGTTGGCAAAAGTTGTCGCAGAGAGGAAACCGTGTATACTTGAAATCCACGTATGGCAAAACCGCAGTTGGGGCGGGATTCCTGTATATTCAAGACTGAAATCAATTAGATTTTTCAATATTAAGGGAATCAATGGATATGGGGATCATGCAGGAAAGTGGAGTTGAGGTAGAAGATCAGTCATGATCTTGTTGAATGGTGGAGCAGGCTCGAGGGGCCAAATGGCCTACTCCGGCTCCTATTTCTTATGTTCTTAAACTCCGTTCCCTAGCCACCAACTCCATTCCTCTCCCTGGCAACTGTTCACAATCCCCGATTTCAATCGTTCCACTATTGGTGGCCGAGCCTTCAGCTGCCAAGTCCCTAAGCTCTGAAATTCCCTCTTTTTAAAAACCTCTCTGCCTCGCTTACCTCTCTTTCCTCCTTTAAGACACTCCTTAAAACCTACCTCTTTGATCTGCCCTAATATCTCCTTATGTGGCTCGATGTCAAATTTTGATTTTGAACGCAGCTGTGAAGCACCTTGAGATGTTTTACTACGTTAAAGGCACTATATAAAATCAAGTCGTCGTTGTTGTTGTTTTTCGCAATACAAGATAGTTTTCAAGCTTAAACTGCAGGGTAGTCCAATCTAACTGCAGTGATAAAGCCTGTAATCCTTACTGAAGAATGTTTGCTTTTATTTATACACCGCTTCTTGGTTTTGTGCAGTGACCTGTTCATGTAAAGCAAGTAGAGTGTTGCACTAATGACAACAGAAAATGCAGGAAACACTCAGCAGGTCAGGCATCGTGGAGAGAGAAACAGAGTTAACGTTTCAGGTCGGTGACCCTTCGTCAGAACTGGAAAAAGTTGGAGAAGTAACAGATTTTTAAGCAAGTGTGGGGCAGGGAAAGGGAGGAGGGGAGGAAAGAGCAAAAGGGAAGGCCAGTGATAGGCTGGAGAGATTAAAAGACAAAAGGGATGATGGTGCAAGGCAAAAGGAGATGGTAATGGGACAAGTTAAGAAACAAAAGATGACTCCAGATGAGGTGTAAATGGCAATGGCAGAATCATCGACAGCTGCTGAGGCTGAAGACTGAGAGATCCGAGTGGGAGTGGAGCGGAGAATTAAAGTGACAGGCGGCCGGAAGCTTGGGGTCACGCTTACGGGCTGAACGAAGGTTTTCCAGTCACTTGTCACTTTAATTCTCCGCTCCACTCCCACTCTGCTCTCTCTGTTCTCGGCCTCTTGCATTGTTCCAACGAATCTCAAGGAACAGCACCTCATCTTTCAATAAGCTTTACAGCCTTCTGGAATCAAAATTGAGTTCAACAATTTCAACAATCTTGGCCCTGATAATTTTTTTCCCCTTTTTTTTCTCTCTCATGGCAGCTGTTGATTGTGCCATTGCCATTTACACCACCTAGAGTCATCTGTTGTTTCTTGTCCCATTCCCATCTCCTTTTGCCTTGCACCATCATCCCTTTTTGTCTTTTAATCTCTCCTGCCTTCCAGCCTATCGCAGACCTTCCCTTTGTTCTTTCCTCCCCTCCTCCCTTTCCCTGCCCCACACTTGCTTAAATATCTGTTACTTCTCTAACCTTTTCCGGTTCTGACGAAGGGTCATCGACCTGAAACGTTAACTCTGTTTCGCTCTCCACGATGCTGCCAGACCTGCTGAGTGTTTCTGGCATTTCCTGTTGTTATTTCAGATTTCCAGCCTCCGCGGTATTTTGCTATTGAGTATTGCACTGTTTGTTCCTTCTAAAATTTTGTTGTCGTGCGCTGCCAGTTTTTCAATGCGCGGTACCCTTTAAAATCTGTTACGTTTGCGGTATTTGAGAGCTTGTGCGCAGCTTGTGCATATCTTCAAGATTGCTGCGTGCCCGCGCGCAGCTTGGAGGGAACATGTCTACTGTTAATTTCCTTCTGTAGCATCTTATCTGTGCTTTACCTAGGCTCTGCTTTGTGGGTGATCCTGTAAATGGGAGTTCATAGAAGAAACTGCAGCCTCCTGTTACTTGCTTTTCATGTGATATTCCCGAGTGGTGTTTCTCAGTTCTGGTCTAAAACATGAACCATTTATTATTAAATAGAAAGTTTCTTGGCTCAGTTATAGCACTCTCGCCTCTGAGTCAGAAGGTTGTACATTCAAGTGCCTCTCCAGAGACTTGCGTACAAAATCTAAGCCGATACTCCTGTGCAGTACTGAGGGAGTGCTGCACTGTTCAAGGTGCTGTCTTTCAGATGAGATGTTAAACCAATGCCCCATCTGCTCCCTCAGGTGGATGTAAAAAAAAAAAATTCCATGGCACTATTTTGAAGAGCAGGGGAGTTCTCCCCAGTGACTTAGCCAATAGGTATCAACAACAACACTTTAATAATTTTTTTTTTTAAATGATCTGATTATCTCATTGCTGTTTTGTGGGACCTTGCTGTGTGCAAATTGCTGCCACCTTCCCTACATTAAACAGTGACATTTCTAAGCACCTCATTGGCTGTAAAGTGCTTTGGGACATCCTGAGGTTGCGAAAGGTGCTATATAAATGCAAGTTTTTTTTTCTTGAGTGCAATTCAACTTGAAATAAGTGCCCTTTCTCCTTCCCTTTTTCTGCTCTCTTTGGCGACTATGTAAAAATGTGTTCTTAGGATTTAGCTACGGTAAAGGTACAAGTTAGAGGGTGTCAAATAATATTGTTTGCTTTCATGAATTTTGCTATAGAAGCTGCAGCAGACTTAATTACTGCATTGACTATACAATTTTATTTATCTTCAACACTAGCCATCAGGGTTCAGGTTCAGGATAAACCCACTAGACCACCAAGGGATGGAGAGAATGATGAAGTTATAATGATTTATCCTATCCGCTATACTCCCATGATGGAAACTAATGCCAGGATACCCCAAATCATGATGTACATGTGCAGATGCCTGTTTTGCCCTGGGTCAGCCGGATTGGCATTTCTAATCTCTTTTCCCACTTAAAAGATTGAGTGCCTCCGAGCTCTGAGTGTGTGTACATCAGATGCCATAGTCTTATTTATAAACTGGATTTGGTGCTCATTCCTATTGCATAAGATTTTGTGTTCACTAGAGTAATCTAATGGATTAAAGACCGGGCAAATGACATAGTGTGGCTAGATAGTGATTTTCTAAACTCGCTGCATGTAGCGTGCTCGTTGCCCCTTGACCTGCTAGGAAAGTGTCAGAAGAAATGATAAATGCTGTTTTCCGAATAGAATTGAGTGACAGCAGATAACTTGCTGCAACACCCTAATTAAATACTTTTGTTTCTATCGTTCTGAATCCTGTTTCTCTTTTGAGTCTCCCTGCTGCAGAGTCTACCAACCGCTCTTGACTATCTCAGAAATCACAGAAACCCCACAGTGCAGATAGAGGTCATTTCAGCCCATCGAGCCTGCACCAACACACATCCCACCCTATCCCCGTAACCCCACGTATTTAATCCCCCTAACACTAAGGGTCAATTTATCATAGCCAATCAACCTAACCCGCACATCTTTGGACTAGCTGTAGGCTGAAGTTTAGAAGTAATGGATAGAATAATTTCATTTTTTTCACCCTCCCCACGATATGTTCTATTTCATGAAGTTTGATAGGCTTGAGGGAAAGTTTGTGTTTTGGTCTCCTTAGCTGAGAAAGGCCATACATGCCTTATAAGTGGTGCAACAAAGGTTCACTAGATTGATCCCTGGGATGAGAGGGTTGTCCAATGAGGAGAGATTGAGTGGATTGGGCCTATACTCTCTGGAGTTTAGAAGAATGAGAGGTGATCTCATTGAAAGATACAGGATTCTGAGGGGGACTGACAGGGTAGATGCTGAGAGGTTGTTTCCCCTGGCTGGAGAGTCTAGAACTAGGGGGCATAGTCTCAGGATAAGGGGTCGACCATTTAAGACTGTGATGAGGAATTTTTTCATAGGGTTGTGAATCTTTGGAATTCTCTGCCTCAAAGGGCTGTGGATGCTGAGTCGTTGAATATATTCAAGGCTGAGATAGATAGATTTTTGGACTCTAGGGGAATCCAGGGATAGGAGGATAGGGCGGGAAAGTGGAGTTGAGGTCGAAGATCAGCCATGAACTTATTGAATGGTGGAGCAGGCTCGAAGGGACATATGGCCTACTCCTGCTCCTAATTCTTATGTTGCCACTATCTTCACCCATATCCTTCTGTTCCTCTTTTTCCCACCCCACTTCACTGTGACTCCATCCTTCTTCCCTATGGCTTGAAAACTGGGAAGATTCAACCTTGCCTTTTGAAACAACAACAACTTGTATTTATATAGCGCCTTTTAACGTAGTAAAATGTCCCTAGGTGCTGCACAGGACTATTAAAAGACAAAAAATTTGACACCGAGCCACATAAGGAGAAATTAGGGCAGGTGACCAAAAGCTTGGTGAAAGAGGTAGGTTTTAAGGAGCGTCTTAAAGAAGGAAAAAGAGGTAGAGAGGCGGAGAGGTTTGGGCAGGGAATTCCAGAAGTTGGGGCTTAAGGACTGATTAGTGCAAAAAAGCTGCTCTTTGATTCGTCTAAATCCACTAATCGGGGAGCAACCTTTTCAGGTCCTCTGAGGTTTCAAGAGCTACAGCCAAGATGTTCATCTGAACCCAGCTTCTTCTTGCATTAACTGCACAAAACTCTCAATGAAGCTAATTGTGGTTGAAACTGGCTTTAATCCAAGAGGCAGTGGCTGGGTGAAAGGAGCTTGGATTTCTCCCACAGGCTGCCCGTCGGACGCTGCCCGTCGGACGCTGCTGCAATATGGGTGCTTTTTTGAGATTGGGACAGTGAAGGAAATTAACTGAATTTAAGCATGATGTCTCCAAATTTACAAATAAATAAAATTGTATTTGTGAATTATTTAAAGAAAAACAACAATATTGGTATTACAAGATGTTGTGTTTCAATATTTCACTCCTGCCTTTGTGGGATAATCTAATATTGCAAATGGAAATAATGATGCAAGCTGTTACAAGGATGTTTACTGTTAAATGTCTTGCTGTAGGAACACTTCCTACTAGCACAGAAAAATAACATTTGACAAGACCAGCACCAACATATTTTATGTTAATTTGTGTGTTGGGAGAGGAGATAGTCAGAATTCAACTGGAAAAATATCACTAATTTGGCAATGTAATAGCCACAATTGGTGTTCTGTAACTTGTGTGTCCAAGGTAGTTTTATAAACAGCCTGTACAGGATGTTACTTGGGCCAATGTTTGAGAATATTTAAGTAGGCAGAAAATTGTAGATGAAATTTAGTGTATGCAGATTACTGCATGTAGGAAGAAAAATGCATAGCACTTGTACTCCATGCATGGTGCTGAAAGAGACCTAGGAGGAGTCTTAATAGACTTGATGTTCAACATGTCCATTCAACTCTGAGCAGCAATGAACAAAGCAATTGCACAGCCAAAACAGTAAAATACAAGTTACAGAAGTTGTGATCAAGCTTTCTGGTGTTTTGCTCAGACTGGTGCATTGAAGGAACTCCAGGAGTACAAAATTGTAAATCTTGCAGCGTGGGAATGTTGTGATGTGTTCCAGGATGGTGCAGAGCTTTCAAATTATCAGCTGCAACAAATGCCTGTTCTTGCATTCACTAAAATCTGTGATCAGTTGGCATTCTGTAGAACCCCCTCAAAGGCTTGACCTTTTATATTGCGCCTTACACATCCCAAAACGCTTTACAGCCAATGAGGTACTTTTGAAGTGTAGTCACCGTTGTAATGTAAGAAATGCAACAGCCAATTTGCACACTGCAAGGTCCCACAAACAGCAATGTGATAATGAACAAATATCTGTTTTAGGGATGAGGGATAAATATTGTCTAGGACACCGGGGAGAATTCCCCTGCTCTTCTTCAAATTGTGCCATGGATCTTTTGCATCCACCTGAGGGGACCTTGGTTTAATGTGTCTCAGTACTACACAGGAGTGTCAGTCTAGATTTTATGCTCCAGTCTCTGGAGTGTGACTTGAACCCACAACCTTCTGACTCGGAGGCAGGAGTGCTGCCATTGAGCCACAGCTGACACCATTTAAAAAAAAAAAAGGTAAGAAAAGAGGAGGAAAGCAAAGCACTGCATTACTCGTGAACCACTGACTTTGAAATTCGGACTCGTGGGTCACTGAATATGGCACTTGGGCCAGGAACCCTTCGCTATTTTTTTGGATTTCTGTTGTTTCTAAACCTACCTGTTTGAGGATGTCACACTTAAATTGGATCAGATTTACTCTATGTATGGGGAGAGGAGTTGTACAAAATCTATAGCCCATCAGGCAGATGCATTGTTCAGAAGCTGCCAGTTTCACTGCTTCCAGGACATTTAATGCAAAATTGTGGTACCCATGCAGCAAATCATACTACACCTGGTCAGTTAGGAGATCGCAGTGCACCAAATCACGAGCCTTACCATTGAGCTGCTCCGACAAAGCCTGGCTTTGGCTGCCCAGTAAAGATATTTTCTTTTCTCTTGCAGTAAAGAGAGTTTGGCAAAGTGTGGACGTTGTAAGCTAGCATTCTACTGCAATGTAACCTGCCAGGTAAGATTCAAGTCTGATCTGCAGTATTCATTCATAAATGTCATTTTTACAATGGGGAAAGTGTGCCAGTGACATATCAACAGTAACCTTCGCTCACAGCATTGTTTTTGTATCCACCTCCATTAATTCTTGGTGTGCAAGCGGTGCGACTCTGATGATTCACTTTGCTATGTAGACCAGGAACATCCCAGGTTGGGTTAGCCAACCTCGGTGAAGACCAATATTACAATTGGTCTTCGTGTCCCCAGACTAGGGAGAATAAAATGAACCATAGATTCTACTCCTGATCGTTGAGCAGTAACCTCTGTTATAAAATGATGAGGATGCGGAGTGAGCACAACATTGAGCTTGGCTGTGATGTCTTCTGTGGTAGAATAGTCCTAAAGGAATTTTTGTTCATGAATACTAAACTTTTTGGAAGAAAATTAAGAGATTATCTTGGATTATAATTAATTGCTAAACCTGTGCAAAATCTCTTTGTGCTTACAGTTTTGTGTTGCTCTGAAGTGCCGTGTATTGCTCAAAATGCCCAAATCCGCTACTGCATTATGTGGAGCACCTTTTTTTATTTAGTGCTTTTTATATTGCCTGTCTAATTGATTGCTAGTCTGCTGTAGCGTTGAGTCTTGCATTGGTCTAGTTATGAGAGTTCTGACTTAGTGTGCTGCAGTTATATGTGTTACCCCAACGCCACCCCCCCCCCCCACTGTGGATGAGGGCACTCCTGGCAAGGCCATGTTTATTACCCATCCTGAGAAGATGCTGGTGGGCCTTCTCGTTGACCTTCTGAAGTTCTTGTATTGATGATGTTGGATAGAGAATTTTGGGATTTTGATCCAGTGACGCCGGGATGGTGTGTGACTTTGAGGTGATGGTGTTTCCATGACGCGACTGCTCTTGTCCATCTCGGTGGTGGTAGTAGTCACAGAGCTGGGAGGTGCTGTGGTGCATCTTGAGTGGTGTTGTGACTGCAACCATCCAGGTGAGTGGAGAGTATTCCATTGCATTCATATTGAATCTTGTAGATGGTGGTGAGGTCGGGGTGAGCCACTTGTTGCAGACCCCTGCCCATCTCTTGTAGCCACGGTGCTGGTTATGGCTGGTCTAGTTACGTTTCTGGTGAAAATCGAGGCAGAAACTTGGAATACCCTCTCCTCCTGTGGATTATGGTCGGTTTTAATTTAGAAACTCCTTGTGAAATTGCCTTGACTGCTCCAAGTAGATGCTGCTCCTTTGTGAATATATGCAAAACAGATTGATTCCTCCATGCTCACCCTAGGTGGAATAGACAGCTGACACTCGCTGTTGAGGCTCGCATGAATTATGGTCACTTGGATAAAGTACGTGTACCCTGACGAGTGTATTGTAAGCAGTTTTTCATCCTAGCTCAATTGCTAGACGGATGGTTCGAATCGCCCCCACCTTACGAAAGTTCTATACCCGGGAATTATTATTCAGAGTGTAAATGGAATAAGTCACGGACAGGAATGCTTCGGTGAAAAATCAAACTTATATTTATTTGGTCTAACATACACTGGCTAAAACATGCACTACTAAATGAAATCACTGTCCCTGTGGAGAATAAAATCCAGGTTACAAACAACATACATACAGTACACAACTGGGGACTATAACAAGCAGTAATTCCCTTGTTGCTATGGTGGACTCTAATTCCACCCCTACCAACGAATTACCCAGTCACATAAGCCCCTTCGCCTGGCTGAACCAAATGAAGCTCCCACCCCAGAATAGCCGAAAACTCTGAGCGCTTGCAGCTCACTGGTTACCGGCCTGGGACACTCGAGACTCTGCTTACCCCCACACGCGGTCGGTTTCGATCGCTCCGCTCGGCGGCTTCTCTGGTACATCTTGTTAGGTCGATCTGGTTGGAGAGAGAGATGAATGGTGGGAAAGAATCTATCTTTTATAGGAGTCTGGCTACCCCTATCTTTCCCGCCAATCTTTAAAATCCTTTGTTTCTAAGCACTCCGGTGCTTAATCAGTGATGGGTCGTCCTCGGACCCATGAGTATTCCGTGATTGGATTAATGGCCCTAAGTTTGGGACATATCTTTTGGTCTTTGTGTTGGGGAAAAGAACTGGCTCCTTTTCGGCTGGCTGAGGCCAGTGGGTTCATTGTTCTGCTTCTCTTCTGAGATGGAGGTGAGAAGTGCTTTTGCATATTAGAGTGGCCTTTCTAATAAGTTCAATGGCCCCTTTCCTTTTTCCAGGACTGTCGGGCGAACCCATACATTCTGGATGACTGACAGTTCTTTTGTCACAGCCAACTGCCATGCGTTCTCTGGAGTTTTAACAAACCAGTCCCCTACACATTTGCACAGGGCGATCCCACTACAGGGAAAACACCCTCCGCCCATAAAGTCAAAAAAAATATTCTTGACTGAGTCCATTCTTCAAACGGAGACTTTGCGATCTCTTCAGTCCCCCGTTTGATGCTTTTCTTTCCACAAAGCATCACTCGACGAGAGAGCAAAGGCCAAAGTCTCCCACAAGTGAAGCTGTTTCCCTGATTTTTACGTTTTAAAACCCCGGAACTGTACCGCTTACTGCGTGTCATAGTTCCCTTCTACCGAGTCAAAACATCAGCGAAACGGCTTCTTAACACATTCAAACGGCTGGGTTCCAATTCCCACCGACAAACTTCAAGTCAAAATACAGAACATTAATAAGATCCACAGGACGTTACCAAAAAGTCACCGCGCACATCACACAGTACAGCATTGACAGGTGGTAACACATTACAAAAATGCAACAGCGCACTTCGCGCAATACAGTGTTAAACTATAACCAGAATACAATACACTTGCTTACTGAACTTGGGTACATTACAAGTTTTGCAGGGAGAAACCATCATCAACACAAATCGAATTACACCTTTCCGGATCGATCTAACACCCCTTGCCACTGCGCTTGGAGCATCTGGCTCCGTCGCCTGCAGCTGGTGTAAAACAAGTAGCTTACAAGCAACAATTGTATGATAACTAATGCATGAGAACAGATGCGGATCCAGGGAGGACTCTCTATACTCAGACCGATGTCCCACCATGGTGGCGAGACAATCCCCTTGATCTCCTCCCCCACTTCTACTGTCTTTTGTTCTAATGTGTAAAAATGTTTCTGGGAGGGCTCAACGGTCTTTATTAACTCCAGTGAGGTGTTCCGGCAGAAAAGGAATCGGGTACCCGAAATGCTCCACATAGTATGGTTGGACCGCCCGCAATCTACAGGGACAAGGTAGGCTTCAGAGGCTAAACGAAGCTGGCACGGGCTCAACGAATTGCTATACGGGTGCAGCGCGGCGAGATACTTGTTGCTTAACCATGAAGGGACGCGACCTTGCCTCAGGTCCTCCAGGTTACTGCAGCCCTCGCCCAGCAACCATGCTCCATACAACACACACACCTCATTCCGTGCAGCCTGCTCCGAGGCGTTCCTGTCCTCCCGTGTCCAATCATTAACAGTTTTTGCGTGCCTCTCCAGCTCCGCAATGACCTTTTTTAAATGAACGGTCATTGCCTGGTCCTCGTGAAGCTCTGAACCCACCACTGTATTCTCTTCCCCTAGAATCTTACGCAGTTGGTTCTTTAAGCCAGTGATCTGCATCTGGAGTTGTGCATCACCCATACTATTAATTATACCCGTTCCTGTACTGAACGCTGTGGCTACATCGTTCCAGGTCCCTCTTCTGTGCCTCCCGGACCCCACACTACTCCCAACATTCAGATTATAAAGCTGTTCTTTCTCTACATTTCCATAGTCCAGTTCATAAAATTCCTGAAACATCGCTTTTAACAGCCTCATAAAGCTTCTCCGTCTTCCTTGGACACCACAGACAGATGGACTTTAGTCAGGTTCAGGATCATGGATGTCACGGCGTAGTGCACGTTCTGAAACAACACTTTGTCAGTAGGGATTAACACCAACCCATTCCCCGGACCCCTGGTGGTGGTGGGACACCCATCTACAGTCGTCTGTACCGTCGGGGCTCTGGGCGGGGGCTTCCTGGTGTATGAGATGAGCTCTGTGGCATTGATGGTGTTCGGGGGTTTTGGGATTACACAAGAGTCCACACTCCGATCCCACCCCTGGCGTCCTGCCATCGCCTGCTAAACGTGATCGACACACCCGCTGGGCAGATCTTTTCTGACCCCCACATACACACACAAATCCCTTCCTCGGATTCCCACCACTTATCCCAACACACATTCGCTCCTCCCTGATCATCCGGTACGTGTCATTACTTCGTCTTTCCCAGTCAGCTGTCTGGTCCCCTGTATCCGTGCTCAGGTTCCTGAGCCACCACCACCTTCCCAGTGGAATGTGTCCCCTACAGCTAAGGCACACCCGTTTACCCTCTGTTACCCTAACCCTGGAGGTGGTAACCCCTACTCTCGGGCATGTGAACTCGTCATGGCTGGAATTCAACCCCAGCCATCCAGGCCATCATCCCTCGTGGAGATAGACGCTCGCCCCATCCTTCGAGCCACCTCCAGTGGTCACGGTCAGTCCGTCTCTGCCGGTGCAGCCGAAGACGACCGATTCCTTGGTGTCACCCCTGTGATTCGTGCTGGCTTCAATCATAAGAACATAAGAAATAGGAGTAGGAGTAGGCCAATCGGCCCCTCGAGCCTGCTCCGCCATTCAATAAGATCATGGCTGATCTGGTCCTAACCGCCAATCCACTATCACAGAACCATCTCCTGAATCTAACAGAATTAGACACACGAAATAGGAGCAGGATCAGGCTACACGGCCCCTGGGCCCGCTCCGCTACCCACAGGGCCATGACCGATCCGAACCTAGACTCATGTCCAAATTCCTGCCCGCTCCCCGTAACCCTTAGTTCCCTCTACTTCTAGGAAACTGTCTATTTCTGTTTTAAATTTATGTAATGATGTAGCTTCTACAGCTTTTTGGGGCAGCATATTCCATGGACCTACCACCCTCTGAGTGAAGTAGTTCCTCCTCATCTCAGTTTTGAAAGAGCAGCCCTTATTCTAAGACTATGCCCCCTAGTTCTAGTTTCACCCATCATCGGGAACATCTTCCCCGCATCCACCCGATCCAACCCCTTCACAATCTTGTATGTTTCAATAAGATCGCGCCTCATTCTTCTGAACTCCAATGAGTAGAGTCCCAATCTACTCAACCTCTCCTCATATGTCCATCCCCTCATCCCCGGGATTAACCGAGTGAACCTTCTTTGTACTGACTCGAGAGCAAGTATGTCCTTTCTTAAGTATGGACACCAAAACTGTACGCAGTATTCCAGGTGCGGTCTCACCAATACCTTGTACAACTGAAGCAATACCTCCCTATTTTTATATTCTATCCCCCTAGCAATGAAAGCCAACATTCCATTGGCCTTCTTAATCACTTGCTGCACCTGCATACTAACCTTTTGAGTTTCGTGCACCAGGACCCCCAGATCCCTTTGTACTTCAGTACTTTCCAGTTTCTTGCCATTAAGATAATAACTTGCTCTACGATTTTTCCTGCCAAAGTGCATAACCTCACACTTTCCAGTATTGTATTCCATCTGCCAAATCTCTGCCCACTTACTTAGCCTGTCGATGTCCCCTTGCAGGTTTTTTATGTCCTCCTCACTACTTTCCCTCCCATCTTAGTATCATCTGCAAACTTTGATATGTTACACTCGGTCCCCTCCTCCAAATCGTTAATATAGATTGTAAAGAGTTGGGGACCCAGCACTGACCCCCGCGGAACACCACTAGTTACTGATTGCCAGTCTGAGAATGAACCATTTATCCCAACTCTCTGCCTTCTGTTAGATAGCCAATCCTTTATCCATGCCAGAATATTACCCCCAATCCCGTGATTTTTTATCTTAAGCAATAATCTTTTGTGTGGCACCTTGTCAAATGCCTTTTGGAAGTCTAAATACACTACGTCCACTGGTTCCCCTTTATCCACCCTATACGTTACTTCCTCAAAGAACTCCAGCAAATTTGTCAAATATGACTTCCCCTTCATAAAACCATGCTGACTTTGTCCTATTAAATTATGATTATCCAAATGTCCTGTTACTGCCTCCTTAATAGTGGACTCCAAAATTTTACCTACCACAGATGTTAGGTCTTCTGTCTACTGCCCTTTTTAAATAAGGGTGTTACATTAGCAGTTTTCCAGTCTGCCGGAACCTTTGCCGAGTCCAGGGAGTTTTGGAAAATTATTACCAATGCATCCACAATCCCTACCGCCACTTCCCTCAAGACCCTAGAATGTAAGCCATCAGGTCCAGGTGATTTACCCGCCTTGAGTCCCATTATTTTACCGAGTACCACTTCCTTCGTGATTTTGATCGTGTTTAGCTCCTTCCCCCCCCCCCCCCCCCTTTTGCCCCCTGTTTGTCCAGTGTTGGGATATTCTTAGTGTCTTCTACTGTAAAGACTGATGTAAAATATTCATTCAGTGTTTTTGCCATCTCCATATTTCCCACCATTAATTTCCCGGTCTCATCCTCTAAGGGACCAACATTTACTTTAGCCACCCTTTTTCTTTTTATATAACTATAAAAACTCTTACTATCTGTTTTTATATTTTTTGCTAATTTACTTTCATAATCTATCTTCCCTTTCTTAATCAATCTTTGTTATTTTTTGCTGTCTTTTAAAGTTTTCCCAATCCTCTATCCTCCCACTAGATTTGGCTACCTTATATGCCCTTGTTTTTAGTCGAATACTATCCTTAATTTCTTTACTTAGCCATGGATGGCTGTCTTTTCTTTTACACTCTTTTCTTCTCAGTGGAATATATATTTTTTGGAAGTTGTAAAATAACTCCTTAAATGTACACCACTGATCATGTATCGTCTTACCCTTTAATCTATTTTCCCAATCCACTCTACTCAATTCCGCTCTCATACCTTCATAGTCTCCTTTATTCAAGCTTAGCACGCTTGTTTGAGATCCAACCTTCTCACCCTCTAATTGAATATGGAATTCAACCATGTTATGGTCACTCATTCCAAGGGGATCCTTTACTAGGACATTTTTAATTAATCCTGTCTCGTTACACAGGACCATATCTAAGGTTGCTTGCCCCCTGGTCGGTTCAGTTACATACTGCTCAAGAAACCCATCCCTAATACACTCAATGAACTCATCCTCAAGGCAGCCCTGCCCAATTTGATTTGTCCAATTAATATGATAGTTAAAATCCCCCATAATTATAGATGTTCCCTTATTACAAGCCTCAACGTGACGATCAGGACTACCATGGCTGACTTCATCTTGTTCTTGGGCATTCCCTGAAAACACACAGAATGCAACGTTGTCCTTGGGTGATGCCTCACCTTTCCAGACGCAGCTACACACAATTAAAATCCAAACTGTACAGACAAGCTAAGGCAACAGACAGGAGAGAAAGAAGTTATGTACAGCGCCACCCGTCTCCAGGTGGCCACACTAGGTCTCCTCAACCCTGGGCCTCTTATGGCTCCGGCTTCCTTCGTTCACCGGTGTGTAAGGAGGCGTCCACGGCACCCTCGACCATGGGATCCTGGCACTCCTTCTCACTCCTGCCCCCACAGGCGGAACGACTGGTCCCTCTGTGGGCTCCTCACAGTCCCAGATTAGGGGCTGGAGACCCACACCTGTAGCACAGCTCACCACTCCCTGCTGTTTCCTCCTCTTATTAGCTCTTTCCCCAGGGTTGAAAAGCTTGCACTGATTGATATGGAACCACTCAGTGCATCGGGGCACTTTGACCGCATATACCATTGGACTTGCCCTATCCACGATACTGTATGGTCACATGCATAGTGGTTCAAAAGTCCCTACCCTGGCGAAGTTTCTAACCATTACTTGATCGCCGACCTCCCACTCGTCGTGCCTCTGAGGCTCAAGCAATAAACGATTTCTACGATGTTGCTTCCCCATGTTACTGGCAGCCTGCCAATGGATCTGTCTGAGATGCTCAAGCAAATTCTTAACAAACCTGTCCCGGTTCACCTCTCTCAACTGACCGTCTGTGGGAACCGGGGCCAGTACATGGCTGGGCATTCTCGTGACCCTGCCAGTCACGAGCTCATGCGGGGAAGACCCTGTGCTTCTAGACGGGCTGGCTCGGACCCCCATCAGAACTAACGGCAAGACCTCCACCCATTTTCTAGGCGAGTCTCCCGCCTCCTTCCATAACCTTTCCTTGATGGTCCTATTCATTCGCTCCACAATCCCCGATGACTGCAGGTTGTGTGCGACGTGCCATTTACTTTCTCTACACCTAGCATCTTCAGAGTTGCCTGCATGACTGTCCCTGTGAAGTGACTCCCCTGATCGGACTCCACATGCTGTGGTAGCCCCCACCTAGAGAACACTTCTCTCACTAGAATCCTTGCGGTCCCCAAAGCTGTGGCTGTTTGGCAGGGGAAGGCTTCTACCCATTTAGAGAACACATCTACCAGGACCAGGCAGTACTTGTAACCCCCCTGAGCTGTGGGCAGCGGTCCGATATAATCGACCTGTATGGACTGCCATGGTCCCGCCACTCTCCTAGTGTGTCCTATGGATACCTTCCTTTTTCTGGGGGTCAGGGTTGTTTGCAGCACACACCAATAATCCGCGCAGAAGTCGTGGACGTCCTCCCTCAGTTGCGGCCACTACCCTGCCTGTTCCACCCGTTGCCAGGTGGTCTCTGGCCCAGGGCGCCCCGCTCCTGGACCCTCGTGAGCCAACTGAAGGAATTCCCTCCGGTGCTGCTGCGGAACTACCCACTGTTCCCCTCTGAAAACCATCTCTTCCTTTATCGTAATAACTGCCACTCCGTATGGACCCTCTACTTTACTTTATCTCCCTTAGCCAGCGTCTCCAGAACAGTCTTTAGGGCGGTCTCCCATGCCTGGACCATCTTTAGGTCCGGGGCCAGTGCTACCCCTGCACTCCCTTGGGTCCCACCTCTGTCTCTGATCGCTGCTACCAGACTCGACCCGTATCGATCACAAAACGTGCCCGTTCGAGCACCCTCTTTGGCCAGCACATCAGCCTGCTGATTGCCCTCCGCACGGGGTTCTGTCTTAGAATGGGCCTTGACTTTGTGGATATAGAAATCCCCCTGGGTTCCTATCGATGTTATGATCTGCCGCAACAATGGCTTGGTTGCTAGGGGTTTCCCGTCTGCAGATGTGAACCCGTGACAAAACCAAATGGCTAAATATTCTGTACACAAATTGCAAGTGAACATGCTGTCCGGGCAAATCGTGTAGGGAACTCTTCAGAGTGGGTAACCACATACACCACCGCCGACAGTTCAGCGTGCTGGGCGCTCATGGTGCTCGGGAGTTTAATGGCCTTGGCAATGCCTGCCTTTGGGTCAAAAATCCCGCATCCAGTGAGTCGCTCCCTGGCCACCACTGTACTGGACCCGTCTACATAGATCTCGCGGCCCGTGGGATGGATCCCAGCCCGAAACCCTATGTCTACGTCCCATACCCCTTCAACAGAACATTTGTGGGCCACCCCTGGGTAGATCAAATCTGCGGCGAGCTTGGGCTCAGAGGCCTTTCACACTCAAATTCATATGGGAGCAATAAAGTCCAACGAGCAATGCGTGCACTGCTCACTGTGCTGTCCTTTATCCTCCCATCCAGAAGCATCTGAGTGGGCATATGATGGGTTAAGAGAGTTATCGGGGACGCCACCGTGAAGATTAAACAGTTGGCCATACATTGGAAAATAGAAGGACTGTTATGAAACCCTTGGGGAAGGCAGGTCCATGTGTACTGCTGACCCTTGAAAGTGAATGCAAACTTATACTGGTCCTCCTTTTTTGAGAGGGATAGACCAGAATCCGTTCGAAATGTCCAGCACCGTGAATGTTTTCGCGGATGCTAGGATGCTCCCGATCAGGTCGGCTACGGCTGCGATGGTGGGGGCACAGGCTGGGATGTTCTTGTTAACCACCTGATAGTCCACAGTGGCTCTCCACGAATTGTCTGGTTTCCTAACCGGCCAAATTGGAGAGTTCACATGGGTCACTATGGGTCTCAACACACTCTGCTCAACCAGTGATCCCAATGCCGTCTCTAAATCTGCCTCTGCCTCTCTGGGGAAGTTGTACTGTTTCTGTGGTCGGGCCATGGGGTCTCCTTCTACTCTGACCTCCACCCCTATTGCCCTCCCACAGTCGTGCCTTTGTGCAGCGAATGCCACGAGGTTGGCTCGCACCTCACTCGACAAGCGAGCGTTCTCCTCCCTAACCACCCTCTGGTTCCCCTTTGCCTCAGTTACCTGGCATTGCAAGAACTCCTTATGGTTACGGAAGGTTTCCTCCTGGCTTATTCTTCCCTGCTTCTCATCCCTTGGCTCCATGCAAAACCTGCTCCCTACTACAGCCCTTGCGTCTGACTGTGCCTCGGACTCCCTGAGCTCTGCCTCTAACTTAGCAACCTGCTTATCTAGCAGTTGCACCTGTCTTTGTAGACAGACGAGCCATATCGCCTTTTCAATGCTGCTCCTATGCTCCTTGCCCTCCGTCCATTCTGCCGCTGTGTCCACCGGATGCTCGGCATGCAACAAGCCTAGCACTCACTTCTTAGTGACTTATTAAACACATGAAGAAATCCTTTCCTCCATTTGGGATCTTTCGCCAGAAGTGCTGTCCATGACTGATTTACACTCCTTTAACCCAGGTTCTGCTGCTGGTTGCCAAGAAATGTAAGCGGTTTTCGATCCTAGCCCAATTGCTAGACGGACGGTTCGAATCGCCCCCGCCTTACGAAAGTTCTATACCCGGGAATTATTATTCAGAGTGTAAATGAAATAAGTCACGGACAGGAATGCTTCGGTGAAAAATCAAACTTATATTTATTTGGTCTAACATACACTGGCTAAAACATGCACTACTAAACGAAATCACTGTCTTCTGTGGAGAATAAAATCCAGGTTACAAACAACATACATACAGTACACAACTGGGGACTATAACCAGCAGTAATTCCCTTGTTGCTATGGTGGACTCTAATTCAACCCCACCAACGAATTACCCAGTTGCATAAACCCCTTCACCTGGCTGAACCAAATGAAGCTTCCCCCTCGGAATAGCCCAAAAACTTCACTTCTGAGAAAACTCTGAGCGCTTGCAGCTCACGGGTTGCTGGCTTGGGACACTCGAGACTGTGCTTACCCCCCCACACGCGGTCGGTTTCGATCGCTCTGCTCGTCGGCTTCTCTGATACTTGTTAGTTCGATCTTGTTGGAGCAGGGAGCGAGAGAGAGAATGGTGGAAAATAATCTATCTTTATAGTAGTCTGGTTACCCCTATCTTTTCCCGTTAATCTTTAAAATCCTTTTTTCGCCAGAGCACTCCAGTGATGGGTTGTCCCCGGACCCATGCGTATTGGATTAATGGCCCTAAGTCTGGGACATATCTTTCGGTCTTTGTGTTGGGGGAAAAAAACTGGCTCCTTTTCGGCTGGCTGAGGCCAGTGGGTTCATTGTTCTGCTTCTCGATGGAAGTGAGAAGTGCTTTTGCATATTAGAGTGGCCTTTCTAATAAGTTCAATGGCCGCTTTCCTTTTTCCAGGACTATCGGGCGAACCCATACATTCTGGATGACTGACAGTTCTCTTATCACAGCCAACTGCCATGCGTTCTCTGGAGTTTTAACAAACCAGTCCCCCACGCATTTGCACAGGGCAATCCCACCACACCCTCAGCCCATAAAGTCCACAAAAATATTCTCGACTGAGTCCATTCTTCAAACAGAGACTTTGCGATCTCCAGTATGGGTGAGAAATTCGGTGCATTTGCGCCCCTTGGGGGGGAGGGGGGACACCAACGGGGCGCAGATGACTTTTCACCACTAACGACTCCCGCTAAATTCAGTGAGAGTTAGCGGTAACCGGTAGTGCCCCGTTTTCGCCCCGCCTGCAGAATTGGCCCGCGCCCCCTGAATCTGCGCTGGGCGATGACTGCGACCGACTCGGGACGGGAACGGGGTGGCAGGAGGCTCACGGGGCGGTAAGCAAAGGGGAGGTGGCAGGTGGGGGGAAAAATAAATCGGCCAACTTGTTGCGGCCCGTCGCGTCTTTGAACGCAGGGTCCGTGCCGTGATCTGGCAGCCCAACACTCTTCTTGAGTGCCAGGCTGCTGGCACTGCACCCTACTCCACGGTGGTCCATGTAGGGCCCCGCAGAGTTGTGGGCTTGGGCCCTCCCCTTTAATGAGAGGGAAGAGTCTTTCATGTGGCAGCACTACGTGGCCCAGTGCATAGCGCTGCAGAACGCACCGCCCTGATTATCGGGGTTAGAGCTCCTAAGAATGAAGCGGAGCGCTTGAATTAGTGCTCCACCTCCCTTTTGGGGCGCTAAAACTGAAGTTAGCGATCGCCGCTGCTATTTTTTGCCGGGCGCTAAATTTAGCGCTCGGGCAATGTTAGCGACCCAACATGGTCGCTAACAAATTTTTCCCCCTATATCTTTGGGGAGGCCAGAGGACAATTTTTGACCAATGGAAATGAGACCAATTTTATTAAAGCACTGCCAGGGCCCAAACGTGCCATTGAGGTAACTCTGAGGAAGGGTTGTTAATCAGATATCTTGGTACATTTGGTCACTGTTTCTGATGGGTGTCTGTACAGTGTGGAATGTTTGCTTTTCACTAATGAAGTTCACCTTTTAGGGCTTTTCTAGAAACTGAATTAGAAAGCTGATTTTTATTAAATCTTCAATTGAATCTCAATTAATAGCCAAATAGTCCTTTTTTTTTATAAGAAAATGTGAGTGCATGAGATTTCTAAGAGCTGCTGTTGTCTTCACCTGAAACAGGAGGTTTGGTGCATTGTGCAATGTGGTGGAGGAGGAGGCTGAGATGACGAACCTGTCTGAAGTGCAACATTGTTCATGGGGGCACGAGTCAGTATTTTTGGATCACGCAGATCTTGCAACACTGGCAACTTGAGTGCGCTCGGCAACACCTGGATACCAATGTATTTTTATCTCCACAACAGTTACAGATTCTGATACTGTGGCAAAACCACTAAGTGACTTACATAATTGTCTGTAACCAATGTTATTACCTCTAGCATTAATTGTCTGTAACCAATGTTATTACCTTTCAAGTTGGCTCTGGTTAAACAGAGCTAGATCGACAACATCGCGATCTGACGCGATGACGTCATCATGTGAGCCACGTGACGTCCCCTTTGGCGGGAAACGTGATGACCTCATGATGTCAGAGGTAGAGGGCGGGACCAGCCAGTCCTCGTGTGGATTGAAAGAGGAAAGACCTGTTTTGAGCTTCTCCTGTAGTTTCTTGTTTTGTAAAGTTCTTAGACAATAAATTCAGTTTGTTAACTTCCAGTAAGTTATAGATTCTTTGTTAGGAGTGCAGAGACTCCTACATTGGTGACCCCGATTCCTCGCGATCGTTTTTCGCGGTGAACGCCGAACACAGGCCAGTAATGGAGGCCAACGCAGTGGCCTTGAAGCTCCCCCCAATTCTGGGAACAACAGGCAGCCTCTTGGTTTGTGCAAGCCGAGGTGCAATTTGAGCTCCGCAACATCGTTCAGGATCAGACCAGCTATCTCCACGTGGTCTCCGCCCTCGAGAGCTCAACGGCGTCGAGAATCATCAGCCTGCTGGAGAGTCCTCCGACTGCTGACAAGTATGTCGCCATCAAGACACGATTGCTGCAGGTATTTGGTCTCACCAAAGCGGAGCACGCTCGCCGTTTACTGACTCTACCAGGGTTAGGAGACTCCAAACCCTCGGAAATGATGAGTCATATGCTGACTCTCCTGGGGTCTGAGCCCCAGTGCTTTCTGTTTGGCGAACTGTTCCTTACTCAACTTCCTGAGCAAGTACAGGCGTCCCTCGCCCGAGCAGAAACCGCAGACTGCGTCGCGCTCGCCGAAGAGGCGGATAAGATTTACGCGGTCCGGCAACAATACTGCGCCCTCGTGCAACGCCCCGCCACGAAGAGCCCGGCTCCGACAAAGGCGCCTCCGACGACCGGTTTCTGCTACTACCACGCTCGTTTCGGCCCGAAGGCCCGCTGCTGCCGCTCGCCGTGCACTTTCGTTACCAGACCGTCGAATAGACCGCCACGAGTCATGCACGCCGGTCCCGGTACTTCCCCCGCTGCCGCGATGGCGCTCGGTGCTTCCGGGAATTTCGGAGTCGGTCCAACAGACTTGTCCGACCTCCTCAGCGATTGACTCTTTTCGCTAAAGACAATTCTGGGGGGGCGTATGTGGCAAAACCATTAAGTGACTTACATAATTGTCTGTAACCAATGTTATTACCTTTCAAGTTGGCTCTGGTTAAACAGAGCTAGATCGACAACATCGCGATCTGACACGATGACGTGGTCACGTGACGTCCCCTTCGGCGGGAAACGTCATGATGTCAGAGGTAGAGGGCGGGACCAGCCAGTCCTCGTGTCGATTGAAAGAGGAAAGACCTGTTTTGAGCTTCTCCTGTAGTTTCTTGTTTTGTAAAGTTCTTAGACAATAAATTCAGTTTGTTAACTTCCAGTAAGTTATAGATTCTTTGTTAGGAGTGCAGAGACTCCTACAATACTTTGAATATATTTTCATTAGTAACTTATCTACAGAAATATGCAGGATATCCATGAATGAGGTAGACGTTGTAACCTGTAGGTGAATCAAAGCCCAACTCACTAGTGGCACAAGCAGTTCCCCCTCCATCCTCCCTACTTTTCTCTTTCCACCCGCCTCCCCACATTCTACATTGTCCCCAGTTCTCAGCATCCCGAGGTTAAATAAACAGGTTTGCTGCTCTTGATCATCCAATGATTTATGCCAGAACTGACCTTATGCGGACACTGGGTGAGGACAGCAATTGGATTGGTTTTGTTGTGATGACAACCGTGATCAAAAGGTCCTCTGTCCAGGTTCACAGAAGGAGAGTGGCCACTTAAATCTTATGCATTGGAGGACCATTACTGCCCTAGCACCATACTCCAGTATAAGTTGCTTCATTAGGATAGATAAAGGGAGAAAATTGGAGGAGCAAAAAGGTGCTGCACAGGCAATGAAATGGAATAGCTTGAGTTGCCCTTGTACTGTAAATGCTCCCTGTGGTGAATTCTGGTGTAGTGTATTGCTTGGCCTCTGGAGTGCTTTTTAATTCACTGCTGCAAAGTTGGGACTCGCATGAATTGGAGTGGAGTAACATGATCTCCACTGACCCCTCCAGAATGTAGAGATCACACTTTGGGAATAGGATTAAGAGCATAAATTAATCCCACCTGTTCTTCTCAGGATGTGACTGAGCGAGATACGTGGGTTTATCAAGCATTGCAGATTCCTGTGCACATATTGGATTGGGGACTCCTTGTAATCTAAATGAATTTGAGTTGATTTGCTGTGTTGGAATTCTGCTTTAATTAGACCAGTGCGTTGAGTCTCTAATTAAAATGTTTCTAAAGGTTTGGAATCTTCACTTTTTGAAATCTGTCTCTTTTTTTTCTTGCAGAAAACTGACTGGCCAATGCACAAACTGGAATGTTCTTCCATGAGCAAATTTGGACAGAACTGGAACCCCTCGGAGACAGTCAGGCTGGTGGCTCGAATCCTGGTCAAACAGGTGAGGTGACTGATTAATGGATGAACTGACGAACCATATTATTGGCGTCGTCAGTTGGGAAGATGGCAACAGCTGTGGAGTAATAATACTTTGAGATCTGACTGGGCTGCTTACTATCTGTGCTAAGTTAGCCACTCTGGGCATGGAATGGTTGTGGGGTGAGGTTAGAAATTGGCTGGGATCCCAGCTTGTGATTACTACTCGTATTTGTGCTGGAAGTGTATGTGTGTTGATATCTAGCGAGGATAGGGTTGTATATGATTCCCCTGCCTTTCCCTCCCTCTCATAATATAGCCTGCTGAAATTAGTTGTCCAGACTCTGCACAGTTCTGGTCTCCATATTATAAAAAGGATAGAGGCACTAACAAAGGTTTTTAATTTTTAAAAAAAAGTTTTACATGGGTGATACCAGAACTGAGAAGTTATACTTATCAGAAAAGACTGAATAGGCTGGCGCTCTTTTCTCTAGAAAAGAGAAGGCTGAGGGTTGATCTGATAGATTATGATAGGATAGAGAATATGTTTCCACTTGTGGAGTCCCAAACTAGGTGTCATCATAAATTTAAGATAGTCACTAATAAATTTAGGAGAAACTTCTTTACCCAGAGAGTGGTTAGAATGTGGAACTCGCTACTACGTGGAGTGGTTGAGGCGAATAGTATAGTGCATTTAAGGGGAAGCTAGATAAACATATGAGGGGAAAAAGGAATAGAAGGTAATGCTGACAGGGTGGGAGGAGGCTCATGTGAAACATAAACACCAGCATGGAACAATTGGGCCGACTGGCCTGTTTCTGTGCTGTACATTCTGTGTAGATTGGGATGGACCCTCGGGTGAGATGCTGTAAGGCTGTCGCTGCCACCTATCAAACTATTCCAGTGTGAGTCGCTGTCTTCTTGAGACAGGGTGAAGAGAGATAATAGGGCGGAAAGCAAGAAAGTTAGTAAATGTACCCTGGTTTATTAATTGTATGTTTTGACCACTTTTGGTATATTTAGTCTTAAGCTATGTCTTTCAAAGAGCCATCACCGGCACGATGGACTGAATAGCCTCTTTTTGTGCTGTAAGATTCTGTGATTCTTTCCCAGTGAAATAGCCAGAAATTAAAAGTTGGGCCTCCATGGTGTACGTATTTTTAAAAAAAACAATTGCCCCAGTGGATCCCAGCGATTCAGACATTCCCAAAGGCCATAGTGATGTTTCAGTTAACTAAAGAATGCTTGCAAGTTATTCATCCAAGTGACCTCACTAATAGTTATTCGGCGACATTAAATAGTGTTTTGCAGCACTCCATGACCTCTTAGTTTTAAGGTGCTGGTATGGATGGCAACACACTTTTTAAAAACAAAAATGAGTTAAATATTGAATCTAGAGTAAGCATTGCATTTTAAATAAAAACTTCTGACCCTGTTTAGAAACCATTGTGATCAATCTGACCCCAGTTGACCTCCGATATGGGGGCTGGTTTTCCTGTGGACTGTTTAATAATTGGTGACCTTTTGGAATATTTATATACACTAGCCTAACTATAATGGCTTGCGGACCTCAAATGCGGTTTGTAATTGCGATGGGTGTATTTGATTGCATCCCAGTTAACACTGTTCAGCTACCATTTGCTGCTCCTTTGTTGTGAAAATTAAACTTTGATTTATTATGCTGTTGGTGCTTTCATTGCTCTTTCCTGAGTATCCAAAGACCTGCAAATGTAAGGAGTACGGTACTCAAACTAAACCTTGGGCAACTTGGGTGACATACTGGAGGATGAGTGGCATCCACGGAACTGTACCTCAGCAAGGCAGTGTTTTTATTTTTTTTTAAGTAATTTTATGCTTTTCAAAGGGACAAACTTTGGTGGATATGCTGTCATCCTATAGTTTCATTAATTTGACTGTAGGCAGAACTTTGCTTCTATGTTACTTGTGAGTTTGTTTCTAAACTTACTGGAGATGAGCGTACAGTACCTAGACAAAGTTGGGAAACTTAAAGATACTATAGAGGAAGTTTTAGTGCAGTATAGTACCTTGAAATCTACTGAGGACAGGAGACTTTAATTGGGCTCTGATTGCCTGAACTTGTTGGGAAGCAGACTGCAGCTTTAGGAATGCGAGATGCACCAAGGATACTATTTGGCTCTGTCATCGGGCCCTCTCCTCCAATCTTGTATATAATGACTAACTAACTCATTTTGGAAATTAACATTAATAGAGTAGAGTCATAACAACACGGAAGGAGGCCATTCAGCCCATCGAGTCCGTGCCGGCTCTCTGTAGAGCAAGCTCTGTAATGCCAGTAGACTGATCTTTGTTTTAAAACATGTCTGGCTCTACCATATTGAATCCTTGCTATAATAAATACACATCTAAATTCTGTTTTTTCTTTTTATTATAGAAAATGCAACCCGAGAAAACACCTTCAGAGGAATTACTGACTGTTAGTGAGTTTGAGTCACGTAAGTATTCAGCGCAGGGCGTGAAGCCAAAACTGGGTTACTGTATTCTGTGACCTTTTTAGTTCAAAATTACCAAAAGAAAAGGATCTAACTGCTGTGACAAGCCCTTCAACATGATGCTGTTAATCCTTTGAGCTCAGAGTCTGCATAACTCAAAGTGGTTGTCTGTTTCTCTGCGCTTACCTTCACTGAAGCCTGGGCTTGCCCCTTAAACATAAAAGAAAAGTTTGCTGCTTGAAAGTCTTGGACATCAGGGCCTGGATTTTCCTCTGAATTACCACCTGTTTTGGGGTGGATTTGAGGTGGTAAATGGGTTCTTGGAGGCTACCGTCTCAAATCTGTTGCAAAAAATTTGGATCTGAATTATCCTTCCTGAAAAGCACTAGTTCCCCCAAGGCCTGCTGGGACCCCAATGCACCTCATATATGGGGTCATGGGGGATGGCTAGCTCCTCAATATTTCCCCAACTTCTACCCCCAAACAATTACCACCATTATATTAAGTGGCAGTAGGAGCTGCAAGATGGTATTGAAGAGGCCAATTTTTGTGGCCCACTAAAGGTTGGTGTTACTTTGCCTGCATCTCAATCTCTCTTTTTAGTACTTTGGAGATTCAGTCAGGACATTTGCTGCTAGTTTAACTCTGTTCGACTCGAAGTACTAATTGGGGACATGGATTTACCTTCACTGGAAT
Organism: Somniosus microcephalus; assembly: GCF_052327205.1. Taxonomy (NCBI): domain Eukaryota; kingdom Metazoa; phylum Chordata; class Chondrichthyes; order Squaliformes; family Somniosidae; genus Somniosus; species Somniosus microcephalus. The sequence goes on along the minus strand of NC_140989.1, from coordinate 76,563,923 downwards.
CCCTCTAATGGGCTGTAATTTGCGACCCCTGTGAGTGCGTACGAGGTGTGTACGAGCCCGTAGGGGCTGCGCAAGTTCTAAGTTTAGGCATGCGAAGCACATGCGCTAAAACCTGGAACTTGTGATCTGTCAAGAATCCTCAACTTCCGCCCGCTGAAAGGCCGTGGAATTCTTGCGCCTGGTGGAAGCAGGCGTAAGGCCTGCTTTTACCAGCACAAGAGTTTAAAAAAATTAGAAAAATAAAATTTTATCACTCATTTATATTTTAAAAACCCTGTCCAATAAGGTAAGTTTATTTTTAGCCCCGTTAAAATGTATAAAAAAAAATTTCCCTAAAATTACATTTTCGTTTAAAAATATTTAATCAAATGGCATTTTAATTACATTCAAATGTAATTTTAAAAAGTTGTTTTCATGTGTTCATATATTTGAGTGATCCCTAATTTATACTTATGGGGATTCCGTACGTATGGAACTCCCATAAGTATGAATGGGGATTCCCTTCTTTTATTGGTTGGGCCGGCCCATGTGAACCCAGGGACGCTTGTGAAACGCATGTGCCCCTGAGATATGTGGGGCTCTGCCCGCGCATACCCGGAGAGGCCCAGCGTTGCAAGCCTCCATACCTCTCAGGCCACCAGGTACATTTGTAGATTTTTTTTTTTTTACAGGTCGGGGAGCCTCCGATCGCAAATTTTGAGCCATTATGTTATGAAGATGAGGATATTGCAGTGGTTAGATTGTCGGCTGAATTGGGCTTCACAGAAGGCCTCTCTTCTCTATGCACTGATACCCACTCACCAGGGCACACGGACCATGAAGATCTTTCTTGGACTTCTCTGACTATCAATGCCTCAGAAGGTTGCACTTTCTCCTGGAGGCTATTGGGGAAATATGTCAACCACTGGCTGAAGACCTGCAATGCACTGTGTACCAGTCAAGGTCACTGCTAAATTCCTTTGTGACTAGATCCTTCCAGGCAGCAAAAGGTGACCATTGCCACACTAGTCGGGCTGCTGCTCCTTGCTCCTGCAGGATCACTGACCATCTGTAGGACTGATTGTCTTTCTCCCTTTGGTTGTCTGTTTCCACTAGGCAGGATATGAATTGTGCAGCCTTCCTGAATAAAGCAGTAGTGACCACCTTGGCGCAATGGGCAGGCTCTGATGACCTAATTGGGATCCGATCTGTGATTTCAACCTGAGGCCTGATCAGGGGAGCAGTGGTGGCTTCCCTGCCAGACCAACGTGAGAAAGCTATCTAGGCCAATCTTGCTGGGAGCTGGATTGAGGGCCAGAAGATTAAATTTTATATTTAAAAAAAAAAAATTTTTAATTTAAGTTTCCTTGTAGACCAGGAGCTGCAGGAGTGCAATGAGACCTTGGACCTCCCTTGCCCTGGGGAGTTTCCATTTCTGCCAAGTGAGGTATGTGTGAGAAGGTTTGTTCTGTTCACCATTTCAGAGCACCACCCTTGTAAGTTGGCAGTGCATTATACCTGGCAAGAGGAGGCAGCCAGTCTGAATGCTGTCTGCAGGACTTGGGAGGAATCTGACGAGGTAGCACTAACCAATAGTACCAGATAAATGGCACGTGCCATGTACAACCTCAACAACAACTTGCATTTATATAGCGCCTTTAACGTAAAATGTCCTAAGGTGCTTCAACAGAAGTGTAATCAGCCAAAAATGGAGGCTGAGCCAAAGATGATAATAGGATGGATGACCAAATACTTAGTCAGAGAGTTGGGTTTTAAAGAGGGTCTTGAAGGAGGAGAGGAAGGTGATGAATCAGAGAGGTTTAGGGAGGGAATTCCAGGGTATGTGACCTTGATCACTGAAGGCATGGCTAACAATAGGAGGGGGGATGCACAAGAGGCTAGAGTTGGAGCAATGGGGATTGTTTGGGGCAGTGAGGTGTTTGTAGGGCTAAAGGGATTTAAACAAGAGGGTGAGAATGTTAAATTGGCTTCCAGTCCCCTTGCCTCCAGTGTAGGTCAGCAAGGACTGGAGTGCTGGGTAAGCAGGGCAGCATGTGGGTAGCAGAGTTTTTGATGAGCTGAAGTTTACAGTGCGCGGAGGGTGGGATGCTGGTCAGATGAGCAAGCATACCTTTAAGGGCAATAAGAATGGTTGGCATAAATTTTATCTGGAAAAATTAATTACAATTTCTGAAATGTGGGAAAAAATCTATTCTAGAAAAGTAGCATTAAAATTACAAAAAAAAACAAAGGTTTTTTTTTAAGGGCTCCAGTGCCCACAGAGCTTCCCTTGCTCATAATTTAAATGGGGGGGAAAAAAGAGCCAACCCAGCAGAAATACCATTTGAGCCATTTTAAAATATTTTTCCTTCACCTCTGGGGCTTTAATGAGGCTTGCACATGAAATGGGCGAAAGCACATCAGCTCACTAAAATTGGAGGCTGGAAAGAAATTGATGTCAGGCTTGCTCACCCAGCTCAGTGCTCCTTCCATGCCAGTTGCACACTTGATCTTTTGGTGCACGGGACTGCAAAATTGACCCCAATATCTCCTATTACAATAGATTTAACAGCAATATTGGCCCTGAAATTAGGATCGGGAGCTTGCCGCGCGTGCAAGCCCCTGATGTGCACTCGCCCTGCGCGCCGACATCTGAAGCTCGGGCCTGCTTGCATTTCCTGTCACTGGCCCGGTTCAGATGTTGGCGCGATGTCCTTACCTGATCCAGCGGCGTAGTTAGTGCGATGTGCCGGCTGGGATCAGGTGAGCACACTACAGCCAATCAGGGGAGGGGAAACTCATTCATGAGTTTGACAGTAAGAGCTGTCAAACTCATGAAAACTCCTGGCCCTAAAACACTACTTAAACCTGAAAGGAAATTTAAAAAAACATTGCACTACTTAAATGAACAATAAAGAACTCTGAAAAACTATTTTAAACAATTTTAAAATTTGAAAAAAAAAATTATATAAAAAATTGGGGCTAAAACTAAACTTACCTTACTGTAAATTCTTTAAAAATAACAAACCTGTGGGGGGAAAAAAAAAATTCTCAATTGTACTAAAAGCCCACTTACCTGAAAAACTAAGTACTTGCGTGTGGTTTTTCAATGCGTAAAGATCGGAGGCCTTTACACACGTGCAACTCTGGAGAAAAAAAAAAAGGAATTTCACTGCGCACGCGCTGCCTGTGCAGTCGCGCGCGTTCTGCCTCTTAACCCCTTGGGTCAGAGGACAGGAAATGCCGGTTTTCAGCGCATGCGCTGTGCATGCTGAAAACCGGAAATTCCTCCGGGCACATGCGTGAGTACCCCGTCCGTACTCGCGTGTTGTGCCCGGAATTACTGGGCCATTCTGATTTCTGAGCAACCAGTTTCAATCCAGTCTCTTTAATTGACTTTATTTCTGCTTGATTCAGACCTTGATAAATTGGATAATGAAAAAAGAGAGCTGATTGAGAGTGACATTGCTGCCCTTCATCACTTCTACTCCAAGCACTTTGACTTCCCTGACCGGGCTGCCTTGATTGAGCTGTTTGCTAAGGTTTGTAGCCGATTTGAAATCTGATGTTTGAAAAGTTGCAGTTTTTTTTTTATTCTGTGGATGTAACTGGGTGCCTTCAGTGCCCACAGATGAATATTACACCTACAGATATCTTGATTTGTCACAATAAATATCAGTAGCTCTCCGCTCCCAGACTTGTGAAGGTTCCAACAGGACTGGGAGATACACATCTATAGAATAAACTGAAAACTTCCGTTGGAGACAGAATGAACATTTTTTTTCTTTCCTCTCTATAAATCCCTGTGGGGACCTATTTGTAGGGTGTTGCACAGAGGGGGGTGAAATGGGTGATTGCCCCATGTACAGGAAACTCTTTGGTATCCGGCACCGACGGGACCAGGATGGTGCCGGTTGATTAAAAATTCCGGATGACGGAGAGGGTTATCTACCGAGGCTATTTTTAACAAACAAAAATAAAAAAATCAAGAAATGTGCAGTATACAGTAATTGGGTACTCGCCTACAGAATGTTGTGTTAAATGGATGGTGGAAGATGCTTAAGTACAGTACTGCCAGTTGAGGGTAATCCATAACTCTTTACTGTATAAGTTTTGTTTTACTGTTAAGTAATTAAACAACTATACAGTACTGTAGTTGACTGTACACTTATTCCAAGTCAGCTGGTTCATCAGGAATATCCATGCCAGCTGGGTCATCAGGATCATGCACTTCCAACAGATTCTTCAGGCACTTCCACTGCTTCAACTCTTTTTGGAAGCTTTCTTAAACATGTCCCGGATGTCTGCTTGCTTAGTGGACTCTTGCCTTTTTTGTAGAAAGGTGGAATGCAGAATATGGAGGTGCATAACTTCTTGGGCAGAGTAGCAAGGCTACATTTCAGCAAATTGGAGGATTAAAGCAAATCCTTCTGCAGCTTTAGCTCAAGAAATCATCTTCTCTTCAGAAATCTCATCCTCTTCACCTTCCATCTCGCTTTCCTTTTCTTTCTTTGGATTCAAAACCGTCTCAATTATTTCATCATCACTTAGCATATGCACAACAGCAACTTCTCTAACTGCATCAACCCACTGCTCAGTATCACTTTCACTGAGGTTACGTAGAGGGTTTGCTGGGCCTACATTTTTCACCATGCCAGCCATTTCCATTATTATACTCTTGGGATGAACATTGAACCCATGAAATTCCTCCTCTGAAGAAGAACCTTCAGCAAACATTACAGAAGGCCACAATTTGCACCAGGCTTGCCTCAAAGTGTGACCTTTCACCAAGTTCCAGGAACATGCAACATTAAAGATGGCATCTTTAAGATTGTATTCCTTCTGAAATGCGTGAATATTGTCATCTTGGTTTATCAGTTTACGTAGGAAGTCTTTCTTGTAATGACACTTGAGATTTTGGATAACGCCCTGGTCCATGGGTTGTATGAGAGAAGTTACATTTGGTTGCAAATAAATGGTGACAATATTTCCCGAAACCAACTCGGCTTCATGCGGATGGGCTCTACAATTATCAAGCAATAAAATGCATTTGCTATCTTCAGGTTTCCCTATTTTACGGAAATGTTCCCTCACAGATGGAACAAAAATATGATGGAACCAATACGAAAAGATTTCCTTATCCATCCAAGCATTTCTTTGAGCTTTGTACTCAACAGGTAAGTGCCTCGCATTTTTAAAGGCACGGGGATTTTTATACTTCCCAATAACAAGAAGTTTAACCCGGTGTGATCCAGCAGCGTTCGCACATGTTAGCACGGTTACACGATCTTTATTTTTCTTGTAACCTGAAGCATTAGCCTCACTAGCCCACAAGTGTTGATTCTGGCAAAAACCTCCAAAATAAGCTAGTTTCATCGGCATTGTATATCTGTGCTGGCGACAAACCATGTTGCACGATCCGATTGAAATAATCGCAGTATTCTTCTGCGGCGTCGTGATCAGCTGATTTCTTCTCTATCGAGTCGTCGTATCCCGTGCCGTAACTTGAACCACGTTAGCCATCCCTCGGAGAAAGCACACTTTGTCAGTGAGCTCCATCTTTACGTAGAAATCCTTCGCTTTCTCGATTAGCATGGGTCCGGAAAGTGGAACACCCTCTGAACGCTTAAGAGAAAATCACTCTCATAAAGCACGGTATCCAGCTCTTCAAGCTTAGGCTTACGAAGCGTACGCCGTTTCTCTACACTCTTGGATGTCTCCGAGCTTGAATAAAACTTGAGCAGCTTAATCCTTCTGCGATTTGATGTTGTATGTTGTTGACGAACCGATTTTGAATTCATTCATAATGTTGATACGCTTCGCTCCCCTTTTCTAGTCGTTGGCATATCTCGATTTTCTGTTTTTAAAGTTAACGCCACTCTCTTCGTTTTGCTTGGACCAACTTTTGGGAATTCCATAATGCAAGATGGGTGAGATAATTCACGATAAAAATGGAGAGACACACAGAAAAATGGCAGATCGGAAAAGACTACCGGCAGTGCGGGAGACACACAGAAAAATGGCGGATCGGAAGAGACTACCGGCAGCGCGGGAGAGTCAGACTCCTGTTATTGAGGTGTTCAGACATCCGACAGCGCCAAGAAGCCGAGTAGTGGCAGTTTGGAGAGCTACCCCCACTGACTAACTCGGCCACCGCGGGAGACTCTGACTCTGCAACATTTCCGGTTATTGAGGTGTTGTTTTCGGAGTATGAATTTTGCCGGTTATTAGAGAATTCTGGATATTTAGCTGCCGTTTAAACGAGAGTTTCCTGTACTAGTCTCCATCCTGTTTGCACTTGATCTGCATTTCTAGTTACTGGCTAGTTGAAGACAGAAACATAGCTCCTGAAACAGATGCTGAATTTAAAAGTGCAGGAAATTATGTCAACCTAGACTCCATGGCTGTTTCCACCCCTAAAGCTGGTTGCCGGTCTGTCACCTATTGCATCCATATAACCTGGGCATTCTCTGCTTCAAGGCTTTGTCTGAAATCCATAAACACTTGGAGACAGGCACCAACTTGGATTGTGATTGGTAACTCGACTTTTGAGAAGGAGACCATCATTTAAAAGTTTGTTGCTGCAGTAGAATTGAAGTGTCCAGGAGCTATTGAGGAGAGCTGGGGAGTTGCACAGTTTTCTGCTCCCACCATCCTCCTTGCCACAATGTGGTCTCATTTTGAATCCCAACATACATGTGCTACGGGAGGACATGGGGAACTTTTGAATGCCATCGAGAGTGTGGCATCATTGCAGGGGGGAGGCTTCTACCGACCATTACCCCATTAACCTTGCAGAGGAGCAGTGCCTCAGAGGCTTCATTTCATCAGGGAGGCAGTGACAGAATTGTGCAACATGTTGCAGGCAGCCCTCTAGGGCAGACATGATGCTGCCAGTTGGTCTGGCTCCAGAAGGTGACAGTGGCCTTAAATCTCTTGCCTCTGAATGTTTCCGGGGACTAGTGGGAACATTAGTAACCTCAGGCTGCAGTGCATCACTGTTCAAAACAGATGACTGATTCCTTGTTTGGTACAGCAAGTAGGTACATCACTGTTCCCATCGATAACGGCAAGTAATGGGACAGAGCCCCAGTTTTCTTTTCAAATGGCAACATTCTCCAAGTCCAGAATGTCATTGGTATCCACATAGTCCTATAAACTGCTGCAGACGAGCGCATCCTATAAACAAACCGCAAAGATTTTTATTTCATCATTTATCAGCTTGTGAGACCATCTGCGCCAGTTACTATTGGTGAATGCCAGATTCCCTGGCAGCAGTCATTATGCGTTCATTTTACAGCAGTCCACTGTGCCATTATCTGCAGATGCCCAGCAGGTTGAAGGTTGGATCCCGGGAAGGCGAGAATACCTGCTGTTGCCTTGGCTCATGACCCCACTGTAGCATTCCCGCACACCAGAAAGGCTCCAATACAATGAGGTGCATGTCTCCACCAGATCCATTATTGAGCACATCATTGGATTGCTGAGGCAGCACTTCTGATGCCTCGACAGGTCTGGGAGCATCCTTCAGTACAACTGAGACAATGTTTCCAGGATCACTGTGGTCTGTTGCTTTATCCAGACCTTTACAACTTGAGGCATCCTTAAAAAAAAAAAAAAAAAAAAAGTCTTTTTGAAGAACGGGGAGGGTGCTGCTGAACTGCTGAAAAAACCAGAAGAAGCATCAGCACAAGCATCATTTTGCAGCTGCAGGAACCATTCAGCAGACCATTATATAGGGCACTTTATCCCAATGTCCCTCTAGACCCTTCCCATTATTAGCCTTCCCTGTATGTTTCATAATGTACATCAAGTGCACAGTCACCCTATCTGCTGGGCAGACCACACTTTGCAATGTACTTGCCTTTCCCCGTCACTCAAACGGAACTCAGTGACGTGTGCAACTACCATACCAAAATGTTTTATTTTTCAATGCGAGGATGAAGGGATAATTACTAGTCCTAGCCCCTTTTTAGAGCTACCCTGGATCAGGCGTATTTCTCAAGATGTTCACTTTCAACTAAAGTTTGAGGTAGCCGAATCCTAAAGACACTTAATTGGGTCTAAAGGTCCGGACTATCTCCCTAAAGGAAAGGAACAACCTGAAAATGTTACCGTCCTCCAGATAGCACTTTTAATAAGTTTAGCTAGACTGTAACGTTCTGGATATTATGAGGGTCTGGAAAACACCCCCAGAATTCTGCAACTCCTCACCAAAGAGTGTACAGAGATTGAGTTTTTGATACAGAAGTCTTATGTGAGACAATTCTTAAAAATATATAGATTTATTAAAGAACCAACATGCAGTTTACAGTTGGGGAGTCAATTGCAACATTAACAGTTCCAAAAAGAGAGAACTTACAATCCTATTATCAGAGAACCTTACTTTCAAATCTTAACTTCGCTACAGTTTTACAGTTCTTAGGATATCCACCAAAATCAAATACCTTTTGATCCCCGAGGAACAAAGAGTTGGAGACTTACAGAGCCGCCTCTGAAGCCGAGAATCGCTTTGCCCGATTTAAAGCGAGTCTGTTATCCCATTTGAGAGTTCAATATTTATACCCTTTTCCAGTGGTATTTCCTTTAAGGTTTTCTGCTGACCTCTGCCAGACTCTTATCTCATCTCAGTGGTCTAAGTTTGCCATATAAAAAACGGTGTGACAACAGGTGTTTCTTACTTTGTCATCTTTACGAGGGCAGATGTTCCTTACTTTGTGCTTCTTTACGAAGTGTAAATTAGAACACCTTATCCAGGGTGAACCATTGTTTCGTTCCAAAAAGTTCAGCCTGTCGGAGCCCTTAACCTTCTGTTTCAATAAGGTTATTTATTCAGGATCAACAACCATCTTATCTCGATAGCCAGAATGCTTTCATAGCTATTTCATAGTTAGGTTTCTAAATTTTCAAACCCAGTTTGCCATGTTTTAGTAAGGCCAGAATTCTTTTATAAGATGGTGTATTTTTCTGAATAGGTTATATGGCTTATTCCTTCACAAGGAGTTGCCGAATCTAGTTGCCATGGTGCTCCCACTTCCTATCAGTTGGTGTGCGTTGTGCTTGACTACCAAAACTGGGACTTCCTTTATGCAACCCCCATTACTGGAGCCTTTGAGGTGACTGGAAGATGAGGGTCTCTCTGAAAGAAGCTCCTTGGATTGAGCTGGCACTCGACCTCTTGAGCATATCCAGCCTGGCTGCATGTGCAGAAACGGCCTGGTTCTACCTATTTTCTGGCCCGAGCGAAGTCATTGGAAGGGGTAGTGGCCTGTTGTGGATGTATTGCCATTGGGAGAGATACCACCATCATCCATTACCATGTCTTGCCTGCCCCTGCTCCCAGTCTCCCTACCTGTTGATCTGTGGATGAGCAGACCCAATGGCACTAGTGACCATGCTGAAGTCCCTATCCGTGGCTCTCTCCATTCGGACAAAATGATCTGCCAAAAAAAGGTAACTGTGGAGGATGTATAATCATTTGATTTGCCTTTGGGGAGCACTAAGTGAAGGGTTGCAGAACCTCCTTTTTTTCAGGTGAATGAAATTAATTGTTTTGAGTTGCAATAAAAGTGGATTGCGCAAGGTCCATGGAAGGAATGGGCTTCCTGTGCCTTTATTACATTCCAAACGTCATGTGCTTGTATTCAGTCCTGAGACTTGGCAATGCTATAGAACTCTAAAATAAGTGCCCAGTAAGAATCACTCTCTGAACTGAGAGCTGCACCAGTTTAAATGAATAGTTACTGTGAAGGATGTATAATCATTTGGTTTGCCTTTGGGGAATACCAATAGGGATAGTAAGGTTCCAAATTGTGTTTAAGAAATATAGAATGTGTATCATTTTGACTCCTAATGGGACATGTTTCTATTCCAATGCTTACATTTAAAAGTGGTTCCTAAGCTGCAAGGTCCCAGCTAATTAGGCCTCTAGCTTACTGCGCCATCGTATTGATCTAGGGATTAATTAAAATTAGAGAGGAAGCCAGAAGCTAACACAAAACAATTAGTGTGACTTGTGTGTTTGGCTAGCGGAGACAAGACCACAAGTCGAGTAATCTTAAATTGGCAGCCACTGTTCCTGCCACTCAAGTTTGGGGTGGCCACATTCCTACCTGTTGTAGGGTCATGTTTCCTCCATAGTCGGAGGTCCTAGCACAGGCTTAAAATGCACTTGTGCTGAATAGAGAATGCTAGCTGCTTCGTGTCCTATCTGGTTTACCATGAAAGGAAAAAGAATGGTGTGTTAGCCTAGCTGTTCGCTTTCCATTTAGAATGATCTATCTAGAGCCCCTGAGTAGAAAAATGATTACACTGATGAAAACAATAATTAAGTCTAAACTTTTTGTTTAAAGAAATCATTGTTTTTTAATAATTCAGCCTTTTTGCTTTCTTTCATTGAGTACTATTGGAATGTTAGAGGAACATCATCTGTTTGCAGCCCTTTGTTTTGAGGCTGGCTTGCTCCAGATACTTGTGTCCAATGCAAAAGTCCGCTTCCATCGGCAAGCTCCCACTCCTTGAGAACTGAAACATGACCTTAAGTTTTCCTGGATAACAAACTGCAAAGTGAACAGTGAAATAAAAACCGAAAATGCTGGAAATACTCAGCAGGTCAGGTAGCATCTGTGGAAAGAGAAACAGGTTTAATGTTTCAGGTCAATGACCTTTTGTCAGAACTGGATAAAGTTAGAGATGTAACAGATTTTAAGCAAGTCCAGCGGCAGGGAAAACGGAGGGGAGGAAAGAACAAAAGGGAAGGTCTGATAGGATGGAAAGCAGGAGAGATTAAATGACAAAAGATATGATCGTACAAAGCAAAAGGAGATGGTAATGGGACAAGTAAAGAAATGAAAGCTGAGTCTGGAGGTGTAAATGGGAATGGCAGAATCATCAACAGCTACCATGTGAGAAAATAGGGGCAGAAGGTTATGGTCTGAAATTGTTGAACTCGATGTTGAGTCCAGAAGGCTGTAAAGTGCCTAATCGAAAGATGAGGTGCTGTTCCTTGAACTTACGTTGGGCTTCATTGGAACAGTGTAAGAGGCCAAGGACAGAGAGGTCAGAGTGAGAGTGGAGCGGAGAATTAAAGTGACAGGCTACCGGAAGCTCGGTCACCCTTATGGACTGAACGGAGGTGTTCCACAAAGTGGTCGCCCAATCTGCGTTTGGTCTCCCAATGTAGAGGAGACTGCATCGTGAGCAGCGAATACAATATATTAAATTGCAAGAAGTACAAGTAAATCGCTGTTTCACCTGGAAGGAGCGTCTTGGGGCCCTGGAGAGTGGGAAGGGAGGAGGTAAAAGGGCAGGTGTTGCATCTCCTTCGCTTGCACGGGAAGGTGCTGTGGGAAGGGGAGCGGGTGTTGGGGGTGATTTGAGGAGTGGACCAGGGTGTCGTGGGAGCAGTCCCTTCGGAATGCTGAAAGGGAAGGGGAAGATATGTTTGGTGGTGGGATCACGCTGGAGGTGGTGGAAATAGCAAAGGATGATCCATTGAATGTGGAGGCTGGTGGGGGGAAAGGTGAAGACAAGGGGAACCCTATCCTGGTTCTGGGAAGGAGAAGAGGTGAGAGCAGAAGTGCAGGAAATAGAACAGACATGGTCGAGGGCCATGTCAACCATGGTAGAGGGGAATCCTCAGTTTAGGAAAAAGGAAGACATGTCTGAATATGAAAGGTGGCATCGTCCGAGCAGATGCAACAGAGAAACTGGGAGAATGGAGTAGAGTCCTTGCAGGAAGCGGGGTGGGAGGTAATATAGCCCAGGCAGCGCTGGAGTGAACAGTGAACTCTTACCCTAAGATATGCACTGGAAATACAATTCTGATGTCTCTTATGGCAAGTACCCAGGCTATAAGACATGGGCTGAAAAGTCCAAATCAAGTTTAATCAAAAGCAAGATTAAAATATTTTAGCAACCCGGTGTCTGCTTCAAAATAAAAGCCCATAAGCGTTTAGCAATTTTCTGCATTACTTAAACAAATGGAACCGCATTTATGTACGGAATGAACCTCACCATATCCTTCATTAGCCTTTGCTCATATAGCAGCACAGCAGGAAGGGAATTGAAATGAGCTACTACTCTAGATTATATTCGCTTTCTCATTTGATGTTCAGATGATGCAAAGAAAGACAGACATAACATACAACATACTATTGCAAATCCTCCCCAGGATCAGCTGGGACATGTAAAACAAGAAGCTGAATGAGAGCAATCTGGAAATGCTTAACTACTTTATATTGATGGTAGTGATAAGCCAATTACTTGCATTCAAGGAAGGTGTTGTACAATGTGAGTATCAAGATTGCCAACTTACTACAGGAAACTTTGGTTTATCCGGAGGTTGTATGTCCAGAAACCTCGATCTAACGGCAGAAATCAGCAGCCGTTTTGGTTAGGGTTTTTTTTCTTCTCCTAGTATTTTTTTAACAGGCTCTGGAAAGCGTCTCTGTAGCTTAGCAACAGCTTCAGAGACGCTTCCAAGGTACGGGCCGAGTGTTTACAAGCTGTTGCTAAGCAACAGTGTTTGTTGTCGGATACGGAGATGAAAACCTCCGTATCCTTCAACATTAGCGCTGGTCTATCCGGAAGTTTTGATAGATCGGCAGCAGCTCGATCCCATCTGTGCCGGATATCGCGAAGTTTCCTGTATATTGTTTGCTTGCAAGTAGAAATGCCCAGAGCACCCATCGCTGTGCACAGTGTGTTGAAACATTGACATTCTTTCTGTTTATTGCCAATGCAATTGTAAGAAGAGTACAATTGCAGGTTAATTTGATAGTGTTCGAGTATCTGGACTAGCACTCACCAGGCTCTGTTGCCTTTTGTCTGTATCCTGGTTTCAATGCTTAACTTCCTGAACTATATTTCCTGTGTGACACCAAAAGCTTACATCAGCTCATGAAGCTCTAATAAATAAATATTTTTACAAATAGAATAACTTTTTTTGAAGAAATGTTTTTGTGGTTCATTGCCAAACTCTCCATTGACCTATTGGGTACAGGCCAGGATAGTCCCAGGATTGATTTCGAATCTGTTCTAAAGTGTGTGTGTGTGACAGGCTCAGGCCTGGCACTGATGGCTAAACCATTGAATAGTCTGCTAAATGCTCACTAGCCAGACCTGTGTATGAAGAGTTGTCACTTAGTTAAATACAGGATAGCTGGTGGTGGTTGAGGAACTGTGTCCCTGTACAAGTGTGGGTGAGGGGAGGTTTTTAAAAAAAAAAAAAATTTTTTTAAATAAAAAATGTTTTTAATCATTCACCAAAAATCTTTGTAAAATGGCTTCTTAGAGTAAGCATTTCTTTTCTTTACTGGAGCTGTGTATAATGCTGTGCTGTCATTTGCAGATGGTCTAGCTAAAGTATCCCAAGCCGTTAGCTACATACAGGGGCACTGTTGTACCAGCATATAATTCCAACCATTTTGAAAGGAAGTGGCAATAGGTCATTTAAATACAGAGCCACTGTAATCTCTCTTCAATAAGCTAGTTTTCGAGCTGTTGATAGCTCTAAATATTACTGAATTTACACTTCCTGTTCAGTAGCAGTCACAGTAGTTATTATGGTTGTAGACAGTAATTGTTAGCAGGTCTGTCCTCTTTGTCTTATGAGACCTGTTGAAGACCCCAGAATTTCAGGGCTATAAGCTTTGCAGGTTCCCAAAATCAGGCCTGCACACCTGCATTTTTGTACACCTGTGCATGACTGCAGTCCTGAATGTGATCTTTTTCATCTCTCCTCTCCCCAGCCTGCTGCCCTATAAGCCAGGCTCAGCTTGGACCTGAAGCATCTTTACTGACAAATAAGCAAAGATCTGTAGCTTGATTGAAAGCTGAGAAGAACCCTGATCAAGCACTGTCTGTAGAGAATAACAGAGGACGCAATCATTCTTGCAAAGCGTTTAGTTTTTATTTTCTTTCTTTCTCTCAAGGTTAACTGCAATGGATTCACAATTGAAGATGAAGAACTTTCTCACTTGGGCTCTGCTATTTTTCCAAGGTTAGGACTGTAATGCAAAGTACACCCTGTTTATGTTGTCATTTAGTAAGATTTTTCTATTTAAAATAGTTCTGTGCAGTCTTGTTTGTTCTTAACAAGTAAGCAGTATTTTTCACCCAAATATCTGCTGTAAGCATTTACCAGGAATTCCTGAAAGACCAGTTCCTGCGAATACCCATCCTAAGTGTTGCACTCAATAGTAAAGTATTCTTCCGGCTAGCAGTCTGTACAGCACATTACACTGTAGAACACTTCATAACTAAAAGCCGACTTGATCACACGCCATCTTTATGCAGATGACCAAAGGATCTCTGATCACCTTGGACCACCGCAATGCATTGCAACTGAAGAAGCAAACTTTGTTCAGTCTCAGGAGCAGGTGATAGGAGAGAGGAATGGTAATGCAGTATACCAAGCAAATTAACGTCCGACTTGGCTTTAAATGGCCACTACCCTGATGCGAAGATGAGGGGCCATGTGCAATACAAGATTGGCTCCATATCCACTGCCTCTTAACTTTTCAGGTTTTAGTTCTTCTTTTGCTTTTTAGGTTTCTTCACCCATGCACCATTTATCCAGCCAAGAGGCAGACAGGTGTCTAGTGCTAAGGCAGTCTACCTGGCTGCTAAAAATAGGTACATCAGAATAGCCAGTGTTTACTCGCGGTCACCAGTCATTGCCATAGAACCGTATGTAATCACCTGGAGGGGAAGAGGGATCAGGGAAGGAAATTCCGAGAGAAAGCTAAAATCTGTGGGTTTATTTTTGTGAATTGGAAATACAAAAATCAATAGTTGGGAATTTTCTATCTCAAAATATTGAAACAATTAGCTCAAAGTTAATTGATGATGCATCCCTGCTCTTTTTGCGAGTGAGATTTTCCCACTTTAACTTGTGTAGGTTGAGAAAAGGACAAATGATTCAGTTAGCCCAGACAGTATAATATTTCTCACCTCCCTTCATCAATCTTAAAAACTTGGATCTCAAATGATCCTAGATTAGCAGATGGTTTTTGATGGTATTGTGGCGGTCCTACTGGTTGTCCTTTACATTGAGTTACATAATTCCCTTTAACTTACTTATGTATGTATAACTTACCTAACTGTATGTACTTAACTAACTTATTTGTGTAACTTACCAGTTGGGGCTGTTGCCCCTTTAACTTACCTGTTGGGCCGTTGCCCCTTTAAGAGGCGACCTAACGCGCTGACGTCACGCATCACGTGACGCATGCGCGCCGGCCGCCGGCCCGATTCGGGTTTCTAAGACGGCCGCCGGCATAGTCCGGCCTACCGCGACTTCGGCTGCATCGGCCAGCAGGCGGGAGTGAAGCGATCCTCCACTCCCGCGGCAAGTACCGGCATAGTTCAGCCTTACAACCCTGGCCTCAAAGCCAGCCTTCGTACCGGGGAGATGTACGATGCAACGGCGCAGGTCACGTGACCGCCTAAGCGCACGTGAACGTGCTGACGTTATGATGCGGTCACGTGACGCCTAAAGCGGGAATAAAGAGCCGAGTGTGAGGAGGTCATGAGGCTCCCCACGGGACCGGGAACTTAGTCCTTGTGGAGTCCCCGCTGGGACAAGACCTACAACATGGTGCTCCTGCAGTCAGCCATCTTACCTGCTACCTTACCTGCTGTAATTATCCTGTGATCTACAATATGGTGTTTCTGCAGTCAGCCATCTTACCTGCTACCTTACCTGCTGTAATTATCCTATTCTGGTAAATAAACAACTTATTTATAGTTCGTCGAAGTTAAACTCTTTCATTTAGTGGCGATTTACTCGAACCGCTACATTGGTGACCCCGACGTGATTTGAACACGCAGCCTTGTCAGAGTGACGGGCTGATTGGGCGGACGCGGGCGATGTCTCCGTTGACTGATGAGCGAAACCTTCAGGAGGCTGGAACGCACGGAACAGTGCGTGCCATAATGCTACGACATGAACAGAACGGAGGGTGAAGAGTTGCTACGTTGATCTGTGATCGGTGAGGCTAGCAACTTTCACGTGGCTGATCGCAGCTGCGGAATGCCCGTTAGACCCGTCCTCGATGTGTGCAGCTTCAATAGACATTTGCGTTTGTTAAAGGGAAAACTGGAGAAAGGGCGGCAACGGTCCAGGTTGTTGTTGCTTTCAGGAGAGGTTAACTCTGCCTGAAAGGCGGCAACACTTGTAACAGTTGTAAATTTAGGAAAAAAACAGCCGGAAGGGCGGCACGCTTTTGTTCACGCCGAATCGTGTAGTAACACAACCAGCAAGCTGAAAAGCTGGTGCGCCGTCAGCGGGAAAAGAGTCATCGGTGTTCACGAGGGAGGGGCTCTCGTGGGCGAGGAGTGCATCCTCGTATTTTGCAGGGATGAGTCCTCGTGGTATCCCCGCGGGGTGTGCTCTGATCTTGTGGGCCCGAACATGCTGTACCCCGCGCTTGGAGAGATGTATACTTGCTGTTACTTTGGATGTAGAGGCAGACGAACCGTGTGGCAGT
This sequence comes from Somniosus microcephalus, assembly GCF_052327205.1. Classification (NCBI taxonomy): domain Eukaryota; kingdom Metazoa; phylum Chordata; class Chondrichthyes; order Squaliformes; family Somniosidae; genus Somniosus; species Somniosus microcephalus. The sequence goes on along the minus strand of NC_140989.1, from coordinate 76,547,451 downwards.
AGAAGAATCGAATACAGAGACCGTGGTCTGTACCGCATCGCTGTTCTCAGCGAACAGGGCTTCTTCCTTCAAAAAGCACGAGGGAGACCGTGGCTCCCTGGATTGTGGTAGCAACAGCAGAACGGCTGATGCTTCCATAGCATGCTTCGTTTGTGAAAAACGTTCACAAACCCACCAATTGTAGCGCTGGTGGACGACTGTTGCCGTTGGTCGTGCTCTACTTCTATAAAATGATTCATAACAAACGGGCTCACCTCCAAGCTGCGCTTCCGTTGCGAAGACGTTTGCAAAAACGGGGTCCCTTTTGGTGGAATCTGTATTAAACGGTTGCTGTTCCATGTTGTTCGTCGGTTGTGCGTTGGTCGTCTTGAGTGAAGACGAGGTTCAGGCGTGCGTTGCTACTGTGAAAATCGTTCACGGATACGGGTTCACCCATTGTAGCGTTGGAATTGATGAGCTCCCGTACTCACGTCATAGGGTCACCAATGTAGCGGTTCGAGTAAATCGCCACTAAATGAAAGAGTTTAACTTCGAACTATAAATAAGTTGTTTATTTACCAGAACAGGATAATTACAGCAGGTAAGGTAGCAGGTAAGATGGCTGACTGCAGAAACACCATATTGTAGATCACAGGATAATTACAGCAGGTAAGGTAGCAGGTAAGATGGCTGACTGCAGGAGCACCATGTTGTAGGTCTTGTCCCAGCAGGGACTCCACAAGGACTAGGTTCCCGGTCCCGTGGGGAGCGTGTGGGGAGCCTCATGACCTCCTCACACTCGGCTCTTTATTCCCGCTTTAGGCGTCACGTGACCGCATCATAACGTCAGCACGTTCACGTGCGCTTAGGCGGTCACGTGACCTGCGCCGTTGCATCGTACATCTCCCCGGTACGAAGGCTGGCTTTGAGGCCAGGGTTGTAAGGCTGAACTATGCCGGTACTTGCCGCGGGAGTGGAGGATCGCTTCACTCCCGCCTGCTGGCCGATGCGGCCGAAGTCACGGTCGGCCGGACTATGCCGGCGGCCGTCTTAGAAACCCGAATCGGGCCGGCGGCCGGCGCACATGCGTCACGTGATGCCTGACGTCAGCGCGTTAGGTCGCCTCTTAAAGGGGCAACGGCCCAACAGGTAAGTTACACAAATAAGTTAGTTAAGTACATACAGTTAGGTAAGTTATACATACATAAGTAAGTTAAAGGGAATTATGTAACTCAATGTAAAGGACAACCCGTAGGACCGCCACAGTATAAAGGTTTAACACTATTCATCATGGGGCATCACTGCGCTCACTCTCGGTGCCATGGAGGTGAATTGAACTCCCACTCTATTCTGTTCTGAGCTGTGCTGAGTGGAGATGGTGGCATCTCCAACCAAGGGGTAGTGAAACTTTTTTTTGAAGGGAAGGTAAAGGCTTATCCATTCTTCATGTCCCCAGTTGCAATTTTTGAGTTTATATATTTTTTTAAACAAATTAAACTGCGAGCTGCTGATGGCGTCTCCGTACCTGTCTTGGAGGAGTTGGTAAGCCTGGCAATGTGAGGGCACTGTAATTACGCACACAGTTGGACTGACCTAATTGCTGAAGCTCCCTGCATTAATGTCTGCTGAGTATTCATTTAGCTCCATTATTCTGTCAGCTTTAGTAACTCCTCCAAGATTGTTACTGCAGTGATGTAGGTTGCACTCATTGTTTACAAAACAATCAACATCTTCACATATTTTTGTTCTACTTCCTGTAACTCTTTGTAACTTTTTGTTGCATTGGTTGCTGCTGGTGAGACACCTTCCTGAAGAGGGGTTCTGCTAGGGCTGGGAGGATAGATTAAGATAATGGAGCCTCTCCGTACAGGGAGGATTTCAAATACCATGCTGTGCTGCAGGTTCGTGGTAACTACCACCACGCAAGCAAACGGCAAGGCTGTTCAATGATTCAGGAGTCTTTGTTATGTTAATGCTTGTTAATTATTAGACTGCAGCATAGTAGCAGTAAAATCTTGCTTTATAAATCATAGGGCAACTCTTTTCTGGATCCTAGTAGAATCAACTTTTGACTTTCACTGCTCATCAGTTGGGATGTTTCAATGGGCCATCTGCCACACCAGAGCTTTCCACTTTGGGAGAGGGAGACCTTGGTGATGTCCTTCAAAGCAGATGCACATATCCTGTTACCCAACAACTGAGTGACATTGTACTTGTTAGGTCAGTGGCTTTCACCAGCTTCCCCTCATGCCTGATGAAGAGGGCGAGCAAGTAAATAAACAAGTTGCAGCTTTTTTCTAAAATAAATATATTTGCAGTTTAATTTTTCTTCCTATCTTTGTTCAATTCATATCCAATACTTGTGTATTTTCAACTTGTATTGACGACTGTTTTTCTATTTAAGTTGCGTAGTTTTAAAAACAACTGCTGATTTTAAAACATTGAAAATCCTGATCTTTGTTTTTGTCGTTTTTCATCCACAGCGTTGCCCTGATGAATCACAGCTGCTGCCCGAATGTGATTGTAACTTACAAGGGGACGACGGCAGAGGTCAGAGCGGTGAAGGAGATAAGCCCTGGAGATGAGGTTAGGAAGAAGGATGATGGAGCTTGCTTTTTTTTAAAAATGAAAATTGAAAAAAACCTTTACCTTTTTTTAGCAGAATAATTCTGTGTAAATATATTGAATATTCTGAAGTAGAGTGTGCTGAATATATGCAAATAAGCATGCTAAGGAGCTTTGTAGTGTTATTGAATCCCCATCTTTTATTAAATTTGCTTAGAAATGAGCAGTTTGCAAAAGATGAGCATTACAAATGGAAGATAAAATGCAGCTGTTGGAAATTAGAAATAAAAAACAAGTTGTATACAGTAATACAGACTGACCGGTACCAACCCACATGGTAGATCTAGTGTAGGCCTCCTGCATTGTTGTGGTAAGGATTTTGATGCTATGAATTGAGAACTATATTGTTGAAGTTTGCTGGTTCCTATATTTTTTTTTTAATTCATTCACGGGATGTGGGCGTCGCTGGCAAGGCCAGCATTTATTGCCCATCCTGAATTGCCCTTGATAAGGTGGCGGTGATCCGCTGCCTTGAACCGCTGCAGTCCTTTGTAGCAGTGTAGCGGTTCGTGTAGATTGCCACTAAATAAGAGAGTTTGACTTCGACGAACTATTAACAAGTTGTTTATTTACAGGAACAGACTAATTACATCAGGTAAGATGGCTGACTGTAGGAGCACCGTGGTATAGGTCTTGTCCCAGCGGGGACTCCACGAGGACTGAGTTCACAGTCCTGTGGGGAGCGTGATGACGTCATCGCGTTGTTCGCGTTTCCCGCGCTTAGGGCGTCACGTGATGCGCGTCGTTGTGTCGCTGGCTGTTGAGGCCGAAGTCGCAAGCGCGGGAGCTGGAGGCCAGACTGAGCCGGTGCTTGCCGCGGGAGCGGAAGATCCCGTCAGCTGGCCGATGCGGCCGAAGACGCTAGGCTGGGCTGTGCCGGCGGCCGTCCTGGAAGGCCGAGTCGGGCCAGCGGCTGCCGCACGTACGTCACGTGGTGTGACGTCAGCGCGCTAGGGCGCGTCTTAAAGGGGCAACGGCCCCAAAAGGTAAGTTAAACATACAGTAAGGTAAGTTAAAGGGAATTATGTGTCTTTATGTAAGGTACAACCGGTGGTACCGCCACAGCAGGTTTTTTTTAATATGACTGACTGGCCGGGTTTCTTTCCCTAAAAGGCATTAGTGAACCATTATTCCAGATTTATTTAATTGAATTGAAATTCCCTAACTGCCATGGCGGGATTTGAACTCGTGTCTCCAGACTATTAGTCCAGGCACTGGATTACTAGTCCAGTAACATAACCACTATCCTACCGTTCCTACACTACATGTAGTCAGCCCTTCATGACTTTGTGTAGTTTCAGGGTATTGTGTTTATAGGGATGATGTCATTTAGTAGGCCGAGAGTAGGAGAAAACCACCAGTCAAGTGAAAAGAGTGTACTCTCAAAGGAAGCTGCATGTCCTCAAAGTATTGAGCTACAGAGTTCTTCAGTAATATTTTTTCATAATGGTACTTTTCACAATTATAATGTGATGGTTTCTTGGTCTTTTATATTAAAATAACACTTGCCAGAAAGCCTGAGGAATCTAAATCTTATTTAGATCTGATGCTAGTTTTGAACTGAAAATCACACTTGTACGCGTGCTTTTGTCTACTTTATCCCAGATTTTCACTAGTTATATTGATCTGCTGTATCCAACTGAAGACAGACAGGATCGATTGAGAGATTCCTATTTCTTTACATGCGACTGCCGAGAATGTGCAACAAAAGCAAAGGTAACATTTTTAAACTTGAGGCGCGCTCTCTCGCTTTGCGAGCAGGGGACTAGCACCTTTTTATGCTTCGAAGACCTAATCCTATTGTAATTATTATGGAGGATGCAGCAAGCCACTACAAATCTGGAAACCCTTGCCTGACTATACTGCAGCGCTCACACCCACTTGTCCAGAAACTAGAAATGGGACTTGAGAATTCCGATGATCTGATCCTGGTAGTGCCTGTTTTCGGCCCCCGTCATTCGATTCCATAAAGGTAACAGCAGCCAATGTTGAAACGGGTCCCCTTGATCTCCTATTGCTGTGGCTGAGCAGTGCAGGTATCCTGGATTGCCCAAGAATAAACAAATCACGGCTACTTGCCAGGTAGCACACATTGACATGCAGAATTAGTAACTTGCGTCACTCATTATCTGGACGTTCAGGAAATGAAATCCCTTCCTGCTCTTGAAGTTGATGGGGCTTTCATACCAGGAATGACATCAGTGGCACCCTGCACTTGTGTGACTCCAGACACTCCGAAGACATTAATGACTTTCTCTCTTTGCTTTGCTGGGTCCATGTAAATTGAATGAACTCGCGGTGTACCTGAACAGAGCACCTGTGACCTGTCTAATGCAAGAAAGAAGAGAAAGGGTTTGCATTTGTATAGCATCTTTCACGACTTCAGGACATGCTAAAGTGTAGTCGCTGTCGTAATGTAGGGAAAGAACTGCTGGCTGTGACTAATGTCACCATAGGTCTCCTGCAAGCATCCGGATGGATTAAAAAGTGCTGTTGTCCCCTTCAACAACAACAACATGTACTGATCTAGTGCCTTTAATGTAGTAAAATGTCCCAAGGTGCTTCATGGGAGTGTTAGAAGACAAAGATTTAACACTGAGCCACACAAGGAGAAATTAGGGCAGATGACCAAAAGCTTGTTCAATGAGGTAGGTTTTTAAGGAGCGTCTTAAAGGAGGAATGAGAAGTTTAGGGAGGGAATTCCAGAGCTTGGGGCCGAGGCAGCTGAAGACATGACCACTAGTGGTTGCGTGATTATAATTGGGGATGCTCAGGAGGGCAGAATTAGAGGAGCACAGATATTGGGGGGTGCGGTGGCTGGAGGAGATTAGAGATGGGGAGGGGCAATAAGGCAGATAAGGCTATGTCCCTGGTGGAAAGTGGCTGAGAGTCAGAATCCAACTGGTGTATCTGTATTACAGGGTCCGAGGGAAAAATGCCGTGCTCGCCGATATTATCTATAGAAAAATCCAGACTGGTCCTTTGGTTTGTAGATGCAGATACCTCTCGGGTGGGTGTTGCCTGAGTGCATGATGCCACACGAGATTCCATCCGTTCCTCCTCCAATACAGAGACAATGGAATCCCCAGAGGGAAATCCCATTATTTCAATATGCAGTGCTCCTTTTTAAATTCTTAGAAAGCTTCACAAAGTACCTGTTCAAATACTCAAACAACATCATCAAAGTAGTGGAAGTGACTCCCTTCCAAAAACAGTGGCCTGAATTTTAATGGGGAGGCGGGTTGGGAGCTGGAGGGCTCCAAAGCGGTCGGGAGAACTGGTTTCCCGCCGGCCTTTCCAAATTTAACGGCAGGGCCTGATTTGCATGGGGAAATCTGTTTCCCACCTGCAGCCAGCCAGATTGAGGGGCTGGCTGGCTGTGGGCGGATAGGCCTGTGGCACTAGGCTGCAGAGAGGAGGGAGGGAGCAGCTCTGGTTTTTTGGTGAGGGGGGCGTGGTGTCTGTTGAGGATCGGGGGCAGGGAGCAGCACGGATGGGGTAGGAGAAGGGTTAGGGAACAATCAGCAGCCAGAGAAGCTGGAGGTGGGGTTAGGGAACGATTGACGGTGGGGGTGGTGTCTAAGATTGGGAGCCAGAGGAGAAGGGGTGGGGGGGGGAGGGGTTTGCAGCATCATCGGGAGGCCAGGAGGAGCGGGGTGGGGGGGATCGGAGGCCTTGTGGGAGGGGTCTCCGATCGCAGAGGGTGAGGTAGGTAGGGATGCTGGATCCAGGAGGTTAGTGTAAAGGCACATCCGTCATGGATCCAGCAGTCCTTGTCTTACTTTAGCTGACTGGTTTCGCGAGGCCTGGAAAACCCGACCAGCTAAAGTTAAATTCAAGATGGAGGTTAAATCGGAGCCTTCCATCCTCAATATTTAAATGAACGACCCGTCTCCTAGGAGCGGGTTGGCTGCCCGCGCACTCCCCCACCCCCACGTTAAAAACAGAAGTGGGTGGGTTGGAGACGGTTTCTGGTCGGGATTAAGAGTTTTAACACTAACTTCCCACACGACCCCAACCCACCTGTTTTTTTTAAGGCTAAAATCACACTCCTGTAAGACCTTTCACCTTCCTGATGCCTTCCTACCAATGGGGACCTGTACAAGTTCAACACCTTTTACAATGGTGGTGATTTTCAGAGTAGTAAGTCGGTGAAAATGTAGGGAAATCTTTTGGGGGGTGGCACTTGGCCATGCTCCCCCCACCCCCGCCAAGCCCACCAGCTGCATTCATGTATGTTGAGGTCCACTTCTGGAAAGTGGCTGAGTCAGTTGGCTGACATGAGAAATCAATGGCAGGCATTTTTAGGGGATGGAGTTTTGGCAGAGGGCCAATGCTACATTTTACTTGCCAGTCTACCCAAAAACATTGGGCTGGATTTTCATTCGGAAGTCAGGAAGGAGGCGGGACTACAACTTTTGGGTTGTAGTCCCGCCTCCATCGAGATGCGGCCAATCCACGCGATTTCACTTGATTGACCTTGTGGGCAGGCCAATTAAGGGCCACCCGGCAACAGGTGACGTCACAGACTGAAATTTCATCTGTCAAGACGTGTTGACAGATGAAATATCAGTGTTTCACAGCTGCTTGAAGCTGTCAAACACTGACGGTCGGTCTTCTAACCTGAGTCCTTCTACGCAGACTCGGTTAGAAAACTCGCCGGCACTGAAAGCTGCAGTCTGTCACTTTTGACAGATTGCAGCCATTCTGCTTTCTGTGCCGGCTGAATGATGGACTCCCGAAGCCTAGAGGAAGGAAGGCTGTAAAGGTAAGTACAGGTAATTTAAACTTCTTTAGACACACCAAACACACTTACCTTTGCACTCATGCACCCATCACTTACCTGAACACTGACATCTCGACCCCTCCAAGTCCTTCAACCCGACGGCCCGACGACTCTCGCATGGCGTGGTTTGGAGCCATCGGGAATCCCACATGACAACCTTCAAAATAGGGATTAGGCTAAAAACTGCCTGTTACCTACCTGTTAATTGGCACTAATCCCTTCCCGCCTCGGGTCAGCGGGTCCCAGTGCGGGGCGGGTACCCGCCTCCTTTGAAACTTACGTGGAGGCGGGTTTTGGGCGGGATGGTGTCGGGACCCCCAAATTCGGGATTTTAGCCCCCCCCCCCCCCCCCCGCACGCCTAAAAGCCCGCCTCACGGCACACTGAAAATTGACCCCATTGTGTATGTTTTTTTTTTAAAAAAAGGAAAATCCAGGCCTTCGTCTGGAATTGGAAGAACTGCAATTCATACGATCACAACCCTCGTGTCGTTTTGCTGGTTGCGGTCCTGCTCTACTTTGCTATGCTATTGCAACAGTGAAAATTTGGGCTGTGATAACAAGTTGACTTTTTTTTAACAGTGATAACAATAGCACATTTAATGGGTTATTTTTCTACATTAAAGGTGATCTCTAAATACAAGTTATTGTAAGATGCCCCAAGGTACTTCAAAGGTGTAATGAGGGAAAAATTGGGTGCCCAGTAAAGGAGAGGATATTGGGCGGTTGAAAGCTTGCTCAGAAGTGGATTTTAAGGAGAATCTTTGAGCAGAGGGAAGTGGAGGAGTTTCAGAATGGGACTTGGGTGGTTGAGACACAGCCGCCAGTGTTGGGGCAAAGGGTCATGGTGGGATAAGTACATCATAGGCTGGAGTCAGGGGTGGGCAGGGGTTGTAGCTCTGGAGAAGGCTGGGTCATGGGGAATTTAAAAATGAGTGATTTTAAATTATGCCATTGATGGACTTAAACTATGGTCAGCAAGGTCAAACTAAAACTTCACCCGCTACAAACTAGGGTTGTATTCCCTGGAATTTAGAAGGTTAAGGGATGATTTTGATCAAAGTTTTCAAGATATTAAGGGGAACTGAGAGGGGAGATAGAGAGAAACTATTTCTGCTAGTTGGGGATTCTAGGACTAGGGGACATTGCCTAAAAGTTAGTGCCAGGCCTTTCAGGAGTGAAGTTAGGAAACACTTCTACACACCGAGTGGTAGAAGTTTGGAACTCTCTTCTGCAAACGGCAGTTGATGCTAGGTGAATTGTTAATTTAAAATCTGAGATTAATAGATTTTTGTTAAGCAAAGGTATTAAGGGATATGGGGCAAAGGCGGGTATATGGAGTTAGGTCCCAGATCAGCCATGATCTCATTGAATGGCAGAACAGGCTCGAGGGGCTAAATGATGGGGGTTGCAAGGCGAGCAAGAGTTGTTGAGAGATAGGATACGGACAGCGGAGTTTTAGATCATCATCTGAAATTTACAGCGGCTGTGGGATGGGAGGCCGGCCAGGCAGATATTGGAATAGTCGAGTCCAGTGGTGACAAAGGCATGGCTGAGGGTTTCAGTGGCCGATGGACTGAGGCGGATGATGATCGAGGTGGAAGTTGCCAGTCTTGGTTAAGGCAAGGACCAGAAGCTCAGTTTGGGGGTCAAACCGGATGCCGAGGTTGCGAACGGTCTGGTTTAACCTGAGACGATGGTCAGGAGGGGGGGATGGAGTTGGTGGCAAGGGCAGAGTTTGTGGCGGGGGCTGAAGATGATGGTTTCAGTCTTCCCAGTATTTAGCTGGAGGAAATTGTGACTCGGTTTCAGTGATTGCACTCTTGTGTCTTGAGTCTTGGGAACATAATTGTGGCTGATACTTCAGTGTAGTACTGAAGGAGTGCTGCACTATGGGAGATGCTGTCTTTCAGATGAGACCTCAAACTGATATCCTGTCTACCCACTCAGGCAGATGTAAAAGTTCCCATGGCATTATTTGAAGAACAGGAGAGCTCTCCTGGTAGTGTTGTCAAGATTTATCCTTCAACCAATACCACAAAAACAATAATCTGTTCATTTACCTCATTGCTGTTTGTGGGAAAACAACATAAGAATTAGGAGCAGGAGTCGGCCATACGGCCGCTCGAGCCTGCTCCACCATTCAATAAAATCATGGCTGATCATCAACCTCAACTCCACTTTCCTGCCCTATCCCCATATCCCTTAATTCCACTGGAGTCCAAAAATCTATCTATCTCGGCCTTGAATATACCCAACGACTCAGCATCCACAACCCTTTGGGGCAAAGAATTCCAAAGATTCACAACCCTCTGAGTGTGGGTGGTTGCTGTGTGCAAATTGTCGACTGCATTTCCCTACAATTACAACAGTAACTACACTTCAACTGTATTTGAGTGGCAGTGAATTGGTTTGGAATATCCTGAAGATTGACACGATGGGCCGAAGGGCCTCTTTCTGTGCTGTAAAACTCTATTTGTACGGTGCTGTATAAATGCATTATTTCTTTCATCCAAAATTGGACATCAGACAAGCGGTCACAGCACATAGACAGTTGGGGTTGAGAGAGGTGACCGAGGCGTACATGTTGGACCTGACCCCATGTCGCTGGATAATTTTGCCAAGGTGTAGCTTGTAGATGAGGAAGAGGAGGGACTCCTGAGGTGGTGATGGAGTGGTAGACAGAGAAACCATTGGTAATGATGCCCTGGCAATGATTGGATAAGTAAGAGTGCAACAAAGCAATGGTAATCTCTCCAAGCTAGACAATGGAGGAGAAGCATTTGAGGTGGAGGAGGAGGACGTGTGGTTAATTATGCCAAAGCCCTTTTATTCTCACTTTGGATGCTGGGATAGCTCCATTTCCATAGATTTCTCTTCATTTTCAGTAAAAACAGAAGCAAGTTATAAATGTCATTATCCGATGGCACATTTATGCATGAGGGGGAGGGCAGGAAATTGTGATTTTAATGTGTGAGTCTTCGGCCAGTTCTGGGCAGTTGGTGGGAATGTTTTTTCCAGACCTGATGGCGTGAGATGTGCATCTCTTAACAAGAATGCATGGCCAAAAGAATAGAGAATATCAGTAAATCATATTGGAAAATGCACAACCTTATCAGGAATTCACTCCACTCCAGTAGATTACAGCTTTTTCATTAATGGCGCTTCACATTTCCATCCTTCTCTGCAGGATACAGAAAAGTTGGAAATTACAAAATATGGTGAACCGCCAAAGCCAGAGGTCATCAAGGACACGATCAAATACGCTAGGAATATAATTGAAGAGTTCAGGAGAGCTAAACACTACAAAAATATCCTTTTCCTGTGGATTGGTTGTGAGGCCCATACCTCTTAAAAGCTAAACTACTGCATGCTTGAGAGGTGCTGCTGTTTCATGTTCATTTATAAAATTTCTGTTCATTCTGGATGTCCTTCACTACTTGTATACTTACTGACAATGGATTGGCCATTCACTTCTCTTGTTCTTATACAGTATATATATTTTTATATATATTTATGCACATGATTTAGACTTGGGAATAAGGAGAATGATATTGAAATTTACTGATGGCAGAAAGTCAAAATCGAGGAAAAGACTTCAGGAAGATGCAGATGGAGTAAGGAAATGGGCAGCTAGGTGGCAGATGTAATTTAGTGTGGAGAAGTGTGAGTTAATGAATTTTGGGAGGGAAAACAGTGAATGGGAGTATAAACTGAATGGAAAGGCACTGAAGGGTATGGAGGAACAGAGACCTTGGTGCTCAAATACATAACTCCTTGCAAGTGCAGGTAAAGTTTTTTTTTAAAGTTCAATAGTATTTTGGATTTTATAAATAGGGCCATAAAGTACAGGAGCAAAAGTATGACGGGCCACAATTAGAGTACTGTGGAGGAGAAGCATCCGGGAAGGTGCCGAACACCTCGAGTCTCTTCGCCAGGAGCAAGCGGAAGCCAAGCGCAAGGAGCGCACGTCAACCCAAGCACCCCACCCACCCGCCCCTTCAACCACCATCTGCCCCACCTGTGACAGAGACTGTAGGTCCCGCATTGGACTCGTCAAGTCACCTGCAAACCCACTTTTAATGTGGAAGCAAGTCATCCTCGGTTCCGAGGGACTGCCTAAGAAGAGGGGAGAGTACTGTGTGACGTTTTGAGTATACCATTAAACAAAGGACATTAAAGCCACACCGTGTAAAGCCACGCTGTGTAGATTCAACATGATGATACTAGGTATGAGAAACTAGGTATGAGGACTTGAGATACTAGAAATTGTTACCACTGGAACGGCGAAGGTTAGGGGCAATTGGAGTGTTCTAAAGGTTTTGATAGGTTGTATCGGGGAAGACTATTTCCTCTGGTTGAGGAGTCCCTGAAGAGGGATCATCAGTTTAAAATTCTCACACGTGGGATGTTTAAGGGAAATTTCTTTATACAGAGCATTGTGATGGCATGGGATGTTGTGCCTCAGAGCAGTTGAAGCAGAGGACAGTTTGGATAAGTATTTGAAGTAAAAGCAGAGGAAGATGCAAGACTATGGGGAGAGAGTGGGGCAGTGGGATTATTTTTGCGTTGCTCTAGCATGATGAGCTGAATGACCGCCTCCTGTGCTATAAGTGTCTGTGGTTCATTTAGATTTCCCAGCATTATCATTTGAGGGCACAATTTGTGCAAAAGTGTAAAGAGGTGGAGGGACACCGGAGAAGGTACTGTGAAGTTAAAAAAAATCATTTGTTTTAATCTCCCATTGCAGTCCAGCTTTTGGGTGCTCCCTGGTGTTCTCTTGGTACAATTCTTAACTATCTGGCACCCCCTAGTGAGCTGCTGGAGATCTGCGAGTTAAGTCTGGATAAGATGGGATCGACCTTTGAGGATGACAATGTCTACATGCTGCACATGATGTACCAGGCCATGGGAGTCTGTCTGTATATGCAGGACTGGGACGGAGCTCTACGCTATGGTCAAAAAATAATCAAGCCTTACAGGTGATGAAAAGAAAATATAACTTTAATACTTTTAATACAGTATTTCCTGCAGTCTCTCTACAAGATGATTCCCAGAAGTATTTTGTATTTGCTTTTCTTTGGTTTTTGAAACAGTAACACTAATATAGGCAATGTAAAATCTCACTACTGCACAAGTCACACTTAAGAGTTGTGCACAGTGCACCTTAGTAGTAAAATGTTGCTTGTGGTGGTACATAGTTGCAGACACATTTTTGCATTTTATTAAAAATGTGTAGTAAGGGTTTCTACCAGAGCTGAAATTAAATGTTGGGTAAATGTATTATTTGCTTTGATAATTAGAAACTCTTATTTATCTTCAATGGCTAACTATTTCCGTGAGGGGCCCACATTCTGTGGAGGCAAAAGGGGTCTATAAGCAATGGCTTCCGCATGTGCTTAAAAAATTCTGGGTTATTTTTTGTACTTGTAAGCATGCCAGCAAATGCAGGTGATTTCAAATGAAATATGAATGAATCACTGAGTTGTGAAAGATAACGGAGCTCAGTCTGGTTTCCTGTGGAGAGGGACATGTTCCAAGTGTTTTGAATGCTCAAGAAAATCATGAAGGTGGATGTGCAAAAGAACTTGTGCCGAGCCAAGCAAAGAGACCTAATTTTCATGATGGTACTGCAGCCCACCGGTGCCATTGACTGACGAGAGGTGGTTTTGTGTTTGCAGTCCTCCACATGGTCATTCTCCAGTCTTGACTGTGGTGCTGATGTTGAACAAGACTCTGTGCTTTCCCATTTGGAGGCAGGAGAGATTTTTCTTGGGCTACTCTAGTACACCATCTAACAATTGCCTGCCTGCCCCCTCGGCCGCAATTGATGCACAGTTCAAGATCAGGAAAATTAAATAAATTGTATTGAACATAAAATTTCTTCCCTCCCCACCACCATACAAAAAAGAAGCCTTATCATATAGTAGTGCCTGTCGAATGATGCCATATACCTTCAGGATCTATATCGTGCTATGGCTTAGTTGAATTCGATGTGTAACTGTAATATAGTTTTGTCGTCTTCTGCAATAGACTGCATAGATATTTAAAACCCTCTAGGCAAGAGTGGATCGGATCATTCGACTAGGTCTGTACCTGGTATTAACAGATTTTAACCACTTTCTGATTCTCACTTCCTGGCTGCTGTTACTTTGTTGTGCAGGGAATTATGGGTACCATGATCCAGTAGAAAGCTCCTGGGGAGGCACTGTGACGGTGATCTCCACAGAAGGCAGTACATGTCACATGTAGGCCAAACTGGGTAAGGACGGCAGGTTTCCTTCCCTAAAGGACATTCCTTTCCTTCTCTGATATTAATTACGATTGAGACAGTATGTAAAGTGGAAGCTTTATCACTCTATTGCTCAACAAGGGAGGAGAGTCTGGGAGTGATGTAGATCTTGGACGCTAGTGCAAAAAGGAAATCGGCTTCCTGTTTTACGCCCCGCTGCGTTTTAAATCGGGCCGGGTGTAAAACGGGCTGCCAATTCACTATCTCCAGTTTTGCGCTACTGATCAAGACACGTTTCATCCCTTCTCCGTCCACTCGGGTGTTAGAAACTGTTGTGTATGTAACCGTTCGCCTTTAAGAGCACTACTTTAGGGTGGCACTATTTATTGGCTCATGTATACTGTAATACCGATAGTGACCACACCAGTATATAAGGGTTGTGATACGTTAACTAGAGCAGAAATCGCCCAGACCACAGAATAGTAAAGACCTGTTTTGTTTGTACTTCTAAAGTCTCTGAAGTTATTTACTGCACAACCTACAGACTTTACAGAAACAAGTTAAATCTGATCATGGGAAGCAAACAAAACCAACCATTTTAGGTTGCTAACATACCAGAGGGATGTGTTTTGTAGCAGACAATCTGCACATTTTAAATCCTACAATTGGTTGACTATTTAATTGTGAAAGATGCTTTTTGATAGCCTTTGCCTGTGCAAAGAGCTGTCAATCAACCACTTCCTCCAGAGATGGAGAAATCTATTTGGCAGTTCTTGTATGACTCCTGCAGCCTGAGAGACGTTGAACATGTGTTAGCATTGCAGATGCTGATCCAAATTTATTGTTAGGAGAGTTAGCGAAACGTTGCACTTTTTTTTGAGCCAAGGAGTTGTAAATTAAATATTGCAATCTAATGGAATCTGCTGTATTGATCTATTGTTGCAGTTTAACGTTACTTTTAAGATACCTGGTTGATTCTAGCAAATTGTGTTGTTTTATCTATAATGATGATTATGCTTCTGCTATCTGAAGAACACGATGGAACTTGTTATTTCCAGTGGGCAATTTACAGTAACGAGGCTCTCTGTTTGACCCTGCAGAATGCTACTTCGTATAGTCATACTTTTCTTTGTTGTGAGCAAGGGCTGACATACGGGTGTGGTCCTTAATGCTGAGCACTGGAGTAATATGTGGTACAGCCCAAAAAACGTAATAGCTGGTACTGATGAGATAATAGATATATTGATTCAAAACTAGATTTCTATTGAGTGCCACTGACTATCAGTTTCTGATGGAATTTTTGTTGACCTATTCTGCACTGTAAGGGATGTCACGAGTGGGAAATGGAGATGCACCACCTTTCCTCTCCTAATATCAAATGGCCGACTTAATAAATCTGAGCTACCAGTTCAGGGACTAACCCACTGGGAACACTTGTCGGGAAATCACGAGTGAACTAATCCTGATTTTGCTCCCGTTTAAAATGAAAGCTCAGCCGACCGTGAGAAGTGTGCCCACGATTTCCTGACATGCGCTGCTGGTGAGTGAGGCTTCTCACTGGGAGAGCAGTTTCATAAAATCAGCTCCTGTCAGCACTCTAGAGTCTGGTGTAGCATCAGAGATGAAATTCAGGATAACACTACTTCTGCTGTACCCAAATCTCCAACAACAAAAAAGGCACTTGCTATACCACTAAACTTGCGTATTTTCCACATCAACCTTTAGTTCCAAGAGAAATTCTTAATTTGGTCCCAGATTTGTGATTTGGACACATACCCAGCAATGTGCCCTTTTAATTTTTTTTTGGGTGCGTGGCCCCTTTTAAGAATTTAATACTTGGGATTCTTCCACTCACTGCATAGTACTCTTGTCCTGAAATTGAACTCCAGTGGTTCCTTGCACTTAGTGCGACTCTCAAATAAACTGGGACACCATTGGCCCCACTCCTTGATGAGTAGCACCTTCTTTTGGTCTGACATCGGTGTACAGAGTCGCTTAGTGAACTTTTCCACTGGCTATGTGCAATCCTCACCTAGTTAGAAAGAAAAATGAGATTTAAAGGGGGCAGGAGAAAATTAAAATCCTACTTGTATAAAAAAATTAAAGAATGCTTTGCTTTTTTTAAAAAAAGCAGCAAACACTATCCTGCATATTCTCTGAATGTTGCTTCAATGTGGCTGAAACTGGGACGGTTGTATATGGGCTTGGAACATCATACTGCTGGAGCCAAGGCACTGAGGAAGGTAATACGTTCACCTTTTGGCTTTTCTCTTTACAGTCACCAAATATTGGGTTTACAACTAATGCATGATTATTTTGATTGCTTGAATTTAAAGGAATATTCCAGGGAAGACTTACCCTGTATTCTAGTTTTATGTGCAAGAAATTAGGTTTAAACATACCTATGCTTCATATTTTATTAAATCTCACATCAGGGTTATTATAGCCAGTAGACTGTTCCTGTGCTTGTTTTCAAAGTGCTTGATGGAGGGGTCTGAATGTTCAAGGAGCACAGTGTGTTGTCATTCATTTAAGTTGTAGACCTATTTTCTGTAGTATGTGCCTGATAACACTGATGGAGGTTTGTGAGCAGGTTGGCTATCTGCCGCCTTTCTCACAGAACAATGTGTGATGCAAATGTTATTTTTTTTTTTTTTAAACGGAATTAAAATAAATCATATTTCATGTATAGCTGAAATTGGGAGTTCAATATCATGGAAAATAGTTGAAAGATATTATTGAAGGTTTCCCCCCACCCTGCCAAATCAGTAGTGCTCACAGAATTAGTTTGAATGTCTGACCATAACTGATGTTAAAAAAAGGCTTATTTTAAGTTTAGCTCCTCTGGTGTGTAAGCAGTGGCCTGATGTTCACAATAGGAGAGCAGAAATTTAAAAAAAACTTTGAATTCAGAAAATTTCCTGTTTTAATATCTTTTTCCCAACTGGAATTATTAATTTTAGGGTGCCATGCAACAGACCTAGCTTGTATAATTGGCATCTTCATTTAAAAGAGTCACATTTTGGAATCGATCTTGAGGTACTGACAATGAAATTGGGCATTTTCTTTCACAGGCCTTGGCCATTATGGAAGTGGCACATGGCAAGGATCATCCGTATGTTTTTGAAATTCAAAAGGAGCTGGAAGAAAAATGAATAGTTTTCCTTGCAGTTAAAATGCAAGACTGTATGGTGGTGTCTGTCGACAACAAACTGATCATTTGAAATATTTGTCCATATCTGTAACAACCAGTCCGAAAATAATGGCATGAAGGTCAAAGGAATGCTGTTTTTATTTTTGTTGTCTTTTTAATATTTAAATGAATACTACAATAAAATGCATTGTACAAGCTTGGAATCGTTGTGGGTTCAGTTAATGTCTCGAGGGGTTTAACAGTAGTAAATGTTCTGTAAACACCTACTTCAAAGCAAAATTTTTAGTTCTATAGGAAGCGGGACTGGGTACTTGTGGTAATCTTTTGGCTTTGCCCCATTCCACCAAAATTGCGTTCAATTGCTAGAAAGGCATAATCAGTCAGTCTGCTCATGAACACTGAACATAGTATAAAGCCTATTCTAATTTTGTACACTGAAAACAAGGAATTATTCTCAATCCAGATCCTCTTGAAATGTGAAGGTAGGTTTATTAGGACTCATTCTATTAATGGAATTGGCATTGAATCCAAATTTTTTTTAAATTAAGTTTTATTGGTTATTTTGACCTCCACAAATGTTCTGCAGGATAAATCCCTGAAGAGGTTCAAATATTAATTAACTTTAAGACTTGTGGCTATAGCTACTAAACAGTGCTTTCTGTAATTTTATTTAAGAATTTCAGCATTGAGGGTCTATTTGCCCAATGGTTATTTGGTACAGCAATGGTGGTGTGCAAAATAGCAGCAATTTGGTCTAGTCCCAAATTCAATCACCATACATAAGGAGTTAAAAGCAAATGCTGCCCCAGCCTAAATCAATACAAATGTTGCCATGATTAATTGTGTTGATGGGATGACCCAAGTCATAGAGTTCAAACAAAAACATAATGGGATCTCTGTCCAGGTGCACTGGATCACCTGGCCATAGGGAATATCAGAAATTTGTGCTAGTCAGAGCACGCGACTGTAAAGGAACCCGTCCAATTTTCCTTCTATTAATTTAAATGGAAGAAAATTGATTGGGAACAACAACAACTTGTATTTATATGGCACCGTTAATGTAGTAAAACGTCCCAAGTCGCTTCACAGGAGTGTTATAAGACAAAAATCTGACACCGAGCCACATAAGGGAAAATCAGGGCAGGTGACCATAAGCTTGGTCAAAGAGGTAGGTTTTAAGGAGCGTCTTAAAGGAGGTAGAGAGGCAGAGCGGTTTAGGGAGGGAATTCCCGAGCTTAGGTCCTAGGCAACAGAAGGCACGGCCAACAGTGGTTGAGCGATTTATAATCGGGGATGTGCAAGAGGGCAGAATTAGAGGAGCGCAGATATCTCTCGGGGTGGTGGGGCTGAAGGAGATTAGAGATAGGGAAGGGCAAGGCCATGGAGAGATTTGAAAACAAGGCTGAGAATTTTGAAATCGAGGCGTTGCTTAACCGGGAGCCAGTGTAGGTCAGTGAACACAGGAGTGATGGGTGAACGGGACTTGGTGTGAGTTAGGACGTGGGCAGCTGAGTTTTGGATGACAAGTTTACGGAGGGTAGAACGTAAGAGGCCAGGCAGGAGTGCGTTGGAATAGTCCAGTCTCGAGGTAACACAGGCATGGATGAGGGTTTCAGCAGCAGATGAGCTAAGTCAAGGGCGGAGATGGGCGATGTTACGGAGGTGGAAATAGGCGGTCTTAGTTATGCTGCGGAAGCTCATTTCAGGGTCAAGTATGACACCAAAGTTGCGAACAGTGTGGTTCAGCTCCAGACAAATGTTAGGGAGAGGGATGGAGTCCGTGGCTAGGGAACGGAGTTTGGGGCGGGGACTGAATGGTTTTGGTCTGCCCAATATTTAGTTGGAGAAAATTTCTGCTCATCTAGAACTGGATGTCGGACAAGCAGTCTGACAATTTAGAGACCGTGGAGGGGTCGAGAGAAGTGGTGGTGCAGTAGAGCTGGGTGTCGTCAGCATACATGTGGAAACTGACGCTGTGTTTTCGGATGATGTCCCCAAGAGGCAACATGTAGATGAGAAATAGGAGGAGGCCAAGGATAGATCCTTGGGGGACACCAGAGGTAACAATGCGGGAGCGGGAAGAGAAGCCATTGCAGGTGATTCTCTGGCTACGATTAGATAGATAAGAATGGAACCAGGCGAGTGCAATCCCACCCAGCTCGACGACGGTGGAGAGGCGTTGGAGGAGGATGGCGTGGTCAACCGTGTCAAAGGCTGCAGACCAGTTAAGAAGGACGAGGAGGGATAGTTTACCTTTGTCACAGTCACAAAGGATGTTTGTGACTGAGCCGTTTTGGTACTGTGGCATGGGGCGGAGCCTGATTGGAGGGATTCAAACATGGAGTTATACAGGCATGCACTTTGCCCTGCCTAATTTTTTTTTGATACGCGCTACATCAAAGCAATCGTGGGTGCAGAAAATCTTCTTTAATGTATGATATGATTGGTTTAGCATATGCAGCATAAACACCGGCCCGGACTGGCTGTGCCGAATGGTCCGTTTCTGTGCTGTATATTGTGTAATGTGTCTGACTGGTAGCTCCAGTTATTCAAATGTTTTGGAGATATGCATCATTAGCCTGGACTGTTCAAATTAGAGAATCAACTTCAACCTTTCCCCAGGACCTTGGGCCCACTTACACTGTGGCAAGGCATCATAGTGCATTCCCTCTTGCCCACCTGAGGCGGGTGCCCTATTGGTGTGGTAAATGATGCTGGCTCTCATGCCTCTAACCTTGGTAAGTGGTCAGGGACACATAGGGCAGCTGGAAGTTCCACTCCACCAAACTTCTGCCAGTGTAGTGGGACAATAGGAAATGTAGGGCCTTGTTCCACAGATTGTTTTAGAACTGTGTATATAAAAGATAGTGCAAACCATTTATTTTCTTTAGTTGCAGTAGATGTTAACATGATAGCTTATAGTAATTTTTGTCAGTTAAAACCTAAAATGAGGTGTTGTAACACCTGCTATTGAAGATGTGAGGAGGGTCTTGAGGCAAAGGATTGATCCAGTAACTAAAATAGTAGTAGCATGCTACGGAATACTTTTCTTGCTCTCCACCCACCAACCAAAGAACTCCTGTACCAAATTTCCCTTGTTTCCCATCCTTCAGCCAATGACTTATCTATTCTTGGGTTTTATCCTGAATCACTACCCATAAGCTTAAATACTAGCCTTTCTTGCAGAACTTTGTACACCACAGTATACAGATCTTGTTGATTTTAGGGTTCAAATGGACTAGAGGTTCAATTTTTTCATTTAAAATCCAGCTTTCCTTGCAAGTTCTCACGTTTCAGTGGAAGCTTCCTAAATAGCCTGCTGTGGGCTCCAAGCCTTCAACTGCTGCACGTACAGACAGATTTGAAGAGTTCAGGTGGATTCCACTGAAACTCTGGAAACTGAGAAAACAAGGGCAGTTAGATTTTGAATAAAAACTCTGTCTCCTCCCTACATACATAGATTTTGGTCAGGGCTCATAAGGAGCAGCGTGCGCTGGAACCCAGAGGCCCAAGGATCGATGGAAATTGATTCTCTGGCCTCGTCAGCATACGCCACATGAGCATCCACCGCTGGTCGTGCCTTCATAGACAGCTCCAGTGAAGACTTCAATTTCGGGCTGCCTGCCTGGAGCAAGGGCTGCTGAAAAATTGAGCATAGCCCTGATGGTCACCTAGGCATTGGACCCCTTAAATATGGAAATTAGGGGCCTAGCATCTAACTAATTTAGCAATGGGACCCACGCTTGCAGATTTTGGGGAAGCGTCCAACTGCTAAATGAATAAGCTTTGTGCCTGAATTCTTTTTATATGTAGCATATGACACCCAAGTAACAATCCTGTCAAATAGATTTAACATTAAAAGAATCAAAGAAACATGTACGAAACGCACTATAATCATTGTGATGTGTTGGGTGGAGAAATTTGTAGGATGACCTCGCAACAAATGACTTGCCCTAATGATTACTGTAGTGTAGCTGTACTCTAACCAAGGAGCTAAATAATTAGCAAGTTTGATTTTTGTATTGACAAAATTGCCATTTGCTGTACACAGAAGCAACTGATGCAGACCAAACAGCTTTAGGTCTTGGATAAAAATGTTGAACCAAATTGTCTTGTAGGCCTTATTCCAGCATAGCATGCTCCTTACTAGAATTCTCACTGGCAGTTATAACTCAAGGACATGGCTGTATAGTTGATTGACACCTTTAGAAAGGGGTCTATGCAACCAAATTGCATTCAATTAAGTCACCTGAAGTGGGATTCTCTCTATATTCTAGCTTGAGGTTTGATTATGTTCACATAAAAGCTAGTTGCAAAGGATTGCCCAGATACAGAGAAGGTCAAGTGCAAAGTGTTAATAGCATAAGTTTCAAACACTTAAAAAAAAACACTGTATAACCTTACAATGGCATATCCTTGCAATTGCAGATAAGTAAAAGTGTTAGTAATACATCTGTGTCTGCCTTGGTCTCTGACAAGTAAGAGTGATGTTGCACTTCATTCTATTGCACTGTGGTTCTGCTGTTGTCTGATATGGCTTGGTCAATAAATCTTTTTCTTTAGAGTGGGTTATGTAGCAGTCTAGAGCGAACCAATTTAGATATTGCATATATAAAACTCTACACAAAAAGCAGTAGATCCTAATACAATTCTCAAATGTAGGCATATATTTAATTGAAGTAGTATTGTAAGATCTATGCCACTAATATTGGCTATATACTGGAAATTGTCAACACAATTTCTAATATGCGGGTGGGGGGGTTATTGTTCTTGCTCTTCTACATTACCTTACAGAAGGATAGGTAACAGTGGGATTTTTGGAAAAAATGCTTTATTGTGTATGAATGATAAACAATCTTTTACAAAACGTTTGGTACATTCATGAATAAGGAAAAATAGTCACTGAGAAGCATATACAAAATAATTATTTACACAAGACAGAGAAAGAAACAAATGGTAATTTTGTTCTGACAAGTCATGTGAAGCAATGCTGAATGGTATCCGTATCATAGAAAGAGAGGCAGCAAGATCCAATGCAAAATACTGTCATTGTAGTATCACAGTTTTATACCGGAAAACTGGAAATGAAAGCTTATACACTGATCAGAGTACATAACACCTGATGTAAAAAGCATGCATAGTTAGTTTTCAAGGGGAAGAAAGGATACAGAACATAAGACTATTTCACTTATTGTACTTAAAACCATTAAGTTCCGTTTAAAGTCAAACATGTGGGCTTAAAAATCCACACATTTAAGTTTCCTGTTACAAAGTTGCACTTTTTCCAGACATATAAACACTAAAGGGTCCAAAACCCTTTCACTGGGTTAGTATAACACACATTTGTAGGCTTTTCTATTTTAAAAAGTGCACATTAAAAAAAAAAATGCCAGTCCATTGTACTACTCCAGTCAACAGGAGCTTTGCTTACTGTAATGACATCTGGAGAGTACATCAACTCCAGTTCCCTCTATGTCTGCTAGGTGGAACTCATACCACAAGGCATATATGGTGGAAGGATTTAAGCAACTGAAGTGAGAAACAAGACGCTTAACTACTACTTAACCAAGTTGTTTTTCACTGCTTCACCTTTCTGAAAATTTAAACATTATTTGAATACAGTGGAGACAATGGATTAATATCACTTCTGTTATATTAAGGAGTCATGAGCTTTTCCCCCCACACCAATTACAATCACCTTGGGGGTCAGGGCAAAAAAGGTCAAGTCATAATAGGTTCAATTGATTGTCATTCAGAAAAGATGTTGCATCAAATGAGTTTGGAGCCAAAGTCAGTGAGGAGTTAACGGCAATTGCTTTTAGTCAGGGTTCTTTTTAACATGGGATGTAGAGAAGTGGTTTTGAACAGGTGCAAATACCAATTGAATGCAGTATCAGCACATCGATGCTAAAAATTAGCTGCATATGTCATAGATTGAACTGCCAAACTGTCCAGTTGGAATCTGAGGAGCCCACAAGAAATAAGCAAGGCCCTTTTTATAAGAAAGGCACTTGGCATAAGAGATCACAAATGCAAAATAAAATCATTACTTATTGTGTGTGCTTTTTAACTTAAAGTTCAAAGACAACCTTTCAACAGATTTAGGGGACCAGTAGTTTTATCGGGTACGAACCATAGTGCATTGTGTTTTGTCCAAAATAATGTGCCTCTCTAGTGCTGGGCTTGGTGTGGCTTCATTGATAATGAGTGAATGAGTGTGTAATCAATTAAATTTGGCAATTGATTAGACACAATCCTACTCGTTAAAAGATGGGGACTAACATTCTTAGCATAAAATCAATGTAATCCTTGCTCTTTTATTCACTGCTTATGTAACTGTTGGTATGTATCAAAGAATATTATGAACCTTTCTCTACAAGCAACATGTTTTTATTCATTAATTGACCTCTTCCTAAAACAGGACATGTGTAACACAGGGTTAGAAAACTGACTCAGTAAATTTACTAAATCCAGCCTAGACAGCAGTGATGAAAATCTCCTGTCAATGTTTAAGTGAAGTAAATTTGGATCGTTTCAAATTAACTTTCTGGTGGACTCAAGTCTCCAGCACAAAACTCTTTCCATTTTTACACAAGAGTTTCTTGGTACATTAAAGATAACACAAAATCCAGGTGAAACATAATTAATGATATAAAGACATAGAAGTTTCAGCAAGAGGTTCACCACAACTTTCCCATAGTCTGGAACAATTTTGTACTTGTCTCACAGTAACATGGCAAAGTTGTTGCTGCGACCTGATGAGAAATTTAGTAAGACACAATGATTTAATAGTCTTGTATGGTATGTTATACAACTTGCTGTTTTTAAGAAAACTAATGTAAGATTCCCACAGTGTCTTTGTGGTGAGCATCCTGAAATTTTGGCAATGGTACACGACTAACTGAGTACATGGTTTCCAATTGGGCTCAAATAGCCTAGAATGTGATCAACTGGTCAAAGTTCAAGCCAACTATCTGAATATACAATTGGAAAGGATTCTGGGTGCACCTCAAACCTACAGTGATAAATGCATTTATATATATATAAAAAAACTTATAATTTATATAGTGCCTTTTAACATAGTTTAAAAAAAAGTCCCAAGGCACTTCACAGAGGCGTAAGAAAAAGTGTACATTCAAAAGCATTTTAACAAAAAACAGAGTTGTGGTGCTTGATTAATAATCATGAGATATTAAATCAAGAATCAGAACAATGTTAAAAATTGGTCAACAACCAACCATTCAGCATTTCCAAACATCAAATACAATGTAGTGATAGGCATTGCAGCAAATGTGTTGCAATTTCAGGTTTGGCAATCAACATTGTTCAACAGCACATACCTAAAAATTGACCTAACAATTCAGACCGTAGCAATATTGAAAAGCCCCCCAAAAAATACTGAGAGAATACAGCTATTAGCATATTAGAAACTCAGATTCGGCTTTATCCCAACCTGTTAAATTATATAAATACACAAATTAAGATCAGTCAACAGTATTAGTCAGTGGAAGGAGCTTGCAAAGTCACAGCATGCCAGCCATCTTAAACAAGGCTGTCAAAAAAAGTACTCGGAGGGTTTTATTAAATCAGAGAAGCATTAACTTATCTACGCTATTATTTACTTTTCATAGAACCGCTGACTGCTGTTGGGCATCTAAACCAGTCAAAGGCCTGCCATTTCCCCTTATTTTATTTGTTATCTCACCGTACAGCACAACCTGTGATGTCGTGCTGCTGGGAAGTGGTTTTTGAAATTTGTTTTCATCTGTTAATCACCAATAGCTAGTTCACAATTTTGGTTTAAAAAAAAAACCAAATTGCGCAGAACTGTGGCCCTTTTGAGGGGTTCTGCCCATCTCCGGCCATAATTCCGGTGAGTCTCGGCTGTTTCTGACAGTTTCCGAAATGCCTTGAAACGGGCGGAACCTTACAAGGCAAATGACATCAGGGAGTGGAGTCTGGGCAGAGACTCCCAATGCCAGGTGATCCTGGCTCAGTCAGGACCCTGCATATCTGTAGAGGTCAGTACACAGAGTTTTGGCATACTGGCTTCCTAATGGGTGAAAATGAGCACCACCAGTGGGATACAGGGCAGGGATGCTGCCTGGATCATTGAGGGAAAAGGGACTTCATTAAAAAAAAAACTTCGGAAACACCCCTTTACACAGGGCGTCGGAGGGTACATGGCTGGTTGGGGGGGTGGGGTGAGGCGCCTGGGCAGATCACCCCTTCCCCATGGCTGGCAGGTACTGGATTGTCCAGCTGCATGCAACAGACAGAGGTATGTCCGTAGAGGTGCTTGTGCCCACCTGCCCCATACAAATTAGGTGCATTCCTGCTGACCCCACAAATTCCGCAGGGACAGGGCTGGAAGACATCCGCGGGGGTGATCACAGTGTAACGTTAGCATAGCACCCCAAGGAATTTCAGGGCCTGCATGTTTATATATATTTCATTCACACACAAACTAAAAAGCACAGTCCAGATTTCCAACTTGGTTTAAGTAAAACTGTAGTCAGATATTAGCCTAGTGTCAGTGTGGGGATTATAGAGCCTGCACTTTTCTTCAATTTTTTCATCCTCTGCAATATTTTCTTACTTTTACATTCCAATCTTCAACATGCCTCCAAGCACTTTCTTTCGCAGATGACCAAATTTGTTATTAAATGCGATCTCCTCTCTCCATTGCATTATACAATTTCTGCATTGTTCATACTTTATCATTTTGGCATCTGCTGACCTCGGGTTTGCATCTGGCTTTTTATTGGCGTTTGCTCATGGGCTATGTAATAATAATGGCAGTATCTTTTTAACCCAGTCATTTCTACATAATAACTTAAGTAAATATTTTTAAGTCATTTTCCATCCACACTCACAGCATTCATTTCTCTTTTACTGAGAAAGTTCTGTGTAAATGCTGGTTAAATCTTCTTGCTTCCGTTGCACCTATGACTGTTTCCAGCTCACAAATCAGTAAGAATAAAAAGGCCCCTATTAGTTCCACAACTGATCAAACTACAGCAATCTCAGAGTAAAGCCCACATGAAACTATATCAATTAAAGGAGCATCGTCACCTCTGTGAAGTTGCTGGGAAGCTTATTTTCTTTCCCCACCATTATAAAAAAAAAAGTAACCAGGGATGCTATTTGCATGTTAAAATCACATAACTAACTTGCTATCATGCTGAAATAATGCACTGCCCATCCCATAACCAAAGCTGGGTAATCCGTTCTATAAACAGGGAGACGCGACTATCTGGTCACTCATACCACAGAGGCCATGCAGTAGCACATGATGAGCTATTTTGGCCTGTCTGGCCAGCTATACTCAGTTCCCATTCTCTGCTGCTGCCATCTTTATTAACCCCTTGTGGACTGGTGCAATATTTCACCAGACATAAAAATTAAATGAAAATAAATCTATTCTAAGAATCTTTTGACTTAAGAACTGTTCAATGCTTCAGTACATTTCTCTAAATCTATAACACTCAATATTACTAATTTACAAGAAATAATTTGCATAATTAATGTACATGAAAGCAAGGATGAAACATTTACCCAAGAATCCTTGCTGAGATACAACACAAGTCTAAAAGAAAACAATTTACTTTTCCTCTTACACTTTAAGAAGATCTGTCCAGGGATTAAAATAACTTGGTCATTCCTACGACTATTAGGACAAGTTACAAAAGTTAGACAAAGACCAATTTTAAAATGGAACTTAATCCTCAGCTATGTAAACAGCTTTTTCTCTGCAGTGTGCCAGAGTTATATGTAGTTGTTGTAAAAAGAACCATTCAAACCTGAAAAGGGCGACAATGGAAAATGTCCTACAGATGTCTTATACTTGGCACTTTTTTTTTGTATAAAGATAATAAGTTTCATAAATAAAATTGAACATTTACTTTTATTTCTGGTTTAATGCTCTTGTTTGGTAAATTAAATTATTTAACTGGACAAATATAAAAAATTAAATTAAAATGAAGCTTTACTTTACTACTACACATGTTTGAGGGGTCTTTTTTGCTCCTTTACATTGGAGCAGAATAAATCTTATTCATATACATCTTGTTCTACCTTACACTGTCAACTGGGTGTAATTATTGAAGAAAATGCAAAATACTGCAGATGCTGAAAATCCAAAATAAAAACAGAAAATGCTGGCAACACTCAGGAGGTCGGGCAGCATTTGTGAAGAAAGGAAGGCAGGGTTAATGTTTCAGGTCTATGACACCATCAGAACTGAAACATTCACCCTACCTTTCTTTCACCACAGATGCTGCCTGACTGGCTGAGTGTTAGATTCTTTGGATAAGTCTGTGTAACACACCCCTTAACATGGCCCGGATTTTGCGGTGGTAATGACGCCGAAACATATTCTGCATCGGATTACCTCCCAATACAGAAACACTTCCCTTCCCCAACTACATAACTCCTTCCCACAAATCACCCCCAGCTGCTGTCCAACTCTCTGAGCATTCCAAACATACTGTAGCGTGGAAGATTCTGGCTTACTTAAAAACATCTGCTAAGTGACATTTAACTTCAATCTGTAACACACTGCTGAGGGTGCCACTGCCAGATGTCTCAACCTCTGCCCTCAAGTGTTCCACTAAAAGTCTCCTGCTGTTAATGGGAAAATGTATCACTATTCTGATTCTGCCACTAAACACCAGCAAAACCACCAGGGTACATGGGGGATTCCCATACAGCTTCTATTTACTTGTAACGAGATCCGATGTGAGTCATTGTGGATATATAAAACTGTCCTGGTACTCCTGCAAACTTTGCCCCCTATACTAGTAGTATATAATTGCATCCAAAATGGCTGAAATCATGCCAAGAAGCATGAAGTCTCAAGGAAAATGATTTTCAAAAAAGCAAAAGCTTGTATTGTCATTACTTTAATTATTTAATGTAAAAATATGTGCAGACCATCAAGGGAGGAGTGTCTTCTTACCGTCTATTTATAACACTGTATTAATCAGCTCATCTTTGCTGATATAATTATCCAGAGCAGGCTTCGTAAAAAAAAAAAAATAATAATTTCTAATCATTATTAATGTTTATGATCTCATTGGGTCATCATCAAATAGCTACCAAATGCTTTTCTCCCTGATACTTTTTGGTCTTCTAATGATGTGAACGAGGCAATGTTAAAGGAATTTTGCTCATGAGGTAATAAAGCAGCATTTCCAACATACCTTTAGCTCATGGTCGTTAGTCTTCTCTACAAATTTGCAAGGTTGGACAGTGCTCCATTTTGTTTTGTTGGAAAACATCATTCTGGTACATCACTGTGCAATCACTGCAAAACAATGTCCACCATCCACCCATAAGTGTGCACGCAAAATGTTCTCTTTCTTGCTACTTTACTCAGTACTTCTGAATTTTCTATGGCAGGCTCCAACAGCAGCCTTGTTATAACTTAAAACCAACAAGACTCACAACAGAGTCAAGGGGAGGGTTCAAAAAATCAAAGTACCACATGACAAAATACTTGCTGTACTTGAGCTGCACTTTATATAAAAAAAAATAAAAAAAAAATAAGCTAGCTCCATTTCCACTGCTAAATGTTAAGGTGGTTCAAATACAGAGTTTATGAATTCACATCTAAATCAGCCGGGAGTTCTTCAGGAACTGAATGAGGACCTGGTAGACAAACTTGTATTGGGCTATGGTCTGTACCATTAACATCCGCTGTTGTCGGAGAAATCCCAGCATAACCGGCACTTCCAGCTTCTGAAACAGAACAGCAGTGAAGATATGTTAATGCACAAAGTGACAGATATTGGACTTTAAGACAATCTAGTGGAGATACCAACAGTAAATAAAATAAACAAATACTTAGGTAGAAACTACTGTACTCTGGGGGTGTTGAGGCCAGGATCATAGCCTGGATCCCTGAAGATCTGGGAGCAGTTTTCTCTAAATTTTAGCTATCCCTCTTACAAAAGGGACTTCGGAGGGCATTGAAAACTTGTCCTGGGAGTCGGGGGGTGGAGAAGAGGGGGAAAATACTCAGTTCAACGCCATCACTACCTGCTTACATCATTAAGTCAGAGAAGGCAAAGCCCCATAGACATGTCCTCAAACGCATGCACAGAGGCTCACCAGCCTCTTCTCAAAAAGTTGACCGTATTCTGGTGGAAAGACACACCACCTGCTTATATACAGCAACTGATAACCATCCTCATCCACCTTCTCCAGCTGGCTTCACTAAATATGCATTTGCCATTTTATGTTGGGTTTTTGGCTTTAGCGCTACCCCCAAAAGGGTCCCACAACAATGACAAATCTGCAGACTGAAAGCTGTCTAACTGGCGTAATATGATGATCCGATCCTTTGTAGGAGCTATGGATTTAATGGGCGGGTTACTAGGCTATAGACAGAGATGTACTAATTGGTGCTCCAGATAGGCGTGAGATGATATGTACAATGGAAACCTAATGTCCCCAATTTTAGTAATTTGTACCTGATGTGTGTAGGCGGTGCCCATAATAATTCAATAGCTCAAGTTCCAACAGATGGGGTTGAAAGAATGGAAACAGCAATAATTTTAATACTGATGCCACACCATCATGACAACACTTTGGTAACACAGGAAACTGATCATCATGTCTATATTTCAGATGTATAGAAAGCTGAGAGATCAATTCACTCATTAGAATACCAACTTTAAAGAAGTACATTCAGTGAATACTAGTGTTCATCGGAGAAGAACATCAGTGCTCAGGAATGTGGGCAAATAAAATAACTGATAAAACTGCAGAGAGTATCAAGGCCAGTGAAAAACAAGATTGCTTGACATTCTTCTCCTCCTATCTTCAGTCCATTTCAGGTTCTCAGACTTTTTATTTGGATTGCAACAGAATGCCAATTTATGGAAGGTCCATTTTATGCAACATTTAGATAGTTGGGAACTGCTCTGTAAAATTCAGTGAAGATCTTTGCAGCTTGCCTATGACAAACTCAACTGCTAACCTGCGCATCATGGATTGAAAGTCCATCAAGTACATTTTCAAAACCATCTGTTGCACTCACCTCATTATGCTCCAAGCAACCAACCATGACTTCTGTTAGAATCACCACCCCTGTTCTTCCAGCTCCTGCGCTGCAATGCACAACTATTGGTGGGTTGCAGCTCTTGGTAGAATCCAGCATGCTATTGGTGTGTCGACGGACTGACTGAATTTCTTCTAGATAAGCTGAGAAATTAAAAAGGAAAGTGTAGGTGGTAACAAACAAACTGGGTGCTAGAATTTGCAGTAACTTTCTTGCTGGCTCCCACCATCCAACAAAAATCTCTGGCAGGACGAACAAATTAAGTTGGGTGTGGTTTATCAATATTTATGAAGAGTTCAATAACATTCCTGAAATGCTGAATATAAAATATGATTTCCTTTTCTTTCACCCAAATCTTTTTCTCCCCACCCTACTCCAAGAGCCATCTTTTCAGTAACTGAAAGCAGCTTGTGAAGGCAAAGGATTAGTGTCTATTACTGGCAGAAAGCTCTTATCCACAGTAATACCATTCAATAGAGTAACGGTGAGTTCAGATGGTTGTAATCCAACAGTTTTTTTTCATCCTAATTGATAGATAAATCCTAACTGTCATACAAAGGAAGCACTTTTTAAAAATAACACTTCCACTGGTGTAAGGATATAGATTGTACAAAAAAAAATCTATACAGGGGTAAATCTAAAGCCTGTAGAACAGAACCCATTATTTGCCTTCTTTTCAGAGGAGGAACAAGGGAATTCTAGAATCAAATCTTGTGGTAAACCCAGGTTTTCAGTCAGAGGAGTGTTTATATCACAAAGCTATGCTTAGTCCAGTTGTAAGAGGTTGCTGATCTCAGGGCTCATATGGACTTTAATTTTTCCATAAACCAAACATGTTATATTTGACAGCTGGTTTTGATCATGTCTGACAAAGCTGTAACCCAATCTCAGGGTTCAGATAACATTATTAGCCACTTAAGCTCAGCTTTTAGGCTTTAAGAATGAATCTGAAGTAGATGATTAGCTGTTATCCTATATATGCAACCCAATAGTTCTACACAACACACTCCAAGCCATTCTTTGTTCTATCTAGCAAGTGAACTGCAGTGAAAATAACCACACACTACAGTACTTCTTTATGATGTCAAAATAACTGTTCATCTCACAGCAGCTTCCCCAGGTCATAACAGAGTAGCTCAACTGTCTTCAGTATTTCACTCTTTCAAAACATTTCAAAGTGGGTAAAGCACATGTGGTGAGTGGCTGATGCTTAAAGGGTCCCGTGTATGGTATAAGTCAACTCTAAAAGACTTCAGACTATCTGGGCTCAACCAGATTTTGGTCTCCTTGCCACCCTAGTAGTTGTGTCCCTGAAGATTGTAATTGTTTTTCTGACAGGTCATGTAGGCTCTCAAATTCCCTTTACAAACCTGAATTTGTAAAAATATTCCAACATTGTGTGTTATCACTGCTATCTGTTGCATGCTTCATACTGTACATTAACTCAAGTCTCTAAAGCAAAGCAAATGCCAGTTTTTTAAAATTGAGAATCCTAGATGAAGGACTCTGTTCCACATTTCTAGGCACTACCAGGTTTAAAAAGAGCAGGAGAGAAAGACAAATTAAGTCCTAATAGTTAGATGACGCCAAGCTTGAGTTTTAAAAGGAAGGAAAGACTAAAGAAGGTTCCACAGTTTTGAGGTCTGGGAATTAATGAGTTATAGTAAAAGACAGTGCAATGGGTCATGATTCCACTGATTTCAACACTGTGTGGGGAATTTTAACTCCAAAAAATGGGTGGGTTTGGGTTGGGGTGGGAGGTTAAAGTATTAGAAATCTGAATCCTGACCCCCACCTCTCCTCCAACCTGCCCACTTCTGGTTTTAACGGAGGCAGAATGTGGGTGGGCGGCCAACCCGCTCCCAGGAGTGGGTTGGCACTTTAAATATTATAATGAGGCTGCGTGCCGCATTTTGAAGCACCATTTTAAATTTAACTCTGGGCGGCCGGGTTTCCCAGGCCTGCTGGATCCAGGAGGTAAGTGCCAGCGTCCCTGCCTCGCCAACACCCCGCGATCGGACACCCCCCCGCCCCCCCCAGCCCTTCCGATCTCTCCCCACCCCCCTTCCACGGCCTCTCCCATGAAGTCTCTGATCTCCACCCCCCCCACTGGCCTCTAATCTCCCCCCCCCCACCCCGGCAACCTCCATTCTCCCTCTTCTTCCTCTCCACCCCCACCACCAGCCTCCAATCTCCCCTCCCACCCGGCCTCCAACACTCTTCGCTCCCCCCCCCCTCCTCTTCTACCCCCTACCCCGCCACGAGGCCTCCGATCCCCGTCCCACCCCCCCCCTCCCGGCCTTCCAATCTCAGGCTCCCAGCTCCACCCCCCGCCCCCGGTATCCAATTCCTCTCTCCCTCCCTCCTCTCTGCTCACCGGCTGCGGACTGGTGCCGCAGGCCTACCCGCCCGACAGCCAACCAGCCACTCCATCTAGCTGGCTGCTGGCGGGAAACAGAAAAAAATGTTAATCAGGCGCCGAGGGAAATCCATTCCCCCAGCGTTTCCTGACCGCAATCCAGCTGCCCCCCGCTCCCTCCCCACATCAGAGTTAAAATCCTGCCCAGTATGTCTGGGTGAAGCATGTAGGACAGCTTAGGGAAAATGAGAAGAAAGTTCAGAGGTCAAGTAAGATGATTATAATGAAGAGAAAAATAATTGAGAGAATATTTCAGACGTGTGTTTTGTTCACTACTTATTCTTGGGATGTGGGTGACACTGGCAAGACAGTATGTGTTTCCCATCCCTAGTTACCATAAGGACATTAAAAGTTGTTCCCTTGTACTACATTCTGAAAATAGACTTTGAAACCACAATTAAAACATTAAAAATGTACCTAATTACATGCATACATTTCCACTTGTGGTTTAAACACACTGCACAATGGGGCAAGCAGTAATACCACTCACAATTAAGACCACCTGTTTAGCATAAATTTGTACAAACTATCCTTCCTCGCTGCATAGCCTCTCATTTTAAAATGAAACGTTTTAATGCAGCTTTTCTATTTTGTAATTCCTGTATAAAAGGAATTGCCATTTTAAAAAAGTTGGTCTATCATTTTAAATATATGCTTTGAAGAGTCATTGTGGCTATATACACAATACAACTGGAATGAAGTGGAGTGAGAATCCAAGGGGCTGAAGTACCATGCTGTTTCGCTCTGGAGCCTCGCTGAGCCCTGACTCCAGAATTACACCAATTTTAGGCCAGTACGAAGCAAAATTGCTTTGCATTGTTGCTGCAGTTATGAAATAAGTGCAGCCTGTGACTTTGCAGGTTCGAGAATCACCGTCTAAACCATGAACTGAGGCGGTACATTTTATGAGAGGAAACAGAAATCCAAAGTATCTGCCTGTCTCCTGTACAGCAAGGAAAGAGATTACAACCCAGAGCAACCTGGTTGCATCTTGAACTGTAAAACAGTGTTCTCTAAGCTTTTTTGTCTTTGTGGCCTCATAGGTGTCCTAAGGGCCACATATAAAGTTTACAATAGCCATGTTCCTATTAATTTACATATATCTCGAGTTACTTCTACTAACCAATCTTGGTATTCTGATTTAGGATTTAACCACCAATGAGGTAACTAAGAACATCCTTTTCCAAAGCTCCAGCCACACAAAATTCAAACAGGACTAGCCAGCCAATAAGAAATACATAAATAAATAAAACTGCATTGCATCGGCTTCTTGGGCCACATTGGCAGCTGTGTGTGTTCTATAGGCCAGAGTTTGGACACCGCTGCTTTAAAGCAAACAGTGGTGTTTAATATATGAACGCTTAACACTATGTTCAATTCGTGACTTATATAATCAATTGATTGTAATGTTAAAATTAATGTGTTTCATTCTGTTTGGTCTATTGTGCAAAATGATACGTATCATGGTACTTACATAAAAAACCCTGAACATCTTCTGGACAGCCATGGTCTGGCCAGTCTGTGTACTGCAAATGCCACACGGTCCTCTCCTGCCCAGACAAAAGATGCTTGACCTTTAAACCTGTAGTTGCATAGCAACCAGAATCTGTGCGGAATTTGGTTGTCACCTTAAACTTTCCGTAAGTTGCTGAGCTGTGCTTTGAGCCCAGCTTGGGCCAATATCGATGGGTCTTTGGTTTTCCTCCCTCCTACATAATAAAGGATAAATTCCTGAATGTTGGAATGGTGAACTTTAGGATTTTCACTTCACAAAGTAAAAATATAATTGTTGATTAGTTCCTTTAAGCACAGTTCCTTTATATGTCACAAATCATTCACCATGCAGTAAGAATAAATGAATGGGAATAAGTACATTGCAAAATTATGGAGGAGTCCTTGGAGGCTCTAATATAAAGAGGTAGAAAATCTTTCCATTGCATTGCTCACTCTCTTTTGCATTTACTCATGCTTTTCAGCTATTTTTTTTATTCCTTTAGTTAGAGCCCTTCCAATATTGACTTACTTAAACTACCTGGGTTGCATGACACCTTTTTCCTTACTAAAAGATTACAGGAAAATGATGCATATTATGCCTCACAAAATTCTGTTTCCTGTGACAGTTTTACTTCTTAAATGTCAGGGCAGCGTTATTATTTCACATAGGAAGAATGAGCTCATTGAGACAGGCTGAATGATAAATAAGAAAGAAAAAAAGTCTCAGTGGCAATGTAGGTGGCCTAAATGATCACTCCGACAAATGAATATGAAACAACAGAGGAACAGCTTCAGTATTTAAAGGGAGAGATGTGGGATTAACATACTGAAAGGAATCAATTCATCATCTGTTTCCTGCCTTTCCAGGACTTGTATGGTATCCCGTATCACATGATGTTGTTATTGGCCACATACATTTGTAGAGGAGAATTGTATAGTAGGGGCTTTAATGTGGTTTAGATTTATGGAGGTTGTAACAGGAAGTGATCATTTATTTATATTCTAATTGGCCAATTATTGTTATATTCTCTATAAACCTAAATCATCAAATAAATTCCCTGCTATACAAGTCTCCTCTATAAAAACTCATGGCCAATAACAACACTATATGATAGAGGATACCATACAGGTCCTGGTTTGAAACTACATTAATGCAATGAGTGGATCAAGTTTCAGAACTCAGTGACAAAGTGCATGCATTATGTCCTGTTAGGTCCACAAGTTGTTTTGGCCCATGTGGCATTCTATGTAACATCTACCTTATATCCGTACGTGCCACAGAGTAGGAGCATAGTAGAGACACACCATCACTATCTGGTTTACACAAACTGGTTTTTCCATTTGGTTTTGGTACACTGGACAGTTTTTTTTTGATACTTTCACATGTTCACATGGGTTTAATCATTTAAATTTTGGTGCCTTTTTTTTCTAAAAGAAAGTAATTTTCTTTGTCTTTACCCTAAATTTGAACAAAGAGTGACAGCAGCAGTGATACCAAGTCATACAGGCTCGGTAGAAATTTGGTATTACACCACTCCCATAGCTACAAAAAATTCTGCAGGTCCATTCTATCCATTAGTTTTCTCACATATCTGGGGTAAGGATTTTATTTCCTGTACTTGAGCTAACACAACCAGAAATATTTTCTTGAACCATCGAAAGTTGAAAAAAATCAAACCACTATGTGCTTACACCCATCAACAGGAAGTGGAATGGTTGTAACAATTCAACAATCTCCTCCACAGTGTCCTCTCTATGTTTGAAACATCACAAGTTTAATTAAGTATAAAAACAAATAGAACACACCTCTTCTGCTGTAACCATGACAATAACATTCACTCCTTGCTCCCACACCATCTGCCAAAAGTCATGGCACGTGTGTGGTAGGGGTCCCTGTGTCGCAATATAATGCCAGTCCTCTCCAGCAACGGTAACCTGTCAATTAGAAGCAATATCATAAATGAACACAGTCTATAAAACCCTACATGACTGAAGTTGTTGAGTTGGGTTGCTTTAGCCTCTTGCAGTGTACACTAATAAGTGTTCTGCATTGTATGCTTCGAAGAGATGACCCCATTTCAACTGTAAAAAGCACAAAATCTGTTTAAAAAATCATGCCCTAGAAAGACTATGTGGTACATGTTAGCACATTAATTCATTACCTCTGGCACCTGGGTCATAATCCAATTCAGGTTGATGGAATAAAAGTTTCCAGTCTGTTGGCTGTAATGGTCCTTTGTGTGGATTGAGTTTTGGCCGTTAAGTCCTGTTCCTAGCAGGCATGGGACCACAGCATAAAATGGACCTTAATTCGTCACTATTTTGGCAATTGTGCTCAGAAAGGTCACATGGTGAATGATGTTGAAATAGAAAATATCACACTGATGCAATGAGCAGTGTTCTTGTGAAGCTGGCACGAAGGCATGTTGCTGGGTTGAGAAGAGCGAGTCTTGCTCTGCATCAAACTCCCAAGACAGACAGGACGTCCGGTGTAATAACAGATGTTTTTTGTTAAACTGGTGTTACCTTACAGTAACACTGCAGTATTACATTTCCCCGTTTAAAGCGGAGAGTAGTCTAGCTTTGTTAAACATTAAGTATTAATTTACAGCAGACACTTAAAATGAAACAATATCTGCTTTTGCATTATCAAGTACTCAAGCAGCACAACACAGTTACTGACATATTGCCAGCCTCTTTGTGCAAGAGTGGTTCATGAAATCCAATGCTATGGTGTACTTACAGGATGCCATACATATATACATGGCAAAATTCTGCCATCAGGTGCAATTCTGGCTTAACATAGTATAAACAGGAATGACTCTGATTTTACCAGAAAAGTATACAAGGTACAAGGAGAGATATTGGGTGCTCAACACCACAAAGGAAAAGGCTGATCGACATCCTTGACTGCAGCCAGTCCCATGGAAGTAGGCCCTTAACTAATAAATAGCAGTTGAAGACCCACTTCACGCTCTATGTACCAAACAACACAAAATAAACCTACTACAAAAGTTAGCTGAAGTTGAGAACACTGAACTAGGAAAGGCTTTTGATTTATTTCTCATGTTCTATTTGTTAATATTCAGTGTGAGAACCATGCTGTTAAGATTTTTCAGTGGCAATATGAGCCACCGTACCCCTCCTGCACAAAGTATCTATATATATAAAGCGGCTCTTCTGTCTGTCTGTCTGTCTGTCTGGTCTCTATACGTTTGGAAGTTACAGAGCGTACCGACGCGCGCGTCGCCTCAAAAGAAAGCTTGCGATTCCGGACCGGTCATAGGCGTATTTACGTTTTGGCCGGACAAAAATCCCGCCCGCGGTATCCCAAAAACGTTCAGCGTTCCGCTCATTAGCATCTCATTAGCGACCGTGTGACGTCGAGGTCTTCCTACAGTTGAGTGTCGAGTGACTCGACGATTAACCAATCCTACGCTTCGGTGACCTGACCGGTCGACCAATCGGTGCGTGTGTGGGCGGGCCTTATCCTTCTGAACCGAGGTGAGTGGCCGCCATCTTGATTTTCCACGATTTTTTCCCCCACACTTTCTGTGTGTTAGGGAACCAAGGTAAATATTTCAATTATGTGTTAGGCAATTAATTAACAATTTATTTGAGTTTTATATTGTGTTTAGCAACCCCCCCCCCCCTCCTCCTCACCCTCGCGCAGGGGGGACTCGGGGCCTGAAGCTGAAAAAATTTCTCTCTCTCTCTCTCTCTTTCTTCCCTCTCTCTCTCTCCTTCTCCTCTTCCCTCTCTCTCCTTCTCCTCTTCCCTCTCTCTCCTTCTCCTCTTCCCTCTCTACTTCCCCCTCTCAGGTAGCGCGGGCGGGCCGCCCGAAGTTTCCCGCTCGCTAACGGCCTTGCCGGCTCCCGCGGGCCGCTCGCACTGACCGCGCATGCGCCGCCCGCACTCACCGCGCATGCGCCGCACGCAGCGGCCGTCCATCAGCCGCGCGATACCGGGGGACCTCAGCAACGGCACCGGACCTCAGGCGCTAGGCAGGGGGAGGGGCCGGAGAGAGGGACAGAGGGGAGTGGGGGGGGGGGGAGGGGAGGGAGAGGGAGAGAGGGGAGGGGAGGGAGAGAGGGGAGGGGAGGGAGGGAGAGAGGGGAGGGAGAGAGGGGAGGGAGGGATAGGACAGGACAGGGAGAGGACATGACAGGGAGAGGGGGGACACACAGGGGCAGGGAGACCAAACGCCCCAAAATTGCCCTCGCAACACGGGGCTCGCTAGGCAGGGGGA
This sequence comes from Somniosus microcephalus, assembly GCF_052327205.1. Lineage (NCBI taxonomy): Eukaryota > Metazoa > Chordata > Chondrichthyes > Squaliformes > Somniosidae > Somniosus > Somniosus microcephalus. Next base: position 76,509,449 of record NC_140989.1, on the reverse strand, counting down.
GGGGCCGGAGAGAGGGACAGAGGGGAGTGGGGGAGGGGAGAGGGAGACAGGGGAGGGGAGGGAGGGAGAGAGGGGAGGGAGGGATAGGACAGGGAGAGGGGGGACACACAGGGGCAGGGAGACCAAACGCCCCAAAATTGCCCTCGCGCCCCAAAATTGCCCTCGCAACGCGGGGCTCCCCAGCTAGTATATAATTTGATAATTTACAAAGCAGACAAAATGATCACAATAGCAGCAAATTAATCAACTTTGTGCCAGAAGAGAAACTGATCATTGGTTCAATTTATTCAAATACAAAACTTGTTACAGAAGAACGGCACTAAAAAGCTTCATATAAGGCATTTTTAATCTGCGGCACCAGATTCGAGAGTTTTACATGAGATGTAAGGCAGGAGCAGAGCATGACAGTTTACAAGACCTCTAAAAGGTGGTTCTCTGCTATTGCTGGAACAATAGTAGTTAGGTTAGTTATAGCGCGAAGTGCAGCCGGTGAGAGAATTGTGGGAAGAGTTCTCCTGGCTACAGTTTAGAATGCAAAAGCACCTATAATGGCATGGTACAAATACAAGTTGTGAGCTTTTGCTTTAGTGTACCATGCACTGCTACATAGAATACTACCACTTTTATAATGTCTAGAAGGGGACTGAGAACCAGTGAACTCAATCTGTTGCTTTCTACAGCTGGTACCACTGTTCTAATGAAGACCCACTGTTGGCTGTTGCCAAAAGAGAATGAATTCGGCTTCATGGGCTTGGGTTTAAGTAGAAACCCAACAGCAGCTTGCAAGACCCACAAAAATGTGGGGATCCAATGGATTTCGATGGGTAGGATCCTTTACATTATAAAAGTACTGTGGACTACAGTGTAAATGTCTAATTGTAGCAGTCGTCCGTAGACTGTTGGCTCCTGGGCTGTTGGGGGAGGAGCTAATAGAGACTAAATACTTCCACACATAGGGAAGAAGAGGGAGGCAAAAATACCCTGTAGATACAAACCACTCGGCAGCTGATTTCAGGTCACCATTCTACCCCTCTGCCAGCTGGAGAATATGGTCCTTTCAGACAGTAGGGTATTTTTAAAGTCTATTTTTAAAGATAGATTTCTAATAATTAGGATTTTTGTCATTATTGCAGAGCTCAACTTTCAGCTTGAAATAAAAACCTCAAGTGAGTACTCAGTACAAAAATCAAGCAGCTTGAGGAGGTCTAAATAATCCACCATTAATAAATATTTATTGGAACTGCCAGACCATTTAACAGAACATTATGCATTCAGGAAGCATAAGCAAATGAGCCTCTGTTGAATCTGAACAGTCCGTGACCCATCAAACTTTGAGCCAGATCTGAGTCATTGAAACAGTTACCAGCACCAGTTTGAGGTAGTGAGATAAGGGTCATTCAGCTCATCCTTATAACAATTTAATAACAAGCCTATTCCTTATTAAATAGCACTCTATATACATTATTTCACACTTACTATTCAAAAATTTGCACAAAGCAAAACAAATGGGGTAAACTTTTGTAAATATCCAGCACAATTTGAGGCTCTTGTGTCACCTTGAATTATATAGGGGTTCTACTGTAATATTTAAAATAATGTATAGAATCATACGATGGCACAGCTAATATACACAGTGACAGGATTCTCACCTTGATGTGAGAGGCATTGACGTAACCAGTATTGTTTTCTTTGGTTGGCACAAGCTCCACCCTGTTCTCCTCATACGGAACGACATCCCTGAAACGATTCCGCTCTGCATTTTCTGGAAGAGTCGCTGTGGTGAAAACACCATCGACCATCTTCTTTGGGATCTGCTCATACTCTGTAAACACCATATTTTCCTCCAGCTTTCTTTCCAGCATCTTGCACTGAATTTCCAGGGAAATAAAGGGGAAATTATTAGAGTTTCCTGCAGTGCCTTGGAGTAAAATAGTAATTGTATGAACTGCAGTCTCAGAGAGAAGTGTTTATTCTATTTGCTACTAATTGACATGGTGAGGAGGCAATAGAATAGAGGCACTGATATCACAAGCTGCAAGACTGGCCCTGCACAAATCTTTTGAGGCAGTTTGGCATCACATAGTGCTACTCATAGGGACAACCTGTGTTACTCTGTGAAAGTTGCTGCATTTTATTTTAGAGTGCAATCATATTTTGGGTCAGAATCGGTATTATTTTTGATTCAGACCCCTTCCTGTCAGTCTTGTCCTCTGTCTTATTATAAAAATTATCTACATTGTTATAACAACAACAACTTGTATTTATATAGCACCTTGAACGTAGTAAAATGTCCCCAGGCGTTTCACAGGAGCATTATAAAACAAAATTTGACATTGAGCCACAAGGGGAAATTAGGGCAGATGAGAGGTAGGTTTTAAGGAGCGTCTTAAAAGGAGGAAAGAGGTAGCGAGGCGGAGAGGTTTAGGGAGGGAATTCCAGAGTTTAGGGCCCAGGCAACAGAAGGCACGGCCACCAAAGATTGAGCGATTACAATCAGGGATGCTCAAGAGGCCAGAATTAGAGGAGCGCAGATATCTCGGGGGGTTGTGGGGCTGGAGGAGATTACAGAGATAGGGAGCAGTGAGGCTATGGAGGGATTTGAATACAAGGATGAGAATTTTAAAATCAAGGCGCTGCTTAACCGGGAGCAAATGTAGGTCAGCGAGCACAGGGGTGATGGGTGAACGGGACTTGTTGCAAGTTAGGACACGGGCATCGAGTTTTGGATGACCTCAAGTTTACGTAGAGTAGAATGTTGGAGGCCAGCCAGGAGTGCATTGGAATAGTCAAGTCGAGAGGTAACAAAGGCATGGATGAGGGTTTCAGCAGCAGATGAGCTGAGGCGGGGCGGAGATGTGTGATGTTATAGAGGTGAAAATAGGCGGTCTTAGTTATGGTGCAGATATGTGCTCGGAAGCTCATTTCGGGGTCAAATATGACACCAAGGTTGCGAACAGTTGGGTTCAGCCTCAGACAGATGGAGTCGGTGGCTAGGGAACGGAGTTTGTGGCGGGGACCGAAGACAATAGCAAATATAATGCAAATATTGACTTTATTTTAAGTTACATTAAGGAATATGGAAGTGAGCTACAATGTCCATCCTAATCTCATCATCTTGATATCTTGGTGTCGCTCTAGTTCCATTCAATAAGCACAGAGCCATAGATTATGCAGATGCAGTTGCCTAGCTAATTTGCATGATCAGTTCTATTCACTAAAAATTATATGGATGGAACTAGTTTTTAGAAGATATTAAAAAAACACAAATATATAACAAAGCATCCAGATTTGTTTTTTTCAAAGAGTTAAAGGATTTCTTGTTTACCTATAGATGCAATTCATGCAAAGACCCACTAGATGGTGCCAGGGCACAGACTTAAGAGTTCACATCAAATCTCAGGGCCAGGTTTTAATGATCATTTTCAATTCATTTTTCATTAAAAATGAAACCAACTGCCTTGCAGATAATGACTGAAATCTGTGGATATCAGGTATTCACCGATATTGTTTGGTCACACTAATACTTTAATGGTTGGCTTCATTCTAGGAAGTACCTGAGTGATAGATTATTTATATCATGGAATAGCCCATCTCAAATCTGTTCTTTTTCATTCCTTTCAAGAATTTCAAGAATTACACTTAAAAAAAAAGAAAGGCAACCCAGTCCTGTGTGTTTAATTTTTTGATGCAAAGTCCAGCTTAGTAAATCTGAATACATTTGCAAACTGAGTTGCTCTTTTTTTGCTTGTAACATGTCAGGGACTTGCTTTTGACTTTGTTGCGTGTCACAGAGCTAAAAGATTAAAGCACAGACAGACGGACGGGTTTGTTCAGTACAATACCTGCAAGAGGTGGTAATGTGAGAAGTGGTCAGATACCTAACACGATAACACAGGTGCACACAACTATATTTGATATTGTCCATCAGCCAAAGAATGAGAGAGTCTGGAGTTTCGTAACGTTACTATAGCTATAACTTGTTCCTTAAACACACATCAGTGCTCAGTCCAGCAACAGAAATACATTCTTAGGAATATTTCAAGCAATTTCCTACCAGCCAATTATAAGTAAGGTGACCAAATGTAAGACTGTGCATCAGACTATTTAAACTTTTGATACATTTTGGCTCAGCTCACCATTTGAGCTCTACTGCATGTAACATGCCAAAACATTCACTATCAATTCGGTTTCCATTTAAAATTAAAAATATAATCCATTTTTGTTCTTAATTTAATTACCTAAACTAAACACAAGACAAGGGACCATGGGCTATGAATTAGATCCTGTTCCTGGCACTGACCATATAATCTAAAAATGACTAAGTTGTAAGCAAGTTATTGGGCCAGGCCAGGCATGGCTCCTTATCACGCATCATTCATTTCTCCTTAAGCCAAATTCACTTCCTGTGGAGTAGACAGTAATGCTCAAACACTAATGTCCAATTAACTTTGACTTTTTCCAGATGGAAACACGTACCGCCCACCAATAAATAAGTAATCGTTTTGACAGATTGATGTGTCAATGCAGTCAAGTGTTTTATCTGTTCAAATCTTTATCCAAGCACAGAATTGATCAAGTTTTCACAACTATTGCTGGAATTCCTGGTGAGAAGCTCCATGCCTCAAAAGGTTATTTCACTTTTCATCAACTGCAAACATTAAACTCCTTGACTTGATCTGATCAACACCGAGACAAAAAAGATTTTCACCAGATACTATAGGTGCTAAAGAGCCTCCGAGGTGGCCAAGATTGAGCTGAAACGCCGGTTTAGTCTGTGTTTAGTGCAAGACACCATCTTGGTAAAGGAGTTGAAGCTTGCGCTAGGAATGGCTGCCCGGAGGATCGTTAAGAACATAAGAAGTAAGAGCCGGAGTAGGCCATACGGCCCTTCAAGCCTGCTCCGCTAATCAAAAAGATCACGGCTGATCATCGACCTCAACTCCACTTTCCTGCCCAATCTCCATATCCCTTGATTCCCCACGAGTACAAAAATCTATCTATCTCAGCCTTGAATATACTCAAAGACTCAGCATTCACAGCCCTCTGGGGCAGAGAATTCCAAAGATTCACAACCCTCAGTGAAGAAATTCTTCCTCATCTCCGTCTTAAATGGCCGACCCCTTATCCTGAGACTATGCCCTCTAGTTCTAGACACTCCAGCCAGGGGAAACAACCTCTCAGCATCTACCCTGTCAGTCCCCTTCAGAATCTTGTATGTTTCAATGAGATCACCTCTCATTCTTCTAAACTCCAGAGAGTATAGGCCCATTCTACACAATCTCTCCTCATAGGACAGCCCTCTCATCCCAGGAATCAATCTAGTGAACCTTTGTTGCACCGCCTCCAAGGCAAGTATATCCTTCCCTAGATAAGGAGAACCAAACTGTGCACAGTACTCCAGTTGTGGTCTCACTATGGCCTTGTACAATTGTAAGAAGACTTCCTTACTCTTATACTCCAACTCCCTTGCAATAAAGGCCAACATGCCATTTGCCTTCCTTATTGCTTGCTGTACCTGCATGCTAGCTTTCTGTGTTTCTTGCACAAGGACACCCAAATCTCTCTGAACACCAACATTTGAAAGTTTCTCACCATTTAAAAAATATTCTGTTTTTCTATTCTTCCTAGCAAAGTGAATAACCTCACATTTCCCTACATTATACTCCATCTGCCACCTTACTGGCCACTCACTTAGTCTATCTATATCCCTTTGCAGACTCTTTGTGTTCTCCTCACAGCTTACTGTCCCACCTAGCTTTGTATCAGCAGCAAACTTGGATACATTACACTCGGTCCCTTCATCTAGTTCATTAATATAGATTGTAAATAGCTGAGGCCCCAACACTGATCCTTGCTGAACCCCACTAGTTACAGCCTGCCAACCTGAAAAAGATCTGTTTATCCCTACTCTCTGTTTTCTGTCCGTTAACCAATCCTTTACCCATGCTACTATATTATCCCCAAACCCCATGAGCCCTAATCTTGTGAAATAATCTTTTATGTGGCATCTTATCGAATGCCTTTTGGAAATCCAAATATACTACATCCAATGGTTCCCCTTTATCTATCCTGCTAGTTACATCCTCAAAAACCTCTAATAAATTTGTCAAACACAATTTCCCTTTCATAAAACCATGTTGACTCTGGCTAATCATGTTATGATTTTCTAAGTGCCCTGATACCACTTCCTTAACAATGGATTCCAGCATTTTTCCGATGACTGATGTCAGGCTAACTGGCCTGTAGTTCCCATTTTTTTCTCTCCCTCCTTTCTTGAATAGCAGTGTTACATTTGCGAACTTCCAATCCGCTGGGACGATTCCAGAATCTAGGGAATTTTTGTAGGTCAAAACCAATGCTTCCACTATCTCTTCAGCCACCTCTTTTAGAACCCTAGGATGTAGGCCATCAGGTCCAGGGGGATTTGTCGGCTTTTAGTCCCATTAGTTTCTCTAGTACTATTTCTCTACTTATATTAATTACGTTAAGTTCCTCACCCTTTTTAGACCCTTGGTTCCCCACCATTTTTGGTATGCTTTTTGTGTCTTCTACTGTGAAGACAGATACAAAATATTTGTTTAACGTTTCTGCCATTTCCTTATTCCCCATAATAATTTCTCCTGTCTCAGCTTCAAAGGGACCAACGTTTACTTTTGCTACTCTTTTCCTTTTTACATACTTGTAGAAACTCTTACAATCTGCTTTTATATTTCTTGCTAGTTTTCTCTTTCTATTTTTTCCCTTATCATCAATTTTTTGGCCAACCTTTGCTGTTTTCTGAAACTCTCCCAATCCTCAGGCTTACTATTCTTTGCAACGTTATAATCTTCTTCTTTCAATCTAATGCTATCCTTAACTTCTTTAGTTAGCCACGGTTGGATCACTTTTCCTGTGGAGTTTTTGTTTCTCAACGGAATGTATTTTTGTTGAGAATTATGAAATATTTCTTTAAATGCTAGCCACTGCTTATCTACTGCCATACCTTCTAATCTATTTTTCCAATCTACCTTAGCCAACATGCCCCTCATACCTATGTAATAGGCTTTATTTAAGTGTAAGGGCTGGATTTTCTCCGTGGGGAGCTTTTGGAGGTGGGACTCCCCCTTGTTGGGTTTTAGTCCCGCCTCCATCGACTTGTGGCTAATGCACGCTATTTTTCCTTGATTGACCGCGTTAAGCCCGCCCAGCGGGCTTAGCAGGTCAATTAAGGGAAAGCCGATTATAGGTGACGTCAGCGAGTGACGTTTCATCTGTCAAGAGCTTTTGACAGATGAAATGTCATCGTTTGACAGCTCTGTGAAGCTGTCAAACACTGACAATTTGTCCTCTAAGTTGAGTCCTGGGACACAGGCTCAGTTAGAGAGCTCTCCTGAGCAGAAAGCAGAAGGCTGCAGCTTTTGACAGTTCAGCAGCCATTCTGCTTTCTGTGCCGGTGAGCTGAGGGACTCCTGAGACCTGAAGGGTGGAAGCCTGCAGGAAGAAGTAAAGGTAAGTAAAACTTATTAAAATACTTTACACACACTTACCTCTGCATACATGCACCCATAACTCACCTGCACACTGGACATCTCGGCCCCTCCGGCCCCCGCAGACCGACGGCCCGCCTCGCTGACCCACACTTCAGGGCTGAAAATAGGGATTCTCCAAAAAACTGCCTGTTAATTACCTGTTAACAGGCAGTTAATTGGCACTAATCCCCTTCCCACCTCGAGGAGACGAACCCGTAGCGGGTTGGGTACCCGCCTCCTGGGAAGATGGCACGGAGGCGGGTTGGGGGAGGGATGGGTACCCGCCCCCAGATTCTGCCATTTTACCGGCAGTCCCGCCTCCCCAGGGCTCGCAAAATCGCCCCCTAAGACTCTAGTTTCGGACTTAGGCAAGTCACTCTCAAAATTAATGTAAAATTCTATCATATCTGCTTCAGAGGATCCTTTACTATGAGATTGCTAATTAACCCTGTCTCATTACACAATATAAGATCTAAAATAGCCTGATCCCTGGTTGGTTCCATGACATATTGTTCTAGGAAAGTGTCCTGAATGCATTCCATGAATTCGTCCTCCAGACTACCTTTGCCAATTTGATTTGTCCAGTCTATTTGAAGATTAACTCCCCCAACATTATTGCATTACCTTTGTTACAAGCTCCTACTATTTCTTGATTAATATTCTGTCCAATGGTATAGCTACTGTTAGGGGGCCTATATTATACTCCTACCAGTGTTTTCTGCCCCTTGTTATTCCTGATCTCCACCCATACTGATTCTACTTCCTGATCTTCCGAGCAGAGATCCTTTCTCGCTACTGTCCTTATGTCATCCTTCATTATCAGGGCTACTCCCCCCCTCCTTTTCCATTCTGACTGTCTTTTCGAAACGTCAAGTACCCTGGAATATTTAGTTCCCAACCTTGGCCACCTTGCAACCATGTCTCTGTAATGGCTATTAGATCAAACCCATTTATCTCTATTTGTGCCATTAGTTCGTCTATCTTGTTATGAATGCTTTGTGCATTCAGATAAAGAGCCTTTAATTTAAATTTTACCATTATTCTCTGTTTTGACCTTATTCTCTGCTGCACTGCTACCATTAAACTCTCTGTCCCTTCCTGTCACACTCTGTTTATTTTTACCCAAATCGCTACACTGCTCTATTGCCTTGACCTTTCTCTTTAGATTTCTAAATTTCCCCTCACCCCTTTTTTTTTTTTTTTTAAGTTTAAAGCCCTATCTACAGCCCTAGTTATTCGATTTGCCAGGATGCTGGTGGAGCCCGTCCCGATATAACAGCTCCCTCTTTCCCCAGTACTGGTGCCAATGCCCCATGAATTGAAACCCCTTTTTCCCACACCATTCTTTGAGGCACGTATTTAACTCTCTGATCTGCTTGACCCATTGCCAATTTGCGCGTGGCTCAGGTAGTTAAGCAGCTGATTGCCACTTCAACTGCCGGCTTGCGCTCATTAACGAGGCTGCACGGTATTTTTGCGGCTAGCACTTGACCTAACACCCTCTCCTAACAGCGACCAGCTAATTGGGAGTAAACTAGTCGTTGCAGAGGATTTTGAGTGCTACTTAAAGGTATATCACCTTTTATTGTTCACTTGCTGCTGGAGGTTTGAAGAGGACTTTTGATACACATCGGGAGACTTTCTGGGACACTTTGTCAAGACTTCACCAACATTCGAGCAATATTTATTCTGTAAATTCTGAGGAGTTCACCTAAAAAAAATAAGTGCTGTGCTACTCTACCTTATCGGAGTCACCAGGCGAAAGCTTGGTCATGGGCACCTTGCTAGGGGACCCCCTTGCTCTGCAGGAGGAATGGGAGGAGAACATGAGGCCAGGCAGAGCAGCACCAGCTGCTGCAGGAGAGAGGGACAGGAGGGCGAGGTGGTGTCCTTCCCCCTGTGGGTACAGGACGTCCCTCCTCCTCTGGGCCTCCGCCACCAGGACCTCCAGTGCCGCTTCTGAGATCCTGTGCACCCTCGGTCCTTGAGTCATCCTGAAACGTGCCGCTGTGTGCCAGCCAGCATACTCCACACCTTCAGTGAAGTGGCTGAGTGGAGCCCACATATATTTCTCCATGAAAATTGCATTTATTCAGCGCTTAAGTGCTAAACCTGCAGGTGTTTTTGTTTTAACATCTCCAGGCAATCACAAATTATGGTAATCAGCAATTGGGACCAAAATTGTGTGCTAAAACCAGACTTTCAAACAGGTGTGTCTTATTAGCACAGCACCCATTTAGTGCCCGTTTTCACCCTTTCACCAAAATAAAATCCCCCCCCCCCCCCCCCCCACTGTCGCTTGCCTATTGGTATGCCAATATAAATGCTTCCAGTTATTGTGTACGGTCAAACTGAGGGGTATTACTTCTTATTGCTCTTATTTCCAGCTGCATCTTGCTGCTACTCATCTATATACAAAATAGTAGGAGAAGATGTAGATCACATTATGCATTGTTCCAAAACTAATGGTCATATGTTCTAGAACCTTGGGTGACAGCCTGTTTGCTGCAAATGTGAACAGTTTTGTCAGTACTTAACTCTGTGTAGGTCAAGTACCTTAAGACACCAGTGTTCAACTCCAGAGTGGGAATTTCTCTCTTGTCCATCAGAGTCAGGTACAAATGCACCTCCTTTAGGCCATTCCTGGACCAGAATTGTTAAAAGTCCTGGAGAAGCCAAATACTGAACTATCTCATCTCCCTCTTTCCCCAATATACTGACAGCAGAACTTGGCAGAGAAGGATATGTGCAGAATTGGGGAAATGGAAAAGGAGAAAGCAGATAATGGGTCAACAAGTAGCTTGTCCCCAAGAGAGTTCATTTGCACTACACCTTTGTTCTTGTCATGTGGAAATATCAGTAATTCATCCTCCATTTGCTTTATTCCATTTGAAAGCAAGCAAGGCACAGCAAGTATAGTTTCAGCTCAGATGCAGTTGCTAATACAACTATTTTCCTTCAATACTTGGATTATATACTAAAAATAAAGTGTTTTTATTAAAGTGTCTGGACAAGCCTGGACTCGTATTGCAGATCAAATGGAGCTGAAGATGGCAAAGGGAAAGAAGATATACCAATTATTTTCATTAATAGATATTCCTTTTTGCAGCATAGGAATATGTTACCATTCTAAAACATTGCCTAAAAAGGAATAAAAAGAAAAACGAGTTTTGAAGTATTTGAGTTGGCTTTGGCATGACATGTCTCTCATACCAACACTTATCCAAAAAATAATAATAAAAAAAATTAATTTGTTCAAGGCTAAAAAAAACTCCTTTAGACCCAGCTTTCATTTGCCAATGTTTTCATAAGGATTCAAAATAAAGATAAAAAGAGAATCTTAGCCATTCTACACACCAAAGATTTGGTATTTGTTACCCAGCAAGGGTCCAATATTCACAATTATATCCAAGGTAACCGTAACTCAAACCCAGGTGCTGTAATGTTTTTGGACACGTCATCTACTTTTGGATAATCCCTACTTTCTGCATCCTTGCAGAAATGAAGAATTTAAATGATATGTAACAATGCAAATACTGTAAATGTTAGTTATATCATATGGTTAGCTGCTAGGAGAGAGAGGGGAGGGTAGAAAATACCAACCCAGAACAATGTATTATTTGCAACATTCGTTCAAGCCCTTCCACCCCAACACACCTCTCTGGAGAAACAGGAGCACCAGAGATTCCAACTGTACAGATGGAAAATTATATTTTGGCAGGAAAGAGCATAAGAGTTGTACTCAAAAAGAACTTGCCCTTTTGTATCACCTGTAAAAGTAATAAAATGTTCCAAAGTGCTTCACAGAGGCAAACAAATAACTGGACGCCAAGCAGTGGTGGTCAAAGGGTTAAGGATGGTGACCAAGGAAATAATCAAATACATAGGGAGAGAAATTCGGTATCGCCCCATTTAGGGCGCAATGTTTAGCGCTTGGTGCTAATTATCGCCTCCGACTGCAAACTTGGCTTCTATCACCCCTGGAGGTGATTTGAGCGCTAAATCAGGCGCTACACACCTCTCTTAAGGCACTAACGCCGCGGAGCGAGGCGCTACCTCAGAGCGCTGGCGAAGCCCATGTGATGTCAGCCAGCAATGGAACACAGACACACCGGCACCGGCCAGTTCTTAAAGGGGAGGGTCGATCTTGCTCTCCATCCACACCCTGCTCATTGCAGCCTTGAATCTCGGCCTGGAGAGACCTGTACATCAAATCTGCTGGAAAGAACAATGGAGAGGCCCAGCGAAAGAGCTCAGAGTGCAACCCCCATAGTCTCTTCTAAATCGATGCAAGGAAGATCAAATCAAAATCAACCTGCAAAGTGCTGCTCAGTACCCAAAACTCCTTCACACAGCGTTGAATCTCTCCAGAAGTCTCTCTCTCTCTCAGAATGCGTGGTGCAAAAATGTCACCGACAAAAAAAGGCAGGAAGCAGTCGCCTTTAAATAGCGCTCCCCCAGTCCCTTTCTGACAGCATAACGCTCCCCTCAACCTGTCGTTGCTAGCGGCAGGCAGTAAGGCAGGGGGCGCCACTCAATATCCGGCCCGGGGCGCTAACGGGGCGTTGCGCACTCGACTGACGTCACAATCTGCCGGCGCAGGAGATCGTGGCGGTAGTGTTTAGCACTGCCGCAAATTGTCCAGTTAACTTCACGAACGGCGCAAACATCGCTGCGCCCGGGCGCTAGTTACTTTGCGTTCCATTAGCACCCTCTTAAGGCGCTAACGGGAGGCGCAAACAACTGAATTTTTCCCCCATAGTTTTTAAGGAGGCTTTTGGAAGACTGGAGAAAGGTTGCAAACAGGAGCGGGTTAGACAGAAGTTTCCAGTGATGGCGGAAGGTTCTGCCACAAAAGACGGAAAGGGGATGCAAAGGAGGCAAGAGTCGGAAGATCTAAACACACGTGCCGGAACATACAGCTGCAGATAGGGAGAAATATGTAGATGAGAACAAGGATTTTGAAACTAATGTTTTGGAGGATGGCAGCCAATGAAGGTTGGTGAGAATAGAGGTGATACGGGAGCAGGGCTTAATGTGGGATATGATGCAGGTAGCAGAATTTTGGATGAGTTGCAATTTGTAAATGGTGGGGGTTAGGGGCTGGCTGGCAGGGAGAACACTGGACTAATCAAATCTGGAGGTGACAAATGCATGGGGATAAGGGTTTCAGCGGCAATAGAGTTCAGTCAAGGGCAGATGCAGGTAGTGTTGTGGAGGTGGAAATAGGAGGTCTTGATGATGGCTTGAAGCTCGGCTCAGGGCCAAACAGGGTAGTGAGATTATGCATCACGGACTTAGCCTGAGCAAGTTAACAGGAAGAGGGAGATAGAGTTGGGGGATAATGTGTAGAGCTTTTGAACAGAAAGGCTTCAGTATTGTGGATACTGAGTTGAAGGAAGTTCTTGCTCATCTAGGACTTGATATTGGCTACGGTGTTGTATAGCACAAAGGTGATAAAGTAGTAAAGGATGGTGGCAGAGAGATAGATCTGGGTATTATCAGTGTACCTGTGAAAGCTGATTGGATGCCTACAAATGATATATCACTTGGGTAGCATGTAGATGAGAAAAAAAAGGGGCCAAGGATGGATCCTGGGCCACACCCAAGGTGACCATGCAAGGGGAAAAAGAGACACAATTTTAGTAGCTGTGTTGGCTTTGTTGGAACAGGTAAGTGTTGTACCAGGCTAGGACAGTGTCACAGAGTTGGACCACAGAGGAGACATTGAAAGAAGACAGAATGGTCAATTACATCAAACAATTAGAAAGGTCAAAGAGAATGAGGAGGGATTCTCTGTCACAGTCACATAGGATGCCATTGACAACTTTAACCAGGGAGGTCTTGGTTCCGAGGATAGGAAGGTAACCAGGTTGAAGGGAATTAAAGAGAGGGGGATTGGAGAGATAGGCCTGGAGCTGGGTAATGATGGCACATTCATGAACTTTAGACAGGGAGAGGAAATTGGGGAGAGCAGAAGGATTAAGGTTGTGATTTTTAAGAAGAGGGGCAATGAAAGAAGTGTTGAATGGTAGAGAGGAAGCCATTGATGATGTCAGCAAGCAAGGGATTAAATTGTAGTACATTAAATGGTCCAAAATTCAGGAGCTGTGGACCCAAACCACTGATGGAATTTTTTTTAATGTCATGTTAAGTAATTATTTTTTAAAAACTGGATAAAGATCTAGATATGAACAGGGCTAAAGATTGAAGGTATAATTGTAGGTAGAGATGATCAAATTCAGCACAGCTCCTGTTGACTCCTGTAATGTACAAGGGCCAAGGATATGTCATTTATAAAAATCAACCAGCCTGGGTTGAATAATGTTGGTTGTAACGTTAAATATATATTCTGGAGTGTTGTTTGACTACCTTTTAGGGTCAGAGAGAAATTTCATACAACTTTCTTCTCCAGATTAAGCAAATTGAGCACAGCCTATGCGAGAGCAAATGAAAAGAATGGGTGGAATGCCTTTTTTTAATTCCTTGCTTTCTTATGTTCTTATACTGAAAGGAATTTCCACGGTAAAAAAAAAGCTTCAAAGGTGAAATACAGAACAACCACAGGCTGCAAATGGCCTGGTTGAAAGGAAAGGTTCTGAAAATGTTGCCGACAATCAAACAGACAAGGGCAGATCCACCTCTAGGCAGTGGCACTTTCACAATGAGACTGTCAGACAATACTGTAAGGTACTGATACATGTGTACATGTGATTCAAATAAACCAGTGAGCACACGTCGCATTTCAAAAATGGCAGAACTAAAACCCATCATCTTGAAATGGAGCTCCACTCTCCACTCACACAAGCTCCATGAATGCCAAAATATTAGTGGTGGAAATTAGACATTTTTACCAACCCTAATTCCACACATTTCTTACTCTTTTAATTTTTTAGAAAATGTTCCAGCATTTTACTGACAAGTGAGGTCTTATCAGAAGAACCACATTGCAGAGAGTTGTACACAAGCCTTAATGAAAGAAAATTGATAACAGCCAGCAGGAAAAACTTCACTAAAAATAAAAAGACATGACTGATTCCTTCATGAACAACCACCCACAATTACTTTTTATAGGCAACACCCACACTCATTCCATCAATGTATTTTTATCCGTTTCCCTAAATATTTATCCTGGAATACATTAATACCAATTAATTCAGATTTATTTTCCAAAAGGGTCATATTCAAATTCAATACTATGGATGATTAGTTAATGCTACAAACAGATCAGTTAAAGAATAGCTAACCAGGAACAACTACAAAGCAGTAATTTTACTTAAAGCTGCACATTATGTCATGGAGCAGGAGAAGAAAGATCAAGTGATTTATAACAGGAGTACAGGTAGACTATCCTTTATCCGAAAACCTTGGGACCAGCTGTGTTTCGGTTTTCAGAATTTTTCGGATTTCAGAAGGTTTTCATCTCCGTATCTGGCAACAAACACTGTTGCTTAGCAACAGCTTGTAAACACTCGGGCCCTGCCTTGGAAGCATCTCTGAAGCTGTTGCTAAGCTACAGAGACTCTTTCCACAGCCTGACTGTTTAAAAAAATGCTAGGGGAAGAAAAAAAATGCTAGGGGAAGAAAAAAAAACTAACAAAACGGCTGCTTTTTTCTGCCGTTAGATCGAGGTTTCCGGCTCCCCCTGCTCTGTATCTGAATTCCTGGACTTAGCGGGGGTCTGGGGCTCGACTGTCGCTGCCAGTTGTGGGAAAGCCGGATATCAGCTGACTCCTACACTAAGCTGGCCCGCAAATCAGGTCGGGGGGGGGGGGGAAGAAAAGACTATCGGATGGGCCGCTGTATTGTGTTCACTCTCCCGGTACCTCCTTCACACTGCCCGGCTCGGCCTGCAATCTCCTACCCAGGAGGGAACTCTGTGACCCTCTGCCCTGCTCACAGGGAAAGGCAGAGCTCCTGGACCACTCCCGTTATGTTTGGCGCCACTCGGGTCATGTCGTGCGCACGACTTACGCTCCACGAAAAAACTTTCGGTTTTTAGAGGTTTTCGGAAGTGCGGATAAAGGATAGTCTACCTGTATGAACACATCTGCTGCCTTGCCATCACTCCAGAGCTTCTGTTACTTTATGAAATATCGACATGTACATACACACACATACCTAGAACACACACACATACAAAGAACACACACACAGAAGTTACAACATGGAAACAGGCCATTTGACACAACTAGTCCATATTGCCATTTACTCTATGCAAGCCTAACTCAGTTACTAAATCCTATTACCATAGCCCTTCATTCCGCTATCCGATTTAATATTAAATGTTGATTTAGTTTCTGTCTTAGCCACTAACCCTGGAAGTGAATTCAACAGCCTCACAGTTCTATGTGTAAAGATGTTTCTCCTGCTCTCTGTTCTAAATCTTGTATCTATAGCCCTCAATGACAGGAAACAGTCTGCTTATACAGACACTACCCATCCTTTCATAGTTTAAAACATTACTATCATAGCTCCTCATAATCTCTGATGGTCCCGTGAAAAAAGTCCTATGTTTTCTTCATATTTGTAGTTTCTCCTACCAGGCAGCATCCTGTGTTGTACCCTCCCTAAAGCCTCAATATCCTCTCTTTAGTGTGAAACCCAATACTGATGTCTTACAGTTTAATATAAGCATGGATTACCTCTTGGCATTTATATTCTATACCACATGATAAAACCTGGAATTCCATTATCTTTTTAATGGTCTTATCAACCTGGGGTGCTGCCTTTAATGTCCAGTGAATCTGTATCCCCAAACCACTTTACTCTTCCACAGCACCAAGCCCACTTCCATTCAGAGTATAATTACAGCTGTTATTTTTTAACCAAAATACTGTAAAGTTCGTAGTTTGTTTTATTCTGTTTAGGGGTTTTATTTTTGCTGACAGCTAGTGTGCTCCATGTTGTTAATGTCCAATGATTCTAGACTGAAGGATTGATGGTTGGGACACAACCAACACAAGTTTAGTAAGTGATAAGCAAGATGATTCCTAGGAATGTTATGGTTAATGTGAACGATTGAATGTTATAATTTTTTGTCTATTTCTTGAGAAGTTGTATGTAAATAAAGCCCACTCCTGAGTCAATGAATTAACAAATAATTTGAACAAAACAACATAAATAACGTAGCAAATAGGGAAATTAGAACTCTACATACTGTAGATTTCTCTCTGTGCTTCAAATATTGCTCACCCTTTCATCCATTGGGACCTTTGAAGTGTCATCTTGGCTGTCCTCAAGAACTGGGACTCTGGCCATTGATAGGCCATTGAGCGCTGCCCACTTCAGTGGCCCTATCTTCTGGGCTTCTGCTGCTGCCAGTTTCTGCTTTTCTAAATTCTTGGGATAGAGAAAGACAAACTCACATCATTGGGGCTGATATTCAAAGGGAAGAACATTCCTGAAATCTTACCTTTTTTCAATCTACTAAACAAAGGTTTTGAACCCAGATGATCATCACAAATAACATTCTTTTGAATGTACAATTCTGGTCTGTTTCCGCACACAATATTTGCTTCTCATTGGCAATACTGCTCTGTTTAAAAAGTGTTAAACTTCATCAAATTAAGTGCCAAGTTTCACTTTCTCAAGAAATAAATGCAACAGGAACAATATAGGTTCTGAATCAGACAATGGCTTGGTACATCTGGATTGAGACAAACAGTTGAACTAAATAATTTATGGGATCATTGAAATGAATATGGATTTTAAAAATGGAAACAAGGGAAAGAATTTTTAATAGGCTGGGTTCAAACTCAAAAACACAACCGTCCCTGGACCAGAAGAATGTAGATTTGATTCTAATGTTTTAAACAAATAGATCACCAACTTCTGAAGGAATTATAATGTGACTGTTCTATTTTTTTTCTGCTGAAACCCAACACATTAATTATTTCTCTAAATATTGAGATTTTAATCAAATATCTCTCTCCATATCAAAAAGATTTAAAAAAAATCTTTTACTGCTTTGACTATGTAAAGTGAATATGAGTCACAGCACCTCCAACCCTTTGTAAATTAAATGTAAATTTTATATTACATCAACTTTCTAAACCAGCTTTTAAGCTTTTTCCAGCTGTATAAATAAATATCAGCGATACCAAAAAGTAAACGAGAATTACCCTCAACATGATTTCCCTTTCCACAATGCTGTCTTCAGTAGAAAAGAGTTCAGATACAGGTCTTTCTTTGACTGGTTCCTTTTTGACACGCTCTTTCACACTAGTGAGATCGGGCTCAGAAATGGATGGCCCAAGTGAGGACCCATTAAGTATCATTTGTTCATTTCGTGAGAAGGCATCTAGTTCAGGACCTGGCAGTTTGGTCCTGACAATAAACTCTGCCATTTTAGCTTGTTCTTGTCTTAAGGCTCCATTGCTTATACTCTTTTTGTTTCCTGGGTATTCAGGAGGGGGCTTGTTTGGTATTTTTGCCAATGCTGCCTGCAGCTGGGCTCTATAGTCCATATTGTCATTAAATGTTGGTATTTGAACATCGTAGTCAGGGGTCTCCTCTTCATCTTCACTCTCACTGCTGTGAATTAGCATTGTGGCATCTGACAGTGTCTTCTTGTGATGATATGGAGGGTGCTGTTGAACCTCTTGGACCTGGTCCTCTTGGCGTCGTTGATCACGCATGGTGTTCCTGCGCTGGGGGACTGAAGCACTTAAAGTCTTCATTGCCATGGCCTCCATACCACGTACCATGCTGCTGATTACCTCGAGGCTATGACGTTTGTTAACAGCTGCATGATGTTTGGCTGTTGTGAGGGGCTCACTGACCTCCTGCAAGGACTGGTGCACCACAGGCGAACTGTCCTCTTGGAATGTCTTCACAAAGAGCTGGACTCTCCGACTGACTAAATCAGGGCTGCTGCCACTAACGTACTTGTGGCGGTGACTGGCAAGGTCTGGCGTACTGGTGGCAGGCCGAGGACGTGGGTATGGAGGAGGTGGTCTACAAAAATGGTTTCTCAACATATGGGTAGTACTGTAATTCTGAGTACCCTGTAATTGCATATTGGCAAGTTCTGGTGTGCTTACTGTGTGTGAGATTGCACTATTTGCTGCCCGGGTAGGTGCTGGTTGGCTGGCATTTAGTTGGGCAGAAGTGGCTACAGGTTTGTTGTAACTGTGCTTTGACCCATAACGAGAGGGATACTGGGATCGCTCCCTGATCTCTGGCTGACTGTAAACCATAGCTTCCGGCTGGTTGTATGCATGAGTGTTTCCAATATTAAGGTTCCGCAATGACTGGCTTTGACAATCCATATGAATGACGCCTCGCTTCATTTGCCTCATTACAGTCTCATAGTCAGGTGTAGGCCTATATGAGGGCACAATGATAGCGCTGTGCCTGTGGCTAGGGATGTAATCTGCACGCATGATGTCACTTCCAGGGATGCTGAGATTAGAGGACACTGGAGATGCCTGGATGAAGTTTTGTGAATGATTCAATGAGTTCAGGCTAGGAGCACTATACACACTGCCATTTGGCACAGTTCCATTCATGTAATTATACTCCATTGGACATCTGTCCAAGCTACTCTGAGATCTGTAGTAGAACCCCTCCTCATTGCCATGGTAAATACTATCTGTAGAATACAAAGAATACAAAATTAAAAATGATGATTAAAGAAGAAGAATTTAAAGCTTTATTAGTTCAAAGGTTACTGAGGTGACATCTCAATCTGCAATGACATGGCTAGGTTTATATACTCAAACCATATGCCACAATAAAACATTCTCAGTTCTGCTGCAAATGACTTATGGGAAGACTCTGCCCTATACTGATGGTATGAAGAAAGCATAGTCTCATGATATTCTATGCCAAATGAGTTTGCTCAATGCATTCATTGCAAATCCCATTAAATCAATAGTATGAATTTAGAACTCAAATATATCTTCCACCAGCTGTCACGGACATAATGAACAAGGAGACCAGTTTTTCCTCTTAACCTAATTGAATCCAATTATCATTTGTTCCTCCTCTTCCACCTTTTCTCCCCCCGCCCTTCTGAATTTATTGTAGTTAACATTGCATTATTAACATTGTACAGTTCCTCACACAAATGGTCACCATTCATGTGAATATTTTGGGAGCGAGTGTTGGTAGGTCATTCAATTGCAGAGGCTACCATAATGAATCTCATTTGAGTCACCACCTGACACCCACACAAGCAGAAAAGTCGGCACTAGATTAACCAAAAACAAAATAAGAGGAATACCTTGTGAGGTGTTTGTTTCAGTATAATGCTCTCCATACTGGACGTGCATTGATGGCAGTATAAATGGCTGTTGCCTTGGCTAAAAACAAGCAATAACAATTATATGAATATGAGAAACAGAATTACTTATATTTAAGTACATTAGTACTGCTACTAGTTTCATACTGTAGCGAATCTGAAAATTGAAAGTATTTTTACATTACTGGTAAAAGTTTTAAACACCTCTGTTGAAGATTAAATTCATTATATTATCACAATATCAGAGGTGATCCACTGACCCGCCCCTCTCTTCCCCTTGCCTGGATGACATTAATGTTTGACATTTGGCTGACGGGTTGGCTGTGGTTTAATAAATTATTAGCCCTGGGAGGTTTCATTATTCTTTGGACACAGAAAACAAATACTCTGCTGAAACAGGGGACATGGAACTGATCAGAAATTGAGATAAATGAGTATGCTATTTACTCCAAGGTTGCCTATTCCCAGAACATTCATTATAGGCAGACAATCTGATTTGAATTGTTATAGGGTGAATTTCCTCGGGACTTCTTCCACTCCGTCACCATAATTTCGGCAGAAATCCCACTTACACAAGTAAAAGGAGTTTCCGCCGAACTTCTACCAATGTTACAGCGGTGGAGTGGGGGAGGCCCCAAGGAAATTCCGGCTTTAGATTTGTTTAAGATAGGTATCGCTCTTAAAATGAAAAATGCATCGACAAATGCAAGATGTTAATGGAATTAACTGGCCAATCAAATGGTGCATTTTGATTTAACTGCAGTTATAGACTACATCAAGGTGAATTGGCACCTGTAAAAGCAGTTCAGTGTGTAAGTGTTCAACAGGCAGATGTGTTCAACTGCATTACTCTTCAGCAGTGACCCAATAATCGTTTTTTAAATACCCATATCCTTACTGAGTATATTAAAAAAACATTTTAAATGTGCACAGTGCTGGGTCTAAATCCTGAAATTCCCTACCTAATATTATCATAGAAGCACCAACACAAGGACAGCAGCGGTACAAGACAGCGGCCCATCACTGTCTCAGGCCAACTGGCGATGGGCGATAAATGCACCCTTGTCAGAGTCACCACATCCCAAGAACACATTTGGACAGGTGCTGAACTGTTATGCTGTTAATGCCAAATACTCAGAGCTGGCTAGGATTATGAATTAACACAAATACTTGTTTGAAAATTGAATGCCACCTTTGTTCTCTGGTTATAATGAGAACAGCTGTTAAAATCCAAAGATGCAACTTTAAATGTAATTCAGTCATACACCATTGGTAGAAACTTCCATTAATACATATATCAACACAACTTTTAATATTTAAATACATTTTTGTAAATAATCTGTAGAAGTTGGTCACCTACAGTCAGAAGAATGCAAGGATTCATATTGCTGAAAGTCTTTGTCGAGCTGCTTTGATGGCTCATTTGGTAAAGGCAGCAAATCAATGAGTCAAACAAACCAGAAGCTCCCGAAGCAGGGTGCAATCCTGGTGCTGTGCACACTGCTTGCGTCTAATGAGGCCGGTAGCAGGACCACGGGAAATTAGTCCACCAACCTCATTTGTTTATTGCTGCTGCCACCAGTCACAGTCCAAGAGGCAGCTAACCAGTCCCGGAAGCCACCGAGATCAGCCGGCTCAGTGTCCGAGGTGGTGTGGGGGGGGGGGGGGGGGGGTGGTGGGTCAATTGGGAGGGAGGTGAGCAAAAGCCCACAAATTTAATATGGAGCTGGGAGGAGCAGGAGTTAACTAAAAAAAAAAGGAATTTTCCAGAGACAGCCTTGGTTTGGCTGCCAAGTGCCTGAGAATACTGACCACAGATTGCATGGCGCATGCTGTGGCCAAACACAAATGAATTTTGCAAAGAGGGGCCTCAAGCAGGCGTTAGGCCCCCTATTTATATGTGTAAAAGGCCCAACACCTGTTTCAGGCGTGGGTCTTGGACTCTAATGCAGCAGCCTTTACCAATGTACAGGAAACTTTCTGGTATCCGGCACTGACGGGACCGAGCTGGTGCCGTACCATCAAAACTGCCGTACAAACCAGCGCTAATGTTAAAACATACGGCGCTTTTGAGCTCCGTGTGAATCAACAAACCCTATTGCTTAGCAACAGCTTCAAAACAGTCGGCCACAGCTTAAAAGCGTCTCTGTAGCTAAGCAACAGCTTCAGCTAGACCTTGCAGAGCCTGACTGGAAAAAAAAAAGCAACGAGAAGTAAAAAAACTTATAGGAAACGGCTCCTGAATTTTGCCGGTAGATAGAGCTTTCCGGACATTTAACCTCCGGTTAAACAAAAGTTTCCTGTAGCTAGTGGTGTACTTCCAGTGTGGAATGGGCACGTGCTGGCCCCCTGCCATATTGGACGCTGGCACCACTTTTACGCCTGTGTGTGGCACGATCCAATTTCTAGGCCTTTATGTGTGCCGAGTTAATTGATTTCAGCTGAGGTGGCAGTAAGGGTGCTACAATTGGCTTCACAGTGAGGGAGAGTAAAAACAGCCATTGTCCCTGCTCCTGATTTTCTATCTAGTTACTTGGGCTGCAAAGTACATTTGTGTAGACTTGTGCAAGAAGTCACACAACACCAGGTTATAGTCCAACAGCTTTATTTGAAATCACAAGCTTTCGGAGCGCTGCTCCTTCTTCAGGTGAAGTGGAGAAATGCATAAAGACACAGCTTATATAGTCAGAGAATCATGTCAGATGTTTACAGGTAACCTTTCCAACTGCCATTTATCACACCTCGGCAGAGAGATAATACAGACCCCAGCATCTGCAATATTTGACCCCTTGTGACCCCACCTCATTGTTCTTTGATGTAATGTTTCCCTGACTGACCTGTTTGGACACCATTCACACCTTTGACTGCTGTGATTATCTCTCTGCCGAGGTGTGATAAATGGCAGTTGGAAAGGTTACCTGTAAACATCTGACATGATTCTCTGACTATATAAGCTGTGTCTTTATGCATTTCTCCACTTCACCTGAAGAAGGAGCAGCGCTCCGAAAGCTTGTGATTTCAAATAAAGCTGTTGGACTATAACCTGGTGTTGTGTGACTTCTTACATTTGTCCACCCCAGTCCAACTCCGGCATCTCCACACCTTGTGTAGACTTGAGTGAGAACACAATCACACTTGACTGTGATGCTCTTCCACAGCCTGCCAACACTTGCTGTTCAGATACGTGAAGGAAGCCTGCGAGGGTGAGTTACCAGAGGGCAACCTGCATTCAGGAGTGGAGGAGGGCTGAAAAGGGGGGAATAAACTCTATCAGAAAAAATATTTCTGATGAAGAGCTTAGAAACCGATGTCATATTAATAAAAGTACGGATCATGTGGTCTTAAACAAGTTAATACAGTGTTGATTCCACTCCTAGGTGTCACTAGCACATTTAGCAAATAATATACCATGGCCTAGAAATTCAGTTTGGGGCGGCCAGCTCGCTCGCGCCCAGAAAGTACCGCTGCGCGCGGAGCCACTTGCGCCCGCCGGAAATTCAGTTTCAGCGCCCCAACTCGAAGGCGGCCGCTATTCAAGGGATTCGGCGCCCCCGCTTGGGGCGCTGAAACTGAATATCCGTGCGCTAGGTGCCGCAGCGCCACCCGCTGCGGAGCGGCAGGCTGCGGTACTGCAGGCCTTCCTCCCTCTCTTAAGGGGGAGGTGCCTGCAACAGCGAGATCGCCGCTCGCTAGTGCCGGCAAATGAGCCCGGCACCACGGAGAAGTGCCGGGCTCCCGGAAAACAGCCGGCAATGCCGCGGGGGGGGGGGGGGTGGGTGGTGGAGGAGGCCGGGGAAGAAGGTGCGGGCAGGCGGCCGCCGAAAAAGCGGCCGACCGCACCTCCGCCTTAACTTGCCCCACTAACGCTACAGGACGGCCCCGTTTTCTGATCGCTGTTTGCGGCCGCTGCGGAAGATTATCGCAAAGTTGCTAATGTAAATAAGTGATTATTAATTATGCTATCCAATGCCACATGCAGCACTGGTGACAGTAAGCATACCAAAGATGATCTGCTCCATGTGGGTCGTCTCCTGATTGGCGTCGGGGAACATGACTGTGTTTGTCTGTGAGAAAATACAGCAAAATGTTAGCAGTTCAAAACATACTCATCATAGATATGAGAACGAAGAGACTGAATTGATGGAATTCCCTTTTAACACAGCTGGAATGTAACTTGAATAATCCTTCTGTCTGAGTGGACACAGAGGAGCTTACTGCACTGTTAACTTACAAACACATGCTTCATAGATTGCAAATCTCCAGGGAAAGAGGTCAATTCTTCACAAATAAGTCCGGGGCCTAGAAATTCATTGTAGCCACTTTTGGGGCGGTAAAGTCGGGCGGCCGCTAAAGTTTGCGCCCGGCGCAAAATCGAGGCCACTTCTCCGATATTCATTAGCTTCGCCCTAAGAGTTTGCTCGAGCGCTAAAACTGGCGCTGCACGCCTCTCTTTAGGCGCTAAGCCGGAGGTGCTGAGCGAGAGCGCCGAGGCCGGGCGCAGCGCAGGTGCGGCCATCTCGTGATTGACAGCAGACACCCTGGCGCCGGCCAGCTCTTAAGGGGGAAGGGTCGACTTGGTCTGCTGCCACGCCCTGGATAGTGGAGCCCTCCAGCTAGGCCTGAACACTGCTGCTGGACCCAAATAGCGCCTGAAGCCATGCAGAAGGCCCGTGAACGAGCGCAGCGCTTCTCAGAGCTTGATCTGAGTGTGCTGGTTGGTGGTGTGGAGAAGAGGCGCCATATTTTGTACCCGGACAATGGCAGGAAGGCGCCGGTCCGCGTCTACCGGAGAGCCTGGAGGCATGTCGCCAGCAAGGTGTCAGCCAACAGCGAGGTCCCCAGGAGCGGTGTCCAATGCCGCAAAAAGTTTAACGACCTCACTCAGATTGTCAGGGTGAGTACCCTTTCCAGTGACCTCCTCATCCTTGCATGTGCACCTCACATTATGGGCAAAGGGACCTGAAAGCCCTAATGGCCAGCCCTCATCCAGCAGCTATGGGATAGGCATGAACATCAATTGCACATTCTGCACTTAACACACTGGCCAAGCTATTCCACCATGGGAGGCAGTGCACACAAGATCAGGGCTACACACTGGCCAAGCTATTCCACCATGGGAGGCAGTGCACACAAGATCAGGGCTACACACTGGCCAGGCTATTCCACCATGGGATGCAGTGCACACAAGATCAGGGCGACACACTGGCCAGGCTATTCCACCATGGGAGGCATGCACACAAGATCAGGGCGACACACTGGCCAGGCTATTCCACCATGGGAGGCAGTGCACACAAGATCAGGGCGACACACTGGCCAGGCTATTCCACCATGGGAAGCAGTGCACACAAGATCAGGGCGACACACTGTACTTAGAGGCCGTCCTTTCTCTTGCAGGCCAAGCTGGCCAATAATAAGAGCCGGACTGCGACCGGGGGAGGCCGACCCCAGATCCAGCCGCTCACCGAGCTGCAACATCGCGTGGAGCGCATCATGGGTGGCCGGGTGATTGGCCCCGTTGCATGTGGAGATGCCGACCCTGTTCTGGGCACCAATGGTAAGGACATCACCTTTTGGACCTCTCTCGTCCCACTTGCGCATCAGATCTACATCCTTTGCCACTGTCCGACCAATGCGCTGAATGCCACCACTCATGCATCCCTCGCTGACGCCCTCTCCTCACTCTAAAGCTACTCTTGTGCCTTCCTGCTTTCAGATGGTGAGGAGGAGGTCCCTGAACTTGCCAGTGACAGCCCCTCAGAAGAGGAGGAGGAGGAGGAGCAAGAGGAAGGCGCCCATCAGGGGAACCCTCAGCCGCGGCAACCCATGCGAATGTAGGGGACACGTCTTCCCTGGAGGGGAGCGTGGTGGAAGTGTCGGAGGGGAGGGGAGCTCATGGGACCTGCGGCCTGCAGAAACGCGGGAGGGGGGTGGAAGCTCAGCGGCCTTCTCCCCAGAGGGGGGAAGGGTCGGAGGGGAGTCCAATTGCTGGGCCCAGCGGCGTCCAGCAACGCAGGAAAGGTCGGCCAGCTCGGCGGCCTTCTCCCCAGAGGGGGGGGGAAGGGTCGGAGGGGAGTCCAATTGCTGGGCCCAGCGGCGTCCAGCAACGCAGGAAGGGTCGGCCAGCTCGGCGGCCTTCTCCCCAGAGGGAGAGTCCGGCCTCTAGTCCGGAGATGGTCTTCGCCGAGGAGATGGAACGCCTCGAGGACTTGTCCGCGGACTCGGAGTGCCGGCACACGGAGCTCATGGGGGTAGTGGCACGGTTGCCTGAGGCCATCGAGTCCCTCTCTCGGAGTGTGACCGACGTCGGGGCCTCACAGGCCATCAGTTTGGCGGAATTCGGGGCAGAGCAGGCAGCGAGTCGGGCGGCATTCGGGGCAGCTCAGGCAGCGAGTGGGCAGCTGATCAGTGGTGCCGTGCAGTCACTGGGTGCTCTGATGAGGTCACTGAACAGGTCAACACAGGCACTCACTGCTGCCACACTCGCTGTGTCAGCCAGGCATCGCCAGGGCACCCGGCGCGCTGCAGCAGCACAGCGGTCTGTCCCTCGGCAGATTGGTGCGCATGCTGCAGTGCTGGCCCGGGCGAGTGCCAGTGTCTCAGGCGACCAGCGAGCGCCTGCCATCCGCCAGCTGGCCCCCATTCCTCCAGCCGCCACTGCCGCTCCCCCAGTGGAGCTGCCAGGAGCTGCTGCAGCGACTGATGCTGGCCAGCCACAGCTGCAGCATTCAACAGCCGCCCGCTCGACGGCCAGACCTCGACTAGGCCGACCCCCAAGGGCATCTGCTGTCACGACATGTGCCCCTCTGGAGCCTGCCCCCAGCCTTGCAGCAGCCAATGGCCTTACTTTGAGGAGCAGCAGCCGGGCGGGCAGGGGCCACACAAAGATGGCCAAGGCATCGCCCTAGCGGGCCAAAAAGTCGAATGTGTGGCCAGTTGTGTTTGTTTTTTTGAGGCCGAGAATTGGATGTTTGTTTTTTGAGGCCGAGAATTGGATGTTTGTTTTTTGAAGGCCGAGGATGTGATGTTTGTTTTTTACGAAGGCCGAGGATGACGGCCATTTTAGTTGCACTGTTTTGTTAATCCTCTCCAGGTTGTGGGAGCGAGTAATGTGTTTGAGTGTTTTTTGGGGGTTTCGTCTGTTTTTGGTTTTCATGTGGGAAGGGCCCTGAGTTTGTACAATAAAGCATTTTATTTATTAACATTGTCCACGTTTGATCTTTGAAGTGTTTTTTGCCTTAGCCGGCTGAGGGCTTGCGGAGCGGCTGCAATCATGTTCTTTCATTGGCACAAGCCATTCCCTGACAGGGGGCCTAGAAGTGACGTTCAATAAGCCGCCGACGGACGGCCCTTGGACCTTGTGCCTCCCTCCTGGGTACTCCTCGTCCTCCTCATGCTCCTCCTCCTGAGGTGGTGGTCCAACGTGAGGTGGCAGTGCCCGAGTCCTGCGGATAGCCAGGTTGTGCAGCATGCAGCAAACGACGACGAATTGGGAGACTCGCTCCTGCGAATACTGGAGGGCTCCCCCGGAGCGATCGAGACAGCGGAACCATTGCTTGAGGACGCCGATTGTTTGTTCTATGATGTTCCTAGTCGCTTGATGGCTCTCGTTGTATGTCTCTTCAGCAGGGGTCGTGGGCGCACGGAGCGGGGTCATGAGCCAGGTACACAATGGATAGCCTTTGTCTCCGATAAGCCATCCTCTTGGGTGAGGCTGTGCCTGGAACATGTCAGCCACAGTTGTCTGTCGCAGGATAAAGGCATCGTGGCTGCTGCCTGGAAAGCGGGCATTGACAGCTAGGATGCGCTGCCTGTGGTCACACACCAGCTGTACGTTGAGGGAATGGTAGCCCTTCCGGTTGCGGTAATCCTCGGCATGCTCCAGAGGTGCTCGCAAAGCCACATGCGTGCAGTCAATGACGCCCTGCACCATGGGGAAGCCCGCTATTCTTGCAAATCCCACTGCACGCTGCTGCTGCTTGTCCAGGGTCATGGGGAAGGAGATGAATTGATGTCTCCTTCTGAAAAGGGCTTCGGTCACCTGGCGGATGCAGCAATGCACGGCGAACTGGGAGATGTTAGCGATGTCCCCAGCAGCGGATTGGAAGGAGCCGGTGGCATAGAAGTTGAGAGCCACCGTCACCTTCACTGCCACCGACAGAGACGTCCTGCGCATCAGCTGTGGCTGCAGATCTCTGTGAAGCAGCTGGCAGATGTCTGCAACCACCTCCCTTCTGAATCGCAGCCTCCTAACACACATCGCGGCAGACATGGTCAGATAGGAGGACTGCTGGCGGTATACCCTGGGTGGGTAAGGCCTCAGTTGGCGACGCCTGTTGCCCCCTCTGCGTCTAGCCAGGGCTGCCACTCTCTCACGGCGTCTGTAAGCCCTTCTGGCATAAGGCTGAAAGTCAGCGTTGGCACCCAATGCAGCCCCCATTATATGCTGGCAAACACTGAGCTCTCAATGAAGGCAAAGATAATTGCTAAGCTCTGGCCTGAGCCAAAAATACCTGTCCTAGTGTTGGTCCAAACCAGTAAGCTCTCCTCCTTGGTCTCTCTCCAAAAAACCGTTGCACAAGAGTGAATGCTGCAAAATGGCTGGCCTTTATAGTGCAGGGTAAGTGCCCTTTAATTAGCGCTCCCCGCAGCCCGCCTCGGCTGTGTACCGTTCCACTTCACAGTCGTTAGGGCCGCCCGGCGCACAATGGGCCGGCGTGAGTGAAGTTCCGGTTCGGGGCACACAAAGGGCGTTGCACGACGAAATGACGTCATGACCTGCGCGCGCAGCAGGGCGCGCGCTAAGACTTTGCGCCGGCGCTAAATGTGTACTGAAGTTGGGGCGAGGCGCAGATCGCGCTGCGCCCGGGCGCTAAGCGCCTAGCGCTCGAGATCTACTCCTAAGGCGCTAACGGCTGGCGCGCCCAACTGAATTTCTAGGCCCTTGTGTCCAAGTGTCATTATACAACAGATTCTAGATTTTTTCCTGAAAATATGGGAGTAAGCTCTTGCAAAAGATAGCTTTGACATGCAACAATTATAACATAAGGAGGTACTTATTAACCTTCTGAGATCATGCTCAAATGTTCTTTCTCAACCAGCTTGTGCAGTTACCCGTGTACTGGTGCACACCATATTTTTACCAACAAAACATTCACCTTGGACAAAACAGCCATTTTGCTATTCTACAGATCTTTTCCTTTTGGCAATCATCTTGCGAGATTGCTTTAACAGGTCTTTGCAAATGTTATACAGTAAATATGAAATCATACAGCTTTAAAAATACCAAAAATGTGTCTTATCAAGTTCTAAGACACATTATTCTAGTAAGCTGCACCAAAAAAATACTAGGTTTTTATTCAAGGATTTTTATTAAGCGATTGCTTTTTAAAAAAAAAAATATATTTCAAAGAATCTTTATATGACCCAAACATCCCAGGAAGTGCCATTGGGTAGTTGTAGCTAACCTTGTACCAAAACTAAGACATTGAACCACTATCACTTATCGATAAAACAAGAATGCAAAAAATTAATGTGCAGAGCTACAGTCACAGGGAAGTTTAGTAGTATAAGGACTGCCTGAATTCTCAATATTTATGACTATATTATGCCAGATATGTTAAACTTCCCCTTGCTTTAGCTGGTGGATAACTGCAACTCTAAAGTACTGAGGAACAAGCTGAATCCCCAATATTAACCTAAAATGTCCAGTAAGAACAAATAGGTTCAGGTCGGACACCTGATTTACACCGCACCTGATGTTACGCTCCATTTGGGTTGAATCTAGCTCTTAATTGGCTTTTAGACTCTTTAATTATATTTAATACATAAAATTTTAATACAAAAACAGTGTAAAACCCCCAATCCAAGAAAAAAACTCAGAAAAAACATGCTATTAGTGGTGTTAGGCCTGAACACAAGGAACGGTTAAATGAAGGGGGAGTTAGGAATGTGGAAGGAATGCTTACATGTAGGCAGAGAGAGTGGGAAATGTCTTCTTATCATCACATTGAGTGTTAGAACCAGAACTGAAAGCAAGAATACTTTCTGATTAAATGTGCCCTTACGTGGGTTCTTTCTCAGCAACCAAAAATATTTAAGATAAAAGTGTGTAAAGGATACAAGAACAATGAATCAAGAGATGTACAGTTCAGATACATGCAAGCACACAGAGCCTGGCTTGCGAAGTCAGGCTCAAGTATAAAGTCCATGTTAGTCAGCCTGAATAGATTTCTGAATCATCTTTTCAATGAAAGTGATTGCCTTAAAGAATTAGATTTATAGATAACACAAGGACTTTTCACAAAAAGTGTGAGGAACTCATAGATTTCTTTACCACCAAGAATAGAGACTATGGGCTAGATTTTCGTGGAGCCGTCAGGCGGGGCTTCAGGCGTGTGGGGGGGGGGGGAAATCCCGAATTTGGGGGTCCCGACACCATCCCGCCCAAAACCCTGCCCCACGTAAGTTTCAGGGGCGGTAGGTACCTGCCCCGCACTGGGACCCACCAAAACCAGGCGGGAAGGGATTAGTGCCAATTAACTGCCTGTTAACAGGCAGTTTTTAGCCTAATCCCTATTTTGAGGGGTTTCGTGTGGCTTCCCGACGGCTCCAAACCACGCCAGGTTAGAGCAGGCGGGCCGTCGGGTTGAAGGAGTTGGAAGGGTCGCGATATCGGTGCTCAGGTGAGTGATGGGTGCATGAGTGTAAAGGTAAGTGTGTTTGGTGTGTCTAAAGTGTGTAAAGAACTTTTACTTACCTGTACTTACCTTAACAGCCTTTCTTCCTCTAGCCGTCGGGAGCCCATCACTCACCCGGAACTTAAAGCTGAATGGCTGCGATCTGTCAAAAGTGACAGCCTGCAGCTTTGAGTGCCGGTAAGAGTTCTAACTGAGTCTGTGCAGAATGACTCATGGTAGAACTCAGACTGTCAGTGTTTCACAGCTTCAAACAGCTGTGAAACGCTGATATTTGAAATTGCAGTCTGTGACGTCACCTGTTGCCGGGTGGCCCTCAATTGGCCTGCTGAGCCCACTGGGCGGGCTCAACAAGGTCAATCAAGGGAAAATCGCGTGGATTGGCCAGACGTCGAAGTAGGCGGGTCAAAAACCCGAAAGGGGAAGTCCCGCCTTCTTCTCGACAGGTTCGGGAAAATCTACCCCTATCTGTTCAGCTGCTTCCCCCTTTTTCCCTTGCCTCACTCCCCTAACCCTGAAATCTCTGTCTTTATCTTGTTTCTCTCTTCTCTCCTCCCGTGGCCTCTCCAAGCTCATTTTGTCTGTGAGACCCATCTCTTACTCCCTTGACCCCGTTCCCACTAAACTGCTGACCACCCAACTTCCCTTCCTGGCCCCCATGCTAGCTGATATTGTAACTGGCTTCCTCTCCCCAGGAACTGTCCTGTTCCCTTCAAAACCGCCATCACCCCGACTTAAAAAAAAACTACCCTTGATCCCTCTGTCCTTGCAAACTAACGCCCATCTCCAACCTCCCTTTTCTCTCCAAAATCCTTGAACGTTTTGTCACCTCCCAAAGCCACTCTCATCACTCCTTAATTTCCCATTTGAATCTCTCCAATCATCTTTCCACTGTCCAACAGCATCGAAACAGCCTTAACCATTGTCATGAATGACATTCTATGTGATTATGATATGGGTGTATTATCTCTCTTCATCCCCCTTAATCTCTCTGCAGCCTTTGAGACAGTCAACCACACCATCCTCCTCCAATGCCTCCCCTCAGTTGTCCAGCCCTCGCTTGGTTCCACTCTTACCGATTCGATCATAGGTAGAGCATCTCCAGCAATTGCTTAATTTCCTGTCCCCACACTGTTAGAGTCCCCCAGGGATCTATCCTCTTCCTCATCTATATGCTACCCCTTGATGCCATCATCTGCAAACATGGGGTTAGGTTCCACATGTACGATGATGACATCCAGCTTTACCTGTCCACCACCTCTCGCAACCCCTCCACAGCCTGTGTGTGGTCAGACTGCTTGTCCGGCATCCAGTCCTGAATGATCTGCAATTTCCTCCAGCTAAGTATCGAGAAGACCAAAGCCATATGTTCAGCCCTCGCCACAAACTCCATACCCTCGACATTCCCCTACCTAGCCATTGTCTCAAGCTGAACCAGACTGTTCACAAATTTAGTTAGCGATTGAATCCTGAGCTGAGTTTCTGACCCTATATTCTCTCCATCATAGAGAATGCCTACTTCCACCTCCGTAATATTGTCTGACTCTGCCTCAGCCCATCTACCACTGAAACCCTCATCAATGTCTTTGAACCTCTAGACTCAATGGGGGGAATTTTAACCCCATAGGATGGGTGGAAAAGGGGCGGGGGTTAAATTCTGAAAAATGGGAAACCCAACCCCAACCTGCCACAATCTTATTTCCAGTTTAATCGGAGCGGGTTGGGGGTCGGGTGAGTAATCTGTTCTTGAGAGGCAGGTTGGAAATTATAATATTTAAATGAGCCTGTGTGCCTCAGATTTTAGCACCCATTTGGATTTAATGACTGTGGGCCAGGTTTCCCAGGGCTCAGGAAACCCGGCAGCTGGAGGGAGGTGGGAGCTGCGAGTCCAGCAGGTAAATGCTTTTCCAGCACTGCTTCTGGGTCAAGAGGAGCAAGAGTGCTTCCTCCGGACCCCCAAACTTAAATACTGCAATCTGCCTCCCTCCCTGCAATCGGCCGACTCCCCTGCAATCGGCCGACTCCCCTGCAATCCAATCTTCAGCTCCCCCCCCCCCCCAATGATCCAGTGCCGACCCGCGATCTCTCCCCCCACCCACCCCTGGCCTTCTACCACAGGTCTTCCCGCCCAGCAGTGACCAGCCTATCAATTTGGCCAGCTGCCAGGTGGGAAACGGGAAAAAAAATGTAAAGAGGTCATCATAGAATCTTGCAGCACAGGCCCGTCATGCCAGTGATGGCTCTTTGAAAATGTTAACTAATTAGTCCCACTCCCCTGCCCTTTCCCCATAGCCCTGCAAATCTTTCCTTTTCAAGTATTTATCCAATTCTCTTTTGAAAGTTATTATTGAATCTGCGTCAGCCACCCTTTCGTAAAAAAAATTCTCATCTCCCCTCTGGTCATTTTGCCAATTAGCTCTGGTTAGCGACCCTCCCTGCCAGTGGAAACAGTTTCTCTTTATTTACTCTATCAAACCCCTCATGTCCTATTCCCCCATTGGCCCAGGTGATGCTTTGCATCCAAGCACGGACAAGCAAGACATGCTCCGCCAATGTCTAATGGTGGGCATGAAACGCAGGAAATTTTACTCCCAGCCCTTCGAGCTTCATGCTCCGTGGACGACTGCCGCCGTCACTTACTCCTGCAAGTTAAATTCAGTAGAGTCTCTGCGTTCCCTGTATTTCCATGTTTCCCGGTGGCTTAAATTCGCCCCAGCTCCCTCCCTGCCAATATTGGGGACAATTACTCCAAAGCTCTCATGACTAGCTTTCCTCCATGCTCTGTAGACTTCAGCTCATCCAAAACACTGCTGTCCATATCCTATCCTGCACCAAGTTTGCCTATCACCCATCCCCGCTAACCTACATTATCTCCCAGTCTGCCAACGCTTCAAATTTAAAATTCTCATCCTTGCATTTAAATCTCTCCAAGGCCTTGCCCCTCCCTATCTCTGTAACTTCCTTCAGCCCTCCAACCCTTCCCCCTCTGAATTCTTTGTTCCTCGGACTATGGCCTCCTGTGCATCCTTCCTCCTCCTTTTGCCCTACCATCGGGATTCCTTTCCTAAATCCCTCCTTCTCCACCTCACTCTCCTCCTTTAAGACCCTCCACCTCTTTGACCAAGCTTTTGGGCATTCTCATCATATTTATTTCTTTAGCTTGGCATCCATTTTTTGATTATGCCTCTGTGAAGCACTTTGAGGCTTTTTTCTACATTACAATACACACACACGTATCAGTTTAAATGTTAAATAGGTAAGTACTGAGCTTCCAACATAAAGGAGCTACTGAGCCATACTGTGCGAAGGAGCTAAACATCACAAGATACATGGACTGACCCACAATGCTTTTGTAATCATATTACTTTATTCAGCTCAGCATGTGATGCTGCTGTAGGCTGGAGTATTAATATGGAGCAGAGGGAAGCAGGACTGATTTCTACACTCTACTGGGTTCCTGACCTGACCACATGAGCAATGTGAAAATCTGTAGAGGAATCTCTATTAAGTTGCTTTCATATGTCTCCTGAGAGTGAGAGACCTGGGGCGCACCTCTAAGCTGCCACTTCTTAATCAGGATGTTCAAACTTCAAACATTGCTTCTGAGAAAAACAGCAGCAGTGCACAAGACTTCCAAGTTTGCAAAATCAACTGATCTTTTTTTCTTTATTTGGGAAACTAAGGCAGAGAACTGCATTCCTGCTGCAAGTGCTGAGGCAAATTCACTTCTTTGAACACATTGCAGGTTCAGTTCTGTCAGGGAATGGGGGAGGACTATTCATCGCCTCACTCTGCCAAACTTCAGAATGTCATGTGGTAGCTATTTTTCCCAATAATATTCATTAGTTCAAGAATAAAACCTACAGATAGTACCAAAAAAGTGAACTGTGATCTGCTTTAACTGTTCAACTATTTAACTATTAAATGAGTACTGATGGTACGACTCCTGATCAACAATGGTGGTTAATATGTCATTTGTCAAATTGAAGTTAGTGCCAAGTCTCTAAAATGTAAATGCTTATTTATTTGAGACAGCGCTGTTAAAAATGTTGAAGTAATCCTGTTATCTTCAGTCCACTGTACTCAAATAAAAACAAGAGAATCCCTCAATCAGCTTTCAACTCTTCACTCAGCTGTACCTTAAAATATACCAGTCAATTCTGGCAAAGGTGAATAACTTGGGAAATCTAAAATCCTTTACTGTATGTTACATGTTATCCAATTACTTTTATCCAGAACACCTTCTCTTTCTTTGGTCATACATTATAGGGTATAATAACATGGTGCTGGCAAGGCAATTGAAACAGACAGTCAAGTTTGGTCCTAGTGGCTGCGGGGAGCATAAAAGTTGAGGAAATTATGCTAAGTATCAATGGGTAAATCAAGAGATTTCCATTAGCTACGGCTTTGGTATTCACAAAAATAATGGTCAGAATCACAGAATGCGATCGCCAAAGAGTACAATTCCAGCAATACAATGTAATAAAATTGGAATTTGACTGATTGGTCACTGTCAACCAGTGGCCTCATCCATAGCCTAATAAACTCTCCATCAATCCTAATAAACAACACAATGAATATTTGTACCATCATGCATTCTGCATTTCATCTTATTGATAATTGATTCATATTATTTGTAAGTTTGCAGTCGAAAATTCATTAGGAAAACACTATATGCTCATTCATCATTGTACAATCCCAAACTGCTGGCAAGATTTTCTCGGATATAAAAACAGGATTTTGTTACAAATATAGAGAACAAATTCTTCCCTTAGTAGCTCTTCAATTAATTTCTGCTTATTCAAAAATGTCTATGAACCTGCAAGAAATCTTCCTAATAGGCTCCCCTCACCTAAGAATAGGGCAAGTCATTTGTTACAGAATTTTTAAAAATCTCAACACGAGCGCAATTCAAGATTGTGTGAAGTAATGAAAGCTTGAAGGACAATAGAACATAACAGTGTTTATAGCTGAGTGGGGAAAAAGCATTAAAAAAAAGCAATGCTGAGACATCCTTTACAAAGAAAGATTTGAGAGCCAAATCTTACAAGTCTTTATAGATTTTTCCCATCTTTGATTCTGCCATCTTTCCTAGATGACAGTCTAACTGAAAGTAACCTCATGGTCAGGCAAATAAATCTGTTGGCACTTTTGGTGTACGTGGAATAAAGTGTGGTGCTCAGAATACTCACTCTGTGCAGATTTTATTCTGTTTATAAAATTTGTGTCTTGCTGTGAACAACCGTGAGATATATTTTGCCATTTCAATATCATCCTGAGGAAAAGGGAAAAAAAACAAATAGATGATAAATACCTGTAATCAAAAAAAACTTAGAATCATTGATACATTGATTTTGAAATATTACTAATGCAATGGATTTCACAACTGAAATGATGAGTATATTAGTACTTTTCCATCATAAAGGTTATAGTACATATATCACTCTAATGATTGGAGTGAACTCTTAGGCAGAGTGGTACCATACACTATTAGCGCTGCATTTTCCTCGACTATACTGAGGGAACATGAGGCGGTACAGCCTATTGGGGATGACCTTGGGAATCCAGACAGTTTCCCTGCCTTCCCACTGCTGTACCACCGACCCCAGGTATTGCCAGACAAGAGGTGGTGGTACCTGCCCAGTGGAGGAGGTGGGGTGCAAGGGGCTGTAAGAATCTTGCTGCGGATCGTGCTGGAGGGAGAGGACCTCAGAGTAGCCAGATCTCCCTCTCTTCTGCCCCGCAGCTGCACCAACGGTTCCAGCAGCTCATTCGAAGCCCCCTTACAAATTTTAAATAAAATCTTCATTGCACTTCTGCCCCCTTTTATGGTTCCCCTTCCTCTTTCTGGCAATGCAACAAGTTTTCCTTGCTGGCAGTGGCAGATTCCCCCGTGTGTGGCAGAGACCATGCTGAGAACCTGACCTGCATCCACAATGAGACCTGACCCAGGAAAATGGGTTGGGTTCACGGCAGAGTGAAGGCGGTGGGCTTAACCCCCGCTTTGAACCAATTCTGGCAGCACACCTACCCCGGAAGGAAATTTCAACCCTTAAGGTGGTGTATCACATCTGGCCTCATTCTTGAACATTTTAAGTCACCCCACAGTGCATTTCGCATTATCTCCTCTGCACGTGCCCGATTTTTCAGTGCACGTGTAGAAGAGATAGCACACTTTATGGGGCAGGGGGATCGGTCCTGGGTTTCCCCCAAATGGAAGCTGGAAGCTTTGGCGGGTACGCTCAAGATAGATCCAGTTTTAATAGATTCTTGGGCCCTTTATAGTTACAGTATTTAATTTGTTCAGCACTGCATAGAGTGATGTAAACCATGTGAAAGAGTATTTTCACTTAAACCTTTAACTCTGCAGACATCCAATCTAGACTTGAATTTTTTTCACTCCCTCTGGAAGTCAAAGTAGTGGTTTTTACATTAGAAAATACAATTACTCAACCAAAAACAAAACACATTCAAAGTACCAGCACACAATCAGAATGCGGATGTGCTGCACCTGCCAACTGCAACATGCAGTATAATCCATAATGTGTATTAATGTAAAATAAAAATCTTAAGGGGAATGTCAAATCAGAGAGGGATGCTATTTTATGTCACGTGTAAAAAACGCAGTCATATTTTCTCAACAAGAATGATCAGTGACACAAAATAGCACAAATATATTGCCTAACAACATTTTACCATTGGTGTTGCTCTCTTAATGAAATAACATTGCATGCTTTTGATATAATGTATGAACGAGTATACTTATCAGTAATGCTAACCAGCTATTTAAAAAAAAAAATGTTCATAAAAAGAAATTTTGAAAAACTTTTAATTGGGAGAGGTAAAAGAAGGTTAACTGATGTAATGGATTCTACAGGGGAAATAGAAGATGTTATTTCTCTTTAATGAATGATTGGATTATTGCACCCTTCAGAGTCTGTTGCATTGATCTGGTATGCTGTCCATTTAAAACCCATCTTGATGGGCTCCAGTATCACCTCCTCATTTTTTGCTACTTGAATGGTATGCTCCTCCTGCGCTATGTGGGAACTCAGGGACACTTCCTGTGTCCCTGACAACTACGTGTGCAGGAAGTGTATCCAGCTGCAGCTACTGACAGACCGCATTGCGGCGCTGGAGCTGCAATTGGATGCATACTGGAGCATTCACGATGCTGAGGACGTCGTGAATAGCACATTTAGCGAGTTGGACACACCACAGGTTGAGTTTGGACAGGCAGGAAGGGAACGGGTGACCAACAGGCAGAGTACTAGGCGCAGGCAGGTAGTGCAGGGGTCCCCTGTGGACATCCCCCTCTCAAATAAATACACCACTTTGAGTACTGTTGGGTGGGATGGCTTATCAGAGGAAGGCAGCAGCAGACAACTTCCTGGCACCAGGGGTGGCTCTGCTGCACAGGACGGGAGGAAAAAGAGGGGTAGAGCTATAGTAATAGGGGATTCTATTGTAAGGGGACTAGATAGGCGTTTCTGCGGCCGGAAACGAGACTCCAGGATGGTGTGTTGCCTCCCTGGTGCAAGGGTCAAGGATGTCTCAGAGCGGCTGCAGAACATTTTGGAAGGAGAGGGTGAACAGCCAGTTGTCGTGGTGCATATAGGTACTAACGATATAAGTAAAAACCAGGATGAGGTCTAAAAGCTGAATATAGGGAGTTAGGAGGTAAATTAAAAAATAGGGCTTCAAAGGTAGTAATCTCAGGATTGCTACCAGTGCCACGTGCTAGTCAGAGTAGAAATAGAAGGATATTTCAGATGAATACATGGCTAGAGGAATGGTGCCAGGGGGAGGGATTCAAGTTCCTGGGACATTGGAACCGCTTCTGGGGGACGTGGGACCAGTTCAAACCGGACGGTTTGCACCTGGGCAGGGCTGGAACCGATGTCCTAGGGGGAGGTTTGCTAGTGCTCTGGGGGAGGGTTTAAACTAAGATGGCAGGGGGTTGAGAACCTGAGCAGGGGGACAGAGGAAAGGGAAACAAGGATAAAAGCAAAAGAAAGGAAGGAGAAAAACAAAAGTGGCAGTCAGAGAAGTCAACGGTTTAAATCAAACATGGGCACAGTAAATAATAATTCTAATAGGTCTAAGAGCATTAAAAAAATAAGCCTGAAGGCTTTGTGTCTTAATGCGAGGAGCATTCGTAATAAGGTGGATGAACTGGCTGTGCAAATAGAGGTAAACGAATATGATTTGGTTGGGATTACGGAAACGTGGCTCAAGGATGGCCAAGGCTGGGAACTGAACATCCAGGGGTATTCGATATTCAGGAAAGATAGGCAAAAAGGAAAGGGAGGTGGGGTAGCATTACTGGTTAAAGAAGGGATTAACACAATTGTAAGGAAGGATATTAGCTCTGATGATGTGGAATCTGTATGGGTAGAATTGAGAAATACCAAGGGGCAGAAAACGTTAGTAGGAGTGGTATATAGACCTCCAAACAGTAAGGCGGAGGTTGGGAATGGCATTAAAAGGGAAATTAAAGAAGCGTGCAATAAGGGCACAGCAGTCATCATGGGTGACTTTAATCTACATATAGATTGGGCTAACCAAATTAGTAACAATACTGTGGAGGAGGAATTCCTGGACTGTTTACGGGATGGTTTCCTGGACCAATATGTCGAGGACCCAACCAGAGATCAGGCCATCTTAGACTGGGTATTATGTAACGAGAAAGGATTAATTAGCAATCTTGTTGTACGAGGCCCCTTGGGTTGGAGCGATCATAATATGATCGAATTCTTCATTAAGATGGAGAATAAAGTAGTTGACTCAGAGACTAGGGTCCTAAATTTAAATAAAGGAAACTACGATGGTCTGAGGCGCGAGTTGGGTAGGATTGATTGGGGAATGTCACTCAAAGGGTTGATGGTGGATAGGCAATGGCAAACATTCAAAGACCGCATGGATGAACTACAGAAAATGTTCATCCCAGTTTAGCACAAAAATAAAACAAAAAAGGTGACTCAACCGTGGCTAACAAGGGAAATTAGGGATAGCATAAGATCCAAGGAGAGGACATATAAATTGGCCAGAAAAAGCAATAATCCTGAGGATTGGGAGCAATTTAGGATTCAACAAAGGAGGACAAAGGGATTAATTAAGAAAGGGAAAATAGAATATGAGAGTAAGCTTGCAGAGAACATAAAAACTGACTGTAAAAGCTTTTATGATATGTGAAGAGAAAAAGGCTTTTATAGATATGTGAAGAGAAAAAGATTGGTGAAGTCAAGCGTAGGTCCCTTGCAGTCAGAATCAGGGAATTTATAATGGGGAACAAAGAAATGGCAGACCAACTACAGGAAACTTTCGATTAACCGGCCCCTAAATAACCGGAAATGTCGGTTAACCGGCAAAATTCAGGAGTCGGTTTCAGCTATCTTTTATAACTTTTATTACTTGCACAGCAACAAATTGAGGAAGGCAATGGTTTGGCTGCAGCTGTTGCTAAGCTACAGAGACGCTTGCAACTTGTGGACGTTGTTCTGAAGCTGTTGCTAAACAACAGGGTTTGTTACTTCATACGGAGCTCCAAGGTCCGTATCTTTCACTATAGCGTTCGGTTATCCGGAATTGTTGCTGAACCGGCACCACGTCGGTCCCGTCTGTGCCGGATACCAGAAAGTTTCCTGTAAATACATATTTTGGTTCTGTCTTCACAAAGGAGGACACAAATAACCTCCCAGAGATGCCGGGGAACATAGGGCAAAGGGAGGAACTGAAAGAAATCAGTATTTGTAGGGAAATGGTGTTAGGGAAATTGATGGGATTGAAGGCCGATAAATCCCCAGGGCCTGATAATCTACATCCCAGGGTACTTAAGGAAGTGGCCCTAGAAATAGTAGATGCATTGCTGATCATCTTCCAACATTCGATGGAATCTGGAACAGTACCCATGGATTGGAGGGTAGCTAATGTTACCCCACTATTCAAAAAAGGTGGTAGAGAGAAAATGGGGAATTACAAACCGGTAAGCCTGACATCGGTAGTGGGAAAAATGCTAGAGTCCATTATAAAAGGTGTAATAGCAGAGCACTTGGAAAGCAGTGACAGGATCGGACAAAGTCAACATGGATTCACAAAAGGTAAATCGTGCTTGACTAATCTACTGGAATTTTTTGAGGATGTAACTGGTAAAATAGATAAGGGAGAACCAGTGGGTGTGGTGTATCTGGACTTTCAGAAGGCCTTCGATAAGGTCCCGCGTGTAAAGTTAAGGCACATGGGATTGGGGGCAAGGTACTGACTTGGATAGAGAACTGGTTGGCAGACAGAAAGCAAAGAGTTGGAATAAACGGGTCCTTTTCCGAGTGGCAGGCAGTGACTAGTGGGGGTACCGCAGGGATCGGTCCTTGGACCCCAGCTATTCACAATATATATTAATGATCTAGACAAGGGAACTAGATGTAATATCTCCAAATTTGCAGATGACACAAAGCTGGGTGGGCGTGTGTGCCGTGAGGAGGATGTCGAGAAACTCCAGGATGATTTGGACATGTTGAGTGATTGGGCAGAAACATGGCAGATGCAATATAACGTGGATAAATGTGAGGTTGTCCACTTTGGTGGCAAAAACAGGAAGGCAGATTATTATCTGAATGGCAACAGATTGGGAGAAGGGGAAGTGCAACGAGACCTGGGTGTCCTTGTGCACCAGTCGCTGAAGGTAAGCATGCAGGTGCGGCAGGCGGTTAAGGCGGCGAATGGTATGTTGGCCTTCGTAGCGAGAGGGTTTGAGTACAGGAACAAGGATGTCTTGCTGCAATTGTACAGGGCCTTGGTGAGACCACATCTTGAGTATTGTGTGCAGTTTTGGTCACCTTATCTGAGAAAGGATGTTCTTGCCATGAAAGGAGTTCAGCGAAGATTCACCAGGCTGATACCTGGGATGGCAGGAATGACGTATTAGGAGAGATTGGGTCGACTGGGCTTGTACTCGCTGGAGTTTAGAAGAATGAGAGGTGATCTCATTGAAACTTATAAAATTCTGACAGGACTGGACAGACTAGATGCAGGAAGGATGTTCCCGATGGTCGGGGAGTCCAGAACCAGGGGACACAGTCTAAGGATAAAGGGTAGGCCATTTAGGACAGAAATGAGGAGGAATTTCTTCACCCAGAGAGTGGTGAACCTGTGGAACTCTCTACCACAGAAGGCGGTGGAGGCCAGTTCATTAAATATATTCAAGAAAGAGTTGGATATATTCCTTAAGGCTAAAGGGATCAAGGGGTATGGGGAGAAAGCAGAGACCGGGTACTGAATTTGGATGATCAGCCATGATCGCATTGAATGGCGGAGCAGGCTCGAGGGGCCGAATTGCCTACTCCTGCTCCTATCTTCTATGTTTCTATGTTTCTATGTAAGTGTCGCAAACAGCCATATTTGCAGATTTGGGTGGCTTTTTTTCCTTTGAAACATTAAACAAATAAACCCTTTTTCTGTAACCCTTTTACCAAACAGTGCAAAGGCTAAATATTGAATTTTGTTTTGATCTGACTTTGAAACAAAAGCAAGGATGAAATGCAGCCATATTTAGTATTTCATAGTTGCAACTTTAATCATGACAAGTTCATGATCCACTGCATTCCCTTTGTTCAGTCTTCACAGAAAAACAACTGAAGTAGAATCCGATCGCAAAAAACTAATAAAAATCCAAAAAATTCAATGTAATAAAAAGGAATTTAACCTTATCCATTGCCTTGAAGCAGTGGCTTTGGTCATAAGGTTTTATTTATGGTTTGCGAGTTGTCAGCTTTTTTAAAGCTGTTTTGTAGGTTGTCAGACATGTTGCTGAAAGCAATGCAGTGTTGCCAGACCAGAGTTGTTCTGCCAGCTCCATACTGGCCAGGGAACATGGAGCTTTGGCACTACATATTTCCAGGCACTTGCATATAAATGGAGTTGGCTTTGCGTTGACACAAAAGCCTACAGTTTCAAGTTGTCGATATTTTAATGCCAGCATTAACCCGTTTAAAATGAACAAGTTAAAATGTGTGAAAATAATCTAGTCTAAACTATGCTGTATAACTGGCCTATAGAGAGTTCTCAATGAGTTATTTTTTGTCAATCACGTTTTTGGTAAAGAAGTTTATTTGGATTAAATGGTTTTGCCCTCATGTTCCTGGGAGTGTCACAAGCATTCCAATTCTTCGCGAGTTGCAGAGGAGTAGCTTTTCTTTTAGACGCCATGCTTTTAGTTGCCAACCTCTGGAACAGCCTGCCTGCCACCTGACTCAGCTGAAGTACTGCAAAGTGAACTGGAAGTGGTTCAACAGGCACCAGGCAAGTATGAGTTTGGGTGTAAAATTGTCAGATCGGGTACTGAAACAAGAACTTGATAACAATGCAAGTTGAACAGGTTCAACGGCCTTTTCTTGTACCATTATAAACAAGAAACTGATTTAAAACACAACTGCAGTTTTCAGCTTCTGTTTTTTCTTTGACTTTTTAAAAATGTCTTCCTGTGAAACAGCCATTAGTACTGACCAATCACAATGAAGCACTAATAGTGGCTAGCCAATCTTTTAGCCAGACAGTGCAGTGATTATTCAGCCACTCACCTCGTGGAAACCTTTACCAGAAAGTCAATAAGAAATTTACAATCCCTTGATTATAGATAGCAATTGGCCAGATCCTCGTACATATTTAGTGATACACATACACACTGAATAAAAATAAACAGGAGATAAAATAATTCAAATGCACACTAAAGGAATTAGTGACTGTCAAATATTGATATATTATCTATAACATGGCTTTCTACACACATGAAAGAGTGTTATCCAGAAGTTTATGTTTGACTGTAAATGTCACTTAAACAAGCAGTGAAGGGGAGATTGGATAAGAAAAGCAAAATGAGGATTGTAAAAAAAAAAATTGCAGGTATCTGGAATTTGAATATGGCAAAACAATATGACAAGTAGCAACGTTTTGCTGGGAAACAAGCGGATTTGTGTAAAAAGAACTTGATTCCCCCTTTACCTTACAGCCTCGAGTGTGGTAGGAAGCTCTACCTCAAGTGGTGGTTTTCCCTGCACTGCCAAAGTCCAGCACCATGAGCTGCCACGTTCAGTCATGTTCTCTGGCTGCGGGTGGACTGCACAATCCCTTTGTAGAGGCCTTGTGTTTGCATTCTCATGTTAATATTGGTAGGAAAAGCTAAAGAAAACAAACACTGCAGGGTTCATGTCTCTTTGAAAGGTGCAGAGCCAAAAAGGCAACTGCTGACAACTAACAGAGTTTTTAAAATATCGCTGTTCAGTCTGAAACAATAAACAGGGATTTCAGCTAGACATGTCACCCTTTAGTGTTAGAAAAGTACAGGGATCTGGAGTTCTGGAGATTACTCTATTAACAATAACACGCAAAATGGTAATTATCAATTTAAAGTGAAATACTTTGCAGATACCCAAAAATGGTCGATGATTAGTAATCAGGAATGGAAACCTGGAGCCGGACACTCTGCATGAGATTGAGTAACTTACCACATAGAATCATAGAGTGATACAGCACAGAAGGAGGCATTCGAACATTGTACCTGTGCCCCTTCAAGTATTTATCCAATTCCCTTTTGAAAGTTATTATTGAATCTGGGCTTGCGGCAGACGGTGCAAGAACCAACACGAGGGAAAAACCTACTTGACCTCGTTCTCACCAATCTAACTGTCGCAGATGCATCTGTCCATGACAGCATTGGTAGCCGTGACCACCGCACAGTCATTGTGGAGACGAAGTTCCGTCTTCACACTGAGGACACCTTCCATCGTGTTGTGTGGCACTACCACAGTGCTAAATGGGATAGATTCAGGACAGATCTAGCAGCTCAAAACTGGGCATCCATGAGGTGCTGTGGGCCATCAGCAGCAGCAGAATTATATTCCACCACAATCTGTAACCCCATGGTGCGGCATATCCCTCACTCTACCGTTACCATCAAGCCAGGGGACCAACCCTGGTTCAATGAGGAGTGCAGAAGAGCATGCCAGGAGCAGCACCAGGCATACCTAAAAATGAGATGCCAACCTGGGAAAGCTAC
This sequence comes from Somniosus microcephalus, assembly GCF_052327205.1. Taxonomy (NCBI): domain Eukaryota; kingdom Metazoa; phylum Chordata; class Chondrichthyes; order Squaliformes; family Somniosidae; genus Somniosus; species Somniosus microcephalus. Next base: position 76,464,950 of record NC_140989.1, on the reverse strand, counting down.
AACACAGGTCTACATGCATGCTAAACAGCAAAAGCAGCATGTTATAGGCAGGGCTAAGCGATCCCACAATCAACAGATCAGATCAAAATTCTGCAGTCCTGCCACATCTAGTCATGAATGGTGGTGGATAATTAAGCAACTAACGAGAGGAGGACGATCCATGAACATCCCCATCCTCAATGATGGCAGAGCCCAGCACATGAGTGCAAGAGACAAGGCTGAAGCGTTTGCCAAACATCTTCAGCCAGAATGCCGTGTGGATGATCCATATCAGCCTCCTCCAGAGGTCCCCACCATCACAGATGCCAGTCTTCGGCCAATTCGATTCACTCCACGCAATAAAGAAACAGCCGAGCGCACTGGATACAGCAAAGGCTATGGGCCCTGACAACATGCCCGGTGTCGTGCTGAAGATGTGTTCCTGAACTAGCCGCGCCTCTAGCCAAGCTGTTCTAGTACAGCTACAACATTGGCATCTATCCGACAATGTGGAAAACTGCCCAGGTATGTCCTGTCTACAAAAAGCAGGACAAATCTAATCCGGCCAATTACTGCCCCATCAGTCTAGTCTCAATCATCAGCAAAGTGATGGAAGGTGTCGTTGACAGTGCTATCAAGCAGCACTTACTCAGCAACAACCTGCTCACCAATGCTCAGTTTGGGTTCCGCCAGGACTACTTGGATCCAGACATCATTACAGCCTTGGTCCAAACATGGACAAAAGAGCTGAATTGGTGAGGTGAGAGTGACTGCCCTTGACATCAAGGCAGCATTTGACTGAGTGTGGCATCAAGGAGTCCTAGTAAAACTGAAGTCATAAGCACATAAGAAATAGGAGCAGGAGTAGGCCATTCGGCCCCTCAAGCCTGCTCTGCAATTCAATAAGATCGTGGCTGATCTGTTCTTGGCCTCAACTCCACTTTCCTGCCCACTCCCCATAACCCTGGACTCCCCTGTTTTTCAAAAATCTGTCTATCTCCACCTTGAATATATTCACTGACATATAGTCAATGGGAATCAGGGGGATATCTCTTCACTGGCTAGAGTCATACCTAGCACAAAGGAAGATGGTTGTGGTTGTTGGAGGCCAATCATCTCAGCTCCAGGCCATCGCTGCAGGAGTTCCTCAGGGCAGTGTCCTAGGCCCAACCATCTTCAGTTGCTTCATCAATGACCTTCCCTGCATCATAAGCTCAGATGTGGGAATATTCGCTGATGATTGCACAGTGTTCAGTTCCATTCGCAACTCCTCAGATAATGAAGCAGTCCATGCCCACATGTAGCAAGACCTGGACGACATTCAGGCTTGGGCTGATAAGTGGCAATAACATTTGTGCCACACAAGTGCCAGGCAATGACCATCTCCAACAAGCGAGAGTCTAACCGCCTCCCCTTGACATTCAATGGCATTACCATCGCCGAATCCCCCACCATCAACATGCTGGAGGTAACCATTGACCAGAAACTTAACTGGAGCCACATAAATACTGTGGCAACAAGAGCAGGTCAGAAGCTGGGTATTCTGTGGTGAGTGTCTCACCTCCTGACTCCCGAAAAAAATTTCCACCATCGACAAGGCACAAGTCAGGAGTGTGATGGAATACTCTCTTGCCTGGATGAGTGCAGCTTCAACAACACTCAAGAAGCTCGACACCATCCAGGACAAAGCAACCCACTTGATTGGCACCCCATCCACCACCTTAAACATTCATTCCGTGCACCACCGGTGTACCGTGCCTGCAGTGTGTACCATCTACAAGATGCACTGCAGCAACTCGCCAAGGCTTCTTCGGCAGCACCTTCCAAACCCTCGACCTCTTCCACCTAGAAGGACAAGGGCAGCAGGCGCATGGGAACATGAGCACCTGCAAGTTTCCCTCCAAGTCACACACCATCCTGACTTGGAAATATAGCATCGTTCCTTCATCGTCGCTGGGTCAAAATCCTGAAACTTCCTCCCTAACAGCACTGTGGGAGTACCTTCACCACAAGGACTGCAGCGGTTCAATAAGGCGGCTCACCACCACCTCCTCAAGGGCAGTTAGGGATGGGCAATGAATGCTGGCCTTGCCAGCAATGCCCATATCTCATGAACGAATAAAAAAAAGAATTTCAGATTATGACAACTCACTGTGTAAAATAAATTCATAGAGTTCATAGAGTTTCATAGAGTTCATAGAGTTTTACAGCACAGAAAGAGGCCCTTCGGCCCATCGTGTCTGCGCCGTCCATCAATCCCTGTCCAGTCTAATCCCATTTTCCAGCATTTGGTCCATAGCCTTGTATGCAATGGCATTTCAAGTGCTCATCCAAATGCTTCTTGAATGTTGTGAGGGTTCCTGCCTCTACCACCCTTTCAGGCAGTGAGTTCCAGATTCCAACCACCCTCTGGGTGAAAAAGTTCGTCCTCAAATCCCCTCTAAATCTCCTGCCCCTTACCCTGAATCTATGCCCCCTTGTTATTGACCCCCCTACTAAGGGGAAAAGTTCCTCTTTATCTACCCTATCTATGCCCCTCATCATTTTGTACACCTCAATCAGGTCCCCCCTCAGCCTTCTTTGCTCCAAGGAAAACAACCCCAGCCTGTTTATCCTTTCTTCATAGCTGAGGCGCTCCATCCCAGGTAACATCCTGGTGAATCTTCTCTGCACCCTCTCCAAAGCAATCACATCCTTCCTATAGTGAGGCGACCAGAACTGCACACAGTACTCCAGCTGTGGCCTCACCAGCGTTTTGTACAGCTCCATCATAACCTCCCTGCTCTTATATTCTATGCCTCGGCTAATGAAGGCAAGTATCCCATATGCCTTTTTAACCACCTTATCTACCTGTTCCGCTGCCTTCAGGGATCTATGTACATGTACACCAAGGTCCCGCTGACCCTCTGTACTTCCTAGGGTCCTACCACTCATTGTTTATTCCCTTGCCTTATTTGTCCGTCCAAAATGCATCACCTCGCACTTTTCAGGGTTAAATTCCATTTGCCACTTTTCCGCCCATCTGACCAACCCGTTTATATCGTCCTGTAGCCCGAGGCTTTCCTCCTCGCAATTTACCACCCCACCAATTTTCGTGTCATCTGCGAACTTACTGATCATACCTTTTACATTCTCATCCAAATCATTTATGTATATCACAAACAGCAAGGGACCCAGCATCGATCCCTGAGGTACCCCACTGGACACAGGCTTCCAGTCACAGAAACAACCTTCGACCATCACCCTCTGCCTCCTGCCACTCAGCCAGTTTAGGATCCAACGCTCCAAGGCACCCTGGATCCCATGGGCTCTTACCTTCTTGACCAGTCTCCTATGCGGGACTTTGTCAAAAGCTTTACTGAAGTCCATGTAAACCACATCCACAGCATTTCCCTCATCCACACACCTAGTCACCCCCCTCGAAAAATTCAATCAGATTGGTCAGACATGATTTACCCTCGACAAAGCCATGCTGACTATCCCCGATTAATCCTTGCCTCTCCAAGTGGAGACTAATTTTGTCCCTCAGAATTTTTTCCAATAATTTCCCTACCACAGATGTTAGGCTCACTGGCCTGTAATTCCCTGGTTTATCCCTGCTACCCTTCTTGAATAATGGTACTACATTAGCTGTTCTCCAGTCCTCTGGTACATCCCCTGTGGCCAGAGAGGTTCTGAAAATTTGTGTCAGAGCCCCTGCAATCTCCTCCTTTGCCTCACACAACAGCCTGGGATACATCTCGTCCGGGCCTGGGGATTTATCCACTTTTTGGCCTGCTAAAACCGCTAGTACCTCCTCCCTCTCGATGCTAATATGTTCAAGTATGTCACAGTCCCCTTGCCCGATTTCTATGTCTACATCGTCTTTCTCCATAGTGAACACAGATGCAAAAAATTCATTTAAGACCCCGCCTACATCATCTGGCTCTACACACAGATTGCCACTTTGGTCCCTAATGGGCCCTACCCTTTCCCTGGTTATCCTCTTGCCCTTAATATACTTATAAAACATCTTAGGATTTTCCTTTATTTTGCTCGCCAGTGTTATTTCATGGCCCCTCCTTGCCCTCCTAATTTCTTTTTTAAGTATGCCCCTGCACTTTTTATACTCCTCTAGGGCTTCCTCCGTCCTTAGTCTTTTGTAACTGCCAAAAGCCCCCCTTTTTTTCCTAATGTATTTTTGTATATCCCTTGTCATCCAAGGTTCCCTTTGCTTGTTGGTCCCGCCCTTGACCGTTACAGGAACATGTTGGCGTTGTACTCTCTCTATTTCCCTTCTGAAAGTCTCCCACTGTTTTGATGTGGATTTTCCTATAAGTAGCTGCTCCCAGTCCACTTTGGCCAGATCCTGCCTTATCATATTAAAATCGGCCTTCCCCCAATTTAGAACCCTTATTTCCGGGCCGTCTTTGTCTTTTTCCATGACCACCTTAAATCTCACCGAATTATGGTCAGTCGCCAAAATGCTCTCCTACTGACACTTCCACCACTTGCCCGGCTACATTCCCTAGAATTAGGTCCAGTACCGCCCCCTCTCTTGTAGGACTTTCTACATGTTGGCTCAAAAAGCTCTCCTGGATGCACTAAGAATTCTGCACCCTCTAAGCCTTTCACACTCTGACTATCCCAATTTATATTGGGGAAGTTGAAAGCCCCCACTATTATTACCCTATTATTTTCGCACTTCTCTGAGATTTGCCTACATATCTGTTCCTCTATCTCCCCCTGACTGTTTGGGGGCTTATAGTACACGCCCAGCAAAGTGCTTGCCCCCTTTTTGTTTTTAAGTTCTACCCATATGGCCTCATTAGAGGAACCCGCTAATATAAATTCTCCACGTCTCGCCTCTGGTTCTTTTGCCAATTACCTTAAATCTGTGTCCTTCTGTCACTGGAAATAGTTTCTCCTTATTTACTTCATCAAAACCCTTCATGATTTTGAACACCTCTACTAAATCGCCCCTTAACCTTCTCTGCTCTAAGGAGAGCAACCCCAGCTTCTCTAGTTTCTCCACGTAACTGAAGACCCGCATCCCTGGTACCATTCAAGTAAATCTCCTCTGCACCCTCTCCAAGGCCCAGAATTGGACACAATATTCCAGCTGGGGCCTAACCAGTGATTTAAAAAGGTTTCACATAACTTGCTTATATAAATGCAAGTCTTTCTTTTTTCTTTTTTACTCTATGCCTGCTTATAAAGCCAAGAATCCCGTATGCTTTTTAGCAGCCTTCTCAACTTGTCCTGCCAGCCTCAAAGATTTGTGTGCAGACACCCCCAGGTTTCTCTGTTCCTGCAGCCCCTTTAAAATTGTACCATTTAGTTTATATTGCCTCTCCTCATTCTTTCTACCAAAATGTATCACTTCACACTTCTCTGTGTTAATTTAATCTGCCAAGTGTCTGCCCATTTTACCAGTCTATTTCCTTCTGAAGTCTGTTACTATCCTCCTCACTATTTAATACATTTCCGAGTTTCATGTCATCCGTAAATTTTGAAATTATGTCTTGGATACCCAAGTGCAGGTCATTAATAGATATCAAAAAGGGCAGTCCTAATTCCAATCCCCTCCAGTCTGAAAAACAACCGTTCACCACTACTCTCTGCTTTCTGTCTCTTAGCCAATTTCATATCCACGCTGCCGCAGCCCCTTTAATCCCATCGGCTTCAATTTTGCTAGCAAGTCTATTGTGATACTTTATCAAATGCTTTTTGAAAGTCCATCTACACAACTTCAACCGCAGTACCTTCATCAACTCTCTCCGTTACCTCATCAAAGAATTTAATCAAGTTAGTGAAACATGATTTTCCTGTGCTGGCTGTCATTTATTAACCCATATTTTTCCAAGTGACAATTAATTTTGTCTCGGATTATTGTCTCTACTAAGTTAGGCTGACTGGCCTGTAGTTGTCGGGTTTATCCCTCTCCACTTTTTTGAACAGGGGTGTAACATTTGAAATCCTCTCGTCCTCTGGCATCACTCTCGTATCTAAGGAGGATTGGAAGATTGTGGCCAGAGTCTCCGTTATCTCTACCCTTACTTCCCTCAGCAACCTAGGATGTATCCCATCCGGATCGGGTGACTTTTCTACTTTGAGTGCTGCCAACCTTTTAAGTACCTCCTCTTTATCTATTTTTATCCTATCCAATTTCTCTACTATTCCTCCTTTAGTGTGATATTGGCAGCATCTTTTTTATTGAAGACAGATGCAAAGTACTTATTTAGTACCTCAGTCACGCCCTCAGCCTCCACAAGGAGGGCATGGATGAGGAATTGAACATGGGTCATTCTGATTTGTATAGTTCAACTTAGTAGCATCTTTAGCAACTGGGCCTTGGGGGAAGTTGATAGGATTCAGATCATTAATCAGATTTTCTGAAGTAATGCTCTAATCTTGATGAGCTAAATGAGTTAAAAAGGTTTTGCCTTAGATTTCAAAGGAGGGAGAAGTTTGAAGAATGAAGAAGTTTGTAGATAGAGGTAGTGTCATTTGGAATATTAGAGTGTGTTCAAATTTAATTCAGAGAGCAATTCAATAGCTGGTGTGATAGTTTCTATTAATGTCTGGAACAATCCAATCCAACAGTTAATTCAAACAACGCAGTTAGGAGAAGTGTAAGAAATATAGCATTACAGCATAAATAATTACAGCATAAATATGTACAAGGCATTTGCTAGAATCTAGGATAAGATGATCGCAAAAGATCCAGGAAGAAGGAATGTAATAGACAATAGGTACGTAATGCTAGCCAATATAGTTCGATACTTACTGTGTGAAATGGAACAGTTTCTTCTTTGCTTGTTAACTCCACATTAATTGAAGACTTGTTGTGCGTAATATTTCCAATTTCATTCCATCTGTAGGTTTAAAGATACTTTGTATTATTGATCAGGTTTGGATTTTATTATTCCGAGTCCCAGTTTTGTCAGCTCTAGTCAACACTAAATACTTGTGCCGATAATCCAAATAAACTCTGCACACATAGGAGACTTATTGGATGGTGCACTGTATTGAAGTGATGGATTCCATCCTGGGGCAAGGAAAAGCTGAAAACAATCACTCAATCTGAAAATCAACTGATTGGGGGAATGCGGGAGGGAAAATTATACACAGAATAAGACACAGCGTAGGCTGGACTTGCACATACCATCAGTTCTTCCTGAGAACTGAGAAGTAAGTCACCTGCCCTTCCTCCAGATTGAGGAGCGGCACTGTGGAAGGACATCCAAAAAAAAGGAAGTAAAAATACCCTCAGGGGAGGGGGGAAAGGAAGAGCGTTTTACTCATCAAAAGAAAAAAGCTGTAACGTAACTTTAGAACTCAAAAGTTTAATTCAAATGAATAATCACGTGCCTTTGGTCCAGTGCAGTTTCGCTGCTTACCTGTATGTTACAGTTGGTCGTCCATTCCTGTGCTTTACGAATATTCCCATAAAAGAAATGCCAATAAAAGCATCATTTCCAAGGTTATCCTGTTAAAGGAGAGCAAGTGTTCATTTAGATGGTGAAATGTACATGTACACATATGTAGTAGGTTATCCCAGCATGTCTCCAACCAGGGCGGCCATTAACTGCCTTTATCCCACAATTTGTTTACTAAGCATCAATCTATATAATCTGTTACAAATTTGGGTCCGCCTTAGATTTTCTCTTGGGTACAGTGTTCCTAATCCCTCGGTAAGCAGTCTGAGTGTTTTACATTTAGGAGTGTGCCCAGACTGCCCAATACCATATGATTTTGTAACCAAGGGGTGTCCCAGTATTACTCCATTGTGATCTGAACTGTATATTCTTGTTTTTCACACGTGCCCCCACCTGTACCTTTCCAACCTTCGTGAAGGTGGAGCGAGAAAACACTTGATACAATGAGGCCAGATGTCAATATTTTAAGCTGCTTTGTGTTACAGTAAGTAAATATGTAGAGCAACTGTTATGATTCGACTCACTTAGTTCAAATCAGTACAACCTGCCCTCATGTAGTAATAGAAAATAATGAACATGCCTCACATGAGTGGGTAGTCCTGTTTGACATAAACAAAATAAAATCCATTTTACTCTTTTGTATTCTAACCTTTTGAGTCTGGCAAAAAATTGACTATTTAAAATCCTGACTATCTGTGTGTTTCTGTCTCTGCTTTTATCTCCCTGTTTTTGCAACCAGATGGAATGGCCTAAGCCAGACAACCCCTACGGAGCACTCAGGACCAAGGACTTCCCAACACAATGGGTGTGAAGTGTTTACGGGAAAGCAACTTCAACATCATTAGCATTTTAACCAGCTTTCACCTCAGTGCTTTTTTGAAAACCTGTGTGAATGCACTTTGCTTTAAAAACATTTCAATGCAACTCTTTTCCAAATCCTTATTATGGAAACTGGTCAAGAAGTCCCAAACGTGACAATACCTTAATTAAAATAATCAGTGGATCCTCATTTGCACTGTTTCAATGGTTGAGTTTTCAAAGAAATTACTTTCAAATAATGTGGAATGCTCCATAAGTGGATATTGGAACACTGGAGAATTACACATTACACATAACTCAAACAGCCAAATCTCAACATTTTTGGCGGGTTTGCAAAATTCCTTTTTAAAACAAAATTGTATAGAGCAGTCATTAAAATAATCCTGCACGGGAGCCTTCATCAGAGCCAAGCAGATTTTAACTGCCAGGCCTCATTTAAATGGCACACTTCAGCTGATCGCCTGTTTTTTTGTGGAAAGCAGCAGCTGGTGGGGGGGGGGGGGGGGGGGGGCGGCTATGAAGATCGTGCAGTCCCACCAAGAGAAGGCTGCAGGCAGCAAAGTAAGTCCGGGAGGGGATGTTGCGAGGGTCTCCCGGCTGGTGAGGGTGGGAACAAAGGCCTGGACTTTAATTGTGGGACCCGGAGGAGCTCTCTTGCTCCTCCTCACTAAGGAAAGTTTTTTTTTTTTAATTTTCCTTCGCGGGCCTCGCTGGCTTCTCAACAGCTTTACCTGGTGGGGCAGCAAAGGCAGGTGTCCCATGCAGAAGCCGGTCAAAATACCGCCAGGGACCCACGTATGTCACGGGATCCCAATTTGCAGTTATTAATGAGGCTCTCACCAGAGTCCAGCCTGCACTTCATCCACTGCCAAAACCAATGGCAACTCGGTAAATGCAGCGCAGGTAATGGAGCTCCTCCATTTTAACTGCTCCCACACTGCGTTCCTGCCGATCAGGGAGAGTTTAAATTCCCCCTGAAGAGTCAAACATAAAGATTATGAAAATGGTCATGATTCTAATTATTGAAATATATGATTACAGTAAATGGACTAATGTAGGGTAGAGCAGCTTGAAAATAATTTACTAAACTTTTGGAAATTACCTAAGTACCAGCACGTAACTTTACGAATCCTAGAAGGAAGGTTGCTGGATGGTACTTAACATTTCAAAAGAAGTACTTAACATTCTTACATTACCAAAGTACTGTTACTTGTAATGTTTCAAAAATTACCATGGAAGTGATATCTCACCTAATATGTTTACAATCTATCAGTGCTATTCGGCGATACTGCATTTATGCAAGTTTTCTTTTCTTGAGGGTTAATGCAAACAATTTTAAACTGCAGAAGTATGTCTTATAAAAACATGGTGACACAGAAACCAGCAAACAGAATTTAAAACAGAAGGGCTCGATTTTCATCTTGGGCCAAAGCTACAGTGGGATTATGATAGCATCGATGACATTTTCACGTGCCAGAATTCACGTCAGCTGACCCTGTCACAGTATCTGAGGTCAGCCTAATTTTGATAATCTTGGCAAGCTCCTAGGAGTAGTACTATAGTTTGTTGCCGTAGGTTTTACAGGCCAGCAGCAGAGTAAGGGACAGCACATCAAATGATTTTTGTGTCAGCATAACTCCAAGGATGTCAGTGGGGCCCACAGGAGGGTAAAGAGCCAGCCCCCCTCGGATCATCAAGGAAACAATGGAAACGCTACTCCATGAAGTTAGGCAGAGGATGGACACACTGTTTGGGTCAGTGGGTTGCAGGCCCCAAAGGAGAGCAGTACTGCAGCAGAGGGATAGCATAAACAGAGCAAGGGAGGAGGAAGTAGCAGGTCATGTGAAAACTTCAAGCTTTTCATGATATTCTCCTCTCACATTACTGTATCTCACATTACATGTTTGCTAACTACATCAAGTGACTCCTACCACTACTCCTCAGCAATCTATTCCAACCTATCTTCATCATTTTGCTTCCTCCAGACATGGCTGAGGAAAGAAATAGTCCTCTGCATCCAGTTCTGTTAGCACTTCAGAGACCATTCTTTCCCTCCCAAGCACCAGCAAAGAGATATGCTAAGGGATTAGAGAGTGAGCTAGAGAGGAGCACACTTCGTGACACACAGAGCATAAGCGAGCAGGAGTAACTGAAGGTGGAACATGAGGAGGAAAATCAAAAGATATCAAAAGATGCTGAACAAACGATATCACCCATCAACTGAGGAGCCAGGGGATCCAGAACTCACAGGTCCTGATTTTCAAAGAAGGGTGTTTCCAGAAGAACAAACGTAGGCAATAGGGAGTGTGTCTCAACACTGTGCAGCAGATGATGGTTTGACTGGAGGTAACCACTACCCGCATGTGTTGTACCCTGATAGATGGCTTTATGGCACTGCAGTCTGTTCTGGAGGATGTGGCAACTTCAGGCAGTTCTGCAGTGAAGGGCCCCATGACAGAAACCCAAAGGACAATCTGCACTTCCTCCACTGACACTCAAAACTTCTGCCATAGGGGCCTAAGGTGCCAGATTGGAGAGGGACGTCTCTTCCGGCCTCCAAGCAACTGGGGCTGAGTTGTAGACAGCATCACATGCGGCTTCATGCTCTTTCAGCAGATCAATGGCTACACAGTGCCAATACCTAGTACTAATGCTATGATGATGATGTCTGTCAGGAAAGTGCCCTCCTGGTAAATGTCTGCACAGATGTCAGAAAGGAAGTAAAGCCAGGCTGCCTGTGCAGCAAGACAAGAAGTGTAGTCTGCAGCAAGCCCATCTCAGGACTTAGCTGCTTTAAGATTTGGACCACCTCAGTTCTAAGAGGCTACTATTGACAGACAGCAGCCAGCCACCTCATGCACTCCTGCCACTCAGGTAGCATCTCGGAGCATGAGATTATGTCTAAGAAGGCACATATCATACAAAAAGCAGCACAATAACATTTTGGTTATATGGTGTTCAGACATTGTTCTTTTCAAGCTTTGAAAGTTGCTTTGGAAGCTGTATGATCTGTGGCTCACAGGGAAGGTTCTGTAGATTATGGCATATTAGTGGTGAGAAGAAGGAATATGTACGCAATACTCTTCACGCAGTGGCCAGATTTTGTAGTCAAAGTGAAAATCTCCTGTATCATTTAGCACAAACATGCCTTGCAGCCAGCAAAGGGTCGTCTTCTGCAACCTCTTCAGTCTGCTATCGCTGCTTCTCAGGCTGACACGGGTAGAAGCAACTCCGCTTGTACCCTCCAGTGTGTGGATACCACTGTTGGATGTCATGCATCTCTGGTACAGCCTAAACAGCCTGGCCTCCCTCCATTGCTCCTCGTCCTTTTCTTCTAGGAGGCAGATGTCAGGGGGAATTCCCACTAGGAAACCCACTGCAACCCTGTCTTAAGGGAGGTGGCAGCTGTCACAGCAAATGGCAGAAAGGCAGATGGTAAGGTAACTGAGAGGAACAAAAAAAGTTCTAAGATTGGCAGAGAAATATGGAGTGTGCAAAGCTATGAAACTTCCGTGCCTGGCATCTAGCTACCCTGATGCCTGTTGTAAATGGGTGTGATTACAGCTAAACTTAAGTGAGGCAATAATGACAGAATATGGACTATCACATGACTGTGCCATTATTGCTTCAAATATGCCATTCATTTCACGATGGGCACTTCCAATGGAAATTATGGCAGAAAATCGAACATGCTCTAAAGTGTGGGGGGAATCAGTGTAATAATGGGGATCTGGCATAATTACACCCAAACTAATAAACAAGTGCAGGTTTTGAAATTGCTGACAGTGTTTATTTTTGCTCGCTAAAGAAGCACTCATTAGAAGAATGGTCTCCTGAAGAGGAAAAAAGAACCTGTTGAATTTTTCAAAGTTAGTAGCCACAAGATAAGTAAATTGAAGTGCAATGTTAAATATTCTTAAAGAACATTGTAGGATAAGGTCCTCAAGTGCTTGTCCATGATTCTTCAGCGCTGTGACCAGTTTTAAAAAAAATCATTTTTGAGGCTGGTGTGAAATTCCATAATTTGGCCTCAGAATTTTTGTTCCATTAGCCCACTGAAAGAATGAGCAGAAGGTAGGCTGGTTGGGGGTCAAGGCTAAGCAACTGAGTGGCATGTTGTAACTCCTGCAATCTCAAAAATACTATGGTGGATCACGGAATGTTTACTTAAGGGGATGGTTCACAACTAACAACTTTTCTGGATTGTCCCCTTTGCAGCACTGAAGTTGCTCATGTTGTAATGTATATTGTAATGTAGTAATGTATCTACATCACTCTAAAAAAGGAATCGCCCTCCTTGCTAATTTAAATTCTAATTCAGTTTTTCCACAACTGTGTTCAATTGCATCAGTCCCACATGATGAATGTTAAATGTTCAAAAATTGACTTACAATGCATTGGTGAAATTCTAAAATATTTGAAAAGATATCTTTCTAAATTAAGGCAATAATTCCTGATGTACCTTAGCAGGAAAACTTTCTTGCCCAAAGCCTTCGAGCTGTTCCACTTCCTTTATATACAGCAACTCAGCCTCTGCAGGTGGCATCCCACTGGGAAGAGAGAAAAAATTCAATCCAAAACACCAACACTCCTTAAAGATAACAGTTCCCCTATCCACTTACAACACAGCCTGCATTTATCAGCAAAGGAATTCACACAAAAGCAAATACTGCAGTGGAACTCAATTAGATTCAGCTTGGAGAAGCTTAAATCCTCAAAGCGCAGGGAAAGTCAAGCCAGGACATGCTCTCCCACTTCCTAGATTTGACTCTATAGTAACATAAGGATTGCAAGCAGTTTGCTTGTCTACAGTCCCTCTCAGACATGGAATGGGAGGGGGAAAGAGAAGCGCAGGAAAGATGAAAACTAACTCCGTTAGAAGGACTAATCTTTGGCAAGCCAGTCTGTCAGAACAAATGTAATTAATATTTGGGCACAGATACAGAAAAGAACAAACTTGCCATTATGTAGCATGTCATCGTGTCTTTCAGTATGTCCCAAAGTGCTTCAAATCCAATACATTACTTTTGAATTGCAGTCACTATTGTTATTTGGGACAATGTGGTAGCCAATTTACAAACAGCAAAGTCCCATTAACAGCATGTGAGTTGGATGACCAGTTACTCTATTTTTGGTGGTATTGATTGAGGGAGAAGTGTTGGCTAAGGCTTTGGAAAACTCCGTAACCTTCTTCAAAATAGCGCCATGTAAGTTTTTATGCCCATCTGAACCAGTGGAACAAGAAGAAGGGGCCGACGTTTAACTTTTCATCCAAAGGTCAGCATTTCTAACAATGCAGCGTTTCCTCAGTATTGCACTAAAGTGTCAGCCTAGAATGGCTTGAATCCATAATCTCGAGAGGACAGTGTACTAATTGAGCCAAGCTAGCATAAAGCAGGGAGACATTTAAGAGCTAGATCAAGTAAACGGCAACAACACCCATACAGGCAGTAACCAGGTTAATGAATTAAGATGAATGGCAGGGTGGTAACATTTATTGGCATCTGTAACCTTCACATTTGAGACTGGTAAGTCTTGCATCATGTTTGGGTTGATACACCATCTAAGCAACATAAGGAGGACCAAGCATTTCATGTGACTACGCCCAAATTGCTCGAGTGCTCCATACTTCACCACCTACACTTACCCATAATACAATTTTCACAATTATAACTCAGTTATAATTGGAGATGGTGTGACAATCCAGACTCCAGATCTGAAAAGAAGCGGAGGATGGATTGGTGGAGCTGTCCTAATCCGATACAGAGCCTGTGCTATCATTTGGACTTTGTACATGGAAATGATGAGGCTAGAATAGTGGGAGCCCATGCCATAAATTGGGCTCTGTATAAGAAAAAAAAGGTATAGAGTAGTGGAGCAACATTTATAAGGGGTGCATAGGACTTATGCTTGGTAGGAATGTGATACCAGCAACCCAGGTAGAATTGATCTGTACTAGCATTAAGATTTGGGTGATCCAGCTGACACATCAGAGGCTGGACTATAGTCAATTTCAGAGGCAATCTGATCTCTGATGTGAGGTATAACCAGAATGCAGAGTTTTACACAGTCAGCACATCCTGCTGGTATCATTAACACTATAAATCAAAACTGTGTTTCCGAGTTTTCTATCCAAGGTTAGATATCCCAAGATGTACCACTCTAAGAGGCCACACAGAATTATACCCTGTCATTCTTGTCAATACCTACCATTAAGATTTTTTCAAATGTAGATACCAACACTAGTAACATTTTGTCACCTTTTAAAACATGAAGTGAAAACTGTAATCCTGTTTGTAGCAGTATCATGAATAGGTACATATGGGCGTACAAAAATGTATGAACCGATGTTAGACTGTAACTTGGCAGTAATTCTAAGAAAAAATATTCTCCAGAACGAAGGAACGGATCAAAGGAACATCTGCAAGAAACCAAGCTCTTAGAGAACATAATTATAGGCTTCCTGTATTTCAGTTAGAGTTCTACTGCACTGGAGACCTTGCTTACCTGTAGGCCTGGTGTTGCATTGCTACCTTCCGGGTCATTTCTTCCAACATCCGTTCATCCTGAGCCCAGTCCTGTAAACATATCACAAAAAAATCATTCAAATCTGCCAGCTAATAATATTTATTAATGCTACAAGGCATTTATAGCCTTATAAAGTTGATATCCGAGGACAGAAATTGAGAGGCTTCATTGTTGGTTTGGGGCCTCATTAGAGGTCCATTGAACCCATGCTTACGTCAAGTGAGGCTCAATAAACCATTAGTTCCTCTGGGCTGTGAGGGGAAAAATAAATCTCCCAGGGTTCCTGCTCCCGATTCCTAACCCATAAACACTGCTGGAAATTCGGGCACGGTTACGACTGGATTTCACTGAGAGACCCTCCATTCCACAAAGGGGTAGAATTTCTTTGGGAGTTCTCCCAATCTCATACCGTTTGTCCAGGGCTTCTGCTGATCCTCGGAAGTTACAGCAAAAGATCAGCAGGACCCCTGCAGAAATTCTACTCCTCGCTGTCTTGACAAACACTCACATGAAGATTAACCATTTGGGCAAGGTCTCTTAGGACAGCCCATGCCTGTGGATCTGTCTTTTAATTAGAATCAGCACCTTCTGGAGAGCAGGAAAATAAGTAGGAGAGGAAAGAAAGAAAACATTAACGCATCGTTGAATGAATGCTCAATCCAAATGCCAAATGGATATGCATCATCATCCATTGCTTCCCTACGCACGGCTATTGTGAAAATGGATTAGGAACTGAAGGAGGAACTGAAGTCACACTTTGTCCTTTTATCCTGAAAAAGGAGCCCAGTGATGACCTTAATGGGTACGTGGGACTAAGCTATTTTCAAATGAACAACTTTCCAACATGTGCCCAACCCCATCCAGCTGCATTGTGCATCAAGGACCATGCTGCTTCTGTGCAAATAAGTTTGTGAATAATATTACCTTTTGTAAAAAAAAGTCCAGTAGCTATAGGCATTTTGCTACAGTTAACAACAGTAAAAAGGTCACAGCTGGGCTCAGCTAATCCTGTAATAAAATGAACTCCCAGCCTAACCTTCATAACCTTTGCATGACTGTAGTTCGTGGGTTATGAGGTCAGCTAACTTGTTTGATAAATATAGTGTTGAATTGGAAGAGTTAGGTATCCTCAAATGTATTTGACATTAATGGCATGCTCCCGATTCAGATTTGTAAATAACTTTGAAACTCATCCCCAGTATTTACATAATACAAGCAGTTCTTAAAGCAGAATTTCTGGTCTACTGGTTGCAGTGGGAAAACTATCCCAGCGTGGCTTCAGTTTGTTTAGATCAGGCACACCTGCAAAGTCAAAAAGATTTTCTTATAGTTTTAAGAGAAAAAAAACCCTGAAAGGAATCAGGTGTGTTTGATCTTCTCACAAAAAATAGCTTCAAATGAGCAATCCTGCCTTGGCATGGAAATCAGAAACAAAAGATAGCACCCTACAGGTGTGGGGCTGCCTGCAGGCATAGAGTGCTGTTTGTCTTATTATTTCTGATCAAGTTCTTGCATATTTCACTGACAGAAACAAGTATCATAAGGAGGATCTACAGCATGAGGTTGGGGGAAATCAGCTGTAGTATTTGCATGCTCTGCTGGCCTACAAGAAATCAATAGCTTCCCAGAGAGGTTTTGTTTTATTTCAATCTCAGCACTGTAGCATCTCTTAAAGGTCAAGACAATCGGCAGCCTTTAATCTAATATCACATTGATTTTCCATACACTTGCTATTTCTCATGCTGCTAAATCACCCCATTTATACTGCAAAAGGTGGATTCAGCAACAACTGTGAGAAGGTAGTTGCTCAGAAGTGGTGAGCAGGAATGGCAGAGGAAGGTTCATATGGCAATGTGAAAGTTTACTGCGGGCCCAATATGAGAGGGAAAAAGCTCAGGCAATCTGTAGCTATAACCAAGGCGGTAGGCCTGTGAAAGTGCCAGAGATGGCAGCTGTTTACCTTCGCCACCACTGACATTTATCTCCAAGCGAAATAGGATACATTAGTTTTGAAATGAAAAAATAGTTTTGTCACAGTTTTTCCTTTAAAAAATAATGCCACAGAGAAATCTGATTACAATTTTATTTTTTTCCTATCAATACACCTTGTGACTACTTTTGTTCACAATACTGATAGCGTTGATGGGCATGGGTCGATGGAGTTACTAACAACAATGGGGTAAGGTGTCCAGTTTGTACAATGGGAACAAAATTGTAGAATTGTACAGCACAGAAAGAGGCCATTCGGTCCATCGTGTCTGTGTTGGCTCTTTAAAAGAGCTATCCAATTAGTTCCAGATCCCTGCTCTTTCCCCATCGCCCCGCAAATTCTTCCTTTACCCATTTATAAAAAAAAGAACAAGTTCATGATTTTAGTGTATGTAATGCAGAGATTAAATATTCCCCAATGAAAGGCAGCTAGTTTACACGAGCAGTTCAAATGCCAGCACTGGAGCAATGATGAAGGAGGCGAGTGTATTGTAGCCAAATTTGTGGACGATACAAAGATAGGGGGGAAAGCAAGTTGTGAGGAGGACATAAAGGGCTGGATTTTACCAGCCATGAGGAGGCGGGACTGCTGAGAAAATCAAAAAAAAATGGGAGCGGGTCCCGACCCCGCTCCCAACCCACCTCCAACCAATCTTCCCGGGAGTCAGGTACCCGATTTGCGCAGGGACCCGACTCCTAGCGGCGGGAAGAGGATTATAGCCACTTAACTGCCTGTTAACAGGTAGTCAACAGGCAGTTGAGAGGTTTTTTCCCCATTTTGAGACTTCTGCTGCGGGCTTCCCGACATCGGGGAACCCCGCCAGGGTAAGTGAGGCGTGCTGTGGGTCTGTTGTTACGTATGTGTATAGATGACAGTTGCAGAAGTGGTGTGAAGGATGCAATGGGACAGTGGTGAGTATCAGAGGTAAGGAAATGTTGGGAGTCATTTTTTAATGTGTTTAGATTTTTCTGTAGGTGACAAGCTTTGAAGTGTTTCTGTGGCCTCACCTCATTGGGAGAAGTGACAGATTGTTTCTGTACCCTCACCTACAGCTGCCATCTGTTTTATCCTAAGGAGAGAGTCATTGGAGAGTCTGGGCGCAAGGGCTCACCTTTGCACAGTGATTGGCAGTGTTTGACAGCACCTCAATTCTGTCAAACACTGTCAAATCATCTGTCAAAAATGAAAGGATCATGTCACTTTAAGAAAGCCGGCAGATGAAGCGTCATCAACTGACGTCATCTGACATCGGCTTTCCCTTAATTGGCCGGCAAACCCGCAGGGCAGGCTTAACAAGGCCAATCAGGGAAAAATAGCTTCTGTGCGTCGGACGTCGCTCTGGGCGGGATTAAAACCCGGAAGGCAGCAGTCCCGCCCCCAACTCGTCTCGGCAGGTAAAATCCAGCCCAAAGAGTCTGCAAAGGGATATAGATAGGTTAAGTGAGTGGGCAAGAATTTGGCAGATGGAGTATAATGTGGGAAAATGTGAAGTTATCCACTTTGGTAGGAAGAATAGAAGAGAAAAATATTATTTCAATGGAGAAAATCTACAGAATGCGGCGGTACAGAGGGATCTGGGTGTCCTCGTACATGAAACACAAAAAGTTAACATGCAGGTGCAGCAAGTAATTAGGAAAGCAAGTGGAATGTTGGCCTTTATTTCAAGGGGGATAGAGTATAAAAGTAGGGAAGTCTTGCTACAACAGTATAGGGTGCTGGTGAGACCACACCTAGGGTACTGCGTACAGTTTTGGTCCCCTTATTTAAGGAGGGATATACTTCCATTGGAGGCAATTCAGAGAAGGTTCACTAGGTTGATTCCTGGGATGGAAGGGTTGTCTTATGAGGAAAGGTTGAGCAGGTTGGGCCTACACTCATTGGAGTTTAGAAGAATGAGAGGTGATCTTATTGAAACATATAAGATTCTGAGGGAGTTGGACAGGGTAGATGCTGAGAGGATGCTTCCCCTCATCAGGGAATCTAGAACGAGGGGGCACAGTCTCAGAATAAGGGGTCGCCCATTTAAGACGGAGGTGAGGAGGAATTTCTTCTCTCAGAGGGTCGTGAATATTTGGAATTCTTTACCCCAGAGAGCTGTGGAAGCTGAGTCATTGAATATATTCAAGGCTGAGATAGACAGATTTTTGAGCAACAGGGGAGTCAAGGGTCATGGGGAGCGGGCAGGAAAGTGGAGTTGAGGCCAAAATCAGATCAGCCATGATCTCATTAAATGGTGAAGCAGGCTCGAGGGGCTGAATGGTCTGCTCCTGCTCCTATTTCTTATGTTCTATGCTCTTATGTCTGTGGAATTTAATTCAACTCACTCACAATGTTGGGCTGAGTAACTATATCAACATTCACTGCTTTTAACAGAAATATGGCACAGGAATATAATGGTTACATAATGGTGAAACTTAAAATATTTACTTTGCCTAAAACTGTTTTTCTTGTAGCCTGTTTTGAGATGACGTACGGTATGAGAGTTAAGTCTTTAGAAGTGTACAAAGTTTACATATGGATCAACCAATGTTACAGAATTAGTCTAAGAACAAACTTGATCTGAACCCTAACAGAGATCCAGAAATACCTTAGACTGCATTTCAAAACATGCACTGAATCAAATATTTTAATCTTTCACTACAAAACTCCTCAAAATGTCTGAAACTTGACATATATTAAAACCAAAGTTAGATTTGTTGACATTGCCATTCTCTGGTATTCATCACTTCCATTGTCCTGGACTCCACATGACAGGACAGCCCCCACCATGCCCAATGCTGTTCTATAACCAGCCAGCAGGGGGTGTAGAGTTGCATTCAAAGCAGAATTGTTTTCAATTTTTTTTACTACCTGTTGGTTCAATGCCCATGACAAAAACTAGTAATGTTGGGGGAAGCTCAATGGCAAATACTACAGTGGTTTCCAGTCTGTAAAATCATATAGGCAGCTGGAATCCTGTTAAGACCTCTAGCGGCTACATGTGTCCAGCACATAAACTAACAGCGTTCACCATTATTACCCCTTTGGAACTAACCGCAACTTCAGGATTTAGCGCATGCGCATCTAAACGCGGTAATCCTGAAGTTGTGGTAAGTCATTCACTGCTCTGACACTGGTTGTGCAGTGGACCACCACCACCATCGCCCCCCCACCCCACCTATAGACGGCACAGTGAAATCAGTGAAACTGACAAAAACTTGGGCTTTTCTGCGGTAATATCACTGTTAAATACCCCATTAAATGTTAAGCCTTGTTGGGATAGGTGTAATTAGGGTTTTAGCAACGTATTGACTGGTAAATAAATTTTCTGCCCAGACACAATGGGCCGAATGGCCTCCTTTTGTGCCGTAAAGTTTTATGATTCTAAAAAACTAATTTTCATATTTGTGGAGTGTCAAATTTCTCCATTATGATAAAAATTGCAATTAAAAAAAAAACTTTTAAAACAATTTTTTTTTAATTTTTTTAAGTTTGTTCATTATATTTAAGGTTTTACCTTATCCCCATTTTAGAGTCCCAATCTTTGATTCACTCTCTAATATTTTTTAAAATTCTGGATAAAAGCAGCTTCTCATTTCCTGCTTTGCTGTCTGTGAGAATTCACAGCAGCATCACCCTAATGAGTCCCACTATAGAGCAGTGAAATCAATTATGCGCTGGAAGAGGCTAACTTCTCGCTACAGAGATTGCGAGATCTCTGTGGGCAGCTTTCTATGGGGCCAGCGGTGAACGCCTTTGCTTCGCCGCTGACCGCAAATTACGGGCCAATATATTCAACTGATCGGAGAGTCTTGATGTTGACCTTATTCCCCAGAACCAACATCACTCACCATGATGATATGGGAGGACTGCTGGTGAGTAGGGAGAATCGTAAAAAATCTTAAAAATAATGGTGAGACTATGCGGCAGTAATCCTAGGTCAGGATAGAGGATAGAACAACTACACACTATAATCCTGACATAAGTTCAGGGTTACCAACCCTCCAGGATTGTCCTGGGGTCTCTAGGAATTAAAGGCCGCGATTTCCCCTACCTCGGCGGGTCCGATGTGGCTGGGGTCGGTGGCAGGTTCTGACCCCGCTGTTGGCTCCAGCCCATCGTCCAAAGTGATTTTACATTGATTGGGCTCGTTAAGCCCGCCCAGCGCGTTTGCTGGCGAATTGAAGGAAGCGGGTCTGATGATGTCACTTGATGACGTGTCATCAGCTGGTTTCCTTAAAGGGACCATGCGCAAATTTACTTTGACAGTTGCGCTGTCAGTGTTCTACAGCATTGAGATGCTGCAAACACTGACAAGTACTGCACAGAGGTGCACGGCTGCACCCAGGCTCTCCCATGACTCCTTCCATATGCTTATAGGGGAGTCACAACACACAGGGAGGTTCTCTTCCCTTCCAATGCACGGAAGAGACCTCCCCAGGAGATCAACGAAGCCAGGTTGCACACTGCACAGGAGGACACAAGTAGGGATGTCGTCAGGAGGACCAGGCTGCACTGGCGCAAACCTTTCAATGATCTCAGTAGATCACAAAACATTACTGCAAAGCCACACTCAACCTCATCCTGCTGTGCCACTCATCATATCCCCATCAGTCTGCCTTCCCGACCCTACTCCTGCACATCCTTACTCACACCAACTTACCTTGCACCTCCACCCATCCCTCTCCATCCATATTATCACTTTCCCATTTCACTAGCCACCCCTCACGCTCACCCTAGTCCAATCATACCAACTAACACCACACAAGGGTAGGCACTTGTGTGTTTTAGTTAATGTTCATGTGAAGTTTCTGTTAATGTGCTGTCAAACATTGAAATCTTTATTTTCAACACTTTGCGTTCTTGGACAGATTTGTGTGCACCTTTGGAAGTGGTTTAGTGAGTTGCAGTGAATGGTGAGACATAAGGGTACCTCCGCAAAGAG
Source organism: Somniosus microcephalus (assembly GCF_052327205.1). NCBI lineage: Eukaryota > Metazoa > Chordata > Chondrichthyes > Squaliformes > Somniosidae > Somniosus > Somniosus microcephalus. The sequence goes on along the minus strand of NC_140989.1, from coordinate 76,443,289 downwards.
TGTGAAAGGAATGGCTTGGGCATTGTAGGGATGCTTTATGGTGCTGGTGTGGAGCGGTGCCAACCTGGCGCATCATGTGGCAGCCAAGGTGTACAGTGTCAAGTGAAGTAAATCTGGCCATGGTGAGGCCATTCCTGGCCTCCCGGACAGCAATGTGCTCAGGTGCTGATGCCCTATGTCCTGTGCAGCATCAGTTGGTTGCAGAGAAGTTTGGTGTTGTTGTTGGTGCGCCTGGTAATGCTGGTGTTGGGGCTGATCGTGGTGGGATTCTAAGGACCAAGGTGAGATAGTTTCAAGGGCACCAATGCTGATGGAACAGATGGCAAGTGAACTTGAGATGACAGAAGCGATCTGTCAATGGTGAGAGGGGTTGTTCCAGTGAAGTGACACTGGATACAGAGTTTACTCCAAATACTTGCAACCTGCATAAAGCTCAATCTGTCTTCCAAATGCAGTAAGCAACAGCTTCTGAGCCTGGAAAGTGAACAGCTATGAGATGGGAGCTTTTAAAGCACAGTTGCAGCTGTTAAGAGGTGATTTCATGCCAACACAACTCCCGACCTCCTTACCTGACATGATCCCTGAACAGCGTGGAACCCGTGGGCAACCTCGTAAAATTTAAAGGTGAGCTCAAAATACTTTTTAAGTGGCTCTCAACAAGGTCATAATTACCTAAATTGCCTCCCCTGCTGCTGTGTGCCGGGTGTGTTCAGCATTGACAGACCCGACATCTGGGAAAGTCATGTGGCGGCGGGTTGTCAGTGGGTTCCCGACCCATTGTTCACCCACTCGATCCGCCACCAAATGCGCCCGCTGACCCCCCCATAAAAATTCCCCCCAAAGATTAATCTTGTGGACACTGGTGCAAGCATCCCGGCAGGAAACTCATAGGGGCATTAAAAAAAGTGTGTTTTTCCATTTTCTTTGAAAACTTTAATTTATTAGTCATAAAATTACTGAAGTTGGGGGGGGGGGTGGAAATGGCTGTTTGACTGGACGGGGTGGTTGGAGGTCATGTGATGAAACCTCCAGCAATGTGTCCAACTAGTGTTGGCATCTCTGCATACGGTGGGTCGTCGTCGGCCCATGTTACAGAGATGTACCTGTTCTCTATTTTTTATAAAGTCATTCAGGGAGGGTTACAATCCGTAGACTTAAAAATACTTTTTGTAACAACTCAACACATCCAGAATTATTGACCAGCATAATCTACTTCAAATGCCGTATTTCATTTCACTTACCATTGGGAACAAAACATATTCCCTGAGGAAATCCTGGGACTCGTACTGTCCATAATCTCCAAAGTCAGCTGTGAGGAAAGAGAACAGGTTGGCAATAATTATCTTATTGCTGCTATTGAATGAACCCTCTTGCAAAGTGAAAATAGCTCACTTTCAGTTCATGGTGGATCGAGGCACAAATAATAAAAGTATTAAATGCATTATTATATTGGGTTTGAAAGTGCAAGCCATATTACAACTGAGATTAATATTGAAATCAGAAGTTATTAGGATGCAAAGTGATGACTCCGCTTCTGCCATTAGCCACTAACAGCGAGTTCTCCCAATTGTTCGCTTGGTAAAGCCAGCATGTAACTGAGCCCGACAGATCCAAGCTCCCAGGTTCAATTCCTGCTCTGTTAGTGATCTAGTTGATTTCAATTGGGATGGCAGTGAGACTGCTATAATTGGACTAACTATCCCTGGGCTACAATAATTGTAAAAATCAGTCAGGATCACTACTCAGTTATCCTCTACTTTAAATTGCATGTGTGTAGATGTCTCAGACATTTAAGAATGACCATTGTAAGATACCAGAGGGCACCCTTGGATCTGTACCCAAGCTGGAGTCAGTGCCTTCAATAGAGCAGGAGGACTGAAAATTGACAAATTTTTAAAAAACTTATAAAATTTACAAGTATGTTTAAAAACAAAGTAACGGTGGAAGTTAATTTTTATACCAGTTTGGCAAATTTTCATATTTTGTTTAAAAATAGGCATATTTTGTCACCATCACATCACAGCACAACTGAAAGTGAAAGGACTTTTATACCTAATACCCCAACATGTCTTCTACAGGATCAGTTTCTTCAGTCAGATTTGGCATCAGCAGTATCTAGCCAATGAACACACACACACACACTCAGTCACACGCACACACACAGTCACACGCACACACACAGTCACACGCACACACACAGTCACACGCACACACACACACAGTCACACGCACACAGTCACACACCACACACAGTCACACACCACACACACAGTCACACACACAGTCACACGCACACACACACACAGTCACACACCACACAGTCACACACACATACACCACACACACAGTCACACAGTCACACGCACACACACACAGTCACACGCACACACAGTCACACAGTCACACGCACACACACCAGTCACACGCACACACACACGTCACACGCACACAGTCACACGCGCACACACACAGTCACACGCGCACACACAGTCACACGCACACACACACACACGCACACACACACAGACACACACACAGACACACACACACACACACACACACACACAGACACACACACAGAGACACACAGTCACACGCACACAGTCACACGCACACAGTCAAACGCGCACAGTCAAACGCGCACACAGTCACACGCACAGACACGCAGTCACACACAGTCACACGCACAGTCACACGCAGTCACACGCACACACACCACACACACAGTCACACACACAGTCACACGCACACACACAGTCACACGCACGCACACACACACAGTCACACACACAGTCACACGCACGCACACAGTCACACGCACACACACACACACACAGTCACACACCACACACACACACATACACCACACACACACAGTCACACACAGTCACACGCACGCACACAGTCACACACAGTCACACGCACACACACGTCACACAGTCACACGCACACACAGTCACACGCACGCACACAGTCACACGCACACGCACACACACACACAGTCACACACCACACACACACATACACCACACACACACAGTCACACACAGTCACACGCACACACACAGTCACACGCACACACAGTCACACACAGTCACACGCACACACACGTCACACAGTCACACGCACACACACAGTCACACGCACGCACACAGTCAAACGCGCACACAGTCACACGCACAGACACGCAGTCACACACAGTCACACGCACAGTCACACGCACAGTCACACGCACACACACCACACACACAGTCACACACACAGTCACACGCACACACACAGTCACACGCACGCACACACACACAGTCACACACACAGTCACACGCACACACACAGTCACACGCACGCACACAGTCACACGCACACACACACACAGTCACACACCACACACACACACATACACCACACACACACAGTCACACACAGTCACACGCACGCACACAGTCACACACAGTCACACGCACACACACGTCACACGCACACACAGTCACACGCACGCACACACAGTCACACGCACACGCACACACACACACAGTCACACACCACACACACACACATACACCACACACACACAGTCACACACAGTCACACGCACACACACAGTCACACGCACACACAGTCACACACAGTCACACGCACACACACGTCACACAGTCACACGCACACACACAGTCACACGCACGCACACAGTCACACGCACACACACACACAGTCACACACCACACACACACACACATACACCACACACACACAGTCACACACAGTCACACGCACACACACACAGTCACACGCACACACAGTCACACACAGTCACACGCACACACACGTCACACACACACACAGTCACACGCACACACACACAGTCACACGCACACACACACACAGACACGCACACACACAGACACACACACAGAGACACACAGTCACACAGTCACACGCACACAGTCACACACAGACACACGCACACACACACACACACACGCACACACACACAGACACACACAGAGACACAGTCACACACAGTCACACACAGTCACACGCACACACAGACACGCACACACAGTCACACGCACACACACCACACACACACACACCACACACAGTCACACAGTCACACACAGTCACACACACAGTCACACGCACACACACAGTCACACAGTCACACACAGTCACACGCACACACACCACACACACAGTCACACAGTCACACACACAGTCACACGCACACACACGTCACACAGTCACACGCACACACACAGTCACACGCACGCACACAGTCAAACGCGCACACAGTCACACGCACAGACACGCAGTCACACACAGTCACACGCACAGTCACACGCACAGTCACACCACACACACAGTCACACACACAGTCACACGCACACACACAGTCACACGCACGCACACACACACAGTCACACACACAGTCACACGCACACACACAGTCACACGCACGCACACAGTCACACGCACACACACACACACACAGTCACACACCACACACACACACATACACCACACACACACAGTCACACACAGTCACACGCACGCACACAGTCACACACAGTCACACGCACACACACGTCACACAGTCACACGCACACACAGTCACACGCACGCACACACAGTCACACGCACACGCACACACACACACACAGTCACACACCACACACACACACATACACCACACACACACAGTCACACACAGTCACACGCACACACACAGTCACACGCACACAGTCACACACAGTCACACGCACACACACGTCACACAGTCACACGCACACACACAGTCACACGCACGCACACAGTCACACGCACACACACACACAGTCACACACCACACACACACACACACATACACCACACACACACAGTCACACGCACACACACACAGTCACACGCACACACAGTCACACACAGTCACACGCACACACACGTCACACAGTCACACGCACACACAGTCACACGCACACACACACAGTCACACGCACACACACACACAGACACGCACACACACACAGACACACACACAGAGACACACAGTCACACAGTCACACGCACACAGTCACACACAGTCACACGCACACACACACACACACACGCACACACACACAGACACACACAGAGACACAGTCACACGCACACAGTCACACACAGTCACACACAGTCACACGCACACACAGACACGCACACACAGTCACACACAGTCACACGCACAGTCACACGCACACAGTCACACGCACACACACCACACACACACACACCACACACAGTCACACAGTCACACACAGTCACACACACAGTCACACGCACACACACAGTCACACAGTCACACACAGTCACACGCACACACAGTCACACGCACACACACCACACACACAGTCACACAGTCACACACACAGTCACACGCACACACAGTCACACAGTCACACACAGTCACACACACAGTCACACGCACACACACACAGTCACACACCACACAGTCACACACACACACAGTCACACACAGTCACACGCACACAGTCACACGCACACACACAGTCACACGCACACACAGTCACACGCGCGCGCACACAGTCACACACAGTCACATGCACACACACAGTCACACGCAGTCACACGCACACACACACAGTCACACACAGTCACACGCACAGACATGCACACACACACACACACACACACAGACACACACACACAGAGACACAGTCACACGCACACAGTCACACACACAGTCACACGCACACACACAGTCACACGCACACACAGTCACACGCACACACACACAGTCACACGCGCACACACACACACACAATCACACGCACACAGTCACACGCACACACACCAGTCACAGTCACACGCACACACAGTCACACACAGTCACACGCACAGACATGTGCACACACACACACACAGTCACACGCACACACACAGTCACACGCACACACACAGTCACACGCACACACAGTCACACGCACACACACAGTCACACGCGCACAGTCACACGCGCGCACACACACACACAATCACACGCACACAGTCACACGCACACACACCAGTCACACGCACACACACAGTCACACGCACACACACAGTCACACAGTCACACGCACACACACCAGTCACAGTCATACGCACACACAGTCACACGCACACACACAGTCACACGCACACACAGTCACACACACACAGAGACACACAGTCACACGCACACACACACAGTCACACAGTCACACGCACAGACATGTGCACACACACACACACAGACACACACACACACACACAGAGACACACAGTCACACGCACACAGTCACACGCACACACACAGTCACACGCACACACACAGTCACACGCGCACAGTCACACGCGCGCACACACACACACAATCACACGCACACAGTCACACGCACACACACCAGTCACACGCACACACACAGTCACACGCACACACACAGTCACAGTCACACGCACACACACCAGTCACAGTCATACGCACACACAGTCACACGCACACACACAGTCACACGCACACACACAGTCACACGCACACACACAGTCACACGCACACACACAGTCACACACACACAGAGACACACAGTCACACGCACACACACAGTCACGCACACACACAGTCACACGCACACAGTCACACGCACACAGTCACACGCACAGTCACACGCGCGCAGTCACACGCGCGGTCACACGCGCGCAGTCACACGCGCGCACACTCACGCGCACACTCACGTGCGCACACACACAGTCACACACACACAGTCACACGCACACACACAGTCACACGCACACAGTCACACGCACACACACAGTCACACGCACACAGTCACACGCACACATATACACACACACACAGTCACACGCACACACACACACAGTCACACACACAGTCACACGCACACACAGTCACACGCACACACACACAGTCACACGCACACAGTCACACGCACACACACAGTCACACGCACACACACACACGCACACACAGTCACACACAGTCACACACACAGTCACACACACAGTCACACACACGCACACAGTCACACGCAGTCACACGCACACAGTCACACGCACGCACACAGTCACACGCACACAGAGTCACACGCACACACACACAGTCACACGCACACACAGTCACACACACACACAGTCACACACACACACACACAGTCACACACACACACACACACAGTCACACGCACACACACACAGTCACACGCACACAGACAGTCACACGCACACACACAGTCACACGCACACGCACAGTCACACACACACAGTCACACACACACTCCACCCCCAACCAAGGACAATGTGTGTTATGGGAAACAGGGGGAATAAAATAAATTGTATTTTAAATATGTGTTCTTATTTGAGCTAGCTAGGTACAGCATCTCGAGCTGTTTTCAAAGAAATAAATAATTATAAAGTGCCTTTCAAATCCGAAGAATGTCCCAAAACAGTTCACTTTTTGACGTGCAGTCTCTGTTGTAATGTAGGGATGTACAGCAGGTAATTTTCACACAGCAAGGCCCCACAAACAGCAATGAGATATATGACCAGATAATTGGGATAATTAGGAGAACTTCTTACAAGTAGTTCACCTGAGAGGGTAGACAGGCCTCAGTTTAATGTCTCATCTGAGAGTCTGCACTCCAATAGTGCAGCACGACCTCAGTACTGCACTGGCGTGTCAGCCTAGACTATATGCTCAAATCTCTGGAATGGGGCTTGAACCCACGACCTCTAAACTGAGAGGCAAGAGTGCTACCGCTGAGCCAAGCTACCTTCAGCTACTCAAAGGCTAGTTCAGGTAGTTCAAAAATGTATCTGGCAAAATCAAAGAATACTCACTGATGAGATTTATTTTATCCAACTATTCCTATTAAGGAACATCTACAGAATAGAGCTACACATATCAGAGCTGGGCCCAGGCCTATGTTTCCAGTACTTTTTTTTTTCCATATCCTAAGATTTCAAGAATCTGATGTCTTTTAAGATATAACAACCATCTGCATAAATACATTTCTTCTAACCTTTTCTCCCTCTCTCAGTTAGAATTTTAAATTGATGGCCCCTAATCACCCAACCACAGGAAGTAGTCTTTCCCTATTGACTATCAAAACCCTTCATAATTTTAAAAACCTCAATTAAATCTCCTCTTGGTCATATTTGCTCCAACATAGTCCTAATAACTCAAATCTCTCTTCATAACTGTAGTTTCCCATCCCTGGCATCATCCTGATGAGTCTACCCTGGAAACTCTCTATGGCTTAAGTGTCCTTCCAAAAATGGGGTGCCAAAATTAATCAGAGTACTCTAGCTGCAACCTAACTAATTTAGTATTGCTTCTTTACTTTTGTACTCTATGTCCCTATTTTTAAAGCCCAATATGCTGTTGACTTTTTTTGTGGCTGTATATACGCTCACGGACACTTTCAAGGAATGACATATTTGAATCCGAGTACCTCTGTTCATCCACGCTCTTCAGCATCTTGCCATTGAATATATATTCCCATTCCTTGTTTTTAACTCTCAAAATGTATTACTTTACACTTACTCCAATTAAATTCCATCTTCCACCTGTCTGCCCATTCTGCTAACCTCTCTATGTTTTACAGTCCTCCTCATCAGCAGCTTTTAGCAGCAGACAAGCTAAGGTAGGCTTGGGCTGATAAGTGGCAGGCAACATTCGCGCCACAGAAGTGCCAGGCAATGACTATCTCCAACAAGCGAGAGTCTAACCACCTCCCCATGACATTCAACGGCATTACCATTGCCAAATCCCCCACCATCAACATTGACCAGAAACTTAGCTGGACCAGCCACATAAATACTGTGACAACAAGAGCAGGTCAGAGGCTAGGTATTCTGTGGCGAGTGTCTCACCTCCTGACTCCCCAAAGCCTTTCCACCATCTACAAGGCACAAGTCAGGAGTGTGATGGAATACTCTCCACTTGCCTGGATGAGTGCAGCTCCAACAACACTCAAGAAGTTCGACTTCATCCAGGACAAAGCAACCCGCTTGATTGGCACCCCATCCACCACCTTAAACATTCACTCCCTCCACCACCAGCGTACCATGGCTGCAGTGTGTACCATCTACAAGATGCACTGCAGCAGCTCGCCAAGGCTTCTTTGGCAGCACCTCCTAAACCGGCGACCTCTTCCACCTAGAAGGACAAGGGCAGCAGGCACATGGGAACACCACCACCTCCAAGTTCCCCTCCAAGTCTCACACCATCCTGACTTAGAAGTATATCGCCGATCCTTCATGTTGCTGGATCAAAATCCTGGAACTCCCTCCCTAACAGCACTGTGGGAGTAGCATCACCACACGGACTGCAGTGGTTCAAGAAGGCAGTTCAACTCCACCTTCTCAAGGGCAAAAAGGGATGGGCAATAAATGCTGGCTTTGCCAGCGACGCCCATATGCCATATGCAAATAAAAAAAAGAGCTGGGTAATGTTGTGGAGGTGGAAGTAAGTGGTTCCGGTGGTGGATAGGATGTGGGGTTTAAAGCTCAGAATGCCAAGGCTGCAAATGTTTTACTGAGTGTGTGCCCGGGGAGGGAGACAGAATTGGTGGTGAAGGAGCTAAGTTTGTGGCAGGGGCAAAAGACAATGCCTTGCGTCTTACTGATTATGATATCTGTGACTTGATATAGTAGTCTTACAGCACAGAGGCAATCAGGCGGCTGACAGAAATGGTGGGGAAATACAGCTGGGTTCATGAACATGCCCCCCACTCTGCCTAAGCACACAGACAAGTATAGACACAATTTGCCAGCCCTGTATTTGCCAGCCCTGGGGGGGCGGGTTTGGAAGCGGGACTGCCGGGAAAATGGCAGAATGTGGGGGCGTGTGCCCAACCCGCCTCCATGCCACCTTGCCAGGACGCGGGTAGCCAACCCGTGCCGGGTCCCACCTCCTCGAGGCGGGAAGGGGATTAATGCTAATTAACTGCCTGTTAACAGGTAGTTAACAGGCAGTTTTTTGGCTAATCCCTATTTTGAACCCTGAAGTGTGGGCTTCCCAACGGCTCCGAACCACACCAGGGTCAGCGAGGCGGGCCGTCCATCTGCGGGGGTCGGAGGGGCCGAGATGGGTGTGCAGGTGAGTAATGGGTGCATATGTGCAGGGGTAAGTGTGTAAGGTGTGTGTAAAGTGTTTTAATAAGTTTTACTTACCTTTACTTCTTCCTGCAGGCTTCCTCCCTTCAGATCTCAGGAGTCCCTCAGCTCACCGGCACAGAAAGCAGAATGGCCGCTGAACTGTCAAAAGCTGCAGCCTTCTGCTTTCTGGTCAGGAAGGCTTTCTAATTGAGTCCTGAGTAAAGACACAACTTAGAAGACAGATTGTCAGTGATTGACAGCTTCACAGAGCTGTCAAACAATGACATTTCATCTGTCAAAAGCTCTTGACAGATGAAACGGCACTCGCTGACATCACCTGTAACTGGCTTTCCCTTAATTGGCCTGCTAACCCCGCTGGGCGGGTTTAACAAGGTCAATCAAGGGAAAATAGCGTGGGTTGGCCACAAATCGATGGAGGCGGGACTAAAACCCAACAAGTGGGAGTCCCGCCTCTAAAAGCTCCCCATTGACAAAATCCAGCCCATTGGTAACTGAGGCCCAAAGAACCATATTCCAGCAAGGAGTACACAACTTCAGGAGAGGAGATGAGGGGAGAAAATTAGCAGAAAAGAAATGGATAAAGTAAACACACCACATACAGCTGTGCTAAGAAAAAAACTGTAGATGCTAGAAATCAGAAATAAAAACAAAAGAAACTGAAAGTACATAGAAAGTCAAACAGTTGTAAAGAGAAAAGACAGGTTAGTGTTTTGGATGTAGACCCTTTATCAGAGCCCAACAGTACAAGCCCCATTTCAGTATGGGCATTGAGACAATGTTGTAAACCAGTGCTGTCCAATATGCTAGGCTAATTGGGAATCCATATGTGGCCAATTGCATTTCTGATTAACAAATGAAAATAAGTAACAGACATAGACGCTGGGCATGTGATCCCCATGACTCATATTCACACGGCATGTGCATGTGCACTTTACTCTGCGTGTTTGTTGGTGAAATGGTAAGATGAACAGCAGAGTGTGCAAGTGTTTTTTGATCTATACTTCCTTGGTTACTGCTTATTGGTTATCTGCTAAAATGGTGTGTAACAGTTGAAAACACTGGACTTCAGCACCATGGAATCACTAGCAACATTGTATAAAGGGGCGTGGTCATCATGGTCAGTTCAACTAATCAGAATTAGAGCAGCTCCAACAGGTCCAAAAGGACTCAGAGCCTCCTACTGCGTTCTGGATGGAGGAGGAGGCGTGGGTTTGGCACGACTCGTGCATGTTAACATTCTCAGCAATCACTCTGATGAAGTCGAAATACTGCTCACAACTGCTGGATAAAAACTTAGAAGCTATGTTATTATTGTGACTGATAAATTCATGCTAGAATCCTAAACTTTGGTGGCTGGCGTTTGTTAAGTAAATATACGCCTGAAGTACATTTACCTGTACTGTGTACACAGTGCTTTCTACTAAGGATTAGTGTATGTGGCTAAAATGGTGTCACCGCAGCCACTCCAGTGGCTAGTCCATGATCTAAATTGACAACACAGTTGTAAATTTTAAATGTTTAAGCATATTGCACATAAACATGGTTTACTACTGCTAGTCAACATTACAATTTACCACACCTTCAAATCTATCCTGTAAAGGAGACTCATATAAACCATCTTAACAAATACAGCTCTTGTTCCACAACCAATAAACCAGACCCTGAAATTCCATAAAACTCAGCACAGCTGCAGTGCATTCCTGTGTCCCTTCACACCTACATGACAATTTCACACTTTGTAGGTGCCAGGAATTCAATTCACTACAATTGGATGTCATCCCACAAAAAAGTAGGGCACTTGTAAACACAAAAGGTCCAGCTTCTCTGCTGTGGTCAAGATAGAAATGTACAAATGTGTAAACACTGCTCTGCTTATTCACCACATGCTCCATCTCATTAGCTCGGGATGGCAGCCACTGCTTTAAGCTAATGTAATTTGTTTCTGTGCATTAAACTCTGCATATCAGACATGAATCTATGAGAGTAATTTTGCACAACTCCATTGCCAGTGTAGAGCCATGCTAGAAACTAGCACAGATTGGAGATAAGGTTAAAACTGTAACCCTGATTCTCCAACCCATTTTTACTGCTCGCGAGGTTCTGCATCAGCAGCACAGTCTTGCAAAATTACTCTTTATGGTCTCAGTTTTCCAACAATAAGCCAATAAAATGAATGGGTTGTTGTCAGCATTATGATCGGAAAATCTAGGCTAACATGTGTGTGTGTCTAATCAATTTATTCCTTTACCTATAAAATTGTTTTCCTGTAATTTGCTACGGCTTAAACCTATTTTTTGATTTATAGTGCAGTGTAAAGAATCTCAGAAAAACATACTCTTAGCACCAGTCTGAGATCCCCTAGTACTTCATTGAAGTGGCCTTTCTACATCTGAGAGCCTGAACAGTGAATGTCAGTGGACAGTGACACTAGGGGAGATTGCACAGCTAAACTTGGGCCTATCTTCACCCTACATCATACACACACACATTCTGGCAGGGGTAACATGATACTGAGCGCCAGTGGAAAACCCAACTGATTTTTGTCCTCCGTTGTAGAATCCTACTGCCATCCTGACTGAGATCAGTGGACTTTTTAATAATACCCAAATGAAAAAGACAAATTTGAAAACCAAATCCAATTTATGTTAATTCATATTCAGAATCATATTTATTGCTGATCCCAATCCCAATTATTTTATACATCTGTCAATATAGAAAAGGAAAAAGTGCCAAACATGAGCCACTTTTATGCTGATGCTTGTTTAGATTGGTTTTCAAGAAATTGGCGGTCCCGGGCCTGTTGTACTATTAAATCCTGCTTCCTAATCCCCACAGCAGAATTATAACTCAGTCTATGATTCTGTTGCCGCAATAATGAAGCCATAATAGGGTAAATGCTGGGAGCAATCTCACAGAATCCAGTCTCCAGGCCTGACCTAAACAAGCAGCATCATTAAAGCAGTTATGGATCATAAGCCTGCTCAGTCTGTTAGATGGCGATTTCATAAATGTTTATGACGGACACCCCCTACCACCGAAGTCACTAATTGGGCAAGTAGACTGTGTGGTACTGTTGCCTACAGAGCAGGAAGATCCAAGGTTTGTTCCCTGATATAGGCCAAGGTAGCTGATTTGAACATGGCACAACTGTCCTCAGTGACTCAGCTAAGGAGTAAGAAAAAACAATCAACTCAGTTTCCCATTGATATTAAGTAACACTAAAGAGAGATAGAGAGATGAAAAAGAGTATGTGAATGTGGGTATGAGTGTGTGCACTCGTGCACGAGTGTGTGTGGTGAGGGCCTCTATGGTCAAATAGCCTGCCAACATTCACTGTCTAGGTTCACACAGGAAGAATATCACTTGGAAAGAAGCCAGAGCATCCAGAATGTGCAGTCAGTAATATCCTGACGCACATATCATGGATAGTTATTGGCTATGGGCCCATGGGTTGATCTCATACCAATAGATGGGAACAGGAAGATGGCTAGGCGTATAACGATGAGCACTGGATTCTGGGACAAATTGTGTCAGTTCCAGTTTATATAAGACAATATTATTCCCCTGCCAGATTACCACCTCACTTGTTTTCAGAGGTGATGCAGCTGAATCCAACTGGCTACATTCTAAGATATTCAAGTCAAATTTATCTTGCTGCATGCATAAAATTCAGAGTATAAGGGGCAGTAGTTTCTGAGAGCAGCATAAACAGAAAGGCAGAAACTCTGCAACTATACTTACCTTGCACAGCTAAACCAGCTAGCCTGATACCTTGCTCCAACGTACAAGGAAGCCGTCCATCGAGCACATCTTTCTTTACTTGAAGGTAATACTGATACCTGAAACAATGAGAACAGAACATCGTCGTCAAGTGGTGTTGATCCACTTTATTTCATAAATTGAAATAAGTACCTTTTTTAAAAAAAAACTTAAAAAACCCAAGAATTTGTATGTTCCCATGGACAGTTCTTGGTTGTGTAGACCAACAGATCAGTACTAAAAAGTAAGCGTGGCGACAAAGAATAAAACAAGAACACAACCTAAGGTTGTGGTTGTGGTTCAGTCCGTAATGTGTGGCAATGAGCCATTAAGATACCTTCGATCTCCGGGCTGTGCCGAGAAACTGATCTCAACCAGGCTGCTGGTACAATTGGCCTCAGTGTCATTAGACTAGAAAAAGAGGGGTGGGGAAAAAAAATCAGACCAGGCTCATGCTCCTAAACTCCATGACATCTAGAGGAATATGTCTATTACAGGTAGACTATCCTTTATCCGAACTTCCGAAAACCGAAAATCTCTAAAAACCGAAAGTTTTTTCGTTCAGCGTAAGTCGTGCGCATGACATGACCAGAGTGGCGCACGACTTACGCTGAGCAGGGCAGAGGGTCACAGAGTTCCCTCCTGGGTAGGAGATTGCAGGCCGAGCCGGGCAGTGTGAAGGAGGTACCGGGAGAGTGAGCCCAACAATACAGCGGCCCATCCGATATTCTTTTCTCCCCCCCCCCCACCCCCAACCCAACCTGAACCGCGGCCCATCCGATATTCTTTTCTCCCCCCCGACCCAACCTGAACCGCGGCCCGTCCGATATTCTTTTCTCCCCCCCACCCCCCAACCCGACCCGACCCCCGACCTGATTTGCGGGCCAGCTTAGTAGGAGTCAGACGATATCCGGCTTTCCAGAGAAGCAGGAAGGGGAATGAGACACGGAACAGTCGCAAGAGGTAGCCCGAACTTTTAAAATTTATATTAAATACAAATTTCCCAGTCTTATAATAATACCTTCTGAAATCCGAAAAATTCCGAAAACCGAAACTCAGCTGGACCCAAGGCTTTCGGATAAGGGATAGTGTACCTGTATATAGAGGAGTGACGAGGGAAAGCTTAAGCTCAGCATTAATTTTCAACTCCATCCCCAACACGTCCGCATACCCACAGAGCTAAATAGTATTCACTGTCCAGGCTAGTGCCCAAAGAACATTGGTTGAGGTAGCAGATGGTTGCTAGCCTCACCGTAGGTCACCGTCTTCAGAAGAATAGGGCATAAAATGGAGAAATATTGAGGGAAGAGTCAATGATGTTTTTGGTACATTAATATATATGTTCGCCACAGCCCAACGATACAGAATAAACAAATGGGCCCGAGCTGTCAATAAATATTTACTGGTAAACAGATCTTAAAACAATATTGGAGGAAAGAGGACTTTTTTCTAAGAAGTTATGTAAATATCTGGATATTTACCTGATATAACCTTCAGGTCTAAAATTTCACAGTGGGACCATTCACACACATTTATGGTTATGTTGATGGTTGCTTGCCAAGACCGTGCAATGACCCACCGCATTGCTATAACATGTTTGCCATGTCGTAGCTGAACAGTACTGCCACTGTGGGAATGTGCTTTCACTGATTGTTGTCACCAAGAGCTACCACACATACTACAACCTGGCACTGGTGCATTAACTGCTTTCCAACTACACAACAATGACAATATAAATACTGCTAGGTTGCAGAATTGTCAGTCCGTATGATACACATGCAAGACATTTGCCGTTTACTGAAATCAAAGTCTTGATTATGCAGGTGCAGTTTCTTCCCAGCTAATGAAAATAAATTACACTTCTACATGGTTTATAGTCAATCCTGTACTATATTGTCTGTTAATATAATAAAAATTAAGTAAAAATAAGCAGATTGTCCTCTCATTTTAACTTTACAACAGAATATTACACAATGGTTGGAAATTTCATGTATTAGTCAGCCTCCGAGTTTATTAAAAAAAAGTTAAATGTAACACCATGGCTCCATTCTGTTCAAAGCCACTGTGGAAGAGGTAGGTTTTAAGGAAATGTTTGCATGTGTGAGGAGATGTAGCAAGATGAAGGGGTTTGGGAAGTTTCAGAATGTGTGGTCAAGATGGCTGAAGGCACATCCAAGAGTGGGGGGTTGGGGCATGGGAACACACAGTAAAGCAGATTTGTAAGAATGGAGGGTGCAAGCAGGAGGAGGTTGAGAAGATAGAGAGAGGCAAGGCCATGGAGGCATATGGGAATGAGGATTTTGAAATGGTCGCGCTAATGGAAACTGAAAAGGTGGACTCAGGTGGAACGTTCCCTTTAAGCTGCACGGCCACATGGCTGCACAGCACTCTGCCGGTTCCACACAGCCCGGGACTGGCTTTTTCAATGTAAAGTTTTGCACATGTGCAGAACTGTGATTGGGCTGCGCAGCCCCTTAAAGTGGCCGCGCGCCCAAAAAAATAAGAGGGAACATTGCTCAGGTGGTGACTGCGGGTTTCTGCAGCAGTGGGGGTGAAAATGGAACACATACGAGTTTCAGTGCACTTTGCTTCGAGTTCATTTAGCTATAAAACAAACTTTATCGTAATACTGACAGAATTTTAACAGCAAAAATTCAACATTCGCTTTTCAAAAGCGATTCAATGATTGCAAGGAGGCAACTTCCAAGAAATAACCGAGGGTGTAAGCCAATGTACACAAAGCAGTTGTTCACATGAACTTTAATATGCACAATTCTGTTTTGAAGATATATTATGATTTGAAATTTCTCATAATTTAAATGGGTATGTTTGCAATTGAGGAGTTGTACATTCAGTACTGAGCAAATATTATACATTGATTCATAGGATCTTACAGAAAGAGATTTGCATTAATAGCACACCTCTATAAACGGTTAGACTTTTTTGACTAGAACACAGAGTTCATTCCTTCCATCTCTTACACTGAATAACAATTCAGACTTTCAACAAAATAAGTAAAGCAAAAAACCTGTTTGCCAGAATTGAGGGTTAGTGTGTTAAAATGAAATTCTCAGTTATGGGAGGTATTTTTAATTTAACATCCTGAACATAATTGGTTTTTTTAATGACTGTACACTGCAACAAATAGAGAACAATGAAAACATCAACAAAGAGAAGAAACACTCCAGAATTAAAATGTACAATTCTAAAGGCAGAGTAGGGTTAGTTGGTACAGATAATCAGATCATCTTCTGATGTCAGAAAACGCTGGAAAAACTAAGCAGGCCAGGCAGCATCTGTGGAGAGAGAAACAGATTTAACGTTCTGACGAAAGGTCTTTGACCTGAAACGTTAACTCTGTTTCTCTCTCCACGGATGCTGCCTGGCCTGCTGAGTTTTTTCAGCGTTTTCTGTTGTTATTTCAGATTTCCAGTATCCGCAGTATTTTGCTATCATCTTCCGATGTCTGTTGATTAAGATTTCATAAAATCACAATATAATTATGAATGAGGAATTCATTAGTCCAATCTTCGATCATCCACCCAATATGACTCTTTAGTCCCCTTCATTGAGGCAGCCAATTGTTTAAATAATCCCAGGATTTTCACTGTAACTGCTCCTCCTGGAGCGCACGCCATGGATAACTCTGTGAAAAACTATTGGACATTAGTCCCAGATTTGTCTTTTATTAGTTTGAACAAATGCCCCTTTATCCTCCTCTCCAATATAGTTTCAAATAATGTTCTAGGTCGACCTTTTCTATGCTGTTTACTGTCTCATATGCCCTATAAGATCACTTCTCAGTCACCTGTTTTCTATGCTGACAAGTCCAATTTCTCATGTTTTTCCTCATACTTCAGACACTAGGGGGGCGATTTTGCCAGCGCTCAGGGGTCGTGTTTGGAGGCAGGACTGCTGGCAAAATCAAAAAGATTGGCAGTGGGTTCTGAGCCCATTTCCAACCTGCCTCCAATCAATCTTACTGGGAGTCTGGTCCCCGATTTGCGCAGGGACGCGATTCCTAGCGGCGGGAAGAGGATTATAGCCACTTAACTGCTTGTTAACAGGTAGTTAACAGGCAGTTAAGAGGCTTTTTCCAATTTTGACACTTCTACTACGGGCTTCCCGACATCGGGAAACCCCGCCAGGGTAAGTGTGGCATGCTGTGGGTCTACTCTAATGTTTGTGAATAGATGACAGCTGCAGAAGTGGTGTGAAGGATCCAATGGGACACTGGTGACTTGCAGAGGTAAGAAAATGTTGGGAAAGTCATTTTTAATGTGTTTAGAATTTTCTGTACGTAACAAGCTTTGAAGTGTTTGTGTAGTCTCACCTCATTGGGAGAACATCTCTCACCAGTGACTGATCGCTTCCGTAACCTCACCTGCAGCTGCCATCTGTTTTAGCCTAAGGAGAGAGTCACTGGAGAGCCTGGGTTCAAGGGTTCACCTTTGTACAGTGATTGTCAGTGTTTGCAACACCTCAATGCTGTCAAACACTGAAAAAATCATGTCAAAAAGAAATGGCGGTGGCCCGTTCAAGAAAACCGGCAGATGATGCGTCATCAACTGATGTCATCTGACACTGGCTTTCTCTTACTTGACCGGCAAGCCCGCAGGGCGTGCTTAACAAGGCCAATTGACGCAAAATAGTGTCTGTGCGTCGGACATCGCTGGGGGCGGGACTAGAACCCGAAAGGCAGCAGTCCCGCCCCCAGCACGCCTCTTCAAATCAAATCAAAATCAAATCAAATCAACTTTTATTGTCATTGTTAGTGCACAAGTGCAGTACAACGAAATGTAGGCTTGCGGCTCCCGAGAGTGTACATTTGGATTAAGACATTTAAACATTCAACATACATTTGGCTTGTAGTATATTAACATAAATATAACCATATAAAGTGCATTGGCAGATGTGCAGGCTTTAGAGTTTATTTGTGGAGTTCAGTAGGATGACAGCCCTGGGAAAGAAGCTGTTCCTAAATCTGGTCGTATGGGTGCGAATACATCTGTAGCGTCTCCCAGATGGCAGGAGGGCGAACAGACTGTGGCTGGGGTGGGTAGGGTCTTTGATGATGGACCGTGACCTCCGTAGACAGCGTTTCTGGTATATGTGCTCTATCGTCGGTAGCTGGGTGCCGGTAATGCGTTGGGCAGTTTTGACTACCCGCTGCAGGGCTTTCCGGTCATAGTAGCTACAGCTGCCATACAATACTGTGATGCAGTTTGTCAGGATGCTCTCTATAGTGCAGCGGTAAAAGTTAGAGAGGATCAGGGGTGACAGATTACATCCCTTCAGCCTCCTTAGGAAATATAGGCGCTGCTGGGCCTTCTTCACCAGAGAGGAGGTGTTGAGGGACCAGGAGAGGTCTTCCATGATGTGGACTCCGAGGAACTTAAAGCTGTCCACCCTTTCCACCACAGCCCCATTGATGTGGATGGGGGTGTGACTTCCGCCTTTGGACTTCCTGAAGTCCACGATGATTTCTTTTGTTTTCTTGGTGTTAAGGGCCAGGTTGTTATCGGCGCACCACTTCACGAGATGCTGGACCTCCTCCCTGTAGGCTGACTCATCGTTGTTGGTGATCTGGCCTACTACCGCGGTGTCATCCACAAACTTGATGATGGTGTTGGAGCCATTAACAGCCACACAGTCGTGGGTGAAGAGGGAGTAGAGGAGGGGGCTCAGCACACATCCTTGTGGGGCCCCAGTGTTCAGGGTCAGGGGGGGAGGAGGTATGGTTACCTAATTTGACAGACTGGGGTCTGTTTGTTAGGAAGTCCAGGGTCCAGTTGCAGAGGGAAGTGTTCAGGCCAAGAGTTTGGAGTTTGGTGGCCAGCTTGTTGGGGACGATAGTGTTGAATGCCGAGCTGTAGTCTATGAACAGCATCCTTACCATCTAGGTGATTCAGTGCCGAGTGTAGAGCAGTTGTGATTGCATCCTCCGTTGATCTGTTTGCACGATAGGCAAACTGGTGTTGGTCAAGAGAGGCAGGAACACTGGCTTTGATGTGGGCTAAGACCAGTCTCTCGAAACACTTCATTATGATGGGTGTGAGTGCGACAGGTCAATAGTCATTCAGGCACGTCACAGCCGTTTGTTTTGGCACAGGAATAATGGTAGCGGTCTTGAAGCATGTAGGGACTACTGCCTGGGCCAATGACAGATTGAAGATGGTGGTGAAGACATCAGCCAGCTGATCAGCACATTCCTTGAGTACCCGTCCAGGGATGCTATCCGGTCCAGCAGCCTTTCGTGTGTTCACTCCGCGTAGAACACCCCTTACGTCGGAGGTCGACAGAGTGAGCACCTGGTCTTCCGGGGGTGGCAAGGCTTTGGTAGCCGGCTCCCTGTTGTCCCTGTCGAAGCGAGCGTAGAAGTTGTTAAGCTCCTCCGGAAGGGAGGCATCGCTAACTGGGGGACTGGTGTTTTTGCCCTTGTAGTCAGTGATGGACTGGATGCCTTGCCACATGCGCTGGGGGTCCGAGTTGTTGCGGAAGTGATCCTCTATCCGCAGTGTCTGTTTCCTTTTGGCAGTCCTGATACCCTTTTTTAGGTTGGTCCTAGCTGCACTGTAAGCCACCGCGTCGCCAGATTCAGGTAAGATCCCGGCCTAGGGATCAGACTTGTGGTTCTCTGAACTGCTTCCAGTGCTTGGATGCCTACCTCTTGCCTCGGTGACCAGAGCTGGACAGTACTCAACATGTGGTCTAACTAGAGGACTATCCAGTTTGACCATAATTTCCTCTGATGAGAACTCTGTTGTTTTGCTTGTCTACTTCAACATTATATTTGCTTTATTGACTGCTGCTCTGTAGTGATTGGACATGTTGAGGGTCAAGTCTATTAAGACCCCTAGGTCATTTTTACCTTCACCATTTATAGAGTATATAAGCAAAGTATTTTACACTTGCCTATATATATAAAATTTCATCTAACATATTTCCACCCACTTGTTTATTCATTGAGTCCTCTGAGAAATGTAACATTTGTTCCAAATTATATTTTAGTGCATAAAATACGGATTATCTCGACTGATCCCAGTCCCCGCCACAAACTCCGTTTCCTAGCCACCAACTCCATCCCTCTCCCGAACATTTGTCTGAGGCTGAACCACACTGTTCGCAACCTTGGTGTCATATTTGACCCTGAAATGAGCTTCCGACCACATATCCGTGGCATAACTGAGACCGCCTATTTTCACCTCCATAACATTGCCCATCTCCACCCTTGCCTCAGCTCGTCCGCTGTGGAGACCCTCATCCATGCCTTTGTTACCTCTAGACTTGACTATTCCAACGCCCTCCTGACTGGCCTCCCACATTCTACCTTACGTAAACTTGAGGTCATCCAAAACTTGTCTGCCCGTGTCCTAACTCGCACCAAGTCCGGTTCACCCATCGTCCCCTGTGCTTGCTGACCTACGTTGGCTCCCGGTTAAGCAACGCCTCGATTTCAAAATTCTCAGCCTTGTTTTCAAATCTCTCCATGGCCTCACCCCTTCCTATCGTTGTATTCTCCTTCAGCCCCCGCCCCCCCCCCCACCCCCGAGATATCTGCGCTCCTCTAATTCTGCCTTCTTGAGCATCCCCGGTTATAATCGCTCAACCATTGGTGGCTGTGCCTTCTGTTGCCTAGGCCCTAAGCTCTGGAATTCCCGGCCCAAACCTCTCCGCCTCGCTAACTCTCTTTCCTCCTTTAAGACACTCCTTAAAACCTACCTCTTTGACCAAGCTTTTGGTCACCTGCCCTAATTTCTCCTTATTTGGCTCGGTGTCAAATTTTTTGTCTGATTACACTCCTGTGAAGCGCCTTGAGACATTTTACTACGTTAAAGGCGCTATATAAATACAAACGGTTGTTGTTGTTGAGTCCTTTAAACAACAATACTCCCTAGATACAAAAAAAATGCTGTAGCCTTTTGAAGCAGATTGGAATCTTTTAACAAGGATGATTCCCTTAAACACAAAGTCAGAAAGTACTTGTAAAAGTAGTAAGGAGCCATCACAACATACTGTATGCAAAGTATTTAAAATGTACACAAAACATTCCCCAAACAATGCCCTGGTGTTTGAGTTGCTAATCAGAATCTTGGTTTAAGGATGATGTCCTTGGTTAATGTTTACATACATGACTGACAGGGTTGTGATAACATACCTCAACAAAGCTGTAATTACAAGGCTCTCATCATCCTCCTCATATGGCAAACAGATGGGGAGTCCATCGCTGGGAGGCTCCTCCACTCTTACACTGCAGGATAACATGCTTTTCAGCTTTCATTAGTCTGCTGATACCAGCTCTTTAATTTTATAGCTTTAATGTTACTTACTGGGCATAAATAAACCTTCAAAAGAATACAACCATTTGAGCCATGTTGTACAAGTGTTGTCTTTAATTAAATAGATTTCTCTTTAAATTTGACTTTAGAAGGTGTCACAAAGTATTTTTAAAAACTATCACGCAGTATGTTAGAGGGAGGAAAAAGCAGAAGTCGCATCCCTGGGTTATTCTCGTATAACTCCAAGTAACTGGCTCAGAGCAGCAATAACAAGAAGCATTGACAAGAGGTCTGGGAGCAGGTTAGCTTCCAATAGCACGCGTCTGCCATGCATTTTAGCACTCAGATCATAATCCAGAAGAAAGATGGCTGCTGACCCTCCTGTTGTCATTAGTAGTCAACTGGAGAGGGAGCTCCTCTAGATGCCATGCAAACAAGTTTATTCCAATCAGGAGAGCCAACATGGCACATCTCCTTGCGTTGCCGTAATATTCCTGTGCCTTCTCCCTAAAAGGAGCATTTAACTATTTTTTCCCCAATCATCTTTGGGTGGGGGAGGGGAAAAGGGACTTTAGATTGAAAACACTCCTCTGCTACCATGTTCCCCTTCAATACTAGTGTCATATACCTTCAAGTTAAACATTACCATGTGGCGGAGCCACCAGGGGGACTCTGATCTAATGTACATAATTATCTTTAACAAATTATTAGCTACAGAATGAATCTGTATCTTTGTTCATATCACTGCATGTACATAGCGCGGTCCCTTTAAGGATGAGACCAAACGCGATGATGTCATCACGTGATCCTCCAGCGGCGGGAAAATGTGATGACGTCATGACGTCAGGTTGGGGAGCCGCCCTAGCCAGTCCTCGTGGAGCCAGCAAAGAGTACAGACCTGTAATGTAGTTCTCCTGTGTTTTTGTTTTAAACTCTGTTGATTAGTATTAAACATCGTTTGTTTGATAGACTGACTCGACCTCAGTCCTTTAATTAGGAATCTAGCCATTCCTACAACAGTAATTTTAAGATTCCAAGTCATGTTGCCCCACTCAGCAAGATTACCACATAACAATAAATATTAGGCAGCTAATTCAAGGTATTAATGCAACATCCCCGCTGAAACCTGGGAATCCCTGGCCCAAGACCGCACAAAGTAGAGAAGAAGCATCCGGGAAGGCGCCGAAAACCTCGAGTCTCTGCGCCAGGAGCAAGCAGAAGCCAAGCGCAAGCAGCGCACGTCAACCCAAGCACCCCACCCACCCGCCCCTTCAACCAGCGTCTGCCCCACCTGTGACAGAGACTGTAGGTCCCACATTGGACTCATCAGTCACCTGCGAACTCATTTTTAATGTGGAAGCAAGTCATCCTCGGTTCCGAGGGACTGCCTAAGAAGAAGAGAAGATTAATTCAATCCTAGACTTCTATAAACATTCACAAATGAAACTTTGGTCTTACGTTTATAATGTCATCAGGACCAATGGTTAAATGACAGCATTGTAACAGTCAGCAATCCACTGTTCTATTTTAAATTTGACTTGACAAAGGTGTAATATATATTCTGCCCTGGTGAAAACATAATGTTGTTCACCTTATCTTCAACAACTTTCACTTGTGGAATACAATCTGGTTACACTTCTTAGATTTTGAAGTTTGAAAAGTTTTCATGACTGGATTAGAAACTCAATTTGCTATAAATATTTTTGGTATTATCATAATTTAGCAAATTAGAATTTGCTATGCAGCACGTTAAAGCAGGAACTTTGGCCATTTTAATGGTTCAGACTTCAGAAAAGGATTTTTTTTTTTACTGTTTCTTTGTTACCCTATGCATTTGAGACCATATTCCCCTGTCTGTGCCAAGTGTTGGCACTGCCAATTTCAGTTGATGCAATTTATATTGGCACGATAATCCTTAGAAGTACTACAAGACAATGTGGGGGAGGGAATATTGTGCCATGCATATTTTGGACAGCAAATTAATATAAGAGGAAATGTTATGAATTTACACGCCCAGCATGAAGCTTCCTCACATCTGGAATGCACATTGGAAATGTGGGTTCGCTGCCCCCCTCAACCCAAGCTTTTCCATCCATTAAACATATTGTCATGGTAGACAGCTGTACCTTGACTGACCTGGTGAGGTCGTAAAATTTCTTCCTGACCTGCGTCTGGGTCCTGAGTCTTTGATTCAGCATTCACGTGCATTGTTACCTGCTCCCATGTTTTGATTGTGCCCTTGGGGGGGGGGGGGGGGCGGGGGGGGGGGGAGGGGGTAAAAGAGCGTCACCCCTTCTCTGGTACACTTGATAATCAGCATTTCCATACACATCAACCATCAGCTTTTGATGCCGACTTTGGGCATTTCCCGAGTTACATAGGATTACATCAGATATATGGCACAGAAACAGGCCATTCCGCCCAACCAGTCCATACCGGCGTTTATGCTCCTCTCGAGCCTCCTCTCATTCTTTCTCGTCTTTCAGCATAACCCTCTATTCCCTTCTCTCTCGTGCTTATCCAGCCTCCCCTTAAATGCATCTATACTATTCACTTCAACCACTCCCTGTAGTAATGAGTTCCACATTCTCACCACTCTCTGCGTAAATAAGCTTCTTCTGAATTCTCTATTTGATTTCTTGGTGACTATCTTTTATTGATGGCCTCTAGTTTTGCTCTTCCCCACAAGTGGAAACATTCTCTCTGTGTCTACTCTATCAAAACCTTTCATAATTTTAAAGACCTCTACTAGATCACACCTCAGCCTTCCGTTTTCAGGTGTTGTGTTGTCACTTCTTGCTCTAGGGACCTGCAAAGCATAACTCTATAATTAATTATTTTAAGATACTAAAATGTGTATTTAAAAAACGTATACAGAACTGCATCCCATGAATGTTATTGCAACATTACAATCTTTAATACAACTGCCTTCCTTTGCAAACCCTAAGAAGATTTTTCTTTTTACTTAGTAAATCAATTTGAAAAATTAGTTGAACAGGTGGTGGCAGAGGAAGACGATAAATCCAGCCTGAACATTCCTTCACCTCCGGCTCATGAAGAATTAAAATGGGAGTTCTGGCTACGTGCATCTGTTTGCTGACAAAAAACGATGCTTCCTCCTGCCTCTGGCCGCTCTCCCAAGGTCATCCCAGAATGTCTCGCAATTCGTGGAGTTTTGTACTTAAGCGTATATTCGGAGTTTCCACATATGTGCAAACACATGGGTTCTGCACTGGCTCACAATCAGCACCCAGCAGTAGAATAGTAAGAAATTGATAAGTTCTTCATTTTGAGCTTCTCTGTCCACTACATTCCACAAAAACAAAGTGAAGGGCCTCATACAAACATACGAAAATGATGGACATTAAAAGACTAGTTGGTCCTTTGAGCCTTCCCCACACATTCCCGATGCCTTAAGCACTCCCCACCCACAAACAGCCAGGTATCTTTAAATTTTTCTCTCACCCCCTAGACAATCAAAACTAGTCCAGTACAGTGACCATGATTTATATTACTGTACTTCATATTCCACTTACTGTTACATTTGGTATGCTGTGATCGCCACCCCAGCCAGGAACGGGTCCAGCTCTCTTTTGAAGGTATGCAGCAAAGTCATACTCACTGCACGAGCTGGAAACTTGTTCCATTGGTCTATTATCCACTGGGAAAAGAGCCTCCTGGCATTTAACCTAGTTCTGCCCTTGAGTAACTTGTCCTCCATAACTTAGCAAATTGAAATAATCCGTCAACAGGAACATAGTTTTACGCCGAAACATTGCTACATGCGAGTTTCCTTAAGCTTTTGCTTCACTTCCACGATGTCTGCCAAAACCCTCTCTTGTTCATTAGCATAGCTCCGCGCCGCCACGCAAAAGCACAACTTACTTGAGTTTCTTGCATTTATGCCAATAATATGCTAGCATAGATATACACCCATATATTTGGTGCAGCACAGCCTGGAGTCACCTGATGTCAACGTAACTAAGATTTCTGACGTTTGATTACGATTTTCTTCGCAAACTATTGTTGAATTTTTGTTACTGAAACCTGCACTATTCTTAACCAAAGTGCCATCAGTCTCAGTGCACCTGGACTAAGCAGCTGGATGGTCTTTCCAATGGACATATTTCTGTTCTACGTAATAATGAAAAAGAGGAAGAGGAGCAGCAGAGACAGGAGGCTCTGAAAGTGAGGTGCCATGACAGCTGAGAGCAGCCCATTGCTATTACCTCTATTGGTGATGCCGAGGTTGCACTTGTTTTACACTAGTATTTACGTTCCGGTGTAGGCTCAGCAGGAAATTCAGGCGCAAGTTCCCATAATTTCAGCATAAATTTGATCGAGGAAATTCAGGGCCAAGGGACGTACATGGCTTCCTTGTGCTTTAATATGCATTTAAAGATATTCAATTTTCCTAAGGAATTGGTACTATCACCACCTAATAGCACTGACCAATTGACTTGATTCAAGTCTTCCACCATTTTAGTGAAGTTAGCCCTTTTGAAGTGTAGAGCTAACAATGGATTCTCAGTGCCTTGGGTTCTACTGATTAACTGAAAGCTAATAATATTATGGTTACTATTGCCCAGTTGTTCATTAAATTTGATTGCAAAATCCAATGGTATTGTAAAGCTATTGGGCTGGATTTTCCTCCTATTGATAGGTTAGCAGCAGGCAGGGCCACCACTCACCCAGCCTTTTTCCCTCCCAAGTTGCCTACATTTGCTATGTAGAGCAGGTTTGGAGCGGCAATACCACTTCTCATAGGTTTATTGCCACTGTGAGGGAGGGAAATTTAGTACTGCAGCGTTTAACATGCTGAAGCCATTTAATGAGCGGGAGACAGGATTGGCCACTATGTCAGGTAGAAATAGGGGTGTCAGCAGTGCAAGGCCCCCTTCCCCCACCCCCCACACACATTTTCAGATGTATCTGTGGAAGTCCCTTTGATAGAAGTGGGGAGGAGAAGAGCAAGACTGTTGGAGACTGATGGCAGGAAACCCCATAAGGTATGTTTAGACAGTATAGAGGGAGCTGGAAGAGGCAGCAAAATCTCCACCACACTAAGAACTGTCGCACAGTGTAGAAAGAGGGTCAATGACCTTACAACGGTAAAGCACTAATGAGCATGAGGATTTGGGAATAGAAGAGGAGAAGAGTGGCATTCCTCCACAGAGGGTGGAGAAATGACCATCCTCGAGCGAGGTGTCTTGGGACCCAGATTTTAGGGCCCCAGTCTTCAACAAAGGTATGATAAAGGGAACATCAATATCATGGAGACAGTGGAGAGTTTCCATGCTTATGGTTGAGATGATGGATATATGAGAGGGATCAACTACAGGAAACTCTTTTTTATCCAGCACTGACGGAACCGGCGTGGTGCCGGTTGATCAAAAAGTCTGGATTACAGAGAGATATACTTACCAAGGTATGAGAGCCTCGTACACAGCCACAGGTGCAGGAGCCCCGGTTACACGGCACTTGTGCAGGAGTCCCGGTTACACGGCCACAGATCCAGGAGTCCCTGTTGCACGGCCACAGGTGCAGGAACCCCAGTTACACGGCCACAGATCCAGGAACCCCAGTTACACGGCCACTAATATATAGTAAAATTTACCTGAACCTACTCCTGAATTTTGCCGGTTAAGAGAGATTTCCAGATATTTAGGTGCCGGTTAAAAGAGTTTCTTGTACCTGCATCTGCAACACATTACAGGATGTTTCTCGTGACCTGCTGAACACCCTGGATACATCAACAGTCTGGGAGAATTCTGCAGCGTCAAGAATTCTGCTTCACTGAGACAACAGTCCCCTCAGGTTCTAAGACTCCAGGGAACATCTCAGCCACCCACCATTCAACCTCATCTCATTCAGGGAGCACCTTGTAGGAGTATCAGACTAGGAGCTTAAGGAAGTAGTTTAGCAGGCACAAAGGGGAGACACAGTTAGGTAGTTGTTATAAATAGTAAATAATTTTGCTGGCACCTTTTCTCTAATATTTTTCTGCATGGTAAACACTGTTTGACCACACAAACTTCAGAGTTCATTTCTGTGTATACTTGTTAACTTTTTGGACATGGATGGTGTAATGTATATACCTTTAAGGGGGGAACTATCTTTTACAGCTCATGTATACTGCAGTACCGGCAGTGACCACACCTGTATATAGCACTGAGTAGTAATCTGTACAGATCAGTTCCAGTGTGAGCCACGTTGAGTAAACACCTGTTGTACCGTTCTCCTGCAGTCTGTGTCTTATTATACACGGACACAACAGATGGTGGCAAGGAAAGGTAGAATACTGTCTTAAGCAGGAAAATGATTTGAAATCTTTGACAGTAAATGACTTTGTGAGGGAGAAAGCAGACAGGTGTAAAGTGACTTTATTTGGTGTGAGCTATGACTATAACTATCAGGGTGATCACCAATCAACCATCCTGAGACATGAGATTGAATCATCAGGACTGATGCATGATGGGAATTCCTTGCCCCCAGTCCAAAACTGTGTTTTTTTACAGAACTGATGAACACAGCAACAAAAGGTCCTGACAGAAACTCCAAAGTACCAAATAGTTCAACATGCAAGCAAAGTAACACCAACCCTCAGTTGCAACAAACAAAATGGTCTCCTCAATGCAGTATCCATCTCTGGGATACCTTAAAGGTGGCCATATTACCACATATTGTGGCGTATTAATTAGGTTACATTTGGGCTAGAAATTGGGGAGGAAAGGGTTGCAAGGACTAGCCATGCCTATGAGTCCATTTAAATACAGCAAGGTGGACTCTTGGCGAGTCTTTAAGTGGACAGCCAATTTTTCAGGAGGATTTGTGGCGGGCCCTTAGTGTTAGGGGGGATTAAATATGTGGGGTTACGGGGTTATGGGGATAGGGCTTGGGTGGGATGGCTGTCGGTGTAGGGACCGGGTGCTAGGGTTTGGATGATCAGCCATGATCTCGTTGAATGGCGGAGCAGGCTCGAAGGGCCGAATGGCCTACTCCTGCTCCTATCTTCTATGTTTCTATGTTTCTATGCAAGCCCATTTTATTCCATTTACAAACTCCAACTGCCAGAAAATGGGTGGTAATTCAGCAGAAAATCCAACGTATAATCACCTTCCAATGGTACAAAAATCAAGAGTTAATCTTAACTTGTAACAACAACTATCTTTAACCCGTCCAGAATAATTTATTTTTGGCTTCAGAAGAAGAATTACTGCATCAAACAATGACAAAAATAAAATTTCCTTGGAGAAGACATTCCCCCAGACCTCTAGGAAATACATTTTGCATCCTCAGTTCTCACACCCACCTCCCTCAGAAACCTCTAAATCTGCCACTGCAAAAAACACTTTTGTTTTTCCCTGCAATACAATTAACGGATGTATTTTGGCCTGCCTACAGTTAAGTCACAGTAAGCTCATTCTCCGTGTCACTATTTGCTTTTACATGCCATAGATAATGCCTTTGGGTTCGGGTTTTTGCCTTCCCCCCCAAATAGTAATAAAATCAAGAGTTAACAACCACTGTTTTAACATATCAAATTATGAAATGTGATCCCCACAAGACTAGTTAAAAATCCCATGTAATAAAAGCAGAATTGAACTTAATCGGTCACTGTAAAGCAGTGACCTTGGTCATAGGCTTATATTCATGTCGGTTTTGTAACTGTAATTTTTTTGTTAAGTTGCCAGGTTTTTCTTTAGGAGCTGTGCCAGCTTCTTGAAGCCGTTCTCAGCTTTTACAAGTTTTCTGTGTTAATATGTATATACATTTTTACTGAAGTATCGGTGAATCTGGGGGCTATTGGTAAAGCCCCTATAGTAGATGACATTTTGTTTGCCACTAAAAATTCAGCTGTGAAGCTTTATGCTGCCACTGGCACTCAAAGGTCCATATGAAGGGGCTGCATTACTGTCAATCAAAAAATAACCTCTCCCACAACAGGAGATATCCCATTCCTCCCCAGCCTCTCGAAGCAGCAAACTTCCAACCAGAGACATCTGCCATGGTGGGAGTTTTCTCAAGTTAGTACAATGAGATTGACTTCCCACCATGGCCAGCGGTGATGATTACATTGCACATGCCTCTTACCGGATCTGTACACTGACCTGAAAATCGGTTTTACCTAATTCTTAAATAAAAATGCCTTAGTGTTTAGTATATTTCTCAAATTTTACTTGAAAATATTAATCTTTGTTCCTTTTCAAATATTCTATGAAGGTAAGAAACATGGTGTACTGTGTACAATTCTGATTGTCATATTATAAAAAGGATGTAGAGGCACAGGTGAGGGTGCAAGAAAGATTTACAAGGATGATACCAGAAATGCGAGGGTATACCAATCAGGAAAGGATGAACAGGCTGGGTCTGTTTTCTCTTGAAAAGAGAAGGCTGAGGGGTGACCTAATAGAGGTCTTTAAAATTATGAAAGGTTTTGATAGAGTAGATACAGAGAGAGAGAATGTTTCCACTTGTGGGGAAGAGCAAAACTAGAGGCCATCAATATAAGATAGTCACCAAGAAATCAAAATGAATTCAGAAGAAACTTCTTTACCCAGAGAGTGGTGAGAAAATGGAACTCGCTACCACAGGGAGTGGTTGAAGTGAATAGCATAGATCTATTTAAGGGGAGGCTAGATAAGCATATGAGGGAGAAGGGAATAGAGGGTTATGCTGATAGAGTTAGATGAGGAAAAACGGGAGGAGGCTCGAGTGGAGCATAAACAGTGGCATGGACTGGTTGGGCCAAATGGCCTGTTTCTGTGCCGTATATCCTATGCAATGTGCTTAGCTTGAAAGCTGAACAGGCTTTCATTACTTAAAAGTTTTAATTAGCAGAGTGTAACAGGTTAAATGCACTTCTTGTTTGATGGATTGGGCCACATTGCTTTCTTAACATGATTCAGACTGTTAACTGGGAAAGTATTTTAACCTCCAAATCTAGAGAGAGATGAAAAAAAATGTGCAAACAAAGTGGCCCTTTCTCTAATAAAAACCCTCGACCATGTGTCTCTGCACACCTGTCTCAAACTCACTCCACTGCAAGCTAATACAAGTGTCAGACCCTTGCTGAGGCCTGTCCAAAACACAACATTCCTTCCACAAAGGCCGCCCAAGAGATTCTATCTTCACTTCCCCATCAGTCATTCCAAATAAATGAATCTCTTGTATTCAAACACAGAACATCTGCTGCCTTCTCACTTGGACTCCAACTAAGGGGGGGTGGGAACACATAACATGCAAGAGACCGACTTATAAAATGAAAAGGATTGCTTTTCCTTAAACCATTCCGATTGTAATGCAGCCCGTTTACAAGGGCCTTTGAGTGCTAGTGACAGCACGTTCAGTGGGATAGGTTGACTGCAAGCCTTAACCTGATGCTTTTTTGCGTTAACTTTTGAGTAAGATCAACTCGCACATAATATACCTTATGAACATCTACAACAGTCTTTGATAATGTAAAATATCGGGCTGAATGTACTGAGAAAAATGCAGTATTTAGTTATGCTTACAGGCTGAACTTTAAACCATTATTGTTAAAGTCGTGGGCTGCTCTCTGCAATAGCAGGGACCAATAAATACCTTTTCAGTAATTGGCTGGGATTTTATCAAAAAAACTGTACCAGCCAAAACACCAACATATTTTCAGCAATAATTTCAACACTAACCTCAATAGCAGTAGCAGGAACAATGCTCTTACGATCAACACTGTGCATGCAATGCCAGACTAGTCCAAATATTTAGATATTGTATATACAAACCCCCAGGCAGAATGAGACAAAAATACATAGTTTCATCAGCTTACATAATATTTTGTAACAGACCCTTTCAACCAACTTATTTTCATATGCTTAACTCACTATATAACTGCAGCTGCTTTTACAATAAGATAGTTAATCAGCATAATGTGCAAAATCTACAGTGCTCCCTACTCTATTCCTGTTCATCCATTGCCTTGGTTTTACTGCACTGAAGGGGGGGTGGGGGGGGGGGGAAACAAAGGGGGTGATTTTGCCAAAGGAGGCGCGTTGGAGGCGGGACTGCTGCTTGTCGGGTTTTAGTCCCGCCTCCATCGACTTGTGGCCAACCCACGCTATTTTCCCTTGATTGATCTTGTTAAGCCCGCCCAGCGGGCTTAGCAGGCCAATTAAGGGAAAGCAGGTGACAGAGAACGTCAGCGTATGACGTTTAATCTGTCAAAAAATTTTGACAGATGAATTGCCATCGTTTGACAGCTTTGAGAAGCTGTCAAACACTGACATTCTATGTTGTTTAGTGAGTTCTTGTACTCAAGGCTCACCAAACCTATTTCCTGAGCAGAAAGCAGATGGCTGTTGTATCGGAGAATGCAGCAGCCATTCTGTCATCTCTGCCATGGAGATGCCGGAGCCTCCGCATCCCCAACGATTGAAGCCTGCAGGAAGAAACAAAAGGTAAGGAAACTTTTTCTAAGACTTTTCACTCATCTCACATACTTGCCTCTCCACACTTGCACCCATTACTCACCTCCACAGCGTACTTTTGGACCTCTCTGACCCCCGCAGACCCATTGCTCGCCATGCTGACCCTGGCGGGGTTTCCAGATGTCGGGAAGCCCGCACCTCTGTTGGAAAAAATAGGGTAATCCTCTTAACTGCCTGTTAACTACCTGTTAACAAGCAGTTAAGTGACTGTAATCCCCTTCCCGCCTCGAGGAGGCAGGACCCGGCGCGGGTCGGGCACCCGCCTCCTGGGAAGAAGGCACGGAGGTGGGTTGGGGGCAGGATGGGTACCGCCCCTAGATTCTGCCATTTTCCCGGCAGTCCTGCCTCCAGACCCGCCTCCCCAGGGCTGGCAAAATCGCCCCCAGAGAGTCAAACTACCTTCAACATTATAGTGCTACCTATCTGAAATACAGGTGCTATTGTAAACCTCACCTCACCTCAGGAGTTGGTTTGACGGCAGGATTGATTCTGACCTGCACCATGATTTTGACATTGGCAAAGTGCTGTGCACTTAATCTTTCCATTTAGGCCAAATCAGCTCTATCAGCTGGTGATGAATTAACTCACATCTACTGTCCGTCATATCCCATACATTTGCCCCACTACCTGGTCCACTCCCATTACATTGAGCAAGTAAGTAAATTTTATCCATGCAGATACAGGGGGAAAAAACACACGTAAATAGCTTTGTGTAGCGATCGTTTCCCTCCACGACCCCCCCCTCAGAGAATGTAGGCAGTATAACTGGGCAGCTCCTTACATCTTCCCACTATCCAAATAATATTGAGCCTAAGTTAATGACACAACAGTACAACTAGGCCACAACTCTACCATTACATTATCTAAACTCTGTTATTACTGGGATACTATTTTTGAGGGGAAAAGAAGTGTTTTGTGCAGTAATTAAATCTTGAATAGACTATGTTTATGGAGAGGTTTTAAGGAGAAAAGAATTGTTTTGTGTTTTGTACTCAGTTAAGAGCCCTGTCTACCAAGCATCAAAGGTAGGTACATTTTATTTTTATGTGTTAAGAACATAAGAAATAGGAGCAGGAGTAGGCCATACTGCCCCTCGAGTGTGCTCAATCATTCAATAAGATCATCGCTGATATTCTACCTCAACTCCACTTTCCCGCCCTATCAACATATCCCTTGATTCCCCTAGTGTCCAAAAATCTATCGATCTCAGTCTTGAATATACTCAACGAATGAACATCCACAGCCCTCTGGAGAATTCCAAAGATTCACAACCCTCTGAGTGAAGAAATTTCTCCTCATCTCAGTCCTAAATGGTCGACCCCTTATCCTGAGACTCTGACCCCTAGTTCTAGACTCTCCAGCCAGAGGAAACAGCCTCTCAGCATCTACCCTGTCAATCCCCCTCAGAATTTTATGTGTCAATGCGATCACCTCTCATTCTTCTAAACTCAAGTGAATACAGGCCCAATCTATTCAATCACTCCTCAAAGGACAACCCTCTCATCCCAGGAATCAGTCTGGTGAACTTTTGTTGCATCATCTCCAAGGCAAGTATATCCTTCCTTAGGTAAGGAGACCAAAGCTGTACACAGTACTCCAGGTGTGGTCTCACCATTGCCCTATATAATTGCAGCAAGACTTCCTTAACTCCTATACTCCAACCCCCTTACAATAAATGCTAACATACCATTTGCCTTCCTAATTGCTTGCTGTACCTGCATGTTAACTTTCTGTAATTTGTGTACAAGACCATCCAAATTCCTCTGAATCCCAGCATTTATTAGTCTCTCACCTTTTAAAAAATATCCTGATTTCCTATTCTATGAAAATGGATAATTTCACATTTCCCCACATTATACTCCATCTGTCACCTTTTTGCCCACTCACTTAACCTGTCTATGTTCCTTTGCAGCCTCTTTGCGTCCTCTTCATAGCTTACTTTCCCACCTAGCTTTGTATTGTCAGCATACATTACACTCGGTCCACTGATCTAAGTCATGAATATAGATTGTAAATGGCCCAAGCACTGCTCCTTGCGGCACCCCACTAGTTATAACCTGCCAACCCGAAAATGACCCGTTTATTCTTACTCTGTTTTCTTTCAGTTAACCAATCCTCAATCCAAGCCAATATATTACCTTAATCCCATGAGCCTTAATCTTGTGTAATAACCTCTTGTGTGGCACCTTATCAAATGCCTTTTGAAAATCCAAGTATACTACATCCACTGGTCCCCCCTTTTCTATGCTAGTTACACCCTCAAAACACTCTATAAAAGATTCATAAAACCAAGTTGACTCTGCCTAATCATATTATGATTTTCTAAGTGTCCTGTCACCACATCCCTAATAATCGATTCTAGCATTTTCCCTACTACTGATGTCAGGCTAACTGGCCTATAGTTCCCTGTTTTCTCTCCCTCCTTTCTTGAATAATGGGGTTACATTTTCTACATTCCAATCCACGGGGGCCATTTTAGAATCTAGAGAATTCTGGCAGATCAAAACCAATGCATCCACTATCTCTTCAGCCACCTCTTTTAAAACCCTAGGATGTAGGCCATCAGATCCAGGGGATTTGTTGGCTTTTAGTCCCATTCATTTATCCAGTACTTTTTCTTAACTAATATTAATTACTAAGTTTGCCACTCTCATTAGACCCTTGGTTCCCCACTATTGTTTTTGTGTCTCCTACTGTGAAGACAGATATAAAATATTTGTTTAACGTCTCTGCCATTTCCTTATTCCCCATTGTAATTTCTTCTATCTCTGCCGCTAAGGACCCCATGTTTACTTTTGCTAATCTCTTCCTTTTTACATACTTGTAAAAGCTCTTGCAATTTGTTTTTATATTTCTTGCTAGTTTACTCTCATTCTTTTTTCTCTTTATTAATTTCTTGGTCATCCATTGCTGATTTCTGAAACCCTCCCAATCCTCAGGCTTACTACTCTTTTTGGGAACATTGTAAGCCTCTTCTTTTAATCTAATACTATCCTTAACTTCCCTAGTTAGCCATGGCTTGACCACTTTTCCCGTAGAGTTTTTATTCCTCAAGGAAATATATGTCATTGAGAATTATGAATTATTTCTTAAATGTTTGCCATTGCTTATCTACCGTCATATTTTAAAATCTAATTTCCCAATCTACCTTAGCCAACTCATACCTACGTAATTGGCTTTGTTCAAAATTAAGACCCTAGTTTCGGACTTAACTACATCACTCTTAAACTCAATATGAAATTCTATCATATTATGATCACGCTTCCAGATGATCCTTTACTATAGGATTACTAATTAACCCTGTGTCATTACACAATACTAGATCTAAAATAGCCTGTTCCCTAGTTGGTTTCTCGATATATTGTTCTAGAAAACTGTCTCAAATGCATTCCATGAACTCGTCCTCCAAACTACTTTTGCCAATTTGGTTTGCCCAGTTTATATGAAGATGAAAGTCCCCCATGATTCTACAGACTACTTGCATGCCTTTGGATCTAAGCAAGAAGAATTTTAAAACCTTGATACAGTACTCATATAATGGAAAATGTCTGAACAGTTATTTTTAAGACTTTTCTAAAAATCCCGAATAGGAGGGAAAACAAATTCCCATAAAACACTGAAAACTCATGGTAGCCATTTTAGAGTCGCAAATAATTTTTTAAAATTATAATATGTGCAATATATTGTAAGTAAACAGCTCTGCATTTCTGTACTGTTCAAAATTCTTTATTGTAATGAGACAGGCAAAATTAGATTACTTTTAAATAAATTGTATTTTAAAATATGCATTTATTACTGATGCAGTGAATTGATACTCCAACATGCTGTACCACAGAATGCTAAGGCATGGATTTATGCCCACAATTCCCATTGCTGAAATTCCAATCTTGGCAATGCCAGCAGCAGAGAAAGGAGGTGGAAAGTATAAATTATATCCATCGACATTAAAGTACCGGCAAGAAAAGACAGGGAAGCTGGCAGAAACACAACAACGCATAAAAGTTGGGAGGCATCAGAGGCAATTCTGGCATTAGGGCAGAGGGGGCTTTAATCCAAGCCAACAAAATTTAGAATGTGGGAGGGTGAGGGGGAAACAAAGGGAGAAAAATCCCCCTCGTCCATTCCAGTTGTTGCCTCAGGTGAAATTTGACACATAAGGAGATGTTAAGACAGATGACCAAAAGCATGCTCAAAGAGGTCAGTTTTATGGAGCATCTTAAAGGAGAGGTAGAGAGGCGGAGACACTTAGCGAGAGAATTCCAGAGCGCAGGGCCTAGGCAGCTGAAAGCACGGCCACCAATGGTGCCGTGAAGAAAATCGGGGGTGTGCAAGAGGTCACAATTGGACGATCGCAGAGATCTCAGAGGGTTGTGTTGTATCCGTGTGTTAATGGAGACACGGAATGCAGGAGTTGGTTTAACAGGTGTTTACTGAACAAAGTCTGGAGGTGAACTAAAAGATACAAGACGCTATGCAGGCTTATATACCCGAGTGGTCACTACCGGTATTACAGTACACAGGGGCTCTTAAAGGTACATACACTGCAGGTTGTAGGGCTGGAAGAGGTTGCAAGAGATAGGGAGGGGCGAGGCCATGGAGGTACTTGAAAACAAGGATGAGAATTTTAAAATCGAGGCGTTTCTGCTCTGGAAGCCAATGTAGGTCAGTGAGCATAGGGGTGATGGGTGAATGGGACTTGGTGCGAGTTAGGACACGGGCAGCAGAGTTTTGGTTGAGCTCAAGTTGACGGAGAGTGCAAGGTGGGAGGCCAGCCAGAGGAGCATTGGAATAGTCGAGTCTGGAGGTAACAAAGGCATGGATGAAGGTTTCATGCAGCAGATGAGCTGAGGCAGGGGTAGAGATGGGCGATGTTAAGGAGGTGAAAGTAGGTCGAAATCTCACCACCAAGTTTGACTGGAATTATTTTTACTAATAAAGCGACAGTAGAAAACTTCCCCCTTTACTCAAGCAAAAATTATCTTTTGGAATTTTTACCCTTTGAAGAAAAATAGAATATTCACCAACATGCTCAAACTTCATGTTCCAATAACTTTGTGGAAAATCAGCTTGTAATATCACACCTGGTTATTATTATTTTTTGGTCAGCAGGATATCAGACTTGCACAGAAACCCATCATCATGTTTAAGAATTTCCATTTCAAGCTATTGAGAAATCTACACTCATCTGTAGTCTGCTTGCCTAATACAGGAAACTCTCGATTTACCGGCACCTAAATAACCGGTAATCTCTGTTAACTGGCAAAATTCAGGAGTAGGTTCAGGTAAGTTTTACTTCATATTAGTGGCCGTTCCTGGATCTGTGGCTGTGTAACCGGAGTTCCTGCACCTGTTGCTAAGCAACAGGGATGCCTGGATCTTGTGGCCGGGGTTCCTGCACCTGTTGCTAAGCAACAGGGAAGCCTGGATCTGTTGCTGTGTACGGGGCTCTCGTACCTTTTACTATACCTCTCTGTAATCCGGACTTTTTGATAAACCGGCACCACGCCGGTCCCGTCGGTGCCGGATAAAAAAGTTTCCTGTATGGAGTGCACACTGTTGGGGCAAACTGCACTTACCTAAATCCGAAGTGCATAGATGCAGGTTGGAAGAGCTACAGTAAAGGTATTCCCCAGGTGTGCACAGCTGTTAAAATCCAGGAGCTGCTTGTTAAAATCGCACAGCCCACTAGTGTAGATTACTGGTATGATTCCATTTGCTCGCCCAGCTCGGGCCATCTTGCCTATTAGGGCTTTGGCCAGGACGGTTACTCGGAACTAAGTGAGAAGAATCATCAACAGCTCCTGGGGGTAGCCCAAACCTGTCTAGCTAAGATTTCAAATCAACCAGTTAACTTAGCTCTAAGCTTCCATCAGCAGGCATATTGTTTTAACTCCAAAGATACTCTGCTTAGCATATGATTGCAAAAAAGAAATGATCATGTAACAGACTGTTGGCATGCAACTTATCTTATCACATAAAGTCCACCATCTAATGATAGCAAAACTCCATAAGATAAATATATGAATGTTAGCATTATAAAGTAATTCATACTCAGTGGCATCCCATAGAAATCTAAATGACACTATAAGTTCGTCATCTGCACAGTGAATTGCTACTAAACCAAATCAAAATTTAACCACGCATAATCAAACAT
This sequence comes from Somniosus microcephalus, assembly GCF_052327205.1. Taxonomy (NCBI): domain Eukaryota; kingdom Metazoa; phylum Chordata; class Chondrichthyes; order Squaliformes; family Somniosidae; genus Somniosus; species Somniosus microcephalus. Next base: position 76,404,476 of record NC_140989.1, on the reverse strand, counting down.
TTCTTTCTGCAAACTCGTCCTACAAACTAGTTCACCTTAGTTGGATTTTCATGCTTTAGTGTACAGCATGTCATTATTTGATAATACATTCAGTTTCGTCTGCAGATGTCAAATTGTAACTCAGTGGAACGTTGTAGAACAGATAAGATGAGAGCAGTAACACTCCACAACCCAAGAATTTCACATACTGCTATGCTAAACTTAAGGCCAAATTCTTCCAAAATTTTCAACCACATAAGGACCTCCACACAAATGCTTCTTTTAAACTCCTGTACAACACTCATGATTGTGTTGACATCCAACTACAGCTTTTAAGTTTACAGTCTGGCAGCAGGAGAAATTCCGGAGATGTTTAGCTATGTTTAACTAGAGCCCTCCTTGATTTTCTCTGATCATGATCAGAATAGCGCCTTGGATAGTAGGGCCTAAAGAAGGGACTAAGAAAGCACAGCACAATGTTCAGGAGCAATTGCGTTTCTTATTAAGCAGATCAGAACCAAGGAAAATAAGGATATAATGCTTTTGCCTCAGTCTTGAAAAGAAGTCTTCACAAAATTGTCAGTAATAGTGGAACTAGTTTTTAAACTGTATTCTCCATCAGTAAGTATATGCATACAATTTTCCAATCCAAACAGATCTCATATCCCTACTATGAAATGTATAAGTGCGTATAAGCATTTCTAATGAATAGGACATTTTGTATTTAACATCCACAGCACATTGTATTGAACTTTGAAACTCTGCAGACATATATTAAATATAAATATAAAAGAGTTCAGAAAAAGTGGCAGAAGTTCATATAATCTTCAAAACATTTTTTTTTTTAGCAACACCCTTTAGTTTACCAGTGGACTGGTTTACCCAAAGGGATGTTCAATGCCTTGACCTTTAATGGGAGCTCTAGTCTCGAGCATCAAGTTGACCCAGAATAACATGTCTGGAGGACCTTTCACAGCAGTTAGCTTAATAGCAAAATGGAAGTACCATCTACTGGTTTACAAGCTGAAAAGAGAGATTGTTAATGTTATACTAGACAGTTATTTCCCAAGTTCCTCTTGAATAAGAAGTCAGTTTGACTAACCCAGCGTCAAAGGATTCAACTAGAAGAACTTTTGAGATTAGAAGAATTTGCATTTTCAGTGGGAGTAACTTTGGTCTACCACCGAGCACCCTGCCCCCACCCTCACCATTGTAATATCATGTATGGCATGTTCACCTTTAAGAAATAAATTACAAAGAATAGTCTGAGGGGGATCATGGAACACGATTCATTTATTCCAGAAATAGTGGGCATTTTAATTGAGTGTGCCTTCCACAACATCTTGATTATTTTAAGTCTTGAAGTAATGTTAATTGTAAGGTATCAATAATGCAGACTAGGAATCATTCATAATAAAGTTCTGTGAAATGTATTACTTTATTAGAAAAGTTGACTGCTGAGCTTTCAGTGAATTAGTGTAGCCCTCCTGTTGTATAATCCACCTGTAAGTGCTGCATTACTCACTGGGGATGAGCAGAAATCCACTGTATCTTTTATTTTGAATTCAAAGTAGGCAAGAAAAATACAGCATACATCATCCTGTGGATAATTCTCCTGGGTTCATCAAAATTCTGCCTTCATACCTCCAGAAATGAATCTTGTTAAAAGATTCTGATGCCTCCAAGCATGCTTGAGGTGTTTGTACATGCGCATTCTCGTCCCTTTAGTGGACTTGGTAGCGCAGTAATTGGATGCCAATCATTCACAACAGTAAATTGGATGCAGGCTGGTGGCTATGGGAGAACAAGATTAAAACCGTACATCCTGGTTTTTACAGCAGTGGAAAAGGCAGGTCCTTTTGTTTCTGAATTCAGAGATTCCTGTAGATTATAAATTTCACCAAACTGTTGTCTTTGACTTAGTTAACAAGATATACTATTTTTATCCTTTTTCTCCACAGCTTGTTGAAAGTAATCTTTGTTGGTAACAAGCAATTCCTTTTAGAAATATTTTCTTCTGTGGTTAGGAATCAAGAACTGCCAGAACAATCTTGCTCTTCAAGAGGCACCTTTGAGGTAGGAAGGCGGCAGTGGGAGGAAGCTTTTAGGGTGCATTTAAACACTAAGTTGGAGGAGAGGATGTATATTCAGTGTAAAGTATTCTTTCTAGTAAGAGAGAGATTAAAAATTGCTTAGTGGGTCTCTTTGCCAAGGAGACATAGCCTTACTTATGCCCATAGAAAGGCTGCCTCCTGGGACACTGTTACTTTGGGTCCCTCATCTAACTGGATGAAATACTTGGCAGATTAATTTTTAGGGTGTGGAGCAAAAATTGAACTCAGTAAACCCAAATTCTACCATTTCATACTGCAGCATATTGGCCTCCTAGAAGTAACAGATTTTGGCATCGTCATAGAAGCTCGCTATGTCCTTGGGCGTGATTTTCCCAATGGAGGCGGGTTTCGGTTTGGGTGGGTTCCAAACCTGCCTCCACTGAGAGGTGGGAAAAATTTGCGATTTTCCCCCCAATTGGCCAGTTGATTTCAGAGGTGTGGGTTCCCCAGGGCCAATTAGTGTTTTGGGACTGAAACTCACCTCTGCTGACGTCACTTATCCAGCTTCATTTAAGGGCTGCTTGCTGCCTTGGCTCATTCCACTGGTTTTTGGTCGATGCTGCACCACCTCCAAGCTGTTATCTCCTTGAAGAATGGCCAGCTCCAAGGCAAGTGCCTCCCCGAGGTTCTCGGATGAGGCACTGGGTATGCTGGTTGAGGGGCCGAGAGCTAGCAGGGAGGTGCTCTTCCCCTCATCTGGGAGGAAGAAGCCTCCCAAAGAAACCAAGGCTGTGTGGGTTCAGCTGGCAAGGGATATAACCTCCAGATCTGTGTGGAGATTGGGCGATTGTTTCTGCTTATTGATGAAATGCCATCCCTGTGGGAATGTATTAAAATTAGGTGATGGCAAACTGTTGGCGTGATGGCATCTGTTATTTCGGCTTAGGCAGCTCCACATTGCGGGCTCCGCGACACTTGCATGGTCAGGTTGGTGGTCAGAGTGAAAGGAGGCCAGAGTGTCATGTCCATTGTCTATCATGTGTTAAAAAGGAGCCAAGCAGGTGTGCCACAATGGGCAACCTATGCAAATCTGGCCAGGATGAGTGCATTCCTTGCACGACGTGCTTCAATGCGCTGGTGCCTTCTGCAGTATCAGGTGGGTAAGCAGGAGGTTGGGGCTCCTGCTGCTGAGCTGCCTGGTTCTGCTGCTGCCGTGGCTGCTCCGAATCCGAATCTGAGGTCCATGGTGAAAGGAAATAGATGGTTCCCATGCTGCTGGCAGATACCTCCATTGGGGAAGCGCTCAGTCCAAGCAGGAGAGGGTCTTCCAAGGAGGCCCCACAGTTGAGAGATAGAAGCTGCAGCACCTCTGACTTCAGTAGGCCTGCTAAAAGTGCTGAAAGACCTTTGGAACAAATGTTCTGCCACCTGCAACTGCTCCCTGATGAAAGCTCCGGTTTAATGGTGGAGCTGCAGCTGTGAGGAGGCCACCCACTTGTCAACCCACCAGGATTAGCTGGCGTGATTTAGGAGGGTCGTGCAACACGTGCAAAATGTGATAAAATAAAAAAAGGCCTGTCAAAACAGGATTATAGAGGCCCTTAACTACTATTCAAGGGTCTTAACTACCTCTCCTGACTGATGGAGGCGGGACCGAATTGCACCCATCAAACCTGCCACCGGCAAAATTGCAAAGAGGCGGGTTCAGAACCCGCCCTCAGTTTTTGCCATTTTGCCAACTGTCCGCCTCCTCGGGGCTGGGGAATTCGCCCACTAAGTTTTTAAATCACTGCCATCCACCTCACATGAATTTCGAAAATAAAATTATTACATACTACATGGCCACACTTGTGCCCTGAATTAAAACATGCATGTACATGGGTGATATATTGGGAGATGGACAATAGAAGGAAGAGGAAGAGGTATCTTGTGATTTTAAAATGCAATGTTACTAAAATGAATATCTCAAGAATAAAGAAACCTGAGATAAAAAGAATAGGCAATAACTGTGTAACCAACTCAAAATCCACGTCTCCTTAAAAGATTGGAGAGAAAAATTAACTCATTGCACTGAAACAACATTTTTATGACTTTTTGTGAAATTTTCTGCACTTTAAGCTGAGATAGGTCAATGCTGGAGAATGGAATATTTTCAGTTTAAAGTAACCAATGTCAGCATCAAGCATTTGCAATGCAGGTAGAGTACCGTTTAATGCAAAGTTAAGCTTCCTCTGCTCTCCCAACATTGTGCCTCAGCCTCATTCTCAGAACAGCAACCACTACTGCACTAATGTGACATTTTTCTGTTTCCCATCTGTCAGCGGCACAACTCCTGTGAGAAGCACTGCATTCTGAGGCATTGGTGACTTAACAAGTTTAGATAGGAGTATGTGGGTTCATTGTCACAGATGAGTGGGTATCACTGGGTGAATGCCAGTCAATGCCTATGGATTCTGACCAGTCGGGGCAACCTCAGTTCTTCCTCTTGATCCTCCTCCCCCACATAACTGAGGTTAAAAGGGAATGTCACAGGAAAAGGGCTTTGTTGGAAAGCAATGGCTGCCAGATTCCAAAATTAAAGGCTTCAACATTGAAACAATGTTTCAGCTTTCCTCTACTTTTGAATTTGACAAAACTACAGATCTAATTACTTAATCAGAAATTGTTCTCAGAACTTTTCCAAAATGGCCACTTACAGCACTTCAGTTTAGAAGAACATAACAACATAAGAAATAGGAGCAGGAGTAGGCCATTCGGCCCTTAGAGCCTGCTCCACCATTCAATGAGATCATGGCTGATCTTCTGCCTCAACTCCATTCACCGGCCCTATCGCCATATCCTTTGATGCCCTTACTAGTCAGAAATCTATTGACTTCTGTTTTGAATATACCCAATGACTGAGCCTCCACAGCCCTCTGGGGTAGAGAATTCCAAAAGATTCACCACCCTCTGTGTGAAGAAATTTCTTCTCATCTCAGTCCTGAATGTCCTACCCTTTATCCTGAGGCTGTGGCCCCTGGTTCTAGACTCCCCAGACAAGGGAAACATTCTCCCAGCATCCACCCTATCAAGCCCTGTAATAATTTTGTATGCTTCAATGAGATCCCCTCTCATTCTGCCATATTAAAGAGAATACAGGCCTAGTTTACTCAATCTCTTCTCATACCACAGTCCCACCATCCCAGGAATCAATCTCGTGAACCTTCATTGCACTCCCTCTATGGCAAGTATATCCTTCCTTAGGTAAGGAGACCAAAATTGTACACAGTACTCCTTCCGCAGTAACAACTTGCAACATTATTTTTGTACTACACGTTGCTTTTGAGGGAAGGAAACAGTGTTGCACATTAGACACTCATAACACTACTATTTACATACTCGGTGCATGTTTACAGCAAGCGCTGCAGGGCTCCAATGTCAGGAAGGAGGCTAAGTGCAAGACCACTCCACCAGATTTACTTCCATTTAGCCCTGCCCTCCAAAAACCTGAAGAAAAATCTAACCCACTGTGTCTGAGTTGCAATGATTTAGCAAAGCATAGGCACAAGATGACTAATAAATGGCTGCAGCATTACATTTATTAGCAGTCAAGTGATCTGACTCATGAAACCTATACAATGTGGTGGTAGCTGTCTCTACACTAACTTTGGAATAAATCTGTTTTCTTAAGCTAAAAATGTCAACCTTTTGACACAAGAGAGACACAAGGAACACTGTGGGTCTTTCATTGAAAGACATAGCAGAGCGTGTTCTGATAAGGTTGGAATTTTAATCATTTTCCCCCCCCTTCCATGAAAACCTTTCATACTACTAAGTTACTGAACAATGAGCATTCACTTCAGCTGTAAGGGCAAATATACACTCAGATTTCTCTAATTTAGAACAAATTCCATTGTTCTGATGAGAGCCATTTACGAGCATTCTGAATCCACTGTTTCTATGTATCACCATCAGACATCCCAAAATATATTTTGGGGCACTCTGACCTCTATAATCACCACTTTCTTTTGGTGTTTCATTGGGGAAAATATCTACTTTAACACATCATTTCTTTTTTTTAAAGTATTTAACTGTTTTGGTAGCTGTCAGGGAGATTCTGTGGTATAAATCCTGCTGAGCATTACAGCATTTAGAGTGTTCCAAGAAAGTCTATGACTTACACTTTTATAAATTTCGTAACACACATAATGGAAATATTTAAATAAATTTGTTTCTGGTGTTATAAAATCCCCCATCTATAGTCAGAGAATGTCCTGGATACTGAAACACTGGGAATGCATACCTATATGGAATGTAACCTCCAGTTCTCTCTATTACTATTGCTCACACTGGGCAGTTTTCTTTAGCCCAAAAGCTGTACTTTCAGATGGTGAACTGCTCCATAACCAGTATCAATGCCGGTTATTTTATGATTACACTTATGATGCAGTCAAGTTAACTTTGGCAATTCCAAATACTAGTGCTTATTGAAAACATATGGATTATTCCATATTGCAATTTCACAGATATTATCTGTAAGAATTTGCTATAAGGACACTCAAGAAACGGTCACAAAACAGGCAGTGTGCCTTTTATTGAGCCACTAAGTGTCCAGCCAGACAGATGTCAGCAGCGGAGAATGCATTCCACTAGCTATTTCATAATTCATTGTTTTAAGACTGGTTTCATTTGAAGCTCCTGACCAGCTGACAAATAATCGTCAGGTTTGATGGTGAGGTTTAGTTTGATCCATGCAATATGCTAATGCATCTCCAGTATCCACATTGTGAAGGGAAATTTCCAACTTGGATTTGAGGTGGTAAAAGGAAATGATTATAATTTCTTGTTCCAAATGGAAGCGAGGAAACAATCTATCTAGCAGGAAACCTGGTTGTGTCCGAAGAACCACATAATTGGTGCTCTAGATTGTCACCCAATATCTCCTTCATTGGCTTGGCGTCATTTTTTTTCCTTATGCCTCTGTGAAGCCTCTTGGGATGTTTTTCTACATTAAAGGTGCTATATAAATACAAGTTGTTGTTGGTGCTGATGAATGGAATAAGGTCCCAATTTGGGAGGCCCATTAGGATTTAATTTTTGGATTGCCTTCATGAAATACAAAGGCTGTGATGTTATCATTGGTGGCGGGGTGGGTGTGGTCAGGTGATCGGCGAGTCCCGGTCCGGTCTCCGCTTTCAGCCGGTAAAAAATTGCGATTTTGCTCTAATTGGGCAATTGAGTCCCTGCGTGTGCGCTCCCCTGGCCAATTAGTGTTTTGGGTCTGGAACTCACTTCTGCTGACGTCTGTGAGCCAGCTGCATTTAAGGGCCCCGTGCAGCCTTGGTTCATTCTCTCATTTTTTGTTTCTGGATTGTCTACTCTGCTGACGACTGCTGACATGGCAACCTCAAGGGTGAAGGCCTCACCACGATTTGCTGATGACTCCCTCCTTGCTCTTGTGGAGGGAGTCAGGGGCCAAAAGGAGGTACTCTTCCCATCCTCTAGGAGGAAGAAGCCACCACAGCAGACCAAAGCTGTGTGGCTGAAAATTGCACAGGAGGTCAGCTCGAGATCAATGTGCATTCAAACCTGGGTGCAGTGCTGAAAAAGGTTCAATGACCTGATCCGCTCAGGGAAAGTGAGTATAACATCACCATTACCCTCAATCTGCTCCCCATCTCCTCTCATCACCAGCACTCTGCATTGTCAACCTACTCCTCTACATCCCACTTTAACCTTACATCCCTTGCACCCTTAACCATCCCTCTCTCTCTATGTACACAATCACTTCACTATTCGACTATGCTGCCCTCACACTCGCTATCACTGTTATGCAATGCCAACAACTAACAACGCACAGGGCGGGCCCTTGGTATTGGCACCTCACTCCATCTTTATCTCCTAAGCATCTATGCTATGGCTTCTCTATACTCACTCCATCATTCTCACTCAAACTCCACTTGTGTCCCTCATTGCAGGAAGAGAGCCCGCAATAAGAGGGAGAGGGTTAAGACAGGAGGAGGGCCACCTTCAATTGCTCATTTGACCAACGCCGAGAAGGCTGCCCTCAAAATAGTCAGAGCTGATGAGGATCTGGAAGAGGGGGATGGTCAGACAGGCGCAGCAGAGCAAGCTGGTGACAGAATAGATTTACATCTCATTGACATTGCATAAGTAACTGATAAGTCAATTTGTATGAGCATCAAATGCCATATGATGCACTATTCCAAGTGCATGCTACATTAATATCACATGTGCAACTCATGCCTTTACTCCCCCACAGGACCATCGACAGCCCCCCCTCCCCACTGTCCAGGAGGATGAGCCGGAGCCAGAAGACTCCTCAGAGGAAGCCGAAACCTCTGAGGGCGCAGCGTCAGCAGATGGAAGCGCACCCAGCACCAGCGCAGAGACGCACACCTCGGTGGGACCTTCGGGAGATAGAGTAGTGTTGTCACCTGGTTTATCACAGCTCACAAGTGAGCATCAGCAGATGGTGGAGACAGGGACAGCAGTGGAAAGTCCTCGTCGGTGGCCGCAGGGCACTCTCAGCTCTGCTCAGCTGCATGTCGGCCGTGCCTCCGGGTCCATCTAGAAAGAGAGCGGTGCTGGAACTCCAGGAACAGGTGCAGGAGTCTCTGCTGGTTTTGTCTCCAGGGTAACTGCGAGTGTGGAGAGGATGGAGGAGTCCATGTCTAACATGAGCAGTGCCTTTGTGGAGGCAATGGCGCATGAACGCACCAACACAGATAGGATGGCAACCTCCGTGGAAAGGATGGCTACCTCCGTGGAAAGGATGGCTATGGTCATGGAGGAAATAAGTCACCAGAGTCAGGAAAACATGGTGAATGTCCTACTCCTGCTCCTATCTTCTATGTTTCTATATATGGGGAGAAAGCAGGGACAGGGCACTGAATTTGGATGATCAGCCATGATCTCATTAAATGGCGGAGCAGGCTCAAGGGGCTGAATGGCCTACTCCTGCTCCCATCTTCTATGTTTCTATGAATGTTCAGAATAGGCTGACATCTCTGGAGGAGCGATGGCAGCTATTGAGCAGAGAAACCAGAGCATCATGGAAGTCCTTTTGAGTAGGACTGCCAGTGCAGAGAAGGGTTCTCATGGCCCCCCTGATGTGCAGCAAGGTGCTGTCAAGCCATTTGCTAGTACTGAAGTGGGACTGACTCATGAGAGGGATGTTGGTGGCAGGCAACAAGGAAGTGGGGGCTCATCTCCAAGCACTTACACTCCCATGCCACTGAGTAGCCCTCGGTCAGAGCCCCACCAGAGTCCTCACCCAACTGAGATGGGCATCTCAGCCCCTGCACAGATGCAGAAGGAGCAGACTGTTGCCGAGCCCGCACGGGCTCGCAAACCCAGAGGATGTCCGCCAAAGGTTTCGAAGCAGGAAGTAGCATGAAAGTGAGCAAGGTGCCTCCACATCTGCTGATGCCACAGGGGAGGCACCACGTAGAAGCACACGCAAGAGGAAGATAAAGCACAATTAGTCACAAGGGTAGTCACTTGGGTGTTCTGTTCTGTTGTCTTTTGTTTTCTTTAATATTTGACATTAATCCATTCACAAAAGGATGACAAACAGAAGTGATGGCAAACAGTTGAAGTACTGGCCTATGCGGTCTCAGAAATGGAAGTTGCACATTGAGGTCTCAGGGCGACTTGCATTTGTAATGATGGTGGTGTGAGTGATAGGAACCCACAGGTTCTTGTACATTGTGTATGGTGTGTTACAAAGGTGGCAGCCACATTTGTTTGATTCGTCTACTTAAGCAAATCTGGCAAAGATTAGTACATCCCTTGCATCACGGGCAGCAATGTGCTCGCGTGCTGCTGGAACTGGCGCATCTGCCTCCGCAAGGTCCTCCTCCTCCTCCTCATCTGAGGAGGCTATGTGCTGAACCACTTGTCCCTCAGGCAGCTGCAAGCCACGATGCTGTGCGATGTTGTGCAGTACACAGCAGACCACGACGATTCTGGAGACCCTGGCTGCTGAATACTGTAGGGCTCCACCTGATCTGTCAAGGCATCTGAATTGCATCTTCAGCAAGCTGATGATTTGCTCAATAATGGATCTGGTCAAAATGTGGCTGGCATTGTAGCACTCCTCAGCTTCATTCAATGGCCTCAACGGCATCATCGGCCATGTCTTCAGGGGATAGCCCTTGTCTCCCAGTAGCCACCCGGAAAGTTAGTTTGGCAGATTGAAGAGCGGAGGCACACTAGACTGCCGCAGGATGAACGAGTCATGACAACTGCCAGGGTACTTCACGCAAACATGCACAATGTCCTTCCTGTGGTTACACACCAGCTGCACGTTGAGGGAGTGGAAGCTCTTGCGGTTGACAAAAACAGCTGGGTTGTGATGGGGTGCCCTACGACGCCCTGCACCCTTGGCAAGCCTGCCATATTTGCAAAGCCAACCACACGCGCGGTTACACTCGCTCGATCCATGGAGAAGAGTATGTAATTGTGCGCCTTGGCAAAGTGAGCATCGGTTACCTACATGATGCAAGTGTGTGCGGCCGACTGGGAGATGCCGCTGATGTCTGCTGATGAGCCCTGGAAGGACCCTGAAGCAAAAAAAAAGAGGGCAGTGGTGACTTTGACGGCCACTGGTAAGGGGTGTCCACCTGCTCCTCTGGGCTCCAGGTGTTGGTGCAGCATTGCGCAGATGTCACCAACTACCTCTCGTGAAAGTCTCAGCCTCCTTTGGCACAGCTGCTCAGTCATATTGAGGAAGGTCATCCTCAGCCTGTAAACCCTGCGGCGATGTGCAGCCCTGCGCTGATGCCTTCTGCCCTGTGCACCATCAGGTGGCTCAGCAGGAGGTTGGTGCTCCTGCTATTGGTGCTGCTGTTGTTCCTGGTTCTGCTGCTACTCGTCCTCCGAATCGGAGGACCAGGATGAAATGAAATAAAATAAATGGTTCCCATTGCTGCTGGTAGATATCTCCGTTGAAGAAGTGCTCAGTCAATGTGGGGAGAGGGTTTTCCCAGGAGGTCAAAGTGGAGATGGATCTCGGCTTCACCACTTCCAAGATCAGTAGACCTGCAAAAGGTTTTCCAAGACCTGAAAAAAAAGAGTTCTGCCACCTGCAACTGAGCCTTGTTGAGAGCTCCATTTTTATGCTGGAGCTGCAGCTGTCAAGAAGGCAGCCGCTTGTGAACCCGACACAATCATCTGGCATGGTTTGGAAACAGCGTGGAACACGCAGAAAAAGTGGTAAAATCTAAAATGACTGTTAAAATGGCATTATCCAAGCAATTAACGGAGGCGGGTTGATGGCGGGATTGGAACCCACCGTCATTTTTTTCAAATTTTACCACCAGACCCGCCTCCAAAACTGCCCCGAGCGCCGGCAAAGTCGCGGCCAATGTTTTTGCTAATGAATCTAGATGCAACAAGGTTACTGAAGACTGAAATTGCTACAAGATGAGCATGGCAGGAGCGGAGTTTCAAATGCAGGTTGAAAATATATAGATATTCAAAGACAAAAGACAGTTTCAGAAGGAGGGAATTTGGTTTTCCCTGAACACCACGGAGGGAATTTGTGTTATAGGCGCTACTCATAGATGGTTTACACAAGCAGGGAGGGTGTTCACTACAGATTTTACACGGCCTTGGTCTAGTAAGTGTCCCACTCAACAGTCCAGATGTCAACTGGAAACTGGTCGATTGTGCATGGATGATCCAACCTGACAGTTGAGCGAGATCTCTCCTATACAAGAACCATGCGTTTATCAGAATCATTTTCACTCCATCCGCTCAGACTTTCTAGATTCTCTCGAGATTAAGGGAATTGGAGGGGAAAAAAAGTTTCCAAAAGAGGGTGAAACAGTACAGCTTTATCCACCGTCCTTGTGCAGAAATACAAAAGCACCATGTTGTCTGTCCAGAGGAGTACGGGCTTGACCCACACTAAAACTTGAAGGACCTTATGGACCAACTGTGCTGCTCATAGATGTCAGCTTGGCTCAGTGGTAGCACTCTTGCCTCTGAGTCATCGGGTCATGGGTTCAAGCCTCATTCCAGCATTTGAATAGAATCTAAGCTGGCACTTTAGTGCAGTACTGAGGGAGTGCTGTGCTGTCTTTGGGATGAAACCTTAAACCAAGGTTTCATCAGCCTGTTGAGGTGGAGATAAGAGATCCCCATGGCACGACTTGAAGTGGCCAACATTTATCCTTCAACCAACACCACCAAAAGAGATTAACTTGTCATTTAACTCATTGCTGTTTGTGGAATTTGGTGTACACCACATTTGCCTACCTAACAACAGTGACTACACTTAAAGTAATTTATTGGCTGTGAAGCACTGTGGCACATTTTGAGGATATGAAAGGTGCTACTGTATATAAATGCAAGTTCTTTCATCTAGTTTGAGTAAGTTATTGGGCCAGGTGGAATTATCTGCAGTACACCTGTTATGACAACATTTGTTCCTAGTAAAGTCTCCTCAACCATATAGGAAAGTGCAACTTGAGGAGGTGCTGCCTGGAACTGAACCCTGTGCAGAACAATGCGTTCTTGCAATCAGCACCACACATCAAAAATAGAAACCTTGCAATCTTGACTGGCTGGTTTAACAATAATCTTTGGGGTGACCACTGCTCTATGTGGGCTTGCATTAGTGCTCTGCAGGTAGCATTTTAACCCTCTTTGACAGCCCTTCCATTTCATTGCCAAAGAGTGACTTGGCATGGGTATTTGCAAAATTTACCACTGCAGTTCTATAGGGAAACCTGACCGTCACAGTCAAGTAAGTTGGCAGAAAAAGATCTCCTGAGCAGCAGATCATGCACCTAAACCTAGGGCATCCAATGCTACCTGCTGTTGCCCTAGTAACATGGTCTGAAGGAGGGCCTTCACCAGTAGAAGGAATTGCTGCCTGAAAAATCTGCAAGTGATTTTTACCATAGCCTGCAGCTGGGATGACTGCTAGTCAGAAAACCTCCTGCGATGGATCCAAAAGCATATGATTTGTCTCTACATTTATCCCTACTAGAAACACCACCTTCCTCCATAAACCTACCTCTAGTAGGCAAATACAGGAAGTAGTATTGACATGGCAAGCCTGGAATGTGACCATTAATCGCTAGGTGGGTAATAGATTAATGAAGGCACGATGGACCTAATTTTGTCTACCCAGGCTGAAACTGAGGCAGTTTCTGCATATCAGTCCAAACACCCCAGGCATTGGTCCAGAGCAAGTGGAAATGATGCATTATCAGGGAAATACAGTCTTTTGGATGAGACATTGAACCAAGAACCAATTTGCCTGTTCTGGTGGCTTAAGTTGGACATTAAAAGCTGCTGTGGTACTATTCAGAGAAGCTCTCCTAGTCCTAGTGTCTCCTCAACAGCCCCCTTCAACCAACACCACCAAAAACAGATTAAACCATCATTCATTTCATGACTGTTTTGTGAGATGTTGCTTTACACAAGATGGCTGCTTTGTTTACCTATGCATGTCAATTCATTTGTATGTGATGTGTTTATGAGAAATGTGATAGAGAACTATTTAACTGCAAGTCTTTCTTTTCCTTTCTCATATGTCTTTCTCTTTATTTGCCTGCTACAGGCAAAATTGTTTCCAGGGCAGTTGCCTGGGGTGGAACCATGAAGTAGGCACCATGGCAGCTACATACACTGCAAGGTCCCAGGAGATAATGGAATCAAAATCTATTCAAAGTTTCCTTCCAAGCAGATGGGGGCACCAAAGAGAAACTGTGATCTTCCTAAGGAGTCAATATCCTGGGCATCCAAATATCCTCCAGGGAGTGCATGGATGGCTGCCTCAAGGAGGTGATGGAGACTCAACCTGTAGCATGCCAGAGAGGAACTGGGACTAGTCCCAGAATAATGGTGCGCATGTTGAAAAATGTCACAAGGGGATGTCATCCACCATAAGGTTTCCCCAGAACATGATCCATGTGTGGCTCAACTCCAGTTCTGTGTAGAGAATACTGGATAAAGAAGAATGGGGCCTTTGCCATGGATGGTCCTATAAGGAAAAAATAACTTTAAAAGAAAAAATTAATTACCACCAGGTTGGGATAAATAAAGAAGTTACAATGCAAATTACAACACAATAGCTACAGACGGTCCTGTAAACAATAGTGAAGATGAAAAGTGTATCTGAAACTGCCAAGTTCATTACTTGTGATGGACTCTACTCATTGGAGTTCAGAAGAATGAGAGGCGATCTTATTGAAACATATAAGATTGTGAAGGGGCTTGATCGGGTGAATGCGGTGAGGATGTTCCCAATGAAGGGTGAAACTAGAACTAGGGGGCATAATCTTAAAATAAGGGGATGCTCTTTCAAAACTGAGATGAGGAGAAACTTCTTCACTCAGAGGGTGGTAGGTTTGTGGAATTTGCTGCCCCAGAAAGCTGTGGAAGCTACATCATTAAATAAATTTAAAACAGGAATATAGTTTCCTAGAAGTAAAGGGAATTAAGGGTTACGGGGAGCGGGCAGGAAATTGGACATGAGTCTAGGTTCGGAATGGTCATGGCCCTGTGGGTAGTGGAGTGGGCCCAGGGGCCGTGTAGCCTGGTTCTGCTCCTGTGTTCTAATTCTGTGTTAGATTTCAGGAGATGGTTTTATTCCTGTTCCTGGCTGGGGTGGAGATCGCCTTTACAGAAGGTAAGTACTGTAGAAAATATAGGGACAGAGTGATCTCCTGGAAGAATTTCGATCGCCTAGATGGGTCGGAGAGGAATTTCCCAGATTTTTTTCTCCCAAATTGGCCATTGGGTCTTTTATCTGGTTTTTCGCCTCTCCCGGGAGATCACATGGGTTCGGGTGGATGCAGAGTGATAGAAGATTTGAGGTTAGGATCAGATCAGCCATGATCTTATTGAATGGTGGAGCAGGCTCGAGGGGCCGATTGGCCTACTCCTGCTCCTATTTCTTATGTTCTTATGTTCTTATGTATCAATCCTAACCTCTTTGAAGGCCTATTAAGGACTCTGCAGACAAACTATTCCTCAAATTTATAAACAATTCACTCAAATCAGCACTTCTGATCAGTAACACAGAACAGCACCCTGTATCTGAAGAATTACCCAAGGCTAGTTCAAAATCAAATCTCCTGTTCATTATTTTAGGCTTTTAAGTGTGTTTCCTCTCATTACTGTGCTTGCTCAAGTCATTAAATGAAATCTCTATGACAAGTGCCTTAGGTACTGACTATAAAGGCCGTCAGGGTTGGTGATTAACACCTAAGCAGTGGTGGAATTGTATATATTTATAATGAACAGTTCAGCTAGCAACTGATTTAGTTTGCCATGCCAAACACTGCAATCTTAAATTCATGAAGCACTTTTAAGACTACACGCTCAGCTTTTAGAAGCATCATAAAAGATACCAAAACAGAGTAGTTATAGCTATCAGGAAAGACTGAACAGGCTGGGGCTCTTTTCTCTAGAAAATATAAGGCTGAGGGGTGACCTAATAGATGTCTTTAAAGTTATGATGGGGTTTGAAACTGTAGACGTGGAGAAAATGTGTCCACTTGTGGGGGATTACAAAACTAGGGGTCTTTACCCAGAGAGTGGTTAGAATGTGGAACTTGTTACTACATGGAGTAGTTGAGGCAAATAGTATAGAAGCATTTAAGGGGAAGCTGGATAAACACATGAGGGAGAAAGGAATAGAAGGTTATGCTGATAGGGCTAGATGAAGTAAGATGGGAGGAGGCTCGTGTGAATCATAAACACCACCATAGACCAGTTGGGCCAAATGGTCTGTTTCTATGCTGTGAATTCTGTGTAACTTAATGGAATTGCGCAAGTTATTGGAATTACATGCAGGTACTTTGATTTCTTGTGAATCTGTAAAAATGCTGCACGTATACACATATGCATTCACATGAAATGTTCAAAAATTAAAAACTGTGCCCTGCATTTAAGTAACATTTTTGAAATGTTTCCACATTAGGGGGTTTGAAAGTATGCTTAAACTAGTTTTGATATGGTGTTAGTCGAGAAAGACAGGAATAGCACAAAGCAAATACACCAATGATGCACTAGAATTAATTCACATTTATTGAGTCTATAAGTGCTCTTTTCTCAAACATCATAAATAGGAAACATTGGTAACTCAAACTCTCTCCCTCGACACCTTCACCGTGTTACCTTCCTCTTTGCTTCCAATAGCCTGCTAAAGACCTTTCTCTTCATTGTGCACCTTATTCCTCTCTTTTCCTATCTCCCTGTTGCACAGTACCCCCTCTTTCTTGTTCAACATTCTGTATGCGACAGCACGATAGAAATAGATACAGGTGTTGCTGTTGAAATGCACAGCAAATCATTCAGCATTCAAAAACGAGAGAGAAAAAGTTAACATTTCAGGTGTGACCCTACAACAGAACTAATGAAAAATGTTGACCCAAAATGTTATTCTCTTTCAGTGCATTTCAAGGATTTCCAAGTTTTTATTTCAGATTTTCAGCATTCACGGTTTTCTTTTTTATCTCATCAAGTTGTATATGCTCGCCTAATGAAAAACTTGGAAGGAGATCAGAGTTCTCCTGAACACTATTCCCATGACAATTTACTAGGCAGTAAGAGAAAATGCTCATTGACTTTCTGTACCTTGTGACCTCTTGCTGAAGTCTTGAGACACTGGGTACGTAGAACATCACTCCAAAGAAGAGGAGAGGCTCATTGGCAAATTTGTCCAGTTGTTTTTTCAGAGCTTTTTCTAGCTCCACCCATCGTCCCTGTTGAGTCTTACTGAGGAACCAAAGTCCAAAATAATGCGTCTGGTGGAAGAAACAAGAGAGAGTTATTTGATAGACAAGTATATTCTGATATTCCTACAGCTCTGAGTATCAACAAAAAGTGAATTAAAAGCTGCACAACATACAGTCTATTCCTGATAATGCAAAGCATTTTCTCATGAAACACAAATACAGTAATTTGAATTAAATATGCAAATAACAAAAAGAGAGGGACTTCTGAAAAATAAATATTTGGATCATTTAAATTAAGGGATTTTGAATTAAGAGTAGATTGTATTCAATGTTCCCTTTTATTCTCCAAGGAAACAGAATGATTTCCAATCCATGGTCATTAAGGAGACTCGTTCTTCATGTGATGATAAGTTATTCAAACGTTGGTAATTCAAACAAGCTGACTTCCTTCAGAACTGTATAATTCACAAAACCTTACATGGTATTTCACAAATGTATATCAGTTATCTTATTCTATTGAACGGTTAAGCAGAATTTCAAAGAAGATGTAAATATAATTTTCTGGTATCCCTGTAACATCCTTCTGCATTTTCATATGCTTTTTAACCACTTTCCTCACTGTGCCAAATCTTGAGAAAGATTTGGCCGAGAACTGGATTAATATCCAGTGTGACCTGTGGAACTGCTGTATAACTTTAATAAATTGGTACGGGAGCAGGTTTCTATCTCCAAGTCTTCAAGACACTGTCAAAATGGCAAATAGCCATGTTCAACAATTTTGCTTTGAAAATATATATATATTTTTTTTAAATACGAGTTCATCTTTAATATTGCACTGCTGCAATGACAATTGAGCACCAAACGCCCTGTTAGTATAAAAATCTCTCTCTTTTTGCACAGCGAAGAAAAGCCAATGACCACATTTCAATTTGCAGTTCCAGTTCCAGTATGTAGCACCAATTTGCAGTTCCAGTTCTAGAGAACACTCATGTGATGTGTGGCCACTGACCTGCAGGGGTACGACACAAACTGGAAACTAAGGCAGAAAAGCACTAGGATGAAAGATAACAGTAATTCTAAAAAGGAGCCCACTTATTTTGATATAGATTTCAATATATAGGTCAATGAAATGGCCAAGGGAAGGTCAGAGTAACAAAAGTGACAAAAAATTGTGAATAAACAAACTGTACAAAGCAACAAAATCAGTTTTGGAATCATAATCAAAGACACAGTCATGAGTCATTTTAACTTTTCTTTTCAGTGCTTACACTTTCAGCAAGTATCTGAATTCCTGTTTTAGCTGTCTTAATGAGCCAACGTCATTTTCTATTTTTGTGGAGGGGGGGGTTTATATAGAAGACACAAATGCAACAACTTGCATTTATATAGCACCTCTTACATAGAAAAACAGCCCAATGCATTTCACAGAGGTGTAATCAGATAAAGATGTATGCTGAGTGAAAGGAGGAGATACTAGGATGACCAGAAGGTTGGTCAAAGAGAACATATGAACATAAGTATTAGGAACAGGAGTAGGCGATACGGCCCTTCGAGCCTGCTCCGCCATTCAATAAGATCATGGCTGATCTTCGACCTCAACTCCACTTTCCCGCCCGATCCCCAGACCCCTTGATTCTCCTAGAGTCCAAAAATCTATCGATCTGAGCCTTAAATATACTCAATGACTCAGCATCCACAGCCCTTTCGGGTAGAGAATTCCAAAGATTCACAACCCTCAGAGAAAAAATTCCTCCTCATCTCAGTCTTAAATGGCCTGCCCCTTATCCTGAGACTATGCCCCCTAGTTCTAGACTCTCCAACCAGGGGAAACAACCTCTCAGCATCTACCCTGTCAGTCCCTCTCAGAATCTTATATGTTTCAATGAGATCACCTCTCATTCTTCTAAACTTCAGAGAGTACAGGCCCAATCCACTCAATCTCTCCTCATAGGACAACCCTCTCATCCCAGGGAGTAGTCTAGTGAACCTTCGTTGTGCTGCCTCTAATGCATGTCTGTCCTTTCTCAGACAAGGAGACCAAAACTGTGCACAGTACTCCAGGTGTGGTCTCACCAAAGCCCTGTACAATTGTTGTAAGACTCCCTTACTCTTGTACTCCAACCCTTTTAGCAATAAAGGCCAACACGCCATTTGCCTTCCTAATTGCTTGCTGTACCTGCATACTAACTTTGTGTTTCCTGTACGAGGACACCTAAATCTCTCTGAACACCAACATTTAATCGTTTTTCATCATTTAAAAAAAATGTTTTTCTATTCTTCCTACCAAAGTGAATAACCTCACATTTCCTCACATTATACTCCATCTGCCACATTATTGCCCACTCACTTAACCTGTCTATATCCCTTTTCAGCCTCTTTGTGTCCTCCTCACAGCTTACTTTCCCACCTAGCTTTGTATCATCAGAAAACTTGTATATATTGCACTTGATCCCTTCATCGAAGTTATTAATATAGAGCCTAAATAGCTGAGGCCCAAGCATTGATCCTAGTGGCACCCCACTAGTTACAGCCTGCCACTGGAAAATGACCCTTTTATCCCTACTCTCCGTTTTCTGTCCGTTAACCATTCCTCTATCCATGCTAATATATTACCCCCAACCCCATGAGCCCTTATCTTGCGTAGCAAACTTTTATGTGGCATCTTATCGAATGTCTTTTGGAAATCCAAATATACTACATCCACTGGTTCCCCTTTATCTATCCTGCTAATTACATCCTCAAAAAACTCTAATAAATTTGTTAAAACATGGTTTCCCTTTCATAAAACAATGTTGACTCTGCCTAATCATATTATGATTTTCTAAGTGCCCTGATACCACTTCCTGAATAATGAATTCCAGCATTTTCCCAACAGCTGATATCAGGCTAACTGACCTGTAGTTCCCTGTTTTCTCTCTCCCTCCTTTCTTGAATAGCAGGATTTCATTTGCTACCTTCTAATCCGCTGTGACCGTTCTAGAATCTAGGGAATTTTGGAAGATCACAACCAATGCATCCACCTCTTTTAGAACCCTAGGATGTAGGCCATCAGGTCCAGGGGATTTGTTGGCTTTTAGTCCCATTAGTTTCTCAAGTATTTTTTCTCTACTGATATTAATTACTTTACGTTTCTCACTCTTATTAGCCCCTGGGTTCCCCACTATTTTTGGTATAAAGAGATGAGTTTTAAGGAGGGTTTTTGATCTCTCCAAATGCAGACTGGGTTAACACTAGATGAGTTAAATTTTAGTTCAAGTCATAAATTGCTTTATTCTACAGTAAGATGAAACAGAGCAACAGATATGATCAGATTGACTTAGTTCAATCGCTACAACTTATATTCATGTAATAAATAAAATAAAGAATACGCAACACTACGGCCGCGATTTACTCGGTGTCTGGATGGGTGCGGGTCAGCTGGTTTCCGGGTTCTGGGTTGCAGTCCCGCCCCCAGCTGCCTCCGCTCTACAGGCGTGATTTTCCCTTAATTGGCCTGGTTAAGCCCGCCCTGCGGGCTTACCGGCCAATTAACAGGAAGCGGGTCTGATGACATCATTTGATGACACATCATCTGCCGGTTTCCTTAAAGGGACCACGCACAATTTAATTTTGACAGTTGATTTTTCAGTGTTTGATAGCATTGAGGTGCTGCAAACACTGACAATCACTGCACAAAGGTGAACTCTTGCACCCAGGCTCTCCAATGACTCCCTCCATATAATTGACCTTTAAAAATACCCAAATATAAATTGGTTTAAAATATATATTTATGGAGGGAGTCACAGTACGCAGGGAGGTTCTTTTCCCTTCCAAGGGCAGAAGAAACCTCCCCAGGACACCAACTTACCTTGCACCCTCCACCCAACCCTCTCTATCTACTTTATCACTTCCCCATCTCACTAGTCACCCCTCACATTCACCCTCATTCTACTGCAAGCATACCAACTAACAACACACAAGGATGGGCACTTGAGAGGTTTAGCCAATGCCCATGTGAAGTTTCTGGTAATGTGTTATCATACAGTGAAATCTCTTTCAAAAAGTGTCCCTTATTGGACAGATCTGAGCGCACATTGAGAAGTGTCTTACTGAGTTCCGGTGATTGTTCAGTCATAACTCCCCCCCAACCCCTGCCCCGCTATAGTGATGTGTGTGTATGGAATGGCTTGGACATTAAAGGGGTGCTTCACTGTGCTGGTGTGGGATGGTGTCAACCTGGCGCATCATGTGGCAGCCAGGGTTTACAACATCAAGTGAAGAAAGTCTGGCCATGGTGATGCCATCACTGGCCTCCCGGCCAATAGTTTTGCCAGGGGCTGATGCCTTGTGTCCAGTGCAGCATCAGGTGATGGCATCGAAGGTTGCTGATGAGGTTGGTGATGTTGGTGTTGGGGATGATTGTGGAAAGATTAGGAGGACCAAGGTCTGATTGTTTCATTGGCTCCGATGTTGCTGGAATAGATGTCAACTGCAGGTGAGATGACAGAAGCGATCTGTCACTAGTGAGAGAGGTTCTCCCAATGAGGTGACACTGGACATACAGTTGGATTTAAAAACTTGTAAGCTAAAGAAATCTGCATATGTATTAAAAATGAAGTAACCAACATTTTCTTTGTTCTGAAATTCACCATGTGCAACATGGCATCCTTGACACCACTTCTGCAGCTGTCATCGTTTCACAAACATCAGACCAGACTCACAACATGCCACACTTACCTGGTGTGTTGTCCGGACGTCGTAAAACCCGACCCAGAAGCTGAAAAACCTAAAAAGACCCTGAAAACTGCTCACAAGTACCTGTTAATAGACAGTTAATTGCCTTTAATCCATTTCCCGCCGCTAGGTGTAATGATATCAGCAAATAGTGATGGTATTTGCCTGTTTGATTATGATGCCTTACCAGCATAGTTGCCTGATTGATTACTTATGCCTGACCAGCAGAGGGCATGTGACAGAGGCAAGCAGTTTAGTTTTCGTTTCGTTTTTAGATGGATATCTAGCATGGTGTCTCCTGTAAGGCTGTTAACCAGAGTTGAACAAACTTTAGATTAAGACATTCTCTTTCATAAATGTCTCATCATTGAACCCACAAAGAAATCAATACATGGTGTCAGAAGTGATTGAAAGAGATGAAGAGGAAAAATCTGAAGTTAAATCAGCTCTCCACATATTAGCAAGCCAAAAGAGAACATCGTTACTTACCATTGGAGAATAGCTAACGAAGTGAAAAATGGAAGGTTTACACCCACCGGCGAAGCTTCAGTTGACAGGTAATGTGGCTGAAAATTGGAGGAGATTCAAACAACGTTTAGAGTTGTATTTAGCGGCAATCGGAGCTGACGAGAAAAGTGATAAAAAGAAATAGTCAGTGTTCTTACATGTCGTGGGTGATGAAGCGCTGGAGGTGTATAATAACTTCACATTCGCTGCTGATGGAGACAATATGAAGCTAGATAAAATAATGGAACAGTTTGAGGCCTACTGCATACCTAAACGTAACGTGACGTTTGAGAGGCACAGATTTTTCACATGTACAGAAAACGGGAGAGACTATTGATCAGTATGTGACTGAACTGAGAAACCGAAGCAAAACATGTGAATTTGGGGGACTCACAGACTCGCTGATAAAAGACAGACTGGTGTGTGGTATTCGAGATAATGGTCTAAGGGAAAGACTGCTAAGAGAGCAAAATCTAGACCTGGGAAAAGCCATAGCACTGTGTAGGGCTACAGAGACCGTGAAGTCGCAGGCAAAGGAGCTGTTCAGTGACAGTAGCTGCAACGTGGATGCAGTGAGTAAGAACGGACACAAACCGTTTAACAAAAAGAGGGCCAATGTGAAAAAAGAGGCGTGGCCAGCGAACAAAAATGAAAGGGGCAATCGAAAGTCATGTAGTCGATGCGGTACACAGCATACACCAAAAAAGTGTCCAGCATATGGTAAAACATGCAATAGTTGCAACAAAAACAATCATTATGCCCGTTGCTGTAAGAACCAAGCGCAACAAAGCAAGGTCCATACAGTAGATGAAAGCGAGATAGAGGAGTTCTATGTAGATGTTGTGTCTGAAAACAAAAAAGAAAAAAGAGACTGGATGTTGACACTAAAAGTGAATGACATACATATTCCATTTAAATTGGATACTGGAGCACAAGTTAATGTGATATCAGAGACTGATTTTAAGAAAATTAGACCCAGACCAAAGATACATGGAATAAAAGTGAAAGTGACAGGATACTCAGGTACTGATATACCAGTGAAAGGAAGATGCATTGTCAAAATGACACACAAGGACAGAGAGCACACGCTAGCATTAATCGTGGTGCCAAAGGATGTGCAAGCCATACTAGGTTTAAAAAGCCTGTGAGAGACTGAACCTGGTAAAGAGAGTCCTCGTTGTGGAAAGCGAAGGAGAAACAGTCTATGATGAACTCATGAAAGAGTACAACGACCTATTTCAGGGTCTAGGCTGCCTTCCAGGAGAACACACGATCAGCGTAGATAAAAGTATGCCAACGGTCATACATCCATGCAGAAAAGTTCCGTTTGCTCTTCAAAAGCAACTGAAGGCAGAGTTGGACAGGATGGAAAGCCTGAACGTGATTCAGAAGATAGATGAGCCAACTGAGTGGGTGAGTTCCCTCGTCGTTGTGGACAAAAAGAATGGAAAGCTCAGAATTTGCCTGGATCCAAGAGATCTAAACAGAGCAATAAAGAGAGAGCACTTCAAGCTTCCTACACGTGAGGAAATCATGTCACAGTTTGCAAATACAAAGTATTTCAGCAAGTTAGATGCATCATCAGGATTTTGGCAGATGAAACTGGACGAAGCAAGTTCAAGACTGTGCACGTTCAACAGTCCATTTGGCAGATACAGATTCCTAAGGTTACCATTTGGCATTGCCTCAGCTCCTGAAGTGTATCACAAAACTATCCATATGATCTATGAGCACCTAGAGGGAGTTGATACATCAATGGATGACATCATAGTATGGGGAACCACGAGAACTGAGCATGACGAGAGACTGAAAAAAGTGCTGGAAGCAACAAGGAAAACAAACCTGAAGCTGAATAGAGAGAAATGCCAGCTCGGGGTGACAGAACTGACATTCGTGGGAGATATCCTTAGCAGTGAGGGCATCAGACCAGATCCCAGAAAGGTGTCCGCCATTGAGAATATGCCAAAGCCACAATGCAAAAAGGACGTGCAGAGGTTTAATGGAATGATCAACTACATGGGTAAATTCATATCCAACCTCTCAGAAAAGATGGCGCCACTGAGACGACTAACTGAAAAGAACATAGAATGGGAATGGAATCATGAGCATGAGAAGTCATGGAGCGATCTAAAGAAACTGCTCACAGAGGAACCAGTTCTGAGGTTTTATGACCCAGCGAGACCCATCAAGATATCATCAGATGCATCACAGAGTGGGCTCGGTGCCGTTCTTCTGCAAAAATATGACTACTGGCAACCTATTGCATATGCATCGCGCTCAATGACAGACGCGGAGACGCGATATGCTCAAATAGAAAAGGAGCTGCTCAGCATCACATACGCCTGTGAAAGATTTCACCAGTTTGTGGCAGGACAAGCAATCAGTGTAGAGACTGACCATAAGCCCTTGATTGCATTGTTCCAAAAGCCACTAAATAGCTGTCCGCTTAGAATACAAAGAATGATGATCAGGCTGCAACGCTATACACTGAATGTTGCGTACACACCGGGTAAGCTGATGTATACAGCAGACACGTTGTCCAGAGCTGTAGACCCAAGTGAGCCCGCAAACACCAAAATGGATGAAAAAGTGAACGCCTACGTGGACATGATCACAAGTGCACTGCCCATAGCAGATGCAAAAATGGAGCTCATAAAGACTGAGACAAACAAAGATGAAACAATGAGACAACTGAGGAAAAGCATCTTGGATGGATGGCCCAACATGAAGCAAGACTGCTCACCTGACATGGCAGAGTACTGGAACTGCAGGGCGGAACTATCAGTGGTCGAAGACATCATCTACAAAGGAAGTAAAATAGTTATCCCAAAGAGTCTGAGAAAAGAGATGCTAAAAAGGATCCATGGAGGACATCTGGGAATCGAAAAGTGTAAGAAAAGAGCACGAGAGGTGATGTACTGGCCACGAATCAACCAAGATGTGACAAATGAGGTGTCAAACTGCACAATATGCCTGAAATATCGAGCAAGCAATCCGGTAGAACCACTAAAGCCACACCCAGCGCCAGACAGACCTTACCAGAAGGTAGGCGCTGACCTATTCGTATGTCAAGCGAAGGACTATCTTGTAGTCACAGACTATTACTCCCTGTATCCAGAGGTTTGTAGACTGTACACCACCACTGCAGATGCTGTGATAAGATGTATGAAAGCCATATTCTCCAGACATGGCGTGGCAAGCGAGGTCTTCACAGACAACGGACCCCAGTTTTACAATGCAAGTTTCCGACACTTTGCCAAAGAGTGGGACTTTGTCCACACACAACGTCAAGTCCTCACTTTCCACAGTCCAATGGACTAGTGGAAAAATCGGTCCAGACAGTGAAAAGACTGATGTACAAGGCAAAAGACAGTGGAACTGACTTCTACCAGAGCATGCTTGTATACCGCACAACGCCGCTCGAGTGTGGTATGTCACCAGCCCAACTCTTTATGGGACGTCTGCTAAGGTCAAACCTACCCATCCCGGAGAACCTCCTGAAAACAAAAGAGGGGGAGAAAGTGAGGAAGTTCGAAGAACAACAGAAAGAAAAGCAAAAGTACTACTATGACAGAGGAACACAAAACCTACCTGAACTCCACACTGGTGACCAAGTAAGGTTCAAAGACAAAACAAACATATGGACTCAGAAGGGAACTGTCCTGAGTGAAGTTCAACCAAGATCATACACCATTCAGACAGATGAGGGTGCTGTTCTGCGAAGAAATCGTCGAGATCTTCTCATGGGACCAGCCACAGCAAGTCAAAAGACTGATACTGTTGAACAACCTGATCACACAGCTGAGAAAACATCATCTGAGGCAACAACTCAGATTCAAGGACAATCAATCAGAAAATCCTCAAGACGCGTGAAGCCTCCTGAGAGACTCATTGAGCAAATTTAAGGACTATTGTTATAGAAGGAAGTAATGTTATCTTATTCTTTCTTCAAGTTCTAGTGTATTTACATATTTCATGTGAACACACAAAGCAAGGTTAAAAAACCTTGATAATGATAATGATAATGTAAGTTCATTAAGTGTTACAGTTAAAATGCAGATTAATACAAAGAAAACATGTTGTTAGTTAAAAGTAAAATACTTTTGTTTTAAGAAAGGGAGATGTAATGATATCAGCAAATAGTGATGGTATTTGCATGTTTGATTATGATGCCTTACCAGCATAGTTGCCTGATTGGTTACTTATGCCTGACCAGCAGAGGGCATGTGACAGAGACAAGCAGTTTAGTTTTTGTTTCGTTTTTAGATGGATATCTAGCATGGTGTCTCCTGTAAGGCTGTTAACCAGAGTTGAACAAACTTTAGATTAAAAGACATTGGCCTAGAAATTCAGTTGGGCGCGCCAGCCGTTAGCGCCTTAGGAGGGGTAGATCTCGAGCGCTAGGCGCTTAGCGCCCGGGCGCAGCGCGATCTGCGCCTCG
This sequence comes from Somniosus microcephalus, assembly GCF_052327205.1. Classification (NCBI taxonomy): domain Eukaryota; kingdom Metazoa; phylum Chordata; class Chondrichthyes; order Squaliformes; family Somniosidae; genus Somniosus; species Somniosus microcephalus. The sequence goes on along the minus strand of NC_140989.1, from coordinate 76,378,080 downwards.
CCCCAACTTCAGTAGACATTTAGCGCCGGCGCAAAGTCTTAGCGCGCGCCCTTTGTGCGCCCGGAACCGGAACTTCACTCGCGCCGCCCCATTGTGCGCCGGGCGGCCCTAACGACTGTGAAGTGGAACGGTACACAGCCAAGGCGGGCCGCGGGGAGAGCAAATTAAAGGGCACTCCTGCAGTAGAAAAGACAGCCGTTTTGCAACACTTTGTGAGAGACAAAGATGGGGGAGGAGGAGGAGGAGGAGGTGGTGGTGTGCCGGTACCACATAACAAACTGATGTTGGGGAGGGCTTCTCTCCAACACAAATACAGCAGTCTCGGCCGTTCAAAAAACCAAATCCACCCTCCCCCTTTAAGAGCTCACCGGAGCCAGAGTGTCTGCCGTCAATCAGCAGCTCGCCGCACCTGCCCTGCGCCCACCTTCCGGTGTTAGCGCTCGGGCCGCCGGCTTAGCGCCTAAAGAGAGCCGTGCATCGCCAGTTTTAGCGCTCGAGCAAACTCTTAGGGCGAAGCTAATGAATATCGGGGAAGTGGCCTCGAATTTGCGCCAGGCGCAAACTTTAGCGGCCGCCCGACTTTACCGCCCCAGAAGTGGCTATAATGAATTTCTAGGCCATTCTCTTTCATAAATGTCTCGTCATTGAACCCACAAAGAAATCAATACACTAGGTATCGGGTCCAATCGCAAATCGGGGACCCAACATTTAGGAAGGTTGTGTGGAGGCGGGATAATGGCGGGTGCGAAACCTGCCATCAATCAAAACAACTTTAACCTCTGACTTGCCTCCAAACCTGCCCTGAGTGCCGGCAAAATCGCAGCCTACCTCTCCAACCAATTAATTTAAGCATAATACTCCCTCTACATTCTATCCTGCAGTCCCGGACAGAACTCTCTCTCTTCACAACCCACATGGGGCTGTCCTGAGAAACAAATCCTTTTAAAGCAAGCTTTAACTCAAAACACATTTTAAACCAATTTATATTTAGGTATTTTTAAAGATCAAATAATCATGAAACGTGACAATCTCTGACAGATTTGTTGGCCTAGCCGTACATGCTTGGATTGATTTGTGCCTGAACAGGATGTGGGCTCCAGCTCTGTAGAATCACAGCAGTGTTGGGTGGTTGCCCAAGACTGGGTTGTCCCCTATGGTGGAGATTCAGTGCCAGCGTGTTGGGTTTCCATGTTCTGGATCCACTGCTTGGGCGCAAGGAGATGTTTCTGGGTCTTTAGGAATTGGGTCCAAGTTCGTGGCATGTCCACATTTGACATGAATTTTGCCTATCTAATACTGTTTGTGTCCCTGCAGTATGTCTTCACTCCAGTCACCCAGTGGTGGCACTGTAGGGGCTGTCTTCGGTATTTGGCTGCTGAATCTATAGCTCCCCTGTTGGTCTTCTGTATTTGTCTCTGCTCCCACTCGGCCAAAATCCAAAATCAGCCCACTTGAAACAAAGCTTTTTTTAAAAAAAAAATTGACCTGCTTCTCCCCAGCCAGGGAGAGAGAGAGAGAGTGACTGAGAGTAAGAGAAAGAAATAAAGAGAGGAAAGAGGAGAAAGGCCAGCACAACTCCAGTCTGGGTTTTTATTTTTAATTATCCTGTTTTTCCTAAGACAAGGAGAGCTCCTGCCAAGTTTTTTTTTCAAAAATCAGTCCACTTCTCTGCAGGAAGTGTGCAGGATGAATGGTGATCATCAGAGCTCATTTTAACTGTGTTTTTTGTTACAAATCAGCCCCACCTCTCCATGCAGAAACCGTTTTGGGGCTCAATTATTTATTTATAGATTTTTTAAGTGCACTCCAGGGCCAATCTGGCGATATCTTCCAGTTTAAGAGGAAGGGTGGCACAATGACCATTTGAAAGCAAATATGTTGAACAAAAGCCCTTAAAACAATCATCTGCAACTAATTTCCATTAGGATTGATAATCTATTTACCTAGGGAAATCCCATTGAGCACTATGGCTGTTGAAAAGTATGAGTGGGTGAGTGATTGTGAGGTGGTGAAGAACCACACGTTTGTGCATATGGAGAAGATGAGAGCCTGTTAAATGTACCATTTTTGCTTTGCTATTTGCTGCTAAACTACAATTTCCTCCCCTTTTGCTTTATCATCTTCTCTTCCCTCAAACCCATTTCTGCTGGATACATTTTCCAGTGCTTAACTGGAAATGAGGCTTTACGCTTTTGTTGTAATGGTGAACCACAATCTGTTGATTGTAAAACTTACTGTAATAATCAAACAATTACAATTAATTGATCATTTTCTTTGGGACTTATTTAAGCTGTTTGTTGTAATGTGGGAACTTCTAACTGCAAAAACAGAAAGCCCTTTTTGAAGCAGGGTCTGAACCTAAAACATTAACTTTTCTATTCTCTCCACAGATGCTGTCTGACCTGCTGTGTTTTTTCAGCACTTGGATGTTTTTGTTTCCGATCAGAACTGCACTATTTTGCTTTTTAGCCTTTAACTGCAATTGGTGTGGGGTTTTTTTTTTTTGGGGGGGGGGGGGGGGGGGGTAAATCTAGAAAAGGAATGAAATTAAACTCTTGTAATGGGCAACCTCTAATTGTAAATTGTTGACTATTGTTTACTGCTGATCTGCTTTCTTTGGAAGAGGAACTGGGAATCAGACACTTTGTTAACTTAATCTTTTGCAAACCTTTTCAGATAGGGAAAAAGTATGTCAAATATTGTACATTAAATTTTTAAAAAATTCCAGCCCTGCTCCTCTCGGGTGAGACAGGCAGATTGGCGGACCTCCACAGTGAAAGTTTAAAATAAATCGGACTGGGCTCTTTGGGCCTTCCTATTATTCCAGGCCCTTCTCCACATTCAAGATAAATTGCCCTGCTTCTCCCCGAGTGAGAGACAAACCAACTCGGTGCTGTAACTTCCAAACCCCACCCCCGACTTACTCAGCTCCCCCTCACTGGTCCAAAAACCAGCCCTGCTTCTTTGCAGACTCTGCCTTTGGTGCCTTTTTTGTTCCTCTTTCGGCTGCTAGTTGTTCCCACCCATTTCCTGTTGTCACCTCCTCTGACCGTTGATACAAAAATTAGCGCCATTGCTCTTTCATCAGCCTTCCCGCTGATCCAGGTCATACTCAAAAAAATGCTGCCTCCGGGAAATCTTTATGCCCGACTTCTCACCCAGTGAAAAACAGACCAGATAGTTGGAAATAATAATGTTAAGAGGTCAGCTTTCTCACAAAACAACTAGATAAATTATAACTAGCTCAGGATAACTGAGTCACTGGAAATCTGGCGAGTTCATTTTATGCGGCATCGCAATTCCACCACCCTTCGAGGCAGTGGAAATCAGTTTAGGCGATTGTCGTGTATTGATTGCGAGTTTGACACCAGTCAATACGGTAATGTAATGTGCATTGCATTATGGGAATTACCCAGGAAAACGGCAGTCGGCCATTTTACGCAATAAAGTGAACATCGCAGTTATAAGCCTGTCTGCCTGACTCTGATTTAATTTGACGTATCTACATGCTTGATTGAACGCATTAAAGCATAGATACAACATTGGCGACGAGGATAACGAATGGAATCATTTTAGATAGGTTGTTGCCCAAGTTTTAGTTAGCTGGGATGGAGAAGACCGGCATTCAAAATTTTGCATGCTTCGCCGAGCCAGCCACGTTGGGTCCAAGATGGACGAGGTGGTTAACGTCTTTTGAGCTTTATGCCGACGGCAAAGGACTCATTATCGATGATACCTCTACAGGTGCCACAAAGCAGAGGAGAAGAGCTCTACTTCTACACCTAGCAGGACCAGATGTCCAGGATATCTTTTCGGCTCTACCGGACACAGGAAAGCCAGCAGACTACACGGCGGTGGTTAGTGCTTTGAATCACTACTTCGTGCCCCAGGTCAACGCAGCATTTGCTAGACAGACTTTTCATAAGTTGTCCCAGAAGACAGGTGAGACTGTGCAACAATTTGCTACTCGCTTGCAGCAGGCTGCTAAAGACTGTGCTTTTGGGGGGATGCGGATAATCAAATAAGAGATGCTATCCTGAGTAGGTGCACGTCAGCCTATGTGCGGAGGAAATTGCTAGAGGAAGGGCAAGGTCTAACGCTCGCCTGCACATTACAATTGGCCTCACAATGTGAAAACGTCGAGGAGCAGATGTCAGCCATATCATGTACAGAGAAGGTGGAGACAGATACTGTTTGTCATGTTACACGGAAAAGAGGGTATTATGCGAAAAGCTCGACAGGGAAACCAAAGGGAAATGGCGATAGGAACGAAAGGAAATGTTACAGATGTGGACACACAGACCACACGGGCAGAGATCTGAAATGCCCAGCACGCGGACAAACGTGTCATAAGTGCAAGGGAAAGGATCATTTCTCCAAAGTATGCCGCACAAAGGGTACAAAGAAACACAGTGTGAACAATGTAGAGGAACATAATGACTTTACATTTGCTGCTACTGGAAATAACGTGACAGAGAGACTTACCTTTTGTGTGGGGGGAGTAAACCTGAGAATGTTAATTGATTCGGGTGCAACTAGTAATGTGATAGATGAGAATACATGGGAAGGATTAAAGTCAGAACACATTAAGTGTCAGTCACATGTCCCTAAGACAGAGAGAAAGTTATTCTCTTATGCTTCTAGCCGACCAGTCAGTTAAAGGTATATTCACATGTGGGATTACAATAGGTAAGAGAACTGAGCAGGTGGAGTTCATTGTGGTTAAAGGCCATGGAGAGCCGTTGCTAGGAAGGGAGACAGCCATGAAACTGGGAGTTTTAAAAATAGGCGCAGATGTCTCAGCTGTGGTAGGTGTAAGACAGCTACTAGAACAGCGGTATCCAAAAGGTGTTCCAGGGAGTAGGAAGGCTGAACACAAAACAGATCAGTTTGTATATCGACCCACAAGTGAAGCCTGTGGCCCAGCCACTCAGGCGTATACCATTCAACTTAAGGGGGGCAGTAGAGGCCAAAATAAAACAATTGCAGGACATGGACATTATCGAACCTGTAACTAGTCCCACCCCATGGGTAAATCCTGTGGTTATTGTACCAAAAGCGGATAAGGATGTAAGGTTATGCCTAGATATGAGACGAGCAAACCAGGCAATAGTGAGGGAACGATATCCAATCCCCACCGTTGATGAGATACTCCAAGGTATGAACGGCTCGACGGTGTTTAGTAAGCTAGACCTGAAATGGGGTTATCACCAGCTAGAACTGAGCCCTGAGTCACGAGAAATCACAACGTTTGCAGTACATAACGGAGTTTACAGGTACAAGAGGCTGATATTCGGTGCATCTTCAGCTAGTGAGCAATATCAGCACGAGATAGCTAATGCCTCAGCTGGAATAGAGGGTGTTGAAAACATCTCAGACGACATTATCGTGCATGCACACGACCAGGAAATGCATGACAGATGCCTGCACGCTGTCATGACCAGACTAATGGAAAGTGGACTGACACTAAACTCAGAGAAGTGCCAATTCAACATAGACTGATTGATTTTCATGGGAATCCTGTTGTCTGAAAAGGGCATCGGACCAACAGCAGAGAGTGCGAGCGGTGGCAGAAGCTCGGGAACCAGAGAATGCTACAGAGGTGTGGAGTTTCTTGGGACTCGTTGGGTACAGTAGCAGATTCATCCCGTAGTTTGCAACGCTATCAGAGCCACTGCGACGCCTGACGAGAAAAGACTTACCATTTGATACGCTATCAATTACTCATAAAAGACTGAGAGTTAAGAGAGTAACTAAAGGCTTTTATTAGCAAAGAACAGAGCATGCCTCTCGTGGTTGACTGGGTTCCAAGAAGGCAGGGGGCTGCAGGTCAATCACCTTTATACCTGGGCCTGTGTGGGTGGAGCCAGCCGAGACATGTTGAGGCATGCATAGGTACAACAGTGTGTAACAACAACAACAACAACAACAACAACGGTTTACCACACCATTTAAATTTGGATCACAACAGAGACAGAGACAGTCATTCAGTGCACTCAAGGAAGAGTTGGCCAGAGCCGGCACTTTAGCATATTTTGATAAGGACGCACCAACCAAGGTGATAGCAGATGCCAGTCCTGTAGGTTTAGGCGCAGTACTAGTTCAGGACCAACAGGGACAAGAGGTGCCAATATGCTATGTAAGTCGTAGTTTAACAGACTGAGAGAGGAAATACTCTCAAACAGAGAGAAAGGCCTTAGCTCTTGTATGGGCTTGTGAGAGGCTGCATCCAGATGTGTATGGCCGAAAATTTAACTTGGTAACTGACCATAAGCTATTACAAGTGATATACAGCCCACACTCTAAACCCTGTGCCCATATAGAGAGATGGGTACTTAGATTACAGCCGTACGATTTTAAGGTGATACACGTTCCAGGCAAGCAAAACATTGCAGACCCACGGTCACGATTGCTGGGGGAGACAGCAAAACAGGAGAGACATTCTCATGGCTCAGATGAATACGCGAGATTTGTAGCTGTGAGTGTGACACCAAAAGCACTCACTAGAGAGGTGGAGGAAGCCTCTGCTACCGACCCAGAGCTGATTGAGGTACGGAAGGCAATCACAAACAGACATTTTGAGAACTGTAAAGCTTATGCAGCAATTGCAAACGAGCTATGCGTAGTGGGGTACCTAGTTCTTCGGGGAACACGCATCGTGCTACCCACAGTGTTACACGCACGAGCCCTGGTGTTAGCACATGAAGGACACTTGGGAATAGTTGGAACAAAGCAACATCTCAGAACCAAGGTTTGGTGGCCTGGCATGGACAAGGCAGCTGAAAAACACTGTAAAGCGTGCCATGGCTGTCAGATAGTAGCCAGACCCGACCCACCTGAACCGTTGAGACCAACACCATTACCGGAGGGTCCCTGGCAGGATGTAGCTATAGACTTACTGGGACCCTTGCCACCCAACCACTCCATTCTTGTGGTAGTTGAGTATTATAGTCGCTACTATGAATACGACATCATGATCTCCACAACAACAGAGAAGGTATTGATAGCTTAGAGTCAATCGTCAGCCGTCATGGTTTGCCAATCACCTGCAAATCTGATAATGGTCCCCAATTCAGATCTGATTTATTCAAAGAAATACTGTGAAAACAACAGGATCAAACACCTGAAAATGTCAGCAAAATGGGCTCAGGCTAACGGAGAAGTCGAGCGCCAGAATGCATCGTTGGTGAAGAGAATCAGAATTGCTCAGTCAGAAGGACTAGATTGGAAACGTGAACTTAGAAAATATGTGACTGTGTACAGGAGCATTGACCATGCCACGACAGGAAAGAGCCCGGCAGAGCTGCTCTTTAAACGGAAAATGAGAGGAAAGCTGCCAGACATCACAGAGTCGCGCGCAGACATGGAAGTACATGACCGGGATGCAGAACAAAAAGGCAAGTCCAAACTGTACGCAGATGAACAGCGGAGAACGCAATACTCAGAGGTGGAAGTTGGTGACACGGTGCTGGTACGGCAGGACAAAGTGGACAAGTTCACCACTCCTTTTAATGCCACACCCCACAAAGTTTTGAGTAAAACAGGGAGTCAAGTAGTAGTAGAATCTCCAGATGCAGCACGCTACTCGAGCAACACTACGTTTGTGAAGAAATACAGAACCAATGGACCAAAGGAGACACTCCATGAGCAGGAGGAAACACAAGGGACTGAGGACGGTATAGTAGACCCTGACACACATACCACTGTGACACAGGCAATACCCACTGACACCAACATGTCAGACATACCCAATACAGCCAAAGGGTTAAAAGAAAACCCCAAAGACTGTCTGATTATGTCACAACATAAACTGTGCGAGAACTGCATGGGTGATGTTAAATGTTTAAACCTGGGAATTGTTTAGTTGTGTGGTAAGACACAAGTTTGAAAAAAGTTTATAAATCAAATAAGTTATGCAGTGTTATTGTAAGCAACTGTTTGTAAACTGCAAGTTTGTTTCCAAGGAAAAAGGGGATGTCGTGTATTGATTGCGAGCTTGACACCAGTCAATACGGTAATGTAATGTGCATTGCATTATGGGAATTACCCGGGAAAACGGCAGTTGGCCATTTTACGCAATAAAGTGAACATCGCAGTTATAAGCCTGTCTGCCTGACTCTGATTTAATTCGACGTATCTACATGCTTGATTGAACGCATTAAAGCATAGATACAACAGCGATATCCCCCAATAGGCTTACTGATGGCATTTGTATCTTAAGGTAGATAAATTTTACCAGCACTCTGGCAAAGCCAGCAATAGTATGCAACTTTTTCCACACAGCCAACTATTTACCTGAACTCTGTCGTCCAATTACAGTATGCAGACGACGCTTGCGTCTGCGCACACTGGGAGGTCAAACTCCAAACCATCGTCAACACCTTCACCGAAGCGTACGAGAGCATGGGCCTTACACTAAACATCCGTAAGACAAAGTTCCTCTACCAACCTGCCCCCGCCACACAGTACTGCCCCCCCCCCCCCCCGATTATCAAAATCCACGACAGGGCCTTGGAAAACGTGGACCACTTTCCATACCTCGGGAGCCTACCGTCAACAAGGGCAGACCTCGATGATGAAGTCCAACACCGCCTTCAGTGTGCCAGTGCAGCCTTCGGTCACCTGAGGAAGAAAGTGTTTGAAGACCAGGACCTCAAACCCGGCACCAAGCTCATGGTCTACAGAGCAGTAGCGATAGCCACCCTCCTGTATGCCTCAGATACATGGACCATGTACAGCAGGCACCTCAAAGCACTGGAGAGGTATCACCAACGTTGCCTCCACAAGATCCGACAAATCCATTGGCAGGACAGGCGCACCAACGTCAGTGTTCTCGCTCAGGCCAACATCCCCAGCATCGAAGCTTTGACCACGCTCGATCAGCTCCAATGGATGGGTCACAAAACAAGCGCTCTACTCAGAGCTCCAACACGGCAAGAGGGCCCCAGGTGGGCAGAGGAATCACTTCAAGGACACCCTCAAAGCCTCCTTGAAAAAGTGCAACATCCCCACCGACACCTGGGAATCCCTGGCCTAAGAAGGCACAAAGTGGAGGAGAAGCATTCGGGAAGGCGCCCAACACCTCGAGTCTCTTCGCCGGGAGCAAGCGGAAGCCAAGCGTAAGCAGCAGAAAGAGCGCACATCAACCCAAGCCCCCCACCCACCCGCCCCTCCAGCCACCGTCTGCCCCACCCGTGACAGAGACTGTAGGTCCCGCATTGGACTCATCAGTCACCTGAGAACTCATTTTTTAATGTGGAAGCAAGTCATCCTCAGTTCCGAGGGACTTCCTAAGAAGAGAAGACGCATGGAGGAATGGTTAAAGCACCAGTTTTGTGGAGTAATAGAGAATTCTGAAGGACATCTTTTCCAGGCAAATACCAGAAAATCACCTCCTGAATCAGTGCTGCACCGACTGGTGCTCGGTTTAGAACGGTTCATGTGTTGTTGTTGTTGGTGCAGTGTGCGTGCACTTTTTCCTTGGGAATTGGGTGGGGCTGCAGCCCCCGAGTTTGGTCACTGACTCAGTTGTGATAATGGTAACCTAGACACTCTTCTGCCACTTGTCCGCCAGAGAAAGAATTTACTGGCCATGGTGTGGCAGGTTGGCGTTCCTGTGAAATAACCTTGCCTTCGTTTTTATGATTCTAAATAAAACAAGGACATTGCTTCAGGGCCTTGATTGTAAGCAAAACCTTCTGTTCCATTCAAAATATCCCTTCTGTGTTTTATTAAGTGATCCATTGAAGTATTTCTAAGTCATTCTCCAGGAATTCTTAATTTAAACTTACTCTGTTATCTAAATGCATCAATAGGTAGCAGTCATTCCCTTCTGCCTTATTTTCATGGGATGCAGATATCAGCCTGAGATTGTTTTTGATTGACGTAAGAAGTGTTGAGAGCAGCAAATGTTATTATATTTTAAAAAATGAAGCATTATGTAATGCTGGGCCAATTTTCAGCTGTGTGTATAGATGCTAAAGCCTGCCTTGCAGGGTAAGTACATTCTTTGTGCCATACATGGGCTAGTTCTTGGGCTTGATTTTAATATGTGGTTTGTGTATTTCAGCGGTGATCTTCAATCTGTCACATTGATAGAAGTCAGCATCTACCACATCACAATAGCTTTTTTTATTCCCACTCCTGATTTTTTTTTTTTTACTTCTGCTCTTTGCATTCGTCTTTCTCCTCGTATGTATTTTTTAGTCCGATTCTTGGTATTTGTATTCCCCCCATCCCAAGTGTTGCTCCCAGTGTTTCAGTTTTCAAGTATAGTTCTGCTGTTTCCTTTTAACTCCTGATTTCAGTGTTTCCATTTTTAAAGTACAGCTGTTAGTCATTTCTAGCCCCAGTGTTTGTTTTCTTATGGTCAATCCAGCTATTATTTTAAACATATCGCTCCCATTATGTGTGTATTTTTTTTTAGTGGCACTCTGCGTGTTTCTGTGTTCAACCACTGCCTCTTTCAACCCCTGAACTGTCTCAGATTTGTCATGCTGCTTGTCTGACATCCAGTTTTGGACAAGTAGAAATTTCTTCCAATTAAATATTGGGAAGACTGAAGCCATTGGCCTAGAAATTCGGTGGGCTGCGCCACCAGTTAGCGACCAAAGAGGGCAATTAGTGGGTTTAGCGCCACTGGCCATGCCTCCCGCTAAACTTAGCGGGGCGCTAATGGTGGCGTTAACCTGTAGCGCTGCGCCGCCACCGATGACGTCATCGGTGTGCGCAGCGCCCCGCTACCGCCCCGATATTTGGTCACACCCCCCGCTGTAGCGCCGGTCGCAATTGCGACCAGTTCAGGGGGGCCTACCTGCGGCGGTAGAGGCGCAAATTAACGGAGGTGCTGGGCGGCCATTTTTGTTGTTGGCCGCCTGCCAGCACCTCTCTGCGCCCCCCCCCCCTCCCTGGGTAGCGCCGGCTGTGTCCCAAGAGCCCGGCACTTCTCCTCAGTGCCGGGCTCTTTTTCCGGCACTCACGAGCGCTGTTCGCGCTGCAGCAGGCCCCTCCCCTTTAAGAGGGGGAGGAAGGCCTGCAGTACCGCAGCGCGCCGTGCCGCAGCGTGTGGCGCTGCGGCACGTAACACTGCGATTTCAGTTGCAGCGCCCCAAGAGGGATGCGGGGCGCCTCAAGCAGTGCCCCGCTTCCGTTTGGGGCGCTGAAACTGAATTTCCGGCTGGCGCGCGCGGCTCCTTCCGGGGTGGAACTTCTGGCGCCCAGGCGAGACTGGCACCCCAAATGGGGCGCCCACCGAATTTCTAGGCCATTGTCTTTGGTCTCTGCCACGTACTTGGCGTCCGATTTGACCCCGAGCTGAGCTTCCAACCCCATATCCTCTCCTTCACCAACACCACCTACTTCCACCTGCATCTCCACCCCTTTCCTTGCTGCTGAAACCTTCATCCATGCCTTTGTTACATCCAGACTTGACTATTCCAATGCTCTCCTGGCCAGCTTCCCACCTTCAATAAACTTTGATCTCATCCAAACCTCTGCTGCCTGTATCCTAACTCGCACCAAGTCCCACTCACCCATCAGCCCTGTGCTCACTGAACAATATCTGGCAAGGCCTCGATGTTAAAATTCTCATCCTTGTGGTCAAATCCCTCTATGGCCTCGCCCCTCCCCATCTCTGTAACCTCCTCCAGCCCTACAACCCTCCAAGATCTCTGCGTTCCGCCAATTCTGGCTTCTTGTGCATTCCCAATGTTCATCACTCCACCATTAGCTGCCGTGCCTTCAGCGGCCTAGGCCCTAAGCTCTGGAATTCTCCCCTAAACCTCTCCGCCTCACTCTCCTCCTTAAGTCGTACCTTAAAACCTACCGCTTTGACCGGGCTTTTGGTCGCCTGTCTCAATATCTGCTAACACTCCTGTGAAGCACCTGGAGACATTTTTACCACATTAGAGGCACTATATAAATGCAAGTTGTTGTTTCCATTTTAGCCCAGTTTAAGTGTTTCGCTTTCTATCTATCCCGCTCCCAGTCTAGCATTTTTACTCCTACTTTCGGTGTTTGAATTTTACCACTTCCCCTGATTTTAAAATCACTATTCTTCTGCTCGATTTCATCCTACTCCTGCCTTTTTTTTAAAAATCCATGTGGTGTCAAACCTCCCAAGATTCCCACCCCAATTTTTATAATTCTATATGATTTTTAGCTTTTCTCAATACCTTTTTGCTCACCATTCTCTTCATGGTAATGGCCATAGCGCCATCTTGAATGCTTGTATCTTAGGCTAACGTCTTCTGTGTACAGAATTCACCAGCACAACATTTTTCTGGAGCCCTTAATTTTCCTGCTGAAATTTCACAACACTTCCCATCAATTACCTTGTACCCCATTCTCCACAACCTCTTTCCCCACTCATTACCACCAATTCCCCCAGTGTTTCCTCGCTTAATGCTTCATACCTCGCATTACTCAAGGGTTACTCCCCAACTTACCCAGCAACCATCACAATATTCAACTTCACACACACTCAAAACAGAGAAACCGACACTCACAAATGTAAAATGTTAATATTTTTATTCTACCACTTATTTACAAAATACCATAGAATTCCTATTCAATACTTTTCTATATTTTTTACATATACATACATTATGGCCTAGAAATTGAGTTGGCGCCGCGCCAGGGCTTTAGCGCCGGAAATTTAGCGCCAGCGCTAAGTCCCCCCGCGCGCGCCAAAAATTCAGTAGCGCCGCACCCAGACGGCTGCCGGCGCTACTGGAGGGTGTCAGCGCCTCGCAATGGGCGCTGACTGCCGCATTGCGGCGCTAATCCGCCGCTGCGGCACCCGATGCGGTGCGGCAGGCTGGGGAAGTGCAGGCCTCCTCCTTCCGTTAAGGAGGAGCTGCCTGCACCCGACCGCTGGCCGTTGATCTGTGGAGAAAAATGAGCCCGGCACCTCAGAGAAGTGCCGGGCTCGCGGCCCACACGCATCTGTGCCGCGGGGGGGTGTTGGAGGAGTCTGGGGAGGTAGGTGCGGGCAGGCGGCCGCCGGGAAAGCGGCCGGCCGCCCGCGACCTTAATGCGCCGGCGCGAAGACCCGTAGCGAACTTTTGAAAAATCGTTGGTTGCGGCTGCCACGGGCGAGGCGGCCGCAACTCAATTTCGGCGTTCGGGCGTGTTGCCACGGCAACCGGGACGCTGCGCACACCGATGACGTCATCGGTGCCGGCGCAGCGCAACCGGCTAACGCCGATGGCAGCGCCCAAGTGAATTTCTCAATCAGCTGTACTTGCGGCGCTAGGCCCTCTAGCGCCTCAAAATGGGCGCTAACCCCACTCAATTTCTAGGCCTATATCTATAAATACCGCATGCTGTATAATTTATATATTCCACATTTATATTTAATTTCCTGTTCAAAACTCTACCGTACATTTTTTTTATCTTCTGATGAAGGGTATACGCCTGAAGCCTCATTGTCTGTCTTTTGTATTTTCAGCATCTCATTTTCCCGCTTTATGCTTTTTTTCCCACTTCCACCTGCTTTTAAAAAGACCTGTGTACTATACATCTCTCTGTTCCTCCACTCCATTGAGGATTTTGAACATCAATGGTACATTTCCATTCTTTTTCCCAAAACATACCACTTTACATTTATCTTCATTGAATTTTATTTACCATATATCTGCCTACTCCCCCAGCCAGGTCTTCATGCAATCTCCCACATCCTTCCTCAGTTTGCCATGCTCATCAATTTGGTATCCTCAGCAATTACTGACACTATTCTTTCTATGCCCATATGTAAATCATCCATGTATTAGCTGATTTCCTGTGACAATGTTCACGGGTAGACTGGGGTCTGCAACATGATTGCAATATTTAACTGCTAAGATGCAGCAGTATTTAACTTAACTCACTTAAAGCCTCTGCTCAGGAATCCTTTTCAGGGGAATGCCCCAAATGAGCACCATGCTGCAGTCAATTAGAGCTATGGATCCTGCCCTTCGGGAGAGGCTAGGTTAACAAGATCACTTTGAAGGACGACATCTGAAGTGTGAGAGATGCACGCTACATGCAAGACATAGGTATAGAGGGCAGGAGATGTCGTAACACTGATCCCTGGGGCGTGCCACGAACTACATTGTGCCCACTGAAGATACAACCATTTATTCCTACTCTCTACGCTTCAGCAATCCCATCTATTCCATCCACCACTTTATCTTTAACTAGCTAGAGTGCCCGGCGGTGCCGAGGGTTTTTTGAGGGGATGTTGTTGTTGGAAGAGAGAGAGAGAGAGAGAGAGAGAGAGAGAGAGAGAGAAAGAGAGAGAGAGAGAGACTGGGGGGGGAAGAGAGAGAGAGAGAGAGAGAGAGAGAGAGAGAGAGAGAGAGAGAGGGAGGGAGGGAGGGAGGGAGGGAGAGAGAGAGAGAGAGAGAGAGAGAGAGAGGAGAGAGAGACTGGGGGGGGAAGAGAGAGAGAGACTGGGGGGGGAAGAGAGAGACGGGGGGAAGAGAGAGAGACTGCTGGATTTAGTTTGGGATTAGCCTGGAGAAAGAGGGGGGGAAGGAACGCCTCAGGCCTGGCCCGATGGACCCCTGCGAAGGAAGAAGGCGAGCTCTCCCTCCCTCTCCCACCCCCTCACTCTTTCCCTCCCTCCCCCTTTCTCTCCTCCCTCCTCCTCTCCTCTCCTCCCCCTCCTCCCACCATACTCCCCCTACCACTTCCCCCGCCACCCCCCCCGAGCCCTCATCCCCCGCTCCAATCCCTCTTTCCCGCCCCGGGGCCCGGGCCTCGGCACCTGGATGAACGTGTTCCTCTGGACGCTTTTGGCGGCCTCAGCAGTCACCCCGATGCCGTTGGCCGAGGCCAAGACGGTGACGTGGTCGCGGAAATGAACGGCCTTCAGCAGGTTCAACAGGTTCCGGGTGCGCCGGGAATCCGCTGAACTCGAGGCCCAGGCTTCCCGCGCTGCTAGGCCGCGGCTCCGCGCATCCACTACAATAAAGAGAGACTCCTAAATATTAAAGTTCAGGTTTTTAAGCACCCCATAGCTAAGAGAACTGCACAAAAGAACCTAACGGGGTACACACAGAAAGTGGGAATAATAAATCAATAGTTAGGAATCAAGATGGCGGCCCACTCACCTCAGC